>NW_024063485.1:1455000-3855000 GCF_006381635.1 Hibiscus syriacus | reverse complement strand
TTAAAAGACTCAAAAGATCTTTTCCTTGTGTACTCTCTTCATGGGATTGTTTAGGTTTGGGTTAGGCTCCACGTAGGTTATGGTTATAGATTCACCATATGTTGGGTTCGGCTCTAAAGTAAAGGGTTCTCAAATTTTTGTTGTATACGCCCTATTGGGCTACCAGACCCTCAATTCTGGCCCATCACAGGCTTTCAGATTGAGTTTAATTCAAGAGAACACACCTCCTTATGTTTAGACGGAGGTGAAATTCATCACGAGGACCATAAGGCGTGAGCCCAAGAGCGATCCACTATCCCATACGGAGGTGAAAACCACACGAGGGAGTAGTTTCTCACTCTTACTTAAATAGGGCAGAGAGGGGTTTTAGCTCATGTTATGATAATGCAAGTGCACGGTGCGTGAGGAAAAGAGAAAAAAAACACAGAATCACACAACACACAAAACTCATTTCTCAATTCCCTTTAAGACACATTTAATTTGAAAACATTAGCAAGCAAACCAATCCAACTATTTAGTGGTTAATCAAATTGCAAACAAAATTTTATTTAAATCAAACATGGGATCAAAAACTAAATTAGAACAAATTTGTAATTTTCATTGCAAAGACAATTAATTAATTGACTAACGGCCTAACTCCCTAAAAAAGTCCTCAGCGAAGTCGCCAAGTTGTCGAAACGATTTCTTAAAAAATCAATTTAATTTAATTTTTAATTAATCGTGATTTTAAAAAATCTCGTCTCGATTAATTTTGAGATTTCCTTTTAAAAATAAGAATAAAAAATGGTTCGAGGAGTCGCCACCAATATTTGATTAGGGTGTGATTGAGCACCCAAATTGTTTTGTTATTTTAATTTAAAAATTATTAAAACAACATTTTAAGGTATGCGTACCAAAAATTGAGTTTGAGAGTCGATTACGCGTGGAGAAGAATTAACACCCTCACAGCGCCCTCAATCAGTACCTAGTCGATTAATTAGTTGTATTTGGAATGAAATTTACTAGTTCGAGTTTAATTTAATTTAGCATCCCTTTAAATAGTATTCTCTGAATTTTAGGATGAAAAACTACAATATTTAATTGTTTCTTGTCAAGAAGAAAATACATCTCATGCCTTAAAGCAGTAAATTCTCACTCCAATCAAAATAAAGAAATATTACCCTTTCATTCTAAAATTCATTATTAATTCAAATGCATGAATGATAATAAAATAAAACAAATTAAATTAAAAATTACCAATCCTTTTAGAAAGAAGAAGTATATTCGATTATTTAAAGACTTCGAGATCAGACCTTTTATAAGTTCTAACGATCTTTTATCGAAGAATTTAAATAGACGAACATTTTTTTCTCTCGTTCTCAAATTTTAGGTGCGGTTAAATTTAAGGGCTTCACTTGAAAGGACACACTTTTATTTTAAAATTAACGGAAGCAACTTTCTTATACGTTAAGACAATCACTACACAACAACCTTAAAATGAAAGGGTATTACCCTTAATCTAATTATTTAAATGAATCGAGTGATGCTTGTGAGGGTATCATACATATTATGCAACAATGATGTCATGTGATTCGTAAATAAATCATTCGCATACTCATACATATGTAAACATATCAACATGCAAAACAAATATATACCACTAATTAAAGAAGGCAATTGCCTAACAAGGGACTAAATTAAAAGAAATCTAAATATAAGGACTAAATCTAAAAGATAAAGTAATTTAAATTAGGACAAAAATATTTAAAATCTAAATCTAAGGATTTAATTTAAAATGAAAGTTTTAGGACCAAAATGAATATATATATATATATATATAATTAAGCAACATAAATATGAAACCACAGAACAGGGATATGAACATGATAAAGGGGTTAAAATAAAAAAGAACAAAACCTCATATTAAATGTAGAAATTACATAAATCTGTGAGCTAACACAGGGGAATAAAGAGCTATTTAACTTTTTCGTAACACTAATGAGCTAAAGAAACAAAATAAAATGGCAGAATGGCCCTTTAGGACATCGAATCTTAAGAACATAAAAAAAGGACGGAACATATGACCATTATGTAAATAAGCGGCAAAAGTTGAGGGACTACTGAAAGATTAACTCCTAAAGTTTCACTATATAATCCACTAATTTTTTGTTTTGTTTTAAAACACTTCCATCCTAAAGCTTTAAGAAAAAAAGTAAACTCTCTCTCAACTCTCTATACCTTTTTGAAACCAGGGAAACGCTCAACTGCCGGCTACCGCGCTCGCCGACGCCTTTGATGGCCGTTCGACACCAAACTTCAAGGGAAGCTTCGCCTCGACGCTGGGAGCTCGGATTTGGCCTTAGTTTTGTGACATTCACTCTTCAACTCCACAAAAATGATCGAGGAACCTCTCGGCTTCCACCCTCCGATCTACGTCATCGGACCGTTGGAATGTCCTCATTCTGAAGTACGATGATCTCCTTCCTGAATAAGACTTCTTAACCGTTGGGATTGAAGTTTCGAGGCTCCAATTGCCGGAAACCCATCATGGCCGAAATATCCCCATTATCCTCCTCCCTTTTCTTTTGCTTTGTTTGATGTTTTCTGTTGATGGGTACTGGTTGTTGGTCTTGTGCTCTTTTGCTCCTATTTTTGTTGAAAGATGGCTTCTTTTCTATCGTTCGAATACTCCCTTTCTCTCCTTTTTGTTCTTGCTCGAAGAGGGTTAGGGTTGCTCGCAATTTCTGCTTTGGTGTTCCTTTGGTTGGCTGTGGATTTAAATTGTTGTTTTTAGAGAAAATGGAGACCAAAAGACCCTTTTTTACATTTCTTTTTCCCCCCATCCTCCCCCATCCTTCCTGCAAAATCGTCTTTGAAGACCAACTTTTTCGTGCAATTTGTAAGCTTGTTCGCTTCCCGCCTCATCTAGAAAAATGAGATAGACCAATTTCTGTTCAACAGTTAATAAATATGAAATAAAATTGTTGGAGCTTTTCCTTTTCGAACCGGATTGTGCAACGCCTTGAAAACCTCCCCGTTGTCGGTTTCAACAATTACAGACTGAGCGCCAACACTCCAAGCATGCTTCAACTTCTCAAAGACTCCCAGAGTTTTGATTCGAAGCTAGAACAAATCCCAACAGCTTGAGCGAAGCCAATTTTCCACTCCCCTCTATTATCTCGAATCACACTCCCACACAAAGCATTCCCGTCTTTGTCTCTGTCCCCATCAACGTTTAGTTTCAAACAATTCGCCGGAGGAGCTGCCCAAAATTATTTTAATTTTTAACATCAATATCTGTAGTATATGTAAGAGTACTCATTCTAAATCTGTACATAGTGAAAAAAAATATCCTTAGTACTTTGTAATACAAATTATTCAAACATAGAGAATAAAATATATGCCCTTAATAATTTCGGTAAACTATATGTTTACTACCCCAAGTATAATTTTTGTTCGCTTTGGTCATCTGACTATTTTTCTTTCAAAATCATATCTAACGTTATATTTTAGTTTCTTTTTTGTTACATACTTTTAAAAAATTAACAGAACTATTGACGTGATATTTTTAATTTTTCAATGATGATGTGATATTATCTTGTAGTGGTTTTTCAGCATTACAATTGATTTTTTTAATGGAGGGTGACTAAAATGAAATCAAAACTAAACATTATGTATGATTTTGAAAAAAATTAGGTGATCAAAACAAAATAAAAATGATAGTTGGATACTAAACGTGTAGTTTACCCTTATTATTATTAAATATAAATTTAAATTATACAATCTTCAAGGTAATTTACAAAGTAGTATTTGTTCTAAATATTCTTAATCATTTGATAATGAATGTTCAATCACTTTGGTGCAGTCGGTGCTCGAACCCATCATTTCTAAGAACAACAACGATTTCTTTAACCACTTAAGTAAATTGGTTCATACATCTTCATTGGTTTTTTATGGCACATATATATACATTAAAATATTGATTATTAATTATTATTTAATTTTTAATATTTATTCTTATTCTTAAATTAATATATATAAACGATTTTTTGTTAATAAAATTTAAATTATTCATTCACCACTAAATTTTATTTACAGTTATATATTATATATCCTAATAAGCAATAATCAATAATTATATCTTAGTTTTATAATAAAATGTTAATAATTAATTTATTGAACTCTACTACGATCAACAAGAAGTTTTCACTAATTGGATTATTAAATGATTATTCCCTATTAAATTAACTATAGACTAGTATATCATATTTACATTGAATTATAGATCGAAAAGTTGTACGGTAATAAAATCAATATATATATATATGTATGTATATATATATATATATATGTATATATGTATATATATATATATGTATATATGTATATATATATATATGTATTATTTCAAACTCCATCATAACTTTTAGTTAGTATATTATCAATTATTTTTAACTTAATATTTTAGAAAAATATAGTAACATTAATTGTTTTAAAAACAAATATTTAAATTCAAATGAATGATTCAATATGCTAATGTTGTTCAAATAAAAAACACCAACCTTTTAATAAATTATTGTAAATTAAAATAATACACATTACTTATTACATATGTTAACATACTTAACATGTGCATGAATCAAGTTACCTCAGTAGTTAAAATGATGATTGTTATCTCTAGAGCTCCTGGATTTGAATACGTTGTATGTCAGTGGTGTTTGAGCTTTCATTGTCAAATGTATTGAGATTTTTTTAAATATTACATTGTAATCACCCTTAGATTAATATAATAAAAACATACTTAACAATTAACATTTTTTTCATAAATTAGATTGAAAAATATTATATATGTAAATAAAAAAATTAAGTTAACAAATTAATTTAGACTTTACTTAGATGGTTATACTTAGGGATGGCAAAAAAATCCGAACCCGACGGGGAAAACTGAAAACCGAATTAAACGGGGACGAGAAAAACCGTTTATGTTAAACGGGGACGGGGATGGGGAAAAACCGTTTATGTTAAACGGGGACGGGTTTGGTAATCCCCGCCCCGATTACCCGCCCCGATTACCCGCCCCGATAAATATTAAAAATAATAATAATAATAATAATTATATATATATATATAATATTAATAAATTTAATTTAAATTTTTAAAAAAATATAATATTTATATATTTAATTTAAATATATATATACCAGGCCCGATACTCGTTTAAATAACCGTTTATGCTAAACGGGGATACCCATTTCTCCTTGGTTTTCTCCGATTACCCGATGGAGATCCCCGTTTAAATCTCCGCGGTTTTTTAAGCGGGGACGGGTACGGGTTTTTTAAACGGGGACGGGGGACCAATACTCGGCCCGAACCCGGCCCGTTGCCATCCCTAGTTATACTAATATAAAAGAATTATAATTCAAAAATGAGAAATATCTAATGCATATAATATATCGAGTGCATTCTTTTTAATAGGAAATAAGAGGGATAGATTATATGTTTAATGGATCTATCAACCTACATTTATATATAACAAAAATTAAAAATTAAAAGAGTGGGCCTAAAATTTGGACATATTTTTATCAAATTATATCCCTAGCATGATTGTTGTGTGATAGAATGTGATTAGGAAGGCCATGCACATGACTAAATTCTATAACTTTTTTTTTTATTTATAAAAAAGACCAAAAATATATGGATAATGTATGTATGATCAAAAACTAAACAAACAAATCAGGAAAGCGAGGGCATATTAATTAAATGGATTTGTCTTGAATATACTATATGTTAGGTTCTCTTGTAATGCTTATGTTCAAATATCTTTTTATATCTTTATAATTTTTTAACTATACTTCAATTAAATGTTATACGGATCCTACATAAATATTTCAATCAAAATTTAAATTGAACATTTCGTTTATTCACCCTACAATTATAAGATCAGGCTGTCTTACCGTCGTTCTTTTTTCTTCTTCTTTGTGCGGTTAGTTGCAAGGTTATAAATGAGAGGACTGAATAGACTCATCTTAAGTTTTTAAAAGTTCAATCGAATTATTTGATACTCGAATAAAAAAGTTCGTGAGCAACTAGAAAAAAACATATTAAAATTTATAATTTTTAAAATTAAAATTTTAATAATGCTAATATTTATATGTTATTGTTTTTAACAATACAATATAAGGTTTTTATGTACTTAAGATTCAAGTTCGAGTTTGAACCAAGCTAGAGTTTGAGTTT
Organism: Hibiscus syriacus; assembly: GCF_006381635.1. Lineage (NCBI taxonomy): Eukaryota > Viridiplantae > Streptophyta > Magnoliopsida > Malvales > Malvaceae > Hibiscus > Hibiscus syriacus. The sequence goes on along the minus strand of NW_024063485.1, from coordinate 3,848,784 downwards.
CAATCAAAGTTTGAGATTGTTTCAAGTTCAAGGTTTTTTTTGAGCTCGAGTCAAACTTCATTTTTTTTTATTTCGAATTCAAGTAAGCTAGATAAACTTAAGCTCGTGAACTTTCAAGTCGAATCGAGTTCAGTTTTAAACTCTTTGAGTTGAGTTGAACTTAATAATATTCGAGCTCTATTCAGCTCGTTTAAGGCCCTAATTAAATGGGGGTGGTAGTAAAAAATATCAAAATATTTTATAATTTGATTCTTTTCGAGTTACACCTTTACCTTTATAATAATAATAAAATAGATTTAACATTAATTAAATTGATATTATTATTATTATTATATTTTAATTGGTAAAAACAATCAATTAGAGAGGTGAGGGAATTTTTTTTGAAGTGGTTCAAACTTTATTTTTGAAAAATAGAGTGAATGTTACAGTGGACGTCGAAAGACGATCGAAACATTCGATGTCCTCTAGAAGATGATCTGAACACCCAACGTCTTCAAACTTTTCATCACTAGAAAGCTTGACTGACCTCCCTCTCTATTGCAATTATACTCAATCAGAGTATGTAATACCTCAAAATTTTGGTTAGTAACCATAATGAATAAATTAAAAATTTGGTAACCTAAGTATAAATTTAAGAAAAGTTTAGAGACCAAATGGTATTTTCCAAATATATTTTTATCCCGTGAATGAATTGTTTACTCCCAAGAATGACGTTTTGATGTTACTCCATTTTTTGGTACGAAATTTGTGTTGAAGGCTATAAAGTGTTAAAGTTTGAGAAAAATTCAGATAATCAGATCGAATCGAAAATCTGAGATATTTTGTGAGATGATAGAGCAAGGGAAAAAAATTTCATTTCCAATTTTTAAAATGATAAGAGTTAATACGGGTCATTTGATTTAAGTTGATTTTCCATGTTAAATCTAAGTCGTTGGATGAAAATGACAATATTGTAATTATGGAATTTTACAAGGGTAAATTTGGTAACTACTAACTCCATGTAATACCTCAAATTTTAGTTAGTGATCAAAATGTAAATTTTGAATGTTTAGTGTCCAAGTATCAAGTTTGAAAAAGTGTAGGGGACCAAAGTGTAATTTTGTAAAAGTTGGGGGACCTAGTCTAAAATTTTGAAAATTTATGGTTGATGTGTAATTATTCAATAAATGATGTAATATGCTGAAAATTAATGTTGAATTTGAAGTTTAAATGTCAAATTGGCCTACTTTGGGAAGTTGGCCAAGTTTAAGTACTAAATGGAAAATATTGAGAAAGTTAGTGACTTAAGTGATAATGGTGGAATTGTTGAGGTATTAGGCTGAAATTTAGATGTTGGAAATTTAATTAAGTTGTTTGAGACTTTTATTAAAGTTAAAGAGCAAATGACTATTTAGAATAAAATGGAAAAGTTGAGATGAATTCGAAAAGAATTCATAATTAGTGGTCAAAATGTGAAGTTTGAAAATATTGTGTGTCTTAGTTATGAATATGGATAAAAAGAGACTTGAATGGTTAATTTGAAGCTTTTAGATCAAAAATTTATGTTGTAACAAGAAATTAATATCGAATGAGCGTCGAAAGATTTTAGGAATTTATTTTCTATTGTGTACCTATGTTAGTGAGATTTTGACATGTGGTTTGAAATGTATTTTTTATAATGATATTCATTTAGATTATGATTGAAAGCAAGATCAAACAATATTAAAGCTAAGGAGAAGCTTAAGGATGAAATTTGAATTACTAAGAGGAGTATATAAAAATATATGAATTTTAATCAAGGATAGATAAGAAAACAGGACAACGGATTCTGCTCAAAAATAGCTTTTCTAAATCAAATTTCAAAATTCTCTATAAATTGTACAAACTGAACTAGAAGAATTTCCTTATATGGTTAGATTCGTATTTGAGTCTAGGTTCCATTGGTAAAAACAAGATAATTTTTAAGTGTGTAGATTAATACGATATTAATATTTCTTTGAATGTAGTGCAAACTGTCAGAATATGAAATTGTGATAAATTTTGTGATAGAAGCGAATCGAAAGCAAAGAATCAAGCGTAAAGCTTAGTGAGGCTCGTATTTTGACTTGTATATAAAGGATTAATGTGAGTGTAGTTATTTATTTTATTATTTTGATCGAAGAAGACTTGCGATAAGCCAATATCATAATAATTATTTTAAAAATAATTTAAAAATAATTTAAGGATTATTTCTATAATGTTTATACAAATGTTTTATGGATGGTTTAGGGTATGAACTGTCAAAATTTATGTTTTTGCAATAATGAATTGAAAATGATTCTAATTTTGAAATGTTGATTACTAAATAATTATGAAATAATATAAAATCCCATTGTATGTTGCATTGAGAGTCGTAGTACACTTGGCATGCCAAGAAATTGAGTAATGTTCAAGTTAAGTTATGTTACATTTGTGTACATTACGTATGACACTGTTGGTGCATATGTTATGATTTCCACTTGGAGTGCATCTTATAATGACAATTGGCACCGTGTAGTACCTAGTGCACACATTATGTTTGACTCACGTACTTTGCATTATCTTACATGTACACTGGGTTATGAAAGTAATTATGAATAATGAATGTGAAAGTTAAAAAAAGTATATAAAAGGAAATAATATGGAAGTAAAAGCGAAAGTTATGAATTATGTACGAATGAAAAAGAATATGAAATAGTTATTATATCAATGTTGATTTACTTGATTTTGATAAAACCATGAGATGGTGATTTTTAGGTTTTTTGAAGAGGAAATTGTTTTGAATAGCTCAGTTTGAAAGTTTCAATATTTTTTCTTTAAATTATATTTCTTTTATGTCTAAAAGTATTTTATGGTATTTTATGTTTTATCTCACCTTAGTTGTATTACTGTCTCACTAAGTTTTACTTAGTGCGTGATGTTAACGCGTGATGATTTTCATGCGTAGGTTTGAATAAAGAAACGGATGTGAAGTGAGGAGCTTTCCGAGCATCTTTTGGAAATCAAACCTACCGACAATATCAGTAAGACATCCTATCTTTCACTTATTAGTGGAATGTACATTATATCTATTGGTTTTCTTTGTTGGATTTTTTATGGGTTGCAATAGTAAACTAGGACTATTTTAATTTTGGCTAATTTTAGTTATAATAGTATTTATGAATGAATAATATAAATATTATATTTTAAATGGATTATAAATTAAACAATATTTAGGCAATTTTATATAGTTATGAAATAGCATTGAACTACCTAATTGTTGTGTAAAATTGAATTTGTTTTGAATGATAAATTATTATTTTATTATATACAAGATTAACGAAATAAATTTAAATTTGATAAAGGGATATTTTAGAATGAAACGAAATTTTAAGCATTTATGTTCAACGAATGTCTGAAATGTTAATATAACGTCTTTAACTCATAAATCGAGACATATACGAGTTATGGGTGTTACACTCCATGGATTAATCTTATCACTTGGATGGAGATTTTGACATATGGCATAATGTGAGCATTGGATTTTAAGGGTAAAACGGTCATTTTGTAATAAAATGAATTTTAAATTCATTTTATTTAAAAGATGACAAATGGCTTTACTAATTATTTTGGGAAATTTCAAGATTTTCTCTATCCTTTCTCTTCATTGCCATGGATTGCTAAGGTAAATGGGAAAACACTTTCATTTGGTTTTTTAAGTATTTTGGTTAAGATTTAAGGTGAAGCCATGGAATACAATTTTGTTCTACTTTGAATTATCTTCAATTTGGTACTATTAATCTATTGTTTTGGTTGGTATTATCTATGAAATTTGAAGAAAGAAATATTAGGGTTTATGGATTAAATTAGATTAAGGCTTGAACTTGAAGGATTAATTGTTTATATAGATTTTCCATGCTTGATTCAAGATGAATTTCATGGATAAGTTGATATAAAAGGATAGGCCATTAAGAAGAAAAATAGGGAAAATTATTCAAGCTTGTTTTGATGCTTATCATGGAGGATTAAATGCTGTACAAGCTCTAGAGTGATGTTTGAGGCAAAAACTCAAGTGTAAGCACATCATAGTATATTCGACTATTAGGGTTTTTAATTAGGTATTTGGGGTTTTGATTAAATTAAAATGTTCATGTTGTTTGCAATAATCTAAGTTTCATTTAGATCATATAATTATTAAATTTGGAATTGAAATTGAAAACTCCTAGTTTGGTCCTTAAACCCCTAAGACAGAGAAAATAAGGTTTCAATGAAATTTTGGTATTCAAGGTTAATTTGAAGTGTAATTAGTTCTAATTGAGCATCAAAAGAATTTTTAGAGAACTATTTATATTTGTAGGCATGGTTAGAATGGATTCTAACATGTGTCTTTAATTTTAGTTGTTGTGTAATTGATGTGTGTGAACCATCCAAGTTCAATTGAGGTGAAGTGATTAACAAAGGAAAGGATGAGAGCTCTTATAAAGCTTTCAGAAAGATTACAATATGGTTGAGATTTAAAAGTGTTGAGGTGAGTGCAGGTTTATGGTGTAATTATGTTACTATGTAAACATTAGCTTGCGACGAGCCAATGATTGAATTACTATAGTAAGAAGTAATTCTTGAATATTAGGACTTTTTGATTCATGCATTCAAGTTAAATTTGTATTTAGAAGATTAATAGAAGTAGTGAATGAGCTAAAGATGCAAAACAATAAAATTTGCCTAGATTTTATGATTTTGACAATAGATTTGAAAATCACCAAAAATTCTATAAAAATGATTATAAATTTATTCTTATACCGTTTGTATAAAATAAATGGATATTGATTTTGAAGTGTATACTAGAAGATATGAATTTTTTAACTGATGATAGGTTAGAAAATAGGGCAACAAATTCTACTCAAAACAGATTTTGTAAGTTGGATTAAGAAATTCACCGTAAATTGTACAAGTCAAACTAGAAAGAGTTCTTTATATGGTTATATTTGTATTTGAATATAGTTTCTAGTGGAATAAATTGAATAGAATTTGAGCATGTAAATTAATATGTAATAATAATTCTTTAAGGGTAGTGCAAGCTTCCAGAATAGGAAAATGAGTGGTAAATCATGCATTTGATGTTACTTTTATGTTATATGTTATTTTAAAGGCTTGAGATGAGCCAACTCTATTATTTTGGCATGATACTTATGATATTTCTCATATGATTGACAGGTTATTTATGTGTTAAAAAGTTAAGTGATCAATAATATTTTCATGATATATTCATGTTATGTGGAAATGAAATATTTAAGGTATAAACTGCCCATCGTGTTATTATATGAAATGTTCAATATATTGTTATCTCTGATGATTTAAGAACAATTGATAATTAATGGAAATGTCAATTGTTAGGATTTTAGGCTCTATGAATCAACCGAAAAAGTAGCCAAGAGATGGTGAATTGGCTTTTTGAAAATTTTGGCAATTGAGGAGAAATGATAAGAAAAATATGATATAATGATTTATAGTTGTTCGACTTCTAAACCATGTCTACATCAATTATCTTAGCTCCACACTAAGGATTTTCTAATAAATTCACTAATTTGTTCTTTCTTTTTCTAGGCTCAAGAGTAACATTTACAATTTCCTTAGTTTTCAATGGCTAAACTAGAATCATTTCCTTTACAAAAGGTAAAACATGTAAACAAGAAAATCCTCTCAAAGGTAAGTTTTTACAAATTAAGGTCACTAAAAACACTCTATGTACAAGAGAAAATAAAGAATAAAAAATGAAAAGCTTTTCTCTTGATCTTGATTGCTTGGATAGGTGTTGTATAACCTTGTTCAAGTGTCCTCAACTTGTTTTTATATATTTGAATGAGTTTGTAACCATTCATAGCTATTGTGGATGTTTTGAAGCCATTGGAGATTAATTTTATACAAAATAAAACTACCCAAAACAAGGAGTATCGATACTGGGGCTATGAGTATCAGTACTGTCTTTAAATAAACTTGTTGTTATTAACCGTTGGGCGTACCAATATCGATACTAGGGTTTATAGTATCAACACTACTACATAAAATACTATTTGTACTCCTTTGAGTATCAATACCAATTTTTCTTACTAGAATTTCAACACTTTGGAATACAACAGGTAGTATTGATACTATCAACAGAGTATCGATACTTCTCTTAACTGTGGTTTCAATATCTTAAGAATAATATCGGTAATGTTCATGCGGTGTCAATACTATAAAATAGTATCAGTACTACTTACCTAGAAAATTTGTTTTGTGTTCAAATTCAAGTTTAATGGACGTTTGAATTATTTTAAAAACTTTGAATAAATTCAATCAAGTCCAAAAACCTTTTGGTTGATTTGAGAAATTGAGTTGATTATCTATTTATATATCAGTGTTTGGTAAAATTTACCTGATAGTTGATATGAGTAAAATGACAAATAAGAGTATGATACATTTAGTTGTTAAGTACATATATGTTGTTTTATAATACTTCAGTCTTTATTGGTGTGAAATTATTCGGATAAAATGCTTTTGACAAGGAATTAAATTATTCAGATTAAATGCTTTTGACAAGGAATAAAAATCCTTAAGAAAATTAGTGAATATTTTTATAAATTTTGAATATATTTTTATAAATTTAATATTTACAAATATTAAGCTTGTGAAATTGATACATACTATTAACCTTGTATAAAATATCATCACTACATTTTTTTACTTTCATGTTTCGCTATATTTTCTTAATCAAAATATATTTGAGAATTTATAACTAAAAAATAGAATAATAAAATAAAAGTTCACTAATTCATCATTAGGCGTTGCATAAAATTCATTTTACACAAGTTCATCGAAAATAAATTTAGAATACATAAATATTCAAGAAAGAGATACATATCCAAACAAGTACAAAAAATAGGAATATTTAAGCATCAAGTGGATTAGGACAGAGGCTATTTCATTAGATTAGATTTTATGGCAAGGATGTAATTATGGAAATAATAAGGTCAAATATGTCATTTAAGATCTTATTTTACAATCAGTTGGATTTTCCAGCGTTTTCATTTTCAGCTTATTTTGCACAATAAGCTCTTTCAAAAAGGTGTTTATCAAACACTAAAAATGGAGGGTTTGACTATCAATCAACTATTTATACTCAAATAAGTTAAAAGCTCTTCAAAAATTTATTTACCAAACACACCCTTTGTCTTTAAATTTGTTATATCAAAATAGGTTCAACAATATCCCCATTTTTATATAACAAAACATTAAAAAAAATTATTTTTGGCAAATCTCCCGCTTAATAAAACATTAATTGAAAAAGGGAAATATTTTGGAATGTATTTAAGCTCTCCTTTTCATTCTTGAAATTGAATTTTTCAAACATATACTTCTTCCCCTTTTTTATATAAAAATAATTCAACTTTACAATAATATTTCAAATGCTATATGTTCGGGTCGGGTCTGGTTTGGGTTTAGGGTGAAAAATATACGACCTTACTTGACCTGAAAAATATATAATTTTAACTTATATATTTAGGAATAATTACAATAATATCGCTCTATATATTATTTTTCAATTAAGTCACTGTTTTTATTGAATAAAAATAATATTTTATTATTATTTCGGGTAGGGTCAGGTTTTTAAGTTATATATCGGGTCGCGTTCGGGTCGGGTGAAATCTTGTTTTGGTCAGGTCAGATCTCGGGTGGAGGATTCCTTATTCTCGGGTCGAGTCGGGTTGACCAAAATCTGACCCAACCAGACCCATGACCGTCCCTACAAAATAGGCAACCAATGAGCAAAATCAAATAGCTTTAAGGTTAGAGGTTACCCATCCTTTTTCTTGTGTGACTAGAGCATTTGAAATTCTTTACCTTTATCACCATTGCTCAACACACCTACAAGAGACATTTATTTTGATCTTGGTACCCAAATATCTTTGGGTCCTTGATTGTTAATACCAATGTCTCTAGTTACCTTAGGAACTCATACTTGTCTAATTTTAAATTGTTTTATTTTCTTTATAGGAAAAATATGTACATGTGGCCTTGACAATGACATTGTGATCATTTTGTCATCTGTAGCATAGATGAATTGTTTTGAGAAATATTTTTTTTGTTATGTACTCGAGCTTAAATTTTAAATTAAAATTCTTTTTCTAAAACTTCAATTTTGATTTTTGAGAGCTCAAAATCATTTTTCAAAAGTTTATTTTGTTTTTCAAATTCCAATTTGGTTTTCAAAACCTAATCATTATGTACACATGACCATGAAAATGATAATGTGAATATTTTCCCATTTTTAGCATAGATGAACTATTTTGAGAAATGATTTTTTTCTTTTGTTAAGAATTCAAGCTTAAATTTCAAATTAAAATTTTCTTTTTGAAAAACTTAAAATTTTATTTTTGAGAGCTCAAAATCGTTTTTCAAAATTTCATTTCGTTTTTCAAATTCCAATTTGGCTTTCAAAGCCAAATAATTTTCAATTTTAAATTTAGAAATCAATTTCTTTATTTGGAATTCATGATCTTAATTCCAAATACAATTCATCATAGGCATCTTGTAACCTTTTAAATGAATAAGAATTTAAATCACACGAGTTTTAAGTTACCCTTGAATCTTTTTCCATGGCAATGAGACATAGGTTGGCTACTTCATCTTAATCATTGGAGTTTTCTTCATCACTCCAAGCAGCCACAAAAGACTTCCTTTTGCTTGATCCCTTCTTCTTTAAGAGGGGAAATCATACTTGACATGTCACATTCTTTGAAATTCAAAGCACACGGGGGACCCTTCTTTTTACTTAGTTCATGCTTCACTTTTTTTCCTTCGGAAGACATGAATCTTGTGAATCTTTTGAAGATCTTGGCCATCTCTTCATCTTCATCCACCTCATCATTTGAGTCTTGATTACTCTCATTGGTGGAATTGAAGGTGATTCCTACCTCATTATTTTTTCTTGTTTTTATCTTTTTGTTATTTTTCCTTCTTCTTTTAGAGTCTCATCTAATGGGTGAGTAAAGAACCAATGAGCTCATCAAGAGTAAGTAACTCCAAATCATTGACCTCTTCGATGGTAGTAGCCTTTCTTTCCCAAGACATTGGCAATAAAGAGAGCATCTTTCGCACTACTTCGTTATTGGGAGAAATATTCCCAAAGCCTTTAAGCTCATTGATGATGGAAGTGAAGCGATCGGATGTCATCTTTATGTCTTCATCGGGCTTCATCTATAAGTTCTCGTAGTTAATTATGAGAATGTCAATCTTTGACTTATTCATTTGACTTGAAGATCACGAATATGCTTTACTAAATTCTTCTGGGCCAAGAGCATAAAGAGAACATGCATGGCTTTTGCAATAAGTTGGGCAAGCTTCTATTAAGTATGCCCAACTACCAATCATGAGATAATTATATTGATATACTTTCTTTACCATGTTTATTGAATAAATGCATTGCATTTATTATTTTTTAGATATATTTTATGTCTTAATCTAACTGAAAGATACTAAAGTCCATATAATAATATGATTATTACTAAAAGATCATTGGTTAAGTATTATTATAGGCATGGACAATAATAATACGTTCAAGGCTAACATGTTATTGATTGATGACAATTAGTTTCATTAACATAGGGATATCAAAATCAATACATGAATATGTTAGAGAACACATATTTGATTGACCTGCTATGAGTATATCTTGGATTATTATGTGACTGTCACAACATTGCTCAAGGTGATGACTAAATGTATGATCTCAGACTTAAGATCATTATTATCTCAACATAATTGTCATGTTTTTTGACACAGTTAAACGTACTCTGTAATTGGTTGCAATATAAGATTGATGTTGAACATATCACAATATATGTAGTGGGATGTGAGTGATCAAGATAGGATTTCTCTTTCCTACATAATAGGATTTATATCATAGGTCACTTGATTGAGTGAGACTAGAAATGCATGACCATGCTCGAACAAGTTGATATGAGATATCCAAGTTTTTTGTTTATTATAGTCTACTCTAGACATCAAGAAGCATTAGATGGGCTATACAAGTGTGATTGTTCTAGGACTTGTGCCTAATCTAGATATAAATGACCAAAATATAATACCTAAAAAGAGTTAGTCACGAAGAGGATATGTCGAATCATGACTTCTTGTAACTTAGGTGACAATGATACATTGCTAGATGTCACTCATTGTTTGTAATATTATAATGTTCTAATAATTACTACTAATATTACAAGAACCAACAGGTCACACCCCATGATTCAAATGAGCAATATTAAACCAGTTATACTTGTACAATTTTATTGTGCATGAATAAAAGTATAATTAAAGTTATATATATATAGATATATAATTTTAGTTATCCCAAATATACTAAATAAAATATTAAAATAATATAATTATGATTGTAATTCTTTTAATATATATAAAAAATAATTTTGAATAAACCCTAAGGGTGCGTTTGGTTCACGGAATGTAAGATTATCAGTGGGAATAAAAGATTACTAGGGAATAAAAGATTACTAGGGAATAGGATTACTGGGAATGTTGTATTTTGTGTTTGATTGGTTTAGCAGGAATGTAAGATTACCGTGTTTGGTTAAAGGAATAAAAGATTATTGGAATGTATTTGACCAAATTGTCCTTATTATATATTTGTATAATATTACAAATTGTAAAATATTATATATTTTCTTTAAAAAATTAAATTCATAATATTATATAATTTTTTTATAAAATAAAAATATAAAAAATTTTTTATAAAATAAAAAATATAAAAAAGGTTTAATGAAAGGGTAAAAAAAAAATTAACCCTTGAACTTCATATAAAATTTTAATTATAGATTTTTTTTTGTAAATCTAAAATAATTTAAGGATAAATTTGTAATTTAACCTTCATAGAATTTTTATTATTCAATGACAGAAGAAGGATAGTTTTGAAAAAAATAAAAATTTAAGGGCATTTTAGTCCAAAACACCGGTAATGTTACAATACTAAGGGAAGGTAGATAATGACATTCCTTATTATACAAAAAAAATCTACTATTGGTAATAAAACATTATCGGGAATGAGATTCCCGGCCAACCAAACATGGGAATGTGGGATTCCCATCTCATGAGAATCCCACAATCCTTGAACCAAACACCCCCTAAAGGTTATGGTTATTACCGTATAAAAGGAAAATGATGGTCTAGCAACAGTTCGACCACTTTGATGAAATTTCTCAAAACATTTTTTAGAAAAGAAAATTTTGCTCTAAATTGAGTAGAGGACGAGACAGTTTTGTCGAGGCTTAAGATTCGAATGATCATGATTGCACTGTCGATTTGTTGTTATACAAGGAACCCAAGGCAAATCACATATCATTTCCCCCGAATTCAAATTTTTATACATAGATCACCGATAAGATCGTCGGATTATTTTTCTACTACGCCATGGGGTGTACCGACGATCCTAACAATTTCCTATCTTAACTCGTCCATTCCAACCGTTTTCTTAGTGGGGTGGAAGAATCATCAACGATAGCATCCTAAACAGCAAGGTCGATGACTTGGGTGAATAGCATCATAATATTCTTTCAATACAAGTAATTTGCTCCATTGAAGTAAGGTGGCCTTGTGATGGAGTGTGAGTCCTTAAGGTCGTAGTAGCCATATGTGGAAGTCATCTTCTCGGTTGCATCGATAATTGATAAAGTTTCTTCAAGGATCGTTTTAAGAGGTTGTAAGACCTTCAAATAAATTTATCTCTGATACCAACTGTTAGGATTTTAAGCCTTACGAATCAACTGAAAAGTGGCCAAGAGAGTGTGAATTGGCTTTTTGAAAATTTTGGGAATTAAGAATAAAGGATTACAAAAATATGGAACAATGATTTAGAGTGGTTCGACATTTAAACCAAGTCTACATCTACTACCTTAGCTCAAATTCACTAATTTGTTTTTCCTTTTTCTCGGCTCAAGAGTAACCTTTGCAAATTTCCTAGTTTTCAATGGCTAAACTAGAACCACTCCCCATTTACAAAAGATAAAAGATGTAAACAAGAAAAACCTCACAAAGACAGGTGTTTACATATTAAACTCACTAAAAACATGCTATGTACAAGAAAAAAGAATGAAAAAAGAATGAATAAAGAATGAAAATATTTTCTCTTGATCTTGATGGCTTGTATAGGTGTAGTGTAACATTCTTCAAGTGTTCTCAACTAGATTTTATATGTTGGAATGAGTTTGTAACTATTTTTATTAGTTGGAGATTAATATTTTGTAAAATAAAACTACCTAGAATAGGGAGTATCAGTACTCAGGCTATGAGTATCGATACTTGTTGAGTTAATCGATTGACAGAATCGGCCAAGAGGGGGGTGAATTGGCAATTAAAATTTTTATGGAAGCTTTTGCAGAAAATTGAAAGTAATTGCACAGCGATTTACAGTGGTTCGACTTTCTCAAATAAAGTCTACGTCCACTACCTTAGCTATCCACACTAAGGATTTTCCAACAAATTCACTAATTTGTTCTTTCTTTTGAGGCCAAAGAGATAACCTTACAATTCCCTCAAGAGTATACCCCAACTCTTGAGAACACTCTTTTTCCCAAAGAGAAGATTTCAAATTTGCAAACTTACAAGAAAACCTCACAAGGTAAGATGTTTGCACAATTCTAGAAGAAGAAAAGAACACTCAAAGAAAATTACAAATGAGCACAATAAGTGTTCTTTGAAAGCAAAATGAATATTGAATGAAAATTGGCTTGAATTGCACAAACTTTGTGTTTGATGCTTTCTCTCTTGTTTCTCTATGATTTCTTGCTGATCAAGGGCTTCAGAACTTGTTTAAATACACATTGAATCACTTCTGAACGTTGGGGATAATTAATGAAGATAATATAGCCGTTTTAGTGTGAAAACAATTAATAAAACAGCTTGGAGCGTGGGGGGAATCGGTTCCTCCTTATAGGGAATCGGTTCCCTAAGTGTAAAATTCAAATATTTCGACCGTTGAACAGGGGGGAATCGGTACCCCTATGGGGGAATCGGTTCCCTCGAGCATTCTGGAAATCTCGGAGTCAAACCATTCAGGGGGGAATCGGTACCCCCTATGGGAGGGAATCGGTTCCCTCTGAGCAATCTGGAAATTTTGGGTTTGAAATGGTTTGAAATACTTTGAAAGATTATTTTGAAATTGTTTTAAGATTAAAACTTAATTTTACACTTAGTAAGGATTAAAAATGATTTTGAAATATTGGAGTAATGTTTTTATATTCGAATAAATTTATCGAACATACTTTAGAAAATCATTTTGGAAAATCTTAAAATTCATTTAACTTAATTTGTTATATCGAAATATCAAAATGTTTTCAACAATCTCCCCCTTTTGATATAACAAAACATTTAGTAATTTAAGATTTTGAAATCAAGTTTTGAAATTACTCCCCCTTACTTTAACACTTCTCCCATTTATCATTTTAAAACACACACTTAAACACACTTCTTCTCCCCCTTTTTGTTAAATCAAAATATTCAAATAAACGTGAAAATATTAAGCCATTTGATTAGGTATATGTATGCATAAGCTGCTAAGATCACAATTAAGAGAAACGTTAGCCAGTAGTTCCGTAATCAATATTCATAAATAATGTGATATGGCAAAATTGGTCATATTGCTAATAATGATGTAAATGATGCAATAATGAATAAAACACACCAAACATATAAGTTCACACATCCATAAATCCAAAATCCAAACAATCCACAAAATCAAACAATTCAAAATGTTGAAACAATATTCATTTTGTTCAAAGTTTTAAAGCTAAACACAAAATCAAGCATCCGGATCGGTAGGAGGAAAACGGGCTCGCATAGCAGCCATTTCATGAGTTAGTTCATTAATACGAGCATTGGTTGCTTCATTGTTTGCACGCATCTCCTGAAGAATCTCTAATTGTTGAGCTCCCATTGTGGATAAATGAGACTCTATAGAGGAAAGCACGAATCCATTGTCGCATAACGGAAATCAAATGTCTCCATAAAGGATTGAAAATATGGAGGCATTTGAGTCGATTGTTGTGCGTGCTCCTCGGGTTGTTCAGGTTCTTCTTCAACTTCATCGATATCCCTCATTAATTGTTCAAACTCGGGATCTTCGTCAGCTTCGGGTGGAGCTTGCGAAGAACTAGCTCCCGGAGTAGAAGATCGAAACCCATGCACCGGTTTCCTTATTTTTGACCCATCCCGCTCTTGTTAAAGAAAAAGATTGATTGTTTCTTAAGAGGAAATGAGCATCTAGACCAACTCGGAGTTCGGCTTTAGAAAAGAGATTACTAAGGATACAACCGTAAACTAGTGAAGAACAGAGTTTCTTATTTGGCCTAAGTTAACGGTTTCAACGATCTCAGCAAAGATAATCTCGGAAAGGTTTATTTTTATATTGTTTTCAAAACAATGCAACCATCAAAGGTCTAAAGCTCTAAGAGTAGAATAACGACCCCCGGATGGTCGAAACCACCAAGTGATCATAAGATGAAGAAAACGCTCATGGAGATCTAAAAAACTTGCACTATCATTCCGTTTATATCGTGAGCCTAAAACTTGTTTTCGTTTGATAAACCTTCATTATCCAAGCCTAAGGCATTGGCTATGTAATCCGGATCAAGATGGAAATATTGACCTAGGAGGTAGGAATGCACTCCTATGGTTTGGTTTTGTCACGATTTTTGATACAAACGGCATTACAGTAGAAGATACGAACAAGTTGATGATAGACAATGGGTTCAAGTTCGAAAGTTTATCAAATTTCCATTCGTGCAAGATAGGGAGATATTTAAAGTTAATATCAACCATAGTTTGAAGAGATGGGATACGTTCTTCCCTAATCTTATACGAGTCAAATATTGGTAAAACCAATAACGATAATCTTTAGGACCCGGTTGATTGAAACAAGAATTTTGGATAGTCAAGTTAGGATCAAGATTTGGAATAGGATTTTGAGGAATAGGAGGAGGATTTGGTTGACGACTAGAATGACTAGATGAAGACCTAGCACGTTTAGGATTGGACATGGTTTAGGAAATCGGAATAGAATTGATAACCTGCAATTTTAAAAACAAATGTATGCAATTCAATTAATCCCAAAACTCAAATGAGTCCTCAATATTTCAAGGTTCTCTAAATCAATCCTAATGGGTAAAGTTTTGAAAAACTTTTGAAAAATATGGTTTTGAGAAACAATATATGTATAGTTTTATAACAACAACATAATTTAATCAAAACACAATAATTTGAAAATTAACATTTTTTTTATTTCGAAAAATTAAAATTTTTGGAAAATTCTTGTGTTTTTGATGAAATTAGTTGTAACATCTAGTTTCTAATCACTAAATAATCAATGCCCGATCACTATTTCAACCTAGAACTAATTAAAACTAATCCTATGTTCAAAATCAATGAAATAGAGAGTTTAGAAAAATTACCTTGAAAGATGAAGATTGAGGGGATTTAGATGTTGTTTGCACGATTTAAATGATGATTGCAAGTTTAGGAGATGATATTTGAAGTGATTTTCGATTAAAATCAATGATTTGAGGCAAGAATGGAGATTTGAGTGCTTAGAGGGTGAGAAACGGCGGAAGAAGAAGAAAAATGAGGGTTTTGGGGTTTTTGGGGTGTTCTGCCCGATTTAACAGAACCCTAGGGGGTATTGATTCCCCTATGGGGGGAATAGGTTCCCCTTCAAAGGGGGAATCGGTTCCCTCATGGGGGATCGATTCCCTCTGCACAAAATGCTAAATCTGACTTTAAGCACATAAAATGCTAAATTAATCTTCTCTAGTGGTATAGGCAACTCATATATTGAAAATTAATTATGTTCAAACAATTAAATTAATCTTTAAACATTATTTGAACATAAAATTAATTTTCATTAAGAATCATAAACTCCCCCTAACTAATAGCAAGAATGCAATCAAAAATTATTATTATAAGCATTTTTCAGTATTTATTAAAAGTGCTAAATTATTTTAAACACTAAGTGAAGATAGGTTAGTTAAACCTAATTCTCTTCTAAGTGTCCAAACCTTTCCTTGTCTAAGGGTTTTGTAAAGATATCCGCTAATTGATGCAAAGTATCAACATATTCTAAAACTATATCTTCCTTAGTGACATGGTCTCTAATGAAGTGATGTCTTATTTCAATGTGCTTAGTTCTAGAGTGTTGGATGGGATTTTTAGTGAGACAAATAGCACTAGTATTTTCACACTTGATAGGAATGGTACCTACTTCAATTCCATAATCAAAAGTTGTTGTTTCATCCATAAAACTTGTGCACAACAACTACCGGCTGAAATGTATTCCGCTTCAGGGTAGATAATGCAACACAATTTGTTTCTTTGAAAACCAAGAAATTAGCATATTTCCTAGGAATTGGCAAGTACCGGAGGTGCTTTTCCTATCTAATTTGCATCCTCCATAATCCGCATCAGAAAAGGCATGCAAGCTAAAGCTAGAGTCTCTAGGATACCAAAGTCCTAAACTAGGAGTTCCTTAAGGTATCTAAAGATTCTCTTAACAGCTAGTAAATGTGATTCTTTAGGACATGATTGAAACCTAGCACACAAGCAAACACTAAACATAATATCCGGTCTACTTGCGGTTAGATAAAGCAATGAGCCAATCATGGATCTATATAATTTAACATCCACACATTTACCTCCTTCATCTAAGTCAAGCTTTGTTGAAGAGCTCATTGGAGTGTTATGAGGTTTCCCATTTTCCAGTCCAAACTTCTTGAGCATATCTTTGATGTACTTAGCTTGATTAATGAAGATGCCATCTTTTCTTTGCTTGATTTGGAGTCCCAAGAAAAATGAGAGCTCCCCCATCATGCTCATCTCAAACTCACTTTGCATTAGCTTAGAAAATTCTTGGCAAAGAACATCATTAGTAGAACCAAATATTATATTACATAAATTTGAACTACTAATAAATCTTTACCTTTTCTCTTTAAAAACAATGTAGTGTCAACCTTTCCTTTTAAAAAACCTTTTTCAATTAAAAAATTTGACAATCTTTCATACCAAGCTCTAGGAGCTTGTTTTAAACCATAAAGAGCTTTTGTCAATTTTAAAACATGATCTGGAAAATTTGAATCTTCAAAACCTGGAGGTTGTTCCACGTACACTTCTTCTTTTATAAAACCATTTAAAAATGCACTTTTAACATCCATTTGATATAATTTAAATTCATTGAAACATGCAAATGCTAATAACATTCTAATTGCTTCCATCCTAGCTACGGGAGCGTATGTTTCATCATAGTTTATGCCTTCTTCTTGAGTATAGCCTTGAGCAACAAGTCTAGCCTTGTTCCTCACTATAATACCACTTTCATCAAGTTTATTTCTAAAAACCCATCTAGTACCTATAGTAGATTTATTACTAGGTCTTTCAACTAATGTCCATACTTTACTTCTCTCAAATTGATTTAATTCTTCTTGTATAGCCATAATCCAATGTTCATCTTTTAATGCTTCTTTGATGTTCTTAGGCTCTATGCATGAAATAAATGCAACATAATTACAGATATTTCTAAGAGAAGATCGAGTAGTTACCCCTTTTGATGGATCACCTATAATTTCACCATCCTTGACATAGTTGTACTCTCTTGGAAAAGATACTTCCCTTTCTTCAATGGTTGGATTCTCGAGGGATCATGAGTTTCCTCATCTTTGTTTCTTCCTTTAATGATGATTCTCCAACGTCATGTCTAACGTCATTTGCTTGTACAATACCTACATCATCATTAACAGAAGAATCCTTCCTCGGAAGGGGATTATCATCGAAAACAACATGTATAGACTCTTCTACAACTAAAGTTCTTTTATTAAATACACGATAAGCTTTAGAATTTAAGGAATAACCCAGAAAAATTCCTTCATCACTTTTAGCATCAAATTTGCCAAGATTTTCTTTACCGTTGTTTAAAACAAAACATTTACATCCAAAAGGATGAAAATATCTAATGTTAGGCTTTTTATTTTTGAGAATTTCATATGGATTTTTCTTTAAA
Source organism: Hibiscus syriacus (assembly GCF_006381635.1). Taxonomy (NCBI): domain Eukaryota; kingdom Viridiplantae; phylum Streptophyta; class Magnoliopsida; order Malvales; family Malvaceae; genus Hibiscus; species Hibiscus syriacus. The sequence goes on along the minus strand of NW_024063485.1, from coordinate 3,830,720 downwards.
ATTGGCCTAATCATTACTCGATTTACAACATAACAAGCGGTATTGTGGCTTCTGCCCAAAAATATTTTGGCAAATTATTTTCACAAAGCATGGTTCTAGCCATTTCTTCTAAAGTTCGATTTTTCCTCTCAACAACTCCATTTGTTGAGGGGTTCTAGGTGCTGAAAAATTATGGCTAATACCATTAGAATTACAAAACTCAATGAATCCAAGATTTTCAAATTCAGTTCCATGATCACTTCTAACACTAGTGATAGAGTAACCTTTTTCATTTTGGATTATTTTTGAAAATGTGATGAAATTTTCTAATGCTTCATCTTTAGTACTTAAGAATAGAACCCAAGTGTATCTAGAGTAGTCATCTACCAAGACAAAAGCATATTGTTTTCCTCCCAAGCTAGTAGTTCTAGTTGGCCCAAAAAGATCTAAATGGATCAATTGTAATACTCTACTAGTTGATACATCATTAATAGATTTAAAAGAAACTCGTTTTTGTTTTCCTTTAGCACAAGCATCACAGATTTTATCATTATCAAATTTAAGCTTAGGCAACCCTCTTACTAAGTCTCCTTGAATTAACCGTTGCAAAACACTCATACTAGCATGACCTAGTCTCCTATGCCATAACCAACTATCATGCTCATCCTTAGCAACTAGGCATAAATTAGTCATATCAATAGAATCTAAATGCACCATGTAATTGTTTCATATTCTATGACCAATAAGCATAATCCGATTAGATGCAATGTCAATAACTTTACAACCATTAATTTCAAATAAGACATTGAATCCTTTATCGCATAATTGACTAATACTCAAAAGATTATGCTTTAATCCATTCACATAAAACATTCTTAATTTGTATGGAAGAGGTATTACCTATTGTACCAATACCTTCAATGTGACCTTTTGAATTGTCTCCAAAAGTCACTTCTCCTTCATTTTTGGCGTTAAGCTCAATGAACCGGATTTTGTCTCCGGTCATATGTCTTGAGCATCCACTATCAAGGTACCATGAGTTTGAATTTGTTTCTCGTGCCTTGTAGCAATGCTTCTTTCCCTACAAACATAGATTAATTTTTGGTACCCAAATTCTTTTGGGTCCATATTCATTAGTTTCCAAAATCCTAGTCCCCTTAGGTATCCATTTGTGTAGGATATTTTTATCTTTAGTAGTAATGATTTCTTTAGGAACCCACATACTTCTAATGATTTTTCCATTAGAGGTTCTTTGGGGACCTCTATGATTGTAGTTTCTAAAACTTTTTCTAACAAAGTTGGATTTTGAATTTCCACCTCTTTCAAAATGTTTTGTTCCAACTTTATCAAAAGAAGTTTTAAGATCATCAATTTTCTTTTGATGATCATCATTGATCTTTGAAAGTAAATTTTGCAAATCTAAATTTTTCTTTTCAAACTCTTCTAGTTTGATTTGCAAATCTTTGATTTTACTTTCAAGATCGTTGTTGGTTTTGGATATGAGTTTGTTTTCATTTTTCAATTTTGAAACATCATTTTTATATTTTAAAAACAATTTCTCATAATCCGAAGCCAACCCATTGTACTCCTCAAATAACTCATCATAAGATAAATCATCAAAATCGGATGAGTTAGAGGTTACCTTAGAATCTTCCCCGAATGCCATCAAGCACAAGTTTGCTACTTCTTGTTCCTCTTCATCGGAACTTTCTTCATCGCTCCATGTAGCCACATGAGCCTTGTGCTTATTCTTTGATTGACCCTTTTTCTTCAATTGTGGGCAATCATATTTGACATGCCCTGGCTTTTTGCATTCATAGCAAATGATTGGGTCCTTCTCTTTTGGTTCATTTTTGAGGCCTTCGTTTCGTTTGAATTTTCTTCCTTGGTAAGGTCTCATCATTTTTCTGAACCGTTTGGCAAACAATGCCATTTCCTCGTCATCGTCATCATTATTAGAATCACTCTCATCTTTTGTGGATTTGAGAGCAACTCCAATATTTTTCTTCTTCTCCTTTTCCTTTGGTGTCTCTTCAACTTTATCAAGGTCCACCTCATCTTCAAGCATCATCTCATGAGTGAGGAGTGAACCGATAAGTTCTTCAAGAGTTAAGGACGATAGGTCCTTAGACTCGATGATTGCCGTCTTCTTTGATTGCCATGATTTTGGGAGGGAGTAGACTAACTTCCTCACAAGCTTTTCATTTGAGATGATCTCTCCATATGATTTGAGACCATTGACAATCGTTGAAAATCTATCCGTCATAGCTTTGATGTCTTCATTTGGTTTCATCCTGAAATTTTCATAGCTATGCGTTAGAATACTAATTTTTGATTTCTTTACCTCATCTGTACCTTCATGTGTGACTTGAAGTTTGTCCCATATTTCTTTGGCGGTTGTACACGATGAAACTCTTCCGTATTCATCTGGTCCAAGAGCACAAAAAATAATATGGATGGCTTTGGAGTTGAGCTGGAACATTCTTGTCTCTCCTTCACTCCACAACCTTGGATGAGTGAGAGGTTTGATGTATCCTTCTTCTACAGCATTCCATGCTCCCATGTCACTTGCTTGAATGAAGTACATCATTCTATTCTTCCAATAGGCATAGTTAGCTCTATTGAAGAAAGGAGGCTTGTTGACGGGCATCAAAATCGAGACCGGAGTCAAAGTTTGAAGCGGAGGCCATTGATGACTTTAATAATCGATATAACTCTTCCCGAATCGACTCAAGAGGCGATAAAACCTTCAAATGAGTTAGGCTTTGATGCCAATTGTTGAGTTAATCGATTGACGGAATTGGCCAAGAGGGGGGTGAATTGGCAATTAAATTTTTTGTGGAAACTTTTGCAGAAAATTGAAAGTAATTGCACAGCGATTTACAGTGGTTCGACTTTCTCAAATAAAGTCTACGTCCACTACCTTAGCTATCCACACTAAGGATTTTCCAACAAATTCACTAATTTGTTCTTTCTTTTGAGGCCAAAGAGATAACCTTACAATTCCCTCAAGAGTATACCCCAACTCTTGAGAACACTCTTTTTCCCAAAGAGAAGATTACAAATTTGCAAACTTACAAGAAAACCTCACAAGGTAAGATGTTTGCACAATTATAGAACAAGAAAAGAACACTCAAAGAAAAATGAGCACAATAAGTGTTCTTTGAAAGCAAAATGAATATTGAATGAAAATTGGCTTGAATTGCACAAACTTTGTGTTTGATGCTTTCTCTCTTGTTTCTCTATGATTTCTTGCTGATCAAGGGCTTCAGAACTTGTTTAAATACACATTGAATCACTTCTGAACGTTGGGGATAATTAATGAAGATAATATAGCCGTTTTAGTGTGAAAACAATTAATAAAACAGCTTGGAGCGTGGGGGGAATCGGTTCCTCCTTATAGGGAATCGGTTCCCTAAGTGTAAAATTCAAATATTTCGACCGTTGAACAGGGGGGAATCAGTACCCCCTATGGGGGAATCGGTTCCCTCCGAGCATTCTGGAAATCTCGGAGTCAAACCATTCAGGGGGGAATCGGTACCCCCTATGGGAGGGAATCGGTTCCCTCTGAGCAATCTGGAAATTTTGGGTTTGAAATGGTTCGAAATACTTTGAAAGATTATTTTGAAATTGTTTTAAGATTAAAACTTAATTTTACACTTAAGTAAGGATTAAAAATGATTTTTGAAATATTTGGAGTAATGTTTTTATATTCGAATAAATTTATCGAACATACTTTAGAAAATCATTTTGGAAAATCTTAAAATTCATTTAACTTAATTTGTTATATCGAAATATCAAAATGTTTTCAACAATACTGCTTTTAAATAAACTAGTCGTTCTTGATCTTTGGGCGTACTAGTATTGATGCAAGGGTAATGTACCCTTAATTGATTGTGGTTCTAGGAAGGAAGCAAAACAACCTACAAATAAGTGAATGGCTCAAACAGAATGGCTTAGTAGTTGATATAGATGAAGATGGTAGGCTAATTTTGATGGTAATAAAGGTTTGGTTAAATGATAGAAGTGTGGTGATTTATGAAAGAATGGCTATGGTGTTGAGATAGTGTCATTAGAAAGACTCTAAAGAGAACCAATGCTAAAGAGCATAGACCCTTCCTTAATATGTTTTAAAAAGGGGTGGAGAAAAGGACTTGGACCCACTAGATAGCAATCTAGGAACCACAAGTATCAAAATGGAAAATGATGGATGCCACAAGTATATAAATACTTGATAAGCCGATAAAAGTCACAAGAACTTGAGAAAGAGATAAATCTCACTTGAATTAATTTATAAAAATTGTTTGTTTACAATGAAAATGGCCTAGTCTATTTATAGGAAATGAATGGGCATGGCTGAATGGTTACAAGCATTTTCGGCCAGAATTGTGTCCTTTGAAAAATTCAAAAATAAATTAAATAAATACATGAATAATAAGGTAATGTTTCGGATGGATTGGAGGGACATATCCCTTGGTCGAATGGTGATTGCATCTTTTCAAGTTGGCGCCTAAATGAAGCATCACAAGCCTTGGTCGAATAGTGATGCCCCTTGTTGTTTTGTGCGCGTAGAGAGTGTCCACACATATGGTACATGGCTGCTGGTCATATGACTTGCGCATGGTGTTATTAGATGCTTATGATGTAGCCTTGAATATGTGATGAAGGGTCAGTCATGTGCAACAGCTTTAGGCGTGAGATGTTTTCATTCAAGCTTGTGTAAGCGTGTAGCTAGCTAAGCAAGTAAGGATGGTTGTGAGTGAGCATTCTTGTCGTGACCTCCCAAGCTCCTTAGCATTACTTTCAGCTATGTTCAGCTACTTATATTGTCACTTTCAACAACTTAGCTTCAAATAGTCCATCTAGCTGACTTTAGCTCGTCCTTAGCTCCTCCAGCTGAATTGAGCTCCCCATTACGTTCCACGAGTTTCCATAGACATTGTGAGCTAGTTGTGAGATGCCATAGGATGCCAAACATTCCAACAAGCTGTTATAATGTGTGTCGTTCCTTCATGTACCTACATGTGCAAAAATCAAAGTGATTGAGCTTGAATGAATGCAAATGCATCCTGCCATGTGTGAATACATGCTTGTGAGCTATAGAATGACATCGTGAGATAAGTATAATATGATATTATATTAGGGAGCTAATATATATGACTTGTGAGCTGAATTGAATTGAAATGAGCCAGGGAATGAAGGATTAACATGATGCCATAATATGATGCAATGAATTCAATCTAATGAATCCAAAACTAATTCAAATCAATAACAAACTAAGCAAATATGTGAATTATTATCACGCATCAAGTAATATAAAGATGTGATTAAAATAAACTAGTTAATTTATAAAATACATAATTAGTAATCTAAACATGAATTGTTCACTATATGTTTAAAGATATATTATAAATGTAAAGATGATAAGAAAAATATAAAAGAAGTAAAAGAATATAAAGCTTAAGAGGACTCCCTTGAATGCTAAGGAAACAATGGTTGTGAATGGTGAGAATAAGCTTTCATAAAGTATCAATACGAGGTTTATGGCATCGATACTACGATGTAAAGTAGCATCAATACTCGTTTAAGTATCGATACCAATTTTTCTTACTGGAATTTGAACACTTTAAAAAACAACAAGTAGTATCGATACTACCAAAAGAGTGTCAATATTTCTCTTAAATATGGTATCAATATCTTAAAAATAGTATCAGTACTATTTATGTTGTATCAATACTATAAGAACAATATCGATAATACTTACATAGAAAATTTATTTTGTGATCAAATTCAAGTTTTATGGACTTTAAATTATTTTTGAAAACTTTGAATAAATTCAATCAAGTTCAAAGACATTTGCCTTTAAATTTTATATTAAAATAGGTTCAACACTATTGTATGTACATTGAGAGTCTTTGGTATAGTTTACATGTCATAGTGATGGAGTATTTGCAGCTGCATTATGTACATTGTGCGATGTGGTTTTGGTGTTATTGTATGCAATTGTATTGAGTACATAGTCGATGTGATTTTGGACTATTGTGATCTTAAGAATACAATACATAGTACAATGTGATTCTAGTACTATGGTATTCCTGATTATTGGTGCATTGATATTATGTTTATGGTATCAGTACGTCTATCTTGCAATAAAAGTGCAAATTGTGCATACTTGTCTAACTCGCATACCTTGCATTCTCATTTAAATACATTGGGCTATGACATAAAAGAGATTCGAAAATTGCAAGTTATGACTGATAAGTGGGAAAGTTAAATTTTTCATTCGTTATAAGTGATTTAGCATAAAATGCTTTATATTTTATTTGATGATTTCAGGTATCTTGATTTGGAAATGGCTTTGCTATAAGTCCATTTTATATATTCCTCTAATATCATATGATTTGTTTTGTATTTCTATTATATGATTTATTGTATCATCGATATGTTTTACTTTATAATATTGATTATGATTCACTAATTGTATACTTAGTGTGCGATGATTTTTACACGTAGATAAAGAGAAAAGATCGGAGTATGGAGTGCTTGGCATCTTACCTATCAAAAAGCAAGCCTACAGTATTAGTAATGACATTCATATGATTTATTCGATTTTACTAGTTGGCATGTATATATTATTAGTATTTGGTATAAACTTTGCTTAGACATGGTTGTAATAAGTTTGCTTATGTTGGTAATAATAGTTTTAAAAAAATAATTTTTTATCGATTCTCAATAAGGAAAGTTTCGTAAATTTCATGTGACATCTCTAACTCATTTTTTATGACTGAATAAAGAAGGGGGTATTACATTTATTGGAATTAGACCTATATGTTTAGTCAATTCTCGAACTAAAATGAGTTTATTTTTAGTCAGAAAATGTATACATGCTATTAGGATGTCATGATTACTAATACGATGTTTGTATGATTTGATGCTCCTCCTTACTATTTTAAATTGATTGTATTTGTATTAGATTTGAGTATGAGAGTAAAGCAAGTTTGTACATAGTTCCTATTAAATATCCAAGGGATCGAGTTTCTAGTAAGCTTGTAACACCCTTAACCAGTATTCATACCCGAATACAAGTTAAGGGTGTCACAAAGATTCTGTATAGTATTTCTTGTTTGGAAACTAGTAGAATTTTTGTTTCTTTTAAAATTTCAATTTTAACATTTACTATCAAATTATTTACTCTTATAAATTCTTATTATAAATTTTAATTTCTAAATGAAATCCATTTTTTAATAATAACTCGGCATTTTAATATATATATAAAAAAAACTCGTCATTTTAATACTATTTTATGTCACAATTTAATTTGCCTAAATTAAAACTCAACCGATTATGGTTTTTACATAATTTGTTATTATGCTCATATATAACCGCTTAGCAACTTGATCGTATTTTCACGTCCTTTTATTGAATCTTCTCACATCATTATTTTATTTCACCTTTTAACACAACTCTTATAATATCCGTTCTCTCACTATTTATAAATCGTCTATATTTCTATCATCTAATTTATTCAAAACGTAACCTTTATAGTTGTTGTCTACTGCCACATAGTCCCCCGCTAACAACTATTATTATAGTTTCGTATTAAGTACACATGGTTTGTTCTCAATTTAATCTACAATTTTAGATCATATGATTATCAGTCTCACCACCCTCATCCCATAATACTTTTATCAAATCTTCTTTATTCCAGCCAATAATATTTAAAGAAACTGTTGATACTCATAAAAGTTACTTTCGTATTTAATCTATTTAACTCATACTTTTTAAATCAAATAATTTCTCAAATATTGAAACTAGAGTTCGAGATTCATACCTTTATATTTCAATCATTATACCAATTATTTGGATGAAAATTCATAATGTCAAAACTTATGAATCCCATATTCACCCACATAATACCAGAGTACACGAATGTACTAGAATCATGAGTGCATGAATGCACTAATTTCGGGAGTGCAAAGTTGCACTAATACAGGAGTGCACAGTTGCAGTATACAGGAGTGTGCATTCGCACTAATACAGAAGTCCACAATTACACTGATTCAAGAGTGCACAATGGCACTGATACAAGAGTGCATAAAACACTGATACAGAAGTACCCAACGATACTAATACAGGAGTGTAACAAATGCACTGATACAATGGGCTTTATATAAAATCATGTACCATTGACTCTCAAGTCTTATACAATGGGCTTTATTTAAATATTATATCATTTTTCATACATAATATTGATAGAAAGATAATAAAATTCATATACTATTTTAATCATATACTAATACTTCAACTAATAAAAGAAATTCATATTCGTATAGCTATTCTAAAAATATCATTAATGTATGTTCGATACTAATACTCTATCAAATAAATTTTCCAGGTTCCATGAATACTTATTTCTAATAATAATTTACTTATTTATTCAACATTTCACATTTAACTACCAATAAACTTTTCTTTTTTAAATATACCCTAATATTTAAAAATTATTCCAAATAGTCCCTTGATATTCACTTTAAATTTCACAAATGATCTTATACTCAAATTTTATTTTAATCCTTAATTTCTCTATATTTTCAGTTTAGCTTTTTAACTTATTCAAATTTCTAAATCAGTTCCATTTTAATATTTAACTTTAAAACCACCGTCATATTATTTACTACTCAATTACTTTAACACTCATATTTATTCAATATTTATTTAAGACTTACCATTTATGTAATTCACATTTTTGGCTCCCAAATTTTAACAAATTTATAAATTAGCCCAAAATCAATGTTCCAACATTAAATCAATATTTTAATATTGATTCGAAATCCATAATTTTAGCCATAGAATAAATTCTTTTAGAATTTCATCTCAACTTTTCATTTTATTCAATATAGTCCTTTTTACATTTAATCCCAAATTCAAGTATCAGATAACAAATTCGAACATTCCAACAACATATTCAAATTCTACTCATCAACTTTATTCCAAATTCCATTTTATACAAATATATAATTTAGTCCCCAATCTTAACAAAATTTTACAAATTAACTTCAACACAAGCTTTAATTAACATAACCAAAATTTACAGTGTTTAGTTAAAACAAATTACCCCAACAATACAAAATTTTCAATTAAACCCCTATCTTTTCCATGTTTACAATTTCATCCTCAAACTTTACCAACTTTCCAAATTAGTCCAACTTCACATTTTAACATCGAATGTAATAGTCTAACATCTAAATTCCAGCATAGTACTTCAATTATTAAGCAATTACACATTAATCACTATTTTTTTCAATTTATGAAAATAGTCCCTATATTTTCACAATTTTACAAGTTGGCCCAAATTACATTCTAAACATGTAGAATCATTCTTATATAAATTCTAAACTTTGTATAATTTTTCCATAATTTTTCTCTATGTTCTTCCCTTAGGCCGAATTGATTAAAGTATGTTAATAAATTCCAACTTGTTCATCATCCATTCTAACAAGCAAACCATTGGCTCGAGCATAAAAATCATGTAATATGCATTGCAAATGCATAAATTAAATGTCACGAAACTCCCATAAAAAAACTATGAAAGCTTGATGGAATAAAACCATTAAGGATTCCATTAAAAAACTTACCGTTTAAAAATGTTTCTTTCACCGTTTCATTATAATAAAGCATGAAGCAAACCCCTTGTTTAAAGATATCTAACAGTGCATTGAATCTTCATTAAACAAAATTATAACATATTATTAGTGGCTTTTTGATTATGACGTAAACTTTTGAACACTTAATATGATAAACTAAACCTTTAAAACTTATAAATACTCAAAGAAAATTTGAGGATGAAAACTTATTATTTATTTTATTTTATTTTATTTCAATTTTATAATATTAAAATTATATAATTCTGGTCTTCCATCATAATAAAATGAAGTATATACATTCTTGCATTGTCCTCGTTTTAATTCATGTAAACTTAATTCAACTATTAAAGAAAAAAACTAAAAAAATAAAGAAAAGAAAGAAACATACCTTACCTTCTTTTCTGCATAAAGCTCACGGCATATATATAGAATAAGGGGAAAACTTCTAGATAATTCCCTATTATCCATGATTTAATGAATAAAAATCCATTTAATACAAAATTACTATTTTGCCCTTTAACAATCATGATAATTTCAACTGTCATTCTTGTGACATCATCTTCCTACATCTTTTTAAAAGTCAAATATGAACAAAATATCTCATACTTTCTCATTTTACCCTTACAATTTTTAAAATTTATAAACTTGTCACAATAATTAATGATTTCAAATTAACATAGAAAATTCATCTAATTTTCAAGGATTCATGTCAAATTTTACCATTCTAAAATATAGAAATAATATTTCTAACCTTTTCTCATCATCCTCCAATTTTTACTGAATCCTCTATTCGATCTGGTTATCCAAATATTTTACCGAATTTTATTACTTAATAGCTTCTTCTACAAATCCAGGACAAAAAATCTAAGCGACATGAAAACGTCACCCTTGGATATAACTACCCATTTACAGGACCAAAATATATAACTTTTAAAAATTCACTTTTGGTCCCTAAATTTTTCCAAATTTTTATTTTAATCACTAAACTTCCACAAATTTACATTTTAATCACTAATCAATTTTTGGGGTATTACAAAGCTTTATGTGATTACCTTTTGAATGGTATTATTATTTATTTACCATGCTTTTATATATTATCGCTTCAAGCGACAAACTTTGAAAAAAACCATAATTATAATAGTTGATGAGAGATCAAATCCTTTATCTAGTGTGATCTTAGTAGTTACTACTAAGAAATTATTCATACAAGGATGTTAAGCTTATCCAGCTTGTTTAGTGGATATCCAGACCTCATAAGAGTAAAGTTGGAAAGTATCCCAACTATTTGTGAGTATCCATATGTGTTTCCAGATGAATTGTTTAGATTATTAACAGATAGAGAAATAGCATTTTGGAATTGAAGTTTTATCAAGAAATGCACCAAAATCTATGGTTTTGTATAGAATGATTCTTACTAAACTTAGGGAGTTAAAAGAATAGCTACAAGAACTATTAGATCGGGGTTCATAAGACCAAGCATACCATCTTAGGCCCCCCGATATTATATGTGAAAAAGATAGATGTACTATTTATTTGGAATGAAAAATGTCAAGAAAGTTCTGAAAGATTGAAGAAGATATTGACAGAAGCTCTTGTGTTAGTAAAACCTGATTCGATAAAAGATTATACAATTTATAGTGATGCATCCCATAATGATTTAGGATATATATTAATGCAAGAAGGAAAAAATGTCGTGTATGTGTCAAGGAAACTAAAAACTCATGAGAGAAATTATTTGACTCATGATCTCAAATTAGCTACGATTATGCTTGGTTTAAAAATACGATGATATTATTTATATAGTGAATTATGCTATATTTATACTGATCATAAAAGTTTTAAATATGTGTTAACTCAAAATGAGCTTAATTTGAGGCATGTGAAATGGATAGAACTTCTCAAAGATTATGATGTTATTATCAATTACCATTCAAGTAAAGCTAATGTTCTGGTTGATGCACTAAGTCAGAATAGATTCTCTCCTTAAAGAACATTGATTTCACATTTGTCTTAGAGAGAGGATGGTGTATTGGTTGCTAAATTAAGTTTAAACCTACCTTGTTAGATCGAATCAAAGATCTTTAGTCAAAAGATGAAAAATCTTAGTCAAGAATGGAGCAAATTGAAACAAAAAAGTCTAAACCAAAGACTTTGAAGTTAAGATAGATGGATGCTAGTTTTTTCAAGAGAGAGATGTATACTAAATGATGATGAATTGAAGAGAGAGCTTCATACAGAGGCACATTGTAGTCCTTTGACTATACATCCGAAGGAAATAATATATATCAAGACTTAAAGAGTTGATATTGGTGGACTAGCATGAAAAAAGTTATAACTGTATTTGTTTCTAAGTGTTTAACTTACCACCATGTCAAAACAAAACATCAGGTGCCTTTAGGATTGTTACAACCGATTTTCATTCCTCGGTGGATGTGGGAAAAAGTTATAATGGTTTTTATATCGGACTTACCACTGACACCAAGTATAAAGGATTCGATTTGGGTAATTGTGGATAGATTGAATAAGTCAACACACTTTATTCCAGTTTGAATTGATAATTCTATGGATAAGTATGTTGAGTTGTATATTCAAGAGATAGTTCGACTTCATGAGATACTATTATCGATTGTGTGTGATAGAGATCCGAGGTTTGTTTCAATATTTTGGAAGTCTTTGCATAAAGCTTTAGGAACTCGGCTTAAATTTTAGCATTGTCTTTCATCTTTAAATGGATAGACAGTCTGAGCGAACCATTCATATTTTGAAACATGTGCTTGTGGAATGTGTAATCAATTTCAAAGGTTTATGGGAAAAATATTTTCCTTTAATTGTGTTCGTTTATTACAATAGTTATCAAGTGAGTATTAAGATAACTCTTTATAAAGCACTTTATGGAAAAAAGTGTCGAACTCCATTAAATTGGCTTGAGCTTAAGGATAGTGTTATTATCAGTCGTGACTAGATCAAAGAGGTCAAAGATAAAGTGAAGGTTATTCAAGATAGTTGATCGATAAAAGTCTTATTCATATTTAAAGAGAAAAGATATTGAATATCAAGTCGGTGAAAGGTATTTCTTAAAGTATTACCTTGAAAGAAGGTATTACGCTTTGGATGAAAAGGGAAAACTGAGTTTGATATTTGTTGATCATTATGAGATTGTGAAAAGAGTTGGTCATGTAGCATATTAACTAGTTTTACCTCTAGAGATGAATAAGTTTTATAATATTTTTCACGCGCCGATTCTTAGAAGGTATTATTCAAATTCTTCTCATGCCATCACTCCAAAAGAAATTGAAATATAATCAAATATGATTTATGAAGAAGACCTGATAATGATTCTAAGTTATGGAATCAAAGAACTGTGAAATAAGACAATCTCACTTGTCAAAGTTCTTTAGAGGAATCATCAAGTAGAAGAAGCTACTAGGGAAAACGAGAAAGTTATGTGATTATTGTAACCTCATCTATTTGATCAAGTACGTATAAAAATTCGTCCGAATTTTTAGGGGGAGAGTTGTAATACCCTAAAATTTTGGTTAGTGACCAAAATGAATAAATTGAAAGTTTTAGTGACCAAAGTATACATTTGGGAAACGTTTAGAGACTAAAATGGTAATTTTTCCAAAATAGGTATTTTATCCCCTGAATAAATAGTTTACCCACAAGGATGACGTTTTGGTCTTACTCCGATTTTCGGTACAAAATTTGTGTATAAGTCTATAAAGTGTTAAAGTTCGAGAAAAATTCGGATAATCAGATCAAATCAAAAAATCCAAGATATTGAGATGATAGAGCAAGGACAAATATGTCATTTCCAAGCTTTAAAATGATAAGTTTTAATATGGGTCATTGAATTTAAGTTGATTTTTCATGTTAAATCTAAGCTGTTAGATACAAAATGACAAGATTGTAATTATGGAATTTTACGAGGACAAAGTTGGTAACTACTAACTCTATGGGTTAATCTTAACCCTTGGATGGAGATTTTTGCATGTGTCATAATGGTGAGAATTGGATTTTAATCATAAAGTGGTCATTTTGTAATCAAATGAATTTTAAATTCATTTTATCTAAAAGATGACAAATGGCTTTATTAATTATTTTGGAAATTTAAAGACTTTCTTCATCTTTTCTCTTCATTGTCATGGATTGTTAAGGTAAGTGGAAAACACTTTCATTTGGGTTTTTAAGTATTTGTGGTTAAGATTTACGATGAAGCCATGAAATACAATTTTGTTCTTCTTTGAATTCTCTTCAATTTGGTACCATTAATTTATGGTTTTGGTTGGTATGAGCTATGGGATTTGAAGAAAGAAATATTACAGTTTATGAATTAAATTGGACTAAGGCTTGAACTTGAAGGATTAATTGTTTATATAGCTTTTCCATGCTTGAATCAAGATGAATTTTATGAATAAATTGATATACAAGGTTAGGCCATTAAAAAGAAAATTAGGGAAAATTATTCCAACTTATTTTAATGCTTATCATGGAGGATTAAATGTTGAACAAGCTTTAGAATGTTTTCTAAAGCAAAAATTCAAGTGTGAACACACCATGATATATTCAAGTGCACAAATTCTGTTATTCTTTGATGATTGAAGAACAAGTAATAGTTAATGGAAATACCCATTGTATGTACATTAAGAGTCTTTGGTATAGTTGACTGCCATAGAGGTAGAGTATTAGCAGCTACATTATGTACATATTACGACGTGATTTGGAGCTATTGTATGTAGTTGCATTGAGTACATAGTCGATGCGATTTTGGACTATTGTGATATTAAGAATATAATAGATAGTACGACGTGATTTTGGTACTATGGTATTCCTGATGATTATTGGTGTAAATTGTGCATACTCGTCTTTCTCGCATACCTTGCATTATCATTTATATACATTGGGCTATGACATAAAAAAGATTCGAAAAGTACAAGTTATGACAGATAAGTGGAAAAGTTAAACTTTCCATTCATTATAAGTGATTTAGCATAAAATGCTTTATATTTGATTTGATGATTTCAGGTATCTTGATTTAAAAATGAATTTGGTATAAGTTCATTTTATATGTTCCTATAATATCATATGATATGTTTTGTATTTATATTATATGATTTGTTTCATATCATAGATGTGCTTTACTTTATAATATTGATTATGCCTTACTAAGTGTATACTTAGTGTATGATGATTTTCACACATAGGTAAAAATTAAAGATCAGAGTAAGGAGTACTTGGCATCTTACCTACCAAGAAGCAGGCTTACGATATCAATAATAACATTAATCTGATTTATTAGATTTTACTAGTTGGCATGTATATGTTATTAGTATTTGGTATAAACTTTGCTTAGACATAGTCATAATAAGTTTTAAACTAGTTTACGTTGGTAATAATAGTTTTAAAGAAATAAAATTTTACCGATTTTCGATAAGAAAAGTTTTTTAAATTTCATGTGACATCTCTAACTCGTGTTCGATAACGGATACGGAAAGGGATGTTCCAGAGTATCATGGTTAACCCCTAATTATTTTCATTCCCCCATTTCAACCGTTTTTTATTTTCGAAGTTCCATCGGAGCATTTTTCCATTTGAATTTGTTTCAGATACAAATTTTAATTTGAAATTAAAATTATAAATATTGTAATTTATAAAAAGTAATAATAAAATATATAACTTTTGTTATTAATTTAATAAACGGGCCTAAATTTTTTGGGGTGGCTTAGATAATGGTGAGTAAAACTCGACTCGACTTGAAAAAATGCTTTTTTTTTTCAATTTTGAGTTATTTGAGCCGAGTTATTCGAGTCAACTTGAATTAACAATCTGGTTTTCTAGCTCGAGTCGAGTTGAAATTTTAAAATTAGTTACTAGAAAAACTAAAAATTTGACCAAGTGTTTTGACAGTTTTACAATTTAGTCCATGATTTCATTATTCATTCAATTTTCCTTAATTTTAAGTCCATTTTTACCAAATTTAAACCATGTTCTCCTAAACCATCGTAGAATATATACGTACTTTCAATTCCTCTTTTTGATAAAAAAATTATTTTTCAATTTAGTCCCTTAATTTTTCATAATTTCTTTATTTCTTCAATTCATGATTTATTTTAAGTTCGTTTTTACCAAATTTGAACCACATGCTCATATACCATAGTAGAATACCTTTGTAATTTCAATTCTTACTTTTTCACTAAAAATATACTCTCTTTTTTATTTATTTAATTCCTTAACTTGACATTTTACTCAATTTGGTCTTTTGACTACAATTGTTTGTAAATTCTTTCGTCCCATCAATTCCTTGATCCTTTTTACTCTCATTAATGTTTTACTCTCAAAATACTTTCTTTAAAATATAATATTATGAATATATTTATAATTTATATTGTATTTGATATATTAAATAACGTTAAAATGTGAAAAGAATATAAAATATATAGAAACTCAAATCAATCGACTCGAATAACTTGACTCAAACTTCTTAAACTTGACCTGACTTGAAAAAATTTCAAGTCAAGTTCAAGTTGTAAAATACGACTCGTTAATTCGAATAACTCGAAATTTTTTGACTCGACTCGATCGAACGCTTACCCCAGCTTAGATGGGCTTCAGGTGATATGTGATGTTTTTGGAAAAGAATCACATTATAATAATAAATTGTACTATGAAATATTAAATAAATTAATTATGTAATACAAACATATGTAACATAATTAAAATACAATATCATAATTAAAATATATAAAGTATTAATAAAATAATATATTAAAAAAGCATAAACTTCACTTAAAAATACATTAATAACATAAACCGAGTTTTAATTTATAAAAAATCATATAAATTAAAAAAAATCAGAAATATTACATTAAACAAATAAAATGATAGTAAATTTTAAAAAATGCACATGGTGCCCTAGTCTATAAATCAGGTGTTCATCTTGTTCCTATAATTCACTCCTAGTTAGTAGTTACCAATCATTTAAGCAATATTATTAATAAAGAGAGCAAAATGTCATTCGGGAATGCTAAAGGACACTTTTATACGGTACATTAAAGTATTTTCTTTTTATATAGTTACATTAAAGTGTACATTTTAATCCCTTTGTGTAATGTGGCTTATGTCTATTTTTTATCCACTTTTAATTTTTGGTAAAAAAAATCATTCGTTTTTGTATTTCATACAAATTAATTTTAATTTTCATATTTTTAAAATTTTAAAGTTTTAATCTAATTTGACATTGTATAGATAATACGATTAAATTATAGTCAAATTTTTTATAATTTAATCATATTATCTATGTATTATTTAAACCAAACTGAAATCTTAAAATTAAAAAGAAATATAAATTCAAATATTAAATTTAAAACTTATGCTAATCATTATTCGCTGAACTACTAAAGTTCACTGAATTAATCACCGCCATAATGGATAAGGGAATTGACAAAAAACTAGAGGGTGAATTGTACTAAATGTCATTGAATTTTATACATTATATCACTTATTTAATTATATTTTAATTACTTCAATTATAATATTAAATTTTAATTTTTAATTATATAGTTGGATGATTAATTGATAACGACACGATAACATGATGACATTTGCTAATGTAAATATTCTAACAAAAATTATCATTTCGGTGTGACTATTTTAATATTCAAAACGACATTCTTTTGTTAGAGGGAAATCGAGAAATATATCAAATGCATTTAAAGAGATTTGAACAAATAATTATTAGATAAAAAGTTTAACATCTAAACGCTAAGCCAACTTAAATTCTAATTATAATTTTGACAAAATAGTTTTATAATATATTACAATGATATTAATTAATTTATTTAATAATATAACTTTATAACTAATATATATAATTATTTTTAAAAATATAATTATTTTTAATATGAAAATATTAATTTTATTTATTAATTTTGTACATATAATTTGAGTTTGTTTGGTTTCTTTCACATCTTTTTTTTATTTTCTATTTTTTTGTGCACTTGTATATTAGATATTCAAGAAATTATAGTTTGTTAAGCTAAGTTTTGATTGAATGTAATTTAAGAAATTTGTTTCGATTAAATATTGTAAATTATATATTAAACAAATCAAATTGTTTTAACATATATATTATTTTGGTTAAAATTATAAGATCATAAGTTGGTCAAATTATTAGTAGTTAGGCTTTTTTTTTCTCTTTCTAAGTATCATTTGGTTCAAAACTCTTCATTTGATTCTTTTTCTTCATTTTCATCATTTTGATAATCAAAACGAAAGCTATGTGATTTGAAAAAAGGATATGATTGTTTTGACTGGTTGAATTTGTAATGAACTGGAGAAGCCGGGCAAGCGAGGTGGTAGATCTGGTCAACTTCCAGTAACAGAGACTCGACGACTTCCTGTCGGAATCTGCTCCGCCCGTCGCGACGATTCTCAAACCTTTCCATTTTAGATCCAACGGAATCTTGCTCGCCGG
Organism: Hibiscus syriacus; assembly: GCF_006381635.1. NCBI lineage: Eukaryota > Viridiplantae > Streptophyta > Magnoliopsida > Malvales > Malvaceae > Hibiscus > Hibiscus syriacus. The sequence continues at coordinate 3,812,624 of NW_024063485.1, read as the reverse complement.
GTTTGAAGACCGGAAGCCAAGTCGGTTCGAGTGGGAGAATTTGTTCTGGGTTTCGAAAAGGAAGTAAGAGATGAAATCAGGGATCAAGTCGATAAAGTGGTGGTGAGGAACAAGGCCGGCTCTAAGAGGGAGCACCATGAACAACCGCTCAGGGCCCTAATTTTTTGTATTTATAATTAGGGCCCCAGTTTTTTATATTTATAATGAGGTCCCTAATTTCTATAATTTCATAAAATTTTAGTTTTTGATCCTTTTCTCTTATTAATTCATCCAATTTTAAATTAGATTTAACTAATTTTTTATATTATAATTAAGGTCTATACTTTTTGTAAGTTCATATAATGTTTAGTTTTTTACCCTTTTTTTTCCATTTTTCTTATTTATTCGTTTAATTTTAAATTAAATTTAATCGTATTTTTCTTTTTTCTTCAAATTTTACTATTCTATTTATCAAATATTCTTTAAGTTTTAGTTTTATTCATTCTCAATCTTTTCTAAATATGAGACCATCATGCACTTTCTTCATTCTTTTAACATCCATATTGTTTTCCATCTTTTCTAAATATGAGCAAACATGGTTATACAGAGCTGAAATGCCATATAAATTAGAAGACTATTGATCTCATGATCCTTTGGTGTGACAGAAAGCTCTCATGAAATTGTGGAACATTGCCTTTCCCAATGTTTTTCTAACAGACTTGATCTATGAACAGTAGAAAGAGATGGGGCAAGGTGTTAATCCATCAACCGATTTTCGGTACGCTTCTGTCATTTTCGTTTTACGACTTTTTAACTTGCTATCTGTACATAGAGGTATCTAGGAGACTCGAAAGGATGTGTAACAAATAGCATACCGTAATTTTATTTCTAAAATCAAACTTTATTTTGCATATTCTGAATTTGAGCTCAGTTTTAAGATGATCTTATGTTTCTTTTTTTACTTTTTTTTTCTGGATAAAGAATGTGGATCTTATGTTTCTTGTATTTATTCTTGTTTACAAGTATGGCAAAGCAGACCTTGAAACTCGAAGTTGATTACAATTCATTCAGTACTACAAATAGGAGTTGCATAACCTATTCAATTTGTTTTAAACTATAACTATTTCATTGAGCAAGCACCTATGAATTTATGAGGGATGACACTTTTGATGACATTCCAGACCATGATTATATTATGATTAACATCATTTGCCTAAGCAGTTTCATGCAACTCTCTGACATATTATCTGCTCTTGGTCCATGGAAGGTGAATGAGTAAACTTATGTAATAAAGGATTAAAATTTTAAAGGGTCAAGCTGGATTTATTCAAAAGTCGTCCTCTAATAGAACAGAAGCAGTTGTATGAATTAGCGTAATTAATGTGATTAGTTAGGCGGAAAACTTTAATTTTTCATTATTTTTCAAAAATAAAAATAAAGAAAATAAAGAATTATCATTTCGTCCAGTTCTAATAAATTTTTTAAGACTAAATATGACTGAAGGATTCATTTTATTATTCATTATTGTAAAATATTTATCAACAATTAATTGATTAGTAAAATTAAGTGTTTGATCATTTAAATAATATTTAATATTTGGATCATTATATTATAAATGGAGTATATTTTTCTCATTTTTTGAGAAATAATGTATTATTGACCTGCTAAGAGATAGGAACGGTCTCTCATGAAAATTTTAAATTCTCATATTTTATCTATTTTTATATAATTTTTTATTAATAACTTATTTTCATCTCTTCTGAATTATTATAAGTTTATCCCCTAAAATATTAATTTTGATCAATAACATGAAATTATTTTCGATCTTGTTTATATTAAGTTTATTCTTATTCGTCCAACAACTTATCCTTGTCCTCCAAAACGACCAAAACTCTTCATGGGACTTGGAAACTCAAGTCTGTTGAAGAAGGAGAAAAAAATGTTGCTGAGAACAAACTCTGTTTCTGTTCCTGTCTCTCCCTCTGACACTCTCAGAATGTACTTCCAGGTATGGGTTTTTGTTTTCACTTGCTACTTAATTATGAAAAAAGTTCAATTTGTTTTTCATTAACTAAGGGGGAATTGTCATCATCTTTGTCAAAGGTTGCTTTAGATAATGCTGGATTTTGAACTTCTTTTTTTGAGTTTTGCTTAGATGTTTATCTATTTGTTACTGAATTCTGGAAAAATGTATCATGTTTCATAGTAGTGCTTAAAGAACTCCACTAGGGGTGCATCTTCAATTACTTATTGCATATAATTTGAATTCTTGAAATTAGGCAAAATCGGTTCCATTGACTAGTTTTTGCTTGAAATTGTATATTTGTCTGCAAATTTTTTCCCTTGGAACTATTCATTCATAGGTCACTGACAATCAATCTTGATTGTTTGAAGGCGGATGTAATGTTGAATGAAGCTGAAATTCCAAAGGTGAGTAAGGCATTAGAGGTATATAATCAACCTTTTGACTTTCAAGCAAATTATAGCAACATTTATGTTTTGCAAACAAAAATGATAATTTTGACAGGCAACTTGGTAGATTTATCTTCAGATTAAATGAAGGGGATGAATCTAACTTCTTACTTTATTCGGTGTCCCGATCATAGTCCAGTGTTTCACTCGATCCCTTAGAAAATGGCTTCTTGCAGAGAAAAAGATTTCACATGGTTGCCTTGTGTTATCTCTCACCGAAAAGTAAAAGAGAAAAATCTATAATCATATTGCTGTTTAATTGTACTACTATGTTTCTGTCGATATTATTGATGGCAGGTTCTTTGATTTTGTTTAGAGTATATACTATAATTGAATCTTGTTGAGTTAATCGATCGACGAAATTGGCCAAGAGGGGGGTGAATTGGTAATTAAAATTTTGGTGGAAGCTTTTGAAGAAAATTGAAAGTAATTGCACATCGATTTAGAGGGGTTCGACTTTATTAACCAAAGTCTACGTCCACTACCTTAGCTATTCACACTAAGGATTTTCCAAAAATTCACTAATTTGTCTTTCTTTTGAGGACAAAGAGTAACCTTACAAACCCTCAAGAATTATACCCCAAATTCTTGAGAATACTCTCTCCCAAATAGAACAATACAAATTTTGCAAACTTACAAGGAAATCCTCACAAGGTAGATTGTTTGCACAATTCTAGAACAAAGAAAAGAACACTCAAGAATGAATACAATTAAGCACAATAAGTGTTCTTGAAAGCAAAATGAATATTGAATGAAAAATAGGCTTGAAATGCTCAAACTTGAGGTTTGATGCTTTCTATTTGATTCTCTCTTGATTCTAGTTGCTTGATGTTTCTTGTTGTTGATCAATGGCTCCTAAGATTGCTTAAATACACCTTGAATCACTTCTGAACATTGGGGATGATTAGTGAAGATAATATAGCCGTTTTAGTGTGAAATCAATTAATAAAACAGCTTGGAGCGTGGGGGGAATCGGTACCCCTCTCAGGGAATCGATTCCCTAAGTGTAAAATTCAAATATTTCGACCGTTACACAAAGGGGGGGAATCGATACCCCTGGGGGGGAATCAGTTCCCTCCGAGCATACTAGAAATCTTGGAGCCAAACCATTCAGGGGGAATCGGTTCCCTCTGGGCAAGCTGTAATTTTTGGCTTTGAAATGGTTCGAAATACTTTGTAAAATTATTTTGAAATTGTTTTAAGATTAAAACTTAATTTTACACTTGAGTAAGGATTAAAAATGACTTTTGAATGATTTAGAGTAATGTTTTGATATTCGAATAATATATCGAATATACTTAGAAAAACTTTTGGAAAATCTTAAAATTTGTTTATCTTAATTTGTTATATCGAAATATTAAAATGTATTCAACAATCTCCCCCTTTTTGATATAACAAAACATTTTAGTAATTTTAAGATTTTGAAATCAATTACTCCCCCTTACTCTAACATTTCTCCCTTTTAAAACATACTTCTCCCCCTTTTGTTAAATAAACAAGGTTTTGAAATCATTTAGCCAATTGAATATAGTTTAAGCTGCTAAGATCACAATCAAGAGAAACGTTAGCCATTAGTTTCATAATCAATTCATAAGTAATGTGACATGGCAAAATTGGTCATATTGCTAAAATGATGCAATAAATTTAACTAAACCAAATATATAAATTCAAACATCCAAACAAATCCAAAGTTAAATAATCCAAAATATTCAAAATGTTGAAACAATAATCTTTTAGTTCAAAGTTTTTAAAGCTAAGCACATAATCAAATATCCAGATCAGGAGGAGGAAAACGAGCTCGCATAGCGGCCATTTCGTGAGTGAGTTCATTAATACGAGCGTTTGTTGCTTCATTGTTTGCACGCATCTCCCGAAGAATTTCTAATAGTTGAGCTCCCATTGTGGATAAATGGGATTCTATAGAGGTAAAGCGCGAATCCATTGTAGCATATCGGAAATCAAAAGTCTCCATAAAGGATTGAAAATATGGAGGCATTTGATGCGTTTGTTGTTCTTGCTCCTCGGGCTGCTCAGGCTCATCTTCGGCTTCATCGATGTCTCGCATTAACTGTTCAAGCTTGGGATCGTCGTCAGCTTCTGGTTGTGCTCGTGAATAACTAGCTCCCGGAGTATTTTCAGAAGATCGAACCCATTCACCGGTTTCCTTATCCTTAATCCATCCCGCTCTCGTTAAGGAAAGAAGATTAATTTGTCTCTTTAGAGGAAAGGAGGCATCTAGACCAACTCTAAGCCCGGCTTTAGAAAAATGATTACTCAAAATGCAACCGTAAACTAGAGATGAACAGAGTTTCTTGTTAGGAACAAGATTTACGGTTTCAACAATTTCAGCAAAAATGATCTGAGGTAGGTTTATTTTAATATTGTTTTCAAAACAACGTAACCACCAAATATCCAAGGCTCTAAGCGTAGAATAACGACCTCCGGATGGTCGAAACCACCAAGAAATCATTAGATGAAGAAAACGTTCATGAAGGTCTAAGACACTTGCACTATCCCTTCTTTTATAACGAGAACCTAAAATTTGTTTTTCATTTGAAATACCATCATTATCTAATCCGAATGCATTGGCTATGTAAGCCGAGTCAATATATAAAAATTGTCCTAGGAGGTAGGAACGAACTCCTATGGTTTCGGTTTTAGTTCGATTTTTAACACAAACAGCATTAGAATAAAAGATACGAACGAGTTGATGGTAGACAATGGGTTCAAGTTCAAAGAGTTTGTCAAATTTCCACTCTTGTAAAAGAGGAAGATATTTAAAATTAATATCTAACATAGCTTGACGAGAAGGGATACGTTCTTCTCTAATTTTGTAAGAGTCGAAATATTGATAATACCAAAAACGATGATTTCTAGGACCAGGATGATTGAAGCAGGAATTTTGGATAGTTATATTGGGATCAGGATTAGGAATTGGATTTTCAGGAATAGGAGGAGGATTTGGAGGTGGATTTGGTTGACGGTGTGAGCGACTAGATGAAGACCTAGCACGTTTAGGATTGGACATGGTTTAGTAAAACTGAATAGAATGGATAACCTGCAATTTAGAAAACAAATGTATGCAATTCAATCAATCCCAAACTCAATTGAGTCCTCAATATTTCAAGGTTCTCTAAATTAATCCTAATGGGCAAAGTTTTGAAAACTATTAAAAAATAAGGTTTTGAAAAACAATATATGTATAGTTTTCATAACAACAACATAATTCAATCAAAACACAATAATTTGAATTTTTTTTATTATTTCGAAATTTTTTGAAAAATCCTTATGTTTTTATGAAATTAGTTGTAATATCTAGTTTCTAATCACTAAACAATCAATGTCCGATCACTATTTCTATCTAGAACTAATTAAAACTAGTCCTATGTTCAAAATCAATGAAAAAGAGAGTTTAGAAAATTTTACCTTGAAAGATGAGATTGAGTGGATTTTGATGTTGTTTGCAGGATTTTAATGATGCTAGCAGGTTTAGAAGATGATATTTGAAGTGAATTCCGATTAAAATCATTGATTTGAGGCAAAATGGAGATTTGAGAGATGGAGAGAGTGATAGGCGGCAAAGAGAGAAGAAGAGGGTTTTGAGTCAAAACCAAGGGTTATGCCCGTGTTATAACCAGTACCCCAGGGGGTATCAATTCCCCTGTGGGGGGAATCAGTTCCCCTTCAAAGGGGGAATCGGTTCCCTCATGGGGTATCGATTCCCTCTGTACTAAATTGCTAAAATCCGATTTTAATCACACAAAATGCTAAATTAATTTTCTCTAGTGGTATTGGTAACTCATATATTGAAAATTAATCATGTTCAAACAATCAAATTAATCTTTAAACGATATTTGAACATAAAATTAATTTTTCATCATAAACTCCCCCTAACTAATAGCAAGGAATGCAATAAAAAATTAGCATTTTTTCATTTAGTCTTAAAAGTGCTAAAACTATTTTAAACACTAAGTGAAGATAGGTCAGTTAAACCTAATTCTCTCCCTAAGTGTCCAAAATCTTTCTTTGTCTAAAGGTTTTGTAAAGATATCCGCTAATTGGTGCAAAGTATCAACAAATTCTAGAACTACATCTTCCTTAGTGACATGGTCTCTAATGAAGTGATGTCTTATTTCAATGTGCTTAGTTCTAGAGTGTTGGATGGGATTTTTAGTGAGACAAATAGCACTAGTATTGTCACACTTGATAGGAATAGTACCTACTTCAATTCCATAATCAAAAAGTTATTTCATCCATAAAACTTATGCACAACAACTACCGGCTGAAATGTATTCCGCTTCAGTGGTAGATAATGCAACACAATTTTGTTTCTTTGAAAACCAAGAAATCAGCATATTTCCAAGGAATTGGCAAGTACCGGAGGTGCTTTTCCTATCTAATTTGCATCCTCCATAATCCGCATCAGAAAAAGCATGCAAGCTAAAGCTAGAGTCTCTAGGATACCAAAGTCCTAAACTAGGAGTGTCCTTAAGGTATCTAAAGATTCTCTTAACAGCTAGTAAATGTGATTCCTTAGGACATGATTGAAATCTAGCACATAAGCAGACACTAAACATAATGTCCGGGTCTACTTGCAGTTAGATAAAGCAAAGAGCCAATCATTGACCGATATAATTTAACATCTACACATTTACCTCCTTCATCTAAGTCAAGCTTTGTTGAAGAGCTCATTGGAGTGTCATGAGGTTTCCTATTTACCTAGTCCAAATTTCTTGAGCATATCTTTGACGTACTTAGCTTGATTGATGAAGATGCCATCTTTTCTTTGCTTGATTTGGAGTCCCAAGAAAAATGAGAGCTCCCCCATCATGCTCATCTTAAACTCACTTTGCATTAGCTTAGAAAATTCTTGGCAAAGAACATCATTAGTAGAACCAAATATTATATCATCAACATAAATTTGAACTACTAATAAATCTTTACCTTTATGCTTTAAAAACAATGTAGTGTCAACCTTCCCTTTTGAAAAACCTTTTTCAATTAAAAAAATTGACAATCTTTCATACCAAGCTCTAAGAGCTTGTTTTAAACCATAAAGAGCTTTTGTCAATTTAAGAACATGATCCGGAAATTTTGAATCTTCAAAACCTGGAGGTTGTTCCACATACACTTCCTTCCTTTATAAAACCATTTAAAAATACACTTTTAACATCCATTTGATATAATTTAAATTCATGAAAACATGCAAATGCTAATAACATTCTAATTGCTTCCATCCTAGCTATGGGAGCGTATGTTTCATCATAGTCTATGCCCTCTTCTTGAGTATACCCTTGAGCAACAAGTCTAGCCTTGTTTCTCACTATATTACCACTCTCATCAAGCTTATTCCTAAATACCCATCTAGTACCTACAGTAGATTTATTACTAGGCCTTTCAACTAATGTCCATACTTTACTTCTCTCAAATTGATTTAATTCTTCTTGCATAGCCATAATCCAATATTCATCATTTAATGCTTCTTTAATATTCTTAGGCTCTATTCTTGAAATAAATGCAACATAATTACAAATATTTCTAAGAGAAGATCGAGTTGTTATCCTTTTGGATGTAAATGTTTTGTTTTAAACAACGGTAAAGAAAACCTTGGCAAATTTGATGCTAAAAGTGATGAAGGAATTTTTTTGGGTTATTCCTTAAATTCTAAATCTTATCGAGTATTTAATAAAATAACTTTAGTTGTAGAAGAGTCTATATATGTTGTTTTCGATGATAATCCCCTTCCGAGGAAGGATTCTTGTGTGAATGATGATGTAGTGTTATAAATACAAATGATGTGTTAGACATGACGTTGGAGAACCATCATCAAAGGAAGAAACGAAAAATGAGGAGAGTAAGGGGGAGTAATTGATTTCAAAATCTTAAAATTACTAAAATGTTTTGTTATATCAAAAAGGGGGAGATTGTTGAATATATTTTAATATTTCAATATAACAAATTAAGATAAACGAATTTTAAGATTTTCCAAATGTTTTTCTAAGTATATTCGATATAATTATTCGAATATCAAAACATTACTCTAAATCTTTCAAAAGTCATTTTTAATCCTTACTCAAGTGTAAAATTAAGTTTTAATCTTAATTTGTTATATCGAACTATTAAAATGTATTCAACAAATCTGATGGGATGATTTATTTGTTTGTTGCAGGGAGCCGAAGGCGTTTCTAACTTGAAGGTTCAAGTCCTTGAGGGTATTGGTACTGTTGAGGTGAGTGTTCTTTTTGTTGTTGATTGATATGTCTTGTATTTAAGCTTTCAGATCACTTCCCATGAGCACCTTTGATCTATCGGGTCATAAAACTCAAATTCATAGTTGAACGAACAAAAATTAAACAAAACAATCAGTCTGCTTTTCTTGTCTTTATTACAAGACCCTTTTCTCTAGGACTCCTAACTTTGATCCATGGTTCATTCATCGAGTTTTCTACATTCTATTAATTCATAGAGTTTTCCCGTCTTTATTCCGTTCTTTCTCAGTTAACTAAAAAGACGACGGTCCAAGCTACCGGAGTGGCATCCAATTTGGTGGAGCTCATACAGGGTGCAGGATTCAAGTTACAAACATTGAATTTGAGCTTCGATGATGAAGAAGACATTCTTGCATAGATGTCGTATTTAGATTTTGAAAAACTTGTCGTTGAAGTTCTCTGGCTCTTTTCTTTTGATTCATTATGGTTTATCTTTTCTTCTAGTAGTTTATGGTTTAGGTTAGGAAAAATCAATCTAATTTTTGTAACTGATGCCAGCTTCCTTGTGTGAATTTCAGGGTTTAATGCCTTTTATTCCTACGCATACTCACCCAAATTTTATGGAGATGCTGGGGAGATGCTGGCAACAGGATCCATCTTGTAAACCCGAATTCGTTGAAATTTCAAAAATGTTGGAAGACTTGGCCAGTAGATAGAGGGAGGTTGTAATAGATCATCATTTGCTTATGCTTTCCATTAAGAAATGTCCAATAACCTTGAAAATGGTTGCAGACGGAGAAAAATGGGAGGAGTTGCAGAAGTTAAATCTCCAAGAAAATTTGGAATGGCTTTTAGGTCAGGAATCCAGCCAAATGGCATTTTTAGCTTATATTATATGCATACTAATTTATTTTTCTTTCCATATGTGGACTTGAACTCAATATTTTCGAAGTAATGAATATATTTTAATGTTTATAAATTTTAATTTATTTTGTTGTTAAAATTTATGGTGGTTGTTATTTATATAAAGTTACATGATATTAAATTTAGGTGATGTATAGGAAGAATGTAATATGCAAAATATCAATTAATTTTAGCTAAAGAATGGTAATTAGGCGTTTATATCCAATAAACGCCGCTATATATCTGACCTTTTGCGGCGTTTGTATCCAAAAATGCCACTATATAACTAACCTTTTGCGGCATTTTTTTCCAAAAACCCGCTATAGATCTTGACCTTTTGTGGCGTTTGTATCCAATAACGCTACTATATATCTACCCTTTTGCGGCGTTTTTGGAAAAAACACCGCTAGAGAACTCGACATTTTGCGGCGTTTGTATCCAAAAACGCCGCTATAGATCTCGACATTTTGCGACGTTTGTTCCAAAAACGCCTCTATAGATCTTGACTTTTTACGGCGTTTTTATATCACAAACGCCACCAACATCAGCTGTGCTGGTATGGGCGGTGTTTTTACTATCGCCGTGAGTGCTTTTAGCGACGCTTAAAAACGCCGCTGTAGAACTAAAAAAACACCACTAAAACTCTATTTTCCTATAGTGCCACTTCGATCGCCTTAAATCTCTCTGTGATGATATCAATCGCCTCAGCTCTCTGGAACCATAGTCATAGTATTAAATTGTGGTTTTAGTGTATGTCGCGGATGCGATTGCAAGACACTACGGACGTTGTGTAACGCACAACGGCTGCTGCGGCGTGATTTGTTTCTAAAGAATCACATTATTTCTGAAACATTATATTTATACATTTTACATTCGTATTTAAATATTCTAATATTAACTATTGTTTAATGGCATATTCTTATAGTCAATCTTCAATTATTATATAAAGATGCATTATAAGTTAAATGTTTGTTAATATTTGATATTAGTTTTTTGTTAAGTTAAAATATTCAAGTATTTGTCTATGTAATTTTATATTTCGGGCAATTTAGATGTTCGTTGTAGCGTTGTTGCTGTATCGCGACACAATTTTTTGCCTATTGCAGTGTTACGTAACAATTTTAGACTGCAAAAGTTGTGATGTGATTCCTTTATCGCGTTGCTCTAATGTTTCATGACCTCTAAAATCATTATGATGCAGCTGTTATGTCACGTTGCCGACGCAATTTAGTACAATGACCACAGTAGTTGTCGCCATCGAGCTCAACATATCGGCTGGGATGCCTTCGGGAGGATCGATGCTTTAATAAATAACGCTGGCATTAAAGGTACTCCATTTTTTTTTCAAATTTTTTATGTTCTTTAATTAGTTTTGCACGATCACACTTGTAGTAAAATTAGCAGGGTTTCAATTACTTCCTCCATTGTTCATTTTCAACAGAATTGAAAAAAAGTATGTAAGCGAAATAAATTGTTTTGGGTAAAGTAAACAAATTGTCCCCTGATTATAGGGTGCTACTTTGTTGAGTCCCCCTGACCATTAATAATTATAAAATGTTTCCTTAACTATAGGATGTTACTTTATAGTCCATCGACTATTAAATTTACAAAATAGTTACCCGACTATTTATATGTTTAAACTTGTCTTTTTTTCATTAAAAAATTTGGAAACCATTTGAGCTAGACGTTAACCTATTAACTGAGATATGATAAAATTTGATTCCAGAACTGTTTGAGTTATATTTTGTGGATCAACTCTTCGTTTACATTATGTCATCGAGCTATTGCTTGAAAGCAACGACAATGCCAGTAGACATTGTTAAAATATGCTTTTATCATATATCTGTCACCAGACAAACGTCCAAATCAAACTGTCATAATTTTTTTAATGAAAAGGAAAAGTTTTGAACATGTGAATAGTCGAGTGACCATTTTATAACTTTTAATAGTCGAGGGATTCAATAAAGAAATGTCATATAGTTAATAGACCATTTTATAACTTTTTAATACATAGAGGATTCAACAAAGTAACACCATATAGTTGGGGGATTTGTATACTTTACCCTTTTTTAAGCTTAATTGAAAAATAAATTAATAAACTATTTCAAAATATGTATATAACGTTTTCTCTATTATTTTTAAAGGTGACAAATGGGTCATTCGGAAAGGGTTTTGTTCATGTCATTTTGGGTTTAGACTTAATTTGAGTTGGTTTGGGTCGAGTTATTTTGGGTTTCAATTTTATTCTAGTCTAAAGTGAGTCGAGTTGGGTTCGGGATAGGTCGGGTCATTCCAGGTTTCAGTTTTAATTGAGTCTATAGTAAGTCAATTTGATTCGGGTATCGAGTCGGGTCAATATCAAATCGGTTGATTTTCGGGTCGGGTCAGTATCGATCAATTATTTTCAGTTTGGGTCAACTTTAGATCTTCAAGTCAATTCGGGTTAAGTTGGGTACGAGTCAAATTAAATATATATAAAATTTTTGTAAAAAAAACTTGTTCTTTTTTTAAAAAAATCTTATCATTTGTGTTAAATTTCATTTCAAATTCAATTATTTTTTAGGGATTATAATTTAACTCAAACTCGACCTATAAGATATGTTAGACTTTGTGATTTTTTTATTAATCCAGAATGAAAAGTTCGTGGTACGATTAATTTAAGAGAAAATAACCTCAGTGACCGAAAATGCCTTATAATATACGATTTTAACCAACTTTTTTTGGATTTTCCAAAATGACCAAAAAATTCGCAACGCGATCTCAAATTTCGCAACCCAATTTCCAATTTCGCAACGCGAATCTGTAAATCGCAACGCAAATTTGTAAATCGCAACACAGAAATCAAATTCGCAACACAAAAGTCAAATTCGCAACACAAAAGTCAAATTCGCAATGCGATAGTCAAATTCGCAACGCGAAACACAATATTAATTTCGCAACATAAATGTAAACAATATTATCGCAAATCATAACCTAAAACCCTAAATCACAACTCAATCCCATCTCCATCTCTCACTCTCTACGGCGACATCTGTCCCCATCTCCGACGAAATCCGTCCCCATCTCCAGCGAAATTCATCTATCTCCATCTCTCAGAGCAACCCTCACAACCATTCACGGTCAGAAATGGAAAATCAACCACCGAGGGTTAGTTTTTTAATCTCTTATTTTTATTTTGAAATTTTTGTATTATGATTAGATGTTTCTTATATTGATGATAAATTTACTGGTAATTTCAATATATATAAAGATTAACCATTTCACTGAGATTGCTTAGTAAATTCATTCGGTTGCTGCCAATACTACTAAACTGTTTAGTCTTTAACCCTGTGAAGTTAGTATTTGTCTTTGTTTTGTCTTTTTGTTGAAGAAATGCAATTCATTCAAGTTTCAATTTGTAGAAGAATAGTTTTTGAAACTTAAATTCGCAACACGAAAATGAAAATCGCAATACCAAAATCGCAATGCAAAAATGAAAATCGCAAGGCGATTTTAGTTTCGCGTTGCGGTTTTCATTTTCGCGTTGCGAATTTAAGTTTCAGAAACTACTCTTATTCTGCAAATTGAAACTTGAATGAATTGCATTACTTCAACAAAAAGATAAAACAAAGACAAATACTAACTTCACAGTGTTGCTAATTTAAGTTTCAAGAATAAACTACTACTCTTTATGTTGTCCTTGAACCTGCACTAAACCTATATGTTATCCTTTTAAATGTTTATATAAGTGCTTACTTCTGGAATATTATTTGATACATTTTGTGAACTATGATGGAATAATGACTTGGGTGAATACCGTGCTAGTTTGAAACATATTTGGCTTTGTTTTCACTGTTTAATATCATGTTTGTTTATAGTATATAATTTGTAGTTTTTGGTATATCTAACTTGGTATGTTTATTGTTTTTGTAGAATTTTTTTCGGCTGCATTGACCTTAAGGAATAACTTAAGCCTAGCCACTAAAATTGTGTCGACGCTTACACCTCTACAAAGAAAATTGTTTGAGGATACTTGCTTCGGGCCATGGCTGAAAGTACAACATACGGGTGGAGATGCTATGTTGAAACATTTGTTTCTTCAGACCATGACTAACGATCTACCCGAGAGGATACAACGTGGTGATGAAGAGATATGGTTTCATTTTCCTCCGGCACTGGCGTATACTTGTTTTGGGCGGGAGGAGTTTTGCTTAATCACTGGTCTACGCTTCGGACACGATGAAGTAACCCGGTACACTAGTCATATCTCCCGCCCATCATGGTTGTCTTGGGTTTTTCCTGAGCTGGCAAAATCGAAGCCAAGTTTACACGTCGACGACTTGAAGAGATTATTTGTTAAAGATGGTTTTACTCGGATGGATGACCTTGATGTTGTCCGAGTATGCCATTTATTACTTTTGCATGCCGGCTTTTTAGGCAAAGAGGGCAGACAACCTATCTCTGAGGACCTAATATTATTGGTAGAGGACCTAAATGCATGGAACCTGTTTCCGTGGGATTCATATTTATGGAAAGCTACATGGAAGAAGTTGTCGTCTGTCTTTGAGGACCGAAAAAGTTTGCGGGGAGATGGTTCTAAATACATTTTGGCAGGCTTTACTTGGGCCTTTAAGGTAAGAATTTCTATATAATGTTTCAAAAATTATAATTAATTATTTAACAATTACTAATGTTTGTGTATTATATTGTTTGTAGATTTGGATATTTGAGGCTTTCCCCAGCATGCGGACATATGCGATAAAAAGATCAAATGATATTCCTAGGGCTATTACGTGGAAGAGGATCCGCATATTGGATTAGGAAGAGTTACTCCCATATACGACGATGAATGATGTAAGTTAACACATAAATAATACCACATATAAACAAGTTATTACTAGTACAAGTTTAACTTTGTTTGAGCTTTTATATTGTTAGGAGGCCAACTATCCATTACAGAGGCTGACACCCACAGAGGCTGAGCTTGCCACTGATTGGTGGCAAGCTAGTAAGTGGTTTTTTGATGGGACGGATGATGAGCACCCCCCACTTCGAGAGCCATCACCTGATCGGGCCGATTCTACAGCTCGACACCCGGAGCCATCACCTGATCGAGCCTCTTCTCCACCTCCACCATCACCTATTCCATCACATCATCGAGCCTCTTCTCCACCATCACCTCATGATAGGCGACCGGAAAAGAGGCCACGACATTTATCTCCATGTTCTCCACCTCCATAGGATGAGTTAGGGGAGTTACGTGATGAGGTCGGTGCTTTGCGTCATGAGGTCGGTACTTTACGTGAAGATAATGGTGCATGGTGTGATGAGGTTCGGTCTTTACGTGGTGAGGTGGATTTTTTACGCGATGACAATGGTGCGCTACGTGGTGAGGTATCTACTTTACGTGATGAGGTTGCCGCTCTACGCGAGAAATGTTTCATCGTTGTAGAATGAGGTTCATACTCTACGCAATGAGGTAAATTTGTTTAATACTATACTAAAAATGCAAATAACCTTTTTTCGGCATTATTTATTTATTTACTGATTTATGTATTAATTTATTTTCAACGGTCCGATAAGATAGATGCTTTACGTTGGTTTTTTCTTGCATGACGGGGTTCACGCATCAAACGTCGTGCACGTGCCATTACATCTCCGTTCACCCCACTAGTGTCAAGACTCCATAAGAAGAAGCCCGATGCACCTATCATCGTTCAAGAGGCACCTCCTATCGTTCAAGAGGCCCATCTCATCATCGAAGAGGCCCCTCCCACAGTTCAAGAGGCCCCTGTCATCATTCAAGATGTCTCGCCCGCCGTTCAAGAGCCCGATTCACATGGCGTCATATGTCGACATATTGATAAACCCCCTCCCGTGCCCGATATGATGGATGCGAGTTGGCTTTCGTATGTGTTACCGGCCAGTACTATTCCTCAGCAGGAGAGGGAAACACTACCGGACACAATTACGGATAATACCCTTTGGGCTAAGACCGCATTTGATTTTTATCTACATGAGCGGAGCAAGGGGTGTTATTCCGACCTATGCCAACTCGACGATGTTATGCATTATTTCTTGATCGGTCTTGGTGGGGTATTTTATTAGGGGTTGAAGATAATGGCTATCTCGAAGGGGTGGTAAGTCGTATATTCTTCTTATATTGCATTTTTGATTAATATTTTTTTAATTATTAATAAATTCACTAATATATGTATTTTTTTATAAAACAACATATTGATGCATGGGTGTCACCGTCTTCTAATAATAAGGAAATTGAGGAAAATAAGAAATACTCGATGAACTATTATGCCGATGTCTTTTCACGTAGCTCACTTGAAGGATCCAAGAGATGCTTCATATACGTTGGGTAATGGAAAAGCTAAACTTTATCCTGCGTGGTGGGAGGTCGATAAGGTTAATATTTATTTTTTGAATATTTTAAAGGTTTTCATAAATTTTATTTGATGCGCACAATTATTTATGATTGCAGGTGTTTGTCCCTGTTTTGGAACGTCATCATTGGCTTCTCGTCGAGCTTCAGCTCCTATCCCTGAAGACAATGTTATACGACAGCATATTGAATTACATACCATTGTCTGATTTGAGAGATATTATTTGTAAGGGATGGAACGCTCATTTGGCGAAATACTTGGACGCGATTGATTATTGGACTAATTCTGGAAACAAGAAGCCAAAAAAGTTCAAAGTTACAATGATCAGAGACGATACCACGCCACAATAAATGGAGGGAGCCAGAGGGGATTGTGGTCCTCTTGTATGCATGTGCTTGGAGCGTTTGACGACAGGAAGTAAACACCTTCTACCTCCCACAGATAGAGATAGAGGTGTAGTAGACTTATGGTTTCAGCATTTTATGGCTCGAGCGATATATGTGAGACGTTGCCTACATGCATCCGCGTGATGAAAGTTTGAGCAAGTTTGAGCAATTGGTAAGTCTTATATTCTTCTTATATTGCATTCTGGAAAATGTTTGGTTAAGTACCTAGAATTCAATAATTTGTTGTTTGTTGGTTTTAGATGTGTAGAAAGTGTTGTTTGAGCAAATGTTTGGTTTCTGCAGGTTATTCCTGAAGTTAGCTGCGTGAAATTGATGTATTTGTGCATAAACAACAGTCTAGGGTACACTTTTTTTGCTTGTTTAATTGAATTTTACATTGAAAGTTGATTTGTTTAATTGAAGAGGAAATAACAATTATTTTTTGCATGTTTAATTGATTTGTTTAATTTGATGTGTAAATAAGAATTATTTTTTTACTTGTTTAATTGATTTGTAAAAGTTGATTTGTTGTTTTAAATTCAATCTGCATTATATTGAAGGAAAAAAAAGACCTGTTGAAGGTACAAATTCGCAACGCGAAAGTAAAATTCGCGTTGCGATTTTGTCAAATTCGCAATGCGAAAGTCAAATTCGCAACGCGAAATAAGCGTTGCGATAGTCAAATTCGCAACGCGAAAGTCAAATTCGCATTGCATTGTGATTTTCGGTTTGCGATTTCGCGTTGCGAATTTGACTTTCGCGTTGATCGCAACATACAACATCAAGTTATATACAACATCAAACACATTCCAAGCTATAAATACAAGCTAAGGACACTTGAAGAAGCAAGAGAACAACTATCCAAGCAATCAAACACAAGAGAAAATCCCAACATGATAACAACTGAACATATTATAGCAATGTTCAAACTCAAGTTACTAATGAATGTCTAACTGAAAATGTATGCATTTACACATAAAATACACATAATACAACGTTTTCATTTAAAAATCACCTAAGTTAATAAGTCCCAAAAGGTGAAGCCGGTTGTGATTGGGATTTTGATTTTGATTGTGATTTTGATTTCCTTTTGCTTGACACCATATGAGCTTTGGATTTTGATGAGGATCCATCTTTTGGTAGAGGAAAAGATGATTGTAATGGTACTGGTGATCCACAGGTCAACCTTGTATGACCACTTTCCTTGCACCGACTACATGTCGATATCCTATTCTCTTCACCCTTAGACGGTATACAATCGTGATTTTTTGGTCGGCCAGGTAGTCTGCTGTCTATGACTGGTGGCAAAACTGTTTGTAAGTCATCTGGTATGTCCCACTCAGAAGGATGTGGACATGGGTAGGCAATCTTTTATCATCTTTGCAATCATACGCCACGTACAATTTTTGTCAATCATACACTTTGTTTCGAAACGATCTTTGCTTGATTTGTTAACTTTTAGTTGATAGCCATCTTCCACATATTTCGTATACAAAGCTATCTTAAAGTCTTCCTTTGTATCAAAACAATCATCTTTCTTGATACAAATAACTTTTGTGTAACAATCAACTGCTATCTTTACCAACTCTTCTTCCGATATCTGAAGTAATTCTGGCATATTTCAGTTATACTCCCGTGCATTTTCTTCTTTTTCTTTTCTTTGGGGACTTCTTCTTTTTCTTTTTCTTCTTCAGGGTTATATGAATTATAGAATGGATGTTCAACATGTTCATTCACAGTCGTAACTTCCTCCTCATTATCATCAACAACATCTTCCTCGACAGCGGTTGTTTCATCATCAAAATTCGGGTATTGACCAATATCAAAATCATTACATGCAGGGTCTGTTTCTTCTTCCATCACATCATCAAAATCCGAGTATTGACCAAGATCAAAGTCCGGGTATTGACCAAGATCAAATTTCGAATACTGATTAGTACTCACAATTTTTTCTGTTGGCTCATAATCGTTTAACTGGTCAATACGAAAATCAGAATTTGGTGCTGAAAGTTGATTGGGATTTGGATTAGGAAAAGGTTGTGGGTTTTGAGATTGTGTTTGGTTTTGGAAATGTGGTGAAACAAAATTTTCTTGGTGATGAAATTGTGGTGGAACCATTAATTTTGAGGTTGATAACAACGTTGTACATTGTGAGTACCATAAACTGGGGTTGAAGAACTTAGTTGATTACTACCCGCTACTGACCCAACATCACTACTTCTAGGTTCAACAACATACAATGTAACATCATTTTCTTGCGAAACACTAATGTAAGCAATGAATTGTTCAACATCTTCATTGTCGGTTAACAAATAAACTTTACATTTTCTCTGATAAGATAGCCTAAATTCACTTAGAGGCTCTAAATTCAATTTCTTTGCAACACGTAACATTAGAGTTTCATAAGTTAACTTTTTTAATGACAGTTTTAGTTGAAGATTCATGGGTAAAGACACATATTGTAAAACACCATGAGCATTCTCCCATGACCCTCCAAAATACAAATCTATCCAAACATGATCAACATTAGATGATTTCATTCTACAAATTGTAAATTAATTTACTAAACAAACGAGCTATAAACTACATATCATCACTAACTTAGAGAAAAACATACCTTTATTAAGTTGATAGTTGATAATTTGGGAGAGAAATCATTAAAAAATTATATAGAAATAAAATTATGTAAAAAAATTAGAGATGGGGAAGGATGTCGTTGGATATAGGAACGGATGTCGCCGGAGAGAGTGATAAATGGATATGGAATGAGTTGCGATTTAGGGATTTAGGTTATGAGTTGCTGCTGCTGCGTTGTTATATACCCAAAACATTTGTGTTGCGAAACTAAAACCTGTTGCGAAATTAAATTCGTGTTGCGAATTCGAAAATCTAGTTGCGAATTCGAAATTCAGTTGCGAATTTGAAATTCCGCGTTGCGAATTTGACTATCGCGTTGCGAATTTGACTTCTGTGTTGCGATTTACAAATTCGCGTTGCGATTTACAGATTCGCATTGCGATTCACAGATTCGCGTTGCGATTCACAGATTCGCGTTGCGAATTTGACTATCTCGTTGCGAATTTGACTATCGCGTTGAGAATTTGACTTTTGTGTTGCGATTTACATATTCGCGTTGCGAAATTGGAGTTCGCATTGCGAATTTGAGATCGCGTCGCGAATTTGTTGGTCATTTTGGCAAATCCAAAAAAAAGTTGGTTAAAATCGAATATTATAAGACATTTTCGGTCACTGAGGTTATTTTCTCTTAATTTAATTAAAAAAATATCTACAATCCCAAAAAAATCACTAATCTCAAAGTCTATTATTACCACCGATTTTTATCACCGTTGTTGAATATCCATCCATCTGTTGTCAGACGCCACTGCTGGCCATGTTTTATTTTTCATAAAACACCCAAAAAAAATATATATATATATATATATAATTCTAATTTTATAGAATGTCAATAAGACCAGCACTGCTGTATGGATCAGAATGTTGGGCAACCAAGAAGGATCATGTAAGAGGATAGAGGCCGCAGAAATGAGAATGCTTCGATGCATGCGGTAGGACTCTGTGGGATATGACAACAAACTCTGCTATTAGGATGTCCTTGGGGTGGTGCTTGTTTCCGAAAAATTGAGGGAGTGAAGACTACAGTGGTTTGGGCATGTCCTTAGGCGACTACCGTCGGATGCGGTCAGAAGGGTAGAGTCGATTACAGTCGATGGTGCCAGAAGGCGAGGACGACAAAGCGGAAGTGGGAAGACTGCTTGAGATCTGATTTGATGGATTTAGCCCTTACCGAGGACATGACCTCTGATAGGAAAGTATGGAGACTCAAAACTAGGGTAGTTGAGTAGTGTAGGTAACTTCTACTTTTTATACGTTTCTGTTATTGGTATTTATGAAGGCTTAGAACTGGGCTTGCTTTCGTTGACTTCTGTGTAACATTCTCTTCACTTTTAAATTTAGTCGGGTCTTACGTTTCTGTCTATATGCAGAGATTTTTTCGTATGGATTTATTTGCAGGGATTACTGCCCAAGTACAAACGCGCATATGATATTAATGATATTAATGTCTGCATATGAATAATGTTCAACTCTGTATTTATGTATTTATTTATACATGCATTGCACTTTATTTATATTTTTAATTTTCTGACTGCCGGAGGTCTTCCACAGAAGCTACTCTCAACCTGGCGTTGGGGGCAGCCTACTACCCTACCTCCCCCTTACCCAATTGCATATGGGAATTGGATTTTGTTGTTGTTGTCGTCTAATTTTTTTTAAAATATTACAATCCCAAAAAATCTCTAATCTCAGAGTTTATTATTACCTCCGATTGTTTTCAAGGTCGTTAAATATCCACCAATCTGTCGTCAGACGCCACTGCTGGTCATGTTTTTTTAAATGAATTCATGATGTTTGTGTGGGAAATATGTTCATGATTTGCATGTAATAAGGATTGGCAGGTAAAGTGAAGGGTCCTTTGGAATTGTCGTGGGAGGAGTGGGATGAAAACCAATTTAAGAGGGTTATGGTTGGTGTCCAAATATGTTGGCGCACACATGCGTGATGTAAATCGAGGAGGGTCCATTCTCAATATCTCTTCCATTGCCGATCTGAACCGTGCCCAATTTCCCGGAGCCTTGGCTTATGCTTCCTCCAAAGCTGCCCTAAACACCCTCACAATAGTACTTACTTTTTAGTTGTTTCAACATGTTGTCTTGGTGGTTTTGTTGTGCGAAAACTCATGCAACTGTTATGCAGACCATGACCATGGAAGTAGGGATGCATAAAATCCGAGTGAATTCGATATCACCAGGGCTTCTCGAATCGGAGATCACGAAAGAGCTTATGAAGGAGTGGCTAAAAGAGGTGGTGATGAAAGCGGTCCCTTTAAGAAGGCTTGGTAGGGTAGACCCAGCATTAACATCGCTAATCAAATACTTATTCCATGATTCTTCGGAATACGCAACCGGTAACGTTTTCATCGTTGATTCCGGGGCTACCTTGCCTGTTGTTCCCATTTTTTCACTTTGAGGCTCACAATACTAAATATTTGTACGTCTTTCATCTTGTAATAACAAATACAATTACACAACAATATAAGAAAAAAGACACGAGCAACAACTTATATATTGCAGAGAGTTGCAGATTAATAGTATTGTATGGTTGGTATAACCATGTTTTCCAGAGGTTTTGTAATTTTTTATTTTTGAAAAACCACAGATTATTTAATTTTCTCATACAACCTAAAGAGCAAATTATACTGTATTTTATGCACTGTGACAGCATATAAGCAAACATAAGTACATTGCAAAGGTAACTTAGTCACAGACACAAGATACAACATAAAACATTTAAAAGAAAAGACATTCAGATGACAAAGATAAAAAGAGGCAGAAGCCTAATGCTTCCCTCACTAATTAATAATAATGTTCATTTTCATTCCCACCATGTCCTTTTCTATTGCTATGCCTCCCCATATAATGTCCTCAAATGTTAGTTGTAAAAACAATGTACCTTGTTTCCAGCAGCGGCGGCGGCTGTGGCAGCATCATTCTTCTTGCCTTGGACTCCCCTCTCCGCCATCACCACCGCCTTCGAGCTGAACCCACAGACCTTGATTTTGTTCCCCTCCATTTTCCCAGGTTTGTTGCCTTACACTCCTGTTAATCGTATCATCGCCATCGGAAAACTGTGCCCACACGCTTCGGCTCTTTCCCCCGCCGCTAAATTCTTCCTCGCATCCTGCAACTGTCTTGAGCAGCTCTGACTGCAGCGATGGGCAGTTCTCTTTGAGATACTCGAAACCATCTGAGCGCATAACAGCTGCATCGAATATAACAGTCATAAATGCAAGTTAGGATCCTCAGAGAAAAGTGTTTCACTAATTTCAGGACCCTAGAACAGCGAAAAATTTCATAAACAGAAGAAAACTCCCACAAGAGATCATAGCCGACATCTTTTTATTATCTAGAATACTCGATGTCGACCTTACCCACAGGCTGGGAAAGGCTGGCTTAGGCTTGAAAAACACATCAAAAGCCTGACCTCAAACAGGCAAGGCCAGCAGGCAGGCCGGAACCAAGACAGAACAAAAAACTGAAAGTACGACTCATCTCAAAAACCAAGTTTCACCTAAATCTGAATGCTTCGCATCATCTTGGAATACACAAACATGCTATGAAAGAGAAATATCATATTTTTCCACGTCATCATAAATGTGAATGCTAAGCATCATCTCAAAACATTTTATCTTAAAAACAAGTAGTTTATCATAAACGGCCTCCTGACTTTACCCAGAATATGGCAACATCAAGCGTGTCTATATAATGTAAATTTTGGAAAGGCAATAAAAGAACTGAAGAATTACCAACAAGATTTTCTGCAGCAAATTTTAAGCAAACAGCTTTTAGCTCCATAGCATGATGACGGTCAGCGAGCGCTAAAATATTTGCAACTGAATTCACGGATATGTCCTTGCAGAGTACAGACTCGCACATCAATCTAAGTCTAGGCAAGTCATATTTGTCTGCTGCTGCCAACAACTTTCCTGCTAATGCATCAGATATAGACGGCATAGAAGATGAACTAGTCCCAACAAACCCCTCATCGTCAATAAGACTGTCTCTGTATATGAAGTGCAGCAAAGCCTGCCCAAATGAAAAATTGCAGAGAGTGTCAGGAATATAAGACAAGCACACCAACATTTTAATGCCCTATAAAGAGAGAGAACATGAATTTAGCAGAATTACAACCAAATCCAAGGTACGTGAAATGGGGTAGAAAATGCTACCTTAAAAACCCTGGGCTCCATATCTGTAACAACTATTTCGTTATCATCTACTTCCATCCGCTCAGAAAATTCAGCTTCAAACACAGGAGACCTAGCAGTTAACACCAGCTTGTGGGCATGAAACTTCTCCCCAAACACATTAAAAGTTATATCGGAACCTTCTTCATTTTCCAATAACATGCCAAAATGGGAGCCAATATCAGACTCAGGGACCTGTATGGAGTGCAACCTTGGGCAGTCTATTTCTGAAACCACAACACCAACGGTACAATTTATCTTTAAGCAATCATCCTTGAGGAAATCAGATGTTTCGAGCATAGCCCGCCTGAAGAAACGCTTGTATCCCCTGAAAATAAAGTAGGATTGAAAGTAAAAATGAGTTGCGTGTCAAAACTCAGACGAGCAATTGCATTCAAATTGTATGCTTCAAATAAGATAGGAGGGGAAAAAACTGGTTCCGAAAGAAGTATCGATTGTTGTGTGAACATTTAACTTTTGCTGTGTGTATATTGTAAATGTACTAAAATCCCGTCATTACGGATTTCATCCAGAACTTTCTAGTCTATGTTTGTCCGATTTGTGCTTTATATTGATTAATTTTACTTGTTTTGATTTGGATATCTTGTATTTGTGTACTTGTATCCTTTCTCAAAAAATATAAATACAGCAAATGTAAATATTACAAGAATCTGTCATATTTGAAAGCCAGTAGAATGCTCGTAAAATAGGAAACAAAAAATAATATTATCCATAGTTGACTTTATAGTTAGCTTTTTTAACAATAAATAACAAATTAAGGCAATAAACTCTTCGTAAAAGATTACTAGCCATGTAAAATAATTATATGGTCATGTTGCATGTTGCTCCAACACTTCATTTTCGCTGAAGGACTTGTGGCGGACACATTCAAATATAAACAGGGTAGCACAACCCTCTAAATAAGTGGGAAAACTTAGAAAAAATGAGCAACTTGTCAAACGGATGCATGAATCCGGCATTAAACCCAAGTCTGAGTACCATAAATATGCATTAAATCCTATCAAAAAAAAATACGCATTAAAGTTAAAAAGTTAACAAGGTAACATCAAGGTGAATTAGGAGAAGTGATTCCCACATGGTTGAAATCTAATGATCATAAAAATAACTTAGAAAGTAAAATCTATTAAGATTTCATCTTGTGAAGAAACAATAAATGTTAACTTGAAGCAACCAAGTATTTAACTCGAGATATGCTAGTGGTGCAAGGACTAAAAAAATCAGAAATTGCTACTCCTCTCCTTCCTTGACTTCCTCACAAACAAGCTGACACATAGAGATAGATATGGTAGCGAAACTCCAAAGAACTAAAAAGGCATTGAGATAACTTACTCCTTCCACTTTCACGTATAGGCAAAGAGAGAGTACACATGCAGAAACAGTTACGGAAGCGTAACACCGGAAAGCGGATCTCTTAAATGAAAGGACCTTTTATTTCTCATTTGCTCTAAGGTGACAGTGACAGATAATCCCAATAAATGCATACATCCCATGCAACGTGGTGTACCTATGAAGCTGGTTAAGTATTTATCTGCACCAGTAATTCTTCTACTATCTTATTCCTTTTGGTTGAACATTTCTTATTTATTATCCTATGTGTCTTATTATATTTATATCTCCTTAAACTTCACTATCTTTTGTTTTTCTTTTTTATCCCTCCTTTGTAAAAAGAAATGAAGTCCACTTTAGCTTTCAAGTAAAATTAATTTCCGACCGAGAAGCTTTAACAGAATTTGCATGTCGTGGCTATCTTCATTAATCTAACACTTAAGGCAGATGCTTATCTTAATTCTTAAGAATGTTTACTGGCAAACTTATGATGGAACTCACTCTAAAATTTGTACCAGCAACTCAGTAAAAAGTTATATCACACTTGGGTTTGCAATTACAAGCTTTACAGTTTCCATCAGTACCAATCAGCGTACTAACTACAACCTATTCCAATTAATCCCATCTATTAATCATTCCTAACCTAACAATCCCAAATTTCAATTAATTTTTTTGATAAAAGTTGGAGGTCTCATTAAAAACTACCTTTGTATTCGTCCACATACTAACAAGTATGTTAACGAACATTGGAAGGAAGAAAAGAGTACTTCATATTTCATTAAATAAAACACCCAATACATATGAAAACACGGAATACCCTCATACAGGGATCCAAATTTCAATTCATTAATCATTACTAGCTTTTTTCCATTATTTATTTTTGTCATTTAAGAAAATTGTGCACAATATTCATCACGAAGCTTAAAAACAAAAACTTAACAACAATCACAAACCAATAAAGTATGAATTATCAAAATTATCTTTGATTTTGGTCGGTAAAAAAAGGGGCATTACGACTTGAACCCAAAATTTGAACTCATACCATTCATCATTCGAATTTGAGCTGAGACCAAGCAGAAAAATGATAATCATTTTCCAGTGCATTAATCAAACATTCTTCATCAAATCATCATTTCCCATCCACGTCTAATTCTTCAAAAGCATCAATATTTTTCATTTACCCCCCTTTTTTCTAAAACTTGATTCCTCAACCCACTTCCAAATTTCTTCAAACCCAACACCACCAGAAAAATCCCAAAAAACCCTAAAATCTAGCTAAGAATTTAAACATGAAATCAACAATTTCCTTATTTTCTTCAATAACATTTCTCCAACCCTAATTTCCCTAAAACATTAAAAAATCCTACCCAAAAAAATAAAAGAAACAAAGGTCATGACCATTAAAAGGACACACAAAAGATAAACAATTAAAAACGAAGAAGCAATTTCCTTACCACATACTTCCTCTATACTTGAGCGTATAAGGGCCGCTCTCAAGAGCTCGATCGAAATGGCTATGAATTTTGTGTTTCCCCTTCCCACTTTGGTCCAAAAGAGTTAACTCGAAAAGGGCTCTAACATCGGTGCCTTCGCTAGCTAAAGCCACGAAAACCGAGACATACGTGGAGTGATCCTCTGGGTTTTTTCCATCGGGGTAAAAGTAAACTGCCCATTGATAACCTCCAACGGTGAAGCTCTCGCTGGCTATGTGTTTGCCTACGCCCATGCCTTTTGCTAAGGAATAGCCCTTGATTGTGAACCGGTGGGAGCCATTGACGGTCTGGGTTACGGACCGGGAGCTAGTGGGCGAGCCCAATGGAGAAGAGGGCATGGAGTTTTTTTTCTTTTTTTGTTTGGGGGTGGAGTTTTAAGGGTTTCCGGATTTGGGTGATTTTCTCGGGAAAGTGAAGGAAAACGGGTACTGATTTTGATTGTTTGGAAGAAATTTTATCACTTCATGATTAATTGTGTGTGGGATGGGGAGATTATTGGCTCTGCCTCGAAAGGTGTGAATAGCCAAATAAATATCCGGGTAAAATACACAAATTGTCCCAAACTATAAGGTGATATTTTGTTGAATACATTGACTATAATACGTTACTTGATTAAATCCTTGAACTATTTAAAAGTTATAAAATAATTATTCGACTATTCATATGTTTAAACTCATCATTTTTTATTAAAAATTAGTTTGTCGAAGTTAGAAGTTAACATGATGACTGAGATATGATAATTATTTGAGATTTTAATATTAAATTTATCATATCACAATCAGTAGGTTAACGTTCAGCTTAGACGTCGTCACTTTTTAATGAAAAATAACACATTGGAACATATGAATAATCGAATGATATTTTGTAACTTAATAGTTGAGAGACTTAACAAAACAACTAGTTATAATTGACGGCTCAAAAATAATAATTAAATTTATTAAAACTGAGTCTTCGAATTTTCCAAATTAATTTGAATAAATAATTTTAATTTTTTTATTTTATTTGATTCGAGATAAATTTAAACGACTCTAATTAATTTAAAAATGGTACAAATATCACTTAGATCCTTGTTTGTTCTGAAAATTGAAAAAAAGTACCTCTAAAAAGTTAAAAAAATTCTTAGAAATTAAAACTAAAAACTTCTTCCAAATTTTTATTAAAAAATATTAATTTTTTATAAGAGAATCTAAAGCAATCAATAAAGATGTTATAAGTTTAAAAAAATTAAATGATAAATGCGAGGCAATAAGTAAAATAATAAATCAAGTTTGCCATATTATAATAATTGTTGTATGCATTTTTTAGGATTTGTTATAAGTATAAATTTTATTAGTATATTATATTGACTTGATTCTAATTTTATTTATTTAATTAGATATTAATTGATTATTTTTATATATAACGACTAGTATCCGATCTATTGATTGATTAAACTGGATCGGGTATTGCAGAAGTAAGGACGACCCTCTCAGTGCAGTTTGCTCCATTCACAATCGTAAGAATTTAAATTTCTAACCTTATTTCAGGGATTAGTACCTTATCTAATTAAATCAACCGATTGCCAATGATATTAATTAATTATGAGAGACTCGTAGTTGTTGATTAAATATTGTAAATGACCCGTTCAATGATAAAATATTGGTTGTAAAAAATACATAAAATAATTAGATATTATATATTTCTGAGTTACAATAGCAATAATAACAATCGATTAGAGGTTATAAAGGACCGATTAAACTAAAAAATTGTTTGTGAAATACATAACCATCGAATATCACATCCTCTGATACTACAATAATAATAATAGTGTCACTCCAATTTGTATTCGATTTTCAATTTTCAAGATTATTAAATTAGTAAAATTAGATGATCGAATTAACAGTAAAAATAAAAAAAAATATTTATTGAAAAAATAATAATTTCATCTTTCTTTCTTTTTTTACAGTTTTAAATATATATAAAATTAATCTTTTGCAAATATATAATAATGGATCGATATATTTGAGGTCAAAAATTGTGCTGCCGCTCGTCGAAATTCTAAACTAGAAGCTTTGAAGTAATTGTATATTGTCTATTTATCAATTAAAAATTAACTAATTGATTTAGTGAAATGAGATGTTAAATCTCTTAAGTCAAATATTTAAATTTTAATATTTGTAAATGGAGTAAACTGGATTAAAATGATCGTCATTGTCTCTGTTATAACCCCAAGATCCGGCCTGGATGTTAGGCCCAAACCTAGGCGGTCACATATCGCATTCAAATATTCTTTTCATATTTAAACCAACATTAAAATCCATATAAAATATTCATATGATAAACATATATGTATACATATGTCAGAAAATTGTATAAAACATATACATATCAAAATACCACAGAAAACCGTATAAAACATTTACGGAACAAAATATCGGTAATACAGATATATCAAGACGGTAGCAAAACACATGTCATCAAAATATAACTGAAAGACATATATAGATATACAGTTGTACAAAAGTAGAAGTAGCCGATCCTCATGATGCCAAGTCTACTAGTCTAGTATGTTATTATCTGAAAAGGTTAAAATTTACGGAATAAACTAAAAAGCTCAGTGTGCTCCTTACGATGTATAAAAACATACATATAAAATATTTCAGTAAAATCGGTTTATCAAATATGTTTTAAAAATATGAACACTACCCCCGTCCGATCATCAGAATGTGTAGGTTCCCTAGAACCATACACCCACCTGTACACACAGTAAGGATTTACCCTGTACACAAAGCATAGGAGCCTGCAGTAAGGTCTTACCCATGCACATAGCAGAGGAGCCTTCAGAAATGGTAAGGTCTTACCCTTGCACATAGCAAAGGAGCCTTCAGAAATGGTAAGGTCTTACCCTTGCACATAGCAAAGTAGCCTTCAGAAATGGTAAGGTCTTACCCTTGCACATAACAAATGAGCCTTCAGAAATGGTAAGGTCTTACCCTTGCACATAGCAAATGAGCCTTCAGAAACTTCCTCCAACAATACCGCCAATAACAGTAATAAACATGTATATATTCAAGTGAAAACGATAATTAATTCATTAAAACATGAAAATGTTTCATGCTTGGAAATCATATACAAAAATACGGTAATCAGAAATCAAATCAATAATATACGATAAATCAGATGTCGGATAAGCAGTTTTCAGAAATCAAGTATCATGTCGTAAAAATATTCAGAATTATCAAAAATCTGAAACATTTCAAATAGGTAGTTTAAACCAGTAATGTAACACCATCAGGAAACACACATGTATCAATCTGAGTAGTCTGATAGAGAAGCCTACTACTGAGTCTGTCGATCACGATCAGTGGTAGCGCTAGATCCTACGAATCGAAAAATCCATATCGAATCCTAATATGAATAATATTAACCTTTATTTAAATAATTTACGAAAACTACAGGTAATTCTTGTAGAACGCTGATCGAGCGATCTGACGGACGGGAAACACCGGACCTAACTGACCATCGGTAGGGCTAGCAATGGATCGGAGATGGGTCGGGTGGAGCTTCATCCGCCCCATCCCCCGCGCTCCAAATCTCCATCCACACCATCCATCACCCACCAAAAATTTCATCCATATCCGCTCCATCCATCATCCGCGGGTGGAGCGGGTGAGAAATGGATGATACTATGAACAAAACCTATTTTTACATCATAAGCTCAAATTCTTTTAACATTCATAGAAACCAAACATTGATACTCAAACATTCATAGAAACCAAAACATGAACAACAAATTTTCATCAAATTCAAACAAAAACAAAATGGAACACAATTTATATAGTTTTGTGCACTATGCTTGTGATACATTTTTCAAGTGAATAGATGCATCATGTATAGTCTTGTACACCAAATATAATCTTCAAATCTTCATCAACAAACTATCACTTCTCAAAAGTCCTCTCCATCCTAATATCAATAGGGATAAACCAATATTAAAAAATTAGACATATTTTCAATGGGATAAAAGTCAGAATTAAGAGAATAAGAATATTTACAATCATTAGTTTATTTTTTTAAATATATATAGATGGATGGATGGATGGATATATTAATGGGTGGATGGATGTTGCGGGTGATGAGTCAAAAAAATTCATCCATATCCGACCCGACCCATCACCCGATCCATCCATCACCCGCCAATCATCCGTTTCATAGCGGGTTTTCATCCATTTATTCGGGGCGGGTGGGTGGATAATCCACTCACCCATGGATAATTGCTAGCCCTAACCATCGGTTAAGTGAAACACGAGTACCTTCATAAAAATATCTTATTAGATCAATTCCATACCCAAATCTCAAATAAATAAGCAAAAATGCTAAAAATACTAAACATTTTTTGGTTAACGAGCTCGATTCAGGGCTTTCGGATCAGTTTGGCAAAACAGACTTCGGAATCGGACTCACGACGTCGAAAAACATAAAATATGACTTTTCGAAAATTTTTACTTTTTTGTCAAAGTCAACGGTCAACGATCGATCAACAGTCAACGGTAGACCGGGTTGGATCGGGTCGGACAGGCGGGTTGGATTACAGGGTCGGTTGGGGATATGGGTCGGGTCGGAGAAGCACACTTTCAAATAGTCCACCAGGCGGTAGACTTTCCCCACTCTCAAGGGTGGCACGTGGGGGTGCGTTCATGGCCGTAGAGGGTCGGAAAATTTTCAGAAAAAAATCGTACAACTATTTTAAGAGGTTTTGAGACACTTACCAAACTCGGTTCAAAACGGTGAACGACGAAGAGCTCGATTTGAAAGGTTGGAAACTTGATATTCCTCACCCCTACACGCCAGTGACAACGGAGATAAGAATGACACCGGTGGACTGGGGACGATGCAAGGAATATGATGGTGCGGGAAGTGTCAAAAACGGAGCAACGTTCGGCGACGAAAAGGCGATCAAAGATTTGTTTCTAAAAAAGAAAATATTAAAGAGAAAAAATTTTAATTAATTTTCCCCAGATTTAGGGTTTTATAAACCTTAAAAAAATGGAAAAATCATACCACATGTCCTACATCTTTAAATACTTTCTGAATTTGGATCTAAATTTAATCAAATTTTCACTTTGGTCCCCAAATTCAATTAAAATTCAATTTAATCCTAAAAAAAGTAAGAGAATTTTATGCCCTATTTTGGGGTGTGACAACTCTCCCCCTTATAAGCAATTTCGTCCTCGAAATTTACCTGATGTAAACAGATGCAGAAATTGAGCCATCATTGGCTCCAATTTCTCCCAAGTAGCTTCTGAGGGGCCACAGTTACTCCATTGAACTTTGACCATCGGAATACCCCTATTTTGAAGAACTCTCTCATCCCGATCTAAAATCTGAATAGGCTCCTACTCATAGGACAAATTAGGTTTCAACTCTGCCCCCTCAACCTGAATGATGTGATCTGGATATGTACAGTATCGCCTCAACATGGATACATGAAAAACACCATGAATGCGACTGAGATGGGGAGGCAACTCCAGTTGATAAGCAACATCTGACTTTCTTCAGAATACGATACAACCTAATAAATCCGGGCTCAATTTACCCTTACGTTCAAATCTCAACTTTCTTCCACAGAGATAACTTGAGAAAAACTTGATCCCAACCTCAAACTCAATATCTTTCGTCACTAATCTACGTTATGATTTCTGCTTATCAAATGCCTCTCTCAGGTGATAACGGATCAATCAGACCATATCCTCAGTCTCTTGAACTAACTCTGGACCCAAAGTTTTTCTATCATGCTACTCTGTCCAACAGATAGGAGTACGACATCTATGTCTATACAGAGCCTCATACAGTGCCATGTCAATACTTGTCTGGTAACTGTTATTATAAGCAAACTCGTCTAAGGACAAGCAATCTTCCCAACTACCACGGAAGTTAATTACACAGCCCCGTAACATATCCTCCAACACCTGAATCAATCGCTCAGACTGACCATCGGTCTGCGGGTGAAAAGTTGTACTGAAATTCAAACGAGTACCCAGAGCCTCGTGCAAAGTCTTTCAGAACCTGAAAGTGAACCTCGGATCTAGGTCAGATATGATAGACAACGAACATCATGAAGTCTAACGATCTCAGAAATACAATCTAACTAGCTTATCCAAAGAGTAATTAACCTGAGTATCAAAGTGAGTTGACTTTATGAGTTGATCAATAATCACCCAAACATAATCCTTTTTGAATGAGTCAAAGAAAGACCAGTAACGAAGTCTATCGTAATGCGCTTTCATTTCCACTCAGGAATCTTAATTGACTGGAAAAATCCAAACGAATGCTTGTGTTCTGCCTTAACCTGCTAACAAGTCAGACACCTCACCACAAAATCTGAAATATTCTTCTTCATACCAGTCCAAAAGTAGCGCTCCTTGACATTCTTGTACATTTTGACCCTGCTAGGATGCATAGCATAAGTACTACTATGAGCTTGATTGAAGAATAGATTTTCTTAACTCATCATCTTAAGGGACATAGTAACGACCATGAAAGCACAAAATACCATCCTGATTCAAATTATACTCTGAACTTGATCCATGCTCAACTTGTTCAATAATGGGAATCAATGAGATATCAAGGAGTTGTTTGGCCTTAATCTCCTCGGCCAAAGTGGGTTTAACTTGCAACTCTGCTAACATAATGTCATCATCAAATAAACTCAAATGGCGACAAGGCTCTCAGGTCAGATATCGCCTTATGGCTCAAGGCGCCGGCCACTACATTAGCCTTCCTTGGATGATACTCTATCTCACAATAATAGTCCTTTAGAAGCTCCAACCAGCGACATTGTCTCAAATTCAATTCTTTTTTAGTAAGCAGATACTTCAGACTCTTATGATCGGTATAGATATAACATTTTCTCCGTAAAGATAATGCCTCCAAATCTTCAAAGCAAAAACCACGGCAGCTAACTCCAGATCGCGAATGGGATAATTACGCTCATACAGCTTTAATTGACGTGACGTATAAGCGACAACCTTCTCATCTTGCATCAAAACACATCCTAATCCATAGTGAGAAGCATCACTGTAACATCCTCAATACCGGGTTAGTGACTAAATTGTAAAGTCTCATAATTTGGTGATTTAAAATAGAATGGTTGAATAGTATAAATATTTATTTGTAAATTATTGTATGGTATTGAATTGAAAGAAAAAAGGAATAGAAGGGCAAAGAGGTCATTTATAAGGAAATAAGAAAAGAAGGGTTATATATGTATCCACGTGGGTTGAAGAGGGGAGAACACAAAGGCTTCGAGAGTTCTTTTCTTCTTCTTTCTTCCTTGTACGTGTAAAGTAAAACAAAGGTGAGTTTTCTGATTATTGAGTTTCTTGTTAAATTTAAGATTGGGTTTTGATTATTAGATGATAACTAAGCTTAAGTAAAGCTTAGGTTATCTTAAAATCAAAAGATGATGGAATTAGAAGAGATTAAAGATTAGAGGCTCTTGAATGAAATCTTGGAATAGAGTTCATATATAGAATTGGAAGTTAAATTTGACTTGTCATCAATCTAGTTAAGACATATTAAGGGTTAGAAGTGAATTAAATCATGTTGCAAAGTTGGTATAATTCTTGGATTTCACAAGGAGGATAGGATTCTGAGGTTTAAGATGAAATAAATAAGTATAGATTGGTTTAAGTATGTGTACTGGAGTTAAGAATATAAAAGGGTGAAACATGAAAGATTTAAGCTGAAATGGATAAGTTTTCGAGTTCAAGAAATGAATTATAGGCAGAGTACATCGGTGCATATTCAACGTGTACCGATACATCAAGAGAAAATCCCATAATTTGTTGAAGGTGCTTCGATGCACATGAAGTGTATCGATGCACTCATTTAAAATAAATGAACATCGAATGCTATTAGTGCATCAATGCATAAGGAGTGCATCAATGCACCTGCTTAAAATACAAACATCGAATAGGATTTATGCACCGATGCATGGGTAGTGCATCGATGCACCCGTCAAGAGATGCATCGATACATGGTGTAGTGCATCGATGCATACCTTCAGTAAGAGATGGAAATAGCTTTCTTTTAGCCTAAGGATTTATAGTTTGGAATATATCAATTCGTATGTTGATAAATATCAATGTATTACTATGTAGATTTAGAGCGTAATATTATTCCAGAATAATCGAATGATTAGAATCGAATCAAAGCAAGGCTAAGGTGAGTGCATTTTATAGTTAAAGTGTATAGAGACAAGAATTGTGATAAGTCTATCTCTGATGGTTGAATTAATGATTCCATACCCATGTATATGCATACATATACTATTGTAATAGTGATTGCATGCATAATTCATTATATGTTCATATAACATTGAATGAACGAATGTCATTGCCAGAGAATATAATCCAGGTATGTGAAATAATGGAAAAGATTATGGGTTTATATGAAAAGTAATGAAAGAGATATGAAATGAGAAATGTATTCATATTAAAGCCCA
This sequence comes from Hibiscus syriacus, assembly GCF_006381635.1. Classification (NCBI taxonomy): domain Eukaryota; kingdom Viridiplantae; phylum Streptophyta; class Magnoliopsida; order Malvales; family Malvaceae; genus Hibiscus; species Hibiscus syriacus. Next base: position 3,778,153 of record NW_024063485.1, on the reverse strand, counting down.
TGTTATATGATACGAGAGCCATAGGTATAGTTGACATGTCAAGAGTCGAGGGTATATTAGTCCTTCGGGACGTATCCAGTGGTCCTTCGGGACGTATCCAGTGGTCATTCGGACATATCCAGTGGTCCTTCGGGACGTATCCAGTGGTCCTTCAGGACGTATCCAGTGGTCATTCTGGACATAGTGGTCATTCGGGACAAATACTGAATAAATGTTCAGTGCCCCATGAGGGAATAGATTGAGTTATGGTGACAGCATTAGTGCACAACCTCAATGTACTCAAATACCTTTGTTCTCAATAATGTACATGGGCAATTGAAAGATAAATTAAGGTGAAAGTGATACAAGAAGATAAGTTTCATATGTACATGACATGATTATATTGGTTATAGTGAAATATATACATGCATATTGAAATGTCATGATCAAATGGTAAGAATGCATATTCATGAATCTATAGCTACATGTTTATTTATTGCTTCACTAAGTCTACGACTTAGCGTGTAAGTGATTTTACACGTAGGTACCAGGAAACAAGAAGAACAGTACTAGAAGTGGCAAGAATAGCATCACTACTAAAAGATCAGATCAGAAGTAATTGGCAGAGTAGGTATTTTGGGTTGTGTATAGAGTGTTGGCATGTAATAAGTTGTTAATTACGAATGCTCTGGTCGATTTTGTATTTCGTGATCTCTTTTATGTAAATTAACGTATTTTGTTTTAAATGGAAGTTTAAAATTTCCCTGTGTTTCTTTGAGTGACAAAGTTTGAAAAGTCAATGTGACACCTCGGACTCATATTCGGGTCGGATACGGGTTAGGGATGTTACAATAACTGTAGACAAAAAATATTTCACAAACTCAGGCTGAATCAGCACTAGGCTTGAGTAAGAACAATCTTCAGTTTCTCAAAGCTAGCTTGTTGGTTCTCAGACCAGACAAATGAAACATCTCTCCTCAATAGTTTCGTTAGAGGAGCTGCAATAATGAAGAACCCCTCAACACGACGGTAGTAACCAACTAAGCCTAAGAAACTACGGATCTTTGAGATGTTCTTGGGTTACTTCCAGTTTAGAATAGCCTCCACTTTACTCGGATCCACCCGGATACCCTCAGTAGAAATGATATGTCCAAGAAAAGTCACTTCGCTGAGCCAGAACTCACACTTGCTCAACTTTGTGTATAACTCATTTTCCCTTAGAGTCTGTAGAACAATCCTTAAATGCTAATCATGTTCTGCTTCAGTTTGAGAATACACCAGTATGTCATCAATAAACACAACCATGAACTGGTCCAGATAGGGTCGAAACACCCGATTCATCAGATCCATAAAAGTAGTAGGGGCATTAGTTAAATCCGAATGACATCACTAAAAACTCGTAATATCCATATCGAGTACGGAAAGCAGTCTTTGAGACATCAGAATCTTTCACCTTTAGTTGGTAATAACCAGACCTCAAGTCTATCTTCGAAAAGATAGAAGCCCCTCGAAATTGCTCAAATAGATCATCGATCCTGGGCAAGAGATATTTGTTTTTAACCGTGAACTTCTTCAGTTTCCTATAATCAATACAGTCTCAATGTCCCATCTTTGTTCTTGAGAAAGAAAACTGGGCTCCCCACGGTGATACACCGGTCGAATAATTCCTCTATCCAACAACTCCTGGATTTGGACTTTCAGATCCTTAAGTACGGTAAGGAGCCATCGAAACTGGGTAGAACTGGAATAGACTTCAATCTCAAACTCAACTTCTCTATCCGACGGTAATCCATGCAACTCTTCAGGAAAGCATTGAGAAATTCCTTAACAATCTGGATGCATTCAATATCAATTGGGTACTCCTATTGCCCAGAATATAAGCAAGAAACGCCTCAGAACCCTTTCTAATCATCCTCTCAGCTACCAAAACAGACACAAATTCGTCAGGAATCCACGACGTTCCCCGATCATCACAATCTTTCGGTTATCTAGGTCTTCAAAACAGCTCTCTTGGTCTCACAATTGAGATTAACTCGATGCTTGTTCAACCAATCCATGCCAATAATCAAATCAAACTTCTCTAAAGGTAAATCCATTAGGTTGGCCAGAAAGATCTCCCCATGGATCTCTATAGGACACCCTCTAAAAATACGATCTAACTTTATGGACTGACCTACGAGACTTTGAATTGTCACCGAATTCTCAGTATTCTCAATGGGAATATTAAGAGTCTGTGAAATGGAATGTGGTACATAGGAATGGGTAGAACCATTATCAAACAATACAAAGTAGGGAACTGAATGAATAGTAACAATGCTCACATGACTGCAAAGGCTGCGACCCAGAAGAACCACCATGTCTAGAAGGTGGAACAGCTGAAGAACCTGATGCCACAGGCCTGGCACTCGCACCGCCTGTCTGAAAAGACTCACCCATGTCTCTCTTGCTGGGGTGTGCATAAGAATCAACAGAACAAGAAGGCCTTCTGAATCGGTCACGATCTCGATCTCTCTTGCGCTCCATACCCACTTGTTAGATCTCCTCAGCGATCTTGGCTATCTCAACCAAGGCATCAAAGTTCCTTTCTTGTTGGGTACCAACTCGACTCCTGATCTCATACCTGAGTCTATTATCGAAACTCAAGCATCGATCCGATTCAGTGTCAACAAGTCCAGTAGCATAGCGGTTCAGTCTGATGAACTCAATATCATAGTCCATAACAGACATATCACTCTGCTCCAAATTCTGAAACTCTTGAAACCTCGCTCCTGCTGATATTTCTCTCCGATGTAACGACTTCGAAAACGTGCCTTGAATAGATCCCAAGTCAATCGATTTCCTGGAATACTACCAGAAATTGATTGCCACCACCGAAAACTCTCCTTCTTCAGCATAGCTAGAGCCCCCTTTAACTTTTGTTTAGGCATCAAATTCTTATCCATAATCCTCTCTGTATCCTCTAACCAATACTCAGTTTCAGTCAGAGGTCCGCCAGTAATGCCTTCAAAATGAACTATTCCAGCAACTACCAAAGACTTTGAAATCTCAACAGCAGACATATTACCAGGGACTCTAGCAGCTCTCCTGAACATGTGAAAGACAACTCTATTAATGGTGTCATCATCCATATCAGTGTCCTCGTCCTCAGTGACAAGAGGGTCTCTCGCAGAAGTAATCAGGTCATCTCTAGAAATAGACGGATCTATATGCCGGACAAAAGGATCTCGAAGGTGACATGGGATCGTCTATCGCAACAGAAGGTCGAGTCGTTCGCCCTCGACTACGACCATAGCCTGGCCTACGATCTAGCAGCACTCATCACATAAATATATAAGGCTCTACATAAATATTTTAAACCTAAATCAGAATAGCATCAAGCATTTCTAATATATTTAAAACTCATAAATAAGGTGACACAGTTTTTGAAAAAATATCTTGAAAATCCAGATTTTTAAACTCATCCACAGTCTGAGTGTTTAAAACTGAAAACTCTGATACCACCAAGTGTAACCCCCAAGACCCGGCTTGGATGTTAGGCCCAAACCTAGGCGGTCACATATCACATTCAAAGATTCTTTTCATATTTAAACAAACATTAAAATCCATATAAAATATTCATATGATAAACATATATGTATACATATGTCAGAAAACTATATAAAACATATAAATATCAAAATAACACCGAAAACAATATAAAACATTTACGGAATAAAATATCTGTAATACAAATATATTAAGATGGTAGCAAAACACATGTCACCAAAATATAACTGAAAAGCATATAGAGATATACAATACTACAAAAGTAGGATTAGTCGATCCTCCTGATGCCAAGTCTGCTAGTCTAGTTTGCTATTATCTGAAAAGGTTAAAATTTAGGGAATGAGCTAAAAAGCTCAATGTGCTCCTTACGATGTATAAAAACATACAAATAAAATATTTCAGTAAAATCGATTTATCAAACATGTTTTAAAAACATGAACACTACTCCCATCCGATCATCAAAATGTGTAGATTCCCCATAACCATACACCCACCTGTACACCTAGTAAGGACTTACCCTGTGCACAGAGCATAGGAGCATGCAGTAAGGACTTACCCTGAGCACAAAGCCGATGAGCCTGCGAAAAGCGGTAAGGTCTTACCTTTGCACATAGCAGAGGAGCCTTCAGAAACGGTAAGGTCTTACCCTTGCACATAGCAAATGAGCCTTCAGAAATGTTAAGGTCTTACCCTTGCACATAGCAAATGAGCCTTCAGAAATGTAAGGTCTTACCCTTGCCATTGTAAAGGAGCCTTCAGAAATGGCAAGGTCTTACCCTTGGATATAGCAAAGGAGCCTTCATAAATGGTAGGCCTTACCCTTGCACATAGCAAAGGAGCCTTCAGAAATGGTAAGGTCTTACCCTTGCACATAGCAAATGAGCCTTCAGAAACGACAAGGTCTTACCCTTACACATAGCAAAGGAGCCTTCAGAAATGGTAAGGTCTTACCCTTGCACGTAGCAAAGGAGCCTTCATAAATAGTAAGGTCTTACCTTGCACATAACAAAGGAGCCTTCAGAAATTCCTCCAACAATACCCCCAATAATAATAATAAACATGTATGTATTCAAGTGAAAACGATAATTAATCCATTAAAACATGAAAATGTTTCATGCTTGGAAATCATTTACAAAAATACGGTAATAAAAAATCAAATCAGTAATACACGGTAAATCAGATGTCAGATAAGCAGTATTAAGAAATCAGGTATCATGTCGTAAAAATATTCAGAATTATAAAAAATCTGAAACATTTCAAATAGGTAGTTTAAAACAATAATGTAACACCATAAGGAAACACACATGTATCGATCTGAGTAGTCAGATAGGGAAGCCTACTACTGAGTCTGTCAATCACGATCAGCAGTAGCGCTAGATCCTACGAATCAGAAAATCCATATCGGAATCCTAATATGAATAATATTAACCTTTATTTAAATGATTTACGAAAACCTACGGGTAATTCTCGTAGAACGCTGATCGAGCAGATCTAACAGAAGGGAAACATCGGACCTAACTGACCATCAGTCAGGTGAAATACGAGTACCTTCATAAAAATATCTTATTGGATCGATTTCATAACCAAATCTCAAATAAATAAGCAAAAATGCTAAAAATATTTTTTGGCTAACGAGTTCAATTCGGGGCTTTCGGGGTCAGAATTTGGCAAAACAGACTTCATAATCAGACTCAGGATGTCGAAAAACATGAATATGACTTTTCAAAAATTTTGACTTTTTGTCAAAGTCAATGGTCAACGGTCGATCAACAGTCAACATTGGACCGGGTCAGATCGGGTCGGGCAGGCGGGTTGGATTACCGGGTCGGATCGGGTCAGCGGGTCTAGTCGGACACGAGTCGGGTCGGATCAGCCCACTTTCAAACAGTCCACCAGGCGGTGAACTTTCCTCACTCTCATGGGTGGCACGTGGGGGCGCGTGCAGGGTCGTAGAGGGTCGGAAAGTTTTCAGAAAAAAAACGTACAACTATTTTGGGGGTTTTGTGACATTTACCAAACTCGGTTCACAACGGTGAACGGCGGAGAACTTGATTTCGAAACGTCGAAAACTTGATATTCATCACCCCTCACACGCCGGTGACAATAGAGATAAGAACATGATGGGTGCAAGAGGTGTCGAAAGCGGAGCAACGTTCGACGACGAAATGGCGATCAAAGATTTGTTTCTAAAAAAAAATATTAAGGAGAGAAAATTTTTATTATTTTCCCATTTGGGGTTATATAAACCCTTAAAAAATGACAAAATCATAACATAGATCCTCCATCTTTAATTACTTTCTGAATTTGAATCCAAATTTAATCAAAATTTCACTTCGGTCCCCAAATTCAATTTATCCTCAAAAAAATTAAGAAAATTTTAAGCCCTATTTTGAGGTGTGACATCTGCAATACTCAATCTAGATTAGTCGATTAATAGATTTGATATCGATTATATAAAAAAATTAAAAATTAAACAAATGAAAATATAGTACTTAGTTTTCTCTCACGTAATACTCCAAAAGAATCAATAAACCAAATATGAAACAAAGATAATAAAATAGAAATGAATAAATCAAAGTAAGCAAACAGCTTCATTTTGTTTTTTCAGTGTCATCTGTACGTGACGCAGAAAATCATACTGGGTTTTCTACAACCTATCTTCAAATGGATACAAAATATTTCCCAATAATTGAACATGGATCAACCAATTTACATGTAAAAGAAACAGTTTAACTGTATTACTCCGACTCTTCGTTTTCTATAAGTATTCGTGTACGACATATATCTAGATATAATTATCCTCGTATCCGACATTCACACTAGACTGGGACTAAATTTCAAAAGCTGACCCTTTTCATGCAAGAGTTTCAGTAGTTACAATCAATCTACCTCAGCTGTTACAAGTTAAATAATCTGAACAAGCCGGAGCTTCCTTCCTCTTCGTAATTGGATGAACACAATTTGCTTCAGAATGATTCTTCTGAACTATCACATGGAAGGAGTTTTATCCTGTCAGCATTTTCAATCATCCAATCTGTGAATTCTGGGGTTGCTGCCAATTCTGCCATGGCATATTTGTCGATGATATTAATCGAGCCAAGGAAGAAAAATAAATGTACTGGTCTGAACTGTGAAGTACCTTGAAAAGCAAAAGTACCTCTTGCAGGAAATCTAGTCCATGCAAGTGAATGCACTGGAGTATGTCTATTCCACATTGTTCTATCCGAATACATGCTTTGGAGACCGATTAAAAATCCGGCACGACCTTGGTTTATTATTCCCTGTCTCGACTGCTGTACCCAAAGACTCCTGTCCCAAGAATGTTGTTGGTGCCTACATAAGCCAAAATGTCGAATCCATGGTTCGAATAAATCAAGGTTATGAACGAAAACTGAGATCTACAATCATTTGTTGAATTTAGCTTTCAATAAGACTTAGTGTTACTAGAAGTTGAACTGGTTACGATAATCGACATAAAGTGTGACTGCTTATGTGTGTACTAATGGATATCAAACCGAACTGGGGGGCAGTATTATTACACGACTAGTTAGTGGAATGAATAAATTTTGCACAGCAAACACATTAACAAACACAGACTAACGCAATCACCTTCTTCTGGAAAACATGCATCATAAACAAGAAAAGGATTGAAGGGAGCTGCTATGTTTCACTTACATATGACTATTCCTTCTTGATGTGACGAGAGAACATACAGCGGAAGACAAAGCCAATACCACCAGTGCCAGCCGAGTATCACGAGTGCTCTAGAGAAAGCAGAAAAGGAGTGCAAGATAGGAAAAATAAACATAAGATATCCTTTTTAAAAAGAAAACCTCGAATCTTTCATTTTTTTCTTTATGCATCCATGTTTGACACCCATTTCCAATACATATTTCATACATGGCACCGGGAAATGACTCTACAAGGACCCTCCAAATACATGGTAAAACTTAGGGGGGGAAATTGGACAAACTCGTGTCGGACACATACTTGTATCCGATACACCCGAGCTTGAGAAACAGAGGTTGACAGGGTTTGACCCCTGATAATTGGAACTAATATCTAGCACTCTATCAACAAGCCATATGGTGGTTGACAAAAACATAAGATACCACTGCACCTTTGATTGAAAGAAATTAATACTTTTTCTCCCCAGGGGAATTATTTATATAATTATAAGAGAAGCTAGACCAGGGCAGGTGAGAAATGGAAGAGCTCATGAAAAACATCTTAACATATCTATTAAGGTCTCAAAATCATGTGTCCAACTTGAAACCAAGCAAAACAATAATCTAATTTATAGTTTTTGGGGTTCCCATTAAAAGAAAAGGCATTGAGGTTTTCTCAAAGTGGGATCCAATTGATCCATGTAGCCGCTCTCGAGCAATTAATGTGCATATAACAAATAATCTACCGTATTCGAAATACTTCAGAAGCTACCACCTGGAAGTTTCAAATAAAGAAGAGAAAACTTGGCATGTAACCTAGGTTGCATAACAGGTAATACAACCACCATTGGTAGAAGCATACCTGGAAAATAAACGTAGTTGCAATGATGCGCATGGACCATTTTACAAACTCGGCAACACCACCATCTACGATTCCATCGTTTGAGATCACAAATTTTCTTACCATCCAGTACCCTAATGCAGCTCCCAACAGGAAAATTCCAATCAATAAAAATATAGCAACCTGTAACAAAAATAAACCACTTGGTTCACTTTGAAATAATACTTCCTTTTAAAGAGAAAAAGATCATAACTACAAAGAAGTCATTACCGTATAAATCATATGGCACGCAAATTGTGGATAAGGGAACCATATTAAATATCATTTGCTGAAAATAATAACTCAAATGAGGGGAAATGAGGGAGATCTGATTGGCAGTTGCTACGAACTTACTGGATTGTGCATTCTCTTCACTAAGCCCATAATTGGTAAGAATTGAATTTACCAACACAGACAATTGATGCAAAAGAAAAGATCCAACCCCAAGCCGAAAAATTAATGGAACAGTGAGTTTATTGGCCAGCAGCCCAAAGTAGATGAAGCATTAATTAACCGATAAAGAAATGAAAATAAAAACTCACCACTGGGACATATATGTTAAGATAGAAGATATTTTTCCTTCCCGCCGGCAACAATTTCATTCCCTGTAACATCAAAAGATGAAGATAAGACGGTAATTCAGGTATTGACAAAGGAAACTAATATCTGTTAGCTTCCAACTCCCAAGTCATCCAATCATAGTATGTGAACGATGAACATCCGATGACACAGCATGGAAATAAAAAATCAATTGATTTAAGTTTAAGCACTATGTGAGAAAGCAAACAGACAGGTTTCAGTTACAAAGTTGCATAGAACTGGAAATTCAACACAGATTCATGTTCTTCAGAATACATGGAAAACAATAGCTATCTTCACAGTAGTCAACAGAGTAAGGTACTTCGAATTTTGTAAGATATTTATGATAGCACTGAGATTTGGAGAGAGAAAACAGCGGAGCAAGAATGTGGGATATTTTAAAAGCAATTAAAGCATAAGAAATTTGGGGAAGAACGCCAAAATACCTGAAAGAGAAGGATCAAAATGACAAGAACAATGCCAATAGCCATTGAACTGCTGTAGTAAAAAGGAACCCACTTGCTGACAATTGGAGCCAACAGCAACAAAACAAATCCTAAAGCTAGAAACACGATTCGCCATCGGTGAAAATCTACGGAAAAAAAAAAGATCACAAATCAAGGTTGAAAATAAAGTTTGATTTCAATGAACTAACAATAACAAGCTGCAAGCAAAAGAAACGAAAAACAGAAATGTAAATAATGCATAATCATACCTTCTTCAACAGAAACCGTGACAGAGCCAGACACGTCACCTGTAAACTTCACATCTATAAATCTATCATCATAAGGTGCCATGACAGCATGCCATAAACCGTTTTCCACATTCTTCCGATATTAATGCTCACACTTGCATAATCCAAGTGAAGCATTCCTGCAAGACTTTTTCAGTCGCCAAAAGTGAGAACAAACTTCTGAAGTGATTTCATGCAGAACACAAGTAAGTAGGCTGAGAGCAAAACTTACTGATGAAAGCAAACTTGTATTTTGCTGTGCATTCTTTCTGGAATTAAGACAGATGGAGCCAAAGTAACCTGAACAGAATTGGCATAACTCCTAAGTTTCAATCTTGAGTGACCAGAAACTCGAACTCGGTCACATGATAAAACGTCTTTTGAACCATGGGCAGATGAATGACCATAAAGGGGAGTAGGGGTGACATCTACTGCTGGACTTCCCAAGTCGATGCCTCCAATTTTAAAACCTTTGAAAACACCACAAAAGTGTATGGCAGGGCGTGGGAGAGAACCAAAAGACATTAAACACGGTGATACATTGTAAGATTCCATTAAGTTGCTGACACAATCCAACTTAGCCTTTATTTAAAAAACTGCATAATATACTTCCTATAGGATATAACTAAATGATACAATGATAGAGCTCAGTTTTTAAATTACAGTGATTGTGAAGCTTCAAGTCATCATTCAATCCAAACATTTATTTACTCACTAAAATTCCCCCCCATAGCTATGAAGACCTCTAAGTCTAGAACAATAAATAGCATCTACTGTATGGCACATCTAATCTTAGTAATTTATTTTTCAAAAGAAAAAAAAATATTAGCTGTCAATCTTTATTGGAAAGCCTAAAGAAACCTCTGGTAAACTGATTATTACTTATACGAAATGAGAAAATAAGCCAATGACAAGATTACTACGAAGCAAAGGATACCATAAAAAATGAAATCAGAGATCATTACTTCTTACTAGGCGTGCTCGAGGATTTTAGTCTTACTTTTTACCAGCGTTTGAAGAATATATTTTAAGGCTAATATAATAAGTTAAACTACACGTTACTACTCGAACTATTACTTTTGTTCTGTTTTAGTACTCAAACTTTATTTTTTACAAAACCATACCTAACTTTTAGTTTATGTTTCATTTTGATACCCAACGTTAAAAACTTAATGATGATATTGACGTGTCACCATAAGGTAATGCAGATCATAATTGAAAAAAAAAAAAAAAAGGTCATATTAGTTGTTCAATTATTTTTAACATCAGGATACCAAATTGAAAATTAAACTAAACGTGATGTTTGGTTCTGAAATAAGAACAATGTTTGGGTATCAAAACAAAACAAAATAATAGTTTAGATATTAAATATGTAGTTTACCCAATATAGTCACATTTTGCTTTTGACAAAACAACCTGATTTTATATTTTGAAGGTATAGATTTCAGATTCACTTCCCTAAAGAAGCCAAAGAAGAGTGGAGAGGAAGTGCTAGACAGGGTTTCCATTCATCTAAACTCAAAATACAAGCAAATATTCTTATTGATCCGTACATATTTCTTTGGAAACAAACAAAGTGAAGCAGTTACGATGAAGGGTTCTAAACCAATTGAACAACAGGCAATTAAAAGAAATGAGAAAAATCCAATTTCTCCTTTCTCCTTATTCTCTCAGAAAAGCAAACAAAACGATATTAAGCATATGAAAAACACAAAGTTGAAATCCAATGAGAAAAAGAAAAGGAAATTATAAGAAAGTTGCTCAGTTGGTAAAGCGCAAGGCTCTTAACCTTGTGGTCGTGGGATCGAGTCACACTGAGGGCAATTCATAATGGAGGTCTTCCACGGAAGCTGCTCTCAACCTGACGTTGGGGGCAGCCTACTACCCTACCTCCCTTATCCCATTACATATGGGAATAGGGTCAGCTAATTTATAAGAAAGTTATTCCTTTAAATTCTATGGTGGCTTGAGAAGCACATGAAAAGAGGGAAAAATTTTATAAGGAAGAAGAGGAAGCCATTATCGACACCCCTCTTCCCCTCTCTTTGTTTTTATCTGTGACCTGTAAATAGAAACGTCGAATAAAATACGAAAGCTGAGTTTACAATATCATAAAATGTTGGGTAAACTATATAAAAAGTCACCAAAATTTTAGGGTGCTTGCATTTTGGTCACCCAACATTTGAAACTTGCACCACAGTCCATGTCGTTATCAGTCGTTAGTAGATCATTATGTGGCATGATGTGGCACGTTAGTATGCCGTTTGGGAATTTTAAAACATAAAATAAAGATTCTGAAATGGCACCGTATTACATTTACCCTAAAGTTAAATGGGTTTACTCAGTATTAACTTATCAGGTTAAAACAATTCCCAAAAATTGCATAAGTAAAAGTTTGGTTTGATTTGGGGTTTTTAGATTTGGGATTTTTTTTAAAGATTGTTGATTGTTATTCAATCGAAATGAGGAAGAGAATGAGTCAATCGATGGTTTGTTCAATTATGACGAACATTAAGTTTTTTTTTAATTCATTTGAAAATCTTTGAATGTTTTGATTCATTTGAAAATCTTTGAATGTTTTGATTCATAAGTTTTTAAAGGATATTTGACTGTTTTGATTCATTTGAAAATCTTTGAATGTTTTGATTCATAAGTTTTTAAAGGGCTTAATTTATTATATTCTGAAATTTTCTTTTTCACTTTGAAATCTTTTGAAATATGAAATTGAGTTATTGTTAGTTTTCATAAATTTATGTTTAAATTGGGGAAATCCGAAATATGGAATCTGAAATCCCAGGATAAGCATTTTGATTGAGTTGTAACTTTTGATAAGTTAGTGTTACTGTTTGATTGAGTTTGATGTGTAATTGCATGGGTATTGACTGTATCTGATTTTGGATTTATAGCTAGGGAATTCATCTGTTATTGTTGTTGGATGGTATTATATATGGTGCATATAATACCTTCATATTTCTCAACAGGGATCCTATGTGCACATGTTGTTTCAGTCATGCTATTGACTCAAGAAGGCCAGAGAACTATGTTGACAACTACTACCATAGGTCAACTCAAATCCAACTTTACTCTAACTTTATCTACCCTATCGAATGAGCAAATCAGTGGGAACTATTCTCATCAATGGAGCTAATACTTCCTTCAATTCAAAGGAGGTCACCTAGTAGGTCTAAAAAAAGAGAAAAGGCTGCTGATGAACAAGAAAATGGTCCTAGTAGAGGAAAAAGAAACCTAGAAATTAAGTGCAATAAATATGGTAAAGTGGGCCACAATATAAGGGCTTATAGAAGTCAAGTCAGGTCAGAGGGAATTCCAAGCTTAACAAACCACCTACTGCTACATATATATCAAGTGCACCTCCATCCCCTTTAATAACAACAAATCGAGCTGCTTCAAATCCAACACTTCATTTGTTTTGATCATCTTCAATTGATGCACCTCCAGGGTTTCAACCATCTTCAATTGGTGCACCTATAGGGTTTCAATCATCTTCAGCTAGCATAGTACCAAAAATACATGTGAGTATTTAATTATCTACATTTCACTATATTATTGCTTTTCCTTTAACTTACAAGTGTATTCAATATTCCCATAACAGTTTAGGAGGCAGGCTATAGCAACTGCCCAAGTGCCAAGTCAATCCACATCAACTGAGCAAAGGAAGAAGATCAAGCAGACAACAACAAGAAAAATCCCACCACCACAACAACAACCAACTACATATCAGGTTGTTATATGGATGTTGCAATCACCTTCTCCCTCTCAAATTATGCAAAATTCACAAGAATCATTTTCAAGTTTCAAACCACAGAACAATTGATGGATGTTAAGGCTTAGTTGTCATTTTTTGTATACGGCTTGGTATTTTTTATGGCTTGGTCATTTTTTGTATATGCCTTAGTGGCCATTTTTTGTATATGGGTTAGTGTCTTAGTCATAATGGTAAAGCTGTAAAAAAGATATACCATGATATATGGTGACATTTTTTCATGTATTTTGAGAAACGAAATGGTACAAGGTACAACATTACATATATTATATAACTTATACCATTTTTCTCTTAATGTTTTATCAATGAAAAAGTTATTTGAATTATTACTTAGACATGTTAATTGAAATATTACATTTTTTCAAGACACTTGTGTGATTGATTTTCAATGAATATTTTATGGTTGGTAAAACAACATTCAATCGAAAAGATATGACAATTCATCTTCAATTGGCAATTACATTTGATGTGACAATTACATTTGCTTAAAGTTTTGGCCATCAATGGCAGAATATTAAAGCAGTAAACCCTAAATAAAATTAAAAAAATAGCCCATAAAATCCCTAAACATCAATATATCTTATCAATATGAACTTGAAATAGTAAACCCTAAACCCTATACAAAAAATAAAGCCCTAAATCAAATATTACCCCTTCATCAACCCAACACAATCAACAACAACAAAATCCCTAAACAACCCACCCAAATCACTCGCTCAAGCCTTTTTCCTCTCTCCATGGTTCTAATCTTCATTAGCAAACCAACAATAACAGTGCATGAACGTGGATTCAATGAGGGATCATAGCAAACAAAAAAATTGCAATTTCTCCTACCACTCCCATAGTTATTGTACCCAAAGAATCTCCCTCCAGCATTATTATTCATCCAAGTTGTGCGTAAGCTAACTGAACTTCCACAAAAACATGTTGGGATTGCAGTTGGTGGTGTATCGATTACTACGAATTGATGATCAAACAAAGAGAAGGAAAGAAAATTTGATATTTAGGGTTTATGTTTTTTTAATTTAGGGATGAAATTTGAGTTCGATGCTGAATAAATGAGCTTTTATTTAGTCCCAAATGAAAGTCATTCTCTACTAACAGTAGCTAACAGCCGATAACGATAGTAGCCGTAATGCAAACGAACTAAAAGTTCGATGATTGTGGTGCAAGTTTCAAATGTTGGGTGACCAAAATGCAAGCGCCCTAAAAGTTCAGTGACTTTTATATAGTTTACCCTAAAATTTTAAAATTAAGGGTAAATTGTGCTTTTCATCACTTAACTTTCGCAATATTCTTTGATCACCCAATTTTAAAAAGATTCATTTTAATCACTCAACTTTGAAGATAAAATGTTACTGTCACTCCATAGTTAAATCACAAATGGTGCGAGCTGACATGTTAATTCATATAAAAATGATATCATTTTTTGATAAATCTGAGATGAATATAAGTAGTATTTGTTCAAAGATTTTCAACCATTTTACAATGGACACTCATATATCGGTGCTCGAACTCAAGATCTCTAGGAACAATGAACACTCAATCACCCTACTGCATTCGCAGGTGCTCGAACCCATGACCTTTAGGAACAACAACGATTCCTTTAACCACTGAGGTTAATTAGTTCGTGCCAAAATAATATCATTTTAAATCTCTACAAAAACTCAAACTCACATAAAAAATAACATCATTTTGGACCCCTATAAAAATTAGTATTTTCTGTTATTTTTTCTTTTTTAGCCTAATTTAATAAGAAAAATAAATACAAAATACCACGTTAATTAATCAAAACTTAACTATAGTCACCAATGGTGTTGATTCAAGTGGTAGACAACTTAATATCGCTTAAGTAAGGTATTTGGTTTGTGTCTTTGTGTATGAAGAAGATCCTTGTTGGGATACTTACCCACTAAAATAAACTAAAACTGATAATTTAGATATTAAATGCGTAATTTACCTTGCATTAGTTTTAGAATCAAATTGTCATATCAAATATAGATATTCTATAACACTTAAAATCATCAACACACATTTGAGCGAATGATTGAGTTGTTTATCTTTGTTCCCTCATATTCTCTTAGGTCATGAGTTCTAGACCTATTAAGAGTGTTTATCTTGCTTCATTTAGAGTCTCCCTTCACCTCCCTTCACCTCCCTTCTAGGAATACTTATGACAGTGTTTTTGACTTAAAAAAATCTGTTTGAAACACAAAAACAATCTTAAACACCTCATTTTTAGTAAAAAAATAAAGTTTGAAAAGTGATTATTGACTCAAACCAAGAAACTAAAAAATCAATACTTTGTGTTAGAAAAGCTAGTTTGGAGAAACATTCCCAAACGGAGTGGAACTTGTAAAAAAAAAAAAATCAACACCGAAGTTCAGTAGGTTTTTATAAAATGGTAAATTTTATAATTGAATTTATTATTTTAATAATAAAATGATTTAATTGATATAAATGGATAATTCAAAAATGTAATTAAAATATTTTAAAGTTTACTAATTAATATAGAATTAATATCATAATTTATAGGAATATGATGTAAGAATATTTATAAATTATTCAAACATTAAATAAATTAATGACAATAAATATAAAATATATTATAAAATAAAAATGAAGCAACAATAAGAATAGAAAGAAGGGATATGAGAAAGAGAGAAATTTTATCTAAAAATCATAGACATTGACTAAAAAAATTAATGAACGGATGTGAAGTGCAAAAATTTTAAGATAAAGATCTCAAATTTTTTTTGATCGAATAATGTTAAATCAAAATTATTTGCACGAATAATGCATTTAATTTTTGTCCAACCCGCCTTGCTAATTCCTAATTGCGAAAGTTTAGAGATTTTTACCCATTACACAGTCGCTAATTGCTAAAGTTCCTATTATATTATACTATATTTGTATTTTTAATTAATTGAATTTAATTTTAGTATAAATTATTGGAATGGTCACTTTAGTTTCAGTGTTGTTCACTTTTGATAATCAATTTTTAAAAAGTTTTGTATCATTTATGTTAGAAAAATATCGCATTAATCCGAGAATAATATAGAAAATAATAATGATAATAAAATAATTATAAAATTTAAATAGAGTGAACGAGTTTACTATCTTAAGATTGTTGACCAATATAACATCTGCGACGAAATCAAACTTGAGAAAATCAAACAAAGATGTTAAACTTCCTAAAGTAAATCAAAGTTAAATAGAAAAAAAAATACTCTTTTATTTTCATCAGTTGAGGCATGTCGATACACAGTTTTCTTAAGACATATTTTCAGCCACTCCTTTGGTGCTCGAGTTTGTTGGTCTTCTGTCTCCCATGATTCAACAACTTATGATCAGCTATAGTATCACAACAATAGATATCTTCAATTATGAGATGTGAGATATGAAAACCTAGCAGGTTTGCTCACTATTTATAGAGGATTTTCAAGAGAGATTTTATCCAACCAAATATCTTTTAATATTCAACATTAAAAAGATAACAATATCTTTTAATTTGAAATATTCAAAATATAAAACTCCTTTTACCATTTAAACTTAAATATATATTATTTTAATTTGAAATAAAATATATATATATAATTATCTTTAATATTCAAAGTTAAAAAGATAACAAATACCTTTTTAAATTGACATATTCAAAGAGTAATTATATTTAATATTCAAATTAAATAGTATATTTAATTTGCAATGGTCAAAAGTTAAAATCCTTTTACTATTCAAAATTAAACATATATTATTTTAATTTGAAATATACAAAAGTATGTAATTACCTTTTAATATTCAAAATTAAAAAGATAACATATACTTTTTTGAATTGACTTATTAAAAGAGTAATTATTCTACTAATATTCAAATTAAAAAAAATATCTTTTAATTTGCAATAGTCAAAAGGACTATGAATTTAATATGAATATTAAATCCATCAATTAAATTCACCATTTTCCAACATTTATATCACCGATTTATTAAATTTTAGTCTCATATGTTATCAATTGTTATATTTTGATCACTATATTTTACTTCCCGTTAGTCAGATAATATGGCATATTAGTAAAAGGGGTTAACATGTTTTCTCATCTAAAGTTCAAAGCTCAAACTATTATTTTATCTAAAATTAAGGAGTCAAATTAATTAACCTCTTTTACTAATATGCCACATCATCATACTAAAGGGAGGTAACAATCTAGTGATCAAAATATAACAATTGATAACGTAAGTGACTAAAATTTAATAAATCGATAATATAAATGATACAAAAGTAATGTTTTAAAAAATGATTATCAAAAGTGAACAACACTGAAACTAAAGTGATCATTCCAATAATTTACCCTAAAATTGAATTCAATTAAGTAACTTTAGCTATTAGCAGCTGCGTAATTGGTATAAATCTCAAAATTTAGCAATTAGCAAGGTGGATGTCGCATGGTGATCCATACTACTCAGGTGGTGTCGCATTGTAGTTCATGCGCCTTAGAGTTCAACTCGAGTAAATAATTTCAGTTTAGTATTATTCGAGTTATTATTATTTTTCAAATCATTATCCTACAAATTTTACCGTGGAAGTGAATGATATTTTCACAATTTTATCAAGCAAACATTATTGCTAATAACATTCTTCGAAAAATTATCTGATATACATTTGTGTAAACTAAAACTTCAATAAATGTTTTTGGTTGTTTCCGATTCCAAGATTTCGTCCTAATTAATCTGGATCGACTCACATGGTATACCTAGTTTTGGTAGATAAGTCTCTCAACGAATTTTTTTACATACACAAAGATTCGAACTCGAGGCATGCTTAAACCATAAATTTATCTTTAATGTCATATCTTTTATTTAGATTTTAAAAATTGAGATTCAAATTTTAGATCTATAAAATTATAGTTAGGGTTTTAGATTTTGGAGTTTAGAATTAGGATTTTATGGTTTTACGTTTTAAGGTTTAGAGTGTAGGATTTTAGATTTTCAGTTTATAGTTAGTGTTTTAAAGTATAAATTTTAAGAATTTAAATTCTAGGATTTGAAATTAAAATATATAGTTTATGTAAAATAAATTTCGCACAATTTGTGTATCATATAATTATTCATATCCTTTATAACAAAATCCTATGATAACAAAAGCTCTAACTAATATATTAAATTTTCAACATGATGATGTAACAACATGCATGGTAATCCACGTGTCTATATTGTGATGACACTATTTTTCTTTTTCCTTGTCAAAAGATAATTTAAAAAATATAAAATATTAAAAAAATAAAAAAAAGAAAATTATTATTTTAATCAACATTTCTATTGAAAATAAAACAATCTCTTTTTCTCTTTTAACTTGAAGATCACATTTGTCTCCTTTCAAAAGATTAAGAGAGAACTTATGGGGAGGAAAAAAAAGAAAGAAAGAAAGTTAATTGCATCATATTTCCTCAAATTATAACCATCATTTTAAATTATAGTTAAAAACTTTAGAATGTTCCTATATCATCATCAAATTATGACTCTCATTCTAGATTAGTCCTTAAGCTTTTAAACATTCTAACTTCATCCCTAAACTATGACACTCTAAGTTAGTCTACAAACTCTTAATATTCTAATTCCATCTCCAAATTCATTCAAATATATAATTAATTTCACAATTTAGCTTTAATTTTATTTCAAAACATATAATAATATAACTTGGCCCAACAATTTTATTGACATGTGAACTGATTAGTATACACATATAATTTGAGATTAAATTAGAATGTTAAAAGATTAGATACCAATTTAAAATGAAAGGTCATAATTTAGGGATAAAATTTAAGTGTTCAAAAGTTGAAAACTAATTTAGAATGATATACATAATTTAGGGCTGAAATTGAAATATTTAAAAGTTTAGAGACAAGTTAAAATGAAGGGTGATACTTTGAGGACATGTGATGAAATTAATTCAAAATAAATTGAATAAAAACTAAATTAATAAAAAGTGTAAATATTAAAAACTAAATTTATCATTTTACCACATATTACCAAAAACTACCATGAGAATATTATATTACCTAAAAACTGGTATTGAGATTACCTCCTTGCCAAATGAAATCGAGCTCAAGTATCTTTTTAGAAAAATTAGCAAAGCAAAACATCATCAAATCAAACTAGATTCTAGCACAATCGAACCCATCAAACGATCTTAGTGATTAAAGAGAATGTTATTTTTCCTAAAAGCTTCAGGTTTGCAGAACATGTGCTTTGTCAATGACTAAAAGATAGCGACATTGCTGCAGTTCTACATTACAGAATATAAAGAGAAGATGAAAGAATAGAAATCAACATCAAGAAACCATTAAATAAAACAGAGCCGTTTTAAGATGCAGAAAATCAAACCCAATTCAAAGAAATCATCAACATAACTAAAACACACAATAATCTTTTGAGTTCCCCCCACACCACCATCAGCATTTTTCATGGAATGATGCCAGGTTTACAGTCACTTGCACTGTACTTAATCGGCGGTCCAGCTCTGCTCCACAATTTCACGGACTCTTCTGTTGTACTCCCGCTTATTCTCACTAAACATTCGTGCGGCAATATGATGTAATGATCAAGATGCCAAGGTATGGTAAGAAAGGTATTCAACTAAGGAAACAACAAAAAAGGAAAAATGTGAAGATTCGATAAATTCTAAAACCGAGCTATGGACAAAGGACAATACGTTATTCACATGTTTAGATTTAGTCAAAGATTATATATGTAACATGGCTCCCACAATATGTAACTACTTTAATTCTTGTTTCTCTGATATTAAAGATCCTCCTAGAAACTGGCTTCTATACATGTACTTTATATTTATTTATTTACAGAATAACACTTGTTTAATTGTCTCATTGTTGACTGTTTTCAGCGCACTGTTGTACATTTCCCTTCTATGTGAAGGCATAACAAATAGGCACCCTTTCTCTACATTATGAATTTTACTTCCATTGATTAGAAAATGATGAAGAGTAATAGAACAAAATCTAGGGCCAAAGTTTCCTCCGAACCATCCCCCAATTATCAACTTATCCAGAGTGAAGCACAATAAGGGATGCAGGGTTTAATGTTCTTTTCACTCTCTTGTTTTATGGACTTAGTTATAAAGATAAGAAATTTCCACACATACGAGGAAAAAGCCTGCATCCCTTAATTGTGGTCCACTCTAGATAAGAACTTTGCTAAAGAACAGATATTCTTACCTATGAAAAAAATTAACAATGGCTACTTATCAACTTTTCTGCATGGACAAAAGCTACAGGGGCAGCTAAAAAGGAGAAATAGAAGAAAGTTAAGGTATGAGAAATATAACGGGTTGCTCATTTGCAAACTGGCCTACCACTGAATCATAATTCATAGACCTATAGCTTGCTTATGCAGCATGTATCTCAACCACACATACATCATCCTCTATTTGAAGTTTATTCTGCATTATCCTCACAGCCACTCAAGTCCATTCAAATGTCTTTGTTTTATAAAAGTTTGATTTGGACACTTCCATGGTTCAATTGTTTTCAAGAAGTCCGATTATTGGCTTTAGAAACTGTTTATGTTTGTCAATTGCCTATGGCGTGAAAATATCTTCATGTATTGCATATGTCATATCTTCTTTCCCTTGATCTTTTCCCTTTTTGATTAAACATAAACACAAATAGTCCAAATAAACATAAAAACTAAATGTAAACACACACCAGCAATACATGAATGAGTTGTGCAGTGAACATTAATATTAACAACTGAAAAATATTCAATTAAGGCTTCTCAGAAGGATATGCTTTAAGAAGCTAATCCTGATGACTGTAATATCAACGGGAAGCATGTTAGGAAAATAAACCGAGTACAAGTAATTTCCCTATAACCAGATTAGTGAGAATGCGAAATAAAAGCGGAAAAATAATACCCGAAAATTGATAACGGAGTTCATCCAATTGTGCTTACGTCTCCGGGCTGCTGCAGATCTTTTACTAAGAGAGAAAATTTACAGGTGTTTACAAAACACTCACTACTCACAAGAAAGCTCTCTAGTATAGGAAGAAAGAAATGTTTTGGGATGATTTTGAAGCTAAATGGGTAAGGGTATTTATAGTAGAAACTTAGGGACTAATCTTTGAAAAATACCCTAAAGTGCAATGACTAAAGTGAATTTACCCATTCCTATTTTCAACAAACATCTACCAAAATTTTACCAAACTTTGAAAAACATTTTTCAAAGAAACATTTATCAAACTTTGAAAAAACATTTTCCAAAGTTGGTTGCCAAACTTTGAAACTTTTAACAATCTCCCACTTGAAGACTGATTTTAATATGTCTTCACACCTCGATCAATGCAGCAGCATGTCTGGTCTTGTTATTCTAGCATGCCAACTGAAGCTGAACACAACTTCAGTTTGTCCGTAGTCACCGTCTTTGTCAACATGTCTGCCGGATTTTGAGCTCCACTAATCTTTTCAAGTTTCAAAATCCCATCTTCCAGAAGAGACCGGATAAAATGATATCTCAATTGTATGTGCTTTGTCCTGGAATGAAAAGACGGATTCTTTGCTAGATGGATAGCACTTTGACTGTCGCAATACAAGATATTGTTTTCTTGTTTCTTGCCTAACTCTTCCAAGAAACTTTGGAGCCAAACCATCTCCTTGCTGGCTTCCGTAACAGCGACATATTCTGCTTCAGTTGTGGAGAGAGCAACTATCTTCTGTAGTGAGAACCCAACTCACTGCAGTTCCTCCTAGAGTTAGACATACCCTGTAGTGCTCCTTCTGATGTCGACATTTCCGGCTAAGTCAGCATCTACATAGCCTGTCAGTATCATATCTCCACCTTTGAAACAAAGTGCTTTGTTTGTGGTACCCCGAAGATATCTGAGGATCCATTTGACTGCTTCCCAGTGTACCTTGCCCGGATTATTCATGTACCTGCTAACAGCTCCCACTGCATGAGCAATATCTGGTCTGGTACAAACCATGGCATACATCAGACTTCCAATTGCTGAGGCATACGGCACCTTCACCATGTGTGCACGTTCTTCCTCCGTCTTTGGTGATTGGTCTTTGGAGAGTCTGAAATGAACACCTAAAGGTGTACTTACTGGTTTAGCATCTTGCATGTTGAACCTGGAGAGTACTTTGTTGATGTACTCAGCCTGTGATAACATCAAAGTCCCCGACTTTGTGTCTCTCTTGATCCTCATCCCAAGAATCTGCTTTACAGCGCCCAGATCCTTCATAGCAAACTGCTTCGACAATTTTTGCTTCAAGTGTATAATCTCTTGCATGTCTGAGCCTGCAACGAGCATGTCATCAACGTACAATAATAAAATAATGAAGCTGTTGTCGAACCTCTTGATGTAGCAACAATGATCTGCTTGGCATCTGATAAAACCACTGCTACTCATGAAGCTATCGAACTTCTTGTACCACTGTCTAGGAGCTTGTTTTAAACCATACAAGCTCTTCTTCAACCTGCATACCAGGTTTTTCTTGTCTGCCTCTATGAAGCCTTCTGGCTGCCTCATATAGATTTCTTCCTCCAAATCACCATGAAGGAAGCTGTCTTTACATCTAACTGCTCAAGATGTAAATTCTCTGCAGCTACAATTTTCAACACCAGTCTGATTGTAGACATTTTACGACTGGAGAGAAAATTTCATTGTAGTCAATACCTTCTTTTTGCTGAAAGCCTTTGACAACCAATCTTGCTTTGTAGCGTTTGCTCCCATCGTGCTCTTCTTTGATCCTGTAAATCCACTTGTTGTGGAGCGCTTTCTTGCCTGGTGGTAATTCAGCTAATTCCCATGTCTGATTTGACATAAGCGAGTCCATCTCATCTTTCATGGAAGACTCCCACTTGACTGAATCCTCCACTTGCATTGCTTCATCATAGCACTCTGGTTCACCATTGTCAGTCAGCAACAAGTAGTGTAAAGAAGGAGAATACCGTTGGGTTGGTTTAGGAATTCTGGAGGAGCGTCTCAGTTCTGGTGTGCCTGGTTCTTCTTGAACTGCTTCAGGATTGATCTGAACATCATTTCCAGAAATCTCCTCGAACTCAGCAAATTCCTTTGTTTCAGCTTCGGTATTACTTGATTCTGCGGTTGATCTATCTTTGTACATCACATTTTCATTGAAAATGACGTCTCTGCTTCTGATGATCTTCCGATTTTCATAGTCCCAAAACCGGTAACCGAACTCATCACCGCCATAACCAACAAAGGCACATTTGTTGGACTTAGCATCAAGCTTACTTCTTTCAGCAGAGTCTATGTGTACATAAGAAATACAACCAAACACTCTTAAGTGTGAAAGGTTTATTTCTTTCTTGCTCCAAACTTCCTCTGGTATTCTGCCATCCAAAGGAACTGAGGGCCCACGGTTGATCAAGTAAGCTGCAGTGTTGATTGCTTCAGCCCATAGAAATTTGGGCAAGCCGGCATGTATCCTCATACTTCTGGCACGTTCATTCAGAGTTCTGTTCATGCGCTCTGCTACACCATTATGTTGCAGTGTCTTGGGAACTGTTGTCTCCATCTTGATCCCATTGTTTGCGCAGAAATCTCTGAATCTACTGTCTATGTACTCTCCTCCATTGTCAGACCTCAACCGCTTGACTTTCAAACCAGTCTCATTTTCCACCATGGCCTTCCATTTTCTGAAGATATCGAAGACTTCTGATTTCTTCTTCAGAAAATAAACCCACACCTTCCTTGTTGAATCATCGATGAAGGTGACATAATATAGTGAGCCTGCAAGAGATGGAACTGGGGATGGTCCCCATACATCAGTATGAACCAATTCTAACCTTTCTGCCTTGGGTGTCTTGCCAATCTTTGCAAAACTGACTTTTTTGTTTGCCAAAGATGCAATCCTCGCATAGTCCGACATCTACATTTTTTAGATCCGGCAGCTTCCCTTTTGACAAAAGTGTCTTCATCCCTTTCTCGCTCATATGGCCAAGCCTTTGGTGCCATAGGTTTGATTTTCCATCAGCATCTGCTACTGCAATGATATTCTCTAAATTTGAGGTTACATAGAGAGTACCAGTCTTCTTACCACGAGCAATGACGAGTGCTCCTTTGGTAATCTTCCATTCACAGCCTGAAAAGGTTGTGCTATATCCTTCTCCATCAAGCTGTCCAACAGAAATCAGATTTCTTTGAGGCCAGGAATATGTCTCACTCCTGTCAGCTTCCAGGTGGTCTGGTTTGGCAACTTTAGTCGGATGTCTCCTTTTTCCGACGATCTTTAAGGTTTCATCATCAGCAAGATGAACCTTCCCAAAATCACCACTGACATAGTTCTCCATGATTTCTCGGCATGGGGTGGAGTGGAAAGATGCCCCTGAATCCAAGATCCATGATTCAATCGGACTGTTGACGCTTAAAATCATGGCATCACCTGTCTCCTCCGTCATGTTGGCAGATTCCTGTGTGCCGGTATTTTTCTTCGGTGCTCGGCAATCTCTTTTGAAGTGACCCTTTTTGCCGCAATTATAACAGGTAAAATCTTTATTTCCTGTTCTTGATTTGCCCCTTCTAGATTTTGATCTGCCACGATTTGAATTTCTTTCTGAAGTTCTCCCTCTAGACTCCGTGTGTAAGGCTGAGGAGGTTGATGCTTCACCCGATTCTCTTCGTCGAATTTCTTCACTCAATACCAGATCCCGAACATCGTCGAATTTTAATTTGCTGTTTCCCGACGAACTGCTGACTGCTGTAACAGTAGCATTCCAACTGTCTGGTAGAGATGATAAGAGAATTAAAGCTCGAACTTCATCATCGAACTCAATTTCCACTGAACTCAACTGGGTTGTGATTGTGTTGAGTTCATTTAGGTGTTGTGCCACCGATGCCCCTTCCGCCATCCGCAAATTGAATAATCGCCTCATCAAATGAACTTTGTTTGAGGCCGATGGCTTCTCGTACATACTGGAGAGAGCCGCCATAAGACCCGCCGTGGTCTTTTCCTTTGCTATGTTAAAAGCAACATTGCGGGATAACGTCAGTCGGATAACTCCGAGGGCTTGTCTGTCGAGAAGAGCCCAATCTTCATCCTTCATGCCCTCTGGTTGCTTTCCTGAGAGAGGTTGATATAGATTTTTCTGGTACAAAAAATCTTCAATCTGCATCTTCCAAAAGCCAAAGTCCGCACCATCGAACTTTTCAATTTTCACCTTCCCTTCGTCTGCAGCCATCGCTCCCACTCGAATCTGGCTTCGTTTGGATCGTTTCTGACAATTCTTGCGAATCACCGTGTATTAGAACACCACCGTCGACAAACTCGTATCGCCGACCGAATTTCACTATTCACGAAATTCACTATTCACGTGAATAGTAATGAATAGTAACCTCGCAGAAAATTTGACAAAATTCACAACCAAAAGCTCTGATTACCAGTTGTTAGGAAAATAAACCGAGTACAAGTAATTTCCCTATAACCAGATTAGTGAGAATGCGAAATAAAAGCGGAAAAATAATACCCGAAAATTGATAACGGAGTTCAGCCAATTGTGCTTACGTCTCCGGGCTGCTGCAGATCTTTTACTAAGAGAGAAAATTTACAGGTGTTTACAAAAC
The DNA here is from genome assembly GCF_006381635.1 of Hibiscus syriacus. Lineage (NCBI taxonomy): Eukaryota > Viridiplantae > Streptophyta > Magnoliopsida > Malvales > Malvaceae > Hibiscus > Hibiscus syriacus. The sequence continues at coordinate 3,752,388 of NW_024063485.1, read as the reverse complement.
ACTCACTACTCACAAGAAAGCTCTCTAGTATAGGAAGAAAGAAATGTTTTGGGATGATTTTGAAGCTAAATGGGTAAGGGTATTTATAGTAGAAACTTAGGGACTAATCTTTGAAAATACCCTAAAGTGCAATGACTAAAGTGAATTTACCCATTCCTATTTTCAACAAACATCTACCAAAATTTTACCAAACTTTGAAAAACATTTTTCAAAGAAACATTTATCAAACTTTGAAAAAACATTTTCCAAAGTTGGTTGCCAAACTTTGAAACTTTTAACAAAGCATGCTTATCGTATTGATGTTAGTGATGTGATAGACTTGAGCAAAAGCCACATGTTATGTTGCAGGAAAACAGATGCGCCACGGAAAACAATCACTCAAGTAAAGACATGGATAACTCATTTGAAATTCAGCAAACTGTGAATACCATCATGGTTTAGGGGAAACCATTGACGAAACAAAGTTTCTTCATAAAGGAAAAAAAAAGAAGGTAAAATTGGCATAAAATGCTGCACCTGGATGGAGGTGAGTATAGCAGCAGCAGCATATATAGGACTCCACTGGTTTTGTAAAATATCCAAACAAATACTCCCATCTGCATAGACTGATCAAACGAAAACCGATCATTTTATGGGAAATGAAGCAGAAACAGGAATATTAGCACACAAGACTACAAGTAAACTAAATGAATATTCTGTACATACTATTTGGATGAAACATTCGTAAGACGAAACGGAGGCTTATTTGGATAATCCTCTGTAAACTGCAAAGTTAACTTGTGTAACAACCCGAAAATTTTAAAATAATATTTAATTGGGAATTGATGTTTTAATTGTGAAAATTGGTGGATTTTTGGGGACTAAATTGGAAGTTTTTAAAACTTGAAGCTTGTTTTAGAGTTAAAGAAAATTCAAGGACTAAGCCCTGAATTTACCCTAAATGTTAGGTATGGATTGTTATATACGTTAATTGGTTTCTGAAAATCAGAAACCAATTCCTCCCAAATTCCCTCTCCCAACCTCAACTTCCGACGACGATTCCGACGCCGTCCGAATTCCGATCGTCATTTTAAAACCACCATCGTGTTCATCATCGAGCGAGGAACAAACCCTTCAATTTAATTAAAGCGAAACGCTGCCAAACGTCGTGAATTTCAAGTCAAAGCATCGACTTTTTTTAAGCTCAATCTCTTAGAAAATCCTAAATTCATCGCCGATCGTTGCTCCGTTTACGACACCTCTCGCACCATCGTGTTCCTTGTGCCGTTCCGAGTCCGCCGGTGTCATCCTCGATCTCCGTGGACGGTGGCGCGTGGGGAGGTGGATCAGTCAAAGATTCGGCCAAGTCGAAATCGAGCTCTCTGCCGTTCAAAAATTTGAACCGATCTTTGTAAGTATCTCGAAATCGCTCAAAATAATTTTTAGAAATTTTTCCGTGATTTTTAGAGCCCCGGAAGACGTCGCGCGCGCCACACGCGCCGCCGCAGGCGAGTGAACGCTGAAAACCGGTTTTGACCGGTTTAACCGGTTTTGAACCGGTTTGACTGGTCACGACCGTTGACCCGACCCGACCCGTTAACCCGACCCGTTGTCCGTTGATCGGTGTTATTTTGGGAATTAATTCGGTTTAGTGCTATTTGGGGAATTAATTCGAAATGGGTGCTATTTTGGTAAATTTTTTGAAAAAGGTGATATTCTGGGAATTAATTCGAAATTGGTGCTATTTTGGGAATTAATTCGAAAAGGGTGCTATTTTGGTAATTATAAAAAAAATGCTTGTGTAAAATGTTTGACAGTTTGTTGACCTCATTTAACCAAAACTTTGACCGGCTTTGACCAGCTATTAAACGACCTTTGTTTTCGACCAAGAATACCTATCCTGATAGTTTTCATCGTCCTGAATCCGTTTTTGGGGTCCGTTTTGCTAAATTTAAACCTGAAAGTCTCCAAATCGTCAGTCAACCCCGCTGACTTTAATTTTGACCAAGAATTCGAAATTTCGGAAGGTCATACTTTATATTTTTCGACGTCCTGAATTTGATTCCGAAGTCCGTTTTGTCAAATTCTGACCCGAAATTCCCGAATCGAGCTTGTAAACCCAAAAGGCTTAATATTTTAATATTTTGATTATTTAAATGAGATTTGGTCAAGGATTTATTCAATAAAATATTTTATGAAGGTACTCGTGTTTCACCTGAGCAAGGATCAATTAGGTCCGGTATTATCCGTTCGTTAGATCAGCCTGAACCGCGTACTACGAGAATTACCCGTAGGTTTCCGTATATTATTTAAATAATATTTAGATTATTTATATTAGGATTCCAATATGGATTTTTCCAATTCGTAGGATCTAGCGCTGCAGCAGAACGTGATCGACAGACCCAGTAATAGGCTTCCCTATCTGATTTCTCAGACTGTTACAGGTGTGTTTCCTAACAGTATTGTATTACTGATTTAAATAATTTATCTGAATACCGAGTATTTGATATTTGATTTGCTGCATATTCTGATATAATTTCTGAATTAAGGTATTTTATACCGATTTCTGAGATCTGCTTATCTGATATCTGAATTATTGATTTGAATTCTGATTTCCGTATTTCTGCATATGGTTTCTAAGTATGAAATATTTGTTATGTTTTAAGTGATTAATCATTGTTTTCAATTGAATACATTCATTGTCATTTGGGGGGGTATTGTTGAAGGAAGATTATCTGCAGACTTCTCGGCTTTGTGCTCAGGGTCTAAATGGCATGTGCGGTTGGGTGTATGGTTCTGGGGAACCTACACAACTATGATGTGAACGGATGGGGGTAGTGTTCATGTTTTTAAAAAAAATAAAAACATGTTGCATAAACTGATTTCATTGAAATATTTTATCTGTATATTTTTCTTATATACTGTATGGAGCACACTGAGCTTTTTAGCTCATTCTGTAGTTTTTACCCTTTTTCAGATAGTAGCAGACAGTAAGCTAGCAGATTTGGCATCAGTGGAAATCAACTACTTATTTTGTATGAACATATATATTTCTATATGTTTTTCAGTTATGTTTGGTGACATGTATTTGCTATAATTTTGGACATATATGTATTATTAATATAATGTATTGTAAGATATTAAAAAAAAAACCTCTGAATGAGATATGTGACCACTTAGGTTTGGGTCTAACTCACAGACCGGGTCTAGGGGGTTACATTTGGTGGTATCAGAGCTTTCGGTTTTAAACACTCGGACTGTATATGGGTCCTAAACTTTGAATTTTTAAGAAATAAAAAAAATGTCACATTATGTTATGATTTAAAGTTTTCTCGAGATCCCTGATGCTAATCTGACATATGTTTCAAATTCTTCTGTAGAGCTTTATAGATTCAACGATGAATGCTGCTAGAGGTCGTAGGACAGGACGTGGACGTGGTAGAGGGCGAGTCACTCGACCTTCTGTTACGATAGACGATCCGATGTCAGCACGTGATCCTCCTATTCCGTAAGTAGATCCGACTCTTTCTCATGATGATCAGTTTACTCCTATGGGAGACCCTCCCGTCACTGAAGATGAGGATACTGAGATGAATGAAGACGCCATTAATAGAGCTATCTTCCACATGTTTCAGAGAGCTGCTAGAGCCCCTAGTAACATGACTGCAGTGGAGATTTCAAATTCTCTGGTTGCTGTTGGTGTAGTACCATTTGAGGGTATTACTGGTGGACCTCCGACAGACGCTGAGTATTGGCTGGAGGACACAGAGAGGATTATGGATGAGATGGACCTCAGACCTGAGCAAAAGTTAAAGGGGGCCCTAACTATGTTGAAGAAAGAAAGCTTCAGATGGTGGCAATCCATTTCTGGTAGTATTTCGAGGAACCAATTAACATGGGATCTTTTCAAGACGCGCGCTTCCGGAGTCGCTACATCGGAGAGAGATATATGCAGGAGCGACGCCAGGAGTTTCAGAACCTGGAGCAAGGTAATATGTCTGTTATGGATTACGAGGTGGAGTTCATCCGATTGAGCTGATATGCTCCTGGACTTGTGGATACTGAGATAGATCGATGCTTGAGGTTCGAGAATGGACTCAGGTATGAAATCAGGAGTCGAGTCGCTACCCACCGAGAGAGGAATTTTGATGCTTTGGTTGAGATAACCAAGACTGCTGAGGAAATAGAGCGACTGGGTATGGAGCACCGGAGAGATAGTGATCGAGCTCAAACCCGATTCAGGAGGCCTTTTGGTTCTGTTAATTCTTCTACACATCCTAGCAAGAGAGGCAAGGGTGATTCCTTTCAGAGAGGCGGTGCGAGTGTCAGACCTGTTGCATCTGGTGCTTCAACTTTTCAGTCTAATAGACATGGTGGATCTTCTGGGTTGCAACCTTTGCAGACATGTGATTACTGTGGGAAATATCATCTTGGGGAATGCAGAAGAAAATTTGGCACATGTTTTAGATGTGGTTCTAGTGACCATATTATAAGGGATTGCACAGTGTCAGTTTCTACAGTTCAGACACCAGCTCGTACTCCCGCTCGTACTCAGAGTACTGTTCAGACTCCTACGGGTGGTCGTACTCAGGAGAGAGCACCTGGATCAGTTAATAGGGGCCAAGCATCTCAGAGTAGGGGTCAAGTCAGATCTGAGGCCAGACAACCTGCATTGGTTTACATTGCTAGACTTCGACAAGATCGTGATGGGCCTAATGTGACTGCAGGTACTGTTACTATTTATTCAGTTCCATACTTTGCATTATTTGATAGTGGCTCTACAAATTCCTATGTATCACATTCCGTTTCTGAGGGTCTAAATATTCCTGTTGAGAATACTGAGCGTTCAGTGATAGTTCAAAGTCCCTTAGGCCAATCCATCGTGTTGGATCGTATTTTTAGAGAGTGCCCTATAGAGATCAATGGGGAGATTTTTCTGGCTGACCTGATGGAGTTACCCTTTAAAGAGTTTGATTTGATTCTCGGCGTTGATTGGTTGGACAAACATCGAGTAAATATTGATTTTGAGACTAAGAGTGCTGTTCTGAAGACCTCAGATAATCGAAAGATTGTAATGATCGGGGAACGACGTGGATTTCTGATGAATGTTGTGTCTGCTTTAGTAGCGGAGAAGATGATCAGGAAGGGTTCCGAGGCGTTTCTTGCTTATATTTTGGACACTAGAAGATCGCAATCCGATATTGAAGACATCCGAATTGTCAAGGAATTTCCCGATGTTTTTCCCGAGGAGTTGCCTGGATTACCTCCAGATAGAGAAGTCGAGTTTGTGATTGAAGTCTATTCTGGTTCCACCCCGGTTTCAATGGCTCCTTATCGCATGGCCCCAAAGGAGCTTAAATAACTGAAAATCCAACTCCAGGAGTTGTTGGACAGGGGATTTATCCGACCCAGTGTATCACCGTGGGGAGCCCTAGTTCTTTTTGTCAAGAAGAAAGATGGGACGTTGAGACTCTGTATCGATTATAGGAAACTGAACAAGCTCACGGTGAAAAATAAATATCCTCTGCCCAGAATCGACGATCTATTTGACCAATTTCGAGGGGCTTCTATCTTTTTAAAGATAGACTTGAGATCTGGTTATTATCAACTTAAAGTGAAAGATTCAGATATTCCGAAGACTGCTTTCCGTACTCGATATGGGCACTATGAGTTTTTAGTGATGTCATTCGGGTTAACTAATGCCCCTGCTGCTTTTATGGATCTGATGCATAGGGTATTTCGACCTTATTTGGACCAGTTTGTAGTTGTATTCATTGATGACATACTGGTGTATTCTAGAAGTGAAGCAGAACATGAGGAGCATTTAAGGATTGTTCTTCAGACTCTAAGGGAGAATAAGCTATACGCTAAGTTGAGCAAGTGTGAATTCTGGCTCAGCGAAGTGACTTTTCTTGGACATATCGTCTCTGCTGATGGTATTCAGGTGGATCCGAGCAAGGTGGAGGCTATTATGAACTGGAAGCAACCCAGAAATGTCTCTGAGATCCGTAGTTTCTTGGGCTTTGCTGGTTACTACCATCGTTTCGTTGAGGGGTTCTCCCTTATTACAGCTCCTCTGACGAGACTATTAAGGAAAGATGTTCTATTTGTCTAGTCTGAGGACCAACAAGCTAGCTTTGAGAAATTAAAGACTGTTCTAACTCAAGCCCTAGTGTTGATTCAGCCTGAATCTGGGAAGGATTTTTCTGTCTAATGTGATGCTTCTCATTCTGGATTAGGATGTGTTTTGATGCAAGATAGGAAGGTTATCGCTTATGCGTCACGTCAGTTAAGGCCGCATGAGCGTAACTATCCTGCTCACGATCTGGAATTAGCTGCTGTGGTTTTTGCTTTAAAGATCTGGAGACACTACCTCTACGGAGAAAAGTGTTATATCTATACTGATCATAAGAGTCAGAAGTATCTGCTTACTCAGAAAGAATTAAATTTGAGACAGCGTCGCTGGTTGGAGCTTTTAAAGGACTATGATTTTGAGATAGAATATCATTCAGGGAAGGCTAATGTAGTGGCAGACGCCTTGAGCCGTAAGGCGATATCAGATCTCAGAGCCTTATTTGCCAAATTGAGCTTATTTGATGATAATAGTTTGTTAGCAGAGTTACAGGTTAAACCTACTTTGGCCGAGGAGATTAAGGCTAAACAACTCCTTGATAACTCGTTGCTTCCCATTATTGAACAAGTTAAGCAAGGATCGAGTTCAGAGTATACTGTGGACTAGGATGGTATTTTGTGTTTTCACGGTCATTACTGCGTCCCTAAAGATGATGAGTTGAAACGGGTTATTCTTCAGGAGGCTCATAGTAGTCCTTATGCTATGCATCCTGGTGGGGACAAAATGTACAATAATCTCAAAGAGCGCTACTTTTGGACTGGTATGAAGAAAACTATTTCAGATTTTGTGGCAAGGTGTTTGACTTGTCAGCAGGTTAAGGCAGAGCACCAGCATCCGTCTGGATTGTTACAGTCAATTAAGATTCCTGAGTGGAAATGGGAGCGAATTACGATGGACTTCGTTACTAGTCTTCCTCTAACTCCTTCCAAAAAAGATTCTATCTGGGTGATTGTTGATCGACTCACCAAGTCAGCGCACTTTATTCCTATTCAGGTTAATTATTCTCTAGGCAAACTGGCTAAGTTGTACATTTCTGAGATCGTTAGACTTCATGGTGTCCCGTTGTCTATCATATCTGATCGAGATCCGAGATTCACCTCCAGGTTCTGGAAAGCTTTGCACGAGGCTCTGGGTACTCGTTTGAATTTCAATACAGCTTTTCATCCTCAAACTGATGGACAGTCTGAGCGAGTGATTCAGGTGTTGGAGGATATGTTACGGGGTTGTGTGATTGATTTTCGTGGTAGTTGGGAAGATTTCTTGCCGTTAGCTGAGTTTGCTTACAATAATAGTTATCAGGCGAGTATTCGCATGGCACCGTACGAGGCTCTGTATGGACGTAGATGTCATACTCCTATATGTTGGACAGAGTTGCATGATAGAAAAACTTTGGGTCCAGACTTGATTCGAGAGACTGAAGATACTGTCAGACTGATCCGTGATCGCTTAAGAGAGGCATTTGATAGGCAGAAGTCATACGCAGATAAGCGACGTAAGGATATCGAGTTTGAGGTTGGAGATCAGGTTTTTCTCAAGGTATCTCCATGGAAGAAGGTATTGAGATTTGGACGTAAAGGTAAACTGAGTCCGCGATTTATTGGGCCGTATCGTATTCTGAAGAAAGTTGGACCTGTTGCTTATCAGCTTGAGTTGCCTTCCCAGCTCAGTCGTATTCATGATGTTTTTCATGTTTCTATGTTGAGGCGATACCGTCCAGATCCAGATCACATCATTCAGGTTGATGAGGTAAAGCTAAGACCTGATTTGTCATATGAGGAAGAGCATGTTCAGGTTTTAGAGAGGGATGAGCGAGTTCTTCGGAATAGGCGTATTCCAATGGTCAAAGTTCAGTGGAGTAATCGTAGCCCCTCAGAAGCTACTTGGGAGACATTGGAGTCAATGGAGGTTCAATTTCCTCATCTGTTTTCATAATAATTTCGAGGACGAAATTTCTTGTAGAGGGGGAGAATTGTAACAACCCGAAAATTTTAAAATAATATTTAATTGGGAATTGAGGTTTTAATTATGAAAATTGGTGGATTTTTGGGGACTAAATTGGAAGTTTTTAAAACTTGAAGCTTGTTTTAGAGTTAAAGAAAATTCAGGGACTAAGCCCTGAATTTACCCTAAAATGTTAGGTTTGGGTTGTTATATACGTGAATTGGTTTCTGAAAATCAGAAACCAATTCCTCCCAAATTCCCTCTCCCAACCTCAACTTCCGACGACGATCCCGACGCCGTCCGAATTCCGATCGTCATTTTAAAACCACCATCGTGTTCATCATCGAGCGAGGAACAAACCCTTCAATTTAATTGAAGCGAAACGCTGCCAAACGTCGTGAATTTCAAGTCAAAGCATCGACGTTTTTTAAGCTCAATCGCTTAGAAAATCCTAAATTCATCGCCGATCGTTGCTCCGTTTACGACACCTCCCGCACCATCGTGTTCCTTGTGCCGTTCCGAGTCCGCCGGTGTCATCCTCGATCTCCGTGGACAGTGGCGCGTGGGGAGGTGGATCAGTCAAAGATTCGGCCAAGTCGAAATCGAGCTCTCCGCCGTTCAAAAATTTGAACCGATCTTTGTAAGTATCTCGAAATCGCTCAAAATAATTTTTAGAAATTTTTCCGTGATTTTTAGAGCCCCGGAGGACGTCGCACGCGCCACACGCGCTGCCGCAGGCGAGTGAACGCTGAAAACCGGTTTAACCGGTTTGACCGGTCACGACCCGTTTACCCGTTGACCCGACCGTTGACCCGATCCGACCGTTGACCCGACCAGACCCGTTGACCCGACCCGTTGACCGTTGACCGGTGTTATTTTGGGAATTAATTCAGTTTAGTGCTATTTGGGGAATTAATTCGAAATGGGTGCTATTTTGGTAAATTTTTTGAAAAAGGTGATATTCTGGGAATTAATTCGAAATTGGTGCTATTTTGGGAATTAATTCGAAAAGGGTGCTATTTTGGTAATTATAAAAAAATGCTATTTGTGTAAAATGTTTGACAGTTTGTTGACCTCATTTGACCAAAACTTTGACCGGCTTTGACCAGCTATTAAACGACCTTTGTTTTCGACCAAGAATACCTATCCTAATAGTTTTCGACGTCCCGAATCTGTTTTTGGGGTCTGTTTTTCTAAATTCAAACCTGAAAGTCTCCAAATCGTCAATCAACCCCGTTGACTTTAATTTTGACCAAGAATTCGAAATTTCGGAAGGTCATACTTTATATTTTTCGACGTCCTGAATTTGATTCCGAAGTCCGTTTTGTCAAATTCTAACCCGAAATTCCCGAATCGAGCTTGTAAACCCAAAAGGCTTAATATTTTAATATTTTGATTATTTAAATGAGATTTGGTCAAGGATTTATTCAATAAAATATTTTATGAAGGTACTCGTGTTTCACCTGAGCAAGGATCAATTAGGTCCGGTATTATCCGTTCGTTAGATCAGCCTGAACCGCGTACTACGAGAATTACCCGTAGGTTTCCGTATATTATTTAAATAATATTTAGATTATTTATATTAGGATTCCAATATGGATTTTTCCAATTCGTAGGATCTAGCGCTGCAGCAGAACGTGATCGACAGACCCAGTAATAGGCTTCCCTATCTGATTTCTCAGACTGTTACAGGTGTGTTTCCTAACAGTATTATATTACTGATTTAAATAATTTATCTGAATACCGAGTATTTGATATTTTGATTTGCTGTATATTCTGATATAATTTCTGAATTAAGGTATTTCATACCGATTTCTGAGATCTGCTTATCTGATATCTGAATTATTGATTTGAATTCTGATTTCCGTATTTCTGCATATGGTTTCTAAGTATGAAATATTTGTTATGTTTTAAGTGATTAATCATTGTTTTCAATTGAATACATTCATTGTCATTTGGGGGGGTATTGTTGAAGGAAGATTATCTGCAGACTTCTCGGCTTTGTGCTCAGGGTCTAAATGGCATGTGCGGTTGGGTGTATGGTTCTGGGGAACCTACACAACTATGATGTGAACGAATGGGGGTAGTGTTCATGTTTTAAAAAAAAATAAAAACATGTTGCATAAACCGATTTCATTGAAAGATTTTATCTGTATATTTTTCTTATATACTGTATGGAGCACACTGAGCTTTTTAGCTCATTCTGTAGTTTTTACCCTTTTTCAGATAGTAGCAGACAGTAAGCTAGCAGATTTGGCATCAGTGGAAATCAACTACTTATTTTGTACGAACATATATTTCTATATGTTTTTCAGTTATGTTTGGTGACATGTATTTGCTATAATTTTGGACATATCTGTATTATTAATATAATGTATTGTAAGATATTAAAAAAAAAAAACCTCTGAATGGGATATGTGACCACTTAGGTTTGGGTCTAACTCACAGACCGGGTCTAGGGAGTTACAACTTGAACGTACCTGAGAAGTTTCAAGAAAGTACTCATGTCACGTGAGAAATAAAAAATGAATTTATTATCCTAAAAACATGAAAACTAAAATATCAATAAGATGGTAAATAGAAAGAGTATCCAGGAATTAGAAACAAGAAATCTAATATACCAATGACTATGGTGTCAAGGCTCGGTGACAATGTTAGAAAGGGCGCAAGGCGCACCAAGACGATAGGGGTATTATATTCGAGGCGCAAGGCACAAGACGCCCGCCTTATTGAAGTGAGGCATTTTTTGAAAATTAAAATATATATACATATTTTTTTTCAATTGTATAGTCAAACAAAAAGAATAGATCTTTCAATGTAAACATCAAAGAGTATTCATCATCAACATTTTATGTATTAAACATCATTTCAAAATTATTTACATTCAATAAAATTGTGTGATACGAATAATATAATTCTTTAAATGTTCAACTTCAACATGAATCAATCAAGGAGAATGTACAAAATGTACATGAAGCAAATAAACAAGAAAGAAAATAATAAGAATCAATAAATTAGGGCTGAACAAACGAGTAAGAACGGTGGAACTTTAGAAAACTTAGGGTTAAAACTACTAGTTTCTTTATACTAATTCAAGTAAATAATAAGAATAATATAGATGTACATATTTTACTACTCATCTATACTAAGGTTACTAATAAAGTTAATCCTAGCTCTAGATTCATAAAATATTTCTGAAGTAAAAAAAATTAAAATAAATAAATATCATGTGTCATTCCCCCAACTTGGAAAATTCAACTTTTGCAAGAAAACAACAAATAAGCATACCCCCTAAAGATAAATTAAAATATTAGCCATCCAAAATACAAATTTTGAAAGTTTAGCGACCAAAGTATAAACTCTGGAAAAGTTTAAGGACCAAAATTATAATTTTGAAAAGTCACAAATTTTCCCCGAAAATAAATAGTTTATCTCAAGAATAACGTTTATGTGGGAATCATAATTTTAATACGGATTTTGTATTAAAAGTTATAAAACAATGAAGTTGAGGAAAATTTTGGTAAATAAGATCGAATATAAAATTCAGGAAAATTTGAAGGATGATAATTTAGACCTAAAAATATTATTTCCACATTTTTAAATGTTGGAAAATAATATAAATCTTTGGATTTGAGGATTTAATTCCATGTTTAATTTGGACCAGTGGATTAAAGTGGCAAGATTGTGATTTTTGGAAAAAGACAAGGGAAAATCTGTAAAGTAGGATTTTATTTGTTCATCTTTGACTTAAGGAAGATGATAAGGTAGAGGTGTCTTGGTTTATGGTAAATATGAAGTTTCAGTAAGGGTAAATTGGTCTTTTCCCAATTAAATGAATTTAATATTCATTAAAGTTTAAATTAAAGGTAAATTAGCATGAAATTAATATAAATTCATGCCAACTTATTCATCTTCTTCTCCAAATTGTCGTGAGCGATCCTAAGGTAAGGGAAATTTTTTTCTATTTTTAAGCAATTTCCTTTGGATTTCAAGTTATGCCGTGAAATAGAAAATTGTTATATTCGAAACCGCTATCTTTTGGTACCAATTATGCTTGCTCAACTTGCTTGATTTCAAAGATCCCAAATTTTAAGGTTTTTGTTCACACTAGGGTTCATAAAATTTATGACGAATCTTGATGTTTTTGAGGCTCTAGATTCATTTTCAAGCTTGATTTATGATTAAAACATGTTCAAACTTCCTAGAAATGCTTCTATGATTTTCGACCAAATGAAGAAATTGTAGAAATTTGTGTTTCGATGACAGTTGATTAGGGCTTTGATTTTAGATATGTTGTAAGGTTGATTGGAAGTTGATTTCATGTTTGAATCGAATCAAAATCAAGGCAAATCATTAAAACTTGGTTTTAAAGGTTTAAAGCAATTGGCCATGGTATGTTTGACTGAGGAAAATTATGGAAAATTATGTAAGGGCTGGAAATGATGTAGGAAGTATTCTACAAGCCTTAAAAAATTTGGGGACCATTTTGTAATTTTTGAAAAGTTATGGGAACAATTCAGTAATTTTGGAAAAGTTTTTGAATGATTGTATAATTGTTTAATAGTTGATGTACTATGCTGGAAATCACTGTTTTGGAATTGAAATGAGTGTTAAGATGTGAAATATGACCATTTTGGAAATTTGAAAAGTTTGGTGATTGAAATGCAATATTCGTATAGTTGGGTTGCTTAAAGGTAATCATGCCTCTGTAAAAGCACTTGTATGGTAATTATTTCAATGCTGGAATTTTGGTATTAAAAATTTAAGTGATAAGATGGTGAATGACCATTTTGTGTAAATTGGAAAAGTTGGTGCCAATATTAAAAGAATTATTGAGTGTTGAAGAATTTTGGTAGAGAATATGTTTCAAGTATAATTATGGATTTTGTTTTGGATATGTGTTTATGTTAGTACAATACTAGCATATGTATCGATATCAATATGTGATTTTGAACAGATCGTGATTGATTTTGTCATTGAAGTAAGTCAAGTATAAAATAACTTATTGTGGAACATAGTGAGGCACATCTTTTGGATATATAAAGTGTCAAGGTGAGTGCAAAACATGCATGACATTGTACATAAATGTTTTATACATTAGGAGGAAGACTTGCGACAAGTCTACCTTGTTTATATCAGCATGATATTATGTCATTTTTCATAACTTCGACATGAAATTGATATGTCACAATGAGAAATTATAATTCATTGATCACAGATAAATGTAGTATTTTTCCATGGATATTATTTTGGGTATGAACAACCCTAATATTAATGATATGGTCATATGATACCATGGATGAATGAATTAGACTATATGCCCAAGTAAGTCATTGAAGGACAAGGTATAGTTGGCATGCCGTAGATTATAGCAATTGCAGGATTATATTAGCACTATAGTGTGTAAGGGCACTAAGTGTTTATGGTGGACACGACCTTATGTGTATTATGGTAGGCACGACCTTATGTGTATTATGGTGGGCATGACCTTATGTGTAAGCACTACGGTGCATATATTACTCGAATACCCAGGGTCTTCATAGATTTACTTCTTGACTATAGTTATTAGTAAAAATGATAATATTTATATCATATCATTTTAGTTATGGTAAAATATTGGAAATACAGGTAACGTGATCTTATGACATTTGAAAATGACATTAAATTTCATGCATGAGTTGTATTGCACTATTTATTATTTTAATTACTTCACTAAGTATATACTTAGCGTGTGATGATTTTCATGCGTAGGTAAAAACCAGGATTAGAATTAAAGAGTACATAGAAACTTCAAGCATCAAGGAATATACTTCAATATCAATAAGACATCCTATGATATAATTTTGACGTAGTTAGTGGCATGTACTTACAAATGTACTATTAGCTCTGTTTAACTATTTTAAAAACTGGTTTGTAATGGATAAACTGAATCATTTTATGATATTTTAAATATGAATCATATGAACCAATATTATTAATTTGAGTAGATGCATTTGATTATGATATATATATGTTTTAAATATCATGTGACAGTTTTACTTGAGATAATATTTTCATATTATCAGTTATCATTTGAAGAAAATAATTTTTTAATCACTTTTGAATTGAGAAATGTTTTAATAAATTCAAGTGACATCTATAATCTATATTGGTATAATTATACGGGTTTTAGATGTTATATTTATTGGTATCAGAGCTACATGTTTAGACGTTTCTAGACATGAAATGAGTATATATTAAGTTAAAATTTTATACATGCCACTATGATGTCAAAAGTTTACTAATAGTTGTATATATATTATGATGCTTATTAGTGAGTAAAGCTACTCTTTACTAATGTAAGATGATTTTGACTATGTTCAGACGTTAGAAACTAAGGAAAAAGGTAAGAAAGTCGATAATGTTGAAAAGAATGTCGAGATTGAAACCGATCCAAAAGGATCCGACATTTTTTTAGTATCACACTTTAGAATAGTCGAAGTTGTTAGTGATTTTCTTCCATTATGTAGAAGAATGACCTAGCTTTTAATGAAGTTTCTGCATTAGAGGAATCCATTAAAAAGTTTAATCCGAAATACAAGAGAAGTTGAATCGGATGAGGATCCAAAGGAGATTACTGAATCTATTGACAACTCTGAGGTTTCATCAAGTAAGCTTAAATATTTGAGGAATATTTAAGTTAAACATTAAATTGTTTAAAGAATTATTGATTTGAGTAAGCAGTAAATAAGTTGTATGCTAAAAATTTAAAGAAAGCTGTGTTATTAGTGAATCAAATGATTATGAGTTTGAATGAGAGTAGATGTTAAGTTTTATGGACTTGATAGATTTACCTTATTAAGGTAAAGTTACAAAAATGGATCGTCTACCCATTCCATGCTACAATGAATTATTGCTTAGATTGAGATTGATTATCAAGAACTTGAAAAGTTTCAAGTTTGAAGTGATAGGAAAAAGAGTAAATTTATTTAATAGTGTGATTTTAGCATTAACCTCTATGAAGTATTACTACATATTTGTCAAGTTTTCTTATTGAACGACGTGAACATTTAGACTTTCATTTGAGATGGAAAATGTTTCAACTGCTAGAGAATAATTTTTATGGTTATGGTAAAGTTATATAAATTACATTAAGAATGAAATAAGGAATTCTAAAGTAGAGATATTTATTTTGACTTGATATCGAGTGATATTATAGTGGAAGACCTATAGGTCATGATGCAAGTGTGAGTCGGACAGGTAGTAAATGTCTAATAAAGATTTAGGAGCTTATGTTCCTGATGAATTTAATGGGATTACCATGTAATGAGTTTTATATTTTATTGACCTGAGTTGGTTGTCTCTGCTTTAAGGCTGAATTAATGGTCGCAAGAAGCTATTATTTTAGAAAGATGCGGAGAAATTGGAAATTTTAGAGATTGATGAAAAAAATGAAATCATCACTAACGTGACATCAACAATGGTTATGATTAAAATGATATAAGAAGGATACATAGTTTTTCTAGCTAAGGTGATAAATACTCAAGTATCTGAAGTAAGATCTATGATATTCCCACAACTATCTATGATATTCCCACAACTAGGGAATTTCCAGATGTTTTTTTAGATAAATTATCTGGGTTACCTCCAGATAGAGAGGTGAAATTCAAGAATTATGGTTCTCACGACATTGATCTTGTTTATATGATTTCATATCAAATGACCGTGATTGAGTTAAGAGAATAAAGGCTCAATGGCAAGAACTACTAGATCAAGGATTCTTTAGACTGATAATTTCACCTTGGGGTGCACTGGTGTTGTTAGTGAAAGAGAAAGATTGATCCATGCATTTACGCATAAATTATCGGCAGTTAAAGTGACTATCAAGAACAAGTATCCTCTTTCGAGGATTGATGACTTGTTTACATCTTAATGGAGTAACAGTTTTCTCTAAGATTGATCTTTAATTAGGATATCACCAATTAAAGATTAAAGAGGAAGATATTACAAAAATAGCTTTCAGAATACGATATGGGCACTAAGAGTTTGTAGTAATACCGTTTGGTTTGAAAAATGCCCCAACAACATTCATGGATTTGATGAACCGAGTATTTCATCCTTATTTGGATCAATTTGTGCTGGTATTTATTGTTGATATTCTGGTATACTAGAAAACAAAGATAGAGCATGATGCTCATCTCTGTATTGTACTCGAGATACTTAAGGATAAAAAGTTATATGCCAAGCTGTCAAAGTGTGAGTTTTGTCTGTCTTAAGTTTCTTTTCTTGGTCATGTGATTTCTGCAGAAGGCATAAGAGTTGATCCTAAGAAGGTTCAGGCAATAGTGGAGTGGCCCCCAAAGAATGTTACAGAGATTTGAAGCTTTTTTGGACTTGCTGGTTATTATCGAAGGTTTGTGAAGAACTTTTCGATGAGTGCTAATCCTTTGACCAAACTTTTGAGAAAGGATGTTTCATTTGCTTGGACTGAGAAGTGTTAAGAGAGTTTTGAAGCTCTAAAGAAGATTTTAACAGAAGCACCAGTGCTGGTACAACCGAAGTTTGGCAAAGAATATATGGTGTATAGTGATACATCTCATCATGGTTTGGTTTGTGTACTTATGCAAGAAGGTAAGGTGGTAGCTTATGCTTCCCGACAACTAAAGATGCATGAGAGAAATTATTCCACTCATTATCTTGAGTTAGTAGTAGTGGGTTTCGCTTTAAAGATTTGGCATCATTATTTTTATGGTGAGCGATGCTACATCTACACGGATCATAAGAGTCTGAAGTACTTGTTGATTCAAAAAGAGCTAAACTTGAGACATATGAGATTGAAACAACTTTTAAAAGATTATGGTTTGATCATTGATTATCATCCTGGGAAGACAAATGTTGTAGTAGATGCACTTAGTCGGAAAACTTTTGCATCTTTACGATGGATGTGCAATTATTGTTGAAAGAAAACTGCGCACTGTTGTCCAAATTAAAGATAAAGTCGATGCTTCTAGATCGGATAAAAGAGATACAAAGAAAAGACGAGAGATGCTTGAAAAAGTTTGCACTCGTTGAAAAAGGTGAGACTAAAGACTTTGAAGTCAAGTATGATGGGTGTCTGTATTACCGAGGAAGAATCTGTATTCCACATGATGATATATTGAAGAAAGAAATTCTTTCTGAGGCACATTATAGTTCACTGGCTATGCATCAAGGTGGGAACAAGATGTATCAGGATGTAAAGAGTCGATTTTGGTGGCCGAGTATGAAAAGAGCCATTTCTGAGTTTGTTGCTTCATGTTTGATGTGTCAACAAGTAAAAGTTGAGCATCAAGTGCCTTCGGGATTGTTGGAACAAATTTCTATTCCAGAGTGGATGTGGGAAAGAGTCACTATGGATTTTGTTGCAGAGCTACCTTTGACATCAAATAAGAAGGATTCCATTTGGGTGATAGTTTACCGGTTAACGAAGTCGGTACATTTCATTCCAGTGCAAATGAACTATTTATTGGATAAGTATGCAAAGTTTTATATAAATGAGATAACTTGACTGCATGGAATACCAGTATCCATTTAGGGACCATCTTGTAATTTTTGAAAAGTTGGGGGAACAATTTGGTAATTTTTGAAAGTTGTGAATATTTGTATAATTATTTAATAGTTGTGTACTATACTGGAAATTACTGTTTTGGAATTGAAATCGGTGATAAGATGTGAAATATGACCATTTTGGAAAGTTGAAAAGTTTGGTGATTGAAATGCAATACTCGTATAGTTGGGTTGCTTAAAGGTAATTGTACCTTTGTAAATGCACTTGTATGGTAAAAATTTCAAGTATAATTGGAAAAGTTAGTGCCAATATTAAAAGAATTATTGAGTGTTGAATTGTTTTGGTAGAGAATATGTTTCAAATATAATTATGGATTTTGTTTTGGATATGTGTTTATGTTAGTTCAATACTAACATATGTATCGATATCAATATGTGATTTTGAACAAATCATGATTGATTTTGTGATCGAAGTAAGTCAAGTATAAAAGGACTTATTGTGGAACATTGTGAGGCACATCTTTTGGATATATAAAGTGTCAAGGTGAGTGCAATATATGCATGACATTGTACATAGATGTTTTATACATAATGAGAAAGACTTGCGACAAGTCTACCTTGTTTATATCAACATGATATTATGTCATTTTTCATAACTTCGACATGAAATTGATATGTCAGATTGTGAAATTATAATGCATTGATCACGAATAAATGTAATATTTTTCCATGAATGTTATTTTGGGTATGAACTGCCCTAATGTTAATGATATGGCCGCCATGTGATACCATGATTTAATGAATTAGACTATATGCCCAAGTAAGTCGTTGAAGGACAGGGTATAGTTGGCATGCCATAGAGTATAGCAGTTGCATGTTTATATTAGCACTATAGTGTGTAAGGGCACTAAGTGTATATGGTGGGCACGACCTTATGTGTATTATGGTGGGAACAATATTATGTGTAAGCACTACGGTGCATATATTACTCGAATACCTAGGGTCTTCATAAGTTTACTTATGGGCTATAGTTATTGGTAAAAATGATAATATTTATATCATATCGTTTTGGTTATAGTAAAATATTGGACATGCAGGTAATGTGATCTTATGGCATTTGAAAATGAAAATATTGGACATGCAGATGCTGAAGCGGAAGCAGAAGATGACAATGCTTTCTTCTTGGACTTCAATTTGGACTTGGCGTGCATGGCTTGATGATGTAGCCATTTTGACCTCTATTTCGGTCTCGTGAAATATGGTTTGCCATTTTGGTCATAAAGCCAGAGATAGGGAGAATAATCTAAATCTAGATAAAATGATGTGATGTCCTGGCGTCGGGGGAGCGATAGTTCACACTGATTCCATAGGTCGATGTAGTATGAGTGTCGTACTGGCTAATTTTCATCATATTTCCCATGCATATCGATTGTATGGAGCTCTCTATATCAACTTCAAGGGGTGTAGGAATAGGCTAGTGCACCGTTAACTGGCGTATCACTCTATCAACTACATGCCACTAAAAGATCACTTGGTGCAATAACGGCGTCACAACATGCCATAAGTGGCACCCCTAAAAAAACCCTAAAACCTAAACCTCAAACCCCAAACATCTAGTTAGTGACTAAAATGTAAGAATTTAAAATTTGGCAGTTTAATTTTAACAAATTGAAAAGTTCAAGGACTAGTTTTAGAAGTTGTGTATAGGACTTATTATCAAAAATGGAAGAATGGAAGGGCAAAGAGGTCACTTAGCATGAATGAATTTAAAATTCAATTTAAAGGTTATTTAAGCATGTGGGAAAGAAAGAAAGAAAGAAAGAAAGAAAGGAAATGTCTGGAAGCTTTGGCTTTCTCTTCTTCCTCTCCACCGTAAGCTTCTTATTTCTAAGGTAAGTAAATTGAAAATGGTTAATTCTTTCATTTTGATTTGGTTTTAGTTCTTTGGGTAATATAAAAGCTTAATAAAGCTTAAAGATGAGTTGAAACTAAGAGATGGATGAATTAATGGTGAATTAGTAAAATGGATTTTTAAGGGAATTGTTAGAAAATATAGAATATTTGGATTCTAAAGGAATATTTGACTTGTCAAGGGTTTTAATAAGATGTTAGAAGAGTTAGAAAGGATTGAGAACATGTTTGAAGAATTGGTATTATTTTTAGTTTCAAGAGTTTTATGGAAGATTTTACATGTAAAAGGGATTTTAATGGATATAAGTTAGTGGTAATAAGTGTAAATGAGTTTAAAGGTATGAAAATAGTTTAAAGTAGGAGATTTAAGTGAATTTGGGTAAATTTTTGAAGTTAAATAGATGAATTCTGGGTAAGGGTATCGGAAGAACAGTACCGATACTATATGGTTAAAATATAAGGGAAGAGTATGAATACGATGAACAATATTGATGCTGATTGAAGTAGTATTGATACTAATGTGGAGGTATCGATACCAAGAGTAAAGCATCGATATTGTAATTCAAATATGATTTCTTGAATGTCAAAATGGTATTGGTACTGAAGTGGGTATCGGTACCATAGGAAAGAAGTATCAGTACTGTGGGTAAAGTATCGATAATATTCATTCAAAAATGTTAATTAGGTGTTCCATTTTACTTAAGTAAAGGTTAATTGGTTTGATGTTAATTGAGCTCCGACATTTATATTGATCATATTAATGTGTAGATTCCATCGAAAGCAAGTGCTGAGCGAAGTGACGTATAAAGTTGGGGAGTTAAAGTGAAAAAGAGTTGCTTAAGGCTTAAGTGAGGCAAATGTGAGTGCTATTTACTTATTTTATTTATGACTGGAGGATGGCTTGCGATGAGCCAACCTTAAATGTTTTTGTATAAAATGAAATGCTATGAGTATATGTGAAGTTTTTCTATGTGAATATGTTCTATATAAGTAAATGGATAAGTTGAATAATGATATGTAACATGAAATAATTATGTGAATAATTATGAGTGCATGCTATATGTGATTAAATGAAAAAATATTGAATAATGCTATGTGAAATGAAATACTGTGAGTAATTGTTTGAATGTGAATAAATAATAAAAGTTGATAATGCTAGGTGACAATGTTCTACGTGAAATGATATGTGAATACATGCTAAGTGAACATGTTCTATGGAACATAAATGATAAGTGAAAAATGTTGAAAAGAATGCTATGAGTAAATCTTTTAAGTGAATAAAAGAAACAAGAATAATAAAGGTGAAAGTGTTCTATATGGATAAAAGACACGAGAATAAAGTATTGAAAATTAATTATAAAACTAAAGCCCAAAGTATATTTTATGAGAATTAGGGGGTATAGTTGTCATGCCAAGAGTCGAGGGTTCTACGCGATTGTTCGGGAAAAATCTATGTTGTTCTTCGAGACAAATCTATATGGTCATTCGAGACAATTCTACGTGGTCCTTTGGGAAAATTCTACGTGGCACTTCAGTGCAAATTATATGAGCAGTGGTGAGTGAATTAGTGCACAACCTCAATGTACTCACATACCTTAAGTTCTCAGCGATATACGTTGGGCTTAGAAAAAAACTTGATATAATTTGAACAATGAGTAACAATATTATAATGTTAATGAAGTGCCAAATGCACATAAACTAATCAATGAGTAATAGTATATGTTATAAATTGTGAAGGGTATGGTGTTATAATTGTTAATGATTCTTTTGGAAACTTTTACCTAATTATTTTATTATTTTACTATACTCAGTGTTGTCTCACTAAGTCATAGATTAGCGTGTGATTGTTTTCACATGTAGGTTTGGAGACATCAACATAATAAGCAAGGGCAAGACAACATAGCTCTGAAGGATATCATATCAGAGTAAACTAAATAGTATGTTATTGATCATTGGCATGTACGAAAATGTGTAAGTCATAGATGCTCTGATATGTTTGTAACTTTGTTTTGTAAAGTTTTGTTTTCCTTGTAAAGTTTTCGTTGCATTTTAAATGAGTCAAAGTGTTTTAAAAGTCAATGTGACACCCCAGAGCCGTATTCGAATCGGGTACGGGTCGGAGTGTTACATTTATTGGTATTAGAGCTTAGGTTGAGTCAAGTTTTTGAAATAGACTAGCCGGTCGGCTGTAAAAAATGTTTGGTTTGTACAAGCCAACAAAATAACAAGTATCTCTGATTTGATAGTGTAATGAGTATGATATCCTTGCTAGTATAATTAAATGATTATAGTTTAATAGATGTAAGACTAAGAGGTTTTTCGAAGTGAAATGGGAAATAGAGTTGATAAGAGTAGTAACTTGGTAAAGATAATAACAGACGCCTCAGGGAGTATTTTTTGGACGTTGAACGCAATTCTGAAGTGTTTCTAATCATCTACTTCCTGTATTATTAGAATAGATGTTGTTATAGAGTTGAAAAGGTTTGAGAGTACCCGAGTTTAAGGATTGAGCTGAGGAAGGTCATATTTCTGTGGATTTTTGATTAAATGACAAGAAAATTATGTTGGGGGTCTCCATTGTTTTGAAATAGAAGAGTTGGATGGAATAGTTTCACTACTAAGAGGTCAAGTATGGGTACAATGGATTAAGTGTGATAAAAAGGGTGAACATATTCCCTTCTAGGATTTTTGGAAGTAATTATTATGAAGATATTGATATAGGGTTAATAAGACCAAGGATTTAAAGGACTTTGTGTGTTGTCTAGGAAACATTAGTATTATTGTGAAAAGAAAGATGGGTTATAAATTATGGATGGATTATAGTCCATTAAGTAAAGTAGCAAAAAAGAACAAGTATCCTATTTTGGGGATTTATAATCTTTTGATCAATTAAAAGGGTTAGTGATGTTCTAAATTTTCTTTAGGTTGGAAAAAGGAATGTTCTGTTATCGGGTAAAGAGTAAATTGAAGCGAGACTATAGTTCACTCAATTAGAAAAACAAGAATATCAAAATAGAGTAATGGTTAAATGTTTAGGGCCACAAAGGCGATGATAAATACCATATAAGTCGTTATCAAGGATTTATAATAATTTTGATTGTAGATTAGATATTGTCATTGTTAAGCCAAATAGATTTCCTTAGATAAAATAAGGACATGAAGTAGAATCTTGATTAAGGGTTTAAACTTTCCAAAAACGTTAATGGTGAAATGGTAAAAAATATAATATATGTACGAGTTATGATTGAGGGGAAGTTTGAAAAAAGTTATTTTGAATTTGAAATATTGTGGGAATTCCCTGATTTTTCAAAAGATTCATGAAGAAACTCGCAAAGACCCCTTCCCACTTAGTAAGTTATTAGTAATGAATCAAGAATCATTTGGATTAGTAAGAAACAAGGAAATGCAAGATATGTCTTATCAATTGGAAATTGATATTAGGGAAAAGTAAGTCGGACAAATAAGTGCAATGTAGCAAATAATATTGAAAATTTATTTTGAAGTAGTACAGAAAATAAAGTAAGTGAGGTTTGTTCAAGTAAAGAGAATCTTATTTAGAAAAATAAACAAACAAATAAATAAATAAATTTTTTAAAGAGATAGGAATGGTTAATTGATAAGAAGTTAGGTTTAAATGTAAATTTTTTGAATTGGGTTAGAAGATCCGTCAAATATTGTGAAATTTGAAGTAGGAGAAGTATTTTAAATGGTTAGGTAAGTATTTGAATCTAGTCCTTGATGAATCAAGCGGAAAACATATAAGTATAAGAAATGATAAAGAATAAGGTTTTGTGTAAGTAGTGTTAATTATCAAAGTTACGAAGATGCAATAAAATATGTAATCAGTCATGAGTATAAGTGGTGAGATAATGCTTCTCATACCAATATGAGAAAAGTAATAGAGCATGAAGAAAAAAAATAGATGACCTATGTTGCAAGGATGTTTCGATTTATTAAAGAGTTAAGACTTAAGGCATTTAAGTGATTGAGTTTAAAGGATCAAGTATGACAAGGAGTATAATGAGGTGTACATTATAAGTTTGGTATGGAAGTAAGCAATTTTAGATTCTCAGTGAAAATGAGAAAGAGTTGTTATGAACTTTGTATCAGGTTTGCTTTTGAGACTAAATTTGGATGTTTATGAAGAGATTGATTAAGTTAGCATCTTTTATTTTAGCAAGGTGAATATTCTATGGATAAGTACGTGTGGTTATATTAAAAGATTGTTTGATTTCATGAAGTATATGTCTCAATCATATCTGATAGAGTTAAAGATCGGAAGAAATTTTCAAGATAAGTTAACTAAGTATGATGTGGTTTTGTATAAGGTTGTGTTTCTTGGCCATGTAGAAGTTGTCAAAGATATAAGAATTTATATATATATTAAGGAATCTTGAGATATAGTCGAATTATTATATTCCCTCGGATCAAGTTCTTAAGGATATGCATGTTATTTTTGGACTATTTAGTACCAAGTAAATTTTGATATGATAAAAAGAATATTGACATGAGCTTCAAGATCAGTATAAGTAGAAATTGGAAAAGATTATGTGTATCATAATTAGGATGTGGGTTGTGAAAGAGTAAAGGTTTTTGTTTATGTTACTAATCAATTAGAGAATTATGGAAGAAATCAACTGACTCACGATCTTGAGTTGGCAATGATTGGGGTTGCTGTGTTGATTGATCACCGCTATCTACATAGTGAATGACGTTATATCTATACGGATTTCTAAAAGTCAAAAGTAGATGTATAATCGAAGGAGTGAAAATACATGAAATGGATTGAATTCATTGGATATCGAAGATATTCTTTCAAACTGCAAATATGAAAGATTGTTGTGGTGGTTGGTATGACAAAGCTGACTGATATTTATATTTTGAGAGTTCTGAATATGTACTTGTCTTTAAAAATATATAGTGTTTTGATTGTTTAATTAAATTAAAGCCTTGGTTATTGGATCGATTTCAGGATCTTAAGAGAAAGATGAAAATTTCGTACTTCTTAAGTATAAAATAGGTAAAAAAAGGAGAACTAAAGACTTAAAGTCGGATGAATGTTTATATGCCATAGTTAGAGTTATCATTAAATTTGTTTTTAAATGTTTGGTATGGCAGGAAGTTTAAGAAAGATATCTAGATAACTTTAAGTGAAGTTTTACGTATAAGAAAAATGTCGGGCACCATTAAGTTGGTTCGAACTGAAAGATCGATACTTAGTGCGGCTAGATTTGATCAAAGAAATTAAAGAAAAAGTGAAGATTATTTAAGATAATCTTAAGATAACTTATGATCAACAAAAGTCCTACATGGATTTGAAGAGAAAAGAAATCAAATTCTAAGAATGTGATAAAGTGTTTTTCAAAGTTTTGCCTTGGAAGAAGATTCTCTGTTTTGGATGCAAAGGAAAGCTCAGTCCTAGATTCATTGTACCCTATGATATCTTAAAAAGAGTTGGACTAGTAGCCTATCAGTGAGCGTTGTCACCAGAATGGAAAAGATTCACAATGTCTTCCATATTTCAATGCTCAAGAGATATCAATCAGATCATTCTTATATCATAACACCAGTTCAATCTGACCTGACCTATAAAGTAGAACTAGTATATATTTTATTATATGAAGTTAAATAATTTGTAATTTAGATGATTTCATTAGTAAGAGTGCTTTGGGTAATCAAAAAGAGGAAGAGATGATATAGAATCGTGTAGAGGACATAAAGAGAAAAGTTCCTCATCTCTTTGTACAGTGAAAATTCGAGGACAAATTTTCTTAAGAGGGAGAATTTTAATACCCCAAACATCAAGTAATTGACTGAAATGTAAGGACTTAAAATTTGGTAGTTTAATTTGAATAAATTGAAAGTTCAAGGACTGATTTTGAAAGTTGTGTCTAGGACTTATTATCAAAGATGGAAGAATGGAAGAGCAAAGAGGTCATTTAGCATGAATGAATTTAAAATTCATTTTAAATTTTATTTAAGCATGTGGGAAATAAAGAAAGAAGGAATGGACAAGTCTGGAAGCTTTGGCTTTCTCTTCTTCATCTCCACCGTAAGCTTCTCATTTCTAAGGTAAGTAAATTGAAGTTGGTTAATTCTTTCATTTTGATTTGGTTTTGGTTCTTTGGGTAATATAGAAGCTTAATAAAGCTTAAAGATGAGTTGAAACTAAGAGATGAATAAATTAATGGTGAATTAGTAAAATGGGTTTTTAAGGGAATTGTTAGAAAATGAGGAATATTTGGATTCTAAATGAATATTTGACTTGTTAAGGGTTTTAATAAGATGTTATAAGTGTTAGAAATGATTGAGAACATGTTTGAAGAATTGGAGTGATTTTTAGTTTCAAGAGTTTTATGGAAGATTTTACATGTAAAAGGGATTTTAATGGATATACGTTAGTGGTAATAAATGTAAATGAGTTTAAAGGTATGGATAGAGTTTAAAGTAGGAGATTTAAGTGAAGTTGGGTAAATTTTTTTAAGTGAAATAGATGAACAATACCAATACTATAAGGTTAAAATGTAAATGAAAGTATGAATACGATGAACAATATCGATACTGATTAAAGTAGTATCGATACTGATATGGAGGTATCGATACCAAGAGTAAGGAATCGATACTGTAATTGAAATCTGATTTCCAGAATGTCAAAATGGTATCTGTACTGAAGTGGGTATCGGTACCATAGGAGAGAAGTATCGGTAATGTGGGTAGAGTACCGTAATATTCAGTCGGAAATGTTAATTAGGTGTTCCATTTCGCTTAAGTAAAGGTTAATTGGTTAGATGTTAATTGAGCTCCGACATTTATATTGATCATGTTAATGTGTAGATTCCATCGAAAGCAAGTGCTGAGCGAAGTGACGTATAAAGTTGGGGAGTTAAAGTGAAAAAGAGTTGCTTAAGACTTAAGTGAGTCAAAGGTGAGTGCTATTTACTTATTTTATTTATGACTGGATGATGCTTGCGATGAGATAACCTTAATTGTTTTTGAATAAAATGAAATGATGTGAGTATATGTGAAGTTTTTCTATGTGAATATGTTCTATATAAGTAAATGCATAAGTTGAATAATGATATGTAACATGAAATAATTATGTGAATCATTATGAGTGCATGTTATATGTGATTAAATGAAAAAATATTGAATAATTCTATGTGAAATGAAATACTATGAGTAATTGGTTGAATGTGAATAAATAATAAAATTTGATAATTCTATGTGACAATGTTCTACGTGAAATGTTATGTGAATACGTGCTAAGTGAACATGTTCTATGGAACATAAATGATAAGTGAGAAATGTAAAAGGAATGCTATGAGTAAATCTTTTAGGTGAATAAAAGATACATGAATAATAAAGGTGAAAGTGTTCTATATGGATAAAAGACACGGGAATAAAGTATTGAAAATTAATTATAAAACTAAATCCCAAAGTATATTTTATGAGAATTAGGGGTATAGTTGGCATGCCAAGAGTCGAGGGTTCTATGTGGTCCTTTGGGACAAATCTATGTGGTCTTTCGGGACAAATCTATGTGGTCCTTTGATACAATTCTACGTGGTCCTTCGGGACAAATTCTATGCGATCCTTTGGGTAAATTCTACGTTGCACTTTGGTGCAAATTATATGAGCAGTGGTGGCTACATTAGTGCACAACCTCAATGTACTCGCATACCTTGAGTTCTCAGCAATATAAGTTGGGCTAATAAAACAAACTTGATATAATTTGAACAATAAGTAACAATATTTTAATATTAATGAAGTGTCAAATGTACATAAACTAATCAATGAGTAATAATATATGTTATAAATTGTAAAGAGTATGTGTTATAATAGTTAATGATTCTTTTGGAAACTTTTACATAATTATTTTATTATTTTACCATACTCAATGTTGCCTCACTAAGTCATAGACTTAGCGTATGATTGTTTTCACATGTAAGTTTGGAGACATCAACATAGTAAGCAAGGGCAGGACAACATAGCTCTGAAGGATATCCGATCAGAGTAAACTAAATAGTATATGATTTGATTATTGGCATGTACGAAAATGTGCAAGTCATAGATGCTCTGATATGTTTGTAACTATGTTTTGTTTTCCTTGTAAAGTTTTCGTTGCATTTTAAATGAGTCAAAGTGTCTTAAAAGTAAATGTGAGACCTCAGAGTCTTAGTCGAATCGGGTACGGGTCGGGGTGTTACAGTATATATAAAGTTAAAAAGATTTAAAAATAATAATAATAATTTCTTATGTCATATCGCGTGTCGACCAACGATGTCGATCCTCATCCGTACGTCTCGTGCATCGGTACCCGCCAACTTCATCTCGATGATTGTATGACGCCATCTAAAATATTCAAAAATAAAAAATGTTATAAACAAATAAATATTTGAGATTAAAAAAGGGTTAAATAAATGAACAATTACCTTGCCGCCAGCGAAAACTCAATCAGGCCGTATGTAATCGGCGTAAAAATCGCCTGCTACATCGAATTTTTGACCCCGTTAAATAGTGTGCGCCTTGCAAAGCTCCCGGTAAAGAAATGCCAAAATCATCGATCCCCAACTGGAATTACGACCCATAGCGAAATCTCCCGAATATAGTAATTATTGCGTGTGCGCCAAATTACCAGATTTATCCGGTAATAATATCCCTTTGATTAGTTGGAGAATAAATGCTCAGGATGCGAAAATAACCTCCGCCTCAGTAGACTCGTCCGTGACTTGGAATTCAGACTCCATCCACGTTATCATTACCTGATAGCCCCTCATGAACTTGGATGGCGGCTATCTTCCCAAGTCTTGGAAGATCAACGTCGAGGGATCATACATGTTATGACTCACGACGGGGGCTTTATTCACTGGAACACCAAGTTGATAAATGATGTTTTCCAGGGTAATCATCGCTTCATCACTAGGGAATGGAACGTGTGCGACTCGGGACACCAACGTAAAATCAAAGCTTCGATCAACACCGAGTACACCTTGAAGCCACGTAAAAATATTGTCGGGACTAGACCAGATTGATGCTAATATGTCATCATCCGTTGATGTAACTCATTGGTTGTCATCTGCCGACTACGAATACCTCATTCGTTGCACGACCCACGTTGGATCGACGAAATATGAACATTATCCGGATGCAACATATACTATAAGGATACCATTTTTCGGGAATTTCGTACAACGTATGTTTTTTTTTTCAATTTTTTTTTCAGATTCAGGCTTTTGTGAAATACCTAAACCCCAAACCCCTATTTACAGGCTCACCCTCAATGGATTTAAACGATTAGTTTTTTAAAATGCCCGGATGAACTCATCACCTCAAGGTGACGAGTTCCACTGACTGTTGCTGCCCATGTCGTTGAACAACGGCTAGCTAACGACTATTTTTTTAATTCAAACAGACTTATGAACTCTACGTGACGAGTTCAATCGAATCTTTTTTTTCATAAAATTTACTTTTTTATTTTTAAATTTTTTTAATGGACTCATTGAGGTGATGAGTAATTATAAACCCAATTAAATAATGGCCCACATGGGGCCCACTACGTGAGGACAATTAAAAATAATATCCGATGGAATTCGTCACCTCGACTGTAGCAAATGTCATAATTTGCTAAATAAACATTGGGTAGGCCCAATACCCTAATTTTTTCACCTGCCTGGGGTATTGGGCCAAAAAACCAAAATTATGCGAAGTTGATTTTTTGCCTTTCATGTGAAATCGGGTAAAATTAGCCCAATTTGGTAGGCAAGATAAATATTTAGTTCAATAGGGCAATATAAATTTTATTTTGGGAACTACAACAATTGTTATAGTGTTGGGAGAACTCGTCACTCCCGCATTATGAGTTCCTGTAAAAAGTATATTTTAATGGATCTAGGTATGTGGGCCTCGTGGAGTCTAATATTTTATTATATTTCTTGGAACTCACCATATCCATGTGACGAGTTCCATTAAAATATTATTTTTTGTAAATTTAAAAAATTATATTTAGTCATAATAATTATTTTAAAAAACTATGGAACTTGTCATGTTACCGTGATGAGTTCCTTTTGATTTAAAAAACTAGTCGTTTATAGTCGTTGGGTAATAGACAAGTTTTAAATTGACAAGGAACTCGTCATGTGGAATGATAAGTTCCAACGGTCATATTCGTATTTTTTTTGTATAAATAGGGGTGGAGTGAGTTGATGAAGTTTATATGAAAAGTGAGAAGGGAAATTTTTTTAGAATCAAATCATGTATTTGTGGGAACATTTTAATTATGATTTCTCGAACGATTTCTTTGGGTTTGACGATTCGGACTCCGACGATTCATATTCAAGCTTGTTTTCAAATGAGAAGTGGCTAAAGGAGGCAATAAAGTCGATAATTGATGAACATTAGAAGAAAAATAAACTAGAAGAAGAGAATAGGAGATAAAAATAGAAAAGAAAAAGAAAAAGTATGAAGACTTGTCAATCCGAAGCAGCAAACGACTTATAAAGAGGTATAAAAAATTAAAAATAATAGTATAGAAATTGAGAAAAAAGAAAAAGAAGGTGAAAAGGGGACAAAGCTACTGAAAAACTACTAACAAACCGTAAACCAGAGTTGAACAAAGTGAGAAAACCTTCCACGAACGCAAATAGCATATTCAAATCAAATCCGAGGGTCCTAAGCAGGGAAAACCAACATAATAACAAATAAGCGTCATCGTGATAAGTCGTAGTGTTCAAATCCAAATCCTAAGAAAAAAATAAACTAAAATAATGGACAGACGACAAAAAATATGCCGTAAAGACAGAGAAAAACATACTATAAAAATTAAAAATATTTCATAAAGGTAAACTTATTAAAAACTAAAGAAACAAATAAGAAACAAAGATTTGATATAAAAAATTAAAAGAAAAACAATAAAACACCGCCTATCAACCAAGAATAAAGAAAAAGATAGAACTTTAGAATTTTAGAGAGAGAGAGAGAGCTAAATTCTTCCGCTTACCACGCCAGCGACTCTTTCATTTATATGTTTCATTTTTTAATGAATTTCAAAATTTGTATGTATACATGTCAAAATTTTGACAGATTGTAACATATTATACTTCTTAGACTAGTGTTGAATTTAGTTGTGTATTCCGATTGTGCTTTTATAATAGGCTTAATGTAAAAAACAATTTGTTAAAATTATATTTAAAATTAATTTTAGGTTTTTAAAGATTTTTTTCGTTCAAAATATGTGTCTAATGTTTCCGACATTATTGTTTTAACTACCTACAAAGTAATGCCCATTAAAAAATTGTTATATGACACATGTCATCTTTATATTTTTTAAAAAAATTTATTTTTTTAACAAATAAAAATATTATTTTAAAAAACTCATATTTTTAAAAATTTTAAAAAAATTCTCAAAACCTTAAAATCTATCATTCCAAACCTATTATATCATCGACCATTATCAAACGATTATCCATCCATCGTCCGACATCTATTGTGGTCATTTCTCTTGTCATCATCCCAAATCCCCTAAATTCATAAATTCAAAATTTAAATCCTTAAACCTAACACTCAAATCCGTAATCCTAATACTAATCCTAATTTTATCAAATTATTCTCCGTTTTGGAGTGACGAGATTTGCAAGAGACCGAGGAAGAGTGCAATGCATCATAATGCATCAGATATATGATGCAATGATGCATCAGATATATGATGCAATGATGCATCAAATTAAACCACTGTAATGCATCGTTGAAATTTGCTTTTGAAATTTCTTTTTGAAATAAATTGCAGCGTTGGTTATGCGGCGTTGCAGCTTTGGTTATGCGACGTTGGTAGCTTTCAGCCTGTCGATGACGTTGGAGTTTCGGCCGATCGGCGATGTTGAAGTTTGAAATTAGATATGGTTAGGGTTTTAAAAAATTATATTTTTAAGTTTTTTTAAATATAAATGTAACACGTGTCAGATAATGATTTGTGGTATTAGTATGTATACTTAAAAAATAACATCGAGAATGTTAGACACGTACAAGTGAAAAATACAACGCAACCAAATACACGTAATGATGTATTAACCACCACTTATAGTAATCATTTGCACTATCATTCTGGAGTTGACTTGAACCAAACTAGAAATACATTGATTTTGGGAACTCTGATCCAAATTAACAAAAAACCTGATAACATAAATCAGTTCTTTGAGTTCAAAGGAAGATATTTGGTGTAATAGTACGAGCTATAAGTTCATGTTTATATTGTATGGAGAGATCTCTCCACTTCTCAGAAAACTAGTATGAACAAGGGAACTTGGTTCAGAACTTGCCAACTTTGTCAACGTATCTAAATAACTAAACTAGATATTGTTAATGGAATGCAACACGAAGGTGTGGCAGTTCTAAAGGAGACCCCGGCGATCCTTCGCTGCTCCGGGAATCTACCTTCCATGCAACTTGAACTTGAGCTGCAAATTGCAAGTTCCACAGAACATCCTCAACAGAAGGCCTCCCTGCAGGGTCCTTCACCAGACATCTAACACAAATTTCCATCCTTGTCTTCAATGACTGATCCGAACACGATGTCCGGACCGTTGGATAAGCTATAAGTCTTCTCGTCGCATCATCAGTTGCCATGATTGCTTCCAACTGGGCAGGTTTGAAGCATAGTGAGTTACTGATTTGTATGCATTGAGTTCCTTTGGATGTTCTAAGTTCATATCAGTTATGATTTACCTGGTTTTTAAGAATTTGAACTTGATTCCTGGACTTTGATGGCCTCCCAAGAATCATTTCGAGTAAAATAACTCCGAAATCATGAACATTGGACTTATCATCGTAACTTGCCCTGTCATTGAACAACAGCCAAACGAAACAGTTTTAATAAAACATCTTGTTTTAGATGTAAAAGACAAACATCTTATTCATTACAAACCTTGTACTTGGATCCTTGGGTGGACATGAAGTTCCATGGCCTACCTGCAAGGTCGAGTGGCGGTAAACCGTAAATATGACCTCACAACAGAAATTCAAAGCAAAAAATTGTCGAAAATGAAACTGTTCTTTGGTGTACATACCCTATCCGCATTCTCTGCTAATAAGGGCAGGCTGTAGCTGCTAATCTTTGCAACAAAGTTCTGGTCCATCAAAACATCAGTTATTTTCATATGATTTGGGTACACACCAGGCACAAACCATGTGTGCAAAAATTCGAAGCCCTTTGCTATCCGATCGCAGCCAATATGCGTTGTGCCCATGTAAGCGAGCGTCCGCCACGGCCCTCTGCAAACTAGAATGTAAACAAACAATCCAAACACATAGATATGATAAAATAAACATTGCTTTAAGGACTCTAGGACCTTCATATCCCTAAACCCAAGTCTGAGTCAAACACGGGCGTCAGACACGAATACTTCAAGAAACTAACGAGTCGGGCTCAGTGGAGAAGAAGGGTTAAATAGTGTGGCCTCGAAAATATCAGCCGAGAAAAATTCAACAAAGAGATTAAGGATTACCTGATATCCAGCTCTTGAGAGTGCCATTTGGTACATATTCAAAGATCAGAAAAATTCTGCTGACACTTGAATCGTCCAAGTAGCATTCAAAGCAGTGGCCAAGAGCTCTGACTAAATGGCGATATCTCAAATTCTCAATTTCGAAATAAGCTCTACATGGAGCATAAAGCTTTGTGTGCTATGGCTTTTCTTCATTTTCAGGCATCTAATGGCCACAAATGTTCAATCTTTCAGCCTACCTCTATACATCTGAAATCATAAAAATCAGATTCAGTTTTACCAAAGATAAGGCTATGGGTTGCGAAATCCTATCACCGGCCTACACAAAACTTCGGTACCATATCGGAGAATCAGTGAACTTTTAATTAAGCTCTTCTTAAACTTGCTACAAGGCAAAATTATCTGGTATATGTTAACCGTATCACATACCTGTCCCTGAGAACCTTCACCCATGAAAGCAGCTGTGTCAAAGTTGTTTGTAGCAACCTCAAGTTCTTCCAACGAAAAGGTTCGATAAGCTGGAAGTCCCAGTGCTCCCAGATTCATTGTTTGCAACAAATACCTTTCGAATAGCCGAAAGTCATGTAGTCAGATTGCAAGTAATAAAGCTGGAGTCATTGTCATTAACTATAGAAAGATAGAATAGGGTCTTATTTGCATCAGATCGTAACTTCGATGTGTACACAATCTGCAATCAATCTAGTTGTAGGTTTTTTCATTGTCTTATCCGCGTTTGACCTCCAAACAAAAATGAAAACAAGACTGAGAACTACTATTCCACCAACAATTCCTCCTGTTATGGCCATGGCAAGGGCTGCTTTAGAAGTTTTGGACTTGTTATGACGAGATAAGATTCCCACAGCCAAGGCTTCATTGTGACAGAAGGAAACCGGATGTTGGTTTTCCTTTACGGTTGCCAGGCAATTTCGAGCGTAAAGGGAAACTCGGTCCTTGGAATCCTAGAGACAGCTTGGCAAGTTTCCAGTCAAATGGTTTGATGATAAATCTGCAAATTCGAGCTCCGCATTGCAAGAAGTGTTTTCAAATAGCATACCGGTGAGCTTGTTGTTTGCAATATTCAAGTAATGGAAGGTAAGGATAACAATGATGGAGGAAATGGCCCAACAAATCTATTGAATGACAAGTCCAGCCATTCAAATTGGTAATATGAGCTCAATTCAGAAGGAATGCCAGATTGAAACTTATTCTTTCCCAAAACGAGGCGAACCAACTTGTTTCCAAGCGGAGGAAAACGAGGTCCAAAAGTATTATCTTCTAGATCAAGCTCTTGAAGATTAGCGAAACTACTAAGATCAGGCACTTCCCCATAGAAGTGGTTAAGTGAAAGTGCAAGAACCCGAAGATTCTCCAAACTGGTTAACGATTTGGCAAAGATCCATTGAACAAATTTTTCTCAAACTCAGAACTGTCAGAATCCGAAACGAACTGAGCCATTCGGGTAGCTGACCGGAGAACATGTTATCATCATTCATCAAGGATGACTGTTTGAAGGCCAGTGACAGCTGAAAGCTCACGAGGTATGGTCCCATATAGAGAATTCGAACTCATGTTAAGTATTTCCATTGAGACTAAACTCGAAATTTTACCAGGCACTGGCCCCCATAAACCAAGAGAAACCAATGCCAAAACTTTCAAGTCCGGCAGCTTAACAAGTGCATTGACAAAGGAATGCGTGGAAAAGTTTCTAGGTAGCAAAGGAATTCCTTTACATCCAATTATATGCAACTGAGTTATACTTTCTTCATAGCACACCACAGCCACTTGGGTTTCGGTTCCGTGTTGCAGAAGTCAATTGAGCTATTCCAGCTACTCAAAATATCTGAATAATTCAATAGCGATCGAACTCGTAAACGAGTTCGAGTCTGGGACAACTCTTAACTGCTCTGACTGACTGATTACAAGTAAGATCATAGCAAGAACAAGAACAAGAACAAGAACAATCTGATGACTGAATCTTTTGGTCATTGGAAGCATATAGGGCAGCAAAACTAGGCAAAAATCAGAACAGAACAAAAGAAGCTTTGAAGTACTAGAAACGTGGCATAAGTTGCAGATAAACCTTCAACTCGAAACAATATGCAATCTTACAATACTGTCCAAATTATGCAGAAAAACCCAGAAAAAGGATGTTGTAGTTTGTCACTATCAATCACTGAACCTCACATGCATAAGATCATCAGGGAACATCCGCAAAAATAACCAAAACAAGAAACCTCTCTCAAAAAGTAACTAAAACCAGATTGGGATTATGGAAGCCTCCTACTTGGATTTGATACCCACTTTAGTTTTTTTTAACAAGTCTCCTCTTTCAACTCTTTTAAATCACCATTGACAACAAAGGGAAAGAACCATATGAACCACACAATCAGTGATGAACCTCTAGATCCTATAGACCCGTGTCACTTTTGGGTTGATGATGCAAGCCAAGATCAGCAAGTGACAAGTGTTCAAAAAAAAAAAAACTTGTAAACGAAATGCTGACCTGTAAATACCACAAACCGACAGTTTAGCTCAGAAATTATTTTCCTCTACCTATAGCTCTCGTCACTGTTGTACACACACAGAGAGAAAAAGGGTTCTCATAGAGAAGCTAGATTTGCGAAAAGCAAAAGAAAATAAGAATACATGAAGAAGATTGAAGAAAACTGAAACACCCTTTACTCTCCAGGCTGAGAATCCCCAAACAAACAGGTTGTTTCACAGTGACGTGGATAAATTATTGGATTGGAAAAAGAAGGCAGATTAGTGTAGAGAGTGTGCAATGTGTAAGCTTGTGTTTCATGATCTATTCTCACTTTCCATGTTTCTCGGTCTGTTACCTTTGCCGCCTTTCTTTTCATTGCTTTTTCCTGCTTTGGTGCTTAGTGTAAAATCCCACATGCATTTAAGTTCATTGCTGAACTTTTTCACAATTTCAAATGCCAGTTTGTTTATTCCATTGTTATCTGACAATATTCAAGCAAACCAGTTTCAGCTTTACTAGTTTTAATGTTCTCATATGATTTGGTTTAGATTTATGTATTGTCTTATATATATATATATATATATATAGTTCAGTTATTTTTTATTTAATTTAATTAATTTAAAAAAAATTAATGTATGATTTGGTTTAGATTTATGTATTGTCTTTTTATATATATATATATATATATATATATATATATATATATATATATATATAGTTCAGTTATTTTTTATTTAATTATTTAATTTAAAAAAATAATGAATAACATTTTAAATACATTGGGAGATTATAAGGTAAAATCTAATTATCTTTAGGATTTTTTTAATCATTTATAATGCACACATCTTATAAATATAGTTAATTTATTTAAAATTTTTAAGAAGAATAATAATTTTTTTATGATTAATATTGTTTAATAAATTCAACAGTAAATGATTTTTATATGTAATTTCAATAAGTTATTAATATTAATACGAAATTTGCATCCTAATCTTCTAGACTTAATTGTCAATTTAATTGCCTAAATTTAGATGAAAAACTGAAAAAGAGTACGAATTATTCAACAGGCCAAACAAGCAGCCATTTTAGTGGGGCATTTTAATATAAAGTTAAAATAAGAAGTTATTGGTTTCGTTATTATTTAAATAACAAAACTGATAAAATTTTGTTTAAAAAATTATTATTTTTATCTAAAATATTAATTTTTTAATATTTTCGATAAAAGTGTCCAACAATAATAAAACCGATAGAAAAAATAACAAAACCGGTAGCGCTTTTTTAAATTCGGTAAAACGCCCAATAATAACAAAATCGATGAAAATAATAATATTTCCGATTATTTTTACCGATTTTATTATTTAAATAATAACAAAATCAATAGCGCATTTTTTAACTGTATACTAAAGCTACCGTACATAATCATTTTCACATTTTTTAGTGTTCAATTATTTTCTTGTACTTTATATTTCTGGACCCCTATTCGGTGGCTATTAAAAGATACCAAAGTCTCTTGTAAATATGTAAGGCTTAATATAAAATACGTATTCAAATTATGTATCAAAAAATATTTTAGTGTTTAAAGAATATTTTGTTAAAAATATGTGCCTAATGTCTTCTCAATTATACTTTTAAGTGCCCATCATCTATTTTTTTTTTAATTTTTTAATAATAAAAATATTATTTTTAATTAAAAAAGAAAAAATTAATTTATTTACAGAAAACACATTTCTTTTTTTGAAATTATAAAAAACCCCTACCAACTAAAATCTCTCATTTCAACCCCATTAGCAACTGTCGTCAACCATCTCCGACCACCATCATCGAACGGTCACCCACCCTATTGATCAATCGTCATTCTTATCGTGATAAAAAATCCCTAAATCTAACCCCCCCAAAATTCAAATCCTTAATTTCCCAATTTCAACTTTCTAATCCAACCGGTTGCCGGCCATCATCGCCGTCGCCAAACGGTTAGATTTTGATGGAAATTGCATGGTGGTTCGAATGGTGGCAGCAGTGTGGCTTGTGGACGCCGGAATCGGTCAGAATCGAGGAAAAACGAAGACGGTGATTTAAAAATTAACGAAACTTTGAATGCTTTCTCTATGGAAAACGGTGGCATTTTGAAATGAAAGGTCAACGTGAGTTTGATCGGGGGTTGACATCGATGCCGATGATAGTGACGGTGATGGTCTCCTCCGACCGGCTGGCAACCTATTGAAGGGGCAGGGGGAAGGGGGAAAGGGAGCACACGATGATACTGTTTGGTGGGGTTTTTTAAATATATATATATATTTTTAAAAAAAGTTATCAAAAGTACCAGAATGTGTCAACGTCACTTAACGAGATATATTTAATGAC
This sequence comes from Hibiscus syriacus, assembly GCF_006381635.1. NCBI lineage: Eukaryota > Viridiplantae > Streptophyta > Magnoliopsida > Malvales > Malvaceae > Hibiscus > Hibiscus syriacus. Next base: position 3,714,557 of record NW_024063485.1, on the reverse strand, counting down.
AATTAACGCCCGAACTCCTAAAAATATAACGTTTGAAACATTAGTCACCTAATTTTAGAGAAACATTCTTTAGACACTAAAACATTTTTCAAGGCATAGTTTAGTTATTTTTGTATTAAGCCAATTTGTAACACTACAACATTTCAATTCCAAACAAATACAATCATCATTGAAAATCAAGACATTTGTAAAGAAATCGACGATAAATATAATAACTTTAGTCTTCTAATTCGATAATTAATTCTAACTTACACTTCAAACTAAATTTAATCATACGCGTTACTTTCTTTTTACATAAGATTATGAAACTACATATTTAATCATTCAATTATTTTCACAGTCTTTAATCATTCAATTACTTTATTAAAATCATACTTTTTTTTAACAAAAAAAACATACTTTTTTTAAAAGAAAGTTTTATATGATATTATTAATGTGATGCATACAAAACAGGAGAAGGACATGAGCCTTGTTAAAAAACATTTCTAGTCTTAGTTGGGGGAAAATAGTGCATCATATCAAAGTCACTACAAATATCAAACATTAAAAATAGCAAGACCAAGCATAACATCCCACCAAGCCACACTATTATTAAAGATGGTAGCAAGTAGGGTTTTTGGTCAATTTGGCCCGAGCCGAAAATACGTATCTTCCATCTGAATATGACATGACCAGAAAATTATATATATCATCCACTCGACTCCGACCCGACCCAAATTTTTAGAGTATAAATCTGAGCCAACCCGACCTAATATAAAATAAGGATTTAATTAAAAATAATTTTTTAAAGGACGTTACATTATTATCCTCGGATCGGTTCTGTTCAGAGTTTTTCACCATCCACCAGAACCCCTAAACCTAAATATTTTTTAAAAATTTGACCCTATCGAATTAAATCGAGTCAAAACCCAACAAATTTGGGTTGAATTGCCATCCCTAACTATTATACCATATTGGTACAACCATTATCAATTAAACTACATTTCCCTCTAATACATAAACTAATGACCTTCTCGCTAACATAGTGATAGTACACTTCTATATGTTTTGTCCTTGCATGAAAGGTTGCATTCTCTGCTAGACGTATAGCTGATAAGTTATCACAAAAAAGTCTTACTTGATAATCTATTGGCTGATAAAGATATTTCATTAGTTGCTTCAACCAAGTACTTTATTGTGTTGCTGATGTTGTCAATCGATATTCTGCTTTGGTGCTTGATAAGGATACTGTTGGTTATCTCATGATACTGTTAGGACCATCGACGCACCCCATGGCGCAGTGAAAACAAAAACTCAACGGTCTCACCAGCGATCCAAGTACGTAAAACCGAAATTGTGAGGAAAGGATGCGAATACATACAATGGGTTCCTTGAAAAACAGCAAAGACAATAGCAACTAATGATGACCACGAACGGTTCGAATAGTAAGCCTTCACGAAAACACGTCTCGACCTCTACTTAGTTAACTCGATTGAGAGCAAAATTTACTTTTCCCAAAAATAGGTTTGAAAAAAAAGGTTGAAGAGTCATGGCTGCTAGACCTTACCTCACTTTAAATATATCAGTTACCCTAACATATTAGGGATTTTAAGTTATTTCGAATTAATAAAAATATTATTTAATTAATTCAAATTAAATATCCTTTAAAGACTTATAATCTGAATTACAATATTTAACATTTATTTAAACTCTTATTTAATTATTCCGAATTAAATATCGATTAAAAGAGTTGTAATTAAAATTACATTCTTTTAACGTTTACTTACTATATTCGGGATAATTAAAATCATGTGTATATCAAATATATATATATTAACTCTAGATATATTTTAATAACATACAACAAGTTGTACATCTTTGCTCATTTCAATCCTAGGGTGTGACCTTGTAGGTTCTTGTAACGTTAGTAGTAATTATTAGAACAATTCTAATATTACATACAATGAGTAACATCTAGCAATATATCATTGTCACCTAAGTTACAAGAAACTATGATTCGACATATCATCTTCGTGATTAACTCTTTTATGTATTATATCCTTTTGTCCTTTATATCTAGAATAGACACAAGTCTTGGAATAATCACACATGTATAGCCCATCTATTGGTTCTTGATATCTAGAGTAGACTGTAATTAACGAATAATTTGTGATATCTCATATCAACTTATTCTAGCATGACCATGCATTTCTAGTCTCACTCAATCAAGTGGCCTGTGATATTTTTCCTATTATGTAGGAATGAGAAATCCTATCTTAATCATACATCCCACTACATATATCGAGATATATTCAATAACAATCTTTATTGTGCAACCAGTTACAGAGCATGTTTAACTGTATCAAAACATACAACAATATATGTTGGGATAACATTGATCTCAAGTCTGAGGATCATAATAATCCAAGACATATGCTCATGGTGGGTCAATCTAATACATTGTTCTCTAACAATATAATCATGTATCAATTATGACATCTCTATGTCAATCACAACTCGTTGTCATCAATCAATAACATGTTAATCTTAAGCGTATTATTATTGTCCATGCCCATAATAATGCTTGACTATAGATCTTTTAATAATAATAATGTTATTATATGGACTTTATTATCTTTTAGTTTATGTTAAACACAAACATATAACTGAAAATAATAGTGGCAATGCCTTTATTCAATAAAATTGGTAAATAAATGTATTATTACAATCATCATATGATTGGTCTTTGGACATACTCTAATAATCTCCTACTAGCGCTAAGACCAATCACTCATATCTAATACTGAGTGACTCAGTGTGACGATCATGCCTATGCTGTGTAAGAGGCTTCATCATGGGATTAGCAATGTTGTCATCCGTGTGTACTCTGCATATTTCCTCATCTCCTCGATCTATGATTTCTCGAATGAGATGAAAGCGCCCAAGAATATGTTTGGATCGTTGATGAGATCCGAGTTCCTTTTCTTGTGCAATGGCTCCATTATTGTCACTACGGAGTTCTACAACATCTGATATACTGGAACAACCCCTAGTTCGATATGAACTCCTTGATCCAAACAACCTCTTTTGTTGTTTCACTGGCTACAATGTATACAATCTATGTTGTAGAATCAGTTACTGTGTCTTGCTTTGAACTTTTCCAGCTCACAACACCTCCATTAAGACAAAACATAAAACCTGATTGCGATCGTTAGTCATCTTTGTCAGTTTAGAAGCTGGCATCAGTATAACCTTTTACATTAAGCTCTTCCTCCCCTCCATAGAAAAGAAATTTATCCTTAGTTCTTTTTAAGTACTTAAGGATATTTTTAATTGCAACCCAGTGATTTTCACCAGGGTTTGCTTGATACCGACTCGTCATGCTTAAAACATACGATACATCTGGTTGAGTACATATCATAATATACATGATATAACTAATAGCTGATGCATATGGAAACTTATTCATCCATTCTCTTTCTTGTGGAGTTGAAGGGCACATTTCGTTCGAAAGAGAAATACCATGTCTCATAGGCAAAATCATTTCTTGGATTTTTCCATACTGAACATTTTCATCACTTTATCTACATATGTGCTTTGACTCAGACCTAGAAGTCATCTTAATCCATGTCTATAGATCTTAACTCCTAAGTTTTGCACTGCCTCACCTAAATATTTCATAGAAAAACAACTACCTAACTAAGTCTTAACAGACTGTAAAGTAGGTATATCATTTTCTATGATGAGTATGTCGTATACATACAAGATTAGAAAAGAAATAATACTCCCACTAGCCTTCTTATAAACACAAGGCTCATCTTCAATTCTGATAAAACCAAATTCTTTGATTGCATCATTGAAACAAAAATTCCAGCTTTGAGAAGCTTGCTTTAGTCCATAAATAGACCTCTATAGCTTACAAACCTTTCTAGCATTTCTTGGAGTGATAAAACCTTCTGGTTGTGTCATATACACATCCTCTTCAAGTTTTCCATTAAGGAAAGTGATTTTGACATCCATTTGCCAAATTTCATAATCATAGAATGCAATTATTGCGAGCAAGATCAGGATGGACTTAAACATAGCTATAGGGGAGAATGTTTCGTCATAGTCTACACCATGAGCTTGTCGAAAACCTTTAGTGACTAATCGTCCCTTGTATGTTTGTACATTACCATCCATGTAAGTTTTCTTCTTGAAAACCCATTTACACTCTATAGGTTTGACCCTTTCAGGTGGTTCAACCAAAGTCCACACTTGGTTTACTGACATGGAATCCATCCCAGATCTCATGGCTTTAAGCCATTTCTCAGAGTGATAAGTTATAGGCTCATCTTGATCCATAAGAATAACATCTCCATGTGTGGTAATGAGAAATTCAAATCTCTCTGGTGCATGGCGTTCTTTTGTGGATCTGCGTAGTGGTTGGGTTTCTAAATCTATTGAATGTTCCTCAATAACTTGTGATACATGTTCAACTTCAGGTTCACTGATATTTTGTTCTTGAACTTCTCCAAGTTCAATATTTCTACCATTTTCTTTCTTTAAGAGAAATTCTCTTTCGAGAAAAACTCTCATTCGAGAAACAAACACTTTGTTCTCGTTAGGGTTTAATAAATATTATCCCTTATTTTCTTTAGGATATCCAACAAATATACACTTATGAGATTTAGGTTCGAGATTTGTAGACATCAGATGTTTTATATAAGCTTCACAACCCCCAAATCTTCATAAAAGACATACTAGGACGCTTCCCGGTCCATATCTCGTATGGCATCTTTTGAACCGATTTAGATGGAACACAATTTAGTGTGAAAGTAGCTATTTCAAGTGCATGTGTAACACCCCCAACCCGTATCCGACCCAGATCCGAGTACGAGGTGTCACATTGGCTTTTCAAAACGTTTATTTGACAAAATCTAATAACAATTTAGTTTGACATTTCAAATGAACCAAATAACTTCTATTATATAAAAACATATGGTTTTACAAACTTATCTGAGCGTATCCAATACAAATCTTTTATTTTACATGCCAACTACAGTTCAAAGAACAAAATACATAAAATTTAAACTTTTCTGATCTGATCTTTAGGAAGGAGAAGCTGACCTGACATGCTCATCTTCGATCCCTTTTTCCTCTTCTCGAAACATACGTGTGAAACACTCACACGCTAAGTCGATGACTTAGTGAGGCATTAATAAACTTAAATATAAAATCTAAATTATAATTTCTACTATGCACACTTCATATAATCCTACTAATTTATCAAACTCATTATGCATCAAAAACATAAATACATACATGTACCTATCATACCAACTCATATATTCTTTTATGGAATAGTTACACTTATGCACACATATCATCATTTACGTTCATAACATTATCATATATTATTATATTTAATACGCATACACATACACATCCAATAGAATTTTCTCATATTATATCTTTAATGGCCCATGTACACATGTGAGAACTATATATATGTGAGAAATATATATATGTGAGTCTATAGAGGTTGTGCACTAATGCTGTCACCACAGCTCGTATAAATGCACCTAAGTGCCACGTAGAATTACACCAAAGTGCCACGTAGAAATACACCAAAGTGCCATATAAAATGTCCATAAGGACCATATAGAAATTCCTTAAGAATCATATACATATTCTAAGGACCAAGTATATGTCTCAAAGGACCTCATAGGTGTTCCAAAGGATATATATATGTCCCGAAGGACCGTGTAGACCCTCGAATCTTGGCATGCCAACTATACCTCTAGCTCTCATGACACATAACATGGGAATTAATATTATGTTATCACACATTCACATATTCATATCACATTTACTCATAATCTCATAGCTCTTTCACATAGTTCATTATAAATTTTCATAAGATCACACCCAGACACGTAGTTCATTTCCAGATAATTCACATGTACATGTACTCATATCATATATCATGTGCATATAGAAACTTATCTATATATAAATTATGGTTTGTACTTTTATTCTCACATAGATCACGTAACATATATTATAACACATATAAATATATGTCACTTATGCAAGTATTCATGTACACATTTTCATATAGTATATATATATATATATAAAACTTAATTCCATGTTTTACATAATTACTTATCTCACATCATTTATATACTAATTCCATATATTTACTTAGTTCAGTTTCACATAGCTTCTCACATATACATGTCTTTTCATAAATTATCATCAAATACTCCTATAACATCTTCCTATGGCTTCATAGATCTTTACCATATATCTTATTTATTATAGGTTCATTCATGCCTATAAAACCTCCTCATATAACTTATCTTACACATTCATGTAATCATTTATATCAATGTCTCCTAATTTATATACTATTCTCATATTGTCCTATAGATTGATGCTCTTACTCATAGAATAACATTGGTGAGCTTTGCCAAATTGACATCCAACACAAACTATATTTGTTCAGATATATACTTGAGGAAACCCTTTTACTATGTGTTTCTTCATCATCTCATTTAACTTGTTGTAGCTCACATGCCCAAGACATTTATGCCAAAGATCACTCATTTCATTTTTATGAGTCTTGTCCATATATGTTATTTCTGCTGACAATACATAGACCGACTCTATTATTATTGCTTTCATAATTGGATTACCAACCACCTTCATTCTCTTGAATGTAATAATATATTTAGGCCCAAAGAGCACATAATTCCCTTCTACTTTTAATTATGGCACCGTCAATAAAGTCTTCTTTAAGCCAGGATAATATATACCTTCTTAAGTTAGAGCTACTGAGAGCATTCTTTTGGAAGTGTTATCTTTCATATATAAGAAATAGAGAACCTTGAATTATTGGTTGTCAACATTACTCTTCTTCTTTTGTATTCATCATTGTCTTGCAGCTTCTTCTGGTTATTGGTCATATGATTGGAGCACCCAAAATAGACAATCCAATCATCGTTGTAGTTTATTTTGACTTCATGGTTTCTATTAGAGCTTGTTCCTCAATGCATTATTCTATCTCTTCTTAGTAAACTCTAATAGAAAATCCAACTTTTGTATCTCATTCTTCCTCACTAATGAATGCTTTCAATATGAAATATTTCTTCTCCTATTTTGTAGTGGACATGTTTCCTTTGAAAGTTTGCTTCCTGAGTAATCTACAATCTCGATAAAAATGGCCTTTGTTACCAAAGTTGAGGCATTCATCATTTCTTCTTTTATTATTCACTCATTTTGTTGGTGATGTTCTTCTCTTCCTCGTCGAGCTCCTCATAAAACGATTTTTCTTGCTTTTGGATGACTCTTACCTTTTTGTGTCCAATTTTCTTTCGTCACTTCTTATCTTCAAGGCATGGTTTTCTTATTGTTAGTGAAGAGTGTCTCTTCTTTGTAATTTATGGTTACTCCATTCATTAGTTTGGCTAATTCCTCTTGATTAGCCAATAGGTTCTCTAACTATACAAGTGATGGTTGAATAGATCATCCCCTCACAACGATTATAAATCTGTTATACTCAGGCTTTAGACCATGGATAACAATTCTCTTCATCCTTACCTTACTCACCTTTTCTCCATGGGCAAGTTTAGATATCTCGTGACAAATAGATTTTACCTTGGTGAAATATTGAGAAATAGTTAGGTTGCCTTGTGAGATACCTGCAAGCTCATTTTCTAAGAGTTAGATGAGTGCTTTATTCTTCTTTGAAAATATTTTTTTTCTAAAGTCTCCTAGGCTACCTTCAGTCTCTCTCGTCATGGATGTTCTCTAATAGGTCCTCTTCGTTTGTAGTATTTAATATAAATAAAGTCTTCTAGGCCTCGATGTTTCATTTTCTCAAGGCTTCACCATATTCCTTTGGTGGAGGAGTTGAATCGCTTCCAATGACTATTTCTAACAATCTTAACTGTGCTCTAAAAGAATCTCCCCTTAGAGCCTTGGTCTCAACAAGTCGATGTAAGTGTCCAACACTTATCGAAGCTTTCCTCCAGTAAAAACAGTCTTGGATCGCATGCTCTGACACCAATTGTTGGAAACTTCGACGAGCTCAACACACCCACTATAGAGGACCTAGGATATATCACTCAAACTACACTAACACTTTTAACGTTGGTTAGCATTTTATCTTATAAATTCTTAGTGCAGAATAATACTTAGGTGGCAAGGCTAATCATACATCATTCAAGCAACAGAGCTGACCATATATCAATCAGGCGGTATAACCGATATATATCAATCAGGCTATAGAGCCAACCATATAATATAACTAACACAAGTACTCATTACTAACTCATAAAAACCTGCAAAAACTAAATTTGGGCATTGAAATCATTTTAACTGCCAGTGCACTATCAAATTCAATCACTAAAGAATGAGTAGCACACAATTTTGATGTAGAAAATACTGAACGATCTTCAAATACTCCACACACTTATGCAGAAATTTGATTAGACAAACTAATAAATTTAGAGAACCTCACCAAAATGTTTCCAAAACGGTCCTTGAGAATCCCCTATTCCAGTAGCGTCCACATCAAATTTCAACGATCCTACAGTTGGGGCAACCCAAGATCCCACAACAGGTCTCTGAATCTACATAACTCTAATAGCATTAGCATTTAGACAACTAATAAAAATCTAAAATGGATGAGGGCCATTTGCTTTTGCATCAAAACCCAATCCTAAAGATAGTTAAATAAAAAAATTTGCTCTTCACTGCAACTTCTATTGTTGAACATAATATCATTTTTACATAACCAAATGGTCCATATTATCCCAAAAAAAGTCATGTTCCAGATTAGCTTGAGTTTATTTTGAATCATTTGACTTAAAATTAGGAGAGATTTATGTTACTTAAGAAAACAATCTTAAGTTTCCAGAACAAGCATCGTCTTTGTCAAATTCTCCACACAACCTCATAATGGTAAAATAGATGGTTAATCGACTCCTGCTTCTTGTAACAAAGGACATACATATACGATTCTAATATCAAAACTCCACGCTTATATAATTCCACTAATGAAGGTATTCTTTGCATTACAACCTTTCATACAAAGCCTTCAACCTTTCGTTGAGCTAAATTTGGCCACAGTAATTTTCAAAAACTAATTAACATCTTCTATCTCAACACCTACTGCACTTGCACAAAACTTGTTAGGATAATACAATCCATTTACGTTTCGATTTCATTTTGGTCACTTGTTATTGAAAGACCAACGATGATGCTAACGTATCACCATAAGATAATATCACTTCATCACTAAAGAAACTTACAAAAAAATAACATATCAACAATTGTATTAATTTTTTTAACAGTGTGTGACCCAAATACAATATTAGGTGTTGGTTATATATCCGTAAACATTAGCAGTTAGTTCAAGTTTCAAATTTAAATTTAAAATTAGTTTGTTAGATTATCTCTAGTATGTTGTAAAGTTTGTTTTCTAAGGTTTTATAAGTTAGGAATTTCTCTAAGTTGTAAGTTAAGTGTGAAGTAAATAAAAAGTCCTAGAGATAATTTCTAGATTATTTAAAACTCACATGGTATCAGTATAAGTTTATCATTACTTTATATTTCCGATAGCTACTTCATCATCCTCGGAAATCAATTCCGGGTGTAGCAATCATCTTACTTGCAATGTTTTTTCTGAATCTTCCACCTCTGTAACCGTTCTCAAACTGATGGGCCATAATTACTTTCAATGGTCCCAATCAGTTAAGATATACATCACAAGTAGAGGCAAACTTGGCTACATGACAAGTGGGGCTGCCAAACCTGATAACACTGATCCTGGTTATGAACGATGGCTTTAAGACAACATCCTAGTGATGTCCTGATTGATCAACACGATGTCTCCTGGGATTAGTGAAAACCTTTTACTATATGGCACACCCCATGACATCTGGTGTGCTGTCAATGACACTTATTCAAGCACCGATAACATATTTGAGTTGTTTGGGATCGATAGTAAAGCCTCTGATCTCAAGCAAGATGACATTAGTGTTACTCAATAGTATAACAAGTTAAACAGGTATTGGCAGAAAATTTATTTATATGAGATTAATGCATGGACTTGTGTGATAGATGATGCTCTTTACAAGACAATGGTGAACCTAAAATGAATTTTTCAGTTTTTTAATGGATTACATAAAACCTTGGATGTTGTTCGTGGTAGAATTACCAGCACCAAACCTCTTTCTTCCATTGGTGAGGTGTTTTATGAAGTGTGTCGTGAAGAGAGTCAACAGACTCTGATGATGATTGAGTCTTCGCCCTTGGATACGTCTGCCATGATCACACACTCTGCCAATACCAGGAAATAAAAGACTGATCGATCGTGGTGTAACCACTTTCGTCGGGTTGTCCATCTCAAGAAAAATTATTAGAAATTACATGGTCGACTTGCTGATTGGAAACCTCAACGCCCCCGACCACAACATTATATTTCTTCCAATGCCACGTAGTCAGCGTCAACCCTCAATTTCAATCAGTAGTAGGTTGTTGAACTTTAACAACTAATTCGATAAAACTTGTCTGCTGTTGACCTAGCATCTACAACCATCAATCAGTCTAGTAGTGTTTTTCTTCTTACCAGTACTCCGTTTTCGTGGATTGTGGATTTGGGTGCCACTGATCATATGATAGGGAACCAACAATTATTTATTGATTTCAAACAACCTACTGATCAGTGGTTTGTGAAGACTGATAATCGGTCTTTAACAGTAATTAAAGGAATTGGCGCAGTTTTCATTACTAAGTATCTTTTGCTCCAATCTGATTTGTATGTCTCTAGGTTGCATTGAAACTTGTTGTCTATTAACAAATTGTGCAATGATCTCCACTGTTTTATTAATTTCAATTATCATGGTTGTGTTTTTCAAGAAATGGGCTTGGAGAATATGTTTGGCAGTGTTGAACTGTGTAGTGGTCTTTACATTATTGAATGTTGTTCCTTCACGACAAGCTCAATCAAGTTATGTTCTTTCTTCTATTTGTCTCTCTTCCAATTTATCGTACTTAAATTATAATGAAATAAGCATTTTCGCCTAGGTCATCTAAATTTTCATTTCCTACATTTTTATCAATTAAAAAGTAACTACATTTTACTTGTGATGTATGCCAACTTGCAAAACATAAAAGAACCTCTTTTCCACCATCTATGTATCGACCATCCCATCTTTTCTCTCTTATTTACACTGATATTTGGGGTCCCTCACCTATTCATAATGTAACAAGGGTTAAATGGTTTGTGTTAGATTTGTCTAGAAATTAAGTTGACAAGTTGGAAATTTCATCTTGGTTGGTGGCCAACTTATTGAAAATTTCATCTTGGTTGGTGGCCAAACTTTGAACATGTGAATTTCATATTTGGTGGCTAACTTGTACACATTGGAAAATTCTTTGGTAGGTGGCCAAACTTTGAACATATTGTTCTTGAAACTCAACTATAAATAGGCCTAAGTATTTCCATTAGAAATCATCCCAAAAACAAGTTCTCTCTTCCTCTTGTATTCTTCATTCTCCCACTTTGGGAATTCCAAAGAATTCCATTTGTTGTAATATTGGCGATATAGTGAAGTTATCATCCGGTGTGGTGCCCGAGGAGTAGACGATATTCTCGTCGAACCTCGTAAATTTGGTGTGTTCTCTCCTTTATTGTTTTTTATTCGGTTCTTTTCCATTGTGTTTTAATATTCAATAGTTTGACAGGTTTATCCGCTGTGAAACCTTTGGTGGTTTTAATCTTGACATTTTAGGTCAATTTTAAAACTACGTTCGTGTGGGAAATAACCCGTTTTCCCCAACAATTGGCATCAGAGCTTCGGTTGAGGTTATCCTGGTGGTTCCGTTGCTGAAAAGATACAGTTCGTGATATTGAATATTGTTTGTTAGAATTAAAATGCCAAAATATGGATCAGTTGAGACATCAAGCTCTTCGTTTGGACCGGTGAGGAGGGTGATGTCAAATGCAAATTTCTCGGTGGAGTTGTTCGATGAATCCGGTCATTTTGGCATGTGGAAAGGCGAGGTGTTAGACGCTTTATTCCAACAAGGTCTAGACATCGCCATTGAGGAAGAAAAGCCCGAATATATGGAGGAGAAAGAATGGGGAATCTTGTCTTTCCAGGGAGCAGAAGTATGGCTACAAGAACGAGACTTCTGCAAGTAAGATGTGGAAAGCTTTGGAGGAAAAATTCTTGAAGAAAAGCTCCCAAAATCGTCTCCATATGAAGAAAAGATTGTTCAGATTTGATTATCAACCAGGCACCAATATGAATGAACACATCACTGCGTTCAATGAGCTAGTGGAAGACTTATTGGGCATGGATGAAAACTTCAAAGATGAAGATTTGGCTTTGATGTTGTTATCATCTCTTCCAGATGAATTTGAGCACCTTGAGACAACGTTACTTCATGGTAAGGATAATGTTACCCTTAAAGATGTAACTGCTACTTTGTATAGTTATGAACTCAGGAAGAAAACCAAGAAGGAGAGCAAGTACGAAGCAGCAGAGGCCATGGTGGCAAGAGGTCGCTCGAAAAGTCAAAAGCCAAAGTGGAGAGGGAGATCAAAGTCGAAGTCCAGAGTGGGAAAAGATGAATGTGCCTTTTGTCATGAGAAATGCCATTGGAAGAAAGATTGTTCGAAGCTGAAGAAGAAAGGAAAAGCTGCTCCAGATGCATGTGTTGCAGAGCATGATGTACATGACTCTGACATATCATTTGTTGCTTCATCAACAACATTCCATTCCGATGAGTGGATATTAGATTCGGTTGCACCTATCATATGTCCCCTAATCGGGAGTGGTTCTCCGATTTAGTGGAACTAAATGCAGGAGTTTTTTATATGGGCAATGACAATGCCTGTAAAACTATTGGGATAGGTTCAATTCGATTGAAGAATCAAGATGGATCAACCAGAGTTCTGACGAATGTCCGATACGTGCCCAGTTTGAAGAAAAATCTCATCTCGTTGGGAGCCTTAGAATCCAAGGCTCAGTAGTCACTATGAGAGATGGAGTTTTAAAAGTCACATATGGCGCACTTGTGATGATGAAGGGCATCAGGAAAATAATTTGTATTACTACCAAGGTTACGAGCATTGTGTTCTGGGAAAGCAGAAGAGTGAAGTTTGGTACCACTATAACATAATACAAAAGGTATTGTAGATTATATTCACTCAGATGTATGGGGTCCTTCAAAGACATCGTCTTGGGGGAAACCATTATTTTGTACTTTTGTAGATGACTTTTCCAGAAGAGTTTGGGTGTATCCGATGAAGTCTAAAGATGAAGTGCTTCAAATTTTCCTGAAATGGAAAAATATGATCGAGAACCAGACTGGTAGAAAGATCAAACATCTTAGACGGACAATAGAGGGAATATAAAGTGACCCCATTTTTTGACGTTTGCCATGAGTATGGTATTGTTCGACACTTCACTGTTAGACATACACCACAACAGAATGGGGTGGCAGAGCATATGAATCAAACACTATTGGAGAAAGTTTGATGTATGTTGTCTAATGCTGGGTTAGGCAAGGCATTTTGGGCTGAGGTTGTGACATATGCTGGCCATCTCATTAATCGTCTGCCGTCATCAGCGATAGGAGGAAAAACACCATTGAAGGTATGGTCTGGAAAACCTGCTACTGATTATGATTCCTTACATGTATTTGGATCCACTGCTTATTATCATGTGAAGGAATCCAAGCTTGATCTGAGAGCAAAGAAGGCTCTGTTATGGGAATCACCCATGGAGTGAAGGGATCCGCCTTTGGTGTTTAGACCCAAGAAGATAATTGTAGCAGAGATGTTACCTTGATGAATCTGCCCTAGTAAAGAAGGTAACAAGTGAAGCTGTCCAGATAAGTAGTACTCCGCAGCAGGTGGAGCATACTCCAAAACAGGTGGAGTTTCAGCAGATGATGATCCCAGAAGTTGATGCAGCTGATTCTTCAACTCCAATAAAAGAATCAAAAGATGAAGAGGTTCAAACCCAAAAACCATTGGAGACACCGGAAACACTTGCAGTTACAAGGCCAAGGAGAGAAATTCGTAGACCTGCTCGATTTATTGATATGGTGGCCTATGCTCTTCCAGTTATTGATGATGATATCCCTATCACTTACCAAGAAGTAATACAAAGCTTGGAAAGTGATAAGTGGAAAAGTGCCATGGATGAAGAAATGCAATCTCTCCAAAAGAACGACACTTGGAAACTGGCACAATTATCGAAAGGTAAAAGAGCCATTGAATGCAAGTGGGTATTTGTAAAGAAAGATGGATCTCATAACAAGAAAGATGTTCGCTACAAGGCACTGTTGGTAGCTAAAGGCTACGCTCAAAAGGAGGGAATCGACTACAATGAAGTATTTTCCCCTGTTGTGAAGCATTCCTCCATTAGAATATTGTTGGCCTTGGTAGAACAGTTAAATTTGGAGCTAGCTCAACTTGATGTAAAGACGGCTTTCTTGCACGGTGATTTAGAAGAGGAGATCTATATGACACAGCCAGAAGGATACAAAGATGGTGGTTGTGAGAAATGGGTTTGTAAGCTGAACAAATCGCTATATGGATTGAAGCAATCTCCGAGGCAGTGGTACAAGCGATTTGATAGCTTTATGAGGAAGCTTTGTTTAACAAAGAAGCAGTATCTGAGAAAGGTATTACAATGTTTTGGCATGAATGAAAATATCAAACATGTAAGTATCCCATTGGCTTCTCATTTGAAACTTAGTTCTCAATTATCTCCTAAAACTAACGAAGAACGAGTGTATATGGCAAAAGTTCCATATGCTAATGCAGTTGGGAGCTTGATGTATGCAATGGTGTGTACGCGTCCTGACATTTCACAAGCAGTTGGAGTTGTGAGCAGGTACATGCATGATCCTGGAGAAGGACATTGACAAGCTGTGAAATGGATTCTACGGTATCTCCAACAAACAGTGGATGTTGGTTTAGTTTTTGAACAAGATGAAGCACTTGGTCAATGTATGGTTGGATATGTTGATTCCAATTATGCTGGTGATTTGGATAAGCGTCGATCAACTACTGGGTATTTGTTTACTCTTGCTAAAGCCCCAGTAAGTTGGAAGTCTACATTGCAATCGGTGGCCTTGTCTACTACAGAGGCAGAATACATGACAGTTTCAGAGGCTGTAAAGGAAGCAATTTGGCTTAACGGGTTGATGGAAGACTTGGGAGTTGTTCAAAGTCACATTAGTCTCTATTGTGACAGTCAGAGCGCTATTCACTTAGCGAAAAATCAAGTCTACCATTCAAGGACTAAGCATATCGACGTGAGGTATCACTTTGTGCGGGAGATCTTTGAAGAAGGAAAGATTCTACTTCAGAAAATTGCGACATCAGAAAATCCTGCAGATATGATGACCAAGGTGGTAACAGTAATCAAGTTCAATCATTGTTTGAACTTGATTAACATCCTGAAAGTATGAACACCTTCGGGTGTGTGGCGCTTGTGAGCGCAATTAGAGGCACTATAAATTTGGGAGTTAAAGAAGTTGAGTAGGCTTGGTAATTTCAAGCCAAGGTGGAGATTTGTTAGATTTGTCTAGAAATTAAGTTGACAAGTTGGAAATTTCATCTTGGTTGGTGGCTAACTTATTGGAAATTTCATCTTGGTTGGTGGCCAAACTTTGAACATGTGAATTTCATATTTGGTGGCTAACTTGTACACATTGGAAAATTCTTTGGTAGGTGGCCAAACTTTGAACATATTGTTCTTGAAACTCAACTATAAATAGGCATAAGTATTTCCATTAGAAATCATCCCAAAAACAAGTTCTCTCTTCCTCTTGTATTCTTCATTCTCCCACTTTGGGAATTCCAAAGAATTCCATTTGTTGTAATATTGGCGATATAGTGAAGTTATCATCCAGTGTGGTGCCCGAGGAGTAGACAATATTCTCGTCGAACCTCGTAAATTTGGTGTGTTCTCTCCTTTATTGTTTTTATTCGGTTCTTTTCCATTGTGTTTCAATATTCAATAGTTTGACAGGTTTATCCGCTGTGCAACCTTTTGTGGTTTTAATCTTGACATTTTTCCCCAACAGTTTATGTCTTTCATTAATAATCACACTTGAACAACTTGGACTTATTTAATGAAAGACAAATCTGGAACTGGGGACCTTTTTTACAACATTTTATAATATGGTTCGAATCCAATTTGACAGCCACATAAAACTTCTTAAGAGTGATAATGGTAGCGAGTTCTTTACCAAAATTTTGGGTTATTTTCTTAACGGCGAAGGTATAGTCCACATTAATTCATATGTTGATACCCCAAAACAAAATATGGTGGCAATAGGAAAAACAAACATCTCCTAGAAGTAACCCATTCTTGATTGTTTTCAGCCAATGTACCTAAACGATTTTGTGGGGAGGTCTTACTTACTGCAACCTACCTCATAAGCCTCATACCTAGCTAAATTTTAGGGTTTAAAACTCCATGAGATATGTTACATCAAGCCTATCCATATTTTAAACCCATGACTGGTACTCTACCTGTTCAAGTTCTTGGATCATCTATTTTTGTACATTTTCATAAGCAGTTTCGAGGAAAGTTGCATCATCGGGCTGTTAAGACTGTTATAATTGGCTATTTCTCACTTAAAAAAGGATACAAATGTTATTCCTCTACTTCTCACAAGTTTTATATCTCCATGGATGTCACTTTTCAAGAGTTCCAACCTTATTTTTTAGTTCTGAAGTTTAAGAGGGAGAGTTTTAATAAATTTCAGCCCCAACATGCTCTTTTACCTCTTGAAGTTCTAGGTACCTCTTCCATTTCAAACCCGCTGTCCCATTTACCACAACCATCAATCGAGCCTACTTTTATACCTGAAATTGCTCTATTACCATATCAGTCTGAAGCAAGAGAACTAAGTGTCTATACGAGGAGGAAGAGACGTCCTATTTTACAGTATACTACATAGTCTAAAACTGCTCAACAGCCTGGTCTGGTTCCAATTTCCTTGAATGGTGATGAAGGTATGGTTTACTTGAATGATAGAACTATTTCTCCTTTAATTGATTATTCTAACTTATATATTGCTTAAAAAATATGTCAAGAGTTGTACACAATATCTAATTCAAAAGTATGTGGCATATGGCATGCATTCAAGGCTTTTACTGCCACTGTTGATACCTAATAAATTCCTAAAACTATTGATGAGGCCTTAAAGGATCCTAAGTGGAGAAATGTTGTTTTTAAAGATTTAAGGCATTGGAGGATAACAATACTTGGATTATGACTGATTTACCTCAGGGAAAAAGGGTAGTAAGTTGCAAATGGCTATTTATAGTTAAATATAATAAGGATGGGGGCATTCAAGGATTCAAGGCTAGGCTGGTGGCGAGAGGGTTTATTAAGTCGTACGAGATTAATTATCAAGAAACATTTGCACTTGTTATAAAACTCAACACCACTCGTATACTGTTATCCCTTGTTGCAAATTTAGATTGGCCACTTTATCAGCTTGATGTTAAAAACACATTCTTCAATGGTACCCTAGAGGATAAAGTATATATAAAGAAACCACAAGGCTTATATTTGACTTCGAATACAAGGCAAGTTTGCAAGCTTCTGAAGTATTTATACGACCTTAAGCAGTTATCGTTGTTGCATGATTTAAGTGCTTCACAATTGGTAAGTGTACATGTTGCAAGTTATAGTATAGAAAAGATATTGTCTCCACAGGGATTGGTGTAACCCTGTATTCTAACTTCTTGCACTATTAAGAAAGAATAAATTGGTAATAGTAGGAGAGTGAATAAACAAATAAAATAAATGAACAAGTAAATAAAAGTATACTGATATCAAGTGAGAGAGCAGGTCGGGTTATCATGATTAGTGGTGTGACAATTGTCTGGAAAGTCTGAGTAGCTGATTGACGTGGCAATTAAAAATAATTCAATTGCCGAAACAATTGGTTTTCCTCTTCAAAGCTCGTCAGAGCATTCTTCAATGACTTCTTGTTATTCCTAACTTCAAAGGACTGGTCAATTGTGCATGCCTTGGTGATATATCCCTGTGTTAACAATGGGTGAACAACAACCGATCTTGTGCTCATTTTAGCCATTGAAATCCAAATACTATCCCTAAGATAGATTAACATTCACCAACATTCGTTCAAATGAAGATCATGTTCATTCGTTTCATGAATCTAACTCTCTCGGTATTAGATAAATGAATAAACTCTCAAGATCCTCTCCCAATTCACTCGAAGTCAATTAAAGAACCAAGAATGAACAAACTTTGAATTAAAAAAACAATCAAGAATTTAAACAAATCCAAAAGTTTCACAACCATAAAATCCCAATAACCCAAGGCAAATTAATTCAGTTCATGGATGGGTGCAAAAAGATTAGAAGATAAATATTTCTCAATTGCATGAAAAGAAAAATAAAGAAGAAGAAGATCGTGCTCCATTTTCTCTGTCTAGCCGCCTCTCCTGGCGTATTCTTTTATTGTGTGTATTCTTCTCTCTTTTATATGAGATACGACTGTTTGGTTCTTGTTGTATTAGAGTTTTAATTCTAATAAAAGAGCTATTAACCTCTTTTAAATAAAGAGATAATAAATCTCTTTTAATAAAAGAATTAAATATCTTTTATCTTTATCCTTAAATCCCTTGCAATTAAGACTTCTTTCCATCTTTAATCTCTTCCTGAAAATCCAAACTTTTAGGAATTATCTCCTTATGACATGATTATCTCTAATGAGGTGGATTTATCCAGTCATCATTATGCTGTACAAAATAACACACACCAGCAACATCTTTTTCATAAAAAGAAATAAACATATAATATCAACTCGGTAGTGAAGGAAATTATGTAATTATGCATGAAATACTAATAATGCAAATAAAATGAACCTAAATCTAGCAATAATTATGGGAAAAAATGTATAAAATTTAGTACTTTTATACACTTATCGAAACATTTGATAATCCGAGAGAATATGGCCATGTAAATCACGATTCTCTTTAATTAAAACTTTAATCCTAAATTTGTTATTGTTCTCATTTTCAACCGTAACTGTAACAAAGACTTTAATAGAATCTCAAGCAATTATCATATTTTAGTTGGTATGTTAACGTTCAGTTTATACTGTCGTCAAGTTTTTAATGGAAAATAATGAGTTTAAAATATATAAATATTCGGATTATTTTTTTGTAACATTTAATAGTCGGGGACTTAACAAAACAATGTCGTATAATTGAAAGACTATTTTATAACTTTAAATAATCAGAATACTAAAAAAAGCAGCACCCTATTTTATATACGGAGTGTATGTTGTCTACGGCAGTCATCACTCCCATGGTACGTGTCGGAACCGTCTTTCGGTTGGCCCCCCCGGAATTGGGCTTCGACTTAAAAAATGTGGATTGGAGTCACCACCGACCACTTTAAAATGAATTTAGGTGGGTCAGACACCATCTTACATGATCTGCGTTGTACCAGAAACGTGTCGGTTCGGGAGTCGGTTACGGCCAAGGAAGGATTAGCACCCTTGAACCGCCCTTTCGGTACCATTAATTTTGCCGGCTTAGTTGTGAAAATTTAAATTAGAATTAAAATACTCGATTCAAATCATTTACCTTTAACTAGTTAAAATTTCCTAAAAAGAAAGTAAAAAATGTTAGATAAAACAATACTAAATAAATTGAAGAGAAAAATAAATAAATTAAGAGAACAAATGTTAAAAGTGTGTAATATAATATAACTTAATAAATACTCAAATGCATGGCCATAAATGGCTGCACACCTCCACGTGCATTTTAAAAACTTACTCCCCCATGTCAGTCTGATGCAATCGTTAATAATTCCATGCTGAGAAGGATAACCATCACTTGCTCCATAACCTCGATATAAAAGCACGAAGACATTACATTGTAACCTCTGTAGCATTATACGAACCATTTCCAGACGGTGAGCAATGTTTCCAGCATTCTCTTGAAAAATAAAATATGGTTGGACCTCGGCAATCAGGAAAGAGCTTGATGAACCATAATGGAGTTTGATTCCTCGGAGGACGGAGCCAAACGTCCTCGTGGAGTCGGAGTCGGGCCGACGTTATCGGGCAAGACTTGGTTAGACCAGGCAAAACCGGAACGTAAACGATCTTCTCTTGAAACGCCACCAGCAACGCCATCTCAGATCTTTATTATTTAGTATGTGTTTTCTTGTTTTCATCTTCTGATCCATAATCAACTTGTTTGTCGGATTTGGAATCAAAGGTCTCATCTTGCTGAACTGTAGCAGATTTGTTTATCTTGAAATCAACTTGTCCTGAGGTGTTTTCTTGTTGCACGCAATACCTCAAGTAAATCGATCATAACACATACAAACAATTGAACTTTTCTTAAAAGAGAGATTAAGCTCTGCAATTTGGATTAGGAACATCACATATAGACCGATGTTCGGTGCACAACCTTGATTAGCATGGATCCTAGCAGTAAGCTAGTTAAGATAATGAACTATTAATATTTCCCTTGTACAACATCAATTAATGCCAAGTTCAGAGAGGATTTCGTGATATATACACATAGAGAAACCATAACCAATAGACAGAGTAATTGTATGAATTGAAAGAGAGAATAAACACGAAAAAATTAAACTTTACAGTTGAGGAAAATGCAAGGGTGGAACTTGGGATAATCATCATCTTGGTCAACATCACATTCATAGATAATAAGGGAGTGTTCCATCTGAAGAAGGCTTGCATTTTCCCTTTCCACATCCCACTTCTTTGCATACATCATATGCAACAAGAACAATACCCAGGTTAACAACACCCAAAGATCCCAAAACAAATCAACCAACAACGAAAGATGAAGAAAAGAAGTGAAAAAGCCAAGATGTGTTCCGAAAGAGGGAAAAATTCGGTTTTTAGCAATGTTGAGGTGTCGAGCCCCCATTTTCCATTTCGTTCCCCCGTTTCCTCTCGATTTCGTAAATGATCCGGTATGAAACCCTTGATCCTTTTTTTTCTTCTCTTGCTTGCCTTTAAATAGCCTAGTGATTGGTTATTTTTAGAGACGTTTTAGTGTCCACTTGGACTCAAATGCCTCAGTTTTAGTGTTTCAATAGGACTCAAATACATTATTTGTTTTTGAATCCTATGAATCGGGGTTGTTGAATTGTGATGGTTTCATGTGGGGCCTGCAAAATAATAAAAAACAATAATAAATAAATATAACACATAATATATATATAATTGTTTTATATTAAATATTATAATGGGATGAAATTTGGTGTCTACAGCTGCCCCTCTTTGCTCATTATCGTGTAACGAAAATAGAGCAAAGATTAAAGACACAAATTTCGTCCTTATTGAATATCCCTGACGTGGAGTGCATATGAAATGACTCCCTCATCGTAAGGTCGAGTTGAACTGAAAGCTTATGAGCACGATATCCTTCGTCGTGAAGTTGAAACCGAACTTAAAGCTTTTGGTGAGTGGCCTCTGAATCGTCTTCTGTCTCAAGATACTTTGTCGTGAAGGTGAAACTTGACCTGAGGACTTTGGTGTTTTGTGTTATAGATGACTCATTCGTCGTGAAGTTGGAAGTTGAGCCTAAGAATTGGATATCCTTCGTCATGAGTTGAAATCCAAATATTGTTCCGAGTCCAATATCCTCCGCTGTGAAGTTGAAATTGGCTCTGAAATTGAGAAGTTGTTTGTTGACAACCAGCGGTCCCTTCGTCGTGAAGTTGAACTGCGTTGTCTGGAGTCCAATATCTTCGCTGTGAAGTTGAAATTGGCTCTGAAATTGGGAAGTTGTTTTTGACAACCAACGGTCCCTTCGTCGTGAAGTTGAACTTGCGTTGTCTGGGGCAATATCCTTCGTTGTGAAGTTGAATTGGCTCTGAAATTGAGAAGTTGTTTGTTGACAACCAGCGGTCCCTTCGTCGTGAAGTTGAACATGCGTTGTCTGAGTCCAATATCCTTCGTTGTGAAGTTTAAATTGGCTCTGAAATTGAGAAGTTGTTTGTTGACAACCAGCGGTCCCTTCGTCGTGAAGTTGAACATGTGTTGTCTGGAGTCCAATATCCTTCACTGTGAAGTTGAAATTGGCTATGAAATTGAGAAGTTGTTTGTTGACAACCAGCGGTCCCTTCGTCGTGAAGTTGAACATGCGTTGTCTGGAGTCCAATATCCTTCACTGTGAAGTTGAAATTGGCTCTGAAATTGGAAAGTTATTTGTTGACAACCAGCGGTCCCTTCGTCGTGAAGTTGAACTTGCGTTGTCTTGAGTCCAATATCCTTCGCTGTGAAGTTGAAATTGGCTCTGAAATTGAGAAGTTGTTTGTTGACAAGTAGCGGTCCCTTCGTCATGAAGTTGAACTTGCGTTGTCTGGAGTCCAATATCCTTCGTTGAAGTTGAAATTGGCTCTCGAGCAAAATGTGTTGTTTCGAGAGAAACTTTCAATCTGTCGAGTTGGTCAAAGTGTAGCTTCTTACTGCCGAGTTAATCAACCACCATCCTTCTTTAAAGGCGCTTGAGAATCGAGTATCCTTCATCCTGAAGTCAAAACTTGACTCTAAAAGCTACAAAAACGTGTATGCTAAAATGATGAATGTGATGCACCTAAGATGCATGCAATATGAATGAATTATGTGTTATCTTCTGGATGGAGTCTCGTGCTTTGTCTGTCAATCAGGTCCTTAGAATCGATCGTGCCCCACTATCTTCTCGAGCTTTGGCTTTACAGACTTTTCAAATCTGAGACTACTCTGTTTGAAAAATGTTTTTCTATTTTTTCTTGGTTTAGGAGAAAAAATGTTGTAAAATATTGTTGGCAATTGACTCAAATTGTAAACGTGAGTTCAAAGAATAAAGGAATCAAGAGCTTTTTTAATGCTTTTAGAGTCACAGCTTTGAAAAATGTTCAAATGGATGAGTTGGCCTTAGGTTGGCCTCCTTTCTAAGGTTTTGGTAACCCAAAATGTCATTTTTTAAATATCGCAACATGCTTTGGTATTTCAATTGGGTGCGGACAAAATGACGCAACTAGCATGATCAATTACTAGACCTTTTATTTCGGTCCTCTGAAATCTTCCATTTGTTCAAGCTTTGTAGGCTCCTCTAACGAAGGCAGTGCAAAAATATCGGTCTAAAAATGAAATTCTTGAGTGCTCGTGTGAAATTGACTATAACAGGTGTTCCTTAATTCCCTTAGCCCATTTTACCGAAACTTTATGCTTAGATAAATTCGATTTAATTTACCGTTATCTGGCTAGCTGAATCCATAAAGCCGGGGCATTTAACCAATTGCTTTAGAGGGACAACTTTCATTATAATCATTTATCAAGTTAACTGAAGGGTTCATCATCACAAAGTCTTCGGCCTGTCAAAAGCAGTGGAGCAAACACCGAATTGCCAAGTGTCCGAGCAATGTCATGGTTTGAATACAATCTATTCATAAAGCCAGGGCTTTCGAGTTTCCTATGTAACCAATTGCCTTATTGGAATAGCTCAGTTTTACGGATTTAATTTCTTAAGATTGTCAAGAAGAACCTGTTATAGTCTAGGTGTTTGTTGAAAGTAAAAAATTTCATCTTTAGAGTTCAATTTTCAAGCAACTGACCTAAACTAGATTCACTTACTCGACTATTCCATATTTGAAGATCATTATCATCACTGAACGTCTTAAATAAAAAGTATAATAATGTCATATGCGATTCCCCATGTTGTCTGCACCTTATTAAAGGAAAATGTTATATTGGTTAATTACAAGAGCAGGGTACGGTGTTTGAGTGTATATTCTGGGTAAAGTCAAATTCATTGGTTTAAATCATGTTACTTCGTCAAAGATATGTAACTTTGAACCATTTCAGAGTTTCTTAATTCAGATGATATTCAAAGAATTGCAAGTTTGCAAATGTGATTCATTGTTTAACATCTTTAAAGTAACATAAATTTATTTAAAAGTCCTTACAAAAAAATGAAAAAACAAATTCAAACAAAATGTCTTAAATGATGAAATGGTCTTCCTCACTTGGATGCCCCCAAGTTGTTGAAGTCGATCCGATTCTTGTTACGTATTTTATGTATGATTCTCTTGATTGTGGAGTAATTCTCGATAGTGCGCCCTGGGACTCCGCTATGATTTTCGCAATGAGCGTTCTCATCATACCACCTGGGTACGGGGCTTCATGGATTTCTCTGGATATGGTGACACAAAAACTATTGGTAAAGCTCCTTATATGTCATAGGATCAAAATGTTCTCATTTTTGATGAGACATGTGAATGTAAAAAAAGGAAAAATAATGCGAATGTAAAGAAAAATAATAAAATTCACAATATGTCTGAATGCATGATGCATGAAATGTTTGAGGCATTGATCCAAAAAATGTACCTGTTATTATAAATAATCCTTATTGGGGCAAAAGTGTTACGTCTTAAGAGACAAAAATATTTTGAAGGCATAGACCCCGAACAGCTTCTGATAGGTTGACTAGTCTTCTGCCTTCGTCTGTCTCCGGTTGAATACCCTGTCAAACCGTTCCGGCTCCTTTGGCTAAAATATGCAAATAACGAGCTGCTTGCCCCCAAAAGGTCTCGAAGGACTGCATCGCCGGCTTTCACTCTATGTCGAGCTTGTTCCAAACGAAAGTGCCATCGGAGCCCTCCACCCAAAGTTTATCGACTTGTTTCTAGAATCAATAATGATCTCCAGCTTAGCTAGGGTTTCGCCATCTTGATCTCGCAGTTTTCAAAAGGACTCTCCGGGTCAGTAACATTTTCCTCGTCTTGCCCCTGCACCCTTTGCCTCCGAGTATTCTTTGCCACGACTGGGCTTCTGAGCTTTTTGTCTCTTTGTATTATAATCCCTTTGTCCATTAATGCAGATTATTCATGTTTAACAAACACATTTTTGGTGGATCAATACCTCATTTTAAATGATGCGAATGATGAAATCAAAATGAAATAGAACAAAAAATAAAAGGGGTTAGTGAGGTAAATCAAAATAAAAAAAATAAAAAATCATACCCCACATGATAATCTACCCGAACATGCTTAATATTCCTACACAGACATGATTTCTATCCCGCATGCTAATTTCAAACAAATCCTAGCCGCATATTTGTCTAGTTCGCATGCTTTGAACAGAAAATAAAGCAGGAAACAAAGCATCCTAGGGTTTGGAATGAGGTCTTGGGGTGGGCTCTAATTCCCTGCACTCTCCTGATTTAGGTTCTAAAAAGGTACTAGAGTTCTCCTTGCTGGTGCCCCCTTGGGCTTACCAGACCCTTAGTCCTAAGCCCATCACAGGCTTGTGTGAACTAAGTTAAACTCGAGAGGACACATTCCCTTATGCTCGCACGGTGAATAAATCCACACGAAGACATAAGGTATATGAATCCCGAAGGCTACTTGCTAGGCCCGCACGGTGAATAAATTCACACGAAGACGTCGCTTTCACTCCCACTTAAATAGGGTTTGGAGCTCGGGTATAGAGCCTGAGATGAAAACTTTGAAAAATCTGAAATCATTAAAAAATGTTAGTACAACTATTTATTTGAAAAACAATCAAAGGTGAATAACTGGAATCGAATAAATAAATTTAAATTTAAATTTACCATTTTCGCATAAAAAGACAACTGAAAATTAATTCTGGCCTGACTCACTTACCTGTCCCCAGCGGAGTCGCCAAGATGTCGGAACCGTCTTTCGGTTGCCCCCCCCGGAATTGGGCTTCGACTTGAAAAATGTGGATTGGAGTCGCCACCGACCACTTTAAAACGAATTTAGGTGGGTCGGACACCATCTTACCTGATCTGTGTTGTACCAGAAACGTGTCGGGTTCGGGAGTCGGTTACGGCCAAGGAAGGATTAGCACCCTTGAACCGCCCTTTCGGTACCAATTAATTTTCCAGTTGTCTTAGTTGCGAAAATTTAAATTAGAATTAAAATACTCGATTCAAATCATTTACCTTTAACTAGTTAAAATTGTCCTAAAAAGAAAGTAAAAAATGTTAGATAAAACAATACTAAATAAATTGAAGAGAAAAATAAATAAATTAAGAGAACAAATGTTAAAAGTGTGTAATATAATATACACTTAATAAATACTCAAATGCATGTCCATAAATGGTTGCACATCTCCACGTGCATTTTAAAAACTTACTCCCCTATGTTCGTCTGATGCAATCGTTAATAATTCCACGCTGAGAAGGATAACCATCACTTGCTCCATAACCTCGATATAAAAGCATGAAGACATTACATTGTAACCTCTGTAGCATTATACGAACCATTTCCAAATGGTGAGCAATGTTTCCAGCATTCTCTTGAAAAAAAAATAGGATGGTTGGACCTCGGCAATCAGGAAAGAGCTTGATGAACCAAGAATGGAGTTTGATTCCGTCGGAGGACCGGAGCCAAACGTCTTCGTAGGTGAGTCGGAGTCGGGCCGACGTTATCGGGCAAGACTTGGTTAGACCAGTCAAAACCGGAACGTAAACGATCTTCTCTTGAAACGCCACTAGCAATGCCATATCAGATCTTTATTATTTAGTATGTGTTTTCTTGTTTTCATCTTCTGATCCATAATCAACTTGTTTGTCGGATTTGGAATCAAAGGTCTCATCTTGCTGAACTGTAGCAGATCTTTGTTTATCTTGAAATCAACTTGTCCTGAGGTTTTTTCTTGTTGCACGCAATACCTCAAGTAAATCGATCATAACACATACAAACAATTGAACTTTTCTTAAAAGAGAGATTAAGCTATGTAATCTTTGGATTAGGAACATCACATATAGACCGGTGTTCGGTGCACAACCTTGTGATTAGCATGGATCCATAGCAGTAAGCTAGTTAAGATAATGAACTATTAGTATTTCCCTTGTACAACATCAAATTAATGCCAAGTTCAGAGAGGATTTCGTGATATATACACATAGAGAAACCATAACCAATAGACAGAGTAATTGTATGAATTGAAAGAGAGAACAATTAAACACGAAAAAAAATTGAACTTTACAGTTGAGGAAAATGCAAGGGTGGAACTTGGGATAATCATCATCTTGGTCAACATCACATTCATAGATATAATAAGGGAGTGTTCCATCTGAAGAAGGCTTGCATTTTCCCTTTCCACATCCCACTTCTTTGCATACATCATCCGCAACAAGAACAAATACCCAGGTTAACAGAACACCCAAAGATCCCAAAACAAATCAACCAACAACGAAAGATGAAGAAAAGAGAAAGTGAAAAAGCCAAGATGTGTTCCGAAAGAGGGGATAAAAATTCGGTTTTTAGCAAAGTTGAGGTGTCGAGCCCCCATTTTCCATTTCGTTCCCCCGTGCTTTCCTCTCCGATTTCGTCGAATGAATCCGGTATGAAACCCCTGATCCTTTTTTTTTCTTCTCTCTTGCTTGCCTTTAAATAGCCTAGTGATTGGTTATTTTTAGAGACGTTTTAGTGTCCCACTTGGACTCAAATGCCTCAGTTTTTAGTGTTTCAATAGGACTCAAATACATTAGTTTGTTTTTTGAATCCCATTGAATCGGGATTGTTGAATTGTGATGGTTTCATATGGGGCCTGCAAAAATAATAAAAACAATAAATAAATAAATAATATAACACATAATATATATAATATGTTTTATATTAAAATTATAATGGGATGAAATTTGGTGTCTAGTACGGAATTATTTGTTATGAATAAATACATCAAATAAAAGCATAAGCATAACATAGCAATGAATGAATATTTCTTCCAAACTGTTTCCTTTCTATGCCTACACGTACTAACAAACATGGTTATTAAAATCGGACCAGACCGGCCGGTTCAACCGGTTAAACCATGAACCGGTGGTCTGTCTGATCCAGTTACCTCACAAAACCGGTCTGACAATAAACCGGCTGAAAACCGACAAATCCAGTTTGAACCGCCTATTCACTTTTTTTCTTTTAAAAAAAAATTAAACCAAACGACGTCGTTTGTTCAACGAGCCAAGTCAAATTCGAGTATTGCTGAGCTCGACTAGAACTCGAAAACTTTAAAAGTAAGCTCAACTCGACTAAAAACTGACGAGCTAAAATTTATCAAGTTCAACTCGAACTCGAAATATAATATTAAAACTTGAACTTGAAAGGCTTGAACTCAAAAAAAATTTAGAAGTTCGATTGAAGCCTAAAATTTGAGCTCAATTGAAGCGAAAGAATAGTTCGCTCTGTGCTCAAAAGGCTCCATGATTTGAATGTCAAATTACCTCTATTATTTATAGAAGTAATTTGGGATCTTCTATGTTTCTTAGCCATGTGAGATTGTTTTGTTCTCATATTTTACTCTTTAAACTTTTGGGATGCTCATCTATGTTTCTTAGGTGGTGTTTGTTTTTGCAGAGGTAAAAGGTCTGCAGTCTGCGGACCACATCTGCAGGCATTTGCAGCAGAAGAGGTGGACCAAAAGTCTGCAGTCTGCAAGAAGAAGACTGTTTGTTTTTTAACGTCTGCAGACTGCTAAAATGAACTGAAATATAAATAAACTGATTTTTTAAACTTAAAAGAGTTTTGCAATACTGAGATTTAAATAATTGTAGTTTTACAATACTGAAATTTAAATAATCCATACAACTACAAATAAATTATTTAAAATAAATCAATCCATTTTTTAAAATAAATCAATTCATACTAATAAATTATTTAAAATAAATCAATCCATACAACTACAATAATAAATCAATCTGTATTTTAAAATAAATCAATCTATACAAATAAATTATTTAAAATAAATCAATCCATACTAATAAATTATTTAAAATAAATCAATCCATATTTTAAAATAAATCAATCCATACTAATAAATTATTTAAAATAAATCAATCCATACAACTACAATAATAAATCAATCCATATTTTAAAATAAATCAATCCATACTAATAAATTATTTAAAATAAATCAAACCATATTTTAAAAAATCAATTCATACTAATAAATTATTTAAAATAAATCAATCCATACAACTACAATAATAAATCAATCCATATTTTAAATAAATCAATCCATACTAATAAATTATTTAAAATAAATCAATCCATACAACTACAATAATAAATCAATCCATATTTTAAAATAAATCAATCCATACAAATAAATCAATTATTTAAAATAAATCAATCTATACAACTACAATAATAAATCAATCCATATTTTAAAATAAATCAATCTATACTAATAAATTATTTAAAATAAATCAATCCATACTAATAAATTATTTAAAATAAATCAATCCATATTTTAAAATAAATCAATCCATACTAATAAATTATTTTAAAATAAATCAATCCATATTTTATAATAATTTATTTTAAAATAAATTATTTTATAATAAATTATTTTAAAATAAATTATTTTAAAATAAATAACCTTATTAAATTATTTAAAATTATTTTAATAAATAACTATATTTTATAATT
This sequence comes from Hibiscus syriacus, assembly GCF_006381635.1. Taxonomy (NCBI): domain Eukaryota; kingdom Viridiplantae; phylum Streptophyta; class Magnoliopsida; order Malvales; family Malvaceae; genus Hibiscus; species Hibiscus syriacus. The sequence continues at coordinate 3,685,087 of NW_024063485.1, read as the reverse complement.
GTTCTTGAAGAGGTTTGAAGACATTTGAAGACATAAAATCAAGTCTGCACCAAGAAGAGCTCGCGCAGACGTTTGAAGAGCTTCTGTCTTCTAAAAAACAAACAGTCTGCGAAGCCTAATGTCTGCTCGTGATCTGCGCGACGCAGACATAAGTGGTTTGAAGAGCTTGCACAGTGAAAACAAACACCACCTTAGTCTTGTGGGATTGTTTTTTTTTTAAAAAATTAAACCAAATGACATCATTTGTTATGATTTTTTAAGACCTAATTTTATTTTTTTGATTATAGTTATATAATTATATTTATTATTTAATATGTTTTACCTTGAATATTATGTTGTAGTTGATTTGAATCATTTTTTTTCACTTGATTTTATGATTTTTAATTTATATATATTATGACTTGTGATATTTTTATACCTTTTAATATTATAAACTTAAAAAAAGTGTTACATATATATTAATATTGCTTTGCATATTATGTAAAATTTAAAAAAATATTCGGTTGAACCAGTGAACCAGTACCTTCACCGGTTCAATGTCCGCTCCGGTTTTAAAAACATTGCAAACAAACCTTCAAAAACCATTTATTCCTTTTCTTTTAGAATTATTCCCAACTTTTTTAAAATACTATTAAATGATTACAATATAATATTTATTTAAAATATTATTTTGTTATTAACAATTCACATATATCTTACAATCGATTATGAATCTAAAGATAAAAATAATAATAAGAGTAATTTAAAGATACAAATACAATCGACTATGAATCTAAAGATAAAAAATAATAAATAAGAATATTTTTTATATTAATTAAGGATCTCGTTGATTATTAAAATACATGACAGTCAGAATAAAATTAAGAAGTGCAATTAAAAGTGCATTTACAGGAGAAAGTAGGATGAATATCAAAATACCATACGTTATTTATCAAAATTTGATTCTGTCAATGATAAACGTCCAAGTTTAATATATACAAATTATACGTCAATAAATTTAAGAAATTTATTAATTGCACTTCTTAATTTTATTTTCACTATCATGTATTACAATAATCAACGAGATCCTTAATTAATAAAAAATAAACTATTCTTCTTTAGTATTAATTTTATCTTTAGATTCATAGTCGATTGTTTATTATTATTTTTCTTTAAGAATTATTTTAAATGTAGTGTTTTTACCTTTATCGATTTTTAAGAAAAGGGAAATTGGACATATAAATTTAATTTAATTGCTTTAAACAATTATTTTAAATTTGAATTTGGTATTTGTAACCATTATTGATTTCTCATATTATAAATAAATCATTATTATAATACAATATATTATAATAAAATCATTTAATTCCAATCATTCTCATCATTTCTCTTGAAAAAACTTTAACATAAAAAAATAAAACAGTATCTTTTTAATAGTGAAAAATGTCAATACCTCCACTTTTGAGGCCAAAAGTAAGATGCGAACAGAACACACTGGAAGCACGGCTCGATGTGTCCCCCCTCTAATGCCGCCAGACCCTCCATACTCCTTCATGTGCCTTCCACGTGACGATTCTTCCGATCTTGCTCTTGTAAATTGTCAAAAATACCCTAAACAAATCCATTTTATTATTTTTCTCATAAATGCTAATTTTTCAAGCTCTCTCTCTCTGGTTTAATTTTCCATATATGCGATTGATAACCAATCATTGTGTTAGGAAAAGATTCAAATTACGGTCGTAATCGTGTTTTTGATTGCACCACATTTATCGTGATTGCGGACATAACATGCACAATAACGATGATTGTGGGTTTTGCGATCATACAATAACAATCACAGATGGCACTGATATTGCTATATAAAGAAAGCTATTACGGACACGGACCACAATTTAAATATTTGGCCTTATGCCTTTGGAAGTCATGTCTCCTGTCATTCCTTTAAGCTTTTAGAGTTTCCTAAGACCTTGGGAGTTTTTCAAAGGCTCCAATGCTTTGTATCCTCTGGACAACTACATTACCTTGACGTGACAACCGAAAGATTTACATGATAAACAATCATTATCTGCTAGCTATATTTATCTAGTATGCTAATTTGAAAACATACATCATTGTCGAAGGTCTTACACCAACACTAAAAGCAATATATAAGTCACCATGCAAGGCTAAGAGAAAAGTATTTTCTCTCTCAGGCTTTCTTTCGCTCTGTATGACTATTCATCATCTCCTCCAACTCGTTTGCTCTCTGTCGACACCCGTTTTCGTCCGAATGTTTCGTCTAATTATTGTTTAAATTTTTATTTTTATTTTTATCTATATTATATTTATTTTATTTACATTATTTATTTATTTTCTTACAGGCCAAATTGCAAGCTCACAATTGGATCCAATTACAAAGGGTCATCCGACCCAAACTAGTCCAAGCTGACGCCCAAACAACCCAGTAGGCTCATACCATAATCCAATTAGGGTTTATTGAAACCCTAACTTTCCAACAAACATCCTAGCCACCGCTGCTGCCAGATTAGGCTCTCCAGGCGCCGATCACTCCCGCCGTCCACGCTGCCTACTGCTAAGAAACCAACGAACATAGTCACCATCATTTCCCATCTAAATTGTTTTTTAACAGTGAAATCAAAAAAAAATTCAACAGAAAATCAAAGCAGTTCACCTACCCAATTGGGAGACCATTCCCTGCCATTATGCACAGTGAATAGAGAAGGCAGTAGACTAGGTTCTTCTATAGATTTTTTTATGTTATGTTCTCTGTAAAAAGTTGGGTATAAAACCTAAAAAAGAAAAAGATGTGAGGTGCTCCTATTAAAAAGAAAAGAAAAGGAAATGAAGTCTTTCTATTTTCAAAACAAAAATGGCCTAATTTATTTTATTTTATTTTATTCTATTTTATAATTATTTTTGAAGTAAATAAAAAATAAAGGGAAAAAAGAGGGGTTTTACCTCTCGGTCAGAACATCACCAACGTTCGGAGTCTCCATCGCTGAATCTGAACGATGAGCATAAGCATTTAAAGGAAGAGAGTGTCATACTTCAAGATCGGGTCGATCCAACGGCGGAGAAAGTATATCAGAGCATGAGAAGCCGAAGGATTTTCAGCCATTTTCGTGGAGTTGAAGGTCGAATCTCATATAACAAATCCCCAATTCAACCTCACGACACCAAAGCGAGCAAATCCCTAAAGTTTGGTGTCAACGACAACCAAAGACAGGGACGGTCGACACGACAGTCGGTGACGGCTCTCGTTGTCGGTTTCTGGAGAAATATAGGGAGAAGGGAGAGAGTTTGAGGAATGAGAGAGAGTGAAGAAGGGAAAATGAGGAAAAAAACAAAAAGGGGTATATATAACACAAATCATACGTCGTCGTGTTGGGCTATGACTGTGCGTTTTGGCCCCCAATGGTCTAATCTCTTCCGCACTCCTCCCAAGTTTATCTAGCTTGCATTTTGGTCACTGTCATGCCATCTTTTCAAATTTAATTGTCCTTATTTTTCTATTTTTCATTTTTATTTCTAAGTACTAACTTTTTGGTTTATTTTCTTTCAAGTCCCTCTACTTTACGCAAGTTTTTCCACTTTGGTCACTGGTCCCCTATTTATTTTATTTCTTTAATTTTTTCTCTGATTTGTGCTTGTTTTAATTTAGTCACTATTATTATTTTGGGTTTATTCGAATTTAATCATTGATTTTTACGTTCATTCATTTTAGCCTCTGTTTGGATTCTGATTCTTATTTTATTATAATTTGGATGTGATGTTTGTAATTTATTCATTTTAGTCACTTTTGAGACTTTGTTAACCTTTTGATTTGAATCTTTTATTCTGCACATGTTCATTTTAGTCCCTGTTTAAAAGTTTATTTTATTTATGATTTTGCCTTGTTATTTCATGGGTGTTGTATTGTGGTCCATGTGGTTTATCTATTGTTGTTTATTATAATTTTAGCATGTAATTTTGTAAATTCTTATATTTTAGTCCTAAATATTTATAGTTTATTTGTATTCCTAGTCCTTGTATGTTAGGTTGTTTATATTTTGATCCTCACCATTGTCATGATTGTTATTTGATTTTTTAAGTTTTTGTTTTTTATTTAAAATTATATATTTGATATATATACTATTTATTTATTATATGATTTTAGGATAACATGTTTATATGTATATTTGTACTAAATAAACTATTATATTCTTTATATGTCCATGTTACATGCGTATATTTTTTACATATTACATGCATATAATAAAATTTATATTTATGTTTTCAATTATTATTTTTTACATTACTAAGGTAATGTATGAATTAATTTTAATTAATTTTTTTTACATCGGTTCACTATTAAGTATTACATATTTTATATTTATGTAATGCATATACATACAATGCTTAGGTTCTATTTTAAATTAAATTGCATGGTACCCTCACAAGTATTTCTTGATTCAATCATAATAATTTGACTAAAGGATTATCCGTTTATTTTGAGATTAAGGGAAGTGATTGTCTTAAAGAATAAGATGTCACTTTCAATAATCTTAATTTGATTATATTTAAAATTTGGGGATTGAGAAAAATATCATGTTCTTTTAATTAAATTCACTAAGAAAGACTGTTAGATCGAATCTAAGGTCTCTTCTCGATGTATTTAAATAATTGAACATCCTATTCTTATTAATGTGGTAAACTAATCGTATTTGCTTGATGTATGTTGGTATTTTTTTTATTTTAGTATTTTTTAATGATTTTCCAAAATAAATCGCACTCGAATTAATATTGAGTTTTAGGATGAAATAGTAATATTTTTTATTTTGATTAGAGTAATAACGACTGCTTTAAGGCATGAGAAGTTATTTATTCTCGATTGGAAATAATTGAATATTACTATTTTCCCTCTTAAAATTCAAAGAGTATGTTTTAAAAAGAAAATATAAATTTAATTTATTTTATTTCATTGTTATTTATGCATTTGAATTTTAAAATTAGTGAATTTTAGGAATTCTGATCGACAGTAATAATTTAAATATTATTGTGTTTGTCCTAAATTTCAAAGAATGTTTTTTGTATGGGATCTTAAATTAAATTAAAATTGAACTCGTAAATTTCATTGCAAAGAAAACTAATTAATCTACTAGGTACTGATTTAGGGAGCTGTGGGGGTGCTAATACTTCCCCACACGTAACCGACTCCTGAACTTACATTTTGGTAATGCAGGCCATGATTTTTTTTGTTTTAATTAAAATTAATATTTTTATTAAAATGACAAATACATTTTTCGGTGCTAAATCACACCCTAATCAAAGATTGGTTGCAACTCCTCGAATCACATGCTATTATTAAAAAAAAAAGTCACCAAATTATTTGAGACAAGATCTTTCAAAAAGTCACTTTTAAAAAAATTAATTTTTAAAAGAAAAATCATTTCGACAGCTTGGCGAAACTGATGGAGATTTTTTTAGAGAGTCAAGTGATTAGTCAATTAATTAATTGTCTTTGCAATGAAAATTACAAGTTTGTTCTAATTTGGTTTTTGATCCCTTGTTTGGTAAATAAATTTTATGTTTATAATTTGATTAACCACTAAATAGTTGTACTAATTTATTTTCTAATGTTTTCAGATTAAATAAAAGTGCTAGATTTTGAGAAATTTTTTTTGTGTTGTTTGTTTTGTTTTCGCTTTTCCTCACACACTGCACAACTGCATTTGCATAACATGAGCTAAAACCCCGCTCCGTCCTATTTAAGTAAAAGTGAGAAGCTACTCCCTTGTGTGGTTTTCATCTCCGTATGGGATAGTGGATCACTCCTGGGGCTCATGCTTTATAGTCCTCATGATGGTTTTCACCTCTGTATGGACATAAGGAGGCGTGTCCCTTTGAATTGAACTCGATCCGAAAGCTTATGATGGGTTATGATTGAGGGTCTGGCAGCCCAAAGGGGCACCGACAAGGACAATTCAAGAACCTTTTACTTTAGAGCAGAACCCAGCATATAGTGAACCTAGAAACCAGATAGAGCCTTACCCAAACCTTAAGGGTCCCGTAAGGAGAGTACACAAGGAAAAGATCTTTTGAGTCCTTTAATTTTTCTAGTTTAATTTTGTTTTTCGAGTAAATGTATGTGAACTAGAGATAATGCGATTGATTTATTTTTTTGAATAAGCATGCATACTAGATGACAAGAGGTTAGGATTTTTATGTTAAACAAAACATGGGGGTAGAAAGCATGTTGGGTAGGATTTATTATACCATGTATAGGTCGTCAACCAGTGAGGGTAGGTTTTTTTTATGCTTGTAGTACTTACTATTTGTTGTTTATCTTATGTGTACTAACTCATTTTTGTTATGTTCTATTTTATTTTGATTTTATTCTCTTGCATTTGAATCTTCATGTCATCCAAAGGTGTTAATTCTCAAGTGATTGACTAAGTAAGAAGATTGTTCATAATGAGACAAGAAATTCTTAGCCCTGTAGTCAAAATCAATAGATCCAAAGATGTTCTAATGATCAATGAAGAAAGACATTTGATGAATGAAGAAATTTGAAGCTGATTGAATACGTCCTTTGAAGGTACCAAGGCCAAGATGTTTCCTCAAGAGATAGATTCAGTCATACCAAGGAAAAGAATACCCTTCACGAAGACATGAAAACAACTTCACATTGGAAGTAAAAATGGATTTCTCATGATTCAACCATAAATAATTTAAGGACATCCGACGTCATCAAATGTGATAAAGTACACCGACAACTTTGGGTGAAATGTTAGATCCCATGAAGAGTACGACTCAATGAAATAAAGAAATTACAAATCACAAGTTTATTTTGACTACCAGGTGTAATGAAACATTGTTGTCTAAAAGAAGGTTATTCTATAGTGGTCACTTATGGGATTAACCCTTCTGCATTTGCATTTTGCATCTGCATTTGTATTGTATTAATTTAAGCATTTTTACATGCATCAACCTGGAGTATGGGGTAATTTGTGAAAGATTTCATGACAAAAATATTAAAGGTAAATTGAAGCCAACCCATTCGTACCTAGAGAATGAGTGAGAGCCATGAATATGAAGCTTGGGGAATGCCACTAAGAACTGTGGTGTACCGAATAACAAGTTACAAAATCTAATCGATTTGGGGGGATGGTCTTTTAATGAGCAAATGGGGCATTAGATTGTAATAACCCTAAAAATCCATCGAGCACCCATATGAACAATTTGGGCATCTTAATTATGAAGAGATCATTCTTCCACCATGAAGCTTTCTTGCACTTGCATTAAGAGCACTCTTGTTTGAACTCATTTTTGTTCTATCTTTTTATTAAATATTTTGTTACGTTAGTTAATGATTGAATTTATGTTACCTTTTAAGGTTGCTAACAATTGAACTAGTTAATCTTGTAGTTCTTCTAATATAATTTGAATTAAAAGCTCCCTTAAGAATTAAGGTTATGACCTCTGGGCAAGTGAACCCTCCTAAAACAAAAACCCTTAACCTTACTCCAGGGATACACCAGAATACATACCTTCTCTTGCAGGGACCAAGCTAGCCTCTCCTCGGATGAAGAGACAATTAAGGGCTTGGCATTCAGTTATATAGGGATGTGGACAAAATGGGGCATCTTATACACGAGACTGCAAGCTGATTGGTTTCTACTTCTGTTAATGATGTTCAATGATGATTTTAATCTTCATAGATGGAATAGTGAGTAGGTGAATCTAGTTTAGGTCATTTGCTTGGAAATTGAACTCTAAGGATGAGATTTTCTGACTTTCAACAACACCTAGACTATAACATTCTTCTTGACAAGCTTAAGAAATTGAATCCATATACCCATAATAATTATATGTAAACAATAAAGCTTGAGTTATGCCTATAGAGCAACTGGTTAAACGCCCCGACTTTATGGATAGATTCAAATAGCCAAATAAAGGCATTATAAAATATAAATGTACAATAAAGTTGAATTTAGCTAGACAAGCATGGTAAATTAATTGAATTTACTAAATAGGAGTTGTTCTTCTTGACAAGCTTAAGAAATTGAATCCATATACCCATAATAATTATATGTAAACAATAAAGCTTGAGTTATCCTATAGAGCAACTGGTTAAACGCCCCGACTTTATGGATAGATTCAAATAGCCAAATAAAGGCATTATAAAATATAAATGTACAATAAAGTTTGAATTTAGCTAGACAAGCATGGTAAATTAATTGAATTTACTAAATAGGAGTTTTAGTGAATATGGACTAAGGGAGTCAATGAACACCTGTTATAGTTAATTTCACACAGCACTCAGGAATTTCATTTTTAGACCAATATTTCTGCACCGCCTTTGTTAGAGGAGTCTATGAAGCTTGAATAAATGGAAGATTTAGAGAAACCGAAATAGAAGTGTTCTAAAAGGTTTAAATTGATTATGCTAGTTGCGACATTTGTTTGCACCCATTAAATGCCAAGCCATAAATAAGGGGCATGTATAATTTCAAAGAGCAAGGACACAAGAAGGACTTGATAGTTGAAACCTTATAAAATAGGAAGCTAGCCTAAACCAATCTATAATCCTGACACTTTTCAAAGAGCTATAAGTTTGAAGGATTAAGAGAGTAACTAATTCTTCGATATCCGATGAACTTTTGTTTTTAATATTTGTCTCAATTATGAAACCTAGAAAGGGGCAATATTTTAAAAAATGATTAAACATTTTTCAATTTTTTCAAATTATGAAAATAAAATGAAGAAGAAAAACATTATGACAAGACGATCTCTCTGAGTAGATCTGATAGTTGACACGTGTCTCTCAGACACATAGCTCATGCTTAATCAGTGGAGCAAGAAATGATAAATGTTGGGGCATTTTTGAAGGCACATATCATCCAGAAATGATAAATGTGGGCATTTTTGAAGGCCCATATCATCCCATATCATCCAGGAATACTATATCATTGAATTAATTAATTAGACATTATTTCAATGAGACATAAAGTGTGAAGAATGAAAATGGTGAAACAGGGACAATGAAGCTTACTACATATGATTGTTTTGTACATCATCACATACATTTACATTATTATGGTGATTTCCACACTTTAATGTTGGGAAGCCAAAGCGTCCCACTTATATTCCCACTAAGCTTGTTTTTTGGTATCCATTGCATCACTATACAAAGCTCTTAACACCATGCAAAGAGCTTCTCTAGTTGAAAAATCTAGGCAGAAGCCACAGGGAAGGATGAATAAGTTATTGAATGTTTTACGAACTAGTAACTATGGAACTGAACCAATGTTGCAATCATGTGGTGTTTCCATAAATTCTAATTTTACCCAAGATGAAGGTTGTCTTTTGCAACCCTGAGGTTAAAGTGAGGAATGGTGAAGTTTCTTTCCACAAAATGGGCGATGAAATTTTAACAGCAGAAACTAGTGGAGCCAACTAAGATTGAATATTGGCTTCTCGGCACGATGGGATACAAATAGCATTGTTCGAGATCTGATTAGATGTGGAGACATGAAGTAATAGGATAGACTCCTCCCTTTGATGTGTTTCAAGATTCAAATCAGAACAAACACTTCTCTCCTGTTGATATAGTGGATAAATGTTAAAGAATCCAATCTAAACTTCCTAGAGCTCCATTGTTTCTCCTTTGTGTTTTACCTAATAAGAAAAAAATATGATCTTTATGAATATTTTTGAGTTTGGCATAGTCATATAAGTGCAATACCTTATGGATTTGCTTCTAAAAATCAATGCAAGCTGAGGACTGAATTCGATGTTAGCATTGAGAAAACACCTTCAATTCCAGTTGTTCTAAGGTTTCAACCATCATCCTAGGCATAGATGTGTCTCATGGCTTTCCTGGGCAGTCTGATATTCCATCAATTACTGCGATGGTCAGCTCCAAGCAGTGACCTTTGATTTCCAGCTACAGGGTAACAATACATTCACAGTCTCCAAAGCTTGAAATAGTGGATCCTCTTTTGAAAGATGAAATCTATATTAGATTTCTACACAAATTCGTCAGAGAAAGCCAACCTTATCAGGGGGAAATTTGTTGGGGTAAGAGAAATTGATACAAGTCCAAAATTACAAGAGTGCCGCTGGTGCAAACAAAAAGTGAAGACAACTTAATGAGGAAGAGAAAGAAGATCGTTATTGCAGCCATTCCCACCACATATAAAAACATGCATTTATACATGATACATGAATTTGCATCATACATCATTTCAGATATACATCTCTCTCATGAGGATGTCTGTAAAATCTGTTTTGAGAAAAAAATTTGTCTCTCTTAAGACGGTTTCCCTAGAAACTTCAATCGTGACCTTCTTAGGACATGTCTCCTAGAATACTCAATCTTGTCTTACTAAAATTCATTTTTCCTTGAAACTTCAACTTGACTCTCTTATGAGGAGTCAATATTTCATTGTTCATTCTTGACTTTCTCATAAAGAGAAATCAATCTTTTAGTATTGTTGTTCTTGACTTTCTTGAGAAGATGAGTCAATCTTTTAGTGTTTCTATTATTGACTTTCTTGAAAATGGGAGTCGATCTTTTAGTGTTTTCTTACTTGACATTCGCGTGCAAAAGAGTCAACCTTTTAGTGGTGTTATTCTTGACTTTCTCGCAGAAATGGGTAAACTTTTTAGTAGTATCCTTCCTCAACTTGGCTTTCTCGTATAGAGGAGTCAATCTTTCTATAATGTTGTCTTCAATCCTGTCTCTATAGGAATTATGTCCTAGAAAGTTTAGTTTAGTATTCCTAAATATTGTTCCCCAAGGAAACTTCTCCTTGAGGTTTTTAGGATCGTTTCTTTAGAAACCCTATACTTTAGTCTTTCTTGAGATCGTTTCCTTGAAACTTCAACATTGTCTTCTATAAGACTATGTCTCTAGAAATTAAGTCTGTCTATTTTGGGTCGTTTCTGTGAAAGTTCTAATTTTTTCTTTCTTAAATACCTTTCATTTTCTCAAAAGATTAATGATAAATGAATTGCATCAATGCATTCATTATTCAAATACGTTGCACTTTCAAGATGAATATTTTATAGGTTTTTCAAGAAAACTAAAGATTTATGACAAGCAGAAGTCATTAATCAATTTAAAGTCCCAAAAAAGGAGAGGTACAAGAGACACTCAAGTCAAGGCAGATTCTCATATCTGGTGACTGCTAGACAAGTTTCAATAGGAAAAATTGATTTTCAAAGATTCTTTTGAATTCCAAGCCTTCAGGTATGGCGTTTCAAAATTCTCAAAAATATACTAAAAAGTTATAATGTTTAATTTTCAGATTTGATATTCTTGAAGACAAGAGAAGCAAATCAAACTCGATTCAATCTTCCCTAAAGAACAGTGAAATGAATCAACGTTTTTGGATCTGATCTACCTTGAAGGACATCGAAGCATATCTCTTTTTTCATATTTTATCTTCCTTGATGAGTAGTGGAACAAATCTACCTCGATTCAATCGTCCCTAGGAACAGTCAAATGAAATAACGTCTCCAGATCTGATTTACCCTGAAGAGCAATAGAGTATATCCCCATGTTTTCCAGATTTGATCTTCCCTGAGGAGCAATGGAACAAATTTACCTCGATTCAATCTTCCCTAAGGAACATTGGAATGAATCAATGTTTCCATATCTGATCTACCTTGAAGAACAGCGGAGCAGATCCCTTTTTTCCCCAGATTTGATCTTCCCTGAGGAGTAGTGAAGCAAATCTACCTCGATTCAATATTCCCTGAGAAAAACTGGAATGAATCAACGTTTCCAGATCTAATCTACCCTGAAGAGAAGTGGACTAAATCCCCATTTTTTCCATATTTGATCTTCCCTGAGGAGCAATGGAACAAATTTACCTCGATTCAATCTTTCCTGAGGAACAGTGGAATGAAACAACATTTCCAGATTTGATCTACCCTGAAGAGCAGTGGAGTATATCCCTTTTTTCTAGTTTTGATCTTTCCTGAGGAGTAGTTGAACAAATCTACCTCGATTCAATCTTTCCCGAGGAACAGTGGAATGAATCAACGTTTCTAGATCTGATCTACCCTGAATAGTAGCGGAGCAAATCCCTTTTTTCAGATTTGATCTTCCATAAGGAGTAGCAGAACAAATCTAACTCGATTCAATCATCCCTGAGGAACAGCAGAAGGAATCAATGTTTCCAGATCTGATTTACCCTGGAGAGCATTGGAGCAAATCCCTTTTTTATATTTGATCTTCCCTAAGGAGTAGTGGAACAAATCTACCTCGATTCAATCTTCCCTGAGGAACAGTGGAATGAATCAACATTTCCATATATACTCTACCCTGAAGAGCAGTGAAGCATATCCCTTTTTTTCAGATTTGATCTTCCCTGAGGAGCAATGAAACAAATCTACCTCGATTCATTCTTTCCTAAGGAACAGTGGAATAAATCAACATTTCCAGATCTGATCTACCATGAAGAGTAGTGGAGTAGATCCCTTTTTTCCATATTTGATCTTCCCTGAGGAGCAATGGAACAAATTTATCTCGATTAAATCTTTCCTGAGGAACAGTGGAATGAAACAACATTTCCAGATTTGATCTACCCTGAAGAGCAGTGGAGTATATCCCTTTTTTCTAGTTTTGATCTTTCCTGAGGAGGAGTTGAACAAATCTACCTCGATTCAATCTTTCCTGAGGAACATTGGAATGAACCAACGTTTCTAGATCTTATCTACTCTGAAGAGCAGCGGAGCAGATCCCGTTTTTCAGATTTGATCTTCCATAAGGAGTAGCGGAACAAATCTAACTCGATTCAATCTTCCCTGAGGAACAATGGATGAAATCAACGTTTCCAGATCTGATCTACCCTGGAGAGCATTGGAGCAAATCCCTTTTTTATATTTGATCTTCCCTAAGGAGTAGTGGAACAAATCTAACTTGATTCAATCTTCCCTGAGGAACAGTGGAATGAATCAACATTTCCAGATATACTCTATCCTGAAGAGCAGCGGAGCATATCCCTTTTTTTCAGATTTGATCTTCCCTGAGGAGCACTGAAACAAATCAACCTCGATTCATTCTTTCCTAAAGAACAGTGGAATAAATCAACATTTCCAGATCTGATCTACCATGAAGAGCAGTGGAGTAGATCATTTTTTTCCATATTTGATCTTCCCTGAGAAGCAATGGAACAAATTTACCTCGATTCTATCTTTTCTGAGGAACACTGGAATGAAACAACATTTCCAGATTTGATCTACCTTGAAGAGCAGTGGAGTATATCCCTTTTTTCAAGTTTTGATCTTTTCTGAGGAGTAGTTGAACAAATCTACCTCGATTCAATCTTTCCTGAGGAACAGTGGAATGAATCAACGTTTCTAGATCTGATCTACCATGAAGAGCAGCGGAGCAGATCCCATTTTTCTGATTTGATCTTCCATAAGGAGTAGCGGAACAAATCTATCTAGATTCAATCTTCCCTGAGGAACATTGGAAGGAATCAACGTTTCCAGATCTGATCTACCCTGGAGAGCATTCGAGCAAATCCCTTTTTTATATTTGATCTTTCTTAAGGAGTAGTGGAACAAATCTACCTCGATTCAATCTTCCCTGAGGAACAGTGGAATGAATCAACATTTCCAGATATACTCTACCCTAAAGAGCAGCGGAGCATATCCCTTTTTTTTTAGATTTGATCTTCCCTGAGGAGCAATGAAATAAATCTACCTCGATTCATTCTTTCCTAAGGAACAGTGGAATAAATCAACATTTCCAGATCTGATCTACCATGAAGAGTAGTGGAGTAGATCCCTTTTTTCCAGATTTGATATTCCCTAAGGAATAGCTAAAGGAATCAACATTTTCAGATCTGATTTACCCTGAAGTGTAGTGGAACAAATCCTCTTTTTTTCACATTTGATCTTCCCAAAGGAGTAGGGTAACAAATCTACCTCAATTCAATCTTCTTTGAGGAATAGTGAAGTGAATCAAAGTTTCCAGATATGCTTTACCCTGAAGAGAAGCAGAGTAGATCCCCTTTTTCCAGATATGATCTTCCCTCAAGAGCATTGGAAAAATCTGCCTCGATTCAATCTACTATGAAAAATAGTGGAGTGAATCAACATTTCCAAATCTGATCTACCTGAAGAGCAGTGGAGCAGATCCCCTTTCAAATTTCATCTTCAAGAATTTCTCTTGAGATGTTGCACATTTCCAGTCTTAATTTAGACAATATCATATTGCAAAACACATAATTGATCAGACGAAAACAAATTGTCTCTTCGTCTTTGCCCTATTCTTGTAACACAAGAATAGACAAAGAATGGTAGCTGTTGACACCCGTTTTCATCCGGATGTTTCGCCTAATTATTGTTTAACTATTTATTTTTATTTTTATCTATATTATTATTTTATTTTATTTATTTCATTATTTATTTATTCTTACAGTCCAAATTGCAAACCCACAATTGGGCCCAATTACAAAGTCTGGCCTAAAGCAGTCAAAACTGTCTCCCAAACAACCCAATAGACCTAGTCCCTAACCCAATTAGGGTTTGTTGAAACCTAACTTTCCAGCAAGCATCCCACCCACCGTCGCCAGATTAAGCTCTACAACAGTCGTTCACTCCTTCCGTTCACACTACCTACTACCAAGAAACCAAAAACCACAGTCATCATCATTTCCCATCGAAACGGATTTTAATAGTGACAAATCAAAAAATAAAATTTCAATAGAAAATTAAAGCGGATCACCTACTCAATTGGGAGACCATTCCCTGCCACTATGCACAGTGAATAAAGAAGGCAGTAGAGTAGGTTATTCTCTAGATTTTTTTATGTTATTTTCTCTATAAAAAGTTGTGTATAAAACCCAAAAAAGAAAAAGATGTAAGGGGGTCTCCTAATTCAAAAAAGAAAATAGAAATTGTAAAATGGGGTTTCTCAATTCAAAAACGAAAAGGAAATGAAGTCTTCCCCGTTTTCAAAACAATGAATGGCATAAATTTTTTATTTTATTTTATTTTATAATTATTTTCGAAGTGAATAAAAAATAAATAGAAAAGAGAGGGATTTTACCTCTGAGTCGGAACATCACTAGCGTTCAGAGTCTTCATTGCCAAATCTGAATGGTGAGCAGAAGCATTTAGAGGAAGGGAACATCATACTTCAAGACTGGGTCGATCCAACGACGAAGATGGTAGATCAAAGCATGGGAAGCCTAAGAGTTTTTGGCTCTTTTCATGGGGTTGAAGGCCGAATCTCACAAAATGAAGCCCTGATCTGACCTAATAACTCCAGGGCGAGCAAACCCCTAAAGTTTAGTGATCAACGGCCACCAGAGATGGCGATAGCGCTCGTCACAAGTTTATGGAGAAATGTAGAGAGAAGGGAGAGAGTTTGAGGAAGGAGAGAGAGTTTGAGGAAGGGAAAATGAGGAAAAAACAAAAAGGGTATATATAACACAAATCAAATGTCGTCATTTAGGGCTATGACTGTGCGTTTTGGTATCCAATGGTCTAATCTCTTCCGCAACCCACCAAGTTTATCTAGCTTGCATTTTGGTCACTGTCATGCAATCTTTTCAAATTTAATTGTCCTTATTTTGCTATTTTTCATTTTTATTTCTAAGTATTAACTTTTTGATTTATTTTTTTCCAGGCCCCTCTACTTTACGCTCATTTTTCCACTTCGGTAATTGGTCCCCTATTTATTTTATTTCTTTAATTTTGTTCTCTGATTTGTGCTTGTTTTAATTTAGTCATTATTATTATTTTGGTTTATTTGAATTTAGTCATTGTTTACGTTTAGTCATTTTAGCCATGTTGGATTCTACTTCTTATTTATTATAATTTGGATGCGATGTTTTCAATTTATTTCATTTTAGTAACTTTTCGAGACTTTGTTGACCTTTTGATTTGAATCTTTTACACATGTTCATTTTAGTCTTTGTTGAAAGTTTTATTTTGTTTTGATTTTTTTCTTGTTATTTCATGGGTGTTGTATTTTGGTCCATATGGTTTATTTATTATTGTTTATTTATAATTTTAGCATGTAATTTTGTAAATGCTTATATTTTAGTCTTAAATATTTATAGTTTACTTGTATTCCTAGTCTTTGTATGTTAGGTTGCTTATAATTGATCCTCACCATTGTCATGTTTTTTATTTTTTTAAAGTTTCTGATTTTTATTTATAAAATTATATATTTTATTTATTACTATTTAATTTATTATTATTTTAGGATAACATGTTTATATATATATTTGTACTAAAATATACTATGGTATATCTTTTATATCCAAGTTACATGTGTATAATATATATTTTTTTTAATTTTACATATTACGTGTATGTAATAAATTTATATTTATGTTTTTAAATTATTATTTATTTACGAGGTATATTAAGGTAATGTATGAATTAATTTTTTTACATCGATTCACCATTAAGTATTACATATTATTATATTTATGTGATGCATATACATACAAAGCTTAGGTTCTATTTTAAATTAAATTGTATGGTACCCTCACAAGCATTTCTTGATTCGATTAAAACAATTTAACTAAAGGATTATCCGTTTACTTTGAGATTAAGGGAATTGATTGCCTTAAAGAATAAGATGTCACTTTCAATAATCTTAAAATAAAAGGGTATCCTACCAAAAGAAACCCAATTTTTTTTTATTACATTTAAAATTGGGGACCAAGAAAAATATCATGTTCTTTTAATTAAATTAACTGAGAAAAGACTGTTAGATCAAATCTAAGGTCTCGTCTTGATGTATTTAAATAATTGAACATCCTTATTCTCATTAATGGTTGGTAAACTAATTGTATTTGTTTGGTGTATGTTGGTAGTTTTTGTATGTATTTTTAATGGGATTTCAAAAAATAAATCACACTCGAATTAATATTGAGTTTTAGGATGAAATGGTAATATTTCTTTATTTCGATTGGAGTAATAAATGATTGTTTTAAGGCGTGAGAGGTCATTTCTTCTCGATTAGAAATAATTAAATATTAATGTTTTCCCTCTTAAAATTCAAAGAGTGTGTTTTAAAAAGAAAATCTTAAATTTAATTTGTTTTCTTTTATTGTTATTTATGCATTTGAATTTTAAAATTAGTGAATTTTAGGAATGAAATTATAATATTTATTTATTTCGATTGGAGTATGGATTGACTGCTTTAAGGTATGAGAGGTCGATTTTGGTAGAAAGTAAAAATTAAATATTATTGTGTTTCGTCCAAAAGTAAAAAGAATATTTTTTGTATGGGATCTTAAATTAAATTAAAATCAAACTCGTAAATTGCATTGCAAAGACAACTAATTAACCGACTAAGTACTGATTTAGGGCGTTATGGGGGTGCTAATCATTCCCTACGCATAATCGACTCTCGGACTCAAATTTTGGTAACACATTCCATAAATTTGTTGTTTTAATTAAAATTAATATTTTTATTAAAATGACAAATACATTTTTGGGTGCTCAATCACACCATAATAAAAGATTGGTGGTGACTCCTCGAATAAGGTGTTATTATTAAATAGGTCACAAAATTATTCGAGACTAGATCTTGGATATTAGTACCAAGTTTAGGTTTCAAGTATTATTAATTCATAGTTATCGATATGATACCCCACATGAATACTCACATCTTGGATATCAATACTCACCTCACGTACTCATACTATTTTTTAGCTTAAAAGTTTCAATAAATCACCTTGATGTTGATACCTTATCTTTGGTATTGATCTTATGATTAGTATTGATACCTTTAAGAACAATATTGATACTCATAGCCATTCTTGCCCATATTTATTCGTATATTCAAATGATACAAATAACAAATCATAGAAATGATCATTTCTAAGATTGAGAATCACTCTAAAATTCCTCTAATTAGTCTAGTTAGACCTAAGTCAATCTATAAGGCTTACAGGTGTTACTTAGGGTAATTTAACATAAAAATGACACATGTTCAACATCAATAACCATAAATTGATTCTAAAGAATACTTTAGCACTTTAGACACTAAATATGCATACACAACTAACAAAGCATCACATTTAGGAAGCACAAGTAGTATTTCTAAGTTCGAAGTGTACTATCTTATAGCCAAAATCCTGAAATAAAACTCCTTGCTCAACTTCCACCAAGCTTATCATTTCCCTTAATACTAGATTGTTCTTCAAACTCTTACATTAATCAAATAAGTGCAAAATTGATTGCTAACAAGTCTAAGAGATTAGGAATATAAAAACATGCTTAGTATGTTAAAAATGAATTCAAATGATCAGATATAGCTCAAGGGTTCAAAACCCTTCTAAAATCTCTTCTTGCCACATTCATCTTCCATGGAAGATATTGACCTCAATCTCAAGCTCAAATGGCATTGATCATTACTGTTACCTTCACTAAATCCAAGTGAATACAACACAAGAAACTTAGCTCATTTGGTAATTCAAGGATGTTCTTTATCATTTCAGTCAATGTTGTCACATGAGTGGTCTGTGTGTTCAGTCCAATGATGTCCACTACTGTAGCAACACGCCTACCTAACATAATCCTTTTATAGTAGTATTAACTATCGTGGATGGAAATCCTCTCTAAGATATCATAAGTTTCGTTGTAGGACTTGTCTAGCAATACTTCATTGGTAGAATCATCTACAACCATCCTTGTTTGCATGTTAAGCCCATTGTAGTAAGTCTCCATTTACGTCCAATGTTAGAAACCATGCATCGGACATTTCTGTAGCAAATCTTTAAGTTGCTCCCAAGCTTCATAAAGGTTTTCATGTTCTATTTGCATGAAAGATGTTATGTTGTTTCTTAGCCTTTAATTCTTGTTAGGAAGATTGAATCACAACAAGAACTTTTGGGCAAGTTCGTTATATGATGTTGTAGCACCAGGTCGCAGCAAATTGAACCATGCCTTGACTTTGTCGTGAAATGAGTACGAAAACAAATTTCAGCTTCAAGGCCTCCTCGGGCACTCCTTGTTGTATGAATGAGTCACACACTTCCATTAATGTTCGCAAGTGAGATGTAAGGTCCTTAGTGTGTATCCCACTATATTTCCCCATGGATTGTAGCATTTGGAACATCACTAGCTTCAACTCAAAGTTGGCAGCATAGATAGCTAGTCAAACAATGCCAAGATTTAATTCGTCCAAAATGGGCACAATGTGCTCTCAGATTGGCCTATATCTGTCATCAATGTTGTAGTAACCTGACCACACTGGTTCCTTGTGCATAGGAGGAATCCTCTAATTATTTTCCCATTTTTTTGGGAGATACTGATTATCCTCGATTGATAATGGTAGTTCACCATCATTTCCCACTACATTATGATTCATGTTTGGATGTCGTTGATTTTTCTATCTTCTTTGGTGAAAAATTCTCTCTATCTCTGGATTGAAATGTACTAAGTCCCAGTTATTGCTGCAGGTCATGCACCAACAACACCCTTTTAAAAGCTACCTACAGAAGTAAAAACAATGTTAGTAAATAAAAGAAAATAACTCTAAATGTAATGACACTCATCCTTGGCAACGACATAAAAAACTTGTTTCTTCGGTTAATACTACAATAAACAATGCAAGAGTACACTATTATCAAGTAGTAAAAGTGGATACATGTAATACATCGAGTCTCGTATCTACATGGATTAGTATTACTTCATAGAATTGTTATGTAACAAACGTAAAATTGTGTATAGTTGATATAGGGAGCAATACTGTAGCAATGTAATTAAAAATAGAATAGAATAAATGTGATTACACCATAAGTAAATGGAGCAATGATTGATTTAGGTAAAAGTTTGTTAAATATCAAACAACAACTTGCAATTAACAATGTTGTTACTAAGAATGTTACGACAAAACAATTAGCAAAAATATCTTTTATACTAAATGCTGCTGTCAGAAACGCTGATGTTATTTATGATGTAACCTACTCTCACAGCTATACTGGTTGGTTTATATCTCTACAAACAATAAAAAATTAAACTCAATCAACACTAATCAATAATACTAAGGCAAAGTGAATAAACATGAAATTCATAAAATATCCAAGTTTAACATCTCAACATAAAATAAAAACAAACTTCCCGTCCAAGTATTGTATTCTCTAACCGCTTATTGACTCAAAAGTTGATGTAGATTCGACCTAACAATCCAGTCCATCAGTAGTGCACATCAAAGACTACAACATTAATAATGTCACAACATTAGTATAACAATTTACAATAAAAACATTGAAATTAGACCAATAACAAGTCACTCACAATATGCAAATGGTGTAAAATATGCTAAAATAAATCTAATTATGATTTTAAAAATGCTAAAGTAAAAGCTTAGCTTAACTAGAAAGACTAAATAATAACTCTCTTGGAGAGTTGTCAATAGTGTCAAAACTTGTGTTCATGGATGAAAAGTGTATGACAAAGCATTACAAAGAAGACGCATATGACCTGAAAATATGAAAGGGGCAACAAAATGATGACAATTCAGTCTACACAAAATCAAGCTTTCATCAGGATGTCATTATTTAGAGCAAATAAAAGAACAATTGTTATAAAATAAAAAATGAAAAATAAATAAAAATAAAAATAAAAAAATAAATGAGAAAGAAATAAGAAAGAAAAAGAACAAAAGTGAAAACTCAAAAGGTCACTTTAAGAAAAAGAATCTAAGGTGAAAAACCTGAAAGGGCGCTTTAGAGAGAATAAGGTGGAAACCTGGGGAAATGCAAGGAAATGTTACATTTGAGTATGAAGTGATGTTCGAAGAATCAAAGATGAGGAATCAACAAAGAGAATAAAGCAAAGATTTCAGGATAGTGGAGTTTGCAACACTAGAATGATGTCATGCATGAATTTAGGCATTTAAAATAGGAGTATACACATTCATCTTTATCAATTTTGAATGTTTGACAAGAATTCAAAAAGTCATCAACAATTTTTCTGTTGAGTTAATCAAAAGGATGAAATAGCCAAGTGGGGTGAATTGGCAATTAAAATTTTGGTGGAAGCTTAAAAAATGAGAAATTGAACACAAGAATTTAGAGTGGTTTGACTTTCTAAACCAAGTATACATCCACTACCTTAACTATCCACACTAAGGATTTTTAAAAATTAAGTAATATTATCAACCTTTGAGGACAATGTGTAACCTTACGACTCCCTCAAGAATACACCCCAAATTCTTGAGAACACTCAATCAAATAGAAAATTACAAATTTGCAAAACTTGCAAACTTGGAAAACCCTCACAAGAAAAATGTTTACACAATTCAAGAACAAATAAGAACACTAAAAAAATAAAAAAAGAAAGTACAATAATGTTCTTTGAAAGAAAAAAAGAAATTCAAGAATGTTGACTTTGATTTTAGCTCAGTGTGGTTGCTTTGCCTTTCTTTTTGATTTGTTTTCACATATGGCTTGGAATATTGTTTTTTATCATCTCATTTGGGTTGTTGTGGGAGTTAATAGAGCTGTAGGGATGAAATTTACTGCAATAAATGCTACCCAGACGCCTTGAGTATCGACACTCAGGCTTGGAGTATCAGTACTGCCTGCATTAATTACAAAAATATATTCGTTGGTGAAAGGGGAGTATTGATACTCTAATGTGAGTATTGATACCGGTATCGATACTCTGAGTAACATTTCCAATACATGTCACTGATATGATAACTTTTTACTTTTCTAAATCCATTACAGAAGGAGATGGAGTAACATTTCTAATAGAGAATTCATAATATGAAGAACTCGATCACCAAGGAAGAAGAAGTTCATATAGGAGAGCTTGTTCAACCTCAACATGGCCTTATGAGAGAATATGGAGATTATATAGGAGAGCTTGTATACTCTTTCTAGAGAGGAAAAAGTGACAAGGGAAGAAGAAGTTCATATAGGAGAGCTTGTTCGACCTCAATATGGATTTATAGGAGAATATGAAGCTCATATAGGAAAATTTGTCTACTATTCTAGAGAGGGAGAAGAAGTTCATCATGAGAAGAACTTGTTCAATATTTCACTCAAATACACTTAAGGAGGTTGATCAACATTCAACGAGTGTTCATAATGAGAAGAACTTATAGATCAAAATTCAGTAATTTAGATCAAATACAAATGGTGTGTTCTATCGTTTCTTCATTCTTGGTCCACCATAATAAGCAAACAGGGACAATTGTAATCACTATTTTTGCGCCCAAACAATATATACCATTTTTATTTTTTTATTTATCAAATATAAACCAATTAAAAAATAAAGTCCACTATATTTTCTCAAACATATTACAAAATCAAATAACCCTAAACCTAAAAGTAACAATCCCCTACCCAAACATTAGAAACCGAACCTAAATATTATTACCGCTACCTCAAATTCCAGCCATTGGATCACTCTCCAATCAATGCTCCAGACCGCTCACAGCTAGAGTTTACGAAACCCTAGAGCAAACTAGAATAGCCTCATTTGCCATTTATTCATCTCTCACGTGATAAACTTCTCACAAAACAGTTGTCCCTTCATCCATAACAGCAAGTGTGAGCCATCCAACTATGGTCCCTAGCCCACAAGAAAGCCACGACCACCAACTCGATGCCAAATTGATCGATTAAGGCCATGTCAATATCTATGCAAGCAAAAAAATTAAAGAATTGGACAAAAATTGAGATTTTGCCTTTACGTTTTTACACTTGTAACTTTAGTTTGGATTTAAAAACTTAACAATGAAATCATAGACAATTGGTTATTAAGAAATAAAATTTTTAAAAGCAAATATGATTTTCTTGAATATCGCACCCCAATTTTGGGGCTAAAATTTTTCTGATTTTATTTCAGGATTAAATTTGAATTTCAGTTAATTTCAGAGATCAAAATGATTTTTAATTAAATAAGGTCCAAATCAAAAAGTTTCTAAAGTTGGATGACCAATGACATGATTTTCCCATTTTCCATAAATGTTCAACTTAAAACCTCCAAATCCCGAAACTTCCCAATTTAGAAACCCAAAAACCTCTTTGTCTCTTCCTTCTTATTTTTAGAAACTTTCTAGAGAAAATTTCTAATGACGTTTCGTCACTGATCGTTGCACCATTTAGCGTACCACCCATACCAACGTGATCCTTGCATTCTCCCAAGTTCACCATTGTTGTTTTTGATGTCATGAACACTAGCATATAGAGGGGTGAACAACATCAATTTTCTTACGTAGCATAATTAGAGTCTTCATCATTCACCATTATGAACCGAGGTTGGTAAGTTCCTTAAAACGCCTTTAATATAAGAATCCAATGCATACAGTAAAATAGATAACATGCACTCAAAATATAATGTTACTGTTTATTCAGTTCATTAGTTTGCTTTATTTGATCCTGGTTCTACCCATTCATATATATCATAATCTATTTTTAGGGGTTTCAATATCCTTGTTGAAAATACCATGAGTCCTGTGACAATTTAGAGTCGCGTAGGTCTATTCATTGAGTTGGATCAAATTTTTTAGAGGATGTCCTATAAGATCCCTAGGGAAATGTTCTTGGCCGATCTAATGGAGTTGGCTCTAGAAGATTTTGACTTGATTATTGGAATTGATTTGATGGACAAGCATCCAGTTAATCTCAATTGTGAGACCTAGAGAATTGTATTAAAGATTCTTAATAACTGAAAGAAAGTGATGATTAGGGAATATGTGAGTTCTTGACGAATGTATATGATTTGGTAGCTAAAAGATGATAAAAAAGGGTTCTGAAGTATTTCTTGTTTATATTCTGGATACCAGGGGTTCTTGATCTATTATAGAGGGAATCTAGACCTTTAAGGAATTTCCCTATGTTTTCCCCGAGGAATTGTCTGGTTTACCACCGGATAAAGACATTGAGTTTGAAATTGAAGTTTATTTCAGTTTGACATCAGTTTCTATTGCTCTTTACTATATGACCCTAAAGATCTTAAAGAACTGAAAGTCTAATTCCATGAGTTGTGATAAGGGATTCATTTGACCCACTGTTTTACCGTGGAGAGCTCCAGTTCTCTTTGTCAAGAAGAAAGATGGGACGTGTAGACTCTGCATTGATTACCAGGATCTAAACAAGATTACGGTTAAAAATTAATATCCCCCAGGATCGATGATATATTTGACCAATTTCGATAGGATACCGTCTTTTCGAGGATAGACTTAAGGTTTGGTTATTACCAACTCAAGATAAAAGATTCTGATGTTCCCAAGACTACATTTCGTGCTTGATATGAGAATTAATAGTTTCAAGTAATTCCATTTGGGTTAACTAATGCCCCTACTGCCTTTATGGATATGATAAATAAAGAGTTTTGACCTTATCTAGACAACTTTGTGGTCGTTCTCATTGGCACCATATTGGTGTATTCTCGGATAGAAGCAACACATGATGAGTATTTTAGGATCATTCTACAGTCTTTGAGGGAACATAAGTTGTATGCCAAATTGAGCAAGTGCGAGTTATGGCTTAGCGAGGTAGCTTTTTTGGGACATATCATATCTGTTGAAGATATTCTAGTGAATCCGAGTAAAGTAGAGGCTATTTTGAATTGGAAGTAACCCAAGAACATCTCGGATATTCGTAGCTTCTTAGTATTAGCTAGCTATTATCGTATTTTCATGGAAGGTTTCTCCATCATTGCAGCTCCTTTGACAAAACTGTTGAAAAAGGATATTCTATTTGTTTTGTCTGAAGAGCAACAAGCTAGTTTTCTGAAACTAAAGATTGTTCTGATTGAAGCCCTAGTGTTGATTCAGTCTAAATCTAGGAAATATTTTTTAATTTACAGTGATGCTTCTCACTCCAGATTGGGATGTGTTTTGATGCATGATAGAAAGATTGTAGCTTATGCGCCCTGTCAGCTAAAGCCATATGAGTGTAACTATCCCACCCACGATCTAGAGTTAGTTACAGTGGTTTTTGCTTTAAAGATTTGGAGACACTACCTCTATAGAGAAAAGTGTTACATCTATATTGATCATAATAGTCTAAAGTATTTGCTTCTATATTGATCATAAAAGTCTAAAGTATTTGCTTACTCATAAAGAGTTGAACCAAAGGCATCATCATTGGTTAGAGTTTCTGAAGGATTACGATTGTGAGATAGAGTATCATTCATGTAAGTCCAATATTGTGGCTGATGCCTTGAGCAGTAAGACAATACATGATTTGAGAACCTTGTTTACCAGGTTAAGCTTCTATGATGAAGGTATTTTGTTGATAGAGTTACAGGTTAAGCCAACCTTAGCTGATGAGATTAAGGTTAAGCAGCTCCTAGATAGCTCATTGTTTTCCATTTTTTGAGTAGGTTGAGCAGGGATCGAGTTCGGGTCATACTTTTAATCATGATAGTATTCTATGTTATTGCGACCATTAATGTGTCCCTAGGGATGATGCATTGATATGGACTAATCTTTAGGAGGCCCATAATATCCCTTATACTATGCACCCTAGTGGGAACAATATGTACAATAATCTTAAGGACTGTTACTTTTGGGTTGGTGGGTGAAAAATGATATTTATGTTGCGAGGTGCCTGACTTGTCAGCATGTCAAGGTAGAGTACCAACATCTGTCTGGTCTGTTGTAGTCTATCAGGATTGCAGAGTGGAAATGGGAGTGTATTAAGATGGATTTTGTGTCTGGTTTGCCTTTGACTCATTTT
This sequence comes from Hibiscus syriacus, assembly GCF_006381635.1. Lineage (NCBI taxonomy): Eukaryota > Viridiplantae > Streptophyta > Magnoliopsida > Malvales > Malvaceae > Hibiscus > Hibiscus syriacus. The sequence goes on along the minus strand of NW_024063485.1, from coordinate 3,659,438 downwards.
AAAAAGGATTATGTCTGGGTGATTTTCGCCTCAACAAGTCATCTCAATTTATTCTGGTGAGAGTTAATTATTCTCTAGATAAGTTAGCTAGTTTGTATATTTTTTATATCGTCAGACTTCATGGTGTTCTGTTGTCTATCATTTCTAACCAAGATTCGAGATTCACTTCTAGATTCTAGAAGGCTCTATATGAGGCTTTGGATACTCGTTTGAACTTTAGCATAACTTTTTCATCCACAGAATGATGGTCAGTCTGAGAGAGTGATTTAGGTTATGACTGATCCGTTATCGCCTGAGAGAGGCCTTTGATAGACAAATCATTCCAATTAGAAGATGAAGGATATTGAGTTTTGAGGTTAGGGATCAAGTTTTTCTAAAGGTAACTCCGTGGAAGGAGGTGTTGAGATTTTGACACAATGGTAAGCTGAGTCTGAGATTTATTAGATCGTATCGTACTCTGAAACGAATCAGACATGTTCTTATAAACTAGAGTTGCCTTAGCTCACTCAGATTCATAATGTTTCCATGGTTCTTTGTTGAGGCTATACTTTCGGATCCTGGTCATCATTCAGATTGAGGATGATTTGAGGTATGATTTGTCAAACGAGGAGGAACTTGTTTAGATTTTAGATCGGATGAGAGAATTCTTCTGAATAGGCGGATTCCGATGGTCAAAGTTTAATGGAGCAACCGTAGTCCCGCAGAGGCTACCTGGAGACTTTTGAGTCGATGTAGGCTCAGTTTCTGTATCTGTTTAAGGGGGAGAGTTATGATACCCTAATTCGGGGCTAAGAGTTTCTTGATTTCATTTCAAGGATTAAATTGGAATTTTGGGGACCAAACTAAATTTTTTAATTAAATTCGGGTTCAAACAAAAAGTTTCAAAAGTTAAAGGACCAATGGCATAATTTTGTCATTTTTTAGAAATGTTAAACTTAAAAACCCTAAATCTTAAACCTTTCCCATTTAGAACCCAAAAACCCCTCTATATTCCTTCCCATTTTTATAAACTTTCCCAAGAAATTTTCCAACGATTTTTCGTTTGTCAACTGTTGCTATGTTTAGTGCACCACCCGTACCAACTTGATCCTTACATCATCCCGAGTTTGTTGGTGTTGTTTTTGCTACTGTAGCCACTGATGTGTGAAGTGGTGCACAATATCAATTTTTCACGTAGCATAATTGGGCTCTCTCCCGTTTACCATTGTGAACCGAGGTTGGTAAGTGTCTCAAAACGCATCAGAATAATTTTAGAAAATTTTCCATAATTTTTCTGATCCTAGATGACCCCCACGTACCCCACACGCTGCCGCTATGCGTGAGGATCATTGATCGCCTAGTGGACCTTCTAGAAGCGGGTCAACCTGACCTGTTGACCCGATACGACCCGTCATCCAAAATGAGCTGTTAATCTGTCTAACCCAGAATCTGAACCCACCTAAATCCTAAACCGGCCTAGACAGACCGGTCTATCCAAATCAGACTGAACTGGTCCAACCATACAAGACTAAACTAGTCCAATAGAACTATTGACCGTTGATTATTGACCACCGTTAACCATTGAACGGTGTTGACTTTCTCCATTGACCGCCTTGGGCTTTTCTTGAAAACTCTCTTTTGACATTTTTCGACATCCTTAGTTCGATTTTAAGGTATGCTTTGCAAAATTATGACCTGAAGGCCTCAAAATAAGTCTGTTAATCCGAAAATACTTAGTATTTTTAGAATTTCTACATAATTACTTGGGTATTGAATCTAGAATTGATATGTGATTATATTTTTATGAAGGTGCTCATGACTTCCCTGACCGATGGTTGACTAGGTCCGATATTCCTCGTCCAATTTATCCGTATAGTCAAAGTTCTTTGAGAGCTACTTGTATATTTTTATAAATTGTTTAATTGAAGTTTATTAGTTATTTTACTAGGATTTTGATACAATTCTTCTAACTCATTTGATAAGTCTGTGATAGACAGACCCGATAGTAAACTACTGTACCAGACTTCTCAGATCAGTTCTGGTGTATTCCTAATGATGTTACATTACTTCTTTAAACTATCAGTATGAACTGTTTTGGAATTTAAATATTTTGACTACATGATATCTAATTTACCGTATGCATTGGATTCATATATCTGATTTATCGTATATTTCTGACATTATCCCTGGTTACCATATTTCTATATTTGGTTCTGAAAAATGGATTGTTTTCATCTTTTAAATAATGAAACCATTGTTTTCGCTCAAATTCACGCGTATTTACTTAGGGGTATTGTTGGATGAAGGTCTTAAGCCTAGTCTCTGACTTATAAGACATTACCGCAAGCTCATATGCTTTGTACACAGGATAAGTCTTTATCGCAGGTCCTTGTGCTATAACTATAAGGTCCTTACCGGATGTACGAGTGGGTGAATGGTTCAGGAGAACCTACACATTCTGGGGTTCGGATGAGGGTAATGTTCATGTTTTAAAAAGCATGTCTTATAAATATTTTTTAGCGAAGTATTTATTTGAATGTTTTATACACCACAAGGAGCACACTGGGTTTTTTGCGAACTCTTTAATTTTCAACTTTTCATTTACTACCAGAGAGTAGGTTAGTAGACTTGGCATCGAAAGGATCAACTATTTTCCCTTTTTGTACCACTGTTCATTTTCTTACGCCTATCTCTGTTTTATTTTGGTGACACATTTTTTACGGTTGTCTGTAAGTATTTGTATACCGATATTTTGTGTTGAACATTTTTTCATACAAACTTTTGATAATATATATTTTCATTATGTACTTTTTATTTTATTGTTATTTGTATTTTATTCATTGAAATAGATTTTAGACTGCGGTTTAAATCTGAAAATGATTTCTAAATATGACATGTAATCGTCTAGATTCGGTGTAAAGTGCAGGTTGGGTCTAGTGGTTACATTATTTTCATTTTTTCCTTTTCGAATTCACTGGTTTTCATTGTGTGAGTGTTCATCTTGAAAGCAAATAAAAAAGGGGTCTCGTTGCTTACTTGTGAGTGGTCAACGCGTCTCGTCTGAGTGAAAGAGTCCAAGGGTTGTCACCGTGAGTTAGTAGGTCGAAGTCTTTAGGAGTGTAGGGGGTTCGAATGATTTTTAAGGTTCAATTTGGGGGTAGGACAGAAAGGGAGATTAGGGTTTGTTAGGCCTAGACGATTGGTGGTTTAGAGCGAAAGGTATTGCCGAATTATGGCAGACACACGATTGTTTCGGGTTCTAGGAGCTATTCATCGAGACATAGGTTTAGGTAGAGGAGAAATAGGACTGTTTCGATTGTTTGATAGTCATTTGGGAGGTTTCCTGTTGATAGTTGGCGGCGTCAGAATAAAAAGCGGTGCCGATTCAGGGAAGGTGACAGCGGCCATGCTCTTGGAGAGCTTTCAGCCGCGTGAGATGAGAGTAGAGGGGAGACATTTGAGGCTTTCTTTAATGTTAGGTTTAAAAATGGCTAAAAAAAAGAGAAGCAGGATTTAAATTTAGAATTTTTGAGGTATTCACACTTTAATCCTTGACTCCTTACAGCGTTTTTACGTTATGGTCACTATACTATTTTTTATTATTTTATTTCAAATATGTGTCCTATTGGAGTAATTTTCTTTTCATGATTACTTTTTATTATAATGCATTTATTTTGATACAATCTTACGATGACCCACCTCAGTAAATGACCCCTACGGTTCGGATAAAATTCTAACTTGGTGATTACTAACTTAATGTTACTCAAATTAATTTACGATCTCGTGATGACTCGTCCTAGAGTATGACTCACGTTTTATGTAATAATAATCACTAAAAATTGACCTCTAACCTTTAATTTTTATTCGAACTTTAATTTCTATTATTTATATTTTCACCCTTTACTTTTCTGTATTTTTATGTTTCAGCTTTAAAATTCGGCATTTAAATTTCAATCCTTTAAATTCCAATATTTAATTTTTTGCATTTCTTTTGTTTAAGCTTTATATTCTATTTTATTTCATTTTAGCCCTACATGATATTTATAGTCTTTATTTCATTTCCAGTACATGTAGTTTACTTTATTTGCATTTTAGTCCTCATTCTTTATTGTGTTTATATTTATGTTCATTTGATCCTTATACTATATATATTTGTACCTTTTTTTTATATAACTTATATATTCTTCCATGTTAATATTAAAATTTAATTATATATTAAAATATAATATATTATTTCTAAGGGTAATCCATTGAAAACGAGTGTGTTTCCGAGGATTATTCGTACAAGGAACTATTTTTTTTATTCAAGTCGATTTTTAAGCAATATTATTTTGTGAGAGGAAATGCCTTGACTAACAATGAGTGGTTTTCGAGGACCGGTCAAACAAAATAGTACCTTTTTTATGTCCGAGTGAGTTTCATATATATTAAATACACGTATTTTTTTATAAAATAAGGTAATATTTTTTTGTATAAAGAATATATGGAAACGTGTATTGACTGATAAAGAGTGATATTTCAAGGATTGTTCGTATAAAAGAATATCCTATAATTTTTGTTTGAAAATGATCATAATTTAAATGTACATTTCAATTTGCAAAATTTATTATCTAGATAACGTATAATCGCTTAGGTACAAGTTTTAGACGTTGTGGAGTGCTCATCCTTCCCACGTGTAATAGACTCCCGAACACTTAAAAATGAATTTCTGGTCAAACACAGGCTATTTTTATCTTTTAAATTTATTTTTTCTTAAAAAAATATTTTAAAAGGTTTTTAGGTATTCAACCTACCTAGCCTAAAGGTCGATGATGACTTCGATTATTTGTTTTCTTAAAAAAAATATATTTTCAAATTCAGTTGGATTGATCCCTGCCTTAGCCCAAAAAAAACTTTAAGGACCATTCCGACATATGGTTGATGTCCACCGACAACGATAGTGTTGAGTGGCGACCAACGGTGGGAGACTTAAATCGAATTCATGTATTAATTTGATATTTTATCTAAGGTCAAAAATGATATTTTATATAAAGTTCAAAGTTCAAAATAGTATTCTATCTAAAATTTAAAGATCAAATTAAAAATTAGCTTCTTTCACTAATCTGTCACATCAAACAAACAACATTTAACAAATCAATGGTTAAAATATAATAATCAATAAAATAAGTAATCAAATTTTAATAAATCAATAACGTAAATAATCAAAACATTAATTTTTTAATTTAGTGAGTAAAATTATACAAGTAAAAAAAAGATGATCAATAATTTACTCATAAATTTATTCAATTTAATAATAAAATATAATATAAATAACTATTCTAATGAAATTTATTTTAACTTACAACAATTTAATTTAAAAATAAAAGAAAAGACACCCAACGAAAGCTAGGGTTTAATTTTAGCTCCTTCCTCATTTTTATCCTTTAAAATTTAACCAAAATAGGCAAAGTGGAAATCCACACAATACACGTAATGAGGACAATAAAGTAATTTGCTTAGTAAACGCTAATGAATATATAGCAATCCGAGAACTTCATATATTTTTTCCATTGCAATAAAAAATTTAGACTAAAAAATCAGAAAAAGGAAAACAATGTCGGGAATACTAGATAAGGCGAAAGACATGATGGGAGGGGATAGCGATGACGAGAGCAAGGGGGAAAAGTATAAACATCACAAAGATGAAGACAGAGACGAAGGCATGATCCATAAGATCAAGGATATAATCATTGGCGATAAAGACGACAAGCAACATCATAGGCAAATTAAAGACTATAAACATCATAAGAAAGATAGACGATAAGCATCACATGAAAGGTGATCCTAAACGGAAAGAAGGGATAATGGGTATGCCAAAGAAATTTTCACGATGATGATTATGATCATAAGCACAAGGAAGAAAGGATAATGGGTATGAGTAAAGACAAATTTCACGGTGACGATGATGATCGTGACTTTGATCGTAAAAATAAAAGTGGCGATAAACATCAAAAGAAAGATAAAGACAATAAGCATCACAAGAAAGACAAAGAGGATAAGCACAATAAGAAAGCTGATCATAAGTACAAGGAAGAAGGCATAATGGGTATGATCAAAGTCAAATCCTACAATGATAATGATAATTATGTCCATGATCATGACCATCATGATAATAGTCGTAGTTGTGACAACAATCGAGATATTGATCGCCATCGTGATAGTAGTCGTGGTCGTTGTGATAGTGGTAGTGACCGTGATAGTAACCATGGTTGCGATGGAGATAAGAAAAAAGAGAAGGGAAAAAAGTATAAAGACGGCCATAGAAGTGATAGTGATAGTGATCGTGATCATTAGATCATCAGATCATCGTCATTGTCGTCAACTAACAATATACATCATCAACGTCTGCTCGTTACTCTATCTCTCTCTTGTTTTCCGCCAGAGGATTTGAATGGAATATGTTGATATTATAACAACTTTTATTGAAAAGATAATTCATATTTTTATCATATGTGAAAAACATACTAATTAAATATTTATTTTTGAATATATATATATTTTTTATATTGTGATAAATATGCATTTAGGTTTTTACTATTTAATAAAATGTTTAATTTTTTATAGGATTAATGCAGCATTACATAGTGATAGAGGTCAATCTAGAAGGGTCGGTAGGGGTCAAGATCACCTAAATTGGTGAAATTTTGTACAAAATTCTTTATATCCTATAAAATTATAGGTTAGACAAAATAAAATTGTTTTTGTCGGTTAAATAGATAAAACAAATATAGAATAATATAATAATGAATTTATATTTTAACTCCTATGAAATTTATGATTAGTATTCGACTCCTAAAAAGAATGGTCAGTGTTGAAACGTCTTTAAAAATTAAATTCTTTTGTTTGAGTTTTCCTTTTAAAATTAAAAAAATGTGGTTCACGGAGTTACTACTGTCGTAATCGGCTTTTTGGGAGAGTCGGTTAGATGATGAGGTTTTTGAAAGGTTTGATCAAAAGATGAAAGTAGACATCAATCATTTTAAAAGTGAGATTGAAATATTTAAAATCGTGGTAATTTTAATAAATATTTTATTTTGACTAAAGTACCAATATTTCAGTATGCGAAATTAGAAATTTGGTTCAAGAGTAAGGTATGCGTGGGGGAATGATCAGCACCCGAAACTACAAAAAATTGGTACCTAGTTATTTAGCCTATGTTTTAAAATTGGAAGTTTGAGTTCGAAGTTCATTTAATTTAAAACCTATTATGTATGTAAATTTAAAAGGGATATCAATTTATTAGGACCGATAACATTTATCCTCGAGCACAAGCGAAAGTTTCCTTATTAATCTCAATAAATAAGCATTGCCTTGATAATTTAGAATCATGATGTGATATTTCGAAAAGGATGTTGGTTTACATTGGGAATCATTAGTAGTCATCCTCGGGCATACATGAAAGACACACTGTTAATATTCTAATAAATGAACATTGCCTTATTTTTATCAGAATATGCGATCAAACAAGTTATTATTGAACATAATTATACTAGGTGAATTATTTAAGGCTCCCCTCTAACTAAAGTGTCAAATTATGAACTTATAGAACTTAAAGGATTACACCAAAAATGTCCTCTAATATTAAACCTAACCAATTTATAACAATTTATTAGATTAAATAACTAAAATGAAACCCCTAGTATAAAAGCGAGGAAAAAAATAAAAAGTTCACCTAATTTAAGGAATAAAGTTAAATTAAACCTAAAATGGAGACTCTAATATTGATCATAACCAATTTTAACAATTTATTTGATCAAATGACTAAAATGGAACATTGAGCATAAATGCGAGGACCAAATAAAAATTCACCTGAATTAAAGGACTAAAATGAAATTAAACGTAAAATGGTGGCTCTAATATTAATCCTAACAAACAATTTATTGGATCGAATAATTAAAATAGAACCTCGAGCATAAATGTGAGGACTAAATAAAAAATCATCTAAATTAAAGGACTAAAGTGAAATTAAACCTAAGATGAGGGCTCTAATATTAAAACATTGTCAATTTTAACAACTTATTGGATCGAATAATTAATTCAGAACCTTGAGCATAAAAACGAAGACCAAATCAAACATTCATCTACATTAAAAAGGTTAGGGACTAAATTAAAGGGAAACTAAATTCAATGATTTAATATATAATCTAAGTAAATGAAATTCTTCTCTAAAATTGCCAAAATACAGATTAATAAGCTAATTTAGAGCTTTAAAAAGGATTGAAATAAAAACGAATCAACACATACAACTGAAACTAAATATATCAAGTAAAGGGACTAAAATGCAAGAACACATAATGTAATATAAAATAATAAATAATAAAAATGCAGGAAATTAAGTACTGATATTTAAATAATTAAAATTAAAATACTGGAAATTAAATATATTAAAAGTATTGAGAATTATAATTGTCAACACACCTTTTCGTCCTACTAGGATTCAAACTCTTAAAAATAGGATAGAATTTTGCTAGGATTCAATCTCCTAAAATTAGGATAGTGTTCTACTATTATTTAAACTCCTAAAGATAGGATCCACAGGCATTATAAATAGTCATTGTAACTCACTATTGTAACACATTCGGAGGAGGATATACGAAATACCAAGCAAAAAATTACAAGCAACTCGTAGCCATTTTTCGAAGCATTTATATTTTGAAAGGTAAAGTTCATACCTTCGCATGTTATTTTTCCTTACCCTTGCTGTGTTTTGATTTCGAAAGAAAACTGAGAGAAGTGTTTTTGGCCGATGAACGGGGGCGTTTTCGAGATCTATTTTTGTAGATCTAGTCCCCGAGGCTTGTGTTTTTAAAAAATTATTCGGATTTTTATAAACGGGTCGTGTGGATCCGCGTGTTTTGTCTTTTTTTTCTTCGATTGACTTTTAATTTTGACCCCTAATTCATTTTTTATTTTAATTTAACCCTTATTATTTATATGTATATATGTATATATTTAATTATATTTTATTTATTTATTATAATTTTTTTTTCATTTTTTACGTTATTATATTATTTTCCTATTATTATATATATATATATTATATTTTTTTTATCTATGTTTACTTATTTACTATGTTTTTTACTATATTTTCCTAACGTTATATATATATATATAATATATTATAATATATATTCTTACTTTATTTTATTTTATATTCTATGATTACTATTTTTAGTTAATATTATATGTATATTATTTTTCATTATTTATTTATTTTATTACTATTTAGTATTTTATATTATACATACATTTTTATATTTTTATATATATTTTTTATTATTTTATTTATACTATTTATTTATTTTCATTCTATTTTTAGTTTCTTTGCTCTTATTATTATTTTTCTTTTTTTTAAAAAAAATACTTTACATTTTTTATTCTTTTTGTATATATATTTTATCTTCATTTATTTTATTTTATTCAATTTCATTTTTTTTCATCCAATTATTTTATATTTATTATTATTGGTTTCATTTATTTCCTTGGTTTACTCTTTAGTTTTGTTACTTTCTTTTATTATTATTATTTTCTTTTAAAATCTTATTTTTAAGGGTATTTCCGTAAACTCATTAAGGGTAAGTAATTCGGATCAAAATTTACCTTTTAATTTAACTTGCAATTTTCTTAATCAAAGACAACTGGAAATTACGTAGTACCGAAAGGACAGTTCAAGGGTGCTAATCATTCCTTGACCGTAACCGAGTCCCGAACCCGACACATCTTTGAAAAGACGCAGATCAGGTAAGAAATAGGGTATCCGATCAACCCATTTGTTTTAAATAAATGATTGGTGGCGACTCCAATCCACATTTTTCAAGTCAAAGCCTAATTCCGGGGCCATAACCGAAAGACGCGACAGCTTGGCGACTCCGCTGGGGAGACAGGTAAGTGAGTCAGGCTAAGGTAATTTCCAGTTGTCTTTTTAATGAAAAGGGTAAGTTTAAATTTTAAGGTAACATTTCGATCCTTATTACTTACTTTTGATTATATTTTCGAGTAAATAGTTGTACTCACCGTTTTTTAATGATTTCAGCCCTTAAAGATTTTCATCTAAGGCTCTAAACCCGAGCTCCAAACCCTGCTTTAAATGGGGTGAAAGCGACGCCTTCGTGTGAATTTATTCACCGTGCGGGCCTAGCAAGTAGCCTTCGGGATTCATATACCTTATGTCTTCGTGTGAATTTATTCACCGTGCGGGCATAAGGGAATGTATCCCCTCGAGTTTAACTTAGTCCACACAAGCCTGTGATGGGTTTAAGACTAAGGGTCTGGCAAGCCCAAGGGGGCACCGGCAAGGAGAACTCGGGTACCGTTTTTAGAACCTAAACTGGGAGACCATGGAGAATTAGAGCCTACCCCGAAACCACATTTCTGAAACCTAGGATATTTTTACCTTAACCATGCCTTTTTTTCCTTTCGTCATTTATTTATTTATTTTACTAACATTTATGCCTTTGTGTTTGTTTTTTTAGTATTTGCATCATAACAAGAGGCTATTGATCCTTAAAAAGCGTTTGTTACACAAAAAATAATCTGAATTAATGGGAAAAGATGTTGTAATACAAGAGATTAAGAACGTCGAGGCACGACTATGGTCCGAGATGACTTAGAAAGAGAAGGGAGACGATCTTCAGGGGAACTACGTGTCAGAGCTGGTTAGCTATGCCTCTGTCAGCCTGAAACAGAATGATGTCCAAGAGTTACAAAACATTTGGGAAAGTTGGAAGAATGACAGAAAGCAGAAGTTCAACCAACGATATGGTGATATTGCCCTCTTACTTCATGTCAAGACTGATGAGGCCCTGCTCTGAGCACTGATTCAATTCTGGAACCCGAGATATAGTTGCTTCACCTTTAACCGGGACGACATGGTGCACACTATCAAAGAGTATACCACACTACTGCACTACGAAAGCATCAGACTAGAGAAGGAATATATTAAACATATCAAGGGTCAGCCTTTAAAGAACGGACTGGCCAAGATTGTAGGGGTTGATGAAAAGTGGGTGACTGATCGACTCCGACACAAAGGTAGCGGGGAAGGAATCGAGTGGATCCATATAAAGCAACTAATGAAGAACCACCCTGATGAATGGAAGACTATAGATCTTTTTGCACTGGGTCTGTACGGTTTGATTATCTTTTCGAAGACCTTGGGGTGCATCGACGCAGCCGTAGTAGAACTATTTGAACAACTTCCAAGGTGAGTCAACCCTGCGCCGACCATCTTAGCCGAGACCTTTCGGTCTCTTAATCATTGCAGAAGAACTGGTGGAGGAAGGTTCATTGGATGTGTTCAGCTCCTTCAAGTCTGGATTCAAAGCCACTTTTGGAAGATTAATGGGGTTGCCTACCGCCGATTCAGCACTACCTATTCACCATTGGGAGAGTTCATCACTATGAAATGGCATGAAGGCGCTTCGAAGGAAGAATGGATGAAGGTCTTCACTCATCTTCAGGACCGGGATATTACTTGGAGAGCCCCTGGTTGTTCCTCTGTGACGTTTTTTTCCGATTTGGGGATTCTGACACTATGACCTTTACTTGGACTTTGGGGTGTAGTTGGGTATGCTCCGTTGTTGGCACTTAGACAGTATGGGGCATGTCAGTTTATCCCAGCAACATACGAATTATCTACATCAGAGTTTGTGTATCACAGTGACAGTTATAAGAAGAAGTTCAAAGAGGCAGCCGAGTCATAGAAGAAAGTATCCCGGATGGATGTCGTGGCTGCCAGAGATATGCTTACTCCGGATTATATGGAGTGGCGAAGATTGAGAAAGAATGATAGCATCCCGATGCCAGACTGTGAAGACACCCAGACCATGGAGGAACATCTCAGGCCTATCCCTTCTGAACTTGAGATAGTCAAGGAAGAGTTTGAAGCTGTGAATAATGAGCTGAAATAGAGAGTTAAGGAACTTGAAGCTGAACGTTATCAATGGAAACTAGATGCCGATTCTCAGAAAGATAGAGCAGACAAACTGGAAAGGGAGCAGAAAAGAGACAATTTTGAGCTTGAAGACTTGAGAAAGGGGTACCAAGATAAAGTCAAGGATAACTCCTGAGAATCTCTAAATGGTTGATCTGGAGAAACAACATGAGAAAGATGGTAAAGCAATAGCTTCAAAAATCAAGCGATTGACCTTCAGATAGTGCCCTTCAACGAGGGTTCGCAGTGGCGTTTCCGTTGGGAGCAAGCACAACAAAGGTGAAGGCCAGAGACGCAGTCATCCGAGATTTACTGGATCGAGTACAGAAGGCAGCTCGCCATCTACACGGCCTGGCAAGGGAAGCTGGAGTGGTCCAACAAGGCATACAACTAGTGACAGATGAAAAACATAAGACTTGTCAACCTGCTGGAAGCTGTTCGGGGTCTAGAGGATTTAGTACAAATGTACCTTTGATTGTTTTTATGTCTCTTACAAGATAAAACATTTTTTGTCAAAATAAGGATTATTTATAATAATGGGCACTTTTCTGGATCAATGCCTCGAACATTTCATGCATTTTTTTCATTTTGCGTTGTGCATCTACATTTCATTTTTAAGCATTTTTATAAACATGAAATTTCTTCATGGAGGATTCGATGAAGTTGTTTTAACCACATGACACCACATGGAAGCAAGATTGTAACATCAAAAGAAAAAAACTGAAAACAATACAGTGGGAGCCTGATCAGCTGATTGTAGGACAAAGCCTGCCAAGATGATCTAAGAAAAGAATCCCCATATCCTAAGGGCTACGATGTTGAAACTGTTAGCTGTTACCACATAAGAAGCCCCAAACATTCCTCCGAAAACTGTAAGGCGCTTGCCGAAGAAGGGGACGTGGCATATACCATTTGCACTTAGAGGATTGTTTTGTTTGAACACGTCTTTGATCTTTCATGTTTGCTTAATCTTTTAAATGATTGAATTTATGCTACTTTCTAAGGTGGAGCAATTGAACAAATTTTAATCTTTAGTTCTTCGAATATTAAATGAATTAATGATTCTTTTAATTCTTCAAGAATTATAGATTTTTGACATATGGAAAGATTAGACTTTTCCTACCCTGTCTCAAACCCCATAATAAAATACCTTGATTCTTTGCCCAAAACAACTCGTGGTCATTACCAAAAGACAAAATTTTGACATTACCTCCTTTTAAAATTCTTGAACATTGCCTTTATCTTTTTAATACACTCCAAAGGATTAACTACCAAATCATAGCAATTTCTTAAAATTTATGAAAGCTTAATACTCCAAAGGATTAGAAAAACACTTCCTTGATTATTGAATTCTGAAATAGAGCCCTTTTAGCCAGCAATCACTCTCCTCAAGGCTTGGATGATAAAACCCTATTTTTTCTTGCAAAAAAATAAAAACCTAAAGCTTCAAATCCTTAATTGATGTTGTTGGAGGGATTAAGAACAGATTGGAAATATGAAAAAGGCTAAAAAATCTTACCTTTTCTATGGAGCTTGGAGAGGAAGAAAATAAGAAAAGAGAGATAGGAGAAATGAAGAGGATATGAAGATGAAAAGATAATAAAATCTCCATCTCTAAAAAATGGGCTAATTACACTATTGGTCTCTCTTTATCTTTATGCTATGCAATAACCCCTTTTTATGGCTAATTGGGCCCAAATCCAAACCAATTAAGTCCAACGACTTGAATTACAAATTCTATAGGGTCCACTTACCTCTCGGGTAAACCCAAAACTACTAGCCCATAATTTGGGTTGTTACATGATTTTTATTTTTTACAATAAAGTTTTATTTAGAAACTTTAATTTAACACATAATGATTTGTAGATGAAAAGTTAAGTTACAAGTTATTCGTATATGAAAATAGTTTTAATAAGTCTTGTTTATTTTATAAATGATTTTATACAATTTTTGTACGATGTTTTTATACTAAGATACATGTTATATATATCATAGAAATGTTTTTAGTTATTCTGAATGCCTCACTTAGTGAAAACTTAACCTATGAATGTTTCACACGTAGGTACGAGCAAGAGAACAGAGTAGACAACGTGCTAATATCATTTCTGAAGAATCAAATCTGCCTCCAGAATCAGTAAGGACATCAAGCTTTGATATTTTTCTTAGATAGTGAAATGCATAATATAGAAGTTTAGTTGCTCTAATATAGTAGTTATAATTGTTTTGTAACATAAAATCTAGTGCTTTTTAAAAAAATGAAATAATAAGTATTAATAGTAGTATAAATGAATAGGTAGTAATAAATTATGTTTTCAAAATTAATCGATTGATTTTAAATTAGGCAAATTTTAGGCAATTTTAATTGTGATATAAAACAGTATTGAACTGCCTAATTGCTTCCTGAAGTTAGATTCGATTTTAAGATTATAATATTAAATTATGATTTAAAATGATCAACCGATTTTAAAATAAAGGTCAAATTTTGAAGTTTTAATTAAACAAAATTTCATCGATTTTTGAATAGTAAATGTTTTATAAGATATATATGACATCTCTGTCTCGTATACGAGGACGCATACAGGAAAGGGGTGTTACAACGCAAATGTATTCTTTTGATATTTATCCTTATTATCATATTGTAAGAGTATTAGGAAAGGAAGATATACTCGAGTCATACTCCATAATCCTTATGGTTGTTACAACGTTTAAAACTTCACCAATATTTCATAACTTATCCAAAGTCATTCATTTAATCCAAGTTATAAAGGTATTGAGGGCATTAAAGAACTTAAGATATTTCAGTTATTTTAAAGCTCGAAGGTATTACGATCATTTTAGTAAAAAAATTTAGGGTACTTTCGGTAAAATAGTCTTCAGGTGTTGCTCAAAATCAGAAATTTTAGATAATGTGCCTGCTCATAGATTAGAAACTGACGGTCAGAAATTTTCCAAACATATATGAAATTTAACAGATAAATCGGTACTCCTATCAGACCAAATTTTAAATTCTTAGGTTAATTCCACCATTAGAGGCGATCCATGTCCTTTTTAAACCTTAAGGGAATTTTTGTCATTTCTCATCTAAATATTTACGATATTAAAACTCTTTACAGGAAAAATCAGAATTTATGGTTCAAAGGTTAACTTTCAACTTAGAAAATTTATACATGTCCTATTGTTCCTTAAAATGGCCGTTCAAGTCTTAATTAATTTACTAACATTATACCGAAATCAAAGTAGGTTTAGAATAATCAAACAGAACACAGATCCAACTCATATTTATTCGTGCACTGACCAATCACCAACATATACCGTAAAGCATGCATATGGTAGTAAAGTATTTCCTCGATTTTCATTCTACATCAGTATGTAATTTAACACCACTCAATCACTTTTGAACTTAAATCTGACGTCCCACAATATCTTGAATACATGGCAAAAAGAATTGCATAGAAATAGAGCTTATATGTGAAAATCAAATCGAATCGGAAAATAAAATGCAAAAAATAGCTTATCGGTTTTGAATTTTAAAAAATGGACCTCAAACATGGACTCTGAATGTCAAAAAATGTTAGGATAAGTGTTATCGGAGACAAGTCAATGTCGATTAACAGCTGGACAACAGCCAATCAACGGTCAATGGAGGTCAATAGTGCCTCGACTCGACTCATCTCAACTCAGTTCTGCTCAGCTAAGTTCGGTTAATGGCTCGATTAACGACTCAATCAAGGCTTTGTTAACGACTCTATCAACGGCTCAAACAGCTTGGTCAATGGCTCGGTGGTTCAGACCGATCCAACCAGTTCAACCCTTGACTAAAGAATAGCCCCCACACGTAGGGGGCGACGCATGAAGAGCGTGCGATGGCCCAAGATGGTTGGAAGACCATAAAAAATTACATAATTCAACTTTAGGGGATTTTTAGTCACTTAACGGTGTTGTTTTGTGACGAATAATGACAAAGGGTTAGTTTTAGCCATAATCGAAACTTGTTCTCGTTCACCCATCTTTACGCCAAAGTCATCGCCGAGGATTCAAGGATCTAGCTAGGTTAGGATTCATCGAGTTCGGGTATTTTGACCATCCCTAAGTTTAGTATTACCCAAAAGAGTTCCCCACATTGCATCAAAATTGAACAAAGGAGTTACATATACTTGTAAAAGAAAAGTCTTATTTGATCACCATTGGATGTCCCTTCCACACTTCAAAATTAGTCTCTAATTCTTTGCAAAATGGTAAACAACGAGTGTGAGCCTATATATTCAAATATAGTGCACACAACAAAGCGAACTGAAAGCATACCTATATACTATGAAACCTTAATTTTTCTTTCCTCAATGATCAAGCTAAAGTGTTATCCCATAGATGCTCACATAATGCAACATTATTCACATAAATTTCAGAATGTAAACATGATTTAAGATATCATACACATCACTGCAAAATCACATGCACTCATGCACTATTACCTCGCTTGTAAGTCCGCACACATCATATATATTGTTTCCATTAAAAACCATTGACATTTTGTTCAGAACACAATATACTCATTGGTTAAACGGAATCTATACCGGTCATTTTGTTTGACTCATTTAGGTCTCATCTCCAACATTTCAGAGCAAAGCTCAACGCATCAACCTTACCTCGTACAACTTATTAGAGTAAAGCTTAACGTACCAACCTAACCTCGTTACCTTTACAAATACGCTTATAAAAAATATAGAGTACTCTTTCTAGGCATGTCTTTCAAATTCAAAGGTCCCATTAAGAACAATTTGCCAATTAAGTTAAGTTCATCAAGAGTTGTTTGATGCATAACACACACCTTTCCGTAAACATAGTTTTTGCAAACTAAGGATGATTATCGTGATTAAACCTTAATGAATAGTGAAGTGCCTTCACTCATTCTTGTTTGATGCATAACACACACCTTTCCGTAAACTAGTTTTTGCAAACTAAGGATTATCGTGATTAAACCTTAATGAATAGTGAAGTGCCTTCACTCATTCTTGGACAACAAAGTGTCTATTTTAGGCTTACAACATACTATTCAAAAAACGAATATGCACAAGGTAACACATACCATATAACAATACTTGCCATGCTTAAATGCAACATATTGACGTTCATAGATCGCAACCCAACGTCAATAGAGATTTATAAGCTTACTACAAAGTATTCATTCAAGATACTCTCAATGTTAAACCCTCAATCAACTTAATCAATGTTTATTATAAAAGAACGGATAACCACTCGCCTATAGCGCTTCAACCACAATAACGACCCCAAAAATATACCAAATTGCTACTAAATGCTAACGTACCAATTTTACTTCATCATAGACTCAAGAAACACCTAAAAAATCATTAAAGAATATAATCAAGGCACTCAAAATAGAGCTTAAAAATCTGCTACGAAAATAGAGCGCAAATCACCAGTAAGATCAAGAATCTTACCACTGTTGCAATCAAAGCCTCCTACAACCATAGCATAATCTTTCCTAACCAAGAGATGATCAAGAAAAGCTTAAATCAACTCCTAATCATGATTAAATCACTCAAAAACAGCAGTAATCAATATAATCCAGGGATTTTTAAAAAACGTCAAAATCGCACATGTTTGTCCAAAATCACGAAGCATTCC
This sequence comes from Hibiscus syriacus, assembly GCF_006381635.1. Classification (NCBI taxonomy): domain Eukaryota; kingdom Viridiplantae; phylum Streptophyta; class Magnoliopsida; order Malvales; family Malvaceae; genus Hibiscus; species Hibiscus syriacus. The sequence goes on along the minus strand of NW_024063485.1, from coordinate 3,641,845 downwards.
TTTTCCAATTGTAAAACTGATTTAGAAGAATCGTAAACACTCCAAAATCAAGTCATTTTCATAAAGAATTCACTTAAAGAACCTCAAGAAAAAATACCTCAATAAAAACCTCCAAATCCTTAATTTCTTTAAAATCAATATTAACGAATTCATTATTCAAAAATAATAATATTAACCAATTGGATTCATTAAGATCACTTTACTCATGGATATTTTAATCATTGAAGTTTAAAGAAACCAAGGATTAAAAAAAACACCTTGCTGGAAATTGAAGAAGAAGATATGAGAATGATGACCAAGAAGGAAAATAGAGATCACCGCCAAGCAAGAAGAGAAAACGGAAAGGAGAAGAGTGAATATAGGATGAAGATAAAGAATAAAGGTTGAATGAATCTCGATGAAATTGGAGTAAAATTCAACAAGAATTTGGGAGAATGATGAGAGGGGATTCTCGACCAAGCTTAAGGAAATGAAGAGAATAAAATGTGTTTAGATGATTAAGAGAAATGAAAATTTAGTTAACACCTTTGATTAATGAAAGAAAATGGATTACAAATGAAGTAGAATGAATTAAATCAAAGAGAAAAATGGTAAGAAGCTCACGGCAAGGATGAAGGAAAAATGGAGGGAAACAACTCTTGCTATAATTGCTTCATATATTTTGATAATTTGATCACAATTCAATTTGGTCACTAAAATCTATTTTTTTTAAATAATTCAATTTATTCAATTAAAATATTCCAATAGAAACCATAAAAGTTAGTTGAAAATGTTCAAATTATTTTCATCGTAAAAATATTAAAAATCACGATTTATCGAAAATTAATCTATTATTGACCTTAAATATCAACCAAAATTTTGGGATATTATATCACATACCATATCATGCTTACAATTAGACATATGCATACAACCTATAACCGATACATAATCGAAATTAGGATAAGAAGTAATCATTTACTCTAGGGCCTTAGAATAGATGATTCACCTACAACTAAGCCCTCAATTAACAATTAATGATTTACATCTTAGGAAGAATGCACAACCACTCACCAACTTTCTTTCTTGATCCAACATTTTAGGAAATCAATGCTCAAACAATGTTATATCCTTCTACAATGCAGCTCCAACTCAAGACACTAATCATAAACCTTAAAGATAACATTTCCTAATCAAAAACTGCTCAAGAACACAACAATATCCTCCGTTTCAAAGAAGAGCCCTTATTCTCGTTTCAAGACCAACATTTCACTAGTTTTGCAAGAACTCAACCAAAGTTCTTCCAAGCACAAATATATCGATTAGATTTGATTTGATTCACTTCAAGATGATACTAGACCCAATCTAAACCATCAATTTCATAAATTACAAGAAAAGCCATTTTCAAAAATTAGCTTAAAAACAAGTTTGATAACTTCAATTCCTTAATTCCATTAAACTTGAAAATATGTTTATAATTATCTTAAGTTAATCAAGAATAAAAAATAATCAAAATCCATTAAGAATCATTTGGAATATTAAGGTAAGCAAGAAATCTGAAAATTAATGTTTAATTTTAACATCTTCATCAAAACATTGTATGATAAACTCATGCAAGATGGATCAAATCATCTAAAAGGTAACATCAAGATGAAGAAAATAAGAGATAGGAATGATCTCTACCTTTATTGGAAGGAAAACAAGCTAGGAAGAGAAATCTTGAAGATCCAAGGAGAAATGCTATGCATTTTCGGCCAAAACATAGAGAGAAGAATGGAGAAATTGGCGTCAATTTGGGAGGAAAATGGAGAGAAATTTGAAAGAATTTTGATGCAATGGAAAGTGTTGGGCTAGATAGTTGAAAACTAATTGAAAGGTAGTTATAAAATAGTTAAAATGAAAGCTAAAATCAAGTAAAAGGGAGTAATAAACTCACGTCTAAACTGTGAAAATTGGAGAGAAAAGTTTTTGCTTTTGGAGATATTGAATTTTCATCCTTTTCATTTTAGTCACTAATGTCTTAAAATCAATTAAAATCAGTTAATTCCTTATTTTAAAATACAAAAAATTTTATAAATCATATTTAATATTTTTAAAATTAATTATTATCTTTCCAAAAATATTTATTTCATATTTATTATAAAATAAATACTTTTCTAAAAATTACGGACTTTAACCTTATTACCCGAAAACAAACCTGATTCTTACCCACCCAGAATTCATAGTGCTACAATAACAACGAGTGTGAACTCAATATAACTCAGTGAAAGCACGCACAACTACAAGGCCAACACTATCATGTAGATTACATAGTAACATTCAAATTTAATGTGTCACTTAAAAAGCTCATTTGGGGATTGTTGGAAAAAATATGATAAATTAGAAAACTTGAGGCAGTTTGTTTTAAGTGTAAAGATGAATAATCGAATAATGAATTTACTGATTCATATTCTACTACATGAGATCTTTACTACGGTATCTCATATGCTCAAAATTGTTAAGTGATGAATGAGAAATTGATTCTCAAAGTAGGGTATATGTAAATTGTGTCGTGCAAGGAAAATGGGAAAACCCATATCCCACATTGACGGGATATCAAGCAAGGGAATGGTTTATATACACAAACCCAAGAGAATGGTTTATATACACAAACCCACTTTCTAGTTATTGAATAACTTGTGTTAAGATTGTGCCTCGCGCGTAGACGCATTGGTTGCAAATCCAACCCCGTCGAACCCTTTGGGGTCGGAGGCGCACCCGTATAACTTGGAGGATATTATTATAAAGGATATTATGCAATTTTTTTCATTTAAATATTAAATATGATACGATTTGTAATTTACGAATATATTCGATATAATATGGTGTTAATTGATGATTTCTGATTTTATTTGGATACTATCTAATAGTCAAAATATATTGATTATGTTTAAAGCGGTATTAATTGAATATTTTTTAATTTTATTCAGATACTAATTAATAGCCCAAATTTGTTATTTTCAATTCCTCTCCAATGTGAAACACTATTAATAGTGCTAACCATCTAGGTTCAACACAACTCGAAAATTCTTTCTTTCTCTCTTGTTTCGGTGTTAGTCTCTAGCAAGATTTGGTTCGTGATCTCGCAAGTTGTGCTACTGTGCGTTGATCATATCATTGTTGTATCATAAGAGACATATGACCAAGATATTTCGAGCACCAAGGAGTGACCAGAAATTTATCTTAAGGAAATTGCGTAGTTGTAGGCCTCAACTAGATTTAAATTTTGATATTTTCTTATTATTCGGGTTTTTTACTCTTAATTGTCTCTTCTATTTTATTAATAAAAATTTTGATTTTATTTTTCCACTACGAATTATATATTTTCCTTAAGTGAAGCTTATCTTTTTGAATACTCTGAATTAAAAAATATATTATGTGATTTCCTTTTAATTGCAATATTAAATATGATGACTTGCAATTCACGAATATATTCGATATAATACGGTCTTAATTGATGATTTTTTATTTTATGTGGATACTAATTAACAGCCAAAATATATTGATTCTGTTTAAAGCGGTATTAATTGAATATTTCTGATTTTATTTAAATACTAATTAATAGCCCGAATTTGTTATTTTCAATTCCTTTCCCATATGAAACACTATAAATATCGTGCTAACCTTCTAGGTTAAACACAACTCAAAAATTCTTTTCTTTCTATCTTGTTTTCGATTATAGTCTCTAGCAAGAATTGGTTCATGATCTCGCAAGTTGTGCTATTGTGCACTGATCATATCGTTGTTGTATCATGCGAGATAGATGACCAAGATATCTCAAGCACCAAGGAGTGGCCGAAAACCTGTCTTAAGGAAATTGCGTAGTCACAGGCCTTAACCGGATTAAAGTTTGATATTCTGTTATTATTGTTTCTTCTATTTTATTATAAAAAAATTATTTTTTTTCCTCTCGAATTGTATAACAATCTTAAGACATATTCTTCTTATACCTTTATGAAAACAAATACGAGACTAATAAAAAAAACTAGTGAAAATCGAAGCAAATTAATTCATTTTCAGGAATTATCTTGCTATTTTAATGGGTTTGCTTAGAGTGGAGAAATATGTTTTGATAGAAATTGATGGTTTTGTAACATTGGTTACTAATTATGTTTCTATTTCTTTTACAGAACAATGGAAGAAACATATTCCAATGGGTTGCCCAGTTTTACTAGAATGATGATTCCAGTTTAGAATCCGAATATGAATAAATCAATAGTTGCAGTTAACCACAGTGAAAGGCTATCAAAATTTTTTGGGAAACTTTAAAGGTATGGCAACAGAAGATGTGATTTTATATAACCACAGTAAGCTATGCTAAGTACCTGAAGGAAGATCCTCTTGCCTTTAAAGAAGGAGAAGAAGAATGAGAGATGGGTAATATCACTGCATTCAATATGGTTGAAGCTTGGAAGCAAGATGACTTCATATGCAGGAATTATATATTGAACTATTTACATGATTCACTGTATACAGTGTTTTCAACGTATCAAACAACAAAGAAATTGTAGGAGGCATTGGACCAGAAATATCAATCCGAAGATGGTGGAGCTAAAAAGTTTTAGTTGCCAGCTTCTTGAAGTATGTTATGGATGATTCCAAACCAGTAGTAAAGTAAGTGGAGGAATTCCAAATGATTATTAACAAAATTCTCGCTATGAATATGGTCATAAGCGAATCATTCCAGGTGGCATCAACTATTGAGAAACTACCTCTGGGATGTAATGACTTCAAGAATTACCTGAAGCATAAGAGGAAGGAAATGACCATGGAGGAACTTATTGTCATACTTTGTATTGAAGAGGACAATAGAGTTAATGCCAAAAAGCTCAACAAAGAATCCTTCAAGGAGGCTAAGGCAAACGTGGTTGGAGTGAAGGACTTCAAGAAGGGAAAACATCATAAGAATAGGTCAAAGCTGGGACTTAAAGGTGGAATTTCCAAGAAGAAAAAGTTCTAGGGAAAGTGCTACAGCTTTAGAAAACTGCAGGCAACCAAAAAAAGTCAAAGCTCACGAGGCAAATTTTGTGGAAGGAATTGTCAGGAATGTGGAGGACTTGGATCTATGTGTTGTGATCTCAAAAGTTAACTTGGTTGACTCTAACCCAAGAGAATGGTGGCTCGATACTGGAGCCACATGTCATATCTATTGCAAAAAGGATTCATTTTCTAAGTTGGTACCTTGCGACAATGGGGAGAAGCTCTACATAGGTAATATTGTGACTTCCAATATCAAGGGGAAGGGTATTGTGGTCTTGAAGATGATTTCTGGAAAAGAACTCAAGCTGACATACGAAAGAATCTTGTATCTGAGACACTCTTAAGTGTTATGACTTATGATATTTGAATCCAAAATCGATTTTGTAAGGGGAAATATTTGTGGGTAGCGGGTTTGTATCCAATGATATGTGGAAACTAATGCAATCTCTGTAAAAGCCAAAAGAGTAAATAAAAATATCTCTTCTTCTTCTTCTTCTATTTGTATATTTTAGTTTATGGTATGGTATGTTTGGACATGTTAATTATGATATCTTCCATAGGTTAATTAATTTGGAACACATCCCTTCATTTCACATCATTATAACATAAATGTGAAACATGTATTGAGGCAAAACTAACAAGATCATCGTTTCAAACATTTGAACGAAATAATGAACCATTTAAACCAACTTTATAAAAAGATTCAGATGGTGAGAAGTGACCGTGGTGGTGAATATGCTGAACATTTTGGTGAATTTTGTTCACAACATGGTATGTTCACGAAGTAACTTCACCCTATTCTCCTAAATCTAATGGAATAGTCGAATGTAAAAATCAGACTCTAAAACAAATAATGAATGCTTGTTAAGAATCTCTAGGTTATCGCATAATATGTGGGAGGGAGTTGTTCTTTCAGCAAATTACATTTTAATAAGGTGCCCCAAAAGAAAATGACAAGACATCGTATGAGTTATGTAAGACCGAAAACCTTCATACAACACTTGAAATGGGGGTGTCTTGCCTTGGTAATGGCCCCATTCTAAAGCAAATAAAAATAAGTCCTAAAATTGTGGATTGCATTTTCATTGACTATGCAGAACATAGCAATGCATATCAGTTTCTTGTGCATGAATAAAGAATCTTGAGATTCATAAAACATGATAATAGAATCAAAGAATGCTTCATTCTTTGAAGATGTATTCTCTTAAAAAGTCTAGGGTTGTTGATCATAGTTCAAAAATCGAACCTTAGAGACTAACAATGAAGATAGTCCAGATGATCAACAAGAGGTTGAAACTGAAATAGAGCAACAGGAGCAAATGAGCTACAGTGGAAAGATCCTTCGGATCAAATTTCCTAACTATATGCTAGAGGCTGAACCTAAAATGTATAGTGATGATACGATCTTCGAAAGGTACCTTGTGGAAGAAAGCCATTAAAAGTGAGATCAATTCCATAATGCAAAATCACACATGGGAATTAATGGATCTTTCTCCGGGAATGAACCACTAAGTTTGAAATGGATTTTCAAATGGAAATGAAAGCAAATAGAACAATTGATAAATATAAGGCTCGATTAGTATAAAGGTTACGACAAAAGGAATGCATTGATTATTTTGATACTACTCTCTTGTATAATAATAACATCCATAAGAATGATACTTGCAATTAATGCTTTGCGAAATCTAGAAGTACATCAAATAGATGTTAAAACTGCTTTTCTAATGAAGATCTTAATGAAGAAATATACATGGAACAACCTAAGGGTTATGTAGTTTTATGACAAGAAAAAAAAGTATAATGATTGGTGAAGTCTTTGTATGGACTTAAATAGGCACCAAAAATATGGCATGAGAAGTTCGATAATGTCATGATGATAAACGACTTCAAGATAAAAGAGTGTGACAAGTGTGAATATGTCAAAAATACAACATAGGATATGTGATCTATGTTTATGTTGATGACATACTCATTGGAAATAACAATGAATAGTAAAAGTACCAAAGATATATTAAATTCAATATTTGACATGAAAGATATGCGACTGACCGACATGATTTGGGCATCCAAATTAAAAGGTCATTTCAAGGTCTCATACTGACTCAGTCACACTATGTGAACAAGATTCTTATAAGTTTAAAAGGATGATTCTGGTATAGCCAGAACTCCAATAGATTCTTGTTCACATTTATTTAAAAACCATGGTGAAACTGTTCATCAAGTGGAATATGCAAGGGTCATAGACATATAATGTATCTTATGAGTTGTACTAGACCATACATCACTTTTACTGTGAGCAGTTTAAGTAGATTTACAAGCAATCCAGGAAAAGACCACAAGAAAGAGATAACAATAATATTGAGATATCTCAGATATACTCGAGACTATGGTCTGCATTATTCCAAAGAACCTGTTTCCTAGAATACTTCGATGCTAGTTGGATATCGTATATCAAGACACCAAAGGTACAAGTGGATATGTATTCACTTTAGGAGGAGGAGTTGTGTCATGGAAATCTCTAAGACAAACGATTATAACTAGATCCATAATAGAATATGATTTTGTAGTTCTAGATAAGTGTGAAGAAACAATATAAGACTTTGATATTTTTTGAGGACATACCTGAATGTCCAAAACATGTACCCATAGTATGCTATATTGTGACAACCAAGCAACAATTGCTTGAAACGCAAAATTTCATGTATAATGGTAAATCGAGACATATGCGTCATCGACATAATATCATTAGATAATGATCTCAAAGGGAGATATCTCTATTGATTTTATGAAATCAAAGGATAACACTGTGGATCCACTAACCAAAAGGTTAAACTAAGATCAAGTTGAGAAACATCTAAAGGAATGAGACTAAAGCCCAAGAAATTAAAGGTGTTATGTGAAGGAAAACCTTACCTTGTTGACAGGAGATCCCTAGATCTAGGTTCAAAGGGAAAACCTAATTACATAAATCATTTGTGTTCACTGTTGGGGTTTCTTATCCCAAGTCCATTCCTATGAAGTAAACAGTGATAAAATTGGTATAGACTAAGCAAGGCTTTTAATGACCATTATGTGCGTCGATGAATCGAGCAACATAAATCACATATGTGATAGTGAAGTGGGGTCGCTTCAAGGAGACTATAGGGCATAGTCTTTCAAACTCTTACAGAATCAGGCGATACCCACGACGATATGAACATACCCATGAACTAATACGCTTGTTAGAAAGACTGTTGTGTGAAGTATATCATCGTTTACACAAACGGAAGAACAATTCAAGGACATCATGTCTACTGATTAGCCAGTAAAGTAAATATACTATAACAAGGAAGGTTCAAAGAAGGGCAGCTACTTATCCAATGCAATCGTTCGTAGGGTCTATCACCACATTGTGTCAAACGTTTTTGATAAAATCATCAATTTCATTCATGTGGGGGATTATTGGGAAAAATGTAAATTGGAACTTTAAGGTATATTTTCCTATGTGTAAAGATGAATAATCGAATAATGAATTTACTTATTCATATTCTACTACGTGAGATCTTTATAAACGTTTCTCATAATATCAAAATGGTTGAGTGATGAATGAGAAATTGATGGTTAAAGTAGGTACATGTGAATTATGTTGTGTAGGAAAATGGGAAAACCCATATCCCACATTGGTGGGATATCAAACAAGGGAACGATTTATATACACAAACCCACTTGCTAGTCATTGAATGACTTGTGTTAAAACGTGCATAACGCGTAGGCCCAGGGGGTACAAATCCAAGCCTGTTGAAACTTCAGGGGGATGCACCCGCACGACGTGGTGATGCGAATGTTTGGACCGATCGCGCCCTTTGGTGGCCTACACATTTTACCCACTACAAATATATATTTTCCTTAAGTGAAGCTTATTATTTTGAATATTATGAATTAAAAAGGATTTTATGCGATTTCCTTTTAATTTAAATAATAAATATATTATGACTTGCAATTCATGAATATATTCGATATAATACGATGTTAATTAATGTTTTTTGATTTAATTCGGATACTAATTAACAACCAAAATATATTAATTTTGTTTTAAAAGGTATTAATTGAATATTTTTTATTTTATTCGGATACTAATTAATAGCCATAATATGTTATTCTCAATTCCTCTCCCATGTGAAACACTATAAATACAGTGCTAACCTACTAGGTTAAACACGACTCAAAAATATTTCTTTCTCTCTTGTTTTCGGTTAGTCTGTAGCAAGATTTGGTTCGTGATCTCGTAAGTTGTGCTATTGTACATTGATCATATCATTTTTGTATTCTGAGAGAGAGACGATCGAGAGATCTCGAGCACCGAGGAGTGGCCGAAAACCTGTCTTAAGGAAATTGTGTGGTTACAGGCCTCAACCAGATTCAAGTTTGATATTATGTTATTATTTGGGTTCTTTACTCTAAATTTTTTTCTTCTTTTATAAGAAATTCGATTTTAATTTTCCTCTCTGATTGTATAACAAACTTTACTTGAAAAATCATGTAACTTGTTCAAGATGAATATATGCATTTAAAGGATAAAATCAAATATGTAAATCATGGAGCTTATGTTTAAAAATAATACACAATATGCATAGCATCATGGTTGTAATTCATCATTGTTTGATAGCTTGATTTGCATTGAATCTCATGAAACTAATAAAAAGGATAAATAAATCTTCTTATAACGCCTCAGTAGACCTTTGAGATGTCGAATATCCCTTATAGATATAACTTAATGCCTTGGATGAAAAAGACTCTGAAAGTCCTATTGCGATGGTGCTGCATGAACTGCTCAAGATACTAACTTGCTAACGAAAACAATCGAACGATGAGCTTACAAGCCCAGCAATATAATTCCTAATCTAGAGTATCATAAGAATTTCATAAACATAAGCTTGTTGATGACATGGTACTAAGCAATACATACATGCATGATTTAGATCAAGTGCTCCTACTTATGGTAACTATTGTATCACTGAAGTAGGGGTCTCATGTTTCCCTAAATCCTCTGCTAAGGGTTTATCCATGATTATACCTTTAAAGAGTTTCTAATCCTAATGATTGTATCTATTATGCATTATCAGAATGCAATACTAACTCTGAAGTGCATGGTATTAATGCAACAATGACTCTTCTATGCATTATTTGAAAGCAATACTAACTCTATTATCAATTATATGAATACATTACTAACTCTGAAGTGCTTTGTCTAAATGCAACACTGACTATGCTATGCATTACTTGAATACAATGTTGATACTATAATGCACCACACAAGCTATGGCTAGCATCTTGGTGCAGCTGAAGGTTCTACATCTCGGAGCTCACGCACCCCTTTAGCCTACCAGAATGCATTTTGGTACCTAGTGAGATCTGAAACTGTATCAGAGACATACCTCGGTCCCTCAGATATATGGGGTGAAATCTGAGCTACATCGAAATGTATACTCGCCAACTTACTTTGTCGAGTCTTGGGGCATCTATGCCCAGATGGCGTTTGAAGTGCCTTGGTACTGACTAGTATATACCCAGACATACTAACAAATAAGACAATCATCCTACTACTAAAGTAATTCGGATGTCCTGGCTATTTTTCGAGTGTCACACAAAGGCTAGTTTTATATTTATATATTATATTTAGTTACTAAAGGTTATTCTATTCTCGTTTATTGTACCTCATAATTTTTGTCTTACTCTTTCTCTCACCTAGAATGTGGTACGAGGTTTTATTAATCTATTACTACTAATAATCTACTAATCTAGTTATGTTCTACTTAAGGGCATTTAGTAATTCTCTAACTCTGGGAAATCTCTATGATTTTCTGGACTTCACTATGATTACTGTAGTTTCTTATTACTGGCTAGCCCAATAACTAACTAGGGTTCCTTTCTGGTAGCGATACTTTATCATTATTAATAGGTTTTCTTCAATTCACCCTTGAATTAATGAAATAATTGTACTTTAACACTCTCGGTTGTTCTTGCGATAAACGAAACTACTAATTCAATATGACTACGCAGTCATACCGCTTATTTGTACACCCTGTAAAATGGTTCTCTATTTATAAATACCCACTACATGCTCAACTGAATATACTTGGACACATTACGCCTAGTGTGGTACATTGTTTGTAAGCCACTCCTACGAGTGTTGTTGGGTCTCTTTGGACATTTATGCCCCTCACGGACTAATTTTTATCCTTACAGACCATCCCTAGCTCCTACAAACTTATTTGGGTCAAATCAGATCGTCCGAGATGGGTAGTATCGATACTCTACTTGTCGTATCGATACTCTGGAGTCAAGTATAAATATTCCTATGAGTATCGGTACAAAACATGCATTATTTTGGTGAAATGGGGACTCAGTATCGATACTGTAAGGGAAGTATCGATACTCCCCTGGCAGTATCGATACTCCCTGCCTTAAATCCATAATTTCCCCTAATTCATCCAGTATTGATATTGTTAATCCCAATATAGATAGTTGAATTTTGAAATGGATATTTTAGGCTTGGGAATCACCTAAAAATACTCTAAAGGCCATAGTTTGATTATAAATCATGTACTAATGTTGTGGGCATTTATTTAGGGTCTTAAAGTATCATAAAACACTTTCTTTACATCTAAAACTTCAAATAAGGTATGAATTAAGTTTGAACCCTAAATGTTGAACTACATAAATCTTAGCAAATTCTTAAAATTTATGAAAACTTAATACTCCAAAGGATTTTAAATACACTACCTTGATGATTGAATCCCGGAATAGAGTTTTTTTAGCTTTAAATTATTGTCCTCTAGGTTTGGATGATAAAACACCTCTTTTTTCTTACAAAAATAAAAACCCAGAGCTTTAAATCCTTAAATGATTACTGGAGGGATTAAAAACATATTGGAAATATGAAAAAGGCTTAAAAACCTTACTTTGCTTTGGAGCATAGAGAAGAAAGAGAGAAAAAGAGAATAAATGAATAGGATGAGAAAACGAAGAGATAATAAATTTTTCATCTTTTAAAAATAGGCTAATTAAACTATTGGACCCTCTTTATTTTTATACTATACAAAATATCCCTTTTTTGGCTAATTGGGCCCAGGTCCAACCCAATTAAACCCAACAACTTCAATATGAGATTCACGAGGTCCACTTACCCCTCAGGTAAATCCGACACTACTGGCCTGAAATTTTGGGTGTTACAACTTTCCCCTCCTTAAAAGAAATTTTGTACTCGAAATTTACTTGGAGTGAAAGAAACATACTCTGTGGTGAAACATTGAGACACTTATCCGATATGATCCTCGAAGAAGAAGACCTCATACCTAACATGTTGTTTGGAACTTGCAAAATCGATCTATGTTTTTTTAATGTTCTCCAACATCAAACTTTAAGCAAAATCCTTCGAGTAGCATGAAGCTAAAGAAATCGCACTTTTTATCTGATATTGTACTCTTAAAGCATTTCCCAATGATGACTATACTCCATGATTCACTATATCGCTAAATCCATCTTTGGCTAACCTTACTCAATCGAGTTTATTCTTTGTGTAACCTGATAACCTCTTTACTTTCTAAACATAGGTAAATCATCGTGCTATACCCTAAGATCTTATTGCACTTACTGAAACTGTCTCAATATCATCTACTAAAGATATGGAGACAAGTCTCAACTTCCTAACGTAGAGATCTACTCCTATTGTACAACTGATTTAATACTCAACCATGCTACCTGGCTAATTCTTTTATCTTGTGACTTCATGAGAACTACTCACTTATCGAGCATTTATGGTGCTCACAACTGGAAATCGACTTTGTTGAACGAAACTAGCAACATCTAGCTCTCCTGGAGAGTACACCTCACAAAGTAAAGATCTATCAAAACCGTACTAATTAAAGATTATGAGACTCTACATCTGACACTCATTATCGTTTATCACTAATGAGCTATTAAATGATAGCTAACGCTAGTCAAACGTAGCTTAATATACTTGTTCCCCTTTAGTCTGAACATTAAAATACTCGGTACTACATAACGATGACGACTGTTATGTGTTGTATATAACTCATACTCATATATCAACATGAGGACACCAATGACGAGGCTTGGCTCACTTAGCTTATTTACTTACTGTTCATGCATAAAGATATCCTCGTGACGCTTGAGGGTTCACTGTACCTTGAGAGTCACAACTCACCATAACACCTATAATAGATTTAGAATATATGGTGAAATTCTAGAACTGCTGCATCGGAATATACACCTGACTAACTTACTCCTCACGAATACTTGAGGCATCTATGCCCAATTAGCAATTGAAGTGCCTTGGCTCTTGCTGAGACATATTCTGAGATTTCTAACAACATGGTGTTCACTATGCTAACAAGAGTAACCTGAGTACTCTTAACACTCTCATGGGGTATCTACCTCTAAAACTGAACCTAAGATCACTAATTCTCTATGGGTTAACCAGATGAATCATATGCTGATGATGCGAAGACATCCTTATAGTCTTGTATTAACTATGACAACCCAGAAGAATATTCCCCTAGGAAACATGCAAGGGCAAAATTTTCTATGGCTAAACATTATTTTGAGTTGATCTTCAACTCAACATGGAACAACCACCTATCCTCCTAACTCTGAATCCTAAAATCATGAGCTCAAACAAAAATTATGCTAAGAATTATTTTTAGGTCGACTATCGAATCTAATATAAGTCTTGAATGACTATCTAAGGTAACCTTGTTTAGAATCCTAAAATCATGAGCTCAAACAAAATTATGCTAAGAAGAATATTTTTAGGTCGACTATCGAATCTAATATAAGTCTTGAATGACTATCTAAGGTAACCTTGTTTAATCCATTAAGGTATACCTAACAGCCACTTTGATTTGTACTTTTGGATTCTCTATCTGGCACTTCATATGCGGCATCAAAGTCTTGACCTTGACTCTGCAAACTCTACCAAGCTGAATCGAGAATTGGTCGATTTGCTTCATTACTCTCCTATCTAAACATAGAACTAACAACCTTCAGTGAAGGTTCTCAATCATGTTGAACGTTGAAATTGTGCCCCTAGGTCAAACTGAAACATCTCTCTTTGAACTAGGGTAACCCTTTACCACTTGCATCAAGGATCCACTCCATAACATTCCTTAGACGCTTAAAGTATATTCCTCGCTACTTTTTACCATAATGCTCGCACTCTGGATAATCCAAAACTCTACGGAGCTTCTAAAGCTCACCACTAATGGTGGAGCTGATCGTCCTATGAGACCCTATAACTGACCTCTTACTAATGGAATGACTGTGTTGATGCCACTCTTCTCTACTCACGCTGACCTATGGTCCCTGCCACTGGCTAAGATAGATCTACTAATACACAAGTCCCTAAACTCAGGGTACCTCACTCCATCAAACTCATCCTTAAATTTTACACTAAAACACTCTAAGCGGATTTGTCACTAACTACATACTGGTATCAAATGAAGCCCCTCAAGGGACACCTTGTACCTCAAGGAACCGATCACAACTTGCTCTAGAGTATAACAATTCAACCTATTAAGGCCATCTCTCTCATATTCGTACATTGAGCGATCCCCCTGAACTAGTTGAGAAACTACAATATCACTTCATCCACATGTGCCTACTAATATACTAGACTCACACACGGAATTGATTCCATGTGGGTACTTATGGCTGTAGGGCCATTTCTATAACCTTCCACAGAGCATCACCCTTGAGCTAAGTTGTGACGCACTTTAACATGCCCTCTAGGTAAGGTGAAGCTACCTAAAAGTCCTCATGGTCTTTCTCTCAACCATTGATCGGCTGAAATCAGATCATTATTGCTTGAACCTAAAAGCCAACTATTTGATACCTCCTTAGGCTCTCTACTATGGATTGTATTGGCACTAAGGCACCCAGGGTGGTTGACTAAATTTTCTGTTCTATAGGAATAAATGTCCACTATCTCTTTCTGAGACTTGAAACTATACTTCTGAAAAAGGTACCTTTGCGACACCCATGCCTAATGGGACATTAATAACTTCTACCATTAGTAGTACTCCCATACTGACTTTATCAGGAAAAAAGGCTCGCCTCTCCATTTAATCCTCTGGATTACAATGAGAACTATGTGTCATCACAAATTTTATAATGTAGATTAAGAAATGAAGCACCATTAGGATGCCAAACTTATACAATTACGTTTTTTTACCTAGGGGCATATATTCACTGACACCTTACTAAAATCAACCACAATGTCCTAGGATTGACTCAAACTAACCCTCTGATACCACTGAATGTAACACCCTAAACTCGATGGGACTAATGTATATTAGGATACCGAGACAACTCTTGATTTTCAAACCTGTTCATTTTATTTTCAAACATGTTGAATGGTATCATAATTAACATAAATAAATGTAATAAATATTTTATAAAACTTGAGCTCCGTGATACATAATTTTAAAAAATGAAACAATACAAACTTAAGTTTAATGAACTGAATACATTTGTAAGGTTCTATGAATATATATGCCCACTAAGCTACAATATAGTACTCTGAAAGAGTTACTAGAAGTTTTTCCACGATGGTGCTCCACATCTGAAGGTTGAGCTTACAAAGCCCAACAATATAATTGCTAATCAGAGCAGCATAAAATTTCATAAACACAAGCATGCTGAAGACATGGTACTAAGTAGTAGGTACATGCATGATCTAGATCAAGTGCTACCTACCTAAGTCTTAGCTATTTTATCACTGAAGTAAGGGTCTCATGCTTCCATAAATCCTCTTCTAAGGGCTTATCTATGAGTACACCTTTAAAGGGTCTCTTACTCTAATGATTGTATCTGTTATGCATTATTTCAATGTAATTATAACTCTGAAGTGCATGGTCTAAATGCAATACTATCTCTGATATGCATTATTTGAATGCAATATTGATTCTCTATATATTCTTAATGTGGTACTAACTCTAAAGTGCAATGTTTGAATGCAACACTAACTCTTCTATGCATTATATTAATGAAATGATGACTCTTCTATGCATTATTGAAGGCAGTGCTGATATTACTATTCAACATACAAATTATGGCTGGCATCATGGTGCGACTGAGGGTTTTGTATCTCAGAGCTCACGCATCCTCTAGCCTACCAGAACACCGTTGGTTACTTGGGTGAGATCTGAAATTGCATCAAATAGTACACCCGACCCCTCGGATATTGAGGTGAGATCCGAGGTGCATAAAAACGTACACCCTACCAACTTACTCTGTCGAGTCTTGGGGCATCTACGCTCAGCTGGCATCTGAAGTGCCTTGACATTGAATGGTATATACCTAGATGTACTAACAAACAAGACAACCACCCTACTGCTAAAGTAACTCGGTGTCCTGGTTGTTTCCAGAGTGTCACACAAAGGCTATTTTTATGATACTTATCTCTTTAGTTATATGATATTTATATCTCGTTTAATATACCTCTTAATTGATGTCTCGTTTGTTCTCTCACCTGGATTGTGGTGTGAGGGTTTATTAATCTTGCTACTAATAATCTGTACTAATCTAGTTATTCATACTTAAGGGCATTTTAGTCATTCTCTTACTCTAGGAAATCTCTAACATTTTTGGAGTTCACGATGATTATCGTAGTTGCTAGTTATTGGTTGATACTAGCTATCTCGATATATCTGACTCGGGGTTCCTTTCTGGGCAGCAATACTTTATTCACTATTACCACGCTTTCCTTTAATTCTCCCTCGAATTAAAGGAATAATTGTACGTCTAATACTCTCAATCGTTCTTGCGATAAACGACACTACTGATTCATAATATGACTAATTGGTCATATAGATTGTCGATACACCCTGTAAAATGGTCCTCCAACTATAAATCCCCACAACGTGCTCAACTGAAAATACTCTGATGCGTTACACCTATTGATGTTACATTGGTTGTAACCCAATCCTATGAGTGTCGCTCGATTCATTTGGACATTTACATCCCTCACATACTAAGTTCTATCCTTACAGACCATCCCTAGCTCTTATGAACCTTAACTGGGTCAAATCTGATAATCAGATGTGGGTAGTATCAATACTCTTGTAGTATCGATCTCTAGAGTCAAGTATCAATACTCCTATGATTATCAGTACTAAAAATGTAATTATTGTTGAAATGAGGCTCAGTATCAATACTTTCACCTTGAGTATCGATACTGTAGGGGCATATCGATACTCCCTGGCTGAAATCCCTAATTTTTACCCCAATTCATCCAATATCGACATTGTTCATCCTAGTATCGATACTTGAATCCTAAAATACATATTTTTAGGCTCGGGAATCACCTAAAAATCACTCTAAAGGCCATGGTTGGTTCTAAATCATGTACTAATAATGTGTGTAGTTATTTAGGGTCTTAAAGTGTCATAAAACACTTTCTTTACATCTAAAACATTCTAAAT
The DNA here is from genome assembly GCF_006381635.1 of Hibiscus syriacus. Classification (NCBI taxonomy): domain Eukaryota; kingdom Viridiplantae; phylum Streptophyta; class Magnoliopsida; order Malvales; family Malvaceae; genus Hibiscus; species Hibiscus syriacus. Next base: position 3,624,365 of record NW_024063485.1, on the reverse strand, counting down.
CATGAATCAAATTTGATTCCAAATATTCAACTACACAAATCTAAGCAAATTCTTGAAATTTATAAAAACTTAATACTCCAAAGGATTATAAATACACTACCTTGATGATTGAATCCCAAAATAGAGCTCATTCAGCTACTAATCACTCTCCTCTAGGCTTGGATGATTAAACCCCTCTTTTTCTTGCAATAATAAAATCCCAAAGCTTTAAATCCTTAAATGATACTGCTAGAGGGATTAAGAACGAATTGGAAATATGAAAAAACTCAAAAACCTTGCCTTTGCTTTGAAACTTGGAGAGGAAGAAGAGGTGAAATGAGAAATATAGAAGAAATGAAGAGGATGAAAAGATGAATAGATAATAAAGTCTTTATCTTTTAAAATTGGGCTAATTACACTTATTGTCCCTCTTCATCTTTCTACTATAAAGAAATCCCTTTTATTGCTAATTGGGCACAAGTCCAATCCAATTAAGCCCAACGACTTAAAATATATTCACGAGGTCCATTTACCACTCGGGTAACTCGAAACTATTAAACTAGAATTTGGGGTGTTTCACAACTTAAAATTCCTATTTGAAAAATTCCAATCAACTGAATGCAATTTCAAACCAATGGACCTCTATGCTATATAAATATTTGAATAAATTATTGGATCGATACAAAACTAATGTACTAGTATTTGGGTGTTACACGAACTATATGACGAGATCCTATAATAGAATCGATTGTACTTTGCCACAATTTGGAAAGAATTTATGAATCGTCTTATGGAGATTGCTCGGTTTTGCCATCGCATACAGATTACTTGGTTTTGTCCATAGCATACAATTGATTGGTATTACATGTGGTAAGGTGGCCAAGGTGTCAATATATATATATATATATATATATATATTGATTATTATTAACGTTTGTTTTTCTCAAATTGTTATACTTCTAATAATCGTAAGACATATTTTATCTTCCACATTTCTCACATTTCTGAAGAAAAAATTCGGGATGATTCAAAAGTTTTAGGGAAATTGTGAAAAGAAAATAAATTTGTTTTCAGGATTTATCCCGCGTTTCAAAGGTTTGCTTAAAATGTACAAATTTATTTAAATAAAAATTATCATTAAAGTAACATTAGTTATTGTATTTTTAAAATATTGATTTTGTAATAAAATCAATGTGATTCTTTGCCTATAAGGAAAAATTTTCCATATGTAGTTGTTTTCGTGGGCGGTTAAAGAATCAATGTGATTCTTTTTATGTTATATATTATTTGGTAATATTATTATGGTAAGATTTCACCCATAAAGTGTATCATGATATTATTCATGAAATTTACTGTATGATATTATTACCTTATAATTATTTTGGCCTTTTAATATAGAATACTAAATATGACATGAATAAAAAATATTTTTGGTATTGATAATTATTATTAAATGTTATAATAATTATTGATTGTGTTTGGAAATACTATAAATTTTATTATCGTGCAAATAATTTATTTTAAGAAATTTTGTAGATACAAATAGATTCATAGTTTAATCCAAGGCTTTTAATTTTTGGGTTGCCAAAAGTAAATTCAAAGGATTAGTTCCTTTTGTTTATTGAGTTGCCAAAAGTAGTTCCTTTTTATTATTGTGTTGCCAAACGTAATCAAAGGATTAGTTCCTTTTGATTATCGACTTCACAAAATTAAAATCAAATGATTAGTTTCTTTTGATTACTCAGTTGCAACAATTAAAATCAAATGATTGTTCCTTTTTATTATTGAGTTGCTAAAATTAAAGGATTAATTCCTTTTGATTTTTGAATCAGGTTGTCGTGATATACCTGTTTCAGGTTTAATGCTACTAATTTCGTTGTTTAACAAAATATATAAACTTAAAAAAGGGAAATAAATCATTAGATTTATTTCATCGTTAGAATCTTGCATTGATTCTAACTTCATAAGGAAAATAAATCATTGAATTTATTTTATTGAGAATCTTGAATGATTCTAAATTTGTAAGGAAATAAATCGTTAAATTTATTTTCTTGAAAATCTCGAAGTATTCTATCTTTTAAAAGAAAATAAATTGTTAAAATTATTTTCTTGAGAATCTTAAATGATTCTATTTTGTAAATGGAAATAAATTGTTAAACTTATTTTCTTATGAATCTTGAATAAAAAATAAATTGTTGAATTTATTTTATTGAAATATTTAATGATTCTATTTTTAAAAAGAAATCTGATAAATTTATTTTATTGAGAATCTTAAATGATTATGTTTTCTAAAATAAATAAATAATTGAATTTATTTTCTTAGGAATATTTAATGATTATATCTTAAAATGAAATAAATCGTTAAATTTATTCCTTGAGATCTTGAATGATTTCTATTTTGAAAAAATGTTCCTGTTTTGTAAGGAAATAAAGTATTGAATTTAAATTTCTTATTTTGAAAAAAAAATCATTGAATTTAGTTTCCAATTTTGTAAAATGAAATAAATCGTTGGATTTATTTTCCTTATTTTATAAAAAATAAATAATTAAATTATTTTCTTGAGAATCTCACATAATGCTTTGTAAAAGGAAATAATTTTTTGAATTTATTTTCTTATTTATAAAACAAAATAAATCGTTGAATTATTTTCTTGATAATCTATATAATTATGGGTTGTAAAAAAAAATAAATCGTTGGATTATTTTCTTGTTTTGTAAAAGAAAATAAATCATTCAATTTATATTTTGGAAATTAAGTAAGATTATACTTTAAAAAAGAAAATAAATTATTAAATTTATTTTTTAAGAATCAAGTATGATTCTATTTTGTAAGAAAGAAATAAATCATTAAATTTATTTTTTGAAAATTGTAATATGTTTGTAAAAGTGAGATATGCAAATAAATTATTTTGAGAGTTTAATTCATGTCATTTTAATTAGTTTATTTTATCTACTTTTACACAAGAAGGAATAAATGTTATCACTTTAATTGGTGATAGCAAAAAGTATTGATATATATTGCCAAAGAGAAGAAGTGAAGCTATAGAGAAATATATTCTCTATAACTCAAAGTTGGAAACCAACTTAATAAAATCATTAAGATGGTAAGAATTGATTATGGTGTGAATAAATTTAAAACATTAAATGGTCAATAGTGTGCACAAACACGATTATTCAAAAGTGATCATCATACTATCCTAAATAATATGGAGTAAAGTGGAAGAATCAAATTTTAAAATGAAAATGATGAACGCAATACTAAAAAGTTTCAGGTTATCACAGAGCATGTGGGGGAAGTTATTCTTTCAATTATTTACCTTTCAAATAAGGTTCCGAAAAGAAAAATGACAAGTATGAGTCATGAAAAGATTGAAAACCTTTCTATAACTACTTAAAAATGTGAGGATATCTTGTAAAGATAATGATCTCATTATATTAGGAAACAAAAATAAATCTCAAATCGGTGGACTGTGAGAAAATTGAGATATCTCATTTATGCTCAATATTATGCATTGTATTATTCCATGAGGTACTCCGATGCCAGTTAAATGGGTTCATCTTAACCTTTGAGAATTTCGGAAGGGCTCCTCTTGGGGTAAAGCTCTGCAATTTTTAGTTTTCAAAAATTTATCATCTTTTAACACAACACACTGGAAGTATGCAGTCGAAACAAGTACAATCCATTAACACTCTAACTATAGTCAAAGTTTGTTAGGATTTTGTTTAAACCAATTAAAAGACTTCCTAATACTATTTAATTACTAAAATAAGAATATAAATTGGGTTGGATCCTATAAAACTCTTTTAGTTTATACCATTTTAAGATAAATAGATAAGAGAGAAATTAAAGACTAGATTAACAATAGAAAATGAGAATATTCACTGGAAAAAAAAACCAATGAGTTAATCTCGGTTTTTGATTCCATCAATCCAACGATTCTAAAATGTAAAACTAAATAAGTTTTACACATTGTAAGTGGATCCTAATCCATATAATACCTTTAATTATCAATAACTACTAAGCCCAAAACCAAAAGTTACAAAGACACTATTTTTTTGTTTGTTATGCCTATATGTGTGCTATAGATATTTTGACAAATTCAAAAACCTGCTATCTAGTTAATTGTTATTGTCTTAATTGTACCTTTATTGCACTGTCAGACCAGCTAAACTTTGTAGCTTACCCCTTCATTGTCTTCTTATCATATTTTACGTGATAAACTATATGTTTTCTCCTTTCATTTACTTTCAATTGCACTATTTTATTAATTTGGGTATTTGACGACACTGTCTTTATTATATTTCTGATTATTTTCTATGCATTACATCTAAATATATTTGAGTAATACAGATTATGTAATTCTGAGAGAGATTCCGGTTTGTAGAATATTGGTTCATAACTTCCAATATTTTTAAAATATTAAGCATGTGAAAACACTCTAAGTTAATAAATTGGACATGTGAAAATACTCTAATAACTTAACGTCAATTTGAGTCATTTCGATGACAATTTGATTAGGGTTGTAAAAAGCTTATCCGACCAGTAAAATTGACCAGATGGAGATTATTCTTGATCCGAGTTTGAACGGCGTTGACCAGAACCCGAGTTGGACCTAAAAAATGTGGATCTGAACCCGACCTGCACCCAAATTGAACCGATAATATGATAATCAAATCCGACCTGCATCCAACCAAAATGAACCAAAACCCGATATTAACCTGGCAAATAACTAGTATTACCCGACCTGTTATCAACTTGACCTATTATGAACCTGTATTGTTATGAACTTATATGATATTTACTTGACTTATAAGTAATAAGTTACAATTGATGCAATTATGAGGTTTTAAATATATGATAAACTTGTGATAATTAAATTAATATGATTACTTTTGAAATTTAAAATAAATTGTTAGTTATGATAACTAAATTAATAAATTTATTTTCTATATTAATTATAATCCTTCTATTATAAATTTTAATTATAATTTTGTTCATTCAAACATCTAAAATTTCATAACTGAACAATTATTATAAAACAATTATTCAGAGAAAAATCGTAATATAATATTGTTGGTTACCAATTCAAAACCATTTCAACCAGAGATAGACAGTTTCGTTCTATTTCATAAAATAAATACTATTGTCCACCACGTTTGATTTAAAACCCAAATTAATTTTATTTAAGCATAGTTTAATAACATATTTATTCATACTATTAATTATATTAATATTAACTATATTAAGAAATTTCAAACATTTCATTCTCGTATACATACCAGCTAGAACTTTTAAAACACAGTAGGATATCATTGTTACCTGTAAATATTTCCTTGGTGATTGATCCAAGCTCAGATCCTTACTCCTTTTCTTCCCTTTTACCATGCGTGAAAATCAACACACGTAAGTATACACTTAGGGAGGAAATCAATGGATATTTAAAACAATGTAACAAAGAAATTTAAATGAATAACCATATTCAATGCAATATGATCACTTTACTTGTATTCCAACATGTTACCATATTAACATGATATAATCAGATATCAAGTTTCTTACCAATATACTTGTCATTTGTCCATAAGCTCGTAAGCTTATTTGCATTGTTTACCATTTATTAACCAATAACCATATCCCAAAGTATAATTGCATGATGACCCCGATATAGGAGTCAATATTGCACAGTAGTGTTGAGGTCGAGCCTTGCTCACCTAATAATACACCGTAGTGATGAGGTCGGGCTTTACCCACCTTATACATCGTAGTGTTTTTGTACCGTGTGTCTTTGCTAGACACTCTGAAGCTTGAACTGTGTGCCTTCGCTAGACACTATAGTGTTACTTAATATGCAGTTACTAGACTCTATGGAATGCCATTAATACATTGACCCTCAATAACATACTTGGGCATACTCTATTTTTTTCATCCATGGCAAATTATATTATCATAATTTAACATTGGGCAGTTCATACCTGAAATATCATTCATGATAAATATCATATATGTTCATGATAATCATATGTAACAATCAGTTATCAATGCATTTTATACTCAACATTTCACATATTTAGAATATGTCAAATATATGATAAAGGGCATAAATATCATGTCAATATAACAAGGTAGACTTATTGCAAGTCCTACCCAATGATGTATAAAACATCAATGTATAATGTTATGTATGATTACACTCACTTTGACATTATATGCAAGTCAAAATATAAGCTTCACTAAGCTTTAACTTGATCCTTTGCTTGGTTAAAAACCAAATTTTCTCATAATTTCATATCCTGACAGTTTGCACCACCTTTAAAGAAATATTATTCTGTATTAATATACACCTTTAAAAATTATTCCACACTGTAAACTAGACTCAAATAAGAATATATCCATATATTCACTCTAGTTAAATTTGTACAATTTATGGTGAATTTTTCAAAGTTGACCGGCAAAATCTGTTTTGAGCAGAATCTGTTGCCTCGTTTTCTGACCTAACATTGGTTAAAAATTCATATCTTTTTGTATACACCTCAAAAACAGTTTCTGTTTTGTTCTAAACAAGACTAGGATTATATACTAATCTAACGGTGTAAAAATAATCCTCCAATCATTTCTTTAGAAGGTATGGTGATTTTATAAACTTACTTTCCATAACATAAATTCTAAGCATGTTTCACCAATTTACATTTTCAACTTGTTCACTAATTCTATTTGCTCACCAAATGTACATATGCATGCATCAAAAATCACATAACATTTTTAGGAGTCATTCCTTACCATAGTAACTGTACTGGCTCATCGCAAGCCAATGTTTGTTCGATAACATAAGTACAAATTAAATTAAATTTACACTCAAATGGAGTCCTTAGCTTGTAATTCCTTGGAATTTCTCATTTCATACTTAAGCTTCTCCTTAGCTTTAATAATATTTGATCTTGGTTCATGCACTCAATCTCTAGATGAACACCATTACTAAACATATACAATTCAAACCAAATGTTAGAATCTTACTAACATAAGCATACTATGGAAAATATATTCCTAACAAATTTTCGATGCTTATTCGATACAATTTCCATGTCACAACATAAATGTTAACCTTAACATTCCAATTGACCATTCAATTTCCATTTAATCCAAATTCACATAACATTTTCACTTGAGCTCCCAAACCTTCCATATTTGTGCTTTAAACCTTAGCTTTTATACGTTTTCCAAAATAATCCAATTTCACATCCTAAATTCAATTTCAACACTCAAACATTATTTCCAGCATAGTACATCAAATATTGAATAATTACCAACAATCCACAACTTTTCCAAAATTATCGACTAGTCCCCTAACTTTTCAAAAATAACAAATGGTCACCAAATTTTTATAAGGCTTGTAGAGCACTTCCCACATCATTTCCAGCCCTTACATAGTTTTTTCAGAATTTTCCTTATCCTTTAAGACCAAGGTCGAATGGTTCAAAGTTCCAAATCTAGGTTTTCATGATTTTGATCGGTTTTGATTCGATTCAAGCATGAAATCAACTTCCATCCAACCTTAAATCATCTCTACAATCAAATCCCTAATAAAATTTCATCAAAACACAAAGTTTCTCCAACTTATAATTTTTTCGAATATTAAATAAACATTTCTAGGAAGATTGAACATGTTTTAGTCATCATACAAGCTTGAAAATAAATCTACAACCTCAAAAACATCAAGATTCATAATCAATTCTATAAACCCTAATGTGAACATAAACCCTAGAATTTTGGATCTTTGAACACCAACCAAATTAGCAAGCAAAAATGGTACCAAATGATAGCGTTTTTTTAATATAACAATTTTTTGAATATAACAATAATGTAAATTCCTAATAAATTGGCTTGAAAAATCAAAAGAAATTTTTTTCTTACCTAGATAAAGAAATTCCCTTGAAAATTCTTTATCTTTCTTTATTAAATAATGAATTAAAAATTTATTAAATGTTAAATTACCTATTTACCCTTAAAATTAAAATACCTTTACTAATTTACCCTTAATGAAACTTGGTATTTTCCTTAATACCAAGCCTCATAAACCTTATCATATTTCAAAGTCAAAGATGAACAAAATATTTCCCACTTTATCGTTTTGCCCTTGCAATTTCCCAAAAATTACAATCTTGCCATTTTAATCCAACGATCCAAATTTAATATTGAATTAAATCCTCAAATCCAATTCTCCATATTGTTTTCCATTATTTTAAAATATGTAAATAATATTTCTAATCTTAATTTATCATCCTTCAAAATTTTCCAAAATTTTTATTCAGTTAGATTTACCGAATTTTTACAAGACTTTATCACTTTATAGCGTTTAATACCAAATCCGTACAAAAAAATTGATTCCCACATAAACGTCATTCATGGAGGTAAACTATTCATTTACAGGGTCGATTTACATAACTTTTTAAAATTACACTGTAGTCCCTAAACTTTTCTAAAAATTATACTTTGGCTGCTTAACTTTCAAAATTTATATTTTGGTAACTAACGAAAGTTTTGGGGTATTAAAGAAAATGAAGAACAAAATTTTTACAAAATAAAAGAAGAAATGAATAGAAGTAAGTAAAGGTTTTGATAAGAAAGAAAGGAAAGAAAATGGTGACTTACAAACCAAGAACAATACTTACAACCTTTCCTTTTGTATTTGACTTGTAATGCAATTTAATTTTGTCTTTGATTGCTGGAAATTTATTTCTTTTTGGATTTTATTCTTTTTGTGTTTTTCTCTTTTTTTTTGAACTTCTTGATTGATGTAGGAGTCATATTTTCTTTTTTTTGTTTGTTTTTGTTTTGCACGTCAATGTACTTGCTTGTCACTCCAAGAACAATACTTACAACCTTTCCTTTTGTATTTGCTTGTAATGCAATTTAATTTTGTCTTTGATTGCTGGAAATTTATTTCTTTTTGGATTTTATTCTTTTGTGTTTTTCTCTTTTTGTTTTGAACTTCTGATTGATGTAGGAGTCATATTTTCTTCTTTTTTTGTTTTGTTTTTGTTTTGCACGTCAATGTACTTGCTTGTCACTTCTAACTATGCTCTGAGTACCACTTGATGTAAGTTTATCCACAACCTTCAATGGAGAAGATAATACAGCCTTACTATTGTCCCGATCTAGAAAATGATAGCAAGTATTGCTCCCGAATGATAAGTATGGCTACAAATAAGAAAGGAGATATGAATAGTATATGGTAGATAATGATAGAATGGAAAATGAAAATGGAAATGGAAATGAAATGAAATAAATATAGAAGTAGAGTACTACATAAGTTGATAGATGTAATAGTGGCCTTTAATGGATGTGATGATGCTTGATGTTGTTGTAGAAATAGAAATGGAAGATGGTTGAAAGAATGATGAAAGATGATAAAGGAATAGTATCTTAATTAAGTTAAAGAAGAAATTATATTAAAGAGTATAGCCTCAACTTTTATAAACTTAATAAAGGACTGGTGAGTAGGGTTTAAACCCACTAGATATATTATCTTGGAATTATAAGTATCAAAGGTGAAGTGAATGATGCCACAAGTACAAAATTATACTTGCTTAATCGATATAGTTCTGAAAGAACTTTGAAGAATGATTTAACTCACAAGGAAGCTTTATAAATTGAATGAGATGATTAAAAATGATGAAACCTTTCTTATTTATAGGAAATGAAAGGATTGGTCAAATGGACACCTAATGTTTCGGCTAAGTACATGTTAATTGAAAATACATAATGATTAAGGTGAATGAACAGGCCCTTTAGCCTTATGTTGGTTTGTCTACTCTTCTTAATGTGCATGATGTTTCGGCTAGAATGGATGAGCATCTCCCTTGGCCGAAAGGTCTTATGATGATTCATTTTGGTGCCAAGGTTTAAGCATGTCCATGGCATGTTCACATGGTGTGGCCAAATAGTCACCTAGGTGTTCCTCATGTCTCTTCGTAAATTAGGCCTCCTTTGGTTGAAAACTCTTCCCCAACGTGCACCTAAGTGATAATACATCTTTATGGACAATGTTCACGATCACAATGTTTAGATGGTAACCTTTCATGAATGAGCTAGTTCCAAAATGTTTAAGCTGAACGTGAGTTGGCCATAGGTGAGTTGCATAATGATAAGTCTTTTGACAGCTCCTTGTGAAAAGTCATCTCATGGAAAGATACCTCTTCGTGAAAATTTAACTTGGCCCATATTTGAATTACTGTAATGGGTGATGATGATGGTGTAGCTCCCAGCTGAATTGAGTAGCCTAGCTAGCTCAAAAGTTCAACTCAAGTTAGCTATGAGCTCGGAGTACAGCTGACAACTTTTCTCCAAAATGATCATTAGCTTCCCCAGAGTTGTCCTCGTCATGTTCCCATAGCTTTGGGAATCCATTTACTAGCTTATGTCAGCTTCCAATATGTGGCCACCTATGTACCTTAACAAAGAAACATAATATAAGTTAAGTAATTAAAAATAATAAGCATATAATATAAAATTGTGAACTATAGGTTATAATAATAACTCATGGATCATATAATAATGAATTAATATGATTATCATAACTATAGTATAACATATATATAAATATATATATGATAACAAATGGAATATGAATAATATATTATGAATACAATAATCATAAACATAATGTAGAAAAGTATTAAATAAATCCCCTTTGAATTGTACGAAAGGTTGGAGATCAAGGATGAATATGATGTTGAATCGGTTCACATCAGAGGGAGTACTAGATGTGTAATTAACCCATTTTCAAATAAATAAAACCTTAATGAGGATGATCTCACATTTTTTTATTCTCTTCTTTTTATCCTACCAAATACTCTTCATTGTCTCATTCCTTTCTTCTTCTTCTTCTTCTTCTTCATCTCCAAAGGTTGAGCAAAGGTGTAATTTACAAGCTTAGTTTGGATTTACAAAGGTAAGAATATTCATCCACATATTTCAAGCTTTCATTTAAGCCCCTAAAATCAAGTTTTGGAAAAAGAAACCAAAAATAGGTTTAGTGGGGTTTAGGAAACAAAGTGATTTCTAACCTTTTTACTGAATTTAAGTTTATGTGTCATTAAATTCAATCCAAGCCCCTATATGAGTTAGTACTCATTATTTTCCTTGAATAGTGAAAGAAGTGAGAGAAGCTCCAAAGCCAAAGGAAATGAGAAATTGACCCTTAGGTGATTAGAAGAAGTTTCTAGTAGCAAGGAGGCCAAGGTAACACATTTACAACTCCTTCATACTATTTCTGAGTCTTTAGATTGCATTTAGCTAGATAGTTGAGTACTCAAGAATGAATAAGCATCCATGTAAATTCAAACTTTTTATGTTTTTAGTATGTTTGGAAGCCCTTTTATGACCCCTTGAGTATCGATACCATAGGTTCTGTTTGAGACTCGTAGGAAGGGCATCAAGATCGATTTCCCAGTAGCCAATTTTGGTATGGAACTCATGGGATAATCTTTTTAAAACGTTGAACCAAAATTTGTTATCGATACCCCGAAGAGTATCGATACCTTAGCACTAGAGTATTGATACTAGTCCAGCAATATCGATATTGTCCTTCCACTTCATCTTTAATTTACCATTTAGTGTCAATAGCCAAGGGTGAGTATCGATACTCATGAGTTAGTACCGATACCAAGGGGGCTCAGTATCGGTACACGCTTCATTATTGGACAATAAGTCCAAGGGGTTTAGAGAAATCTTAGGGACCCTAAAGTACTCAAACTACTTTAAAATAAAACTACAAGTGAGAACCTTGATAATAATCAATTACAAATAGAAATAAGATAATTAGGATGACATAGTCTTGGTGATGTTCGAAAATCAATTAGGACACCCGAGTTACTTTAGTAGATGATGATAGATTCGAGAAGTATAATGTTCATATATCCTTAGGTAGTGCGCGAGGCACTTTAAATGAATAACTAGGGTGCGAGGACCGACCACTCGCTAGGAGTGGTTAGTCGGGTGTTGTGTCCGATGTAAAGATTCCAGACTTCACCCTAGGTAGACTAGAGGGTGTGTGCCCAAGATGTGTAACCCTATGACCACACCATGATGTCTACCCTAGAGAAAGAGAGTAGTATACGAGTATACTCACTATCATTATTGCACTCAATAGCATGAGCATTTAATAAACACTTTTAGTACAGTTTAGTGTTAGTGGCACTAGGCTAGGGAGCTCATCGTTAGAAATTGTTTTCGTGCGCAAGTATTTAGGAGGAGTGTTCGAGAAGCCTATCGTACAATAGACATCCCGACTGATCGGGCATCTAAGTATGTCTTGAGTCTTATTTCTTAGAGGGCATGTATTATTCATAGACCTTCATGTACTTGAGTCGTAACTTTATGTTTAATACTTAGTGTATTATTTGATATACTTATTTAGGGGCTCCTCGATGTAAACCCTATAGTTATTTTGTTTGATTTACTTCACTTGAATGGTTTTAAATTGACATTTATTAAGAGTTTAAAGAAAATTTTTGGGTTAGCCACTCCGATGGTCTTGTGTGGCATTCTAATCGGCTGATTTTGTGTCATATCAGATATGGTGTTACAATTTCTAAAAAGTATAACATATTTTGTTATGTCATTTTCCAGGGCCTTTGAGTCATGGACGATATACAAGTAACTTAGATAATTCTTAAATTTTTTGGAAATACCAAATTCTTTTATACTTATTCTAAAAATGTGCTTTGCACGTTTATATTCTAATTTGAAGCACATATTTATTCTGACAAGATCTGGTTTGTGTTCTTATAGTTTGCACCTTCAAGCTTAGAGAAATTCATTCTAAATAAATGAACTGAACATAAATCTTTAGATCACTCAATTGTAAGTCTAAAACCAATAATCTGAGCTTAGTTTTTTTCCCTATTTTTAAAAAATAATCAAGGAGGAAAGGGCTTTATGTTTGGATTTGATCCATGTAAAAGGTAATAATATATTTTCCAACTAGTTTTTTTAATTAAACATGATTCATAGCTACTGCAACTTCAATAGTTCTAATTATCTGAGTTTTTCATTTCCAAAACAAATTTAAATATTTTTTATTCTAAATAGTTAATATTTTCTTTTCAATTGAATTGTTTTTCTTTTAAATTTTACCTCTTCCCTTTGATTTTTTCTTTTACAGGGAAAGAGGACATTTTATGGTAACTAGAGGCGATAAATTGTGTTGTCATTTGTTTAACAGAGAAGTTAATCTTAAAGGTCAAATATTTCAGATGCTTGATCTAACGAGAGATTTTCGCTTGGCAAGGGCAAAACAAGAGAAATTCCTCTTCATCGTAGATGAGTCAAATGCATGCTCGTTGTACACAATTCGAATGGTTTGTCGAGTTACTATGCAATAGATTTTTTGGACACAATACATTAGATTTTTAGATCTTTTATCACTTCCGTTATTTAATACAAGGTATCAAGGAGAGTTATTTGAGTTAGGAACACTTTGGGCCTGTATATTAAGTCCATTTAGTCGACCGCGTCATTATTGAATTTTTTAACTAAATGCATTTATTTTCTAAAAGCTTGGGGCCCTTCAAGATTAATATTTTAATGAGAATAATTGGACGAGAATCCACCTCTAATCTGAAGTAAATATCTTTACACCTTAACTATTTTCAGTTGACAGTATCTCTAAAATATTTTACACAAATCCTTTCAAGCTACGGTAGCATTTATAAGTTAATACTATATGTGGACATAAGTATATTGCCAGAGCTCCACTGTTTTTCTTCTAATCTCGCTTACATACTCTTGGCAAATTACATGCTAAATAAAGAACCAATATCAACACTAGAGAAACTTCCAAACTTAAGGTGTCTTGAGTTAGACGATTTATCTTTCATTGGAAACAAATGTTTTGCTTTGCAAAATATTTCTTAAACTAGAGTCTTTGAGCCTCAATAATCTTGAAGAATGGATCAATGGAAGGTGAATGAAGTAGTCATACCTTGTCTCCGACGATTGGAGATTAGTTTATGTAGAAACCTAGAGATTTTCCAAGATTTGGTAGTCCTTAAGAGATGAACATGATGAACTCACTGAATTCAAAAGATGAACTATTCAATGTTCTTTGAAATACACTAATCCAGTCCGACCCAAAGATCCATTGATTATAATGTTACACAGGACTACCGAAATAGTAACTCAAAAATTTATTTGAAAATTGATTTATAAAACAACTGATAATAGTTCTTCCATAGAAATAGCATCAGAAACGTACACCCAACCAACTTACTCCATTAAGTCTTGGGGCATCTGCGCCCAGAGCTACTGAAGTGCCTTGGCACTAACTTGGATATCCACTGACTGTCATATTTTTCTAGAGAGGAACTCGTGTGTCTTGACTATTTCTCGAGCGTCAAACAAGGCTATTTTTATGTAATCCTAGTTGTTATTGTTTCTATTGTTTTGATATTAATTATTGTTCTCACTTGAAGTCTTATTTGTCGTTATTCTAGTGTATTTGGGGTACCTCGAGTCTGACACCTTAATCCTGGGATTATTTATCCAAAACTATCCATGGTACATGTACTGGCACTTTAGTATAGATACTAAACCTTTGGTATCGATACCCTCTAATTGATATAGGCAAACTAGGTAAGGTAGTGTCGATACTCTATTCTGAGTATCGATACGCTGGTGCTAGGGTATCGATACCTGACTGAGTATCAAAACCAAAATTAGGTTCGATGTTTTAAAAATTACCCAATTTCGATACCCCTACTTAGAGTATCCCTATAGAGGTCCCCCCAATTGATGTTTAAGTGTTTTATTTGATAATAAGGGGTCATAAAGAGTCCATAAACATGATGTGAACACCCAAACAATGCAATCTACCATGAACACGCTTCAAGCTTATGCAACCTACCAAAACTCACCTAATGTGCTACAAGTGGTAAAGTTGAGTTAGAAGTGAGTTACCTGGTGATTTAAACTGTTGGAAGCTCTCAAGAACTCAACCAATAGTGAGTTTCTCTTTCCCATTAGCTTTGAAGCTTTCTCCAACTTCTCTCACTAGAAAAGAATCAAGAACAAAGGTTACTAGTTGAATGTGGAGGTTTAGGATACTTTATAAACATTTTCTAAGCTTAGAAATCCCTAAAAACGGATTAAATCACTTAGGTTTCTTAAACCCCACAAAACATGTTCTTGCAAACCATGGTCAAAGCTTGCTCTTTTGGTCTCAAATAGAAGCTCTTTTGGTCTCAAATAGAAGCTCTTTTGGTCTCAAATAGAAGCTCTAGAGGTGTTGAGTTTACTTATTACCTTTAAGTTGTTGAACTAGGTCTAAAAGGTCACCAAGTTTTCACCTTGAAGATTGCAAGAAACGGAAAAATGAAGGATGAAGAAAAGAGAATAAGAGACAAAGAAGGGTGAAGAAAATAGATAAATGGCAAACGTGAGATCACCAATCTTAATTAGTTTTTAGTTTTTATTTTGAACAATGGTATGATTACTCCCTTGGTCCCTCTGATTTTGGTGTAAAACTAAAAATACCCTTTTTATCCATTAACGGGCTCAATCTAAGCCCAATTTCACTTGTTCTTGGGCCAAGGCTTCTTGCAAGTTATGGTTTTTATTCGAAGCACAAATCGAAATTAACTTGAAACTCCTAACCCAAAATTCATAGCAGGATAACTCTCCCCTCCTAGAAAGAAATTTCATCCTCGAAATTTTACTGGGATAGAAGAGGTGAGGATACTGAAGTTGCATGTCCTCATTGGTTTCCTAAGTCAATTTTTCAACGCCATGGTTCGTCTATAGTACTTTCAATAAAGAGATTGTTTTATTCCTTAGCTTCTTCGCATAACTTCTAGAATTTTGGTTGATTCTTCTATATAAGTCATTTCTAGGCTGACCTCAATCTATTCTAAGGGTATGATGTGAGAAGGATTGGAACGGTATCTCCTAAGCATGAATACATAAAACACATTATGGATGCGCTCCAATTCTAGTGGTAAGGCTAACCTGTAAGGCACTAGTCCGGCTCTCTCGAGTCACTCATAAGACCATATAAAGTGTGGAGTCAAATTCCCTTTGCACCAAAAGAGAAGTACTTTATTACAAGGAATAACCTTGAGGAACACTTTGTCTCCTACTGCGAACTCGATGTTTTTATACTTTAAGTCTGCGTAAGTCCTCTTCCTATCTAGAGCTTCATTTAGTCAGTTTTGATTCAAATAAACTTTCTCTTCTATCTTTCTGATCAAGTCTGGGCCTACTATCTTACCCTAACTAAGTTCTATTGAACAAAGTGAACTCCTACACATGCGCCTATACAAGGCCTCATACGGAGCCATCTGAATGCTCGACTGAAAACTATTATTGTATGAAAACTCCACAATCTATCGATAGTAGTAAACCTTATTATGTCCTCTAGAATTTGGATTAATCACTATGACTGACCATCTTTTTTGAGGATGGAAAGTTGTGTTGAAACGCAGTTTGGTGGTTAAGGACTCATGCAGGGTTTTCTAAAAATAGGAAGTAAATCGGGGTTTTCTGTCTGATATAATAGAAGTTGGTACACCATGTAACCTCACTATCTCACAAATGTACAACTAAGCTAACTTCTCTAAGGTATAGTATATCCTAACTAGGAGGAAGTGAGTTGATTTGGTTAAGTTGTCTACTACGACCCAAATTGTGTCATGTCTCTATCTGGTCATTGGTAACTCAATCACAAAGTTCATGGTTACCATGTCCGATTTTCATTGAGTAATTTAAATGGGATGAAGCAAATCTAAAGGAACATGGTGTTTCGCCTTAACCTGTTGATGCACTAGACATCTAGCTACAAACTCTAAAACTTTTCTTTTCATGCTTGACTACTAAAACAATTGATGAAGCTCCTTGTACATCATGTTACTTCCTGGGTTATTAAGAGTGGGCTACAATATAGCTCATGGAGAATCTTACTACACAACTAAGCGTATGCGGGTACACACAACTGACCCCTGAAATACAACACATCTTCATCGCGTAACTCAAAACCTAGGGCCTCGCCTTAATGAACTTGTTTATTTGTAATTCTCAACTGATCATATGTACTCTGTAGCCACTTGGCTTCACCTACCAACTCTGGATCAAACGTAAGTCGGTTAACAACCCCCTATTACTGGTTATATTTAAACGTGATAGAAGGGCTCCTAATTCTATCATGGATTTTCTACTCAAGGCTTCTGACATTACATTAGCCTTTCCTTGATGGAAATCTATCACACAGTCATAATCCTTAAGTAATTTGACCCATATATTTTTTTTGAGGTTCAACACCTTCTCAGTAATGAGATACTTGAGGCTCTTGTGATAAGTAAATATATGACACTTCTCACCAAAGAGATAATATCGCTAGATCTTCAAGTCGAACACCACTACTGCTAGCTCTAGGTCATGGGTGGGGTATTTACACTTATAAGGTTTAAGTTGTCAGGATATGTAAGGTAAAACCTTGCCCTCCTACATTAGAATGCATCCAAGACTGTTCAATGAAGTATCGGTAAAATTGTGAAATCCATACCCGACTCTGGTTGGGTCAACACTGACCTGGGTCAACACTGACCTGGGTCAGAATGACCTTCAACTGTTCAAAGCTCTGCTATCATTTTTCATCCCAAACAAAGCAGACTACATTCTAAAGCAGTGTGGTTAGCAAGGCAGTTATCATTGAGAAACCCTGTATGAATCGATGATAATATCCAGTTAAGCTGAGGAAACTGCAAATCTTGACACATTTTAGGTGTCTCCCACTCAACTATGTCTTGAATTTTCTAGGGATCAACTCTGATACCATCTGCTTACACGACATGACCCAAGAAGAAAACCTCTGATAACCAAAATTCGTACTTCCCCAACTTGACATACAATTTTCTGTCTGTGAGGGTCTGTAGGATGGTAAGGATATGTTGATCATGTTTTGCTTCTGATTGGGAGTACAAATGGATGTCATCTATAAACACCACCACAAGTTGGTATAAGTATGGGTTGAAAACTCTGTTCATCAGGTCCATGAATGTCGTCGGAGTGTTGGTGAGTCCAAACGGAATTTCCAGGAACTCATAATGATTGTACCTTGTCCTTAAAGATATCTTTACGAAATTCATATCCTTGACTTTCAACTGATAGTAGTCTGACTGCCAATCAATCTTTGAGAAAATGCACGCTACTCTAAGCTAGTCGAAGAGGTCGTCTATCCTAGGGAGTGGATAAAGATTCTTGATGAATAACTTGTTTAATTGCTTGTAGTTAAAACAAAAAAGATTGACGCTCCTCATGAGGAGATGCTTGGTCGGATGAAACCTTCTCTTGTAATTCCTGAATCTGAGTCTTTAACTCTTTTAGTTCTACCGGTGTCATACAAAAGGGAGCAATGAACACAGGAGTTAAACCTAACATTACTTCAAGGTCGAACTCTAATTCACTCTCGGTAGAAAACCCGACAATTCTTTTATGAACACGTTGGGAAAACCTCATGCTGTTTAGATATCCTCGAGTGTTGGAACAGAAATTCAGGTTTCGATTATGTGAGTTAAGAAAGACTCATAACCACGTTCAATTATCCTTAGTGGTTTTATGGATGATACAATCCTCAATTGACTAGGTTTCTCATTGGTTATCACTAGCTTGGTCCCATCAATAGCTTAGAGTTTAAGTCACCTAGCCTTACACGTCAAACTAAAAGCTCATATTTTAAGTCGTCTGGCCTTGCAGCCCAAAATAATGTCAAACTCTCTGAAAGGTAATTCCATCAAGTCTGTTGGGAAGGTCTGATCTTGAATTCCGACTGGGCATCGTCAAATTTTTTTTCCACAAGGACATTTAGGTCCTCTACTATGATTTCTATTTCTTGAAATATGTCAGAGTAGATGTAGGAGTGGGTGAAACCAGGGTCTATTAATGTTGTAACTGGAATGGAAAAGACTATAAAGGTACTTGATATGACATATATCATATCACACTCCTCCATGGCTCGCACCGCATAATATTTGGATGTTACTCTCAGCTCTGCATTGGCCATTGATCTAGTTGTCCCTCGATTTTGATGTCCATACACAATATTACCTCCTCTAGCTGGTCCTCATCCCCTCTAGACTGATGGATATTGATCATTGAGTAATTACGTATGCTACTCCCTAAAAGATCAGTCAGTCTCAGACAAAGTTATATAAGGAGTTACAAATATAAAAACCCATATATCTATGTTGATATGTCTCTGGGAGTTTCCTACCATACTGGGTACAAATGAGATGTGTAAACCCTCTATTCAACTTACTAGCACTAGCTTTAGAGGCTACGGTCAAGGGTATCCTCCTAAACTCATATCTGCCTCCCTAATCTAAACTTTGACTTACTCTCTTAGACTGAGATGTTGGGGCCTCAACGAACTCTGACTATCTCGAGCCCTCTTGTTCAGAGTCTAAGATGGTCTTGTTGGCTTAAAGGCTCTCATAATATATCCTGTAGTCTCACTAGACTACCTAACTTGTCTATCAAGAACCCTCTTGACTGTCTTCACTTGGTGGATTGGTTGAGCGAAGACCTTGGGATGATCGACTGCAAGGTGGTACAAAATGTCAAAGCGAATACCCGCTCTAAATCTAAGATAGTTATGCTCTTATATCAGAATCAACTATGTAACATACTTTCTAAGTTTGAGAAATTCTCCCTCATATTCCATCACTAAACGATCCCCCTGAGTCAAGTGTAGGAACTGCTCCATCAAGTCATCGTTATGAGTCTCCTAGATGTACTTCTGTCTAAACTCATTTAAAAAATAATACCACATCATCCTCTCTAGCTCTATAGTCATCTCGATCATATCCCACCAATCTATCGCATCACCCTTGAGTCGAGCGATGATGCACTCAAGTTTACCCTCTAGGGTAAGATGATGTTGTCTGAGGGTGTGGAGGCCTCTCTAAGCCACTGATACACTACTATAGCATCATCATCTCCTAAACTAAAGAACTCGATTGTCTTGCATCTGCGGAGTCACTATACTGGGGAACTCATGGGGTACGGTCCCTGGCTGAGCTAAGGGTATTGGTATGGGAGGTAGTGCAGCTATAAAACTAGCTAGGGACCTAGATATCTGTCTAGGTACTGAGGTGAGGTCTCTTAAAAAGGTCGCTTCCTCAACCCGCATCAACTGTTACCTCTTGTTCATATGTGTCATGGATGAACCCTCACTTATGTCTGCTATTAGTGAGGTATTACTATCATTTTTGTCATCCTAACTATAAGTTGGGTCATCTGACATAGGTTTTGTCTGAAATTAAGGTTATTATCATCATTCTAGTCATTATAGTACTCTTGACTCCCTAGAAATATGTACGTGTATAGACCCTGACTGACTCTAACCAACGGGTCTTAGGAACGACTGAACATGGATGCTCTAATACCACTAAATGTAATATCCTTATCAAGTCTGCCCCGAATATCTATGGATTACAAAGTTACACAAGACTACCGAAATAGTAACCCAAAACTTTTTTTGAAAATTGATTTATAAAACAACTGATAATAGTTCATCCATAGAAATTGAAATAAAACATGATAATAGTGTGAGTTTACAAAATATGGAGAGCTCCCAAAATATATCCCAAAAATAATACAACACTGAGTATAAATCAAAAGTTACAACTAAATACACATAAGGGTCCATAAATGTACATGCCCTCTACGAATGACTCAAGACGTACTTTGAAAATCTATGTTGATCTGTTCTATTGCACTAGAATATCTGTGACGATAACTCCCCACGGATGGACTCCTAAGAGCCTACACACGGAAACACATTCTGAACGCTAAGTATACGAGCTTAGTGTATAACTATACTATTCTACATGTATTCACTAAATGAACTGGCTAGTGGCACAGGTCTGAAATATGAAAAGTTTTTAATCTACTAAGTTATGGATGTCATCATGGTACGGCTGAGGGTTCTGTATCTCGGAGCTCATGCACCCCTCTAGCCTGTTGAAATACCCTTGGGTATTCTGGGGTGAAATCCAAAATTTGCATCAGAAATGTACACCAGACCAACTTACTCCATCAAGTCTTGAGGCATCTACGCCTAGTCGGTTACTGAAGTGCCTTGGCACTGACTTGGATATCCAATGACTGTCGTATTCTGCTAGAGAGGAACTCAGGTTTCCTAACTTTTTACCAAGCTTCAAACAAGGCAAGCTTTATGTAATCCTTGCTGTTATTGTTTTTACTATTCTGATATTAATTACTATTCTTACTTGAAGTCTTATTTATCGTTAGTTTGGTGTATTTGGGGTACCTTAAGTCTGATCCCTTAATCCTTTGGATTATTTATCCAAAATTGTTCGTGGATTCTAGTATTGGCCTTTCAGTATCGATAATAAACCTTTAGTATCGATATCAGCCCACATATTGTTATCGATAGCCCTTGACTGATATAGGCTACTTTGTAAGGTAGTATTGGTACTCTATGCTGAGTATTGATAGCTACCTGAATATTGATACCAAAATTAGGTTCAATGTTTTAAAAATTACCCCATTATTGATACTCTATTAGGATAATCGATATCACTTCATAGGTATCGATACTCATTGGTCTCAATAAAAACCCAGTTGGTATCAAAACGAAGACCTTAGTATCAATACTACCCTTTAGAAATTTCCCAACTTTTGTCTGAATGATGAACAATATCGATATTATTCTTACAATATTGATACCCCTGCTATAAGGTGCCCTGAATTGGCATGAAAGTTCTTATCTTTCAACCCAAAAAGCCTTATAGAGATCCACAACTAATGTTTAAGTGTTTTGATAATGAGGGTCATAAAGAGTTCATAAGCATACTGGAAACACCCAAACAATGAAATCTATCATAAACATGCTTCAAGCTTATGTAACTTACCAAAACTCACATAATGAGCTACATGCGGTAGAGTTGAGTTAGATGTGAGTTACTTGGTGATTTAGATTGTTGGAAACTCTTAAAAACTCAACTAAGAGTGAGCTTCTCCTTCCCCTAGCTTTGGAGCTTTCCCTAACTTCTCTCACTAGAAAAGAATCAAGCACAGGGTTACTAGCTGAATGTATAGGTTTAGGAGACTTCAAAAACATTTACTAAACCTAGAAATCCCTGAAAATTGATTAAATACCTTAGGCTTTTCAAACCCCCACAAAACTTGTTCTTGCAAACCATGACCAAAACTTGCTCTTTTGGTTTCAAATGGAAGCTCTAGAGGTGTTGAGTTTAGTTCTTACATTAAGTTGTTGAACTAGGTCTAAAAGGTCACCAAGTTTTCAATTTGTAGATTGCAAGACAATAAAGGATGAAGAAGTGAGAATAAGAGACAAAGAATGATGAAGAAAAAAACACGAATGCTAGACGTGAGATCACCAATCTTAATTGGTTTTCATCTTTTATTTTGAATAATGGTATAATTACTCCCTTGGTCCCTTTACTTTTGGTGGCAAACTAAAAATACCTTTTTTATCCACTATTGGGCTTAATCAAAACTCAGTTTCACTTATTATTGGATCAAGGCTTCCTACAAGCTATTGGTTTTATCCGAAGCCCGAATCGAAATTAACCCAAAAACTCCTAACTCGAAATTCGGGTGTTACATTCTTAATGAATTCATATCTCAAGATTTGGGTGGTCATTGTGAGACGGACTTGATTAATTCACTAATTTTTAAATTGAGAGGTTTAACTTTCTAAATGCTCTTAATGATTTCATATCCCTAATTGGATAGTCTATTTTGAGATAGACATGATGAAATCACCTACAAAGTGTAAAGAATTAGCCACATTCTATGAAAGACTTTGGGCGGTCTTTCTAGAGTACTTACTAGCATCCCAAAGTATATATGCTAAAATTTGTTGATCTATCACAAAACTTATTTGGTGAAGAAGTTAATTGTGTGTTATGAGTTTACTCCTATTTTAACAAATTCTATATTCATTCACTTGTTAAAAGAAGAATTGTTTATTCCACTATGTATTACTTCCAGATGCGTTCAATAGTATTTAAGCGATTAATTTCATTGTTGCTCTTTTCTAATATTTAAAAATTCTCTACTTATTTTCATTAGTGGGGGATTATTTGTAATGCAAATATTAAGGGATATTTTTAGAGAGTTGGTTAGCTATTTCTAGGATGTGGTTGGAGTGGGTATTGTCAATTAATAAATTTACCCCTTTACCACTCCTAGAAAAGAGATATGCCTTTCCCTAATTTTACATACAATTGTTGGCTTTTGTAATTCCTTCTTTGAAAATTTCTGATCGAAGAGAGCAACACAAGTGGGTTCCATTTCCTCACTTCGGGTGTACGAGGTTTGGAATACTGTGTTAATCTTGGGACCAACGTCCATATTCGAGATTACACCAATTCGAACAAAATTGCTTCTAAGGCAGTGGCTTCCATAGTACGACACAATAAATCGGTCTATTTCCTTCATTATTTGATTATTATTTGATAGTCAATGCTAGCGATTTTGTTTTGCAGCAATATTGTTTTCTGACACCGACAAGTTGTAAATCAGACTCAAGAGACGTGAAAAGCTATTCACAAACGCATAACGGGTATCCAAATACAATCTAAGGGTCCAAAGCAGGGAAAATTAACAATATAACATATAAACGCCATCTTGATCAGACGTTACAATGTCAAATCAACTCTTTAAAAAAGATAAGTAAAACCAACGGCCAAACGACCAAAAAATATACCAAAAGACAGAAGAAAACGTGTCATAAAGGCATATGAAAACGTGTCATATAGGCATACTTATTGAAAATAGAAAAATAAAAGAAAATAAAGATGTGATATAACAAAAAAAAGAATAATAAAGAATATCGATGACCGACAACCAACATTAAAGTTGGTGTCACCGTCGATCAGTAAAAATAAAAAAATGTTAACATCGTACCAATGAAAGAAAAAATAGAGAGAAAATTCTCACTTTTCTCTCTCTCTTATTGGCATATGATCAATTAACTTTAAACTATGTGATTAATCAACAATAAATAAAAATAATTGGACAGAGAGTACATTAAATACTTTTACATCGTCATAATATATTTGTTGACACATTTTACTTTATAATAGCATTGCATATTTTAATTAAAATATAATGAAATGATATTTTGTTATAAACTTTTGTTCATCTCAAACTATGGAACTGGCGAAGAAAATAGAATGTAAATCGAAACATATTTGAATCACTATTCATATTTTTAAATAACTTATTTAGATTGGAAATTTTTCTGTTTAAATATGAATAATAGTTATAAAATTTTTAAATAAAAAATTAAAACCCCTCGTAATTTTTACGCGTAATTATCATTATAAGTAATATTGTACCTATTATAAAATAATTTAAGAGACGTGCTTACAATGAGTTAGTCAAATATATTGTTATCTAATATATATTTATGTATTAATTTTGATATCTTCATGTCAATGACAACGTCTATCATCAATCAACTACATATTAGTTGTTGATACATTATTGTTATTCAAGCCTGCAATAATATTCGACTAAAACCCTTTTAAAAATAATCATATCAGATATTTCGAGCACCCGAAATTTATTTATCCAACGGGTATGAATGACAATATAACGTACAATACGCACATGACCATTGACTAAAGGCAAGGTGCCTATAATGAAAAAGGAAGGAATGGAACTTCCTTATGGTAATTGATATGCCTTGCATTAAACATACTTTTTACTTACCGGCCTATGCTTATGTGTTATATGAATTTCTATATAATAGTTGTGTATTATTGATCTCGCATAGTTCACTATTTGATTGTTTGAAAATAATTAAAATAAGTGTTTAAATTATGTCATTTTTTAATTAGGTGTCCATATTTTTTTAATCATCCAGGTGTTTAACGTTTCAAACATTACTACAATAGGTGGTCGGATCGTAACTACCGTTAAATTTCTTCCTTAAGTGACATGTGTCACGTTCTGGTAATGTTAATATTTTTATTTTAAAAGAAAATTAAAAATATTGTTATATTTATTAAAAAAAACCCTAATTTATCTTAAATTACAAAAAACCAAAACTCAAATCTTCAAAAATCCTAAATCCCTTACTCTAACTCATCGATGTCGTCCTTATTAGCCACAGCCACCGTTGTCGATTGGCCGTTAAGATCGTGTGGGATCGCAATTTGCTGTGTAGGTTCGTCGGGATACAAACATCAATTGATCATTGATTGGTCGCGATTTCATAAGGTTATCGATTTTCGGGTGGAGATGAGGTTGGGTGGAGCTTCGTCGACGACAAAGGGAGATGTACGGCGTGAGTTTAGGGGTTGAAATGAGGATTTTCAAAGTTTTGGGGCTTTTCTAAAGTATTTCAATTTTTAAAATATAATTTTTTTTTCAATTTTAAATAAAATTTTTAAAGTTATCATAATGTGACATGCGTCCTTTAACGGTAGTTACGATTCGAACACCTAAAATGATAACATTTATAACATTAGACACTTAAGGATGATTCAAAAAAATTGAACATTTATTTAGAAAAACCGATATAATTTTACACTTATAATTAAGCCTTTTCAAGATAGTAATTTGTTGATCGAGTACCGTTACTAAAAAAAATTCCAGCACATTTATTCAGAGTACGTTATTAATTTTTATAGAGGACATATATATCCATGTGGACCTGTTTTTACGTTAGTCTTGAATCTGAATATATCTTGACTATTTATTATTTTGTTGAACATGTTCGGAGCTTTAAGTTGAAATCAAAATATTTACTAAATTTATATTATGGACAGAGATGGATTAAGGGCATGTAGAGATAGTCGTCCCTTAGAATCTTAAAATTACAGTATATTTTAAAAAAAAAATTTATATATTTTATATTAAAAATATGTTTTCACCCTGGAATTATGTAAGTTCAATTTCATCTTCTGAAATTTTAAAAGTTCAAATTTACTTCCTTTAACATAAAATCTTACGTATATCCATGACTATAAAGGATGTTTTAATGTAAAAATGTAGTTTTGGGCTTTTTAAATGTGAAAAAAAGTATATAGGCTGATAATTGGTTCGCTACGATCAAATGTACTAGTATCTTAAACCCATCGTAATCATATATCAAATTTAGGTGGCGTTTGGTTGGCATGAATCACTTGGAATTAGGGAGAATTAGAATCCAATTCCACCACTTTCTCATGTTTGGTTTAAGTTTTCCAAGGGAATTGGAATCCCTCATGGCTTCAACTTTCCATCAAATAAGGGAAAGTGAATTTCATCCAAGAATGGATGGAATTCAATTCCCTTGTTGGAGGGAATTGAAATTTGACCATACTACCCTCATCAATCTTTTGGTAACTTATTCATATATTGAATAAAAATATTTTTTTTATTATTTCGGGTCGGGTTTCTAATTCATATATTCGGGTCGTGTCGGGTGAAACTTTATTTTGGTCGGGTCGGGTCGGTTTTTTTAAGTGTGATATTCGGGTCGGGTCGAGTTCGGGTTTAGGGTGAAAAATACCCGACCCGAAAAAATATATAATTTTAGGGTGAAAAATACCCGACCCGAATATATTTAGGAATAATTACAATAATACCCCTCTATATATAATTTTTTTCAATTAAGTCACTGTTTTTATTGAATAAAAATAATTTTTTTATTATTTCGGGTCGGGTCGGATTTCTAATTCATATATTCGGGTCGGGTCGGGTGAAACTTTATTTTGGTCGGGTCGGGTTCGGGTTTAGGGTGAAAAATACCCGACCCGGCCCAAAAAATATATAATTTTATCTTATATGTTTAGGAATAATTACAATAATACCCCTCTATATATATATTTTTTCCAATTAAGTCACTATTTTTATTGAATAAAAATATTTTTTTTATTATTTCGGGTCGGGTTTCTAATTCATATATTCGGGTCGGGTCGGGTGAAACTTTATTTTGGTTGGGTCGGGTCTCGGATGGATGTTCCCTTGTACTCGGGTCAGATCGGGTGGACCAAAAACCCGACCCAACCCGACCCATGGCCATCCCTAATTGGGATGATTTTTATAATTTATTAAAATGAATAATCAATCAATAAAATTTAAATTTAAATTTAAATTTAAATTTTTTAAAAAAATTTATAATATATTGCTACATGTAATTTATAAAGCAAACTAAAATTAAGAAAAAAAACAAGAAGGGCAATCCTGTCATTTTATATTATTGAAATCAAATTCATATGATATGTCTGCGAACCAAACAGAATATGGAATTAGATTCCAATTCAATTTCCTGCAACCAAACAGAATATGAAATTTGATTCCAGTTCCTTCACAGATTCTAATTCCCTCAGAAACATTCCAGAAAACCAAACGCCACCTTAATGATTGGACAAAAAAGATATCCTTATAGAATAAAACACTCTAATAAATTTGTATGTCAAATAAATTGCGCATCTAATCACTTACAATTTCGAAAATTTTCATTATAATCATTTAAATGTAATGTGAACAATCCACCCCAATAGCAAAAAGCTAACACAGATTAAATAATAGAAAATCATTTGGTTTTTGAGTAAAAATTAAATGAAAAACACTTTATTAATTCAAACGTTCTGATAGTAAATAAAATCTCCAATCCAGCCCCTTCAAATTGTTTTATTCTTTAAAATGCTAAGCCTTCAAATTATTTTTCTCCCATAAATGAAAAAGCTTCCCTAGGCCATTATCAAAGCGGCAATGGCGAAAATCACCCCTAACAAGACATGGAAACCGGTGGCTTTGGCGAATAATGTCGAAGCTGAGGTGGGAGCTGGAGCCGGGGCACCGTCGAGCACCGTGATCTTAAGCTTCATCCCACCGTCGCAATGGCCATTGATGCCGCAGATGTACCATTTGGTGCCAGAGGTTGCCAAGTTAATCGTGTCATTTCCGGTGAATGAGCCTAGGCTATTGTTTGATGGAACAGTGCAGCTTTTGAATTGATCTCCGGTCACTTTGTACACATTGTGAGCATTAGCCTTGTACTTGAAAACTGCAACAACAAAAGTAAATAAAATTAAATCTTCTATCCAAAACTAAATTTATAACCTAAAAATATGATTTAGGATTACAATGTAATTTCAATTTTAAGTTACTGATAGATCATAAACCATATATATATATAAATGGTGATAGATCCAGAAATATTTTTAGGGTGAACATACATATGTTAAAAACATAAAAATTTTATATGGGTAGCTACAAATAAAACTTCTGAGTGGGTACCATCAATAAATATATAACTAATCGAAGAAAGTTCGAATTTCAATGTGATTATGTACCCATCAAGAATATTGTGAATCTATCACTAGATGTAAATATATTTGAAGTTAGTTATATTTATAGACACTACTTGATGTTCACCTCAAAACTATTAAAAAATAAATTAAAAAATTAAATTATTTACATTTAGATTGAATATATAGAGAGAGAGGGGGGCTTAAAGACTCATTTTCCCTCTAATTACTTTTTGGAACGCTTTATCCCCTAAATTATTATTTTTAAACATTTTGTCCCTGAAACTACAGATGTTATCTCTGTTGTCCTCTTTTTTAACATTGTAAAAAACAACCAATAAGAGTCTGACACATAGTAATTTTGATTGGCTAACTTTAATAACAGGGTAAATAGCATGTTAAGACTTTCATATTTATTTTTTGTTTAGTTTAGTCCCTAAAACGTATTTATTTATAGTTAATTTGAATTATATTTAAATATTAATATAAAAATCAATTTTAGGGGTATTTAGTAATTTTAGGGCAAATGACATGTATTGATATATTTTTTAAATAATATTGGACTAAATTAAAAAATAAACTTTTTCGGGACTAATCTGAACAAAAATAAAATATGAAAGACTTGATATAATTATATTTTTCATTAAAATCAACCGATCAAAACTTCCATGTGGCACATTCTTATTGGATGGATTTTTTTACAGTGTTAAGAAATGAAATACTAAAAATAACTTTTGATATTTAAGGGCAAAATATCTAAAAAGTAATTTAGAGGTAAAATGGTAAAAATATATACTTTGACTAGGGATGGGCATGAGACCCGAACCCGACGGGTTCCGACCCGATCGCGACGGATTAAAAAAAATTGGGTTCGGGTCGAGTTTTTTAAATGTGATGTTCGGGTCCGATCGGGTCGGGTCGTGTGAAATCTTATTTTGGTCTGATCGGGTATCGGGTGGAAGATTCTTTGTTCTCGGGTCGGGTGGACCAAAAACCCGACCCATGCCCATCCCTACTTTATACACAAATAAACCTTTTAAGTCAGTGAGATATTTGATCTATACAAGAGAAAAATCGTTAGGGATCGTAAAATGTACCAAGAGTGTCTCCAACAAAGAACTGCTTGTCCTTAGCCCATTCATCGTACTTAACTCCAAGTGCCCACCCATCGTCACCGCCGACTACGTGCTCCGTTGCTGATGCGATCACCGGAGCCATCAAAGCAACAATTGCAAAAATAACTAGTGAGTGATGACGGGCCATTTGATTCAAGCTTTTGTTGCTCTAATGTTTTGGTTTTCTGGGTATGGAAGGCTTTGACAAATGACATAGGTGGAAGTAAGTATTTATAGTGTTGAAGCCAATTGCTGGCTTCAAAAGAGTACAATATTGAAGGTAAAAACTATGCGTAATTTTTGAAATAAACTAAACGTTGTATTCAAGAACGTATTGCCGACTTAACATGAGACAATCAGATTATTTCTAGGATTGAACTTCATTGGATTATCTATGGAGTTGGTAGATGATTACAATATGTTAATAGAATTAATAATAGATGATGTATAAAAAGTTTAGGGTAAATTATGTGTTTAGTACCTAAACTCTCAATTTTGATCCGTTGTAGTACCTAAACTTTCAAATTTTTTCAAAATCATACCTGAAGTTTAATTTTTGCTTCATTTTAGCACTTGTCGTTAAAAACTTTAGTTTTTGTTTCATTTTAGTACCCCGTTCAAAATTTAACATGAAGTTTTGAAGAAAAAATTGAAAGTCTATGTACTAAAACGAACCAAAACTGATAGTTTAGGTACTAAACTCGTTAGGTTTTTAACGATGAGTACTAAAATGAAATTAAAACTAAACATAAAATATGGTTTTGAAAATATTGAAAGTTTAAGCACTAAAACAGATTAAAACTGATAGTTTAAGCACTACAAATGATAGTATTTGTTTTAGAAACCCAACCATTGGATAATAAACGCTTAAATATCCTGTAGTTACTGATGTTGGAACCTGAATTTTTTAGAGACAACAACTATCCTTTTATGCACAGAGATAACTTAATTCGTGATCATTTAAACTAGTTTAGATATCAAAGTGATGAAAATGGATAATTTTGAAGGTAAAATGAGTATTCAATCCTATTTACTATTAATCCTATTTACCTAGATTAATAAAAAAAACCATTCCGCATCCATTCATTCAATCCCATGCCAAAATTAGTGGTAAAATATAAGATTTTTACTGGCAAACAAATAATTGGAAGAGAAACCGTGGGGGGGGGGGGAAATGGCGTTATTGATATTTCTATTTCCACCATATCCTTTCGTGACTACAACGTCTATGGCAAGTGCTGGATTATCAGAATTTAGAGTAAAGAACGTTGAATATTCCAAGTTTTTCAACGTTGGTTCTAAAGCTTCCGATTCAGAAAAATTGAACAAGTTGACGCTTCCCAGCAGAATCGCCATGCCCATGCTTTATACACCAGCTTCTCTCGCTGGCCTTTCATCGTTTGCGATTTACCCAGAAGACAATCTCAGGTTTTTTTTTTTTTTTTTTTGCTCAAATCCGCCATTCTATTGATACGATCCAAACTAGCACCAACTTTCTCCATGACTTGATCACACCATGGATGTTATTCAAAGTTGTTTCTAAGGGAGTTCTTCCTTACCCTATCTTATATTATATCATTCATACATTCTATTCTATCATAAGCATGCATTCACATGTTAGTATAAATTATCATAATAATTCCATCCTATGCTTAGTTGATCACGTCTTTCATATCATTCAAATATATGCTATGATTACATATCATTTCTTAGGATATTATTATTACATGTTTCCATTTATCATTTATTATGAATACTATGTTATACGATATTCATGCATACATCTTGTAGACATCAATTTTTTCATTTAAATTTATTATTATTATTAAAATTATTATTATTAGTATTATTATTATAATTATTATTATTATTATTTATTATTAATATTAATATTATATATTATTATTATTTAATAAATAATTACAAAACCCGGAGCCCAATAATCAGGCCCGTTTTACACAACCAAAACCGGCCCAATCTAGTCTAGGCCTAGCAGAACCCTTTTAGGGTTTCCATCTCATCCTCAGCCGCCAGACGATCTCCACCGTTGGATCTGGCAAGATCCAACGGTCTAAAGTTTTACAACAAGAAACCCTAGGGTTATGATACCCTAGGGACCACGCGGCCGCCGCTGTCGCCACCACCTTCGTGCCGACGCCCATTGCCATGCCTCCACTGCCAAGTGACCCAACCAGCAGCTGCCAATGCCACTGCCAACGCTCCACCAATGCCACGCCCTCGCCAGAAGCCTCCAGAAGCTTTGCTGCCATGATAACAGCCGCACACGTCGCCTCTATGGTGAGTCACCAGCATAGCTTTGGTGACTCACCGAGCCTTACACCCTTGTAACCGGTCCGACGAGAGCCTCATCGAGGCTATAAAGCCATCACCTGCAAGACGAGAGAAGAGGCAGAAAACCGAGAGGAACACAACAGCAACAAAGATCGAGAGCAACCACAGTAAAGTCGAAAAACACAACAACCAGTATCAAAAATAAAATAAAAGAGAAGAGAGTGGAGTAGCTTACCCTTGTAGGAGTCTCCAAACCGCCGTGCAACTACAAAAAACCGAAGGTAAAAGCCTAGATCTAGGCCGAATGAGAGACTTTTAGGAATAAAAAGGCTCAAAATCGGAATAAGGAGAGTGAGACTTTTATTTTTGTGTATTTTGAGATTTTCCGGCCACCATAGTCGGTGGCCGGCGGCGGCCATCGACGCCGGAACAAGGTGGCCAACGGTGGCCAGTTTCCATCCGGCGAGGGAAACTTAGAGAGAAGCGAGAGAAAAAAATTTCTCTCGTTTGAGAGAGAGAAGGGAGAAAGGAGAATGAGAGAGCTGGCCCTTCGGGCCAGCCGTTTGGGGATTTATACCCCTCCTCAAACGACGTCGTTTTTGGGAGGGGTATATCTGTAATTTCACGCATGGCTAAACCCTTTCCGTAGCCATCCAAGTTTTATAATTATTCATTTTAGTCACTGAAATTAATTTCTGAACATTTTAATTCAGTCTTTGAATTTTATTTTATTATGTTTTAGTCCTTACCAGTATTAAATAATATATTTAGGATAAATATCACATTTAGTCCCTAATAATTTTAATATTTCTATTTTAATCACCTATTAAATAATTAATGGCTAATTATACTACTAGTATTTATATTTTATGATAATTCTAACCATGTCTCTTAAATATTTATATTTTATAATTTGATCATTAAATTTTATATAATCTTAATTTTAACCATAAGATTTATTATTTTTACATTTTAAGTTCATATATTTATGAATATGATCCAATAGTTTTAATATTATTACTTTTATTTTCTTTCATTTTAATTATTATTATTTTATTTTATTATTACTTTTGATATATGTTTAAA
Organism: Hibiscus syriacus; assembly: GCF_006381635.1. Classification (NCBI taxonomy): domain Eukaryota; kingdom Viridiplantae; phylum Streptophyta; class Magnoliopsida; order Malvales; family Malvaceae; genus Hibiscus; species Hibiscus syriacus. The sequence continues at coordinate 3,591,603 of NW_024063485.1, read as the reverse complement.
TTATTATCTTCATGATTATTTTATTATTATTATTAAGTTATATAAATATATATATATCATATTTATTTATTTATTCTATTTGTTTATTAAATAAAAATCCTATTTATAAATTTAATTTTATAAATTACTTTTAAGAAAAATAAAACATATTTTGATATGTATTTATTTTTTAATATCTAAGAAAAGAGCTGTCTTAAAATACCTAGAAGTCCTTTTCTGATATTATTAAATAAATAAATGTCCTATTTTTATAAATCATATATTAATATATTTTAATTATTTTTAGATAAATGTTTTATTAACATTTATTTATTTATTAACATTAAGAAAGGAGCTGTCTTAAAGCAACTAGAAGCCATTTTCTGATATTTCTAAGTAAATAAATATCTTATTTATAAAAATAAAGATATATATTAATATATTTTCTTAAAATTATAATAATAAATTTAAATTAAATAGGATTATAAATTAAATATATTTTGAATTTTTAAATTTCTAATAATAGAGACAATTTATAATTAAAAAGTACCAATTCTGGGCGTTGTAGGGGTGCTAATCCTTCCCTAAACGTAACCGACCACGAATCCCTTTTTATTATTAAAAAGAACGAATTTTTAGTTAAAACGCAGATCAGTTCATCTTTTAACTGATGTTTTCTTAAAACTCTTTTAAAAGATAATTTTTAGGTATTCGACCTACCTAACCCAAAAGGTCGATGGCGACTCCCAAATTATTTTAAAAAACCATTTATTCACATCACTTTTCCCGCCGAGTAAATATTTCGTGCCCGGGCGAAAACCGGTTACGACAGCTTGGCGACTCCGCTGGGGATTGGTCAAACTTTAAAATCAATTATTAATTGTCTCTATTAATTAGAAAATTAAAAATTCATATATTTGATTTATAATTCTTTCTTTTCAAATTTTTTATTTACTTATTATTTTCATAGTATTTATATATTTTCTTATTAATATTTCATTATTTGCAAGTATTTTATTATTTATTTTTCTGTCAGAGGTTTGAACATTTCTCCTCACACACAACACTTGCATAACATAAAGCTCTATAATTGAGTTTGTCCCTTTTAAGTGGAAGTGAAAGCAACGTCTTCGTGAGAATTTATTCTCCGTGTCAGACCTAGCAAGTAACTTTCGGGGTTCATATGCTCTATGTCTTCGTGAGAATTTATTCTCCGTGTCAGGCATAGAGAAATGTATCCCCTCGAATTGAACTCGATCCACTTTAGTCTGTGATGGACTAGGATTGAGGGTTAACAGCCCAAGGGGGCATCAACAGGGACAGTTCGAGTACCTTTACTCCTAGAACTAAAAACTTGCATATAATAAACCCTAGAAATTCTCTTAATCTAAGACAATACTGAAACCATTTCCATAGGTATACACAAAGGAGAAATAAGTTTTAGTTTTTAATTTATTATTTTTTCTGAATAAATGCTTGCGAACTAAAAATCATACGGTTAGGTTAATTTTTCCTAACAAAACATGGAACTAGAAAGCATGAGGTTAAGATTTATACCTTGATAGATAGATTTTTTATTAGTAGGTACTAACTATTTTATTTTTTCTCATTTCTTTTTGTTTTCATTGCATGATCATAGCATAACCAAAAAGGTGTTTACTTGAAAGACTGTTCATCATATTGGAAAGAAATCGTAAATGGACAAAAAGTTCTATGATCAAACAAAATATGATGCGGCCAAGAAAAGACATCCTGAGGAAACTCCGATGATAGAAGAGAGCTATGCACCTAGAGATCATGTGTCCATTAAGGAGAAAGAGGAGATACGAGAAATAAGAGAGCAGATGTCCAAGATGATGGATAGAATATCTGTTTTGGCCAAAAGAGAAGAGATTCCTGCACAGAAAGAGAGAAAGCTTAATGAACATAATCCTGCAATCTCAAATATGCAAGGGACTTCTGATCCTAATCAATTGGAGAAGTTACAGACAATCATCATCCGTATTCACAAGTCATCTGGAGATACCAAAGAAATGATGACAATTGTAAAAGCTTCCAGAGAAGAGAAGAAATCATGTAACCTGAAATCATCGAAGTTTAGTATGCTCCCGATATCTAAAACTCAGGTTCAATGCAAGACAAAAGGCGATTCTCATGTTGATGCTATACCTATATCATATAAAGAGTTGTATGAAAAGTTACTTGAAGCACGAGAAGTGGATCCATATTATATAAAACCGTTCCAACCTCCGTATCCAAATTGGTATAACATCAACGTTCATTGTGAATATCATGCCGGAGCTCAAGGACATACCATCGAGAATTGTCTTGCCTTCAAACGCCGAGTCCACAGTCTTTTGGATCATGAAACCTTACAATTTATGGTAAATGATCGACCTAGTTTGGTAACCGAGGGTCCTGATAGATTAATACCAAAAGTCTTCAAAGGTAAGAATATCAGTAGGGGCGCCCAGAGAGAAGAAGATTTGCTGAGGTTTGAAGCTCAAATACGTCATTTGAAGATTGAAAACAATAAATTGAGCACCAAAATGGAAACCATACATGAAGATTTCCAGAAGGTCAGTCAAGCCTTTCAAAATGCTGGTATAGGAAACACCCCAGAAGAGTGGATAGCAGGGGTCACCAAACTGAAAAAAAGTTGCAACATACATGAAGATCTTGTCCAAAAACTTTTTGAACACAAATGTTCTCTCACAAGGGAAAATGAGCAACTCCGATAATTGACATAAGAGATGAAAGAACACCAGAATGTCATGGAAGAAGCTGCAGTCCAGACAAGCAATATGGCTCATAAGCTGATAAACTAACTTGGTTTTAGAGAAGAAAATAAGAAAGTTATTCCTTATATGTAAAGTGAGGACTAAAAGTTGTCCCCTACATGTAAAAGTTTTGTTTGATGTACCGAAACTTTTGTGTTCAATGAAATCTGTTCTAAGATGATCACTCTTGAGAAACACCTTTTCATACATGCATTTTCATTTTGCATCTTTGCATTTTTCATTTTGCATTCATACTTTTATGTTTGCCTTTGAAATGCACATTTTGCATTCTTATTTTTCCATTTATGCATTTTTCACATTTTTATTTAAAGTATTGTTATGTACTTTAATTATAAAAACATGTAAATAATTCATGAAAGGTTTTGTAACAGTAAAAACCAAGACCATTCATTTATATTACTATACTATCATCATGAAAACAATGGAGTAATCTTATAATGGACTACAAGACCAGTGGCCAGAACAATTGACAGGGTTACCTCATGATATAAGGAAAGAAGCGTCAGATTCAGTACCAGATGGATCAGATCAAATTATTCAGGGAATGGAATCTAATAAAGAAGAGATAACTGCTAAAGAGAAATTGTGCTATCAGATTGAAGAGTCAAGAAAGATAACATACCCTGGGGCATCCCACTCAAACCCAAAGAATAGCCTCATTAATTATTCACAATATGAGGAGAAAGTCAAGAGGACAGAGAAAGCAATCAGAAACATGAAAGATGTTAGTGCCCACCACAAAGAATTAGAAGCAAGAGAGCTCAGCTTGGTTCCAGATTTGATTATTCCCCATAAATTCAAAATGCCTGATTTTGAGAAATATGATGGCACCAGTTGTCCCTTAATCCATTTGAGAATGTTTTGCAGAAAAATGGAAGGATATTTGAGTTCTGATGATCTGTTAATTCACTCTTTCCATGATAGCCTTATTGGCCCAGCAGCAGTCTGGTACAATCAGTTGACCCAAGAACAGATCAAGAGATGGGTTGATCTAGCTGATGCATTTTTAGGACAATATCGGTATGTTAAAGGCATAGCTCCAACACGTATGGATCTTCGAAGAATAAAGAAGAAAACCAATGAAAGATTTCAAGAATATGCCTTAAGATGGAGAGGAGTGGCAGCACAAGTTCAACCTCCCATGTTAGAAGAGGAGATATCACATATGTTTCGTGATTCCATTTCCGCTCCTTTCTGCAAGTTAATGCAGGCAAACCCGACAAAGGAATTCGAGAATCTTATGATAAGTGGAAATTTAATTGAGAATGTAATCAGTGAAGAAAACTCAAAAGTCACATCCAGAAGCCTGACGGATCAAAAAGCTAAAGTTGGTAATGTGAATGAGTATCACCTCCAAAGTCCCCGTAATTGCAAAACAAAAGGAGCAAATAGTTGTTCGGATCGACCAAAGAAAGTCATGTGATCAATAAAAACTTTGGAAGTATTCCAAACTTCCATTTTAGACTTGTATCTTCATTTGGTTAAAGGTCAATACATCACACCAAGACCAACTAAAGTGACATCAAACCCTTTTTCTCATAGCTATGATCAACATAATGTTTGTAATTTCCACTTGGGGGTAAAGGGGCATTCTACAGGCAATTGTAGGCCACTGTTAAAAGAAATTGAGATGCTTGTTGACAAAGGGGTTTTGACACAAGAAATGATCAAGAAATGGGGGGCAAATAAAGAAAAGAACCCTGATCTTATTACATACCCAACATTATAGGAATAATGAGGCATGATGCATAAACAAGTGGAAGTGTTATCTACCACTATAGTACTTTTCTATTTTCAGCGTCCTGTTTAAACTTGTTTTTTGTTCCTTTCTACACCTTTTGTGCAATAAATAAATTTGTGTTGCTTTTAAGGTTATGAGCATTGAGTCAATTTTGTAATCTTGCAGTTCTTTGAATATCAACTGGATTAAGAAGTTCTTCATGATTAGAGTTATAATCTTTGACAGAATATCAGGATTGAAAACCAGAAAAACAAGGACCATTGACCTTACCTCAGAAGAAATACACCCAAACACTATCCTATTACAAATATGAGATAGCCTACTCCTATTGAAATAAATTACACAAAGGCTTGGTATTTATATATAGGAGCGTTGGTGCATCATTGATGTATTACATTACAAAACCGACTAGAGTATTTTTCTATTGATAACGTTCAATGATGAACGTAATCTTCACAAATAGGTAAATCTAGTTTAAGTCAGTTGCTTGAGAATTGAATTCTAACAAAGAGATTTTTTGAATTCCACCAAAACACCTAGACTATAACAGGTTCTTCTTAACAAGCTTAAGAAATTGGATTTGAACACCCATGTTATATTATTATACAATAAAGTTTGAGTTGTCCCTCTAGAGCAATTGGTTAATCGCCCTGGCTTTATGGATAATATTCAGCTAGTCTATTATACTATTATATGCAATAAAATTGTCCCTCTAGAGCAATTGGTTAATCGCCCCAGCTTTATGGATAAGTTTCAATTAACCTGATAAAAGTGATTATTATATACAATAAAACTGAATTCAGCTAGCCAAAATGGCAAATGTGTTAAACAAATGGACTAAGGGAGTTGTGAAACACCTGTTATAGTCGACTTCACACTAGCACTCAGAAATTTCATTTTTAGACCGATATTTTTGCACTACTTTGATTGGATGAATCTAAATGAAAGATTCCAAAGAATTGAAATAGAAGAATTCTAGAAGGTCTAGTGATTGGCAATCCTAGTTGCGTCATTTTGTACGCATCCGGTTAAAATACCAAGTCCTTAAAGTGAGGTATGTGACAAAGTTCACAAAGAGATAGAGAGGAGTGACATCTTAAATAGATGTAAACATAGAAAATAGGAAAGCCATCCTGAAATCAAACCAAATCTTGATACTTGTCAAAGAATTATAATTCTCAAACATTACAGAGTTGTTGATTCTTTTGATATTCTTTGAATTCATTCTTATGATTTGATTATATTGTGAACTTGAAAGGGGTAATACTTTACAAAATTCTTTCATTCTTCAATAGAGAAAGGAGAAAAAAAACATTTTCAAACAGGACAGTCTCAAATGAGGAAGGTCTTTGAAACAATTGTTGCTTGTTCTACCTCTGTTGTAGAAAAAGAATGAACGAGGCCAGAATAATGAAGCACTTCACATTTTTGAAAGCAAGTGGTCTGAGAAGCCAGAAAGTCTGGAGAATTGAACTTGTGACACTCTCCTATGACATTATTAGCAGCTCATCAAGAAAGATTATCGTTTATCTCATGTTGAGGTCGATAAGCATCACCAGACAAATTATTTTTCCCAACCATCAATTCATGTTCTCTAGAAGATTACATCATAGAGCCATGAAGAAGTCACTACCTGCACTCTGGTTATACCGTGATGCTGGCTCAAGTCTTGATACATCATTACTGCTTCTTCTATGCCGATCACTTTCTTTGTCAAAATGATATCCATTATGTCATTCAGAAGATTGTTGAATTTGAATTTGAGGACTTATGGCACAAAATAAGACGTTGGAACAAATTCTACATTTATATGCCGTACAGGATTCCAAAAGTTTAGATAACCAGTTTTACCATCAATTAAATCTTTCCATGGTTAGGGAAGAGTGGGATATGACAGTGTGTATTTTGGAGCAGCAGAAGAGACAGTCAATGTGGCAGTCATTGCAAGGAAATGCACCAAAAAAAATCGTCTAGCTCATCCTGATGATGTTTATTTCTTCCAGTAAGGTTGTTACATGGGATGCCATCGACAACAAGGTTGAATCCGCCAAATCTACTCATCAATTGCTCCAATCAATCATCATTCAGTTCTTGCACATCTATTTTCAAAGATATGCCAAGATAGTAAAAGACGGCCTCTGCATCACTGATCCCAGAAAGAGACAGGACATTGATACCACCGGGGAACATGTCTCTAGCAGATCCTCCTCCTCATGTATGGTTTTTAGGGAAACCTAGAAGCATTTTCACCTCATCAGGTTCAAGTGGAGCAACTTTATTCCTTCCAACCCATACTAGATTCCATTTTCGGCATTCATCAAGAATATACTTATGGACACTCGAAGATGGCTCATCATCACAAGCTTCAAGAACCTTGCGGATCCTTTCTGTCAATTTGGCACTTCCTGTACATGTTTATAAACAGTTCAACATTGTTCTTGGATCCCAGGAAGGCCATCATTTCTTTGTCAATGGAAAAATATCATGTATAGTGCATGGAGAAAACAAGAAATCTGTTCTCAATTGACAGATTATGAATATAGCCCCTTTTCAGTATAGCAGCATGAAAATGCTTTGAATCTACAAATTCTGGCTCTACATCGAATAAGTATTGTGATATTCCAGTCCAAACATTAACTGGAACAAGTGCCACGTTCTCGTAGTATAAATAAGGAGATCCAATAGCATCTTCTGGAAGTGTTCTTTGAGTTATCTAATCTGGTTTGGTATAAACCCCAAAACCAATCATTGGATTTAAAAGATGAATTTGCTCATAGTAGAAATAAGGAGATCCAATAGCATCTTCTGGAAGTGTTCTTTGAGTTATCTGATCTGATTTGGTATGAACCCTAAAACCAATCATTGGAATTGAAAGATGAATTGCATGATCGTCTTCATTAAGAAGCTTCTTTTCAAGCTTCCTCTGCTTCTTCCTTTTCAAAAATCATAGCCCGAGTTTCGCCTTTGGTTGTAATTGGGGTCATTGCATAATGACTTCCTATCTTCTCCTGAAAGAAGTGCGTCAGCAGCCTTAGCCATTTGAGCAGCACATATAAAATCTGTCAACTCTGTAAGTGATGAATCTGGACCACATCTCTCCATGGCTATTGAAGCCTCAGCCTCTGAGAATCTCATTTTTGTCAAGTATAACATTTTACTTTCCTCATCAGAATCAGAATTCAGGATTTCCTCGGTATCAGAAAAAAAACTATCAATATCTGTGAAATCATCCTAAAAAATCACTTCATAATCAGATGAGTTGTTAGCAGAATCAACATGTTGCATGGGTGCAGATTTTTGATGAGCCTGTACCACTGTATATGTAATCTTGCCATTGCATCAGATTACTATTCGCATAAATTGGTTTCTCTCCCACAGAAAAGTATATTTCAGAGATGACCTTCACTGAAAGATGATAAGCCACTGTGTCAACCTGGAATGAATGATTGAATACTTCTAAAGTTTATGACAACATAAAGAGAATTTCTCCAGTTACTTGACAACATTGCTGTTCAGTAACACCAGAATGAGAGTATTCAAGATAAACAGATTTGGGGCATGAATAAAACCACAAGTACAACAGTGTATTGTCAAAATTAGACCTCGTGGGGATCATGATATTCAAGTCAAACAGACATTGAGAGTCAACCATAAGCAGAATATTGGGGCATATCGAAAGCCCATTTAAGACAGAAATGTTTCATGTGGAACATCTTGAGGACCCATTTCAACCAGAAATAGAATATTGGGGCATTTTGAAGGCTCATAACAATATGAATATTTGGGCATTTTGAAGGTTCATCTCAATAAGAAGTAATGTTGAGCATACTTTTAGCATATGTATCAGCAAATGTTGAGGCATTTTAAAGGTTCCTTCAGACAGATCCATGTGGGGCATTTTGAAGGCTCAGATTAACAAGAAGCAAATGTTGGGGCATGCTGAAACCCCATTTCAATCAGAATCAAAAATGTTGATATATTTTGAACGCTCATATTAGCAAATGTTGGGGAATGTTGAAGGCCCATATCATCCTGTGTCAAGATCATTGATTTGAACAAATATTTCCAAAGAGACAGAAAGATATGAAGAATGAAAATGGTGAAACAGTGACAGTCGAGCTGACTATACATAATTGCTTCGTTCATCAGGCAGTTACATTATGATCATGTTGTTGAACAAATGTTTACTCAACAAGTATGTTTTCAAATACCTAATCTTCTTAATCGTATGTCACATGATAGTATGTTCTTTGTTAAGCTACATTACGGTTGCATGAATAAAGATGATCCCCAGGCAGACTACTCGATCCAGGGATCAGTTCCTCAAGATCTCAGCTTTGAATTTTGTATTCTGTGTGTCGGTGACAATTGAAAATATTTCTTTGAGATTCCTGGCAGTTAGTTTCAACCATACTATTGGGATTATGAAGCTGTTTTTCACATCAGTTTTTTACTTGATGACAATGAAGAGAGAAGCTCGACTTACATATATTAACATTTCTCGTTGTTACTGGGGTCATTATTGTTAGCCATGCTGAACTGAGTTTTTATCTATTTTGGGTTATCACGTGCGTTTTATCCCCAGCAGCAAGAATTTCATGAACCTTTTTCTGTACATTGATCCTACAGTTGATGTGTTTCTACTTCCTACAAAGATCATTATAGAAGAAAACGTGATCAGTATCACATTTGTCTTTTCCCGAGATGATATCAAGATCAGTTAGTGTCTCCTATTCAATTCGACACCAGCATATCTTGTGAATTTGACCAACTTTTTGGTCATACCAACATTACACTTGAATCCCCACTGAGTTTTTGTTCTCAAATGGTCTTGTGACATCATACAAAAACTTTGAACACCATGCAAAGAGCAGAAGCCACATGAGATGATGAATGTATTGACAAATGTTTTAAGAACCTGCTATTCTGATGTTGAACCAATGTTACGATCATATGGTTTCCATTTATTGATCCAAGATGAAATCTGTCTTCTTCAACCCCAAGATTAGAAGTAAGATATAATGAAGATTTCTTTCCACATAAGGGAGAGCTGAAATTTTAACAACAAGAAACTATTTGAACGACAGGTTGTGGTTAATCATCTCGACATGATATGGTTCAAGTTGCCTTGTTTGAGAACCAATTAAATGTGGAGACATGAAAGGAATTTGAATAAATCTTCCTTATGATGTGTTTCAAGAGTCAAATCAGAATAGGCTCTACTCCCCTAATTAATCCCCGCTGAGTCACATATCTACATCTACACTCTTCAAAGATGATAGATTCTCTTTTTAAAGATGATAGATTCTCTTTTCAAAGATAAAAGCTTTATGGGATTTCTACACAAGTCCAAGCAAATAAAGTTGGTTTTATCTAAGACAAAATGGGGCATCAGGGTCATAATTTTGACTACGACAAGAGTTCCACAAGTGAAACATTTCTTCTAAGACTTAAATGAAGCAAAGAAGGCACCACGATACAAGTTGATCAGATGATTCTGTAGAAATGCAAGCTTGATAGCATAAGTTTCTACACTGATATCTAGAGGTAACCCTGGCAATAAATGATGAAGTGAAGGAAGACCAAGTTCACCACTTTGAAGTCAAATGAAGATTGCATCAACATTCATGCATTCATAAGAACATCATTTGCACAATAGACAATGCATTACATGGATATATCTGAGTGCATTCAAACATGAAGTTTTACAGATCTTCGGAAGAACAAGAAGATTCATGGTAAGAAATACCTTACAAGAAGAAGGTATTCAAAACCGTAAATACAGGAATCACGCAAACATCTGAAGAATAGATGGACATAATCCACAAAAATGAGCATTATCTTGAGATTGGGGCATGTTACCCAATCAACATGATGTTTCCAAAAAAAAAACATAATGAGAAAACGATTTTCATAGTTTCTCATTTTATCTTTTCTAAAATGAAATTGTTGAAAAGTAAGAAAACAATTTTCTTAGTTTTTTTACTTAGTAAACTATTTCCAACAACCTTATCTTGAGATTACGGCATGTTACCCAATCAACATGTTATTTTGAAAAATAATGAGAAAACGATTTCCATAGTTTCTCATTCAATCTTTTCTAAAAATGAAATTGTTGAAAAATAATGAGAAAACTATTTCCTTAGTTTTTTTTTTTTGCTTAATAAACTATTTCCCACATCTGTAAGTCCTACAGCGCATGATGTTTCCAAAAAGCCTTCGGGAGCTTTTTGATGTTTTCAAAGCCTTAGGGTCATCTGTAAGTCCTGCAGTGCATGATGTTTCCAAAAAGCCTTCAGGAGCTTTTTGATGTTTTCAAAGCCTTAGGGTCATCTGTAAGTCCTTCAGTGCATGATGTTTCCAAAAAGCCTTCGGGAGCTTTTTGATGTTTTCAAAGCCTTAGGGTCATCTATAAGTCCTTCAGTGCATGATGTTTCCAAAAAGCCTTCGGGAGCTTTTTGATGTTTTCAAAACCTTAGGGTCATCTGTAAGTCCTGCAGTGCATGATGTTTCCAAAAAGCCTTTGGGAGCTTTTTGATGTTTTCAAAACCTTAGGGTCATCTGTAAGTCCTTCAGTGCATGATGTTTCCAAAAAGCCTTCGGGAGCTTTTTGATGTTTTCAAAGCCTTAGGGTCATCTGTAAGTCCTTCAGTGCATGATGTTTCCAAAAAGCCTTCGGGAACTTTTTGATGTTTCAAAGCCTTAGGGTCATCTGTAAGTCCTGCAGTGCATGATGTTTCCAAAAAGCCTTCGGGAGCTTTTTGATGTTTTCAAAGCCTTAGGGTCATCTGTAAGTCCTTCAGTGCATGATGTTTCCAAAAAGCCTTCGGGAGCTTTTTGATGTTTTCAAAACCTTAGGGTCATCTGTAAGTCCTGCAGTGCATGATGTTTCCAAAAAGCCTTTGGGAGCTTTTTGATGTTTTCAAAACCTTAGGGTCATCTGTAAGTCCTTCAGTGCATGATGTTTCCAAAAAGCCTTCGGGAGCTTTTTGATGTTTTCAAAGCCTTAGGGTCATCTGTAAGTCCTTCAGTGCATGATGTTTCCAAAAAGCCTTCGGGAACTTTTTGATGTTTCAAAGCCTTAGGGTCATCTGTAAGTCCTGCAGTGCATGATGTTTCCAAAAAGCCTTTGGGAGCTTTTTGATGTTTTCAAAGCCTTAGGGTCATCTGTAAGTCCTTCAGTGCATGATGTTTCCAAAAAGCCTTCGGAAACTTTTTGATGTTTCAAAACCTTAAGGTCATCTGTAAGTCCTGCAGTGCATGATGTTTCTAAAAAGCCTTCGGGAGCTTTTTGATGTTTTCAAAGCCTTAGGGTCATCTGTAAGTCCTTCAGTGCATGATGTTTCCAAAAGGCCTTCGGGAGCTTTTTGATGTTTTCAAAACCTTAGGGTCATCTGTAAGTCCTGCAGTGCATGATGTTTCCAAAAAGCCTTTGGGAGCTTTTTGATGTTTTCAAAACCTTAGGGTCATCTGTAAGTCCTTCAGTGCATGATGTTTCCAAAAAGCCTTCGGGAGCTTTTTGATGTTTTAAAACCTTAGGGTCATCTATAAGTTCTTCAGTGCATGATGTTTCCAAAAAGCCTTCGGGAGCTTTTTGATGTTTTCAAAAACCTTCGGGTTATCTGTAAGCCCTTCAGTGCATGATGTTTTCAACATTTCCATCCTGCTCAAAAGAAGCCAAATGAAAAAATTATTGTCTTTTTCGTCTTTGCTCTATTCTTGTTAACACAAGGATGAGCAAAGAGGGGCAGCTGTAGACATCAATTTTTTCATTTAAATTTATTATTATTATTAAAATTATTATTATTAGTATTATTATTATAATTATTATTATTATTATTATTATTATTATTATTAATATTAATATTACATATTATTATTATTTAATAAATAATTACAAAACCCGGAGCCCAATAATCTGGCCCGTTTTACATAACCAAAACCGGCCCAATCTAGTCCAGGCCTAGCAGAACCCTTTTAGGGTTTCCATCTCATCCCCAACCGCGAGATGATCTCCACCATTGGATCTGGCAAGATCCAACGGTCTAAAGTTTTACAACAAGAAACCCTTGGGTTATGATACCCTAGGGACCACGCGGCCGCCGCTGTCGCCACCACCTCCGTGCCGACGCCCATTGCCACGCCTCCACTGCCAAGTGACCCAACCAGCAGCTGCCAATGCCACTGCCAATGCTCCACCAATGCCACGCCCTCGCCAGAAGCCTCCAGAAGCTTTGCTGCCATGATAACAGCCGCACACGTCGCCTCTATGGTGAGTCACCAGCATAGCTTATGTGACTCACCGAGCCTTACACCCTTGTAACCGGTCCGACGAGATCCTCATCGAGCTATAAATCCATCACCTGCAAGACGAGAGAAGAGGCAGAAAACCGAGAGGAACACAACAGCAACAAAGATCGAGAGCAACCACAGTAAAGTCGAAAAACACAACAACCAGTATCAAAAATAAAAAGAGAAGAGAGTGGAGCAGCTTACCCTTGTAGGATTCTCCAAACCGCCGTGCAACTACCAAAAACCGAAGGTAAAAGCCTAGATCTAGGCCGAATGAGAGACTTTTAGGAATAAAAAGGCTCAAAATCGGAATAAGGAGAGTGAGACTTTTATTTTTGTGTATTTTGAGATTTTCCGGCCACCATAGTCGGTGGCCGGCGGCGGCCATCGACGCCGGAACAAGGTGGCTAGTTTCCCTCCGGCGAGGGAAACTTAGAGAGAAGCGAGAGAAAAAAATTTCTCTCGTTTGAGAGAGAGAAGGGAGAAAGGAGAATGAGAGAGCTGGCCCTTCGGGCCAGCCGTTTGGGGATTTATACCCCTCCTCAAACGACGTCATTTTGGGAGGGGTATATCTGTAATTTTGCGCATGGCTAAACCCTTTCCGTAGCCATCCAAGTTTTATAATTATTCATTTTAGTCACTGAAATTAATTTCTGAACATTTTAATTCAGTCTTTGAATTTTATTTTATTATGTTTTAGTCCTTACCAGTATTAAATAATATATTTAGGATAAATATCACATTTAGTCCCTAATAATTTTAATATTTCTATTTTAATCACCTATAATAATTAATGGCTAATTATACTACTAGTATTTATATTTTATGATAATTCTAACCATGTCTCTTAAATATTTATATTTTATAATTTGATCATTAAATTTTATATAATCTTAATTTTAACCATAAGTTTTATTATTTTTACATTTTAAGTTCATATATTTATGAATATGATCCAATAGTTTTAATATTATTACTTTTATTTTCTTTCATTTTAATTATTATTATTTTATTTTATTATTACTTTTGATATATGTTTAAATTATTATCTTCATGATTATTTTATTATTATTATTAAGTTATATAAATATATATATCATATTTATTTATTTATTCTATTTGTTTATTAAATAAAAATCCTATTTATAAATTTAATTTTATAAATTACTTTTAAGAAAAAAAAACATATTTTGATATGTATTTATTTTAATATCTAAGAAAAGAGCTGTCTTAAAATACCTAGAAGTCCTTTTCTGATATTATTAAATAAATAAATGTCCTATTTTTAAAATCATATATTAATATATTTTAATTATTTTTAGATAAATGTTTTATTAACATTTATTTATTTATTAATATTAAGAAAGGAGATGTCTTAAAGCAACTAGAAGCCCTTTTCTGATATTTCTAAGTAAATAAATATCTTATTTAAAAAATAAAGATATATATTAATATATTTTCTTAAAATTATAATAATAAATTTAAATTAAATAGGATTATAAATTAAATATATTTTGAATTTTTAAATTTCTAATAATAGAGACAATTTATAATTAAAAAGTACCAATTCTGGGCGTTGTAGGGGTGCTAATCCTTCCCTAAACGTAACCGACCACGAATCCCTTTTTATTATTAAAAAGAACGAATTTTTGGTTAAAACACATATCAGTTCATCTTTTAACTGATGTTTTCTTAAAACTCTTTTAAAAGATAATTTTTAGGTATTCGACCTACCTAACCCAAAAGGCCGATGGCGACTCCCAAATTATTTTAAAAAACCATTTATTCACATCACTTTTCCCGCCGAGTAAATATTTCGTGCCCGGGCGAAAACCGGTTACGACACATCTTTTTATTATTTGATGCACAATGTTATTTCAAAGAACGATAAGTATGTTAGATTAGCCTTGCATCCATTTAAGCATGATTTATCACATTTATATAATGGCAGCATACTTATCATTTATTTTATTAGCTTATATGCATTCATTTTATTAGCTTATATGCATTCATTTTAGCTCTTAAGCTTTAAACATTAGCTAACACATATTATATGATATTATATGTAGCTCATAACATGCAACCATAGCTCACAAGACCATGATCAAGCACGACAACAAGGTATTTAGCTCATACAATCTCAATGCCAATAAATTACCTTGTTTTCTTGCACATATAGGTACATTGGATCATGAAAAACGTTGGGGCAGCTTGGTGGAGCATTTGGAAGTCATATTCAGGTCACAAACAGCTCACAAAGAACATGGCAACTCGTGGAACACTAAGGAAAGATCAACTCAGCTGGAGAAGCTCAAGGCCAGCTAATCTCAGCTAGTTGGACTATTTGAAGCTAAGTTGCTAAAAGTCATAGCTGAATGTGATGTTATGAAGCTTGCAAGGTCTCAGCTAGGAAGCCCATTCACAACCAGCCCCTTGCTTACTAGCTAGCTACTCACTCAAGCAAGCTTAGAGGAAGACCCATGCACACCCAAGATGATGCACATGACCAGCCTTCATCCTATGCACAAGGCTGCACCACAAGGTTCCCTAGAATACCTATGTGCGTGCCATATGACCAGCAACCATGTGCCTTGCATGTGGTCTCATTTAGGCGCCAAGATGATGGGCCACCTATCCATTCGGCCAAGCATCACTTCCTCTCCAAATTTGGCCCCAACTTGAAAGGATACAAGTGCCATCGGCCATGAGACATGTTCCTGCATTTCAACCGAACCATCACCTATTTATTCATGTTAATTATATATTAAATTATGTCTTTTTAGGAAGGTACAAGGGTTGGATGAACCATCATGTACCTATTCGGCCAAGTCCCTTCAAAAACTATAAATAGGCTTTCCTATTTCATTTGTAATCAGACCTTTTTTCATCATTTAAAGTGAGATATTTCTCTTTACTTAAGTCCTTGTCATTTTTATTGACTTATCAAGTAATTGATTACTTGTGCCGTCAACCCCTTCCCTTTGATACTTGTAGTTCCTATCTCTATATAGATAGTGGGTCCAAGTCCTTGTTACCACCCCTTAGAAAGGATTTGTAAAACTGGGTCTTTGCTCTCTATAGCACTAGTTCCTTCCTTGGTCATTTCTAAGATACTATCCTCTTCAACCTTCCATTGTTTCATCAACCATACCATAGCCATAACAATCATCTTCCGCTACCATCTCTTTTTTCTTAAATAGCCTACCATTTCACCTTTACATCTACCACCAAACCATCTATTTGAACAATTCACTTATGCATGTTGTTTTGCTTCCTTCCTAGATCCGCAATCAATTGAAAAGGTGGAATTACCTTACATCATCCATCCATTTCTTCAAGAGAGTTTTCTAGGTAATTCGAGTCTCCTCTCGTAGATCATAGATCAAGTTGGGGAAATATTAAGGGTAAAATACACAAATGGTCCCTGACTATAGGGCTTTATTTTGTTGAGTAATCTGAAAATTAAAAGTTACAAAATGATCCCCAACTCATAGCTTTATTGAATCCTCGACTATCATAAGTTACAAAATAGTCACCTGACTATTCATATATTTCAAACTTATATGTTTCCGTTAAAAAAAATTAATGACTGCTTGAGATAGACGTTAACATGCTGAATATGATATGATAAAATTATATTTTATTGTTCCCCTAACTATGAATTTCATACTTAATTAGTCATTAAAACTTTTGAGCATTCCAATTTCATCCTCAAACTATAACCCTCATTTTCAGTTGGTCCTCAAAATTTTAACTCTTGCAATTCCATCTCTAAATTCATTGAAATATGTAATTAGTTTCAACTATAGTTAACCTAAGTTTATTTTTAAAACATATAATAATGTAATTTGGCCTAATGGTTTTACTAACAAGGGATGTGATTAGTATATATGTATCATTTGAGATGAAATTGAAATGTTCAAAAAGTTTGGGGATTAATTTGGAATGAAGGTCAATGTTTAGTAATGGAATTGAAATGCTCAAAAGTTTAAGGACTAATTTAGAATGACAGTCGTAGTTTAAAGATGAAATTAGAATTTTTAAAAATTTAAGAACAAATTTAGAATCATTATCTTAATTTGAGAATATATGATACAATTAACTCTCTTTTTTCAGTCATGTTTTGTTCATAAATACTGTGGGGAAATGGGTGTGGAAACAATGATGACAATACTTTCAAGTTATTTCATTTCCATTACGCTCATGATCTTCAACCAACACTTAACAACGGGGCTTCAAGAGCCTGAGATTGATCTGAAGACCCCTGGGATTCTCTTGTTTTTCACAGGGATCACTGGCAATCTCTACCATCATTTCCTTCTTTGTAAACTGAGAAACGAAGGCGGTAGCAAAGAATACAGGATCCCAAAGGGGGTTTGTTCGGATTCGTGGTTTGCCCTCACTACTTGTTCGACGTTTTGGGGTTCTGTGGATTTGCTTTCATTTCCCAGGCTTTGTTTTCGTTTGCATATGCCATGGGAACTACCTGTTACTTGCTGGGCAGAAGTTATTCCACTAGGAGATGGTACCTTTCAAAGTTTGAAGATTTTCCCTACAATGTTAAGTCCATGATTCCATTTTTGTTTTAAATTCATGATAGATTAGATTTTTTTCATATTAGAATTGATCTTTGGATGTTAAACAGATATTGAGATAGAAATTCATATTCGGTACGTTTATTATGTGAGTGCGAACGAAAATGAAAGCTTCGAGTCCGGATATCATAACGTACTTTTTTTATCAAAGATATTATTATTATTAGGATAAACTACACCACATAACATTGAACTTTACATGTTGTATCATTTATGCCACTAAACTTTCTATTTTTTCAATTATAGCACAGAACTTTGATTTTCGTTTCAATTATACCACTGGGCCATTAAATCGTTAATAGCCGGATCAAAACGACGTCGTTTTGGTTAGATGTCTACATCAACAGCCATAAGCCACGTCACCGTGTCATTAACGATTTAACGGTATAGTGGTATAATTGAAACGAAAGTCAAAGTTCAGTGGTATAAACGATGCAACACCTAAAATTCAGTGGCATCTGATGTAGTTTACCCTTATTATTATTAGTGAGAGATTCGCATTGAATTCTGTGATATATTGTTTTATTTCTATTTTGATCATTTTTCGTTAGATTTGATAATTGACGTAACAAAAATGATAGTATAATATGATATAATTTTAGTCTCCAAAACATACACATTCTATCAAATTAGAATTAATTTAAAATAATTTAATAATTTTAAATATTTAAAAATCTTACTCCCACTTTGTCATTTTTTTTGTCCATTGTTGACTAAATTCATAGTTTCAAGAAGTTAATTTGACAACATGCTAAGTCATATAAAACAAGAAAAATGATAAAATTACGACAAAAAATGATTGGTAGATTTAATATATTTGTTTTGATGTGAAAAAAAATGATAAATGTTTAAAAAAGAAAATATATGTTGTTATTATTGACTTTTTTTAATAATACATTTTGAAAAGATAAATTTAAAAATCAAAAGGGATAAATTTAGTGAGACAAAATGTGTATTAATTTGATCCTCAATTTAATATGAAATACTTTGATAAATTATTAATTTATTATTAATTCATTAATCTAATAATAATTTGTCGTAATTTAAAAGTCAAAAAGGTAAAAAAAAATGATAAAAATAAAATCATGATCTTCTTTTACTAATCTAAAGGTGATTGATTATAAGGTAGCATTTATTTGAAATACTCTCAATCCATTTGACAATGAACGTTCAATAGGTAACATCCTAATGTCTTCTCAAATCCAAAACCATAAAATTTGGAGATTTATTCCGAAATTCCTAATTTGATTTTGATGACCAAATTACAATTAATGTAAAGTTGTAGACTTTTCTAACAATATAAGAAATTAAGGGACTAACCCAGTAATTTACCCATTTTAATTAGAACTCAACTCGATTTCTATTTAACTAGCGTTCGCACCTTATTTCCCTTTTCCCCTCTTCTTTGTTTCACACTCGTCGTTCTCTAACTTTCTCCCCGTCGTTGCTCAATTTGTCAAGGTAAGGTCATCGGTTCTATGGTCGATCGCGTCGTTGTTCCTTGCCTAGTCTTCAATCGTCGCGGGTCTTCTCTCGATAAGCAAAATCGAGACCGATCTCCACTTTACTTTGTCGCTGGTTCGGCTGTCGTGAGGTCGGGGGCTGCATGCGAGGAGGCCAATCGGCCAGGTGCGGGCTGAACAACACCCTGGTTTGACATGAGGGCCCTCTGACGCCCTTGTTATTGCCCTCTACCGCCCCTCTATTGCCTTGTCGCTACTATTGTTCTTCTCTCATCGTCAGATGCTCTAATTATAGTAGAATCAGCCTGCCATCAATAAACCGACAGTCTTATATTCGAGTTAAACCCTACTGCTTTAGAACCGATAATAATTATAAATACCTTTTCATCTTCATTTCATCGAACATATTCGGGAAAGTGTTGATTTGAGATTTGATACAAAAACCATATTTTGGTTGAGATATTAACTCAGAAACGGAATTACTGCCTCATCCGTCGTTACCGCCTCACTTTGAACCGACTCGATTTACAAGGATTGATTGTGAGTGTCAGTTGATACATTGGTTTTAGTTATGGTTTTGATATTAAATTTGGTTAATAAATTATTATTAAATTATTTTGTAAGAGATGATTCAATCCGACTCACTGTTAGAGTTGACTGTCGGAATCGTCACATTTACCATTAGAGTTATTTTGTTGAGGTGTCTTTGTCTAGAGCTATAATTTTTGAATTATTTGGGCTTTTTTATCCCACTGACACCGTTTATTTTTATTTTTACTTTTCTAACACCGTTCGACCAATATTTCCAAAACTAGCACCCTTTCTGCTGAGTTGGCAAAGGCGCGTCCCCGGGGGCGTGCTTTACCCGTGTTTTCGCTGAGTTGGATGCCACGTGTGAAAGGCGCGTCCCCGGGGACGCGCCTTTGCCATATCAGCAGACACGTGTGGAAGGCGCATCCCGGGGACGCGCCTTCCATTAAATGTCATTAATGCCCCCATCGTTTTTCCTAACTACCCCTCCTCCTCCCCTATATAAACCCCCTCAACCCTCACTCATTCTTCACACCAAAATCATCTTCTCCTCTCTTATATAACTCAAATTCTCCAACTATTTGAGTTTTAAATTTGTTATTAGTGGTAAGAAATTTATTTTATGTTAGTATTTTTTTAAATAGTTATTATTTTTTATATTAATATATTTATGTAAATATTATTTATTATTAAAATAATATTTATATAATATTATTTATTTAGAATTATTAATTTTTTTGCTAATTATATTGTTTGTCTACAGTTATAATGGAAAACGAAATGCTGTTGCGATTGGATAATTATCATATCTCCAGACATTTTAGCGATATGGTAATATTTTTTATAATTAATGTTAATATTTAAATTTATTTTTATTTTAAAGTTATTATGAATTTATATTAATTTTTACTTTTTATAATATATATTATTTAGGATGCTGATCGTATTTTAGAAACTTTTATTAAAAATCCACGTATACCGACACCGGAACGTATTTTGCCATATTTGGCTTCTGCTGGGTTCGGGTATATTGCAACAATTATAGGCGGTTGCAAACTCGAACCTGTCCTAATTTCTGCACTGATTGAGAGGTGGAGGCCCGAGACACACACTTTTCACCTTCCATGTGGAGAGGCAACAATTACGTTGGAGGATGTCTCTATGCATCTGGGGCTTCCCGTCGACGGAAATATGATGTGTGGTATGGCGGATGGTGATTGGCAATCAATGTGCATTGATTATCTTGGAGCTGCTCCGCCAGAGTTTAATGGAGGTAGAATAGCTTTATCTTGGTTGAAAGCTAATTTTGAGGTTTTAAATGAAAATGCTTCAGGATCAAGCAAAGGCATGTGCTCGGGCATATATTCTACAAATAATTGGAGGAATATTGATGCCCGACAAATCTCGCAACCAGGTGCATTGTATGTGGTTGCGGCATCTGATCGATTTTGATGAAGCTGGAAGATATAGTTGGGGTGCTGCAGTTTTGGCATTTCTCTTTAGAGAAATGTGTCGGGCGACGAATTATAAGAAAACTGCTATCGGTGGATGTCTTCTGCTTCTACAATCATGGGCGTGGTTCCGCATGCCTTTCTTATGCCCGATCGTGAATGAACCATACGTATTCCCCTTATTGTTGAGGTAATTTTCGAACTAAATTTTGATTTAAATATTTCAATTAAATAGGGTGATTTATTTATATTATATTTCATAGGTGGTCGATGAAAAGAAAGGACCATAAAAGTATACCTACTGTTTTAGAGGAAATTCGTTTACTTATTGATACGAAAGCTGGGTCTGAGGTATGTTTTTAAATTTGTTTAATTATTAATATTTTAATTTAAAATGTTAGATATAATTAGAATATTTTATTTATTTGAATTGTATATTTATATTTCAGTTTCAGTGGATACCTTATGCGAGCGATGAAGTGAAAGCTTGCATCCCACCCCACCTTAGAGGGTCATTAGAGGTATGGATCGGTTATACCTCTTATATGTTATGCTATTATTGAGTGGCATCCAGTTGATCGCGTGCTCCGTCAGTATGGTTGTACGCAATATATTCCTGGAGCTCCTAGAATTAGACGACGTGCATAACATAGATAGACGGGGAAAGAAAGATGTTAACTGGGTGGTGAGACACAGAGATTGGATTGCGCTTTGGGAGAACCGATATACACTGTTGGCCCCTCGACAATATTACGCTGAAACTGGTCATATGGTTACGGATAACTATATGGACTAGTTTAATGAAAATGGGAAGCCGTTTCTACTTTCGGCGGAAGCACGAGGGGTTAACATTCCTAGGCGCCGAGAAAGACGTCAACCGTCTCAATATCATCGTCCCCCGACGCGTGGACGGAGAGAAGGCGCTACCGGTTCTGCATCAGTCCCACCACAACATCCTTATTCGTCGATGCCGCAGGGGTACATGCCCAGCCCTCCACTTCATATGCCAAGCCCACCAGTTTATATGCCATCTCCGCAGGGTTACATTCCGAGCCCGCAGGGTTACATTCCTAGCCCGCCATGTTACATGCCTAGCCCGCCAGGTTACATGCCTAGCCCGCAGGGTTTTATACCATATGGAGGTGCATATACGACTATGTTTAATGATCCAGCATATGCTTCATATGCATCTTATTTGGCTGGTGGTGCTTCCGCAGACACCTCAATCTTCATCTGGATCACATACATCGATGCCAATGTTTCCACAGTTTCCACAGTTCCCGGGGAGCGGTGGGATTGTTACTAGCACTCCTCCAGGGTCGTTATTTTATACAGGCCCTTCAGCCCCTTCAGCGTCATCTGCACCAAATGAAGAAAATGCTGCTGATGATGATAGTGAAGATGAGGAGACTGAAGAACAGTTCCACGAAGAAATCCTCCACGAAATAGGCAACCACCGCCATGTGGAACTCATTCGAGACGACGACATCGGTGATCCAGTTATATTTAATGTTATTTAAATAATTAAATTTCAGAATTTTATGTAATTTGGTTATGTTATTTAAATGTTTCATGGTTGTTACATACATATTTTTTTTATGTTATTTTTTATTCACATTTAACATTAAATGTTTGATAAATGTTTTTAAAATACAAATTATATTATTCGAAATTTAAAATAAAAATAAAAATAATATTATTCAAATTTAAATTTAAAATATAAATTATAGTATTCGAATTTAACATTAAATTTCAACTTAATATTCCAATTGTATTCGAAATTAAAAGTTATATTCCAATTATAGTTCACAATACTTAAATTGAAATTAAAGGACTCCATACATATGATTTTATCATTAACATATATTAAAACGTATACATTAAAATCAACTTATGTTGAGTTCATCGATCGACGTAATCAACCAAGAGGGGGGGTGAATTGGCAATTTATTCAATGTCACATTTCAATGCTCATTCCATACAATTTCAATGTCACAATCAAACTTATCACTTCACATTTATTCAATTTATCAATAACATTTTATCTAATTTATTCAAACTTCACATAACGTTTTAATTTAAGTTATTCTTAACTTGTTGAACATTCAAAGAAGTTAAATTTAAGTTATTCCCCGAGGGACATGAGTGACATAATAGGGCAATGATAATATTCTCTGACGAAATAATGGAAGGCGCGTCCCCGGGAACGCGCCTTCACGTGAATAGTGAAATAATAGGTACTGATATATCTAGTGACCCCGAGGGACATGAATGACATAATAGGGCAATGATAATATTCTCTGACGAAAATGGAAGGCGCGCCCCCGGGAACGCGCCTTCACGTGAATAGTGAAATAGTAGGTACTGATATATCTAGTGTCCCCGAGGGACATGAATGACATAATAGGGCAATGATAATATTCTCTGACGAAATAATGGAAGGCGCGCCCCCGGGAACGCACCTTCACGTGAATAGTGAAATAGTAGGTACTGATATCTCTAGTGTCCCCGAGGGACATGAATGACATAATAGGGCAATGATAATATTCTCTGACGAAATAATGGAAGGCGCGCCCCGGGAACGCGCCTTCACGTGAATAGTGAAATAGTAGGTACTGATATATCTAGTGTCCCCGAGGGACATGAATGACATAATAGGGCAATGATAATATTCTCTGACGAAATAATGGAAGGCGCGCCCCCGGGAACGCGCCTTCACGTGAATAGTGAAATAATAGGTACTGATATATCTAGTGTCCCCGAGGGACATGAATGACATAATAGGGCAATGATAATATTCTCTGACGAAATAATGGAAGGCGCGCCCCCGGGAACGCGCCTTCACGTGAATAGTGAACCGATTATAGAAACTATTATATGCAACGTATTATAAACTTTCAAAACAAACTTCAGTTCACAATTTCAAATTCTCAAATTTCCAAACTCTAAATTCTCAAATTCTCTGAAAATGAGTCGTCTTTCTGCTGTTGTTTTGTATGATGGAGAAATTAAGGAAGCTGAAGAGGGGGTTGTTTTTGAGTCAGATCATTATATCCCCTTAACCTTGAAGAGAAACATCACAATTGAGGAGTTAATCACAAAAATTTCGTTAAAGATTCGTGTAGCAGGCCAGAGAAGACTATCTTCACTTCAATACAGATTTCCTACTGAACTTTTTCCGCTCACGTATACATCATTTCAGCTTTCAAACGATGATGATGTTTCTATGATGGTTGATGCTCATATGGGGAGTTCACAATCTCTTATTGAAATGTATGCCACTTTTATTGAGGTTCGTGTAACTCGTGGTCTCTCATATTCCTCTCACTTTGGCATTGCATATCAAACTGATCAAGTTGATAGCCCGACACAACTTATCTGTAATGATTTCACATCATTAATGGCGGATCCAACGCCATACCATGCCATCAAGTTCAATAGGAAGGCATTCATCTGCAACTGCTTATGATCTCAACCCACGTGGCTTCACCAATAATCCATATGGCAACATCTCTTCTACTTCAAGGGGCAGACATTCATCTGCCAATGTTTTCGACTTACATATGGAAATGCCAACGAGACGACAGTCTATTCACATCCCACATGATACATGGCCTCAAGTTCAAGGGGAGGACACGCAAGCGGGAACTTATTTGACCTCAACATTGGATTATCGGAGGAACCCTCATCTCCACCAGAAGAACCTCTTCGGGAGCCAGGTGCAGATGGTGTTGAAACGGGATTATTCGTTGAACCTGACTCACCACAGTTTAACGTACATTCTGATGATGACGAGGATGACGTTCTGATAAATACAACACCAGCCGAACTTCCTGCACATATGTATGAGGCTGATTATGATGCAATGTATGAGCCTGAATTTCCAGATCTTCCTGATGTTGGAAACTATGGACTTCAATCATCAGTCAATGACGGTAATTTACATATTGGAATAGAGTTCGCATCGAAGGAGGAAGCAATGATGGCAATAAAGAGTTACAATATTCGTAACTCAGTTCAGTCCCGAGTTGATCGATCTAACACGGAGAAATATGTCTGCTACTGCGTCCAACGTCACAACGGATGTCAATGGATGGTCCGTGTATCAAAGAGGAAGAGGAAGAACAACTTATGGGAACTAACCAGATACAACGGTCCTCATACATGTTGTGCAACAGGTATAAACCAGGATCATCCCAACTTGGACTCCAACATTATTTGTCAAGCAATCATGCCCATTGTGAAGCAAAGCTCTCATATAGCTGTTGCAGTGTTGATTTCTGCTATACAGTCCCAATATGGGTACACTGTCTCATATAAAAAGCGTGGTTGGCAAAACAGAATGCCATTTGCAAACTTCATGGCGAATGGGATTCCTCTTACAACGAGCTGCCCAGTTGGTTTCATGTTGTGCAAAGACTTAATCCCGGGACAATTGTTGAGTTCGAAACTCAACATCATTACGTGAATGATCGAATGGTTCGCGATCGCTGCCAATTTTACCGAGTCTTTTGGACTTACCCTCAGTGTATTAATGCAGTCAAGTACTGTAAACCAATTGTCCAAATTGATGGTACTTTCTTGTATGGGAAATACAAGCAAGTTTTATTATTGGCTGTGGTCCAAGATGGAAACCGTAATATTCTTCCTGTTGCGTTTGCCCTCGTTCAAGGAGAAGACACTGAGTCTTGGGCTTTTTTCCTTAAAAATTTACGTTTACATGTTGTCACCAGGGAACGAGTATGCATTATTTCAGACCGAGGAGCCGGGATAAAAGCAGCAATGGACTCTTTGGGTACAATGTATAGACCTCCACATGTTCAACATCGTTATTGTGTCCGTCATATTGCTGCAAACTATTACGGAAAATACAAGAAGAACGATGAACGTCAGTTAGTCGTGCGGATGGGTATGTTACTTTTTCCCAATTTTTCTATCAATTTCTTATTACTTATTTATACTTCATATTAACTATTACATATTCCTAATGACTTAGGTTACGAACTCTTACCTCAAAGGTTTGAGTCGATGCTACAAGAGCTGTTTGGCAAAATAAGAAGGGGTGCGAGTACATTATGGACATCAGCAAAGAAATGTGGACAAATGCATATGACGGGGGGTATCGCTATGGTCATATGACAACAAACTTGGCTGAAGCAATAAATTCAACCTTAAAGGGGGCGCGTCATTTACCAGTCACGGCGTTGGTCAAAACGACTTATTTTCGTTTGGGTCAACTCTTTGCAAAACTCGGTGGACAAGCTCTTACTTGGATGCAAAACGGACATATTTACCACCCAAGACTAGTAGCCGATTTACAGAAAAAAATGGCTACATCAAATGGGATGTTAGTTACAAATTTTTCTCGCACCCGTGAATTGTTTCGTGTAACCGAAATGCCACGTCCGCTGCAAGGGATTGAAGCTAACTCTTTCAGAGTTAATCTGCAAGAGAGGTGGTGCGATTGTGGTTTCTTTCAAGCACTCAAATATCCATGCTCTCATGTCATTGCTGCTTGCTCACATTCGCATTTGGACTACAAAAATTATGTTGATCCCGTATACCAACTTTCACAAGTTTTCAAGGTATATGAATTTGAGTTTCCGCCCATAGGAAACGAAAGAGACCCAAATGAGATTCAAACTTGGCTTACAATTGTCCCAGATCCATTGCTATTGAGGGACTCAGGTCGTCCAAAATCTACTAGAATACATTGTGATATGGATATTCGGGAGAAGTCAACAGAACAAAAACGATGTGGGCATTGTAGAAACATCGGGCACAATAGAAAAAAATGTCCAGCTCTGTTATCATCATATAACCGTTAACTCTTATGTAATTAAAGTTTTTAAATGAATGTTTTTATTTCTAATAATTTAATGTTATTGCATTTATATAATTTGTCAATGTATGTACACCTAAATAATTTTTTTAACTTTTAAATACATAAATATATTTAATATATTTATTTAATATAATATTTAATATTATTAGTTATAATTTTACATTATAATCGAAACATTTTACATAATATAATCGAAACATTTACATAATATATTAATTTATAATAATAATAAAATAAACTATTTATTATAAAACAAAATACGTGTCTGCTGAGTTGGCAAAGGCGCGTCCCCGGGGACGCGCCTTTCACACGTGGCATCCAACTCAACGAAAAACCGGGTAAAGCGCGCCCTCGGGGACGCGCCTTTGCCAACTCAGCAGAAAGGGTGCTAGTTTTGGAAATATTGGTCGAACGGTGTTAGAAAAGTAAAAATAAAAACAAACGGTGTCAGTGGGGTAAAATCACCAATTATTTGATTGCCTGACATATTCCCTGTTGATTGCGAACATGATAGTGATATGACATTTGTAACTAGCATGTGATTTAAATATTATTATGTGGTATATGTTATTATGCGGTATATGTTATTATGCCAAATTTCGATTTTAGATGCTTGTTGATTTGTCATACTCCTAAATATACTTTGCATTCAGAAAATTATAATTATACATATTGTTCAAATCAAATCAGAAATCATATAATTTGTTAACATGTCATTGAGTTTAGGATTTTTAATCGGGGAAGTTCAATGATTTCACCATACGAGATGAATTTCTACTTCAGATTATTAGTGACCATTTCCTTTGAGAAAGACTTTCACTTCAAATAGTGTTAGTAGAGAGTGGCTATAAGGAACCTACTCTTCAGATGAGGTAAGGTGTTTTGGTGCATTTACATTTGCATATGATTCCCATCATGAATATTATCAATTCGGACCGTGTTTATGTTTTGTTATCTGAAACTTGTATGCCTGATTGCACTTTAGAAACACACTAAGCTTAATAGCTTACACTCATTTAGTTTTCTTTTAGATTCTCAAATTTAGGTGATTTGGTACTTGGAGGGTTACGTCATTAAATTTATGAGAAATTATTATTTTTAGTATGAACTTTATTTGGTATTTCCTTTCATCGGATATTTATTTATTTTCAGATTTATTATTATTTGTGTTACAGAACATTGAACATTAAAATTTTGGCATTATTTTACGATTGCATTTAATAATTTATATTATTTCAGACAACTTTTAAAATCAATCAACGTGGGAGATATTTTCAATTAGTTTTATTTAATTATGGTTTAATTTAGAGATAAGTTTAAATGAGCCTTAAGGATCCAACTCATTACTTTTAGGTCGGGTAAAGAGGTTACATTTAATGATATCAGATCCATGTTTAACCTTCAAACTATGTAGCTCAACCACAAAATTTTTAACCAAATTGATTTTTGCTTATATACAAAATATTTCAAGTAAAAATGGGATTTTTTGGAAAAAAATAAATTTTTCTCTTTTTTTATTATTATTTTTAATTAGTAAATAAATGTTTAACTCTAAACTCCAAGTGTCAACTTTGATCTTAGGAATTTACCTTATGTAAATAGTTCATTTTTCCACCTTGTATAAGTTCACAATTAGATATTGATCAAGGTCAGGGTCGTATCCCTTTTACTCGAGTTGAGCCTCTACCCTAGCAGATCAGACACAAAATCATAATGAGATTAATGAAACTGATAGGGATGGGCAACAAAGGACCAGGCTGGAGTTCTGTCGACTGAAGGTGAAAACCCTCTCGCACCTCAGACTCAAGGTGATGGTTCCCGAGATTCAATGGAAAGTGAGACCATCGGTGTTGATAATGCAGCAGTGAAACGATAGTTATTTCGCTATTTTCATCAGGCAGAGGGTGCTAGGAACCCCATCTCGACTAAATTCTTATATGCTGAGATGACTTTATTCATGGGTAATATCGAAGATGAATCGATTGATGTTGAGTATTGGTTGAAGAAGCTACATCGTTTATTTGTTGAGATGGATAATCTCGCTAATCGTAGGTTGAGGGCCATTGTATCTCTGTTTGGCGACGAAGCTCAAAACTGGTGGGAGGATGAAGAGGATATTGTTTCTGTTAGGCATATCACCTGGGAGTATTTTTGTGAGGCCTTCTAAGATCGTTATGTGGGAGCTGAGTATCTAGCGAATTATCATGATAATTTTCTAAACTTGAAGCAAAACAACATGTCTGTGAATAATTATGAGATAAAGTTTCTGAGACTGATCAAGCATACTCCGGGGTTGCTTTCTAATGAAAAAAAGTTTGACTGGTTTCTGAAAGGTCTTCGACCTACAATCCAGTTAGATGTTGCCTTACATCAGGACACGGTGTTTAGTAAGTTGACTGCTTAGGCTGTGACTGTTGAAAGGATCGAGCCACTAACACCTGTGAGTTTTAAAGAAAATAAGTTTTTTTTTTTATAATTTTATTATCTTCTCACACTTTTTACAGAATAAAATTTATTTTTACTTATAGGACTCTACAATAGAAAACTCTAACAAACAATTTAAAATTTAAAATTTAAAAACTAAATTTAACAACATAATACTCAGGGATCTCTAACCAATAAAATCTATAACCAACACTCTCCCTCAAGTTGGGGAGTATACATTGTAGAGCCCCGGATTGGATGTAAGCTCATCAAAGATGGTTTTAGGAAGTGCCTTGTTGATTATATCAGCTAGTTGTTGGTGATTAGAAACATAGTTAAGTTTAACAGCCCCATTGTAACCTTCTCTGAAATGAAATGATGATTTATCTCCACATGTTTCGTCCTATCATGATGCACCAGATTCTTTGTAATGCTTATTGCCGATTGATTATCACAATTGAGGTCAAAATTGGTGTCGTGATTCGAACCCAATTCTACTAACAATCATTGTATCCAAATTCCTTCACAAATCCCTTGTGCCAAGGCTCGAAACTCAGCTTATGTACTGCTCCTTAAGACTATATTTTGTTTTTTACTTCTCTATGTCACTAAGTTTCCCTAAACACGAGCACAATACCCGGTTGTTGACCTCCTGGATTTGAGTTCACTAGCCCAACTTGCATGTGAAGACTTCAACCTTTCTGCTTGAGTTTTTTGCAAAAAACAATTCATGACCAGGTGTCATTTACAAGTATTTTAAGATCTTGATTATTGCCTCTAGATGTTCCTCCTTAGGATCACTCATAAATTGACTTACAATGCTCATGGAGAAAGCAATATATGGCCTTGTAAGAGATAGATAAATGAGCTTACCTACTAATCACTGATAGTGTCCCTTGTCAACTGGAGAACCACCACCATCAGTTATGAACTTTAGGTTGTACTTCATGGGTGTCTCAACAGGTTTGCAGCCCATCATAACAATTTCATATAATAAACCTGAAACATACTTCCTTTGATTTATCACAATGTCACTACTTGTTCTAGCCACTTCCATACCCAGGAAATACCATAAGGAACCAAGGTCCTTAGTTTCAAATTCTTTTACCAAGAAATTCTTCAACCTCAAAATTTCAGAAGAATCATCATCACCAATGATGATTATATCATCAACATAGATTATTAGAATAGCTTCTTGTTTCGGGAAGTTGTTTTAACAAAAAAAAAGTGTGATCAGTTTGGCATTGACGAAAGCCGAAGTGTAAAACAGCTTTGGGAAACCTCTCAAACCAAGCACGTGGTGACTGCTTAAGGTCGTATAAAGACTTTAAAAGTTTGTAAACCTGTTCTGAATTAGAATTCGAATATAAGCCAGGTGGTTTCTACATATAAACTTCCTCCTCCAAAGTACCATTAAGGAAAGCATTATTAAATTCGAGCTGATGAAGTGGCCAATCTAAATTTGCAGCAAGGGACAATAATATACGGACGATATTGAGTTTTGCAACTGGTGCAAAAGTTTCTTGATAATCAATCCCGTAAGACTAAGTGAATCCTCTTGCCCCCAACCTAGCCTTGAATCATTCAATACTTCCATCCACATTATATTTAACTGTAAATAGCCATATGCAACTTACTGCCTTTTCCCATAAGGTAAATAAGTCATAATCCAAGTTTTGTTTGCCTCCAATACCTTAATCTATTCTTCAACATACTTTCTCCACCTAGGATGCTTTAAGGCCTCATCAACAGTTTTAGGAATGGAGCAGGTATCAACCTTGGCTATAAAGACCTTGAATGTCGACATAAGCCTCCCATATGCCATATATTTTTGAATTGGGTGATCAGTACAACTTCTGACACCTTTCGTTTTTGAGCAATTGGGGGATGTTTTAATTGGTGGTTGTGGTAAAGTTGGTAGAGGGTTGGAAAAAGAAGAGGTAACTGGTACATCAAGGGGTAAAAGAACATGTTAGGACTAAAATTCATTCAAACTCTCCCCCTGAATTTCAAAATTATAAAAATAAGGTTCAAACTCATGAAATGTGACATCCATGAAGACATAAAACTTTCGAGTAGTAGGGGAATAACATTTGTATCATTTTTTAAGATAGAAATAGCCAAGGAAAACACACTTAATAGCCCGCGGATCTAACTTACCCTGATATTGTTTATGAATATGAACAAAAACAGACGATCCAAACACTCGAATAGGAAGGGTATAAGCCATGTGTTTAAAAAATGGATAGGTCCAAACTAACATCTCTTTTTCTGTTTGAAATCTCAAAATTCGGCTAGGTAAGTGGTTTACGAGGTATGTAGCAGTAATTAAAGCCTCATCCCAAAATCGTTTAGGTACATTGGCTGAAAACAACAAAGAACAGGTAACCTCAAGAAGGTTCTTGTTTTTTCTCTCTGCCACCCCATTTTATTGGGGAGTATCAACACACAAGCTAATGTGAGTAAAGTCTTTTTCATGAAGAAAGGACCCCAATGTTTTGGTAAAAACAACTCACTTCCATTGTCACTCGTAAGGATTTTGATGTGGCTGGCAAATTGGTTCGAACCATATTATAAAAGATGTGAAAAATACTCTCAGTTTCAGTTTGGTTTTCATTAAATACGTCCAAGTTGTTCAAGTGTGATCATCAATAAAGGACACAAACCATTTAGCCCCGGTTACATTAGGAACAGGCGGAGACCCCAAAGATCAGTGTAAATAAGAGAGAAAGGTTGGGACAGTTGATAAAATAAATATGTAAAAGAGGATAGTTTATGTTTTGCAAGTTAGCATACATCACAAGTAAAAGAAGCTACTTTTTTATTGATGAATAATACAGGAAACAACATTTTCAGGAAATGAAAGTTCGGGTGACCAAGGCAAAAATGCCACATCATAATGTCATTCAAATTTAAAGATGGTAAAGTGGATGAGAAACAAACGGAAGAAGAAGTACAAGAATAGTCTGATTGAGCTTATCGTTGAGGAGGAGAATATCCTTCAAGAATGTATAGACCACTACACAGTTCAACACTGCCTATCACCCTCTCTGAGTCCATTTCCTGAAAAGTACAGCCATGAGAACGGAAATTAGTTAGGCATTTTAGATTAGTACACAATTTACTAACAGATAAAAGGTTGCAATGCGGTTTAGGAACATATAAAACAGATTAGAACACAAGATTCTTGTTAACGGCCAATGTGCCAGTGCATTCCACAGTCGTTAAGGAGCCATCAGCAGTCTAACAAATTGTTGAACTATAGTCTGCATAAAATCGATAAGCCAGTTTCGATTTCCTCTCATATGATCAGTAGCACTCGAGTTTGGTCAACACATGACAAATTCTGTTGAATCAGCTGGTTGAGTTCATCAAGTTGCTGCTAATTGAAATTGAGGGATGAGTCTGATTGTACAACATTGACTGAAATATTTTATTGTGGCCGATGACGTCGAGGTTTCCAATCAACAGGTCGGCCATGTAGCAATTCTCCTTTAGATGGCCTACCTGACGACAATGATCACATGACGGCTTACCAGATTTTTTCATTCTTTAAGTACTTCTTAGTGAAGATTTGATCATCATTAACGTCCGACTACTTTCTTCATGACGACTTCAGAAAATGCCTCACTAATGGAAGGAAGAGGTTTGGTGCTGAGAACTCGGCCACGAACAACATCCAAACTCTGATGCAAGCCATTGAGAAACTGGAAAATAGTTCACTATCTTCTTATAGAGGGCAACATCTGTCACACAAGTCCACGCATGAGTTTCATACAAATCGATTTGCTGCCAAAACATGTTTAATGTGTTGTAATAGTGAGTAACACTCAGGTTATCTTGTTTCAAGTCAAAGGCTTTAATTTCATTCCCGAATAACTCAGATATATTATCGGCGCTAGAATACATTACATGTCTTTGACAGCACACTAGATTTCATATGCTGTATTATGGAGTAAAAAAATTTCTCCAATCCTAGGAGACATCGTGTTGATCAACCATGACATAACCAAACTGTTTTCTTGAAGCAACCCTTCATAACCAGGATCAGTTTCATTAGGTTTGGCAGTGTCGCTGGTGATGTAACCAAGTTTGCCTCTATCCGTGATGTACATCTTGACTGATTGGGACCATTGAAGGTAATCAAGGCCCAACAGTTTCTGTACTATTACAGAGGTAGAAGAATCAGCAAGAACATCCATGCTAGGATGACTGCCACTGGTGGAATTAATTTTTGAGGAAAATGATGAAGCCATTGGAAAGAGATATGAACATTAATTTTATTATCTCTTTCCAATTTTATTATCTTCTCACACTTTTACAAAATAAAGCCTCTGCAACAGAAAACTTTAACTAACTATTTCAAATTTAAAATTTAAAAATTAAATTTAACAGCCTAATACTTAGGGATCTTTAGCCGATAGAATCTAAAACCAACAATGCCTGGTTCTAATATCTAAAATTTAAATAGATCCTATAAGCAACCAAGACCACTTACACAGACTGACTATGTGAATTAGTTTGGTAAGAGATCAAAAGAAGATACATATTTTCAGAGTTATTTTATAGCAAAACCTATGACATTTATCATTCCAGCTGTTAGTGTCGGAGGTACAATCAATACTCACGGGGCACCACAGTGCTCTTATTATAAGAAGTAGCATGCATAAGTGTGTTAGAGGAAGACTAGAGGTTGTTTTCATTGTGGATCATTGAAGCATCGTTTTAGTGAGTTTCCGCTTCCACCTGTTGCTCCTTATGTTTTCAATTAGTCTTGGGCGTCAATTTAGACATTGATCAGAGGTGGAGAGCAAGGCAGACCTACTGGTTGTATTTTAGCTAGTACAGATAGACTAGCTCAAACAAGAGGTTCAACTAGGTCTACAATAAGGCATCTTGAGTTGGTGTATGCTATTCGGAGGCAAGAGGATTGGGATGAACCATACGCTATTAAGGGTATTTTCTTAACTCATTCTATTTTCATTTCAATAAATTTCGAGGTCATAATTTTCTTTAAGAGGAGAAAGTTGTAACACCTTAATATTTTTGCCAAATTTGAAACCCTTAAATTTGAGGATATATTCCCAAATACCTAATATGATTTTGGTGACCATATTGTAATAATTGTAAACGCTACAGCCTATTTCGAAAACCCTAAGAAATTAAGGGACAACCCTTGTCATTTACTCGTTTTTAATTACAATTAAACCCTAATTCTATTTCAACAAGAGGTCGCGCCCTATTTCCTCTTTTCCCTCGTATTCTTCATTTTACTCGCCGTTCTTTACCTTTCTCACCTTCGTCGCTCAATTTGTCAAGGTCACTGGTTCTAGTCAGTTCGGCACGTCGTCGTTCCTTGCTCAGCCATCGATCGTTGTGGGTCTTCTCTCAATAAGTAAAATAGAGACTGATCTCCCCTTTGCGTCGTCGCTGGTTCAGCCATCGTAGGGTCGGGGGGCGGACTCAGCACCCTGATTGGCTGTGGAGGCCCTCTATCGCCCCTATTACTGCCCTCTACCATCCCTGCTACTACCTCTAACGTCCCTATGCTGCCTTATTGCGGCTGTCGTCCTTCCCTTATCTTCTACAGACCTAGTTACAGTAGAACTGGGCTGTCATCATTGAACCGGTAGTCTCGTATTTGAGCCAAAACCCCTTACCCGATTCCCTCGTTTCGAACTGAGAATATCATAAATATAGTTTTATCGTCATTTTATCATAAAATATTCAGGAAAAAGTAGATTTGGGATTTGATACAAACATCGTATTTTACAGGAGACATCGACTCAAAAACGGTTCCTCCGCGTAACCAGCTCACTTTGAACCGACTCGAGTTACAAAGACTGACCATAAGTGTTAGTTTATACATTGGATTTATTTATAGTTTTGATATTAAATTAAGTTAATAAATTATTATAAATTATTTTATAGTAGTTGATTTGGTCCGACCCACTATTAGAGCTGAACGACAGAATTGCCACATTCGTTATTAGAGTTATTTTGGTGAGGCGAGTCTCTATATGGTGCTATAGTTTATTTGTGAATTATCTAATTGTCCGTCATATTCTCTTTTGATTGTGAATATGATAGTGATGTGACATTTGTTAACAAACATAGGATTCGGATACTATTATATGATGTATGTTATTATGCCAAAATTTTGGTTTAAGATGCATGTTGATTTGTCATACTCCTAAATATGCTTTGCATTTAGAAAATTACAATTATACATGTTCGGATCGGATCAAAAATTGTATAATTTGTTAACATGTCATTGAGTTTGAGATTTTAATTGGGAAAGTTAAGTGATTTCACCCTACAAGATGAATTTCACTTTAGATTATCAGTAACTCTTCCTTTCGAGGAAGACTTCTACTTCAGATGATTTTAGTCGAAAGTGACTTTAGGAAACTTACTCTTTGGACGGTATAAGGTGTTTGGGTGTATTTACTTTTGTATATAATTCGCATAATGAATACTTTTGATTTAAACTGTGTTTATGCTTTGCGATATGAAACTTGTATGTCTTATTGTACTTTAGAGACACATTAAGATTAAAAACTTACACCCCTTTAGTTCTCTTTCAGATTCTTAGATTTAGGATATCCGATAATAATTTCAGAGAAATTATTATTTTAGTATGGACTTTATTCAATTTTCCCTTCGTCAGATTTCCCCTTCGTCTTAATAAGAAGCTCCTTGATGTACTTCTTTTATGGAAGCAACAACATGCCTTTATCACGTTAAACCTCTAACCCCATGAAATAGCTTAGTTTGCCAAGTTCTTTAAGTGAGAAGCGTTGACCCAATAGCTGAACAGTGTTGTTAATAGCTTTGTGGACTCTCATGCATGGGAATTGGAACATGCAATGTAGGATTGTTAGCAGCTACAGAGTGCAGAGGTTGAACCCACATCATCAGAGGAGCTAGAGACAACTCCCAAGGACGACATCCCTTCAGTCTACTCTTGTGATTCCAAGGACTGTTGGGACTGCACCGTGTTTTCCAAGTTGGAATAAGAAGGTTGTATAGATCCGTGCACACCAGAAGATGGAGAATGATGTATCTCAGTTGCGCCACCCACACGTTCAGCCTGAGGTATTATCTTGAAAGAGTTCACCGGTTGTATACACTGGGGAGAAGTATTTGATACAATCTCACCATCTGCAAACAAAAAACTATTTTCATCAAACACTGCACTTCGAGAAATAAATTTTCGACCATTAGGAGCCAAACATTGATAGCCATGGTGTTGCATACAATAACCAAGGAAGACACAAGTTTGAGATCGAAAATCCAACTTATATGGCCGAAACTAGTGTGAGGGTAACAACGACTCCCCAAAACCCTTAGATGATCAAGGGTAGGTGGTTAGCCATATAACAGCTGAAATAGAGACTGTCCATCAAGAACCTTGGTCGGCAGGCGATTAGTAATGTGCATAGCAGTCACCACAGCAAAGGACCAAAACTTAAAAGGCATAGCAGCCCGAGCAAGCAACATCAATGCTACTTCAAGGACATGCGTGTGCTTGCATTTGACAACACCGTTTTATTGAGAGCTTTAACAATAGCCCCAAAATGAGCTTGAATCATTTTGGGAACAGAAGAAACGCATTAATAGCCTCGTCTTTCGACTTGATAAGATAGAGACGTGTATGTCGTGTGTGTGCGTCCACAAACGACATATAATATCGATAGCCATTCGAAGGAACATGAGAAGGGCCCCAAAGTTCAGTAAAAACAAGATCAAATGGTTTAAAATAAGATGTATATGATGCTATAAACGGAAAACGATGATTTTCCCCCATTTGAAATGATTGACAAATACTCAACCTTTTATTTATAATTCTAGGTAAATCAATATTAAAACATTTTCAAGCACTAATTAAAACTTCATGAGTACGGTGACCAAGGGGATCATGCCACAACTCATAATCAGCTGATGTATGACTAGCCAAGCACATTGCAAGTTGAGCAACACCATTCCGTGAGGTTTTAAGATCAAATGTATATAACTCATCTACTTCTCTTCCTTCCAGTAACACCTCTTTTAACTTTTCATCACAAACCACACACTTCTGAGCATGAAATTCTAGGAACACGCCATTGTAACTAGTAAGCTTAGACACAAATTAGATTCTTATTAATATGCAGAACAAGCAATATATTGTTCAAGTTCAAAGTGTGCGAAGTAGTAAGCAAAGAGGATTGACTAACTCTATCAATAGATAAACCTTTCCCATTACCGACTATGAACTTATCGACACCCAAGTAGTTAACACCATCAACAACATCCAAAGGGTCAGCCGTAATAAGATGCGTGGTACCAGAATCAACAAACCACCATCCTTGTTCACCTATCATACCAGTCGATCAAGACTTATCCGAAGAGAGCTCAGTAACACGAGCTTGAGCATGACCATGAGAGCTACAAACACACTCAGGAGACGTAGTATTTGCACTAAAAGTGCTTCGATTTACAGAAGGCGTACTAGATCCTAGACTAGACTAATTGACACTAAAATACACCCCGCAAAATGTGATACATGCACCACACGCCTCGATCCAAAGGATGATGGTTTGACTATGCCGTTGGAACCTATCACAAGAGGACGAGCCAGGCTTCTCAAAGACAAACTCCAAACAACAGTCCGAGCCTTTGTCAGTAAGGGTATACACGCCCATGAGGAATTGAAGAGTTCAAGGAAGGAAACACATCAGTCGTTCCCCCCTACAACCCCTTGGATCACCACAACACAAGTGGAATCCACTCAAGCCCTAAACAACTGCAGACTTTCAACTACCTTTTGAAAAGGATCCTGATGTTATTTGGTCAACTTTCTTCTGGTTTTACAACCATCTGTCTCTTAGCTTTCCAGCGATTCTTGAATCGCATCAATCCAATACCGGAAACTCAAGATATGTTCATTTTAGTGAAGACAAGGCATGCAGAAATTCCTATACGATATTAATACGAGATTTTCTAATTATTATGAATTTTCAATATTTTGTAATATCCCAAATATCAGACCAGAGACTTTATCGAAAAGAGTTGAAAATTTAAGATTAAATTGAATAAGTGGTAAAAGATGAGAAAAGGATTGGAATAGTGTTAGACTAATTTGTATCAATAGATAAGTTAAGAGGGCACTTTGGTCTTTTAAGAGGAAAATGAATTTAAAAATAGATAGGTATTTTAAATAGGAAGAAAGAGGAAAGTCAAGCAATTCTACACTTCTTCTTCTTATTCTTCACGTTGGTGTGCTCTCCTCTCCCTTTAGCTAGTGTTTCCTTTAAATTATGGGTTGCTTTTGTAACATTAAGTGATATGTGCTTAGATGGGATTAAAATGAGGAGATAAAGGGAAATAATGGGGATTTTATAAAATGGGTTTTGAAATGATATGTTAAAATATGAGTATTTATTAATGTTTATTAGTAGATTTGACTTGTTAAAGAGCTAAATGATAGATTAGAAACATTGGATGAGTTTAATAACAAGATAGAAATTTTGTAGTGATTCTTAGAATCAAATGATCTTGAGGGATTTTAGATGTTTTAAGTATCTAAATGAGGGAAAGTTAGAATGTATAAGTAATGAAGAGTTTGGTAGCATTATGGGAGGTAATCCTAACGAATATGTAATAATCGGGTTAAAAACTGGAAAATTTAGGCACGAGTATTGGTACTGATAGAACAATACCGATACTATAAGCTAAAATGTCATGAATCAGCTGCGTAGTATCGATATTGATTCAATCAGTATCGATACCGAAGGGAGAGTATCGATACCGAAGGGAAGGTATCGATACCATTTTAAAACAGAATGCAAGAATGGTAACGATACCATGTGAACGTATCGGTACCATAGCAAGGTAGTATCGATATTATGGTAAGGGTATCGATACTAAGGACCCAAAAATTTTATGAAAGGCTAAGATTGTTGTGGAAAAGTTAATAATAGATATTTTTATTAATGTTCAAGTATGATTGTTAGGAAATATACTAACAATTGATATTATACATATATTTAATGAATATGGAATAGATCGAAATCAAACTCTTGAGTTGAGTAAAGCAAAAGGAAAAGGACAAGTTCTGAAGTAATCATCTTTAAATTTAGGATATCTAAGCAAGGCAAGCCAGGTCAGCACATTTATTGTATCCAATCTATTTAAGGACAATATACAATAAATACAATTAGAATGTTTAAATTTTAAATTTTGTTTTACAGTATTTACTAACTTTTATTTAATATATGGAAAGAATAATATGAATGAGTTTTAGAGTATGAACTATTCTAGAACGAATGATTAAAAGAATAATGCATATGGGTGCATTATTGGCATGAAAGGATGCCTTAGTTGAAATGCATATGGGTGCATTATCGGCATAAAAGAATAATGCATATGGGTGCATTATCGGCATAAAAGAATAATACATAAAGGATGCCTTAGCTGAAATGCATATGGGTGCATTATCGACATAAAAGAATAATACATATGGGTGCATTATTGGCATGAAAGGATGTCAAAGTTGAAATGCATATGGGTCCATTATCAACATAAAAGTATGCTATAACTGAAAATGCATAATGGTGCATGATAAACATGAATGGACGTTATTAATAAAAATAAGGAATAGTGATCAATGATTATGACAATTTCGAATTGAATATAGTATAACTAAAAAGGATTAGAGAATCCTTAAAGAACATAAAATTCGATGTGAATTAAATAATATGACATACTTATGTATACATAAAGGTTTCTTTACAATATTGTATCTCACTAAGTAAATACTTAACATGTATTGCTTTCACGCGTAGGTAAAAACGGAGACTAATCCAGTAAGGAGTGCAGGTGTATCAGAAGATATCATCCATTAAGGTTGACTCACCAGTAACATTAGGACAATAGTAATCATTTTTGAACTTTGTTTGGCATGTAATTAAAATTACCAAAATATTTTGTAATATCACTTAATGAGTACTACTTATTATGTTAATTTATGTGAACTTAAGTTTGCAAAATTTTAGAGGTTTTTTCAAAATGAGTATACAGTTTTTAAAGTGATGTGACATTTGTATTTGTATACAGAAACATATACGGGATATGGGTGTTATAATTTTTATTGATTATTTGTAATATGCTTTAATATAGGATGATGAATTGTCTTTTAGGATTAGATTTATTATTTTATTAGGAATTAAGATAGATTTAAAACAATTATTTTTGTTTATTGTTATTAGGAATTATGATAATATTGTTATTGTTATTTTTATTATTATTTTCAATTATTAGTCATGCTACAACAAGGACTCCTTCACCCTATATAAAGGAGGCTCCTCCCACCATTGTAAACACATTTTTTTCTTTGAACAATAATACAATGTGAGTATGTTTTTGTAAGTGTTGATTGCCTTGTGCCTTAGAAGCTTCTTCAACCTCAAGTTCTTTCAAGTTCTTGCAATAGAGATCAATCATCACTCCGATTTGTCTCTTCATTGTGATTAGGATGGCTGGTTAGAGCCATTTATTGAGTTTTCCTTTTCATAGGAGGGTTCAATAGGACAATTATTCATCTATTTTTCATCTTTCACAACTTCATCATCATCACCAAATCACCATTATCACACATCACCATCAAAACCCTAATTTTGGCTAAGTATCCCTTTCCTATTATATTTTTTGTCTTCATTTATTTTCTTATTAAATCTTTATTATCTTAATCTTATTTCCTTTGATCAATTTCCACCAACACTAAATCCCTTAAAACCCCTAAATATCATATCCCCTTCAATTCTATTTTCTATCTCATTCTTTGATTGAGTCTAGAGCTTTCTAGATTTGATTCTTCAACACGAGAAACAATCATTCATCCGATGTTGTATCTCTATAAGTTGGTATCAGATTTAGGATGATTCTTGGGAAAAATCAAAGCAAATTGACTTGTTTTTTCAAGTATCAACCACTGAAGTACCCCAACGAAGCTAGTTCACACACGTTCATCGATTTTAGGTTCTTTTTCAATTTTTTTCAGTTTTGTTTCAATTCTTTCTTGTTATTTTGTTGATTTGAAAAAGAAAGAAAAATAAAGAAAAAGTTAAAAAACCAAAAAAGAAAAAGAAAATCTAGAAATTGTAAATGAAAGAATTTGGAGATGATTTTTGACAGGAACATTCTTTGCCCTAAGATAGATCTGTAGTCCAAACTCCAGGTCAATCCGACAACAATATATCCCTCTGATCCATCATTCAAGATTTTTTAACATATTTGAGCACTGGTCCTTAACGAATTTTCACATAATTTTCCAAAAAGAGTTTGGTGCTAAACTTTTCCATATTGAAACTAAATCTATTGAGGAACATTCACAAAAACATCATAATTTTTGGAGACTAACAACCCCCTAAAAAATGTTACTCAAGTTGATCTAACATTTTAGGTTTTCCGGGTTTGGGTTCTTTTCCAAATTTTGTCTTGATTTTTATTACTTTAGGGTCATGTGTCTTACCTTTTCTTTGTTCTTATACATCATCTAACATATTCTCTTCCTTGTGTTAGAAGGATTAAAAAAGTTTGCATACTTCTTCACTAGGAGTCTCATATTTGTTTAACCTCTTAGAGCTTTTAACTTTTTCTTTCTCACTTTTTTAGTGATCAAACTCTGATACAAACTATGGAAAGTTTCTTGGTGAAGTGAGTTTTAAAGAGTACAATATCGAATTACTTTCCTCGCGTTATGTTACTTCTTGGAGTGACTAGTAAGGTTTCTTGTTTCTTTGAAATTTTCTTTCTTTACTTTACACTACTTTTGTTTTCTTGGAGTGTTGTGAATCTCAGGATGTCGAAAAACAAAATACAAGATTAGGAGAAACAACCATCAACTTTTATATGATGTAGTAGAGTCTATAAACTGGTTGGCATCATTCATATGAGAGTCGGTTACAAACAATCGACGACCAACCCGACCACCTTTACGAGATCACAGATTTGATGAGCAAAGACAAACCACACAAGAAAGAGAGATCTTTGCCAAACCAAAAACTATTATTCTTCTATTATAAGAAAAATACAATCCAGATGAATATTGCGATTGGGAGAACAAAGTCGATCTCATGTTCGATTACTATAATTGCCCGCTGAAAGAATAGGTAACTTTAGTTACTTTGGAGTTCACTCATTATGCACTAACACAGTGGACGTATAGTCAAAGATCTCAAACAGAACGGGGACTCAAACTAGTCAAATCGTGGAATGAATTAAAATATCTCATGTAACAACGATTTGTACCGTCCTTTTATACTTGAGAAGTAAATCAATGACTTCGACAAATACGAAAAGGTCGACGATCTATAGAAAATTACTACGAAGAGATAGAATCATTGATGCAAAATTCATTCATCAGTGAAGATCAAGATGATACCATGAATCAGTTTATGGTATGACTCAATGAAAGCATTCAAGACTAACTCGACGCACAGGGCTACACCAATCTAGAAGATGCATTGAAAAAAGCAATTGTAATTGAAAATTGGATCGAAAGAAAGTTTCGATTTCGAGAAAGCTATCAAGGTACTTTTTCCTCCTTTACAAATCTATCTTCTAAATCGATTAAGAAGACAAGGGATAAAAACCCGAGAAAGAAAATACAAGACGACAAAGAATGATGCTTCTTAGAACCCAAAAGATAACATCAGAACAAAAGACATCCAGTGTTTTCAATACCAAGGAAGAGGCCATTACAGCCGTAATTACCCGAATACAAAATCTTTATTCATCTAAAACAACGGTTCTTACACCTCAGACCCAGAGAAATATTGTGCCAACACAGAAGAAACACACCACCAGAAGAAAAACACACCACGACAATGAATTGTGAACGACTTCCACACAAGGTGCCTAATCCAAGAAAAGCCATTCTACATCATCATTGACAATGGAAGTTGTGTCAACATCATAAGCAGCCACATCGAATCACTCAAACTACTTTGCCAACAAATCCGAAACCATACTGCTTATAATGGCTTAACGAAAGTGTCGAGTTAAAGGTAAAAATAATGCCTCGTTAATATGAAGATGGACAAATATTGCAACGACGTATAGTGTGACGTGATCCCGATGCAAAGATCTCACTTTTTTTCAGGACGACCATGGCAATTCGATAACGACGTCACCTATGGTCAAAAGAACATATACATGTTAAACATTCATGGTAAACCCCTTCATCTTCATCCTTACCTCATAAAGATATTTTTAAAGATCAACAAAGAATTTATGAGGGTGGGAATTTTATGTAAAATGTAAAAGAAAATAAGGTCAAAAAACAATAAAACCAAACAAATGACCCTTTAGATGTGAGTGAAACTATTTGTGAGGGGAAAAAGTGTCTCAAAACATTTATGCAAGCACAAAAGAATTAAGAGAAACCATTTTTCAAAATAAATTATGCATCCTAATCCATTTTAAAGATGCGAGTCTCTCAATTTCAACTAACATCATAGATTTCCTAGTGTGTTTGTTCACTTTTGCAGGACGTTGAGGATGTGCTTATGACCCTCTGGATGGCTTACCACCCATAAAAGGTATAGATCATCAAATCGATTTCATTATAGGTTCATCCACATCTATCTGATATGTTTATCGATTGAATCTCGAAGAAACAAAAGAGTTGGAACGACATGTGGAAACATTGTTACAAAAAGGCCACATCCGTGAGAGCCTTAGCCCTTGTGTGATACTCATTATCCTAGTGCCAAAGAAAGATGGCACATTCCAAATATTCGTAGATTATCACCCCATCAATT
Organism: Hibiscus syriacus; assembly: GCF_006381635.1. NCBI lineage: Eukaryota > Viridiplantae > Streptophyta > Magnoliopsida > Malvales > Malvaceae > Hibiscus > Hibiscus syriacus. The sequence continues at coordinate 3,547,674 of NW_024063485.1, read as the reverse complement.
GGATAACAATCAAATATAGGCATCCCATTCCATGCCTATACGACATGTTAGATGAACTTTATGGTGCATGTATATTCACGAAGATCGATCTAAAAAGTGGTTACCATCAAATCTGAATTAAAGAATATGATGAATAGAAGACAACTTTCAAAACAAAGTTCATATTATACGAGTGACTTGTCATGCCCTTTGGTCTCGCAAACGCGCTTAGCATTTTCATGAGATTGATGAACCACGTCCTTAAGGAATTTATAGGTAAGTATGTTGTTCTCTAATTTGATGACATCCTTATCTACTCTTCTTCTCTTGACACTCATGTCATTCATGTTCGCTTGTTTCTTGAAGTTTTCCAGTGAGAATATTTATACGCTAACATGGATAAGTGTGTGTTTTGCAGTAATAAGCTTATGTTTTTAGGCTTTATAGTTAGTGCACATGGAATCCATGTAGATGATGAAAAGGTGAAAGCAATACAAGATTGGCCTACGCCAACATCCATCACCGAGGTACAATCTTTCCATGGTTTGGCAAGTTTCTATTGTTGCTTTATCAAGGACTTTTCTACTATTACCGCATATATAACAGAAATCATCAAAAAGCTGATTGAATTCAAGTGAGGACCACAACAACAAGAAGCTTTTGAACTCCCAAAAGGTAAGTTATGTTCTGTCCCATTCTTTATCTTCCCGATTTCTCGAACACTTTCGAGCTAGAATGTGATGCTTCAGGCATAAGCATCGATGCAATTCTCATACAAGAAGGACAACCAATCATTTATTTTAGCGAGAAGATAAAAGGTGCACAACTAAATTGCTCCACATATGATAAAAACAACTTGCATTAGTTCGAGCACTCGAGGTATGGCAAGACTATCTTCTTCCTAAAGATTTTGTCATTCACACAGACCACGAATCATTGAAGTAATTGAACAGACAAGGTAAGTTAAACAAATGACATGCTTGATGGGTTAAATTGATTGAATCATTTCATTACGTAATCAAATACAAAAAAGAAAAATATAACATTGTAGCCGATACAATATTACGGAGGTACACACTCATCACATAAATGCATGCTACTATACTGGGTTTTGAACATATTAAAGATTTATATGCTACTGACTCAGATTTTTTTTAGATTTATACACACAGTTCAAAGGGTGCTTTTAACAAGTTTTATCTTATAGATGGATTCCTTTTTAGGCTAAACATTGTGTATGTTGCAAGGTTCACCGAGAGAGTTCTTGGTCTATAAATTGCATTCGGAGGATTAATGTGACAATTTGGTGTTAACAAGACACTAGACATGGTCATGAAACACTTCTTTTAGCCACACATACATAAAACTGTGGAGAAGGTATGTGCATAATGCATCACGTGCAAACAAGCAAAATCAAAGGTAAACCCTAACGTCTTGTACACTCCTTTACCACTTTCTTCTTCTCCTTAGATTAGCCTATCAATGAATTCCATTCTTGGATTACCCAGAACCAAGAAAGGGCAAGATAGTATTTTTTGGTTGTATAGATTTAAAAAATGGTGCACTTTATCCCATGTCATAAAATGGACGACGCCACATATTGCTGACCTATTCTTGTGAGATAGTTTGACTTCATGGCATCCACGGATTATTGTCCGATCGCGACACGAAATTTATAACCCACTTTTGGAAGGTATTATGGGGTTAGATAGGCACAAAACTTATGTATTCCACCACTTGTCACCTTAAACCGATGGATAATAGGTAATAAAACCAAAGTTTAGGATTTTTTCTTCGAACTGTGGTAAGAACACACGTAATTGAGAAGAATGTGTTTACCTTTGTGAATTTGCTTACAACATATCAATTCATTCCACTACAAGTTACTCTTCATTTGAGATAGTTTATGGGTTTAATCCACTAACATACAGAGAAAATAAAGTAGAGATGGTCAAAGCTATTCAGCCAAAACAAAACAATGTATGGAAAAAAGCATGCAAAGTTGTGGCAAACAGAATCAACAAGGGCATTGATCTTCCAGGTGAGTATGACGTTAGTGTAACCTTTAATATGTAAACTTGTCCCTTTTGATGTTTCAGATACGTGGATGAATCATTTAAAGGAGGGGAATGATACATGCACCACAAGCCTCAATCCAAATGATGATGGATTAGCTATGCCATTGGGACCAATCACAAGAGGACGAGCCATGTTTCTCAAAGACAAACTCCAAACAGCAGTCCAAGCCTTTGTCAGCAAAGGTATACATGCCCATGTGGAAATTGAAGAGTTCAAGGAATGAAACATCATTCTTTCCCCTACAGGCCCTTGGATCACCACAACACAAGTGAAATCTACTCAAGCCCTGAACAAACTCCAAACAGCAGTCCAAGCCTTTGTCAGCAAAGGTTACATGCCCATGTGGAAATGAAGAGTTCAAGGAATGAAACACATCATTCTTTCCCCTACAGGCCCTTGGATCACAAACACAAGTGAAATCTACTCAAGCCCTGAACAACAATGAACTTGCAATGAATTTTTGAAAAATATCCTGATGTTATTTGGTCGACTTTGTTCTGAAGTTACGACTGGATGTCTCTTAGCTTTCTTAGCTTTCCAACAATTCTTGAATCGCATCAATTTGATATCAGAAACTCAAGATACACTCATTTTAGTAAAGACAACACATGCAGAAATTCTTATACGGGATTTTATAATTATTACAAATTTCAATATTTTTATGATATTTGTAATATGATTTAATATAGGATGAGAATTATCTTTTAGGATTATATTTATTATTTATTAGGAATTAAGATAGATTTAAAACAATTATCTTTAGTTTATTGTTATTAGGAATTAGGATAGTGTTGTATTGTTATTTTTACTATTATTTTTAAGTATTGGTCATGCTACAATAAGGACTCCTTCACCTATAAAGGAGGTCCCTCCCCACCATTGTAAAAACATCTTTTCTTTAATAATAATACAACGTGTGTACATTTTGTAAGTGCTGATTGTGTTGTGCCTTCAAAGCTTCTTCAACCTCAAGTTCTTTCAAGTTTTTACGAGGGATATCAATCTTCACACTTGATTTGCCTCTTCATTGGATTAGGAGGGCTGGTTTGAGTCTTATCGAGTTTGACTTTTCATTGCGATTAGGAGGGTTCAATAGGATAATTATCCATCTATTTTCCATGTTTCACAACTCCACCATCATCACCAAATCACCATTATCACCCATCACCATCGAAACCTTAATATTGGCTAAGTATCCTTTCTACTATTTTTTGTCTTCTTAATTTATTATATCTTTATTTATTTATAATCTTATTTCCTTTAATCAATTCCCAGAAACCCAAAATCCCTTAAAAACCCTAATTGTCATCTCCCCTTCAATTCTCTTTTTCATCTCAGTCTTTGATTGAGTCTAAAGCTTTCTAGATTTGATTCTTCAACACGAGCAACAATCATTCATCTGTTATCGCATCTCTATCAAAATGTTTTATCAAAACGATACCAAAAATAGTCAACAAGGTGGTCGTTTTTGCCGCATAGTTGGAACTAAAAGAGATTGTGAGCTTTGCCACGTTGTCCTTGATAGCCTTGAGATCGGCCTTCTCCCAAGCCCAACATTTTAACCACATTAGTTGCATTAGAGATATCAGAAACAGACGATTGAGCCACAAGGGCACTAATACTCATACCATCAAACTATTTAAAGCTTTTCTGCTGGAGCTCTACATCAAGAAAGATCGAGATAACCCATCAAGGATAACTGGTTCATGAATGAACATGATGACAACAAAAAATGACTGATATTCAGTAGGGAGTCCGCCCAAGACGGTAGAAACCTTCTCCTGATTTTTGGCGGGGTTTTCACAAGCGACCAACGCATCATAGATTTCTTTCACTAGGAGATATACGAGCGCATTCTCAACTCCCCTTTCTTAACTCCCTTCAACTGGTAATGTAAGTTCATTGCCATGGTGGTCAATTTATTGACAAAGAATTTGTAAGCAGCTATAATCATCAGCAACGGACTCAGTGCCGACCAGTTGAGGGAGAAGTTGAGGGCTCACAGTAGAGAATAACCACAAAGCCAGAGCGTTATCTTGAGAAAAAAAAAAAACTCATACTCTTTGTTATCCACATTATCGCCACTGTCAAGAACCATCGTCTACGGTGGTGGCAGAACTAGGCCAAACAACATCTTATCCAACTGATGATTTCGCACAACTAACAGAACTTCTTGTTTCCACAGTACAAAGCTACACTCATCAATAACCACGCTCCCTCTCTTGTTCATAAACATTTTCGAAGCAACTCCCGCATCTCCTCCCAACTTAGACGATGAGCCTGATGCCATGATGACACCGATACTAGCAGAAACAGAAGCAACAGGATACCCAGAACTTAAGGCGAATGATACCATGTTGAATAAAGAGTATTGATATGAAATTAGATTTGAAAGGTGAGAGTAATGAACTGAACAGTGAGCATTGTATATCTCATAAATTTTTAAAACACATGAGTAATCTTTTTATAGCAAGGAATAATCACTTTCACATAAATAGTTATGCCGACAAACCCTAACAAACTGTTGCATCAGTAGTAACCTCTCAACTTGTTAACTGAACATTTCGTCCGGCTCACGTCTTCATAGTCTAATAACCATAAAATCAATCAAAAGCTACAATTAACAATGTCAAATTCAAATTCTAATGAAATATGCTTTTCAAAATATGAATTACAATTGTTGGAAGACAAAATTATGAACCCAAATTTATATTGGCATCTAGGTTTAGGGATGTTAAAAGTTTTACTTTTGGGTGCCATGTCAAGATTCATTAGTATGCCACTTGGAAGTAGTAGATGGGTCGTTACGGTCGGTTGATTTTCAGTTAAATTCAATATCAGTTCGGTCCATTTTCGGGTTGGATAAACCTTAGATCTTCGGGTCAATTCAATTGGTTTGGAGTTCAATCGAGCATATTATATATATATATAGAGTTATTGATATATTCTTACAAAAAATATATATATTTTTGTTTGTCAGTCTTATCATTTATGCTTAATTTCATTTAAATTTAATCATCATTTAGTGATGATAATTTAACTTGAACTCGACCTATAAAACGTTTTAGAGGCTGTGACTTTTTTCATATTGTTCCGTTCAGAACATTTTACAATATGATTTATTTGTTAAAAAATATTTTTTAATTATAAATTTCATTATCAATTAAAATTTTCAACCATATGTTTATTGTTTAAGTATAAATATAATATTTTTATTAAATCTGAACAAAAAATAAATTATTTATATTTGAATGAAATTGAATTGATATTTTTATAAATTTTTATAAATAATATTATATTATAAATATAATTATTCATAGTTATTTTTATGAATTAATAAACAAAAATTAAAATGATATTAATTTTATAATTTTTAAATTTAATTATTTAATTGATTCCAAAATATAATAGTAAATTAATAATTCATGATTTAATTTAAATAATTTAATTTTTTTTTAAATTATGTCATTATCTAATCGAGTCTAAAACAAGATATCTAATCAATAAATCATTATCTAAATGATTTAGATTTAGATACTCTCAACCACCCCTTTAATCATTGAAGTATTTGATTCATGCTAATTAGCTAATTGATTATTAAATTAGTTCTAGATTAAAATTAATTTGATTTTGTTTTGATTATTAAATATTTGATTGGATATTTGAATTTTAGTAGATTTTTAATTAATAAAAGTAATTGAAAAAATTCAAATTAAATAAATAATTAAATTATATGTATAAAAGTGAGATTTGATGTTTACAATTTTATTATTTATCACATTGTTAAAAAGGATATGATAATAATAAAAATAAATTATTTGACCATTTTTGACTCAATTATTGGGTTAACATCGGGTTGATGTTCAATTCAAATCAAATATGAGTAAATTAAATTTGGATTATTTTTTATTCAAGTTACTTTCCGTTCAAAGCCTGGTTTACTTTTAATTTGAGTTGCTTTCTATTTCGATTCGAGTTTCGGATCAAATTTGAGTCATTATATTCAAATTTATATAGTCTCAGATCAAGTAAACCAGTTCAATTTGGATCATGTTTGCCAGGTCTAATGCCACCGTAACTTGAAACACAGACTGCATTTCTACTCCTAGGCATTAGGATTCTTTTTGTATATAACATGGCAAAAGTGAAGTCGGTCCCTTTGGTAATCCGGGCCTAGCTCTTCCCTTATTTAGGCAGTCTGGACAAACACAAATCATCGATTATCCCACATCAACTCCACAAACTCAACCCATAAACAGGTTTTCTTAATGATAATATAAAAAAAATATAAAAGATATTTAGAGAAAAAAATAAACCAAGAAAGAAGGAAATCAATTGGCCTCAAGGGCATATTATGCCCCTATCCAATATATCATCAAAGAAAAACACAGTTATTCAAATGGCAAGACAGTCCTACATCTCTTTCATTTTTAATATTTTTTTCCTCTTAGGGCATATTAAACCATTAATGGAGGGAACTCCAACCTCTCATGATGAGCTTCTCACTGGGCACTGGCAAGCTGGGTGCGGAGCAGCTTGGCCGCAGCAACCATGCTGTTGAGGGCCGGTTTCACCTCAGCATACTTACGAGTCTTGAGCCCGCAGTCGGGGTTAACCCACAAGATGTTGCTCTCGAGCACGGCAAGCATCTTGTTGATCCTGTCCGCAATCTCTTCGGTTGATGGTATTCTGGGAGAGTGGATGTCATAGACACCAGGGCCAATTCCAGCACCGTACTTGACTCCTTCACGGAAGACAGATAGGAGCTTCTCATCAGAACGAGAGTTCTCAATGGTGATCACATCGGCATCCATGTCAATAATCGAATGGATGATATCGTTGAAGTTGGAATAACACATGTGGGTGTGGATCTGTCACAAGATTTTTAAATGCAATACACATGAGAATTATGGTGATCCAAGTAAGAAAGTTGAGAAGTCAAAAGAATGAAGCAAGATAAAACCTGGGTAGTATCCTTGACGCCAACATTAGTGATCCTAAAGGAGTGCACAGCCCATTTGAGGTAGAAGGCGTGCTCGGACTTCCTAAGGGGCAATCCCTCTCTCAATGCGGCCTCATCGATTTGAATGACATTGATACCGGCCTTCTCGAGATCCTCGACTTCATCCTTGATAGCCAACGCAATCTGGTAGCAAGTTTCGAATCTGGAAAATTTGGCAATTGTGGAATGTCAAAAGATATTCATGTTTCAAAGTAGGTACAAGTGCAGAATTTCAGATAATTTTTTCCTTTATTGGCTTTCTAGAGCATACCTGGGCTGATCATTTCGGACAAACGACCAGTTGAGGATGGTAACAGGGCCAGTAAGCATTCCCTTCATTGGGCGTTTAGTCATGCTTTGAGCAGTAGATGACCAGAAAACAGTCATTGGTTTGGGGCGGCTAACATCACCGTAGATGATTGGTGGCTTGACGCAGCGAGATCCATAAGATTGTACCCAACCGTTAACAGTGAAAGCAAAACCGGACAACTGTTCACCAAAGTACTCAACCATATCGTTTCTCTGCACAATTTGAAGTAAATATTATGATGCTTGCGGAGTACTAACCATATACGCATCTCCTATTTACTGCTAAAGGCCAAAACAAAGCGGAATACTCACCTCGGGCTCTCCATGAACAAGGAAATCAATATCAAGTTCTTCCTGAAGATCGACAACCTTCTTAATTTCCTCCTTGATAGCTTTAATGTAATCGTCCTCAGAGATCCTATAGGAAATGTATTAGTTAAAAGAATGGTCACATTGACATATTATAAGAAAGATAAGGAAAAATTTCCAGATCATCTCACTTGTTAGCCTTGAATTCACGACGAACTCTCCTGAGTTCCAAGGTCTGAGGGAAGGATCCAATGGTTGTGGTGGGGAGGATTGGCAGATTAAGCTTTTTCTGCTGAGCATCCAATCTAGCACTAACGTTTGTTGCACGACGGTGAACAGATCCCTTCAAAGCAGAAGCCTGAGAATGCAAGCACCGTAAAACATGCTAAGCGAATAAAGATTTTGACTATGAGAAAGATTAATGCAAAGCAGTCACTTGAAAGGAAAAAAATGAAATTTTAATTTATCGAATCACTTACAGCCTTTTGAACAGCCTCATTGGTCACTCTTGGGGAGGACTTCCTTGAAGACTGAGCGGCAGCATTGGAAGCAAAGAAGGCCTAAAAATAGATGAATAACAAGTTACATGGTTTTGTGTTGTCTGAACATTAAGAAAGGCGGAAAATTTGTAATAAATACCTCATCCTTCTGACCTGCCAATGCCTTGGCAAGTGCGTTGACCTCGACAACATTCTGGGCAGCAAAGGCAAGCCAGGATTTGATTTCATCGTCGAGCTTAGTCTCATTTACTAAATCAACAGCAGTGTGGAGAAGTGAGCAGGAGGTGGATACCACAAGGTTTTCTGTACATAAAAAACGAGTCAAAGCCATCAGTCTACGACTAATAAAAAAATTGCAATACTATACATAAGATTATGATTTTACAAACACCATCAAATGCGATGAAACAAAAATACCTTTGCCAACAACAGTCTCAAGAGCCTGCAAGGTGCTAAGAGAAGAAGCAAGATCATTGGCCCAAATGTTCCTTCCATCAACAACTCCAGCAAAGAGGAATTTCTCCTTGGGGAAATTACTCTTGATCAAGTCAATGGTCCTAGTTCCACGAACCAAATCAAAACCATAAGCAGTGGCACCCTTCAATTCAAGGAGGGTCTTGTATGCATCAGAAGTAAGATCAGCAAAGTAGGTCTCAATCAGAATATTTAAACCAGAGAGAGTAGATTCCAAATCAGCATAAGCAGCACTGAATGCTTGCAATTGATGAGCTTCAAGGTCCAAGACAAGGGTGGGTTCGTCAAACTGAATCCAAGAAGCACCAGCAGCCTTAAGCTCAGATATCACTTTCCTGCAGAGATTCAATGTTACAATGACAAATTGGAGCAGCTATGTGTGTGTGTGAAACAAATAAAAGGAAAATCAATTCTTGCTTGTAGATAGGGAGGATTTTGGGGAGGAGAGAGAGAAGAGAAAAGGTCTTCTCGACACCCTTTGCTGGTTTAGACTATAACAAGTATGATACAGGGCCAATAAGGACTGGCACGGTGTTGACTCCAAGCTGCATTTGGGACAGTGAATCAGCATTCATGTTTCAGAATAAGACTAAAAATAAGTTGAGTGTAAATTGTAAAAGATAGGATAAAAGTGGAGCACCATAATCAAGTTGGTCTAGTTAGCACTCCCAGACTCGCAGGCAAATTCTCAAAAAAGGGATTTATAAAAATACAATTCCACAAAGATATAAATTCCTGTTTATGTAAAATCAGTAACAATAATGACAAACATGAAACCAGCTCCTTAACCATTATCCAGTTAACCATGTGCCGCAATGCATTAAAGAAAGAACGCATGCTAAAAGATGTTTATCTAGGTCCAAAGCCTTTAAACTATGTTTGAACCTTTAAAAAGTTACATACAATTATAAGAACTCATAAGTCAAACAATTTCCTTCAAAATCTTCTATGTATGAAAAGAGATCTCATGCATGCATCTCATTTCCCAAATTTCAGGCAACCTCCATACTTTCAGGATCTTAACATTTGACACATTAACTCTAATTACTAACTGAGCTGCTAGTATTAAGTACACATAACAGAAAACAATCCATATTATGATAAATATAGACAAAAATTAGACCCAAAGAACATACTGCTTTAGCTTCCGTATACTCATCCACTGCCTTGTGAGATGCATAAGAGAATTTAACATCAGGTCCCAACTCGGGAACAATGAAGTGGCTGAAACAACACATCACATGGAATATAAGGGTCGGTTTCAGAAAACTCAGCATGCAAAACAAAGCTAATAAAGCATGACCAAGAATGGAAACTTACTAGTTGGTGTCAAACCACTTGGTCATTTCCATGGCAGGGACAGAGGCATTTCCTCTGGCCATGGAGAAGTAAGTGTCAAATCCGATCTCGCCACCGTTCCAGCCATATCTAGGAGGTACAGCGCCAAGCATTGCTGTCGCATCGAGTACTTGGTCGTAGTAAGAGAAAGTGTTGCTGGGAATGTACTTGATCCCAGCATCAGCCATCTGTTTCCAGATGGATGACTTGAGATCAGCTGCAACCTTTTGCAAATCCTCGGCATTGCTCTTCTTATCCCAGAAAGATTCAAGAGCAAACTTAAGCTCTCTCTTGGGTCCCATGCGAGGATATCCAACAATGTGTGAGGCCATTTTCTGAAATAACAGATAAGTTTAGCTTTATTATACACGATCAAATACAATACACATCAAATTTGCATGTCCTATATTCTTAAACTAACAGCATCGGAATCAAAGATAAGATCCATGATGCACCTGTAATTTATATTGACTCATTCAAAAGCTTAGTCGAACTCATGTTTTTGGAAGTTATTAAATAAAAAGCATGCACTGGCGTAGCTTAAATTATGTAACCAAAACATGTGCATATGTCAGCAAAATCTGTGCTTCAAAATTAGATAAAATAACACAAAGATTAAAGTACTTAAATTCAAGATCTGAATTTGTAAATATGAATCAAGGAATCCTAGAGAATCAGAGATAAAACACCCATATATAAATAATTATTAAATTATTAACAAAAAAAAGCAGATCTAAAATTTTCAAGACAAATTAATACTTACTTAAATTTAGGCCTACAGCTAGAAACCACCCTATTTTGGACTCAAATAGGGGTCGGATAGTGGTATCGCGGATGCAGCGGCGTCATACCTTTATCACGAAAAATAACAATGTGAAAGCGGAATCACACCAATAACACGGATACCGGCTATTCCGAGTATGTCAATCTAAGTGATATAACGCTCAAGATCTATGACTTTCACAACCCCAACAGGTAGGATTTAATTAATTGCTATCATAAACAGACTTAAAAAATATAAGACAAAAGAATTTGATCAAATGCTAATCCTAACCGGAATAGCTCACTAAATATCACAGAATCATTAATAATTAAAAAAAATAGAACCCAAGTTAAATATCAAACACTAATAAAACAGTAAAAACAAAACAAAACCGAAATTGTTGGATATACATATATTAAAGAGCGGTGAATGCAAGGAAAAAACAACAGAAATAAAATTTTATTTTCAAAAACGAAAGTTGAAAATAGCAATCGTGTTTAATCACAGAAATAAAAACCCAGAAAGAAAATTAACAGGTATAGTTGAAATGCTTACTTGCAAGTAAATCTTAATCAAAGAAAGACAAGTTAAAAAATGGAAAGTTCAAATACTAATAATGAAAACCCACAAAGAAAACCAATAGAAAAAGTAGAAATACTGACACTTACAGATAGATCTGGGAAGAGACAGTGAAAAATAAAAAAAAAATCAAAAGTTGCAAAACTCAAGAGAGTTTTAGTTAAAGCGATTAAAAAAGACCCAGAAAGGAAAATAAATGGGATAGTTGAAAAGGAATAAAAGAAGATAATAAATAGATGATAAACGAAGATATAAATGGGAAAAGGCAAACAGACATGAGCTATGAGTGAGGAGAATATTGAAAGGAGGAACCGAACCGAACCGTACCGTAAAGAAGAACGGAGGAGGAACCCGAGACAGAAGAGAAGCTTAGATATAAAGAGTAAGATGCAGAGTAGGGAGCGGCACGAGTTGTGGCTATGGAGATGTGGCTATTTATAACTAAAATGCTGGCTGCCGGCTAAAGGCTGTACTGCTAGGCCTGTAAACGAATCGAACGCACACGAACGGAGATATGTTCATGTTCGTTGAACATAAACGAACACAAACATAAACGAACAAATTTTTTTTTGTTCATGTTCGTTTATTAAGGAATATAACTTGTTCATGTTCGTTCATTTAATAAATAAACGAACATAAACGACCACGAACATAAACGAACACGAACATAAATGAACACGAACATAAACGAACATAAACGTTGGAGACCCTACCTTCCATTGTTCTTTCATGAAAGATAGTCGACAATGCAAATCAACCAAATCTACAGTGATAAATAACGTAAGAGCTGATTAGCAGTAATGAAATGTTTGAAGATATTAAATATTTCGATCGATCTTTTAAAGATATTAAATGATTCACATGACTTTAATCTAACGCTATAACATTTATCTTAGTGGTCCATGATTATATATGAACAATCATTTTCCACTACTTTATACTAATAAATTCATCGGCTAAAAGTTTTGTGACATTAATATGACTTTAGTGAGGTTTGTTAATAATGGTCATTTCCGTTGGCAGAGTAGAAAATTTAACAGCATGAAGATTTCGAACGGTACAAATTGGACTACAAGGCAATAACATAGATCCGAAATCCCTTCGATGCTATATATCGTAACTGATATTATTACTAAACCACCATTAAAAATTTTAACGTACCTAAAGTCTACTCTACAACTAAAGGTCACACAAGAACTATGAAAACAAAAGTTCATTGTTAAAGTGTATTTTCTACTTATTAATGGGTTCTTCCTAGAAAACCCATTACTTCCGCTATTACACTCTTTTCAGAAATTACATAGAAACCTTTGTTTTGTTTTCTAGCAAATTCTATATATTTTTCTCTTTGCTGATGTTCATATATTTCCGATTGTTACCTTTATCTTCATATCTATTTCTAGAAAGAATTATGTGTTTTCTTGAGTTTTAGATGTGAAGATACTCGCAATAACTTTATATATCAACTATAAGTCAAATAAAACAGAGAAAGAGATGAAAATATACCTGTAAAACTTCAGATTGCACTATAATATAACTTGTTTTGAAGCTTTCAGCAATCGTCTACACTTTCCAGTGAACACTAGAGTTTGGGAAAAAAAGGGGGGAAATGAATATAGGTGCGAGGTGCCTCACGGGTTAACATATTGAATTTAATCTCCAAATAAAATTGGCTTAATTATGGAGTTGGTCATCAGAATATCAGATTAATTAATATTTTTAAGATACTTACAAATTGGTCACCAAAATTGATTTAAGAAGATTGGGTTAAACATAAATGAATGAACATAACCGAACGAACATAACCGAACGTTCACGAACGTAAATGAACGAGCGAGACCTATGTTCATGTTCATTCATTTAATTAAACGAACACAAAATCTTGTTCATGTTCGTTCATTTAATAAATAAACGCACATAAACGAACTTCCCGCCGCACGGTTCACGAACGGTTCGCTGAACGTTTAGTTCATTTACAGGCCTATGTACTGCCTGTCGAGGGGATCTCTTTTTTTTCTTTGTAAATTAGGTAATTTTGTCACTCAACTATTACTTGAATTATGTTTTAATCATCCAACAAATTATATTTTGCGGGGGAGACATCATAGTTTTTTACTTTAAAAAAAATCAATATGAGCCTTGTATTATTTTTCTCTTAATGTGGTCTTTTAAATTATAAAATAAATTTAATGTGATTCTTTGATCAATATTTTTCTTCGTTGATCTTTATGGTGTTTACATGACAATTCACGACGACGATGCTGACATGATAGTCTATGGTGATGACATGACAATCCACGGTGGTTGATAACTTGACGAATTACATGATAGATGGGATAAATTGATAACTCAAACATGACAGACGGACTACCACGTCAACACCGTAGATTGCCACTCGGCAACATGAATTGTCACGTTAGCACCGTAATGGCCAACGACGAAAAACATTAGTCAAAAGACAACATTGGGTTTGTTTTCTGAGTTGAAGGGCTACATTGAGAGCAAGAATAATTTGAGAGTCACATTGATTTTTTTTTTCAAAAGTACAAGGACCTCTTATGTCTTTTGTCTTTTTTATAATTTTGATATGAATATAAGATAATATTTGTTCAAAGATTCTTAATTATTTTAAAAGTGAACGTCGCGATGTCCAAACTCTAGACCTCAAGGGATAACAACATACCCTTTAACTACTAATGTCACTTATAGTTGGTGCCATCCAACTATTGTTTTTTAAATTATAGCTAATATTATATTTTGATTTTGTTTTAGTCACCCACCGTTAAAATAAACAAAAATGTTGACACGATAAGTTTTTATTTTTTTCAATGATGGCATGACACCCTATGGTAGCAAGTCAACATTATTATTAATTTATTAACTATAGGTAATTAAAATGTAACTTTTGATTTTGAAAAAGATAATAGTTAATTTACTAAAATAAAATAAAATTAAAACAATAATTGAGTAATTAAATGTGTAATTTATTTTTTTATGTTGAAAAATTATGTAAACTCAAAATTTTGAATAATTGAGTGACTAATATGTAGTTTACTATTTTTTTATGTTGTGAATTTAGGCAAACGCACGGATTGTTCAATTGGCGCGTGGCATTGTTTTCAGGGTTGGGGGATTGCTGAGTACAGGGAGGAATCATTTCTATAATTTTGTGTGCCTAATATTTGATGAAATCTAGGATAATAAAAAGTTTGGTGTTAGTATATAAATTATTATTTTTTATTTTAACATTTAAACTTTACTTTTTTTTAATGTTATACTTAATGTTCAATATTTTTAATTTTATTATTTGAATGTTAAAAATCTGAAACTACAGCAAGTGATATTTTTATAGATAAATTACATCTTTTATTACTCAACTGTCTTCTAACTCCTATTTTGATCATTGAAGTTTATTTTGTTAGTTTAATGACTTAACTTTTAAATTATTCATATTTTAACCACTCTAACTTATTTTATTAATATTTTTTATGATATGACATCTTCTAATTATTATTTTATTTATATATTATTAAAATAAAAAAATAGATTAGTTGGAGAGGCCGATAAGAGTGAGGCCACGTGGGTGGGGTCAGTAGTTTATGATTTAGGGTTTGTGGTATAATTTTAACTTTATTTTTTATTTTACTTATATATTAATAAAATAATAATAAAAATTTCATGTAACAAAAAGTATTAATAAAATAAATTAGAGTGATTAAAACAAGAGCAATTTGCAAGTTTAGTAGTTAAATTAAAAATCTTTAAACTTTAATGACCATACTAAGAGTAAAAAGATAATTGAGTTATGAAAAATATAATGGGTAAAATATGCGTTTAGTACCTAAATTGTCAGTTTTGGTATGTTTTAGTACATAAACTTTCAATTTTTTTCAAAATCATACCTAACATTTAAATTTTGTTTCATTTTAGTTTCTCAACTATTAAAAACTTAACGACATTGTATTTTTATGGGTAAATTATATTATTCATCACTCAATTATCTTCTCACTCCTATTTTGGTACTAAATTTTAAATTTTTTAATTTAACTACTCAACTCTCATATTGCTCCTATTTTAATCACTTTAATTTATTTTTTTAACAATTTTTGTGACATGACATTTTTTGTTATTATTTTATTAATATATAATAAAAAAATATAAAAATTAAATTTATGAGTCGTCAACACCTTTATGAGTATTACATCGAGCATTTTGAAGCTTATCCCCTTATGACTGTGCATATGCCTACCTTTCCAGCCATGAATACTCTTAAATTAAAATACCTACCTTTCCTTCAAGCTTGAACATTATACAACACTTTCAAAATAAAATGAATTATCTATCATAAGTTGGTTCACATTTTTTACTATAATGCTATGTGTGCCCAAAATGAATGATATTAGGTAGGGGTATCGATACTGAATGAACATTATCGATACCATAAGCCAAAAATTGATAAAATATTCAAGAAGTATCGATACCGAAGGAGTAGTATCGATACTAGGAGTATCGATACGCTTGAGAAAATATCAGTACCATTTAGAAGATAAATTCCAGGATCAAAATTGGGTATCGATACTGAAGTGTAGTATCGATACCATAGTATAGACGTATCGATATTGTACCTTTGGTACCGATACTCCTTATATGGAAATTGTGTATTAAGTACTTAGTATAGCTTATGTTATATGCGATTGATTAATTATGACTTGAATTGAGACATTCATATCGGTTATATGTATCGTGTAGATATCGATTAAAGGAAAGTACTAGACGAGTCAATGAGATAAGATTGATCAAGTGAGAATTCAGAGTATTGCTTTAACTAGTGAGGCCCAAGTGAATGCGTATTACTATGGTATATGATTATATGGAAATGAGACTTGTGATAAGTCTATTTCCCATATTACAATGTAAGAAACAATAAATATAAGAATGTGCTTAAGCATGAGTATATGTGTTCACATGTTATTGCATGTGCTACATGATCTAAGTAAATACATGATTATGTGATAATTTATGTGAATGGATATAAGTGGCTTATATGATTAAATGAAAAAAGTGAGATGAGCTAAATAGTATTGACCTATATATGTGATAATATGAGAAAATGATATAAGTCATGTGGTATTATCATAAGTGATTTTATGAATATGTTATACAAGTTATGTGATGAGGATCTATGTGCTAGATGATATATATATGAACATAAGAGAACCAAATATAAGTTATATGATACAATCTATGTGATTACATGTACATGTGATATATGCTATGAGATATGATCTATGTGACTACTTGACTATGTGAAATAAGAGAATAAATTATATAAATGGTAATTCCCATGTTAAGTGATATGAGAGCTGAGGGTATAATTGGCATGGAAAGAGTCGAGGGTTCTACGTGGTCCTTCAGGACATATATGTGGTCCTTCGGGACAATTCTACGTGGTCCTTCGAGACATTTCTACGCAGTCATTTGGGACATTCTATATGGCACTCAGTGCAATTTATACGAGCTGTGGTAAAAACATTTGTGCACAACGTCAATGCACTCACATATCTTTAGTTCTCAGAAGTGTACCATGGGCTATTAAAAGAGATAATATAAACAAACTTTATGTAATGTTATGTGAATTGCTTGATGAAATGTATTATGATTATTGTATTATATGATGTTTTGTTGTGGTTAATGAAAAGATTATATGGTTTAAATGGATTGAAGATAATAATGTAGATAATGATGTTGATGATGATAATAAGGATATATGTACATGTATGCATTTTGTTATATGAAATATGCTATGGTTTTGTATGATGTTACTGTATGAAATGTTCATGAATTATTAAGTAATGAATTGTTAAGTAGTTAAAGTTTCCATTAGACGTTTTATATGCCTCACTAAGTCAATGACTTAGCATGTGAGTGTTTCACACGTAGGGTTCGTGATGCAAGAGGAGCAAAGATAGACAAGTCAAGTCAGTTTCTCCTTTCCAAAGGTCATATTAGAAAAGAATTTGAATTATGTATTTTGTTATAATGAATGTAGTTGGCATGTAATAAAATATTTAAGTCGATTATGCTCTGATTAGTTTTGTAAAATAATATGATTGTATTTAATGTAAACTATTCAGTTTATTTGAATATGAATTTGAATTTTCAGCTATTTTGTAAAAGTAAACGTTTTGAAAAGTTAATGTGACACTTCATACTTGTATTTGGGTCGGATACGGGTTAGGGGTGTTACATTATATATATCTTGTTAAGTTTTTGAGTTTTTAATTTAATAAAAAGGGGAAATAATATAGTAAGAAAAAGTATTTTTCAAGAAAATCTTAACTTTCGTTTCAAATGTTTTGTTATATAAAAAATGAGAGATTGTTGAACATAGTTTGATATTTTAATATATCAAAAGTAATTAATATTTTTAAAAAAAAATTAATATTATATTCAATTTAGTTATTCGAATATAAAATATTTTTCGAAAATTAAAAACTCCATTTTACTCGTTACTTTCTTGAAAAAGTGAGTCATATACTATAAATAATTTTGAAATAAATTTTTAATAGTTTCAAACTTTAATCGAGTCAAAAATTATTTTTAAGCACAACAATATCGATACTATCAGGAACAATATCGATACTATTCATGTAGTATCGATACAATATTGATGCTATTGCTTTACCAATACATAGCAGTGTCGATACTACTTATGGAAATAATGATGCTCTTTTTGTTTTGTAAATTCCATAAGCTATTTTGGTACCGATACCATTTCAGTACTGATACTACTTTTAATAGTAGCAGCGATACTCCAAATGGTAGTACCAATACTACCTTATGTTTTTGAAAATAAAAAATTCCAATAAGATATTTTGGTATGGATACTCATATAGTATCGATACTACTTATAACAGTAGTACTAGTATTACCTTTGAGTAGTAATTAATACAAATAGAGTCGATACTCCAAGCGTCTGGGCAACATTCATTACGGGATACTTCATTCCTAATGGATCTATTAACTCTCACAACAACCCAAACGCTAGAATTGAATGAAATGGTATAAAAATAAGATTTCAAGTCATGTTCGAAAATAAGAGATCACAAAGAAAGCCTAAGCAATCAAATAAAGTCAAATTCAAGTTAACATTCTTCAATATTAATTTTGTTTTCAAAGAACATTTTTTTACTCCATTTGTATTCATTTCTTAGTTGTTTTTATTTGTTCTAGAATTGTGTAAACATTTTACTTGTAAGATTTTTCTAAGTTTGCAATTTGTAATTTTCTCTTTAAGAGAATGACTTAAGAATTTGAGATATACTTCTTGAGGGAGTTTGTAAAGTTATATTTTACCCTTAAAGGTTACTATTGTAACATCCACGACCCGTACCCGACCTGAATACGAATATGAGGTATCACATTGACTTTTCAACGCTTTGACTCTTTGAAAATCCAACTAAAAATTTGAAAATGAAAACAAATATTGAATATTTGTACATAACTTTAATAAAACATAGTTACAAGACATATCAGAGCATATACGATTTAAACATTTATAGTATATGCTAACCAAATTTTAAATAACAAAATCACATAATATACAATCCATTCTGATATGATATTCTTCAAAGATATGTTGTCCTGCCCTAGCTTACTTTGTTGCCTTCTCTGAACCTACGTGTGAAAACACTCACATGCTAAGTCTTTGAATTAGTGAGGCATAAATGAGTATAATAAAACATTAAAACATTTATGTAAATTTTTAAGAAGAAACATTAAATACAAAAACATAATACATTTCATAACATATAACATATACTATTAAGCATTGTTTAATTCATATCCATTTGTTTAATTAGCCCAATGTATATCACTGAGAACTCAAGGTATGTGAGTACTTTGAGGTTGTGCACTATAAATGCAGTCGAAACTGCCACGTAGAATTTGCACCGAAGTGCCACGTAGAATATGCATGGAAGTGCCACATAGATTTGTCCTGAAAGACCACGTAGAATTGTCCCGAAGGACCACATAGAATTGTCCCGAAGCACCACGTAGAACCCTCTACTCTTGGCATGTCAATTATACCTCTAATTCTCATAACACATACTTTGGGCTTTAACCATATAATTGTTTCACATAGTATTATTCAAATTATCATTTATTCACATAAAACATATACTCATAGTATTTTGCATAGCATTACTCAAATTATCATTTATTCACATAGAACAATTACTCATAGCAAAGTAATCAAAACAATGTTGTTAAAATACGATTTATCTAAAACTATAACATAATAAAAATCCTTTTATTCAAAAACATTTGAGGTTGGCTCATCGTAAGCCGTCCTCATATCGAATATAAAAGAAGTAAGTTGCACTCACCTTTGCCTCACTTAAGCCCTAAACAACTCCTTTTCATTTTCACTCTATCATTATACAATTCATTCAGCAGTTACTTTCAATATAATCTACACATTAACATGATCAAGATGAATATTGCAGCTCAAATAACTACTAACCGATCAACATTTACATAACTAAATAAAACACCTAATTTATAATTTCAAGCTGAACAGTATCGGTACTCTACACCCAGTACCTGTAACACCCATTTCCCATATATGTTCCCGTACACAAGTCATAGGTGTCACATGACTTTTTAAAACATTCACCCAATTGTAAAACCCATAACATTTTGTTTCAAAAATTTCAAACAAAACATTTTAATACAACAATAAAACAGTAGTTGAAACATATTACCAAAATTATCACTTTGAATACATTACATAACATTTTTCTTAATTTCGATTACATGCCAGAAAATTTTTAAAATAAATGTGCTTTTCCTACTGTTACTGATGAGAGTCAACCTTATATTGATGATAGCTGCTATTGCACCCCTTAATCGGCTAGTCTTTGCTTTTACCTACGAGTGAAATCAGCACACGTTAAGTATTTACTTATTGAGACATAATATTGTAAATAAACTGCAATTTATACATAAGTATATTGTGGCTATTTAATGACGAATTAAATCACATTATCCCTAATGATCAGATAAATCCTTCTTAGTTAAACCAGATTTCTTTCATACACTTATCGAAATTTTTCTTAGTATGCCCAACATACATATCCTTTTGTATATTTTCCCAATTATTCTTTGTTTGTTCTATGTATGTTAAATGAGAAAGGAATGTACATGTATTGCATCAAAGTGCCAAATGGTCATTTATCTTTTATAATCACCATGAGTGTCACCTTATATGCCGTAAATATACCATTATGTATTTTCATTGGTGGCATCATTTCATGCGAATTATGTATTGTTAAGCATTTTCATTTATGGCATCCTTTCATGCCTATAATGTACCGTTATGCATTTTCATTTATGGTATCCTTTCATGTCGATAATGCACCGTTATGCATTTACTCTTTTACCCAAAGGTATTTAGCATTTCATCTAACTTGCATGATTGACACCTTTCTTCCAAATGCACAACAAGGCATTTAATCTTTAACTCAAAGGATTTAGTATTTCATCTAACTGGCATGATTGACACTTTTCTGTCAAATGCACAGTTAGGCATTTAATCTTTAACTCAAAGGCATTTAGCATTTCATCTAACTGGCATGATTTACACCTTTCTGTTAAATGCACACCTAGGCATTTAATCTTTAACTCAAACGCATTTAGCCTTTCATCTAACTGACATGATTGACACCTTTCTATCAAATGCACAACTAGGCATTTAATCTTTAACTCAAAGGCATTTAGCCTTTCATCTAACTGGCATGATTGACACATTTATGTCAAATGCACAACTAGGCATTTAATCTTTAACTTAAAGGCATTTAGCCTTTCATCTAACTGACATGATTGACACCTTTCTGTCAAATGCACAACTAGGCATTTAATCTTTAACTCAAAGGCATTTAGCCTTTCATCTAACTGGCATGATTGACATCTTTCTATAAAATGCACAACTAGGCGTTTAATATTTAATTCAAATGCATTTAGCCTTTCATCTAACTGGCATGATTGACACTTTTCTGCCAAATGCACAGCTAGGCAATTAATCTTTAACTCAAAGGCATTTAGCCTTTCATCTAACTGGCATGATTGGCACCTTTCTGCCAAATGCACAACTAGGCAATTAATCTTTTATTTAAAACAGTTCTTGCTCTAAAAATCATTCATAATATTAGTTCCACACATATTAATAACATATATATATATATATAAAGAAAACATACATTAATTTAAACATTTGAGATGAACTTATTGTGATCTCCCTCAACCCATATAATTACATTATATGCACTCATCTGATATGCTGTAGTGATGTCCAACTACTCGGAACTTTTTCCTT
Source organism: Hibiscus syriacus (assembly GCF_006381635.1). Taxonomy (NCBI): domain Eukaryota; kingdom Viridiplantae; phylum Streptophyta; class Magnoliopsida; order Malvales; family Malvaceae; genus Hibiscus; species Hibiscus syriacus. Next base: position 3,525,964 of record NW_024063485.1, on the reverse strand, counting down.
GCCCTTTTTCTTGCTTGACTCAGGAGCTTGGTTATAATCTATATAAGCACCCATTTAATACACATACCATATTGATGTTAGTAAATTATCTAACATTTATACTTTAATAATACTCAAAATTACTATTATTTTCAATTTCTCTAACAATTTCAGTCTATCTTATAATTCCTGGATCATTAGTATCGGTACCCATACCATAGTATCGATACTTCTATACTATGGTACCGATACTCCCTTTCAGTATCGATACCATTTCGGCATTTTGGAATCCATAGTATCAATACTTTCCTTTTAGTATCGATACCCCATCAGTATCGATACTAATTGCATTAGTACCGATACTGTTCATCATATTTCTACCTATTTAATCCTATAGTATCGGAACTATTCTATCAGTACTGATAACCTTACCCATATTTTCCATTTTTAGCCTGATTATTACCCAAATTTGGTTAAATTCCCTTATATTTACCCCCAACAATACTATTAAACTCTTCTTTACTTATCCCTACTAACTTTCCTTCATTTAGCTTCTTAAAACATCTAAAATCTCCAAGAACATTTCCATCTAAGAATCATACCACTTTCTCTAACATGTTTTTAATCTCATACAATGCTTTTAATCTCTTATTTACTTCTTTGACAAGTCAAATATACTAATAAACATCAATAAAAACTCATATTCTAACATATCATTCAAAAACCCATTTCCTTAAATCTCAAATATTTCATCCATCTCCTAGTTTTAATCTTATTTAACCCTTCCTTAATCTTACATATCACTTAAGGTTGCAAGAACAAACCAGAATCTAAAGGAAAAATTAGTTTGATGAAGCTTACCTTATATATGGAGAAGGCCACGTGAAAAACAGTAAAGAAGAAGAAAGATAGCCAGTATTAACACTCTCCCTTTTCCCCTTTACTTTACTTTAATACCATAATTCATTTCCTCCTTAAAGGACCAAAATACCCTCTTTATTCTTCCATTGTTACTAATTGGTCTTAAACACTATTTCTAAATCATTTCTTATCCTTTATCATTTATTCAATTTAATCCTCAAATTTTAAATCTTTTCAATAAAGTCACTGACTTGATATTTGGGGTATTACAATTCTTCACCTTAAGTAAATTCATCCTCGAATTTAAAGACTTATGCTTTTACCATAACTCTTAAACTAGAGGAATCGTTTTGTTACGCGGTTTTTTGATTTCTCGAGTCCAGATCAGTATTGTTTCTTTTTCCTAATTCAAATCTGATCGATAATTAATAAGCAATAACACATGAAAACAATATAGGTGTTGTCCATTTCGGGAGATAAAAGATAACTGATAAAATATCATAAGGTTTAAAAATTCTCGGACTCAGTCCAAACCTCAATAGTTCATTCCAAGGTGATACTTTCAGAAAAACTTTATTGCCTTCCTGTTATTCAATTTCTTTTCTCTTTAGATCAGCATAAGACTTTTGTCACCCGGAAGCGATCTTAAGAATTATCTTGGGTAACTTTCATTTTATATTCATTTCTTTTATTAATTCAGGTCCAACTAGGTTTCTATCTTTTAACTCAAACCAATTTAATGTCGTTTAACCTTTTCTCCCATATAAAGCTTCATATACAACCATCTTGTTGTTCGATTAATAATTGTTATTGCAAGCAAATTCTTCTAAAAGTAAATATTTTTCCCATGATCCCTTTTCCATTCATGAATCGCTATTGATTGAAACAACCTAGAAGATACTTGATGTTCAACTTTTCCTTTAATAATACATCAGACATTTTGCTAAATTTTCATGATGGCTCTTTTCAAACCAGGCCACCCAACCGACTCTTTAAATCATGGTACCATTTGTTCCACCTGAATGCATAGTCAACGGACTTAAAACCTCAAAAAAATATCATTCTAAATTCTTAATCATCGGGAATACAAAGTCTCCCACGATAATACGAACATCCGTCAAACCATACCTCAAAAGTCCTTAATCTTTTTATTTTCTACTTATAAAATTATTATTAAAAAATTCATTTTCCTTTGTAATTCTCTTATCAGATCTAATAAAAACATCAAATTCATCTTTATTTCAGCCCACAGTGCCATTTTTATTCAACACTAATCGCACATCCATAGCTCGCAAAACTGCAAAAGGTTTCTGACCAAGTACCTCTGCAACAACATTAGCCTTTCCTGGAATATAATCAATGATCACTTCATCATTCTTTAAAGGTTTTGTCCCTCTTTTTTTCAGGTTCAACTCTCTTTAATTCCACAAGTACTTTAGGCTTTTGTAATTAGCATAACTATAACACCGCTCACCATACAGATAATGGCGTCAAATCTTTTAAGGCAAACTCGACTACTGCCAACTCTAAATCATGCATAGGGTAATTCCTCTTGTGCGCTTGTAACTTTATTGAGGCATATGCCACAACCTTACCTTTTTGCATAAGCACACTTCCTAAGCGGTTGGGATATGCATTATTAAAAACCACATAATCCTTACCCTACTTAAGTTGTATAAACATTAGTCTCTCTATTAAAATCCTCTTTAGCATTTCAAAACTCTCTTGACCCTTCTCCGATCTACAAAAGACACATCTTTTTTTAAAAACTTGGTTAACAACAAAGCTAACGTCGACAAGTTCTTCACTAACCTTCAATAGTAACCAGCAAGCCCCAAAGAACTTCAAACTTCAAGATCATTCTTTGTGAGTTTCCAATTTACTATAACATGATTTTCTCTTAGAATCTACTCTTATACCTTATGCCGAAACAACCTGGCCAGAGAAAGCCATCTCTACTAACCAAAATTTCACATTGGAATAGTTTGGCATAAAAGTGTTTCTCTTGAAGAATCTTATTTAACTGTCAAAATCTATGCATAACCACATAAATTTATCTTTCTTTTCACTAATAACACAAATACTTCCCGAGATGAAATATTTGAGCTGATAAAACTTTGATCAATTAACTCTTATAATTGAGCCCCTAATTATCTTGACTCACTTAACTCATTTAATACTAAATCATAGAAACATGTTCAATACTTTAATAACCATCAACCTTGAATTTCACCTCTCGATCTGGAGGTAACTCAATAAATTTACCTGAAAAGATATCTATAAATTCTCAATTTTGTGAGATTATCAAATAATTCTTCTTTAATTATTTGAGTATCTATCCATTAGCCATAAAAGCTATATATATCTTTCTGACATTATTTTCTTCACAATCATTATCGATATCACCTTGAACGATGATTTCACTTTCTCTTCAAAAACTATAATTTCCATACCCTCTACATCTTTCTGAACTAATCGTCCCTAGAGACCAATAACCTATACCCAATATGATCTTAACTCATCCAATGATAATTCCATTAGATTCACCAGGAACGTAGTCCCTGAAATCTTTATTAAATGTTTACTACTTGTCCAACTCACACTTGTACCATGACCCACTTTGGTTTACCGCTATCATCTCACTCGAGATTAATTTGAATAGAATACTTTTATTTTACATTATATGCACTCACCTGATATGCTAATAAACATCAATAAAAGCTCATATTCTAACATATCATTCAAAAACCCATTTCCTTAAATCTCAAATATTTCATCCATCTCCTAGTTGTAATCTTATTTAACTAGTTTAACGAAGCTTACCTTATCTATAGAGAAGGCCACGTGAAAAACGGGAAAGAATAAGAAAGATAACCAATGTATTAACACTCTCCCTTTTCCCCTTTACTTGACTCTAATACCATAATTCATTTCCTCCTTAAAGGACCAAAATGCCCTCTTTATTCTTCCATTGTTACTAATTGGTCTTAAACACTATTTCTAAATCATTTCTTATCTTTTATCATTTATTCAATTTAATCCTCAAATTTTAAATATTTTTAATAAAGTCACTAACCTGATATTTGGGGTATTACAGTATCAATACGTCCCTTCTATGGTACCGTTACCTACCTTAGTATCGATACCCAAATTGCATTATGGAATATTAATTCTTACACTTTAGTCACTGACCTAGTGTTTAGAATATTATAATTCTCCCCTTAAGAAAATTCATTCTCGAATTTTCACTGCACAAAAATATGAGGAAATTTTCTTCTCATGTCGTCTTCACTCTCCCATGTCGCCTCTTCTACTTTATGAATTCTCTAATGAACTTTAACTAACATAATTATCTTATTCCTTAGTTATTTGGCTTCATGTGCTAAAATTTGTACTGGTACTTCCTCATAGGTCAAGTCAGATTGGACCTCTATCTGTTCCGATGCTATGATGTGAGAATGACCTAATCTATATCTTATGGGTATCAAATCATTAAAAACATCATGAATCTTGAATAATCATCACTTTCTCTTCGACTTCTTTGATTAGATCTGGCCCCACTATGTCTCGATCTTTCAATTCAAATCAATTTAATGGTGCCCTACACTTTCTTCCATATAAAATTTCATACTGAGCTATATTGATACTTTACTTTAACTCACTAACATGTCAACCATTTAAAACAATCTCGATGATAACTTACTTATTTCTAAGCTCTTTCCTCGGTAAGATAAACATTCATCATACTTAAAGTCTTTAGTTTCTCATTTTCCTACTTTTCTATATTTGACAAGCATGAAAAATTTTCATCTTTTCTCTTAAGATCCAAAAAAAATTAAATTTAATTATACAATCAAACACCATATTTCTTTGACAACAATCACTTATTTAAAACTCTCAAAGTAAAAATGTCTTTCGGCTTTGTCGTAACAGCCACCACATTAACCTTTCATGTTTGCAGTTAATAAGCACGTCATTAATCTATGAGGAATTCATTCCATTTCCTTTATTTTCACTCCTTCGATTAAACACATACTTTTGACTTTTGAGATCCGTATAGTTATAGCATCATTCACCATGTAGATAGTGGTGTTTTATTACAAAGTAACCACAATAATTGCTAACTCGAGATCGTGAGTTAGATGATCTCTTCCATAATTCTCTAATTGCTTTATAGCATAACCAAAACTTTTCCTCTTGGAAAAATACACATCCCAAACCATTACGAGACGCGTTACCATGATTCACATAATCTTTTCCAACTTCTAATTATACTAACCTTGGAGCTATTTCAATATTCTTTTTAACATCTCAAATTTTTCTTGGCATTTAATAGTCCAAATAAGTAACATGTTTATCCTCAATAACTTGGTTAGAGGGAAAATAATCATTGGAAAAATTCTTTATGAACCCTCGATAACAACCAAGAAATCCCAAGAACTTTAAAATTTGAAAATATTCTTTGAAATTTATCATTTGACTATATCTCGTGTTTCCTTGATATATATATCCTTATCCCCTTAGCTAAGTCTTCATGGCCAAAGAATACCACCTTAGACAATCCACATTCACACTTGATCAACTTAGCATGAAATTTTTCTCTCACTCCTTTAAACTTAATCACAAACGCCCTTAGCATAACTTCTAAAATCTGAATAATCTGCTCGGACTAACTATTTATTTGTGTATGGAAAGTAATGCTAAAGTTAAGTCGAGTTCCTAAGGCCTTGTTCAAAGACTTCCAAAACTTTAAAGTAAACCTAAGATCTCTATCTGATATGATTGAGATATATAATTCATGAAGTTAAACAATCTCTTTTATATATATATAACCCAACATAATTATCCATAGAATAGTCAGCTCAAACTGTAATAAATTGTACTGACTTAGACAATCTACCCACAATCGTGGGAATTGAGTCATTTTTACTGGGTCTCAAACGTAAACTGATACAAAGTTCATAGTAACTCTTTTTCATTTCCACTGAGAACTAAATATTGTTTACCTTCATTCCAAAGATATTTATTACCTTATTTTCAATTTAACATGCCAAGCTTATAAGCTACACTTCTTTATAACCCTTGTCATACTTGATCCTTTAAACCATTCATTTTCATTTCTTTACTACCTTAAACATATCCTATAATCCTAAATTTTATCCTCACTTTCTGTTCTATCCTTAACATGTACTTTTATTTTCTTCCTTTGTTCTAACAACATAAACTTTAACTTTACCTTTGTATTCATTGAGCTATTTTTTTCTTCCAAAAAAACGACATAACATATCAATTTCTACAACTCTGTGGTAATAAGACCAGCGTTGTTGTATGGATCAGAATGTTGGGAAACCAAGAAGGATCGTGTAAGGATGATAGAGGCTGCAGAAATGAGAATGCTTCGATGGACATGCGGTAGGACTCTGTGGGATATGACAATAAACTCTACTATTAGGATGTCCTTGGGGGTGGTGCATGTTTCTGAAAAATTGAGGGAGGGAAGACTACGGTGGTTTGGGCATGTCCTTAGGCGACTACCGTCGGATGCGGTCAGGAGGGTAGAGTCGATTACAGTCGACGGTGCCAGAAGGAGAGGACGACCAAGGCGGAAGTGGGAAGACTGCTTGAGATCTGATTTGATGGATTTAGCCCTTACCAAGGACATGACCTCTGATAGGAAAGTATGGAGACTAAAGACTAGGGTAGTCGAGTAATGTGGGTCACATCTCTAGGGTGTATCATCTCTGTCTTCTTTTAATGCCTTTGTAGTAATTTCCATGAATTCTACTTTTTATACGTTTCTGTTATTGGTATTTATGAAGGCTTAGAACTGGGCTTGCTATCGTGGACTTCTGTGTAATATTCTCTTCACTTTTAAATTTAGTCGGGTCTTACGTTTCTGTCTATATGCAGAGATTTTTTCGCAGGGATTTATTTGCAGGGATTACTTCCCATTTCAAACGTGCATATAATATTAATGATATTTATGACTGCATATGAAAATTTTTCAACTATGTATTTATGTATTTATTTATACATGCTTTGCATTTTATCTATATTTTTAATTTTCTAACTGCCGGAGGTCTTCCACGGAAGCTACTCTCAACCTGGCGTTAGGGGCAGCCTACTACCCTACCTCCCCCTTACCCCATTGCATATGGGAATTGGGTTTTGTTGTTGTTGTTGTTGTTGTTGTTGTTGTCTCTTATAATCCTTAGAAAATCCTATCCTTTTTCTTTTTTTTAATTTCCACTTCTTAATCTGGCCTACACTTCAGCTTTTCCTTCTTTATAGCCAATGCATTTGATCCAACACTTTGTCACTATCTTCAAACAAGCATAATACTTGTTAATTTTTACTCATAACTAAAAAAAATTCCTTTTTAAATCAAAAGCTTCTTGGTAACATATGTCATCTCTTTTTCTTCTTACACCAACACTCTTATCATACTACTTGCAATCATTATTGATTGCAAATTTTTATTGCACATTTCTAACTTTGATTGTCTACACTACTTGTAAAGAACACTATTTTGTATTATTCCTCATACTTAAAATTTCTCCACTTGATCCATAAAAATATATTCAAATACGTATATACCCATATAAAGCACTTTTTCCCATTCAACCTGTATAATTTTTGACGGATTTTCCAATCATGTTTACCATATTTACTTTGAACATGACTTGATGTTCTAATTCCTGACCTATTATCAATTAAGAATTCCTATCTACATACACATTTTGAAATAATTTTTCTCTTACTTAAAATGAAACCTGTTTGATTTATCTTCTTTACCACGTTAAAATCATTTTCAAATATCCTCTGTAACATTGCAATGACTTCTCTGACTTATTTTCCAAACTATCAATTTCCAACTGATCTTATTATTACTTACCTTGCATTTCCTTGCTTCTTACTAATCCAAATAAATATTGCTCATTTACTAATAATTTGATTTGTATGGAGGGGTCATTGAGAGTTTCTTTATGAATCTTTTGAATAATCAACGAATTCCAAGAGATTTCGAATTCAGAATAACTTTTCAAAATTCTACTCAATCATGACTCATACATATACTATACTTTATACCTTTCCACCATTATCTCTTTTCGAAAAGTTTAACCCATTAATCAAAATTCTACTTCATGTCATTCCTTTATCTTAATCAAATCAAATATCATTAGGAAAATACAAGTATCGTTGACTTTCGCGTACGATTGGGAATTCGATTCCCTAACACATAAATATTAACGAAACCTAGTTCAACTTCAAAAATATTTCGTCAAACTAGTATTAATCTCTTTGAATTCTAATATTCAATCAAAATTAAAAAGAAATGTTTCTATATTTTTAACTGCGAAGGTCGTCAATCCTTATTAAGTGATCTTTATCAATACGAATCATTTTTTTATTCTAATCATGGAAGTTAATCGTTCGTGATTGTTTCCTATAAAATATTTCCTTTTCTGAACCCTCTATTTCAATCATCATAATCTTATAATCCTTTTAAGCCTTTCTGAATCGTTAAGTTTGGAAAACCATCTATTAGGACTTAACAATGAAAATATCTAATTTGTAACTGAAATTATTATAAATCCTTGATAATGACTTATACGCTATTTATCCTTGCCTTGGTGGCCTGAAAACATTTAACTATCACTCTATATATTAAAATCAATTCTAATCCAACATTCCTTATCTTCTCCCTCAGGCGCCTGTTCTTCACCTTACCTATCTAAGTAGGTGAATTGCTACTACCCTTATTAACTCCATCTCCCACAGTGAGAGCCCTCATAGTTTGATATCTATTAAGATATAATCACTTAACTATTTTAGAAAAAACAACATACTCATTACACTATCAGATAAGAGATTTTTGTTATTTCGGTGGCATGTACAAACTATACATTTTTTACATTCAACTGGTCGGTCTATCTAGAAAACTTGACTCAACCTAAGCTCTGATACCAAAAAGAGAAAATAACCTCAATGATAAAAAATGCCTTATAATATACGATTTTAACCAACTTTTTTTGGATTTGCCAAAATGACCAACTAAATCGCAATGCGATCGATAATTCGCAACGCGATCTCTGGTATCGCAAATCAGTTTCTAGATTCGCAACGTGATTCTGACTATCGCATTGCGATTTTCTAAATTCGCGTTGCGATTTTCCGACTATCGCAATACGAATATGTAAATCGTAATGCGATTATGACTATCGCAACGCGATTCTGACTATCGCAACGCGATTCCGACTGTCGCAACGCGATGCTGACTATCGCAATGCGATTTTCAAAGCGCCATTATTATCGCAACGCGTATTTTTTTTCAAATTCCAAACACGAATATTAATATATCATAACACTGAACCGTCCACAGTATATCCCGTAATCGCAACTTATAACCTAAAACCCTAAATAAGAACTCAGTCCCATCTCTATCTCTCACTCTCTAAGGAGACATCCGTACCCATCTCCGACGAAATCAGCCCCCATCTCTGGTGAAATCCGTCTATCTCCATCTCTCAGAGCCACCCTCACACTCATTCACGGTCAGAAATGGAAAATCAGCCAAATCAACCACCGAAGGTTAGTTTTTTTAATTATTTTTTTTTGAAATTTTTGCATTATTATTAGGTTTTTCATATTGAAATTGATGATAAGTTTACTGATAATTTCAATAATAGATTAACCATTTTATTTAGATTGCTTATTAAATTCATTCGATTGCTGCCAATACTTCTAAACTGTTTAGTCTTTAAACCCTGTGAATTTAGTATTCGTCTTTGTTTTATCTTTTGGTTGAAGTAACGCAATCCATTCAAGTTTGAATTTTAGTATTTGAAACCGAGAATCGCAACGACAGCATCGCAATGCGATTTTAATTTTGCGTTGCGATTTTTATTTCGCGTTGCGATAGTCAAATTCGCGTTGCGATAGTCATTTTCGTGTTGCAATTTTAAGTTTCAGAAACTATTCTTCTTCTGCAAATTGAAACTTGAATGAATTGCATTACTTCAACAAAAATACAAATATAATTACTAAATTCACAGTGTTGCAAATTTAAGTTTGAAGAATAAACTACTACTCTTTATGTTTATTGTTCTTGATATATCTTCACATTGTAGTTTTTGGTATATCTAACTTGGTATGTTTATTGTTTTTGTAGAACTTTTATTCGGCTCAATTGACCTTAAGAAATAAATTAAGCCTGGCCAAAATAATTGCGTCGAAGCTTTCGCCTGCACAAAGAAAAATATTTGAGGATACTTGCTTCGGGCCATGGCTGAAAGTACAACATCCTGGTGGAGATGCTAAGTTGACCCATCTGTTTCTTCAAACCATGACTAGCGATCTACCAGAGACTATACAACGTCGTGATGAAGAGATATGGTTTGATTTTCTACCGGCGTATACGTGTTTTGGGCGGGAGGAGTTTTGCTTAATCACCGGTCTACGCTTCGGACACGATGATGTAGGTCGGTACACTAGACATATTACCCGCCTATCATGGTTATCCCGAGTTTTTCCTGAGCTGTCAATGGAGAAGCCAAATTTACACGTGGAAGACTTGACGAGATTATTGAATAAGAAAGATGGTTTTACTCGGATGGATGACGTCGATGTTGTCCGAGTATGCCTTCTAATACTTTTGCATGCCAGCTTTTTAGGTAGACAGGCCAGACAACCTATTCCTAATTATCTAATTAAATTGGTAGAGGACCTAAATGCATGGAACCTGTTTCCGTGGGGTTCGTATCTATGGAAAGCTACATGGAATAAGTTGTCGTCTGCCTTTGATGATCGAAAAAGTTTGCGTGACGATGGTTCCAAATACACTTTGTCAGGCTTTATTTGTGCCTTTAAGGTAAGAATTTTTATATAATGTTTCCAAAATTATAATTAATTATTATTTAACAATTACTAATGTTTGTTATTATATTGTTTGTAGATTTGGATATTTGAGGCCTTTCCCGCCATGCAGACATATGCATTAAAAACTTCTAATGATATTCCTAGGGCTATTTCCTGGAAGAGGAAACGGACCTTGCAGCAATGGGAAGATTTACTACCATATACGACAATAAATAATGTAAGTTAACATAAATACTACCATATGTTTATAAAAAAGTTATTACTAGTACACGTTTAACTTTGTTTGAGCTTTTATATTGTTAGGAGTCCGACACTCCATTACAGAGGCTGACACCCACGGAAGCTGAGATTGCCACTGATTGGTGGCAAGCTAGTAAGCATTTTTTTGATGGCACGGATGCTGAGCAGCCTCCACTTCGAGAGCCATCACCTCACCCAGAGCCATCACCTGATCGACCTGACTATACACCTCCACAACGAGAGCCATCACCTATTCTGTCATATCATCGAGCCTCTTCTCCACCATCACCTCATGATAGGCGACCGGAAAAGATGCCACGACATTTATCTCCCTGTTCTCCACCTCCACGGGATGAGTTAGGGGAGTTACGTGATGAGGTCAATGCCTTCCGTGAGGAGGTCGATACTTTACGCGATGACAATGGTGCATGGCGTGTTGAGGTGTCTACTTTACGTGGTGAGGTAGCTGCTTTACGTGAGATGGTAGCATCGTTGTAGAATGAGGTTCATACTCGACGCAACGAGGTAAGTTTAATATTTTTCATATTTAACTTGATGATAAATTTACTCGTAATTTCACTTAGATTAACCATTTCACTTAGATTGCTTAGTAAATTCATTCGGTTGCTGCCAATACTGCTAAACTGTTTATTCTTTAACCCTGTGGAGTTAGTATTTGTTTTTGGTTGTCTTTTGGTTGAAGTAATGCGATCCATTCAAGTTTCAATTTGCAGAAGAAGAATAGTTTACTTTCGCAACGCGAAAATGACTATCGCAACGTGAAAATGACTATCGCAACGCGAATTTGACTATCGCAACGAAAGAATCACAATGCGAAATGAAAATCACATTGCGATTCTCTCGTTGCGATAGTCAAATTCGCGTTGCGATAGTCATTTTCGCGTTGCGATAGTCATTCGTGTTGCGATTTTAAGTTTCAGATTCTATTCTTTTTCTGCAAATTGAAACTTGAATGAATTGCATTACTTCAACCAAAAGACAAAGGCAAATACTAACTTCACAGTGTTGAAAATTTAAGTTTCAAGAACAAACTACTACTCTTTATGTTGTCATTGAACCTGCACTAAACCTATATGTTGTCCTTTTAAATGTTTATATAAGTGATTACTTCTGGAATGTTATCTGATGCATTTTGTGAACAATGATAGAATAATGACTTGGGTGAATACCGTGCAAGTTTGAAATATATTTGTCTTTGTTTTCACTGTTTAATATCATGTTTGTTTATTTACTGATTTATGTATTAATTTATTTTTAGTGGCCCGCTAAGGTGGATGCTCTACGTCGGGTTTTTCTTGCAAGATAGAGTTCACACATAAGACGGCGTGCACGTGCCATTAAGTCTCCGTTCACCCCAATAGTGCGAAGAATCCGTAAGAAAAAGCCCGACTCACATGTCATCATTCAAGAGGCCTCCCCTATCATTCAACAGGCCCCTATCATCCCTCAAGAGTCCCCTCCCACCGTTCAAGAGGCCACTGTCATCGTTGAAGAGGTCCATACCAACATTCTAGAGCCCGATTCACACAGCGTAATATATCGAATTATTGAGAAACCCCCTCATGTGCCAGACATGACAGATGACTGTTGGCTTTCGTATAAGTTACCGGCCAGTACCATTCTGACAGATGAAGTAGAGAGGAAACAACTACCGAAAACAATTTTGGATAATACCCTTTGGGCTAAGACCGTAGTTGATTTTTATCTACATGAGCGGAGCCAAAGGTGTTACGCTGACATATACAAACTCAACGATGATATGCATTTGTTGATTGAACGGTCTTGGTGGGGTGTGTTATTAGGGGTTGAAGACAATGACTATTTCGATGGGGGGTAAGTCTTATATTTCTTCTTATATTTCATTTTGATTAATTTTTTTTAAATTTATGTATTTCACTAATATATGTCTTTTTTTTGTAAAACATCATATTGATGCATGGGTGTCCAGTCTTCTAATAGTAAGGAAATTGAAGAAAAATAAAAAAAAATACGCGATATACAATTATGTCGACGTCTTTTCACGTAGTTCACTTGAAGAATCAACGACAGGAATCATATGTGTTGGCTAATGGACAAGCTAAACTTTATCCTGCATGGTGGAAGGTCGATAAGGTTAGTATTTATTTTTTTTAAATATTTTAAAGGTGTTCATAAATAAGTGCGCAATTTGAATTATTACTTATGATTGCAGGTGTTTATCCCTGTTTTGGAATGTACTCATTGGCTTCTCGTCGAGCTTCAGCTCCCATCCCTGAAGACAATATTATATGACAGCATGATAAATTACATATCATTGTCTGATTTGAGAGATATTATTAAGGGATGGAGCTCTCATTTGGCTAAATTCTTGGATGCGATTAATTATTGGACTTATTCTGGAAACAAGAAGCCAAAAAAGTTCAATGTTACAATTATCAGAGATGAGACCACGCCACAACAAATGTCGAAAACCAGAGGGGATTGTGGTCCTCTCATATGCATGTGCTTGGAGCGTTTGACGACAGGAAGTGCACAGTTTCTACCTCCCACCGATAGAGATAGAGGTGCAGTAGGCTTGTGGTTTCGACATTTTATGGCTAGAGCGATATATTCGAGACGCTGCCTACCTGCATCCGCATTATGAAAGTGTCCATAAACAATTTGTAAGTCAAATGCAAGTGTTGTTAAGTACCTAGAATTCAATAATAATTTGTTGTTTGTTGGTTTTAGATATGTAGAAAGTGTTATTTGAGCAAATGTTTGGTTTCTGCAGGTTAATCCTGAAGTGAGCTGCGTGAAATTGATGTATGGGTGCATAAACAACTGTCTGGGGTACACTTTTTTTATTGTTTAATTGATTCTTAAAAGTCTGATTTGTTTAATTGATGAGGAAAATAAGAATTATTATCATTTTTTGCTTGTTTAATTGATTTATAAAAATTGATTTGTAAAAGTTGATTTGTATAATATTGATGTGTAAATAATTCTTATTTGTGCTTGTTTAATTGATTGAAATGTAAAAGTTGATTTGTTGATTTCAATATGCATCATATTGAAGGCAAAAGACCTGTTGGAGGTACACTTTCGCAACGCTAAACTCAAAATCGCAATGTGAAAGAAAAAATCGCAATGCGATAGTCTAATACGCTTTGCGATTTTCTCGTTGCGATAGTCAAATACCCGTTGCGATAATAAAATTCGTGTTGCGATAGTCAAATTCGCGTTGTGATTTTCTCGTTGCGATAGTCAAATAGCCGTTACAATAATCAAATTCGCGTTACGATAGTCAAATTCGCGTTGCGATAGTCAAATTCGTGTTGTGATAGACAAATTCGCGTTGCGATAGTCATATTCGTGTTGCGATAGTCAAATTCGCGTTGTGATTTTTGAGTTGCGATAATCAAATTCGCGTTGCGATAGTCAAATTCACGTTGTGATATTCAAATGAATGTGTAATAAGTGATAACAACTGAACATATCATAGCAATGTTCAAACTCAAGTTACTAATACATGCCTAACTGAAAATGTTAAAAGTTTACACATAAAATACACATAATAGTCAAATTCGCGTTGCGATATTCAAATGAATTGTAATAAGTGATAACAACTGAACAGATCATAGCAATGTTCAAACTCAAGTTACTAATACATGCCTAACTGAAAATGTTAATAGTTTACACATAATACAACGTTTGCATTTAAAAATCACCTAAATTAATAATCCCAAAAGGTGAAGCCGGTTGTGAATGGGATTTTGATTTTCTTGATTTTGATTGATCTTGATTGTGATTTGATTTTGATGATCTTTCCTTGCACCGGCTACATGTCGATCTCTTATTCTCTTCACCCTTAGACGGTATACGATCGTGACTTTTTGGTCGGCCAGGTAGCCTTCTGTCCATGGCTGGTGGCAAAACTGTTTGTAAGTCATTTGGTATGTCACATTAAGAAGGATGTGGAATAGGGTAGATAATCTCGGCATAAGTCTGTCGATATACTTCTGTAGTGTAGCAATCCATAGCGTATGCGCTTGAATCATCTTGGTTTAGATGAAGAGCAACTTTTATAACATGCCCACACGGATAACTAGATGTTTGCCATTTCATACAACTACACGTCTTTACATTTAGATTAACAAGCCCATTTAAGTTATTATCCAGTACTTCAAACAAAGTGTTTGAACATGGTTCAACTCTCCATGACGTTGACTTCACAACACGTTTCGTTATCTTCTTTTCAGTCCATGGTGTAACATGATGTTCCAATGTTCCTGTAAATTTAAATAAATAATACTTAGTAAAATATAAGATAAGTTACGAATTTAAAGAAATAATACCTGCATGGTTTCTTTTCTTGTAGTACCACTGTTGAATACAGGCTCGAAAAAACTCCATTAACATAGTAATGGGTAATTTTCGGGAATGACGACTTAGAGCGTTGATTGATTATGCACTATTAGACGTCATGAAACCATATCTTGCTCAAAGTTAATGTACTCTTGACCATCTTTCAAACCCGACATCTTCTAGTGTTTGAGCACACTAAGGCAAAACACGTCTTAAACAATTTATATGCTTATTAAAATCCACTTCCCGATAAGCTTTTACAGCCTTCTAGTATGTCCATTTGTGATTTTTTATACTAGCAGACCTTGATTTTAGATTTCTATATAAATGAACACCACAAAGTCCATGAAAAGCATCTGGGAAACACCTTCTAACAGCGTTGTCAATTGAGTTTGCCATATCGGACATGATTGTCAGATTGCTAATAGGACCTATGCAATCCCTAAGATGCCCCATAAACCATGTCCATGAATTAGAGGTTTCAGATTTGCCAACCCCGTAAGCTATTGGCAGTATCTCATTATTAGCATCCATGGCTACTGCTAATAAGTTTACTCCAAGGTATCGACCTTTTAACAGTACTCCGGCAACTATAATAATTGGGCGCATGCAAGTAATAAACGAACGAATCTACAAAATCATATACACAAGAAATATAATCATTTAAAAGTGAAATGCATGTAACTAACAAAAATGAGTCAACAAAATTATATTGATTTACTAACCGCAGCACCAATGGCGATAAACAGCAACTCAAAGCATCCATCTCTATCTGTTTTGATATGAGTTACCGACCCATGATTTTTTAGCTTTAAATTGTGACAATAAGCCAGCAGTTGGGCAAACGATGCTTATGGCGACGCCCTCAACAATTCCAAGGCATAACATTTGACTCTCCAAGCTTGAGAATATGAGATACTAATCTTGAACCGAGCATTCATGTCAGTCATAATTTCATGTCCCCGATATACCCTGCCATTCAAAAACATTAACTCATCCAGAAAACCACCCAACACCTTTTTGTTTGCCTGTCTATGGTGAGGAAAAACTTGGGTTCTTGAACATGTATGTTTATCAATAAAAGTCCTAACTTGAAACATTTCGCAATCTTTTATCCTCTTTGCAATCATACGCCACGTATAGTTTTTGTCAATCATACACCTTGTTTCGAAACGATCTTTGCTTGATTTGTTAACTTTTATTTGATAGCCATCTTCCACACATTTCGTATACAAAGCTATCTTCAAGTCTTCTTTTGTATCAAAACAATCATCTTTCTTGATACGAATAATTTTTGTGTAACAATCAACTGCTATTTTTACCAACTCTTCTTCCGGTATCTGAAGTAATTCCGGCATTTTCCAGTTATACTCCCGTGGCATTTTCTTCAGAGACTTTTCTTCGGGGATTTATTCTTCTTCTTTTTCTTCTTCAGGGTTATATGAATTACATAATGGATGTTCAACATGTTCATTCACAGTCGTAACTTTCTCCTCATTATCATCAACAACATCTTCCTCGGCAGCGGCTGTTTTATCATCAAAATTCGGGTATTGATCAATATCAAAATCATTACACGCAGGGTCTGTTTCTTCTTCTGAAACATCATCAAAATCCGAGTATTGACCAAGATCAAAGTCTGGGTATTGACCAAGATCAAATTTCGAATACCGACTAGTACTCACAATTTTTTCTGTTGGCTCATCATCGTCTAACTGGTTAATACGAAAACTGGAATTTGGTGCTGAAAGCTGATTAGGATTTGGATTAGGGAAAGGTTGTGGGTTTTGAGATTGTGTTTGGTATTGGAAATGTGGTGAAACAAAATTTGCTTGGTGATGAAATTGTGGTGGAACCATTAAATTTTGAGCACCATAAACTGGGGTTGAAAAACTTAGTTGATTATTACCCGCTACTGACCCAACTTCACTACTTCTAGGTTCAACAACATACAATGTAACATCATCTTGCGAAACACTAATGTAAGCAATGAATCGTTCAACATCTTCATTGTCGGTTAACAAATAAACTTTACATTTTCTCTGATAAGATAGCCTAAATCCACTTAAGGGCTCTAAATTCAATTTATTTGCAACACGTAACATTAGAGTTTCATAAGTTAACTTTTTTAATGACAGTTTTAGTTGAAGATTCATGGGTAAAGGCATATATTGTAAAACACCATGAACATTCTCCCATGACCCTCCAAAACACAATTCTATCCATACATAATCAACATTAGATGATTTCATTATTGTAAATTAATTTACTAAACAAACGAGCTGCGAAACTAAAACTTGTTGCCGGATGAGGAAGGATGTCATTGGATATAGGAACGGATGTCGCCGGAGAGAGTGATAGATGGAGATGGAATGAGTTGTGATTTAGGGATTTAGGTTATGAGTTGCTTCTGCTGCGTAGTTTTATACCCAAAACATTTGTGTTACGAAACTAAAACCTGTTGCGAATTTGAAATTCAGTGTTGCGACAGTCAGAATCACGTTGCGACAGTCAGAATCGTGTTGCGATAGTCAGCATCGTGTTGCGACAGTCAGAATTGCGTCGCGATAGTCATAATGCATTGCGATTTACATATTCTCATTGCGATAGTCGGAAAATCGCAACGCGAATTTGGAAAATCACAATGCGATAGTCAGAATCGCGTTGTGAATCTGGAAACTGATTTGCGATACCGGAGATCGCGTTGCGAATTATCGATCGCATTGCGATTTAGTTGGTCATTTTGGCAAATCCAAAAAAAGTTGGTTAAAATCGTATATTATAAGGCATTTTTGGTCACTGAGGTTATTTTCTCTACCAAAAAATGTAACACCCCCGACCCGTACCAGACCCAGATATGAATTTGAGGTGTCACATTAACTTTTCAACGCTTTGACTCTTTGAAAATCCGACCAAGAATTTGAAAATGAAAACAAATATTGAATATTTGTGCATAACTTTAATAAAACATAAATACAATACATATCAGAGCATCTACGATTTAAACATTTATAGTACATGCAAACCAAATTTCAAATAACAAAATCACGTACCATACAATTCAGTCTGATATGATATTCTTCAAAAGTATGTTATCCTTCCCTAGCTTACTCTGCTACCTTCTCTGAATCTACGTGTGAAAACACTCACACGCAAAGTCTTTGACTTAGTGAGGCATAAATGAGTATAATAAAACATTTAAACATATATGTAAATATTTCAGAAGAAACATTAAATACAAAAACACAATACATTTCATAACATATAACATAAACTATTAAGCATTGTTTAATTCATATACATTTTGTTTAATTAGCCCAACATATATCACTGAGAACTCAAGTTATGTGAGTACTTTAAGGTTGTGCACTATAATTGTATTCGAAACTGCCATATGGATTTATCCCGAAGGATCGCGTTGAATTATCCCGGAGGACCACATAGAATTATCCCGAATGATCGCGTAGAACCCTCGACTCTAATTCTCATAACACATACTTTGGGCTTTAACCATATATTTGTTTCACGTAGTATTATTCAAATTATCATTTATTCACATAAAACATATACTCATAGTATTTCACATAGAAGTACTCAAATTATCAATTATTCACATAGAACAATTACTAATATCAAAGTAATCAAAATAATGTTGTTAAAATACGATTTATCTAAAACTATAACATAATACAAATCCTTTTATTCAAAAACATTTGAGGTTGGCTCATCACAAACTGTCCTCATATCGAATATAAAAGAAGTAAGTTGCACTCATATTTGCCTCTCTTAAGCCCTAAACAACTCATTTTCACTTTCACTCTATCTTTATACGTCAATTCGTTATGCACTTGCTTTCAATAGAATCTACACATTAACATGACCAAGATGAATATCGAAGCTCAAATAGCTGCTAACCAATCAATATTTACATAACTAAATAAAACATCTAATTCATAATTTCAAGTTGAACAGTATCGGTACTCTACATCCAGTACCGATACTTCCCTTTTATGGTACCGATACCTACCTTAATATCGATACACAAATTGTATTATGTAATTTCATATTCAATTATAGTACCGGTACCTTGATATTGGTATCAATAACTCAATTATCGATACTACCCCTTCAATATCAATTCTATTCATTCGATTCATATGGTATCGATAATGTTCTTCCTGTACTGATACCCTTGCCTAGAATTCACTTATTTTACTTCGAATTTAACCCAAAATTCACCTAAATCTCATAGTTCTAACTCCATTCATGCCCTTAAACTCAATAACACTCATCCCAACCAACTTACATCAATTAAAATCCCTTTAACATATAAAATTCTCCATAGAACACTTAAAAATAAAAATCATGCCCAATCTTCAACATTGTACCCAATCCTTTCTAACACTTCAAACATCTTATTCATACCTTTTACAAGTCAAATATACTTTTAAAATCCAAAACCAAATTTCATCAACTCTCTTAAAAACCCATTTTATCAAATTATCATTAACTCATCAATCTCATAGTTTTTAGTCATCTTTAAGCTTTCTTAAGCTTCTTACCACCCGAAGATTCAAAACCAATTCAAAATTGAAAGAAGCAACAAACTTGAAGAATACTTACCTTAGCAATGGAGCTCACGGTAGAAGAGAAGAAAAGAAGATGAAGATAAGAGTTCTAGGCCTTTTTTTTCCTTTTCATTACATATTATATTGCCTTAAAATGAATTTTAATTTCATTTCATGCCAAAAGAGCATTTTTCCCTTCCATCCTTCAATCTTTAATAATTAATCCTAAACAACATTTCCCAAATCTATCCTTGAACATTTTAATTTATCAAAATCAAACCACTAATTTTTTAATTCTTACACTTTAGTCACTAACCCGTGTTTGGAATATTTTAGAAGAACTATAGTCTAAACCTGGTCATCGAGCTAAATGTAGTTAAATAAAGCACTTAATTTGAGGCAACCCATTTGATTTAATTTTTTTTGTTTATTTGTTTTTGAATTTATTTTCAATTTTATTTGTTTTATACTTATTTTTTTTGTTTGAAATTTTTAGTACCCCAAATACTTTAATCAAGCTAAAAGTTGAAGCAAATCCAACAAATTTGATCATATATCACTCAAAGTGCCAAAGCAACGCACATTAACATTGAAGACGCACGTTAGCACCCACAATGCATGTTAAAAAACCTTACCCTACTAAGACCCCTTTGCCGCCCACCTCCAATTACCAAAAATTCTAACATCTTTTTACCACCTTTTTAGCCAAAACAATCCAATCCTTATTAAACTCTTTTTTTAATTATTATTATTATTATTATTATTAATTTTAATTATTTTCTTTTCTTTTCGAAATCTTTAATCAACCAAAACCCTTTATTTTCTTTTAATTCCATTAAATTAATTAAACTCCTACTCTAACTTAAACTCTTTTTCTCTCCATATTTAAACCCTTGATTTCTTCTCCTTTTAATCCCACACATCACTTATTTTCTTCAAAACTTCAAAACCTTGAAAACCTTTTTCTTGATTTCTTTGCTCCTGTATCCTAACACTGCATTGTTGATTACTAAACCTGACATTATCACCATCACCGACCATCACGGGCCACCACACACATGTCGTCGATTGTTGTCGTTCACCGATCACCATTCATACCACCGGTTAGTAGTTCACCATCTTTTTTTCTTCTTTTCATATTAATTATTTGCTGCAAAAATTTCAAGATAGACACCCAATATAAATTCAAATTACCTACATACTCCTAATTACACTTATATCGTACTCTCAAGCAGTTCCAAAGGAACTACCATATTGTTTTCGATAATCGAGCATGGTTGATTCCTTTGACTTGAAATAGTAAGTAATAGAGTGAGCTTTTGGAAGATCATTAATAAAAAACTATCAGTTGATTTTAAAGGACAAGCATGTAAATAGTAAAGCATGAATTTTCCTTAGTTATTTAATTATCTATATGTATTAGTGAAGAGCAGAGATTCCGCTGATATTTCTTTAGGTAATAGACAAAAAGCTTATAGTTTAGAAGAACATATTGAGGAGATCGAAATAGAATGTCTAGTATGTACCCAAAAAAACCACAAAAATGAAATCATATATTAAAAATAGTAGTATTTTATTTCAATAAAACAAAATTTTTAAAATCACTGTAATACCCTCCACCCGAATACTGCACATACAGTCCCTAAAATTGCATCCATAAGGACTTATCCTAAGCACACAACAAATGATTTACCAGGTTGATTAGAGTTGAACCTTCGTAATCCAGACTACTACCCATACATATCCAGTAGAAATCAGATTGAGCAATAAACTTTAATATTAAAATCATGATCCAGTAGAATATTGTAAAATTGACAATGTAGTTATTTAAATCACATTAATTCCCTCTATCCGTACACCATAATACAGTCCCCGTACAAAGGGAATGCCTTAGGGCCTTAGAGCCTACTCAAAGAATACCTTGAGGCCTCAGAGCCTACCCAAGAAAGCACGTTGGGGCCTCAAAGCCTACCCAAGGGAACATCTCGGAGCCTAAGAGCATACCCAAGGGTCACCTTAGGTTCGTAAGGATTTACCAGCTTGATCAGAGATGAACCTCTATACTCCAACCTGCATAGATAGTGTCCCAATAAAACGGTTCAAGTAGTAGCCAGTAGTTCTATGATTCATACATTAGGCATATTTCATTTTTTCAGTAAAACAAGTAACCAATAAATCAATATATCAATCAGTAAAAACAATTATAAATCAAAATATATTAATTTATAATTTCAATACAAAGAAAATGGTCATGTAGCATATAGGGAACACACCAAAAGATTCAGTTATTTTTCGGATGTAATTGATCGTTATCAGGAAGAAAAACGTAGAACTTCTATAGATTGGACGGAATTCAGAATTGAGGTCTCTATAAAAAAGGTTCGTTTATTCTAGATTTAATCAACATTCAGAAATTGATGTTTCGAAAATCATTTAAGATTCGAGTGTATCATAAAGGTACTTAGGAACCTTTACATAAGAATTATCGAAGATATAGATATAACATGCATGTTTCTATTATTTAGGCAAACAATGGTATTTCAGACATTTTAATTTCTGATGGATTCTTAGTAACTTAATCCAATAAGGGTAAAACGGTAGTTTGCATTATTCTGAATTTATATCGAATTATCATGATATCAAGTCAAATCGTACTAACTGATCTCTACACTGTAAAACTTGTCAATAATCTGGATTAAGTATACTTCATGAATAATCACTTCTCAATATTGATTACGCTGGTTGAACTGATCACTTTCAGAATCACCACTAAAAGAAACTTGAGGAGACGAACAAGTATCCCAATGGTATTATTTATTTCTATGATGTATCAGTATCAAGAATTCTCAGCATACTTAGGTTATACTCCAAAACCTTTAGGGATGATACAACATTTAAGTTTATTGATGTTTCTAGAATTTATCCAAAGACATTCACTTATTCCAAGTCATTAGGATATTTAGATCATTTCAACACTCAAGGTTACTTCGGTCGTCTTAGAGTATATCGATATTCTAACTCTTTTTGGTTCAAGGGTATTTTGTTCATTTGAATACTGGAGGTTATTTTACTTATTTTTTAGCTTGAGGACATTTCGATAATTATGTTCAATCCAAACATAAGTACGTTTTCTGGTAATTTGGTCAAGTAGGTCTTTTCAGGGTTATTTTTCACTTTCAGGGGCAATCTTGGTCTTTTTGTAGTATAAATACATTTCTTAATTTTACTCCATATGGCTATTTTTGTAATTTATTATCCAATTATTCTTGACATTTAACCTTTAAAGAATTTAATCACAATTCACAGATCATGAGGTTAATTTATTTACTAATTGATTACTAAACTTAATTATTTCCAATCGATCTTCCAATATCTTATGTGAGCCACCTGAGTCTTATACAGTGTTCTTCCTTTATATCGTATTCAGTTTGAATCCAACAATAATTAAATACACCTAATTGACCAATCATTTTCATTCATACATTTATGAATTATCAATGAGTTCTGTGGGTAGTAGTGTATTACTTTGGTCTCTACGCACATCAGTCGAACAATTAAACTCAATTCAAATGCCATCACATTTGATTTCGACATCCCATAATATCTCGATGACATGACAAAACAATAAACAACAGAAATAGAACTTAAACGGGAAAAATATTCGAATCAGAAATTAAAATGTTGAAAAACAACTTACCGAGTTTGAATTTGGTAAAATGGACTTCGGATTCGATCTCAGGAAGTCAAAAACATAAAATATGATTTTTTTCAAAAAAGTTGACTTTTTGATCAAAGTCAACGGGTTAGGTCAATGGTCAATAGGTCTGGTTAACATTCAATGGTTTGACTCAGTTCAGTCTGAGTGGACTCAGCTGACTCGATTTGAGTTGACTTGGCTGACTCGGTCTGAGTTAACTCGGCTAACTCAGTAGGTTGATTCATGAGTTGATTCGGTTCTAGATATTTTGATCGGCCGCGAAGTACCACGGGCAGGGGTAACACGTGAAGGCGCGTACGGCAGCGAAATAGGCAATTTCAGGTGACCGATTGCTTATTTATTATCCGCGACGGTGTTCGGAGAAAAACACGATGATAGGAAGCTTCGTCAGTTGGGTTTTGGTCGGAATGACCTTGGGAACACGATGAGAAGGGAGGTGAAGCAAACAGTTGATGAGTGTTCAGAATCGTTAATCTTTGCTCGTTATTTCTTCGATTTTGTGGAATTATTGCTGCTGAATTGGTCGTGTTATACTTTTTTTGGGCAGGTCCTTACCTTCCAAAATTAGTGACAAAACGGGCGCATTCTGCATATTTTATTATTTGGTCACGGTTGGAGACATGGGCACGACTGTGTGCACGACGCGGTGTGACATGGCAGTTTCTAGGTCCAGTCAGCAACAGTTTCTAGAAGACTTCCTCTGCACGCCTTCTGGAAGATTGACGAGCAGAGTTGCATTAGGAGACTAGTTTAAGTTTGAATTTAAATTAAAAAAACAATTATCTTAGGTTTATTTTATTTTATTTTCTTGTTTATCCTTAGGCTTTGAGAGGCTATAAATACCCACTTGGGGTAACCCTAAAATCATCACTTAGATTACAATCTTCTTTTCTCTCTAGTTTTTATAAAAGCTTTCTCTTTTTACTTTTCAAGTTCTTTTCATTTTTCTTTTATTTTTCAAGCTTTGTTTTCAATATGCTAAGTATGACTTTTGTCATGCTTAACTAAATTTTTTCATAAGCCGAGAGCTGACGCGATGACTCAATTCCAACGGGAGAATTGAAACAGGCCCTTAATATCTTTAGAATATCTCTCTCAATCTCTGCGCTTAGTTTTCAAAATCAAATATTGGCTTTGTTCAAGAGGTTGTTGCGATTAAACGTGTGGGAGGAAGATTCGGCTTATAGAAAGCAATTCGACTTCCTGGGAACACACTTGGAGAGATGGCTTCGCCAAGAGGGAATTGAGATCGAAATTGACGGTTATTGAAGCAACAATCCGAGTCGGTCACCATGGACTTAAACGATAATTGATCTACGGCAATTGATGTTGTTAGAGTCAATTACCGAAGCCGAAATCAAAGATTGCCTTGGGTATTTGGTATACAAGATAGAGTCACGGGGATTGCCCTTCTAGACAAAGTAACCGACGCGAATCCCGGAGGGAAAATCTTATTCGATGATCTAAAGGAGATTGAGTCAAAGCAAAACAAGGCTTGAGGCTATTTTTACAGTATTCATTCACAACTTTTATTCTCTTATTTTTACTTTAATAGCTTTTATTTATTTAATCATTTTTATTACTATTTAAATTTCATTTCACCCCTCATTTTACTGTCTTTCGCCTGCTTTAAAACCAATCAAACATAAATTTGTGATTTTCTAAGTCCCTGAGGATTCGACCTTTATTTCTCTATACTACGTATTTCCTTATTGACTAATTGAGAAAAAGGAATTATTTTGACATCAAAAACGACAGTTGTCAACAGTCGACCAAATAAGTCGAAAATCGTGAAAATAGGGATGACGATGAGGATTCTGACGAAGCTTCATACAGTTCTCTGCTACAACCTACGGGATCTCACGGTGAGCTCTCAACTGGGTTTTGGTCGCAACGACAAGAAGCTCCCGACAGTACAAGCGGTGATAGTCACGACCAACGGTGAATGGTGACTGGAAATGGGTTTTCTCGAATGATTTTATACAATTTTACGACGATCTGCGGGGTATTCAGAGTAGCTGGCGGTCGGGGTTTGATTGGGGAAATACGCTGGTCATGATGATGGTAGCGGTGCACACCACAGACGACGAATGAGTGCTCGACGGCGAGAGGTCGACGATGAAAGCTTTAAGGGTTTTGGGTTTTTATTCGAAGAACATCGGGGATGAATTCATTCAAGGATTTAAATTCTCAACTAGATAACTTAATAGACATTTAATAAATTAAACATCAATAGTGGCCTAGCCTAAATGGTAGGGTATGGTTCACCAAGCTTCACATGTGGGTTCAAAACCGAGCAACCACACATTTCATTTTTATTAGAAGGGAAGTGTAAATTCCTTATAAGCCCATTGGTTTGATTAGAAATTTTATTTTATAATCTCCAAGTTTCCCTCAAAATTCAACTTAGTCCCTCCATAAACTAATAGAAACTTTTAACCCCAATATTCGGGGTGTCACAACATATCTACCACAGAGGTAGGCGAACAACAATCCATAAGGTAGAGGATACATATCACAGTAGAATAAAGCGTGCCACAATAACAGAGTTAAAATATTCCAAAAAGACGGACGAACATACATAGAGTATACAAAAAGTAAATTAGAAGAATTTTTTTAAAAAAATTAAAAATTAGAAAACAAACAACAATAACTATCTAAATGAGATATGAAAAAACAATTAAAAAAATGAACAGGGACAGGCGACAATCAACATAAAACTAATGTCACCCGACAAAATAAAAAAAAGGAGACGCGGCTCTATTAATCATACTAAGTTCATCACTATTTTATTGTTTATCAGCTAAGTGCATGCAATGTATTCCAAAAGTACACAACAAATAACGTTTTGTTTGTCAACTATCTCTAAAATATGTAAATAAAACTTAAAAGTTTTCGATTGATATATTTTCTTTCTTTTAGATTATGAATTCAATTTTCATTAAGAAAAAGTTTTTCCTTCCCATTCTCCTAAATAAAAATTATTAAAAAATAATATTTTGTTTTGGCAGAATATAAACTTCATCATTTTTCCTTAATTTTAAATTTTTATTTTTAATTTCTAAAAATGGTAAATATATTTACTTAGGATGAATCAACTTCAAATAAATTAATTAATCTCGTGAAATACTAATTAATTATTTCAAAATAATTCATGACCCAGAAATATATTTCAACCAACATATTAATTCACAGAGATAATGCATCTAACTCACAGAGACGATTGAACCGGTGATTATGATGGTGTCAGAGCTTTAGGGGTTTAGTTGAGAGATCTTAGAGTGTTCAGTGATTTAAATTAGAAATTAAGTTATTTTTTTTATTTGGTTAACATGACAATCTATTAATGTAACGAGATTAACGGTTCAGTGGTCAAATTATAATAAATCAATAACATAAATGACTGAAATATAACAATTAAAAGTTAAGTGAACATAAATGAAAACAAAACAAAAGTCACCTCCTGTGCAGTTCATCATTTTGTTTTTAAAATAATCATTTCTTCCATTGTTACTATTTTTTATTCTCAAAAACAACATCTCACGCGCCTCAACAAAAGCGTGAACATACTTTTGTAGTAGAAAAAAAGAATTAAAAATTTATTAGATGACACCAGGATCGGTACACTTCATAAACAACTTGGTAATAAAGTAAGGTTCGATCTTTATGTATACAAAAAATATAACGGTGAGATTCATCTATCAAAATTAATTGTGCATCCAGATT
This sequence comes from Hibiscus syriacus, assembly GCF_006381635.1. Classification (NCBI taxonomy): domain Eukaryota; kingdom Viridiplantae; phylum Streptophyta; class Magnoliopsida; order Malvales; family Malvaceae; genus Hibiscus; species Hibiscus syriacus. The sequence continues at coordinate 3,498,646 of NW_024063485.1, read as the reverse complement.
TAAAAATGAAATTATTGGATAAGCAAAAAAACAAAATTTTGATGGCCTCTTTTCCATTTTTAAAAGTGAAATTATTGGATAAGCAACTTACGGGGTTGGTGAGGCGTTGGGAGATATAAATATAATATATACATTGCGGTGTGTCCACTCTTTAGCTTTATTGCTTTTAGTTTTGGAGACTAATTTTTTTATTGATAAAACTAAACCATCTCTAATCCCCAAACTACTCATTAATTTAAACAAAATTGATATGGTTTTGTGGGGGAGTAGGTGGAGTGGGTCAATTAAATTTATAATATATATGTTCATTTTATATATTCATTTTTATTATATCTAATCTTAGTTTTTAGATTATTATTTGTATATTAATTGTACTTTTTTTCTACAAAGCATTTAATTTATTATGTTATTGTCTCTAATTAGTATTCAAATTATAAATCAATAACATGTGATGATGAATTAAAAAAATTGAGAAAAAATACTATAATTTGTAAGCAATTATATTGGTTGAGTGATAAAAAATGTTTATATTATATCTCATCTTGTATGGATTTAGATATCAATGTTTTCATTAAAAATGGAATATTTATCTACTTAATAAAAATACACTCTAATTAATAAACAATTATTTATAATTTTTTAAAATAATAATATCAATCATTTACTTACAATCTGGCTTATATTAACCCACTCTTTATAAAGATGCCCAAGAATTCTACAAGTAGTGTGATTGTTGTCAACGCACAGGCAACATTTCAAGACGGAATGAGATGCATTTGTAGAATATCCTTAAAGTTGAGTTGTTCGATGTGTGGGGTATTGATTTCAAGGGTCCCTTCCTATCATTATTTAGTAACATATACATCTTACTTGATGTCGACTGTGTATCTAAATGGGTTGAGGCTACGCAGTACCCAGAAACGATTCCAAGACTGTGCATAAGCTCTTATAGAAAAATATCTTAAAATGGTTTGGAATGCCAAGGGAAATCATCAGTGATGAAGGTAAGCATTTCGAGAACAAATTGATTGCCAAGATGTTGCAACGCTTCGGAGTGTCATATAGAATTGCCACGGCATATCACTACCAGAAAAATGGGCAAGCCAAAATTTCCAGTTAGGAATTAAAGATTATTGTAGAGAAGGTTGTTAATCCATCTCGAAAGGATTGGTCCCTAAGAATTGATGAATCAATTTTGGGCTTACCGCACCGCATTCAAGGCACCCCTAGGTTTGTCTCCTTATAGGCTTTTCTATGGCAAAGCTTGCCACCTTCTGGTGAAAATTGAGCATCAGGCATTTTAGGCCATCAAGACTATGAACATGGATTAGGAAAGAGTAGGGCAAAAGCATTTACTGTACCATAACGAGATAAATGAATTATGTGCCTTAGCTTATTAAAATGCGATGATTTATAAAAAGAAAGCGAAGCATTGGCATGGCAAGAAGATATTGCCGCGACAATTTTTGTCAGGGCAATTAGTTCTTCTTTTCAAATATCAGTTAAAACATTTTTCAGGAAAACTGAAATCAAGATGGTCCGGGCCTTTTGAAGTAGTAAAACCTTTCTCCCATAGTGCAGTATTGATCAAGTCCACCTCTAACATACATGAATTTACAATTACAGACATCGATTAAAGCACTACATCGACACTCATGTTGAATGCGATAAGGAAGTGGTTACTCTTGGAGAAGCATAATTATGCTCTCCTGTAGTAATTTTTATTTGTTTTATTTTTATTTTTATCTTTATTTTTTTTCAAATTTGATTTTTATAATTAGTTTGCATTTCCATTTATATTAGTCTTTCTTCTTATTTAATATTTATCTTTTTTTATTTTATTTGAATTTTAGGATAATAGTACAAGAAAGAAAGGAAGTGGATCCAAAGGAGGAGTTTACATTCTAAAGGAATTAATGGGTTTACCTTATTTAAACCCACTAAAACCATAACCACCCAATCCCACACTTTACACCCAATCACCACTGCGCATATCAAAATGTAAAGCACCAACCATCAAGGAGACCATACCAAGTGATAAAATTAACATCATCGAGGCCTAAGCCGTACCACCAATACCACCATATACCAATAAAAGCATCAAGCGATTGGATCAAAGGAAACTCCTCAAACATGGTGATGACCTTTTGAAATAAATCATTCCTTTTACTTGCATTGACGACAATGCCTATCTCGAGTTTGGGGGGTTATCTCATAATTAGTTGCATTCATTTAGTATAGTTGTATCTTAAGTTGTGAAGGTTGTTATTCATCTTGCTATATCGCATTTTTCATGTTTTGCTTTGTGTTTGCATTATTGCGTTGTTGTTCATTTTTTTTCTTTGTGTTCACATTAATTCATGTTGCTCAGTCCAAATTACGATGATATATGTTTTGATTAAAATTAGACAAAAAAAATCACCAAGACTTTTCACTTACCTATGATGAGGTAATTGTTGATAGTATTCCAATGTCACGCATCTATGTAAAATCCCAAATATCATGTCAATGACCAAATTATAAGAATTCAAAACTTAGTGGTTTAATTGAAATAACTTGAAAAGTTCAAGGATTTACTATGGAATTTTGTTAAGGACTTGATATCAAAATTGGATTATTAGAAGGGCATTATAGTCTTTTCAAGAAGGATTTTTATCTTCCTTTTTAAGGGATATAAAACACGTGGAAAAGGGAGAAAGGAAAAAGAAAAGTTTGGAAACCTTGTTATCTTCTTCCTCGTTGCTGAGAGCTCCAGTTTTAAAGGTAAGTGATTTCAAACTGTTTCTTTGTTCAAATTTTGGTTTGGTTTTGAATATTTGGGGGTTATATAAGCTTAAGGAAAGATTATGGTTGATTAAAACTAAGGGATGAGTGAAATAATGATGAATTTGTAAAGTGGGGGGTTTTAAATGAATTGTTGATATGGTTTACTTTTTAGATTTCTATTGATAAATTTGACTTGTGAAGGGTCTAATTAAGGAGTTAGAAAGATGAGAAATGATTAAGAACATGTTTGAAAATTTTGTATGATTTTGAGATACAAGTGTTCTAGTGAGATTTTGGATGTTGACGATTAGTAAATTGAGAAAAATTGGTTTTGATGAATGAAGTTGAGTTTAAAGGCATAAAGGAAGATAAAAGTAGGAGCTTTAGGTAAGTTTTAGTTAAATTGCGAAATAAAAATGGTAATTTCTGGGAATGGTATCGGTACTGGAAGAACAATACCGATACTTCAAGGCAAAATCAGTTTGAGTTCAAGGATCAATATCGGTACTAATTGAGGGAGGTATCGATACTGAAAGGGGAGTATCGATACCAAGAGTAAGGTACTGATACCATAGAAGGGAAGTATCGGTACTCGAGTGGGAGTACCGATACTAATGCGCCTGAAATGATAAACTAAGTGTTTCTTTCAGCTTAAGTTATTATGTGTGGTTATAAGCGATATGAATTGTGATATTTATTTTCGATTGTTCTTATGTAGACATAGAACAAAGACAAGTTACAGACACTTCAACATTATAAGTTATCGATCAAAAGTGATAAGGATTCATTTAGGACTTCAGTGAGGCAAAGGTGAGTGCAACTCATTTGTTTATATTTGATTTGAGGGCGGCTTGAGATAAGCCAACCTCAGAGTTTTTGATCGAAAACCTTTCAATTTCTTTTATGTTATATTTTTACAATGTTTTATTCAAGCTATATTATTCAAGCTATGTTAGATGCTTATGTGTACATGATTATGAAAATGTGACGTGTGAACATGTGTATACAAAAATACTTGATGTAAAAGTTCCTATGTGAATAAGATATCCTTTGAAAAATGAAATGATAAATAGTTATATGGTTAAAAGCCCAAGGTATAAGTATGAGGATTACATGTATAGTTGGCATGTCAAGAGTCGAGGTTCTATGTGGTCTTTCGGGAAAAAACTATGTGGTCCTTCGGGAAAAATATGTGGCACTTCGGTGCAAATTATGCAAGCTATGGTGACTGCATTAGTGCACAACTTTAATATACTCAAATACTTACAGTTCTCAGTAATATACATTGGGCCATTAAAAATAAAGTTCCATGAATCGAACAAAGAATAAAAGAATATATTCTTGTTATGAAAATCAATTTGAATCCCTTATGAAATGTTTTATTACATGAATAATAATTTTTGTTTATAAAGTTTTATATGACTCATATTTGCCTCACTAAGTTAACGACTTAGCGTGTGATTGTTTCTGACATATGTTTGAAGAAATTAGTGGATTAAGGTCAAGTGAGGACATCATATTCCCGTGAAGATCATATCAGAACAATTTAAATGTAGGTTTTTTGTAAATTATAAACTGTTGGCATGTACTACAAGTTAAATTGAAATGCTCTGATATATTTTGTAAACTTATACTTTATTTTTTATGTAAATTATTAAGTGTTTATTTAAATATTAATGTGAGTTTTATTATTTGCTTTAATTCAAGGGTTCCATCATTTTAATACAAATAAAAGTTTAAATTTTCCCTTTTTTTAATAGTCAATGATTTGAAAAGTCAATGTGACACCTCGAATTTGTATCCGAGTTGGGTACGGGTTAGGGGTATTACATTTAATGATATCAGAGCTATAGTTTAATTGGTTTTAAGTTCGAAATGAAGTCATTTTTGTTTCACAAGTGTACATGCCAAATATGAGTTCAGTCTCTCTGATCAGATAAGGTAACTAGTATGATGTCCTTACTAATAAAATAATGATTTGATCTTATTAGATGTCAGATTTTGAGGGCTCCCAAAGTGAAGCGGGAGATAAGAATGAAGACAGTAGCAACTCACTTGCCCCATGTAGGTAGGGTGACGAGCAGGCATATTAGGGAGTGCCTGTACAAGATCAAGGGACCTTTTTCCATATGTTGGACACGATTCTGACGCATTTCCAACTGTCGGCTCCCTCAGCTCCTAAGATGAATGTGGCTAAGGACCTTAGAAGTCCGAATTTAAAAGAGAAGCTAAGGAAGGTCCCGTTGCTGTCGATTTATGGCTTAACGACCTTAAGATAATGCTTGAGAATATATATTATTCTGAAATGGAGATGTTGGATAGGGTAGTTTCGTCATTGTGAGGTCAAGCCAAAATATGGTGGTCTAATGTGACGATGAGAGCTACAAGGGACCATGTGACATGATCATTCTTCTTGGAAGAATTTAAGAACAGATACATCAAAGATCAGTTCATTCGTCAAATGAAACAAGAATTTAGAGTTTAAAGCAAAAGAAATCGCATTGTGTAAGTTCGAGTGCGAGTTTAACAAGCTGAGCATATTTGCAGCGAAGTTGGTTCTAACGAAAAAAGACTCATGTGATTGGTTTGTAGAGGGTTTACACCCCCGATTAAAAGAGCTACTATTAGCATTGAATCTCTTTTCTTTCCCAAGAGGTAGTGAATCAAGCAAAAGCCCTGGACAAACTCAAAATAAGAGATTTATGGAACAAAAGACACAATGGAATAAGAGAACTAGTGTTTCATCAAGTGCATCGCAAGCAAAGAAAAGTCGAGGTTAGAATTTTTGACCTCATACTAGATCAGAGTTAGCAGCATCCTCTGGTAGAGGATCAAATTTGAGAAGAGCCAGATAGACTCACTCAGTGGAGTCAGGAGTGGAAAAGCCAAATCAATGTCAGCACTGTGGAAAACATCATAGTGGTGTATGTCGAAGAGTCTCAAGAGCTTGTTTTAAGTGCGGAGAGGCGAGACATTTTATTCAGGACTGCCCAATGATGATCGAAGAGCCTTCCCAAACAGAGAGATCCACTGTTGTTTCTCTGAGAGGTAAAGGACGAGGTCGAGGAAGAAATCAGTCTGAATCGGTCACTCAACCTGAAGTGGGCTCCACTACTCGAGTGTACAACCTTAAGACCAGTGAAGATTTTGATGCTCCTGAAATCATTGCAGGTACTTTTCAGATAGCTGATAAACTTGTTTTAGTTCTGATTGATCTGGGATCAAATTATTTTTATGTTAGTAGTAAACTGGTGAAAGACTTGAGAATTATGTTAGAATCTATTCGTAGCAAGGTGATTGTGACTAATACATTACGACATAGTGCCCGGGTGAGATAAATATGTTGAGGGTGTCCTATATGGATTCAGGGAATTGAATTCCCTTCTAATCTAATGAAATTACCCTTTGTTGAGTTCGAGGTTATCTTTGGAATGGATTGACTCTATCATTACCACACCAATTTGCATTGTCAACTTAAGCGAGTTGTGCTGAGAAGTCTCGATGGATCGGAAGTTAATGTGATCCATGAGAGAATCAATTCTTTAGCTAATGTGATATCAATGATGTCGGCTCTGAAATTAATGCTACAAGGATATCAAGCTTATATAGCCAATGTGATCGATACTCGAGTTAATGAAATAAAATTTGAAGATATTTCGACTGTTCGAGAGTTCACAAAAGTATTTCCTGAAGAATTACCTAGATTACCTCCAAATAGAGAGGTTGAGCTTCAAATTGAAGTGATGACAGGAACAACACCAATTTCAATGGCTCCTTATAAGATGGCCCCAAAAGAACTGAAAGAGTTAAAGATTAAGTTACAAGAGCTTTTGGATAAAGGATTTATCAGACCCAGTGTGTCACCTTGGGGTGCTCTAGTATTGTTCGTAAAGAAGAAACACGGTTCGATGCGCCTTTGTATTGATTATCGATAGCTTAACAGGGTGACTATAAAAAACAAGTTTCCTCTTCCAAGAATCGACGATTTATTTAATCAACTTAAGGGGGATGTGGTGTTTTCAAAAATCGATTTACACTCTAGTTATCATCAGGTGAAGATACAAGAAAGGGATGTTCAAAAAACATCGTTTAGTACTTGGTATGGCCATTACGAATTTGTTCATTCGGGTTAAATAACGCACCTGCAGTATTTATGGATCTTATGAATAGAGTTTTACAACTATACCTTGATCAATTTGTGGTCGTTTTCATTGATGACATATTAGTGTATTCAAAGATAATGGAGGAGCATGACGCCCATCTTTGTGTGATTCTTCAAACATTATGAGACAAGAAGCTTTATGCTAAGTTCTCTAAATGCGAATTTTGGCTAACTGAAGTGGCATTCCTTGGGCATGTGGTTTATGCAGAAGGGATTCGGGAAGATCCTCAGAAAATAAAAGCTATATTGGGTTGGGAAGTTCCAAGAAATGTTTATGAAATGCGGAGTTTCTTAGGTTTGGCAAGATATTATCGAAGGTTCGTAAATGACTTTACGATGATTTTCTCCCCTTTGACCAGTCTGTTAAAGAGAGATGTACCTTTCACTTGGACATTTAATTGTCAAAAGAGTTTTAAAACTCTAAAGAAAGTTCTTACGGATGCTCTAGTGTTAGTGCAACCAGAATCAAGCAAGGATTATACAATTTATGGTGACGCTTCCCGTAATGGTCTGGGATGTGTATTAATGCAAGATGGAAAAGTAGTCGTTTATGCTTCAAGACAACTTAAGCCCCATGAGAAGAATTATCCGACGCATGATCTTGAATTAGCAGTGGTGGTCTTTGCATTGAAAATTTGGTGCCACTATTTATATGGTGAGCGTTGCTACATTTTCACATATCACAAAAGTTTGAAGTATTTGTTGACAGAAAAAGAGCTTAATTTAAGAAAAATGAGATGGATTGAATTACTCAAGGACTATGATGCGATTATAGGTTATTATCCCGAGAAAGTCAATGTAGTAGCTGATGCTCTGAGTCGAAAGACTTTTGCCGCTTTGCGTATGTTAGATGCCCGAATAGTATTAAAGGACAATGGTACGTTGATGGTTGAGTTAAAGTTAAAATTGTTATTGTTAGAACGAATTCAGGAGTTGCAAAAGAATGATGATAAGTGTTTAGCCTGGTTTGAGCAAATGGAAAAATGTGAAATCAAGGACTTTGAAGTAAAGTCTAATGGATGTTTATACTTCAAAAACCAAGTTTGTGTTCCTAATGTTGACGAGTTGAAAAGAGATATACTTTATGAAACACATTTTCATCCATTAACTATGCACCAGGAGGGAACAAGATGTATCAAGATTTGAAATAGCATTTTTGGTGGCCATACATGAAAAGAGACATTACAGAGTTTGTCTCAAAGTGTCTTAATTGTCAACAAGTAAAAGCTGAACATCAAGTGTCTTCAGGATTATTGCAACCGATCTTGATTCCTCAATGGAAATGGGAAAGAGTTACGATGGATTTTTGTAACAGGGTTACCTTTGTCACCCAACAAAAAGGATTCAATTTGGGTTATTTTGGATAGATTAACCAAAACAGCTCACTTCATTCCTATTCGAATGGATTATTCGATATACGAGTATGAAGAATGATATCTCAATGAGGTAGTTCAACTGCATGGAGTATCCGTTTCAATAGTATCTGATAGAGATACAAGATTTACTTCAAGATTTTGGAAATCTTTGTAAGGAGCTTTAGGTACTCGATTGAACTTTAGTACTGCTTTTTCATCCTCAAACCAATGGTCAATCAGAGCGAATGATTCAAATGTTGGAAGATATGTTACGAGCATGTGCTATTGAATTTCATGGATCGTAGGAAAAGTATTTGCCGCTTGCGGAATTTGCATATAATAATAGCTATCAATCAAGCATTAAAATTGCACCGTATGAAGCCTTGTATAGAAGAAAGTGTAGAACGCCACTTAATTGCTATGAATTAAAAGATATGGAAATTCATAGCGCATACTTGATTAAACAAGTTGAAGAAAAGATTAAGGTAATCCAGCACAATCTTAAAGTGGCATCAGATAGACAAAAGTCATATGCGGATTTAAAGAGGAAAAAATGAATTTCAAGTAGGCGATAAAGTTTTCCTCAAAGTATCACCTTGAAAGAAAGTACTCCGTTTTGGGTGTAAAGGAAAGCTTAGTCCTAGATTCATTGGAACTTATGAAGTTTCGAAGTGAGTTGGACCCGTGGCATATCAGTTAATCTTTCCACCAGAGTTAGAAAAGATTCACGATGTATTTCATGTGTCTATGCTTCGGAGATATCGATCAGATCATGCGCACATCATAACTCCAGACAAGATAGAAGTTCAATTTGACCAGTTCAGATTCTTGCGTATGAAATCAAGTAGCTAAGGAACAAGACGATTCCGCTAGTTAAAGTTCTCCGGAGAAACCATAAAGTAGAAGAAACTACTTGGGAACGTGAAGAAGATATGACGAGACAATATCCCTACCTCTTTGTGCAATGAAAATTCGAGGATGGATTTTTCTTAAGGGGGAGAATTGTAATATCTCAAATATCGGGTCAGTGACCAAATTGTAAGAATTCAAAACTTAGTGGTTTAATTAGAATAACTTGAAAAGTTTAAGGATTTATTGTGGAATTTTATTTAGGACTCGATATCAAAATTGGATTATTGGAAGGGAATTATGGTCTTTTCAAGAATAATCTTTATATTTCCTTTTTACGGATATAATACACGTGGAAAAGGGAGAAAGGAAAAAGAAAAGTCTGGAAACCTAGATATCTTCTTCCTCTTTGCTGAGAACTCCAATTTTAAAGGTAAGTGATTTCAAGTTGTTTGTTTGTTCAAATTTTGTTTGGTTTTGAATATTTGGGGGTTATATAAGCTTAAGAAAAGATTATGGTTGATTAAAACTAAGGGAGGAGTGAAATAATGATGAATTTGTAAAGTGTGTTTTTAAATTAATTATTGATATGGTTTAGTTTTTGGATTTCTATTGATAAATTTGACTTGTCAAGGGTCTAATGAATGAGTTAGAAAGATGAGAAATGATTAAGAACATGTTTAAAATAGTGTATGATTTTGAGATACAAGTGTTCTAGTGAGATTTTGGATGTTTAAGAGTAGTAAATTGAGAAAGTTGGTTTTGATGAATGAAGTTTAGTTTAAAGGCATAAAGGGAGATAAAAGTAGGATATTTAGGTAAGTTTTGGTTAAATTTTGAAATAAAAATGGTAATTTCTAGGCAAGGGTATCGGTACTGGAAGAACAATACCGATACTTCAAGGCAAAATCAGTTTGAGTTCAAGGATTAGTATCAATACTAATTGAGGGAGGTAGCGATACTGGAAGGGGAGTATTGATATCAAGAGTAAGGTATCGATACCATTATCAGGTTTGAAATTCCAGAATGCCAAAATGGTATCTGTACCTTACTGGGTATCGATACCATAGAAGGGAAGTATCGGTACTGTAAGTATCGATACTGTAGTGGGAGTACCGATATTAATGTGCCTGAAATGATAAACTAAGTGTTTCTTTTAGCTTAACTTATTGTGTGTGGTTATAAGTGATATGAATTGTGATATTCATTTTCGATTGTTCTTGTGTAGACATTGAACAAAGACAAGTTACGGACACTTCAACGTTATAAGTTATCGATCAAAAGTGATAAAGATTCGTTTAGGACTTTAGTGAGGCAAAGGTGAGTGCAACTCATTTGTTTATATTCGATTTGAGCCAGCTTGCGATAAGCCAACCTCAGAGTTTTCGATCGAAAACCTTTCAATTTCTTTTATGTCATATTTTTACAATGTTTTATTCAAGTTATATTATTTAAGATATGTTTGATAATTATGTGTACATGATTATGAAAATGTGACATGTTAACATGTGTATATGAAAATACTCGATGTGAAAGTGCCTATGTGAAAAAATATATCCTTTGAATAATGAAATGATAAATAATTATATGGTTAAAAGCCCAAAGTATATGTTTTGAGGATTAGAGTTATAGTTGGCATGCCAAGAGTTAAAGGTTCTATGTGGTCCTTCAGGACAAAACTATGTGGTCCTTCGGACAAATATGTGGCACGTCGGTGCAAATTTTGCTAGCTGTAGTGACAGCATTAGTGCACAACCTCAATGTACTCAAATATCTACAATTCTCAGTAATATATATTGGGCCATTATAAATAAAGTTCTATGAATTGAATAATGACTAAAAGAATATATTTTTGTTATGAAAAACAATTTGAATCCCTTATAAAATGTTTTATGACATGAATAAGAATTTTTGTTTATAAAGTTTTATATGAATCGTATTTGCCTCACTAAGTCAACGACTTAACATGTGATTGTTCCACACTTAGGTTTGAAGAAATCAGTTGATTGAGGTTAAGCGAGGACAACGTACTCTCGCGAAGTTAATATCATAACAATTTAGATGTAGGTTTCTTGTAAATTGTAAAATGTTGGCATGTACTACAAGTTAAATTGAAATACTCTGATACATTTTGTAAACTTATACTTTTTTATTTATGTAAATTATTAAGTGTTTATTTAAATAATAATATGAGTTTTATTATTTTCTTTAATTCAAGGGTTCCATCATTTTAATACGAATAAAAGTTTAAATTTTCCCTACTTTTTAATAGTCAATGATTTGAAAAGTCAATGTGACACCTCGGATTTGTATCTGGGTCAGTACGGGTTAGGGGTGTTACATCTTAGGACTCAAAGAAAATTTTGAGATTGTCTTAATGATTCTTGTCATGCTATAATTATTTACCGAATGTCGTGTTTGGTTGACTTGTGGGTATTTTGGCGAATACTTTATTATCATGCATGATTTGTTTATGTTATATGTGAATTGCTAGAGGTGCTCAACTTATAGCCGAATAAATTGTCGCAACAACTATTTAGCTCTAGAACACTCTGTTGCTAAAGCAAATTTGGTGTGCATATCGAATACTAAGTAAATATTCGTGAATAGCATGAGTGAATGAAAGTCTTCATGGGATAACCCTACCTAAACCACTAGGGGTTCGTTGTTGATGGAATCTTACTACTCAAGTACTCATAGGTAGTTGTGATAAGCTGAATCTTTAGTTAAGCTAATTAGAAATTATTGTGACATCTTTTTCCAATTAAAATTTGATCATTTTTGATATTCTCTGCAAATACCCATTGTGGTGAACCTTCTCGACTAAGAGCACACACTCACACAAGTATCATAGGTTGAATTGAGTTAATTTCTCATTATCTTGAGGTTTGAAGGTGATTGGCAGAAAATTGCTAAGTTTATGAGGTAACAAGTGTGAAGCAATGGTAAATGTAATGTTGCCTAATTTCTATAAAAAATGTGGATGTCATGCATTGCTTGAGGACAAGCAATAGTTTGAGTTTGGGGGTGCCCTAAGTGTATAAAAGTGCTACATTTTCTACCATTTTCCCTCTAATTATTGCTAGATTATGGTTCATTCTACTTGCATTGTTGGTGTTTCATGCATAATTCCATAATTTTTGCATCATCACTCAGTTGATCATGCAATTTTATCATTTCTTGTGGAAAAACGTTGTTCGTTGTGTTACTTTGTATAGGAAAAGATTGAATGGATAAACACCACAAAACAAGGGGATAAAGCCTAAAAGTTTGGACTTTCACGTTGATTTTAAAGAGGAAAAGAAGTATTGGTTGCAAGGAAGTTTGAATATAAAGATAAAAGAGAATTAATAGTTCTTTTATTCCAACTAAAATTCTCCTTCAACAAGAATAAAATCATCCCCTATAAAGAGGACCAAAACGCAACATGAAAAAGACGGACGAGAGAGAGATTCTTTTTTTTGGGCTAGACACACTTCTTTTTTCTGATTTATGTTTAGATTTTTCTTCATTTTGTTTCTTAAACGTAGCCATGAACTAAATATATTTGTCTAGAGTTGTTGGGATTTTGTGGATATGAAAACCTTTTGGTTTATGTTGAATTCTTGATTGTCTTTTTAACTCAAAGTTTGTTCATTCTTGGTTCTTAAATTTACTTCGAGTGAATTGGGAGAGGATCTTGAGAGTTATACATTTATCTAATATCGGGATAGTTAGATTCATGAAGCGAATGAACATGATCTTCATCTCATGTGGAAACGTGTTGGGTGATTATGTTGAACGCGTCACTCTCTATTAGCACTTGTGAGTCTAACAGTTGAGAAGCCAAACGAATATCAATCTGAAAGTGCCCGGACATCCACCAAAACTGGATCGTATTGGCAGTAATAGTGCCCGAACGTCCACAAAAGCTGGACCGCATTGGCAGCAACAACTTAGCCATCATCATCACGCACGAGTCCACCCACACCAGCAGTATGAGAACCATATTGGAATGAGTCATCCACGTTGGTTTCCAGTGCACCTCAAGGAGGCTTACACCAACGTGAGAAACTACTTGTGTGATTGAGCTGTTGCAGTGTAGGCAGCTTGCAAGGCACGACTGGATGTGATAAGTTGTCTTCTCGGAGTTCGACGCCCTTCATGTAGTGGCATTTCAGACATTTCCATATACGAGAGTATTTAAGATATTTTAGAATTTTGATATTTTTAGATATAATACTATTTTCTATTTTATACATTTAGGATTTTTAATCCCATTCTTAAGTACTATTGCTATTCTACATAATTCTCCTATTTTAGACCTACAAATTTCATTTGTTAGATTTTAGGGGTATTTTGATAATTTATACTACTTAAATACATTCTCATCATTTCATAAATTAGGACATTTCATAATAATTCGTAGATATTCGGCCGTTATAAGAGATACTTCTAGTTTTTCAACATTAGAGAGTATGATATTCAATAAGGAAGTATGGATACTCATGCGAAGAGTTTGGATACTCAAACAGAGAATACATATACTCAAGCAGAGAGTATGCATACTTGAGTATCGATAGTATCGATACTCACTTAATGATATAGATACCAAACAAATAGTATCGATACCAAATTGATGACATTAGAACCAAAATGATACGTTAGAGTGCCTTGAATCATTCAGTATCGATATTGCCCAAGAGAGTATCGATATTGTATGAATAATATGGATATTGCATTAATTATTATCGATACCAAACCTTTAAAACCTAGATTTTCAAGGATAAATTCATACGCATTAGATATTTTATGAATAATATCGATACTATAAACTAGAAAATTCAAAATAAAGTTTGAAAAATCACTCCAAAATACCTCTAAACACTTGTTTTGAAACACTACATGATTCCTAAGACTTAGGCTATTATTATGATATCATCTTGCATTGTTTTTAATATTTTCTAACTACAAATTTGTCAGAACTTTGCTTATGCATTTTGGGGCTAAGTAGGGAAACGATCCAATTTAATTTTGGAAAAGATTGGTTTTTTAAAATAAATAAATAAATAAATAAATTTTGGAGTCGCCATCAACCTTTAGGTTAAGTACGTCGAATACCTAAAAAATATCCTTTTAAAATAAATTTAAGAAAAAAAACTTTAAAAGTTAAAAAGAGATTTGTGTTTAACTAGAAACTCATTTTGAAAAGGTTCAGGAGTTTATTACGCATGGGGAATGATTAGCACCCCACAGCACCCAAAATTGACACCTAAGCGATTATACGTCATCTAAATATTAAAATTTGCAAATTTGAATATACATTTAAATTGTGATCCTAAATTATTTTTCAAAAAGGGCATTATTTTGTACATACAATCCTCAAAGCACACTCCTTGTTAGTTAAGGTGTGTTTCTATAAATTCTCCATACAAACGATCATCACCATGTTTTTTCTTAAATTATTTTTATAAAAAAATAAAACAAAGTGTAATCATTCGAGTGTAAAAAGGATACTATTTCGCATGCATAATTCTTATAAACACACTCCTTGTCAGTCATGGCGCATTTACATGAACTCTCCTCACAAAATAATATCTTAAAGATATTTATATAAACAATAAATAGTAAAAGATGAATAATAATAAGTAATATGCATACATAATATTTTAAATAAAGGTAAATGAATAAATATGTGACTAAATGGTAAAACAAACAACAAATCAGGGATGACAATTAAAACATAAACATTTAAATAAGGGACTAACATGAATATTTTGTGAGTTAACAACCATAATTTAAAGCACGAGACAAACAAAAGACGAAATAAACAAGGCTTAAAATATAAATAATAAAAACTGTAGGTGCTGGAAAATTAATAAACCACAAGCAATATTGGTCGCTAAAATAAAATGAAGTGCAAAGTAAGATGCATAAAATGAGAACACGGAAAAATAAGTACTAGAATTTTAAAGGACAAAAAATAATATGCAGGAAATTAAAGGGACAAAAAAATAAAATACTATAAAATAAATTGTTGGAATAAAAAAATAATAATAAAATATTAAAATTGCATAAATTTAAAAGTTAGGGGTCATTTTAATTAACATTTTAGCCTGAACCATAAATAATGGAGATCATACCCCAGGGCGGGTCACCGCAAGATCGTTGAATATTCGAATATTAGAAAGTTAGAGGGTTAGTTTGAACAATAAAATAAAATGTTGGTAAGTTAGTATTAACAAAAAAATAAAAGTGTTAGAATGTTAGTATGAATAATAAAATAAAAATGTTAGAATGTTAATATGAACGATAGAATAAAAATGTTAGAATGTTAATATGAACAATAAAATAAAAGTGTTAGAATGTTAGTATGAAAGTGGTTAAACTAAAAGATACGAAAATAAAGGGCTGAAATCAGAACAAATAAAACATAGAATATAACAGATTAGTGACTAAGTTGATAGTAATGAAAATAAAGTGTTGAAAACATAATAATAAAAAACGCAGAGGTTTGGTGACCTTCTTGTACAAACACTGCAAACGGGAAGAGGGGTATGCGTGATTTTCCCATTATTTTATTTATAAATACCATGTTTTAGCTTTTTTGGGCAAAGATGAAACTCTAGCCTCTCTTTCTACTTATCATCTTTTCTCTCAACCTCCCCTCTTCTCAACTCGCCGGCCAACCTTCCCAAAGGCCTAAAAGTTGGTCAACCACCGTACATCAGTGGCAGAACCTTGCTCTAACGATGACCAAGGTACGGGTGACCAAAGAGGCCACTCTGTCGAACCCCACAAAGAACTTTGCCCACCTCTACTATCCTCTCTAGCTTTGATCGAAAAGGCAATAGCCTCAACCCAACGCCATAGTTTCGACATTTCGCCCCCACCGGTCACCACTGATGGTGGACACCGATCCTAAGTCCTAACCAGGACCGAAACCCAAGCCTCCTTCCTAAAAGAAGGCCAGACCAAGACCCCAAAAAATTTTCCTTTTTAAATGGCTGAAATGGCCTTGGACTTCTAGACTACCTCGCCAGAACGACCACAGCTCCACTCCAACGACTGGCCCGCTCCACTAAGGTAACAGATTACTCACTCCCTCAACTCTATTTTGCTTTCTCTAAAATAACCATGCGCAAAAGCCAGAAAATATCACAGTGGGCTTCCAAAAAAATACCTTTTGATAATTCTGTGTTGCTTTTTTTTTTTGTATTGATTGTTTTCGAAAATGAGGAAGAGAAGAATCTTGGTTACAATTTTCCAATGGAAAGAGCTCCTCCCCACGAAATCTCTTTTTCATTTGGTTTTATCCCCCTTTCTTTATTACACTTTACAATGAGAAAAAAAAAATAATCCTTGTTCTTTTTCCAACTCATAATATTTCTTGTCTTCTTGTGCTTGCTTGCATGGTGATAAGGAGGCGTGAGAAAAGGAACAGACGGGTGGGTCAGATGTTGGGTATTGAAATTGTCGGGCATGCATTGAGGCAGAGTGCAACAACATATATTCCGCAATTTTTCTTCTTTTTTTTTGCTTTTGGGCCTTGGTTAACGGGCTCTGATGTTAATGGTTGGGTTAATTTAATTTGGGTTGTAGGTTAAGGCTTAATGGGTATGTAAGGTAAATGTAAAGGACTTGAACATTGAATATTTGGTTTGGACCCTTTTAATTTGGGTTGAATTCAAATTTAAGCTTGAAACCCCAAAATAAATATGCATGATCACCAAATCCACATAGGTAACTGTCGAAATTTCTCAAAACCCTCGAACTATTTTCCATCACGAAGCCACTTGAAGGAAATTGACGATATTATGTAAACATCTTTAAATTGGTCCTCGATCGCCTTTAATGAATTTAAATCGTCCATACAAAATTAGGGTATTACAGCTGCCCCTCTTTGCTTGTTATTGTGGAAACAAATGAAATAAAGAAAAATAATGGCATAATTTTTTCTGGTCTGACTGTAACTTCATCTTCTCTGCACCTACATCTTTAATCTTCTAAAGAATTGTCCTTTCACTCTTCAACTGAATGTTCTGCCCTTTTTGAATCTAAATATCTTTTCTCAATCTCTCCCAATCTGTAGGTGTTAGTCCTTTCAATCGGTTAATCAACTCCTTTGTATTTGAAATCTTCTCTGTTGACTTGCCCCAATCTCTCATATGCTGGCGAACCTAAAAAAGACACAATTACCATTAATTAGCACATCTAAAGATTTATTTTTTATTTAATTATTCTCTTATTTCTCTTTCTTTCCTCTATTTTCTTTCTATTTTTCATTTCATTTTTTTCTTTTTTTTAAATTTAAATGAGAAACTTTGAAAGTCGCTTTCTCATTCTCTTACAAATACCAAATGAAAGCATCTTGTCCAAGGGTCTTATAGATGGCCCGAAGGACTTATCTTCTTGATCGAAAGATTGGCAGATGACCCGAAGGATTTAATCATCATGCTCGAAAGACTTACAGATGGCCCGAAGGACTTAACAATTTTGGAAATAGTTTATTGGGTAAGAAACTTTGGAATTTATTTTCTTACTTTTCAAAGATTTCATTTTCTGAAAATATTAAATGAGAAACTTTGAAAAATGCTTTTCTTATTATTTTATAATCATGTGAAAACATCCTGCCCGAAGGTCTTATAGATGGCCCAAATGAGTTATCATCTTGCTCGAAAGACTGACAGATGACCCGAAGGATTTAATCATCATGCTCGAAATACTTCCTGATGGCTCGAATGACTTACCAATTTTGGAAATAGTTTACTAGGTAAGAAACTTTGGAAATCATTTTCTTACTTTTCAAAAATTTTATTTTCTAAAAATATTAAATGAGAAACTTTTGAAATCGCTTTCTCATTTTTTTTGAAAATCAAGTGAAAACATCCTGCTTGAAGGTCTTATAGATGGTCCAAAGGACTTATCATCTTGCTCGAAAGGCTTACATATGACCCGAAGGATTTAAATATCATGCTCGAAAGACTTACTGATGGCCAAAAGGACTTACCAATTTTGGAAATAGTTTTTGAGGTAAGAAACTTTGAAAATCACTTTATTACTTTTCAAAAATTTCATTTTCTGAAAATATTAAATGAGAAACTTTGAAAATTGTTTTTTTCATTTTTCACATACATCATATGAAAGCATCTTGATGGTCGGGTAACATGCCCCACTTCAAAGTAATTCTTCTTCTATGAATTGAGCCCATCTATTCTTCAGGTTCTGCCTCTTTAAACATGATTCCATGCATTTAAGGTTTAAATTCTAGCCTTCCTTTATTGGGATTTTGACATCATGAATATTTTATTTTCATTCAAAGACTTGTAAAAACCATGTGTTTATCTGTGAAACTTGAATGCAATTAAATGTATCAATGTAATGTATTCTCTTTTATGCAAATGATGTTCTCATGAATTCATAAATGTTGATTCAATTTTACTTTGACTCTAGAGTGGAGAACTCGGTCTTCTTCCACTTGATCACTCTTTTCTTGGGTTTACTCCGATATCAGTGTATCAACTTATAATTTCAAACTTATATTTTTGAAGATCCATCTGATCATCTTATTTCTTTGTGTCTTCTTTGCCTCTCATCTGCATTAAAGTCTTAGAATAAATATTTCAGGTTTTCGGATTCTTACTACGGTCAGGAATATGACCTTGATGCCCTTTTTTGCCCTCGACTCAATTGCGCTATCAGAGTTAATTTTGCAGGACTATACAGTTAATTGATGCTCGACTGGTTTGCTCCATAAGGTAAGCTCTTATCAAATTCATGGTCTGCCCCTGACACTCCAATATGTGAGGCTCATTTTCAATGTCTTTTCTATCTGAACCTTGTTATCTCAACATGATCTGGGTTTTTGGTCATTTCCCCAATATGTGTACCTTCAATGACTTATCCCTATTTGGGTGCCAAAATTTTATCCCTGACTGATTTTATTTTTGTATCATTTATCAAAAATCATAAGCCCTTCTTATTAAGGTGATTGCTTGTTTCATGATTTATTACTGATGTTGATGATGTCACACAAAGTATGAGAAGTTTTATTCTTAAGTCTTTTGATCTTTCAAACTTCATTGCTTCGAAAGAAAATGAAGAATGTCTTCATTTCTCCTATGCTTTTTATTCTTCTTGCCTTGTCTCTTATTCTTTCCTCTCACTTTTTCATTTAAGGCAGAACAAGTTTCATCATCATCAAGGACCACCTTCGTTCTTGAGATATTGTCTTGTTTGAAAATGTTTTCCTTCTTTCAACTATTTTTAAGTTTCAAAAGAATGAAAGAATTTTATAAAACAAAACAATACCCATTACTTTGGGCTCACAATTTTAGAAAAATGATCAATTCAATGAATGATGGGTAAATAAAATATACATTTTCTTTTTTCGAAAAAATATATGATATATATAGCCCTTTGACAAGTGTTAAGATGAAGGGTTGATCTTGGGTTGGTTCTTTATTTTTATAAAGTTTCAATCCTTGAAATACCCTCCTTTCTCGGTTCTTGCAAACAATGTGACATGCCCTTCTATCTTGGCTTGACATTTTAATTGGATGCATACAAAATGATGCAACTTAACATAACCAATTACTAAACATTTTAGAATACTTCTATTTCGGTTCTTTAAAATATTCCATTTGTTTAGAATCGGTAGATTTCTTTAGCAAAAGTAGTGTAGGGACATCATTATAAAGACATGATTCTTGAGTGTCTGGGTGAAGTTGACTATAATAAATGTTTCTCAACTCCCTTAGTCCATTTTCCACCGAAACTCATTATAATTCAACCAACAGAAAATATTGCCTTTATTCTTTGAAACTTATTTAATTTAATTTGCCCTTGTTCAGGCATAGCTAAAGGATTCATCTCGTCACAAAGTCATTGACTTGACAATCACAGTGGAACAAACATCGAATTGCCAAGTATCCGATCAATGTCATGGTTTGAATGCAATCTATCCATAAAGCAAGTGCTTTTGATTTGCTTCTATGACCAATTGCTTTAAGGGAATAGCTCAGATTTATTTATTTTAGAATAATAATTCATTAACCTTTTAAGTACTCGGATTTAAAATTTCATAAGCTTATTGAGAAGAACTTATTATAGTCTAGGTGTCGAAGATGATCAGGAAATCCCATATTTAGAGTTCAGTTCCCAAACGTCTAACCTAAACTAAACTCATCCACTCCATCATTCCATTTGTGAATACTATCATCGTCATTGAACGTCTTCAACAGAAGCGTAGTCTAATCGAGTTTGCAATGTCATACGTAGAAGATACCCCAAGTTGCCTGCTCCTATACATACCTGAATGCCAAACCGCTTGGGGAAAGCTATATTGGTCCCTGCAAGAGAAGGGTATGATGTTCGGGTGTAACCTCTTAAATATGATCACAATTATGGTTTTTCAGGGATTCAATCTTATCACTTGTCAAAATCTATGAAATTTTTATTGTATTTACTGAACTTTAAAAAGAAATTTGTTTCATTGCATGTAGTTTAAAAAGGGAGCATTGTTAATTCAACTAAAAATGTTTAAAATAATCCAAAAACAAAGAAAGGTCAGAAAATAGATCCAAACAAAACATGTTGATTTGACAAAGGTGTAACTGAGCTCCTTGGAGGGTGAATAATTTCCTCTCATATGTTGATTCAAGAATGCCCCATGTTTTTCATCTAATGCATTGGCACTTGGCTCAATCGGATGCTACATATTGTGCTTGGATGCTCTACTTGAATTCTTCATCCACTACTCTACCAATTCTTATGTCAACGTTCCATTTTCAAAAAGAATTTCCATCTCTTTTAACATCGGCCTACAATTTCATGTAGAATGCCCAGATGCCTCCAAGTGGAAATCACAGACACTATCTTGATCATAGTTGTGAGCAGAAGGGTTTGGTGGAACTTTCGTTAGCCTCGGTGTGAGGTATTGACCTTTAATTAAATGGGGTACAGATCTAAGATAGAATTGTGGAACACTTTAAAAGTACTTCTTGATCATGATACTTTTTCCGGTCGGTTCGAACAACTAGCTTCTTCTTTTCTTTTACGGTTGTGGGGGCTCTGGACGTGACATTCATTCACCTCATCAGCTTTCACTTCTTGATCAATTGGACTTCTAAAAGTGACTTTCAAGTTTCCTTTGTTGATTTCATTTTCAATTAACTCCCCATCTGTAACAAGATCCTCTAAGGCCTTTGTTGAATTTGCTAACATTAACTTGAAAAAAGGGAGTTGGAAGAGAATTATGAAACATGTATGATATTTCTTCTTCTAACATGGGAGGTTGAACTTGCGCTTCCACCCCTCTCCATCTTAAGGCATATTCTTTAAAGATTTAAGTAGCTTTCATCCTTATTCTTTGAAGATCTTATCGTTTTGGGGCTAAGCCTTTAACATATCGATATTGCCCCAGAAAGGCATCAACTAAATTAACCCACGTCTTGATCTGCTCTCTGTTCAAATGATTATACCGTACTACAGTTAGCCCATCAAGACTATCATGGAAGTAATAAATCAGTAGATTATCATCATTTAAATAACCTGACATCTTTCTACAGAATATTTTCAAATGAATTAGGGGACAACTGGTGTCATCATATTTCTCAAAATTAGACACCCTAAATTCATGTGGGATGACCAAATCAGGGACCAAACTGAGTTTTCTCACTTTTAGTTCTTTGTGGAAGGCATTTACACTTTTCATAGCTCCAATTGCTTCTTCTAGTTGCTTGAATTTATCTTCAAATTGCTTATAATTAATGAGGCTCTTCCCTAGGTTTGAGTGGGATGATCCAATATAGGTTGTCATTCTCGACACATTAGTTTGATAACATTGAAATCATTTAACAATTATTTTCTCTCTAACAACAGCCTTGGTTGCCGGCACCTAGATCATTTGATTTGATACATCTTGTAGAGAACTCGATGCTTGATTCCCCATATCTTATTGTAGCCCGATCAACTTCTCTTGCAACTGATCTAGTGATTTCTAATGAGATTGCTCCATTGTTTCTATTTGTTTGTTCATGAAGATAAAGAAGTAGTATGAATGAATGATCTTGGTATTACTTTCACATAACACTCCATAAATTATTTCCATGTTTTCATAACTAATGCATATAAAATGCTTAAATAAACAAATACGATGCAAATGCATCTATGCAAAAGGTGTCATTCCAGAGTGATCATCTTAAAACAACTTTCATTGAACAAAAAGGTTTCGGTTCATCAAACAAACTTTACATATAAGGGATAGCTTTAACTCCTAACTTCTCTATCTCTCTCAAAAGCCAAGTTAACTTCCAATCATGCTTAGGTGTTGAGTTTTCAATATGCTTCAATTATCTTGTAAAGTCAGCTAAATCAAAAAATTTGTGAGCCACATTGCTCGCTTGGATAATAGTTTCTTTCATGATGTCATCTTTTTCTCCATCTTACATGTCAATTCTCGGAGTTATAGACAACATTGTTAATTCTTCCTTGTATGAAAGTCTTTGTGGTTACAAATTTCTCGTACAAGATCTCCATAATCATCTATAATCTTCATTAATGTCTTATTCTTGGCTATAGTGGCTTCTAGCTCAGCATCATTCTCACGCTTATGGCACTGATGTGAAGTTTCCATATTGGCTATGGATATATTCAACATCTGATTTTCGGCTTGGCATCTTCTAAAATCACTAGCGGCTATATTGTGCCTTTTTTTGCAACATGTAAATCATAAGAGAACTTTTTGGCTCGATCCTCATGCACCTTGCAATTCTTCCTCCATTGTTCAACATTGTTTTTTTAGTTTAGTGACCCTTTTTCCCACTCCTTTAGAGCATTTCCTATACCAGCATTTTTAAAGGCTTGATTGATCCTTTGAAAACCATCACGTATGGCTTCCATCTCTCTATTTAGTTTATCATTTTCAATCCTCAAATGACGCACTTAAGCTTTGTAATTTTACAAACATTCTTCCTTCTGGATAAGCCCACTGATATCCTTACCTTTGAACACTTTTAGCTCCATCTTAATCACACAATCAGTTTCCAAACTAGGTGAGCTTTCATCTAGAACTCTAATATTCCATGATCCAAAAGTTGTTGGACTCCATGCTTAAAGGCGGTGCAATTCACAATGGAATATCCATAAGCTCCGGCATGATATTCACAACGAACATTGACATCATACCAATTTGGATATGGAGGTTGCCAAGGTTTCACATAATATAGGGCCATCTCTTGGGCTTTTAAAAGCTTATCATACAACTCTTTATATGATTTAGGGATAGAATCAAAATGAGAACCACCTCTCGGCTTGGATTGAACTGGAGTCTTCATGTTTATTTTGCCCAACGTTGGGAATAGACTATTAAATAGAAACAAGTTGTGATTACATGGTTTCTTTTCATCTTTTAGAACTTATACCATTGTCACTATTTCCTTGGTGTCTCCAGACAACTTGTTAATACGAATGGTAATTGCGTGTGATTTCTAAGATCGGCTAGAGTCGCTTGTTCTAAAGTGATCCCTTGTGTATTTGACATCGTGAGATTATTTTCATCGAGCTCTTTATTCCCTTTTATAGAAGTTTTTTTTCCTTTGGCCAAAGTAGATATTCTATCCATCATCTTGGACATTTGCTCTCTCATGTCTCTTATATCCTTTTGCTCTTCGTCAGGCATACTACCTCTGGGTGTATAACTCTCCACTATTCTCGGAGCTTCCTCAAGATGTCACTCCCTAGCTGTGTTATAGTCTACTTGATCATGAAACCCTTTGTCCATCATGAAAACGGTTTACTTTAATGACCACTCACAAATCAACACCTTATGATTACGTCATGATCATGAGATGCAAGCAAAAAGCAACACAAAATCAAGTTAGCACAAATAAGATAAAGAAATGATAAGAATTATTATAAAAGAAATAATATAAAAATAAATAAATTAATAACCTAATGCAAAGCAAGAATGCAAATACAAATGAAAAGCAAGAATGCAAATACAAATGCAAATGCACAAGGTGTTAATTCCAAAAGTGACCACCATAGAACAATCTTCATCAGACCATAAGATTTCCTTACACTAGACAAACGAGCTTCATTTTCTTCATTTACACTAGACAGACGAGCTTCGTTTTAATTCACTTACTGTGATTATTGGATCTCTAGATCTCCATTTTCGTGGGATTCTCCAAGAAGAAAGAGACCTTGATATCTCGTGAAAGATCTTCTCATTCTTGACTCAACTAACATCTGACTATTTGGTACCATCTCGATCTTTATTCATTTAATAGGAGTCGTCGATCAACTTTAAGCTCTTCTTTCGTCGATCAACTTTATTTGTAAGTCGTCGCCCTTATGGATTTAACTACCTAGTTATGGAACTCTTATGTCGATATGAAAAGATTATAATTTGGTCAATCACTTGCGAATTAACACCTTGTTTGGTTATAATGAAAATACAAACAAAAGACAGAGAAAAATAAGATAAAACAAAAGAAATTATTAGAACCACTCAACCAAAAAAAGCAGAAAAGATATTTACAAAAAGAAAATATCCTACCCAACATGGTATCTACCCTGACATGATTTTATAACAGTTTTACCCAGACGTATTTTCCACTCCCATGCTTTGTTCAACGTATAAATCTTAACCTCATTTTTCTAGTTTACAGGCTTCGTACGAAAATATAAAACCTAATCGCATATTATTCTAGTTCTTATATTTGTTTTACAAAATAAATAAATAAATCCGAGGAAAGGTTAGAGTGAGTTTCCCCTTTGTGACTTTTGAGGAACCACATACAGAATTTTAGCATAAAATGGGTAGAGTTTTGGTACTACTAATAAGAGGTCCTTGAATTATCCTTCACTGATGCCCCCTTTGGCCTACCAGACCCTCGATCCTCACCCATTATATGCTTAAACAGGTCAAGTTCAATTTGAGAGGATACATTTCCCCATGTCCATTCGAGGAAACTCAATATTTCAGTCGTAAACACGAGGCATATGCACCCCAGAGGTTACTTGCTAAACCCATGCGAAGAACAATAATTTTTCTCACGTAAGCGTAGCGTTTACCCCTATCTAACAGGATAAAGCACAGTTAGAAGCCTCTAAATATTCAAATGGTT
This sequence comes from Hibiscus syriacus, assembly GCF_006381635.1. Taxonomy (NCBI): domain Eukaryota; kingdom Viridiplantae; phylum Streptophyta; class Magnoliopsida; order Malvales; family Malvaceae; genus Hibiscus; species Hibiscus syriacus. The sequence goes on along the minus strand of NW_024063485.1, from coordinate 3,473,402 downwards.
ATAGAGTGTGTGAGGGGAAACTCACAATCTTTTGCCTCGATCCAAAAACCAACAAACTTAAAAATATGTGATAAATCTGAAATAATGGAAATCAAACGTTAGTACAACTAATAAATAATAAAATATGTATGATATGATGCAATGCAAACAAAATATAAGGATCAAAATTTAAATATCATTCAAATTTACCATTTTCAACTAAAAAGACGACGTATAATCGATTACGGCCTACCTCTTTAATTTCTCTAGTGGAGTCGCCAAGTTGTCAGAATTATCCTTATGCTTTTTGGGGCTAAGCGGGGAAACGATTCAATTTAATTTTGGAAAAAATTGGGTTTTTAAAATAAATAAATAAATTTTGGAGTCACCATCGACCTTTGGGTTAGGTATGTGGAATACCTAAAAACTATCCTTTTAAAATAATTTTAAAAAAAATAAAAGATAAAAAGTGATTTGCGTTTAACCAGAAACTCATTTTGAAAAGGGTTTCGAGAGTTGATTACGCGTGGGGAAGGATTAGGACCACCCACAGCTCCCAAAATTGTTACCTAAGCGATTATACGTCATCTAAATATTGAAATTTTAAATTTGAATATACATTTAATTGTGATCCTAAAAAAATTTCAAAAAGGGCATTATTTCATAAGGACATCCTCAAAGCACACTCCTTGTTAGTTAAGGCCCATTTCTATGGATTCTCCATACAAAATATCATCACCAGGTTTTTTCTTAAATTATTTTTATAAAAAATAAAGCAAAAGATAATCATTCGAGTGTAAAAAGGATATTATTTTGTATGAATAATTCTTGTAAACACATTTATTGTCAGTCAATGCGAATTTACATGAACTCTTCTCACAAAATAATATCTTAAAGATATTTACAATTGAATCTAACATAACATATGCAGACAAAAAAAAATTATAAACAATGAATAGTAAAAAATGGATAATAAAAAGTAATGTGCATACATAATATTTTAAATAAAGGCAAATGAATAAATATGTGACTAAATGGTAAAACAAACAGCAAAGCAGAGATCAAAATTAAAATAGAAACATTTAGAAAAGGGACTAACATGAATATTTTGGGAGTTAACGACCAAAATTTAAAGCATGAGACAAACAAAAGACTAAATAGACAAGGCTTAAAATAATAAAAAAACGTAGGTGCTGGAAATAAATAAACCACAAGCAATATTGGTGGCTAAAATAAAATGAAGTGCAAAGTAAGATGCATAAAATGAGAACACAGAAAAATAAGTGCTTGAATTTTAAAGGACTAAAATAAAATGTAGGAAATTAAATGGACAGAAAAATAAAATTCTAAAAATTAAAGCGCTAGAATAAAAAATAAAAAACAATAAAAAAACAGAAATATTAAATTGCATAAATTTAAAAGTTAGGGGGTAATTTTAATTAACATTTTAGCCTGGACCATAAATAATGCAAGTCATACCCCATGGCGGGTCACTGCAAGGTCATTGAATATTTGAATATTAGGAAGTTAACGGGTTAGTTTGAACTATAAGATAAAATGTTAGCAAGTTAGTATGAACAATAAAATAAAAGTGTTAGAATGTTAGTATGAATAATAAAATAAAAATGTTAGAATGTTAGTATGATAGTGGTTAAATTAAAAGAAACGAAAATAAAGGGATGAAATCAGAACAAATAAAAATGGAATATAACATATTAGTGACTAAGTTGAAAGTAATGAAAATAAAGTGCCAAAAATAAAATAATAAAAAAACACAGAGGTTTAGTGACCATCTTGTAAAAACACGGAAAAAGGGGGAGGGGTATGCGTGATTTTCCATTTTCTGATCTATAAATACCTTGTGTTAGCTATTTTGGGTAAATATGAAACCCTAGCCTCCCTTTATACCTATAATCTTTTCTCTCAACCTCCCCTCTTCTCAACTCGCCGTCCAACCTCCCCAAAGGCTTAAAAATCGGTCGGCCACCGTACATTGGTGGCCAAACCTTGCTCTGACGACGACCAGGGTACTGGTGACCGAAGAGGCGAGTCAGTCCAGCCCCGCAAAGAACCTTTCTCACCTCTACTATCCTCTCTAGCTTTGGCCGAAAAGGCAATAGCCTCAACCCAACGCCATAGCTCGACGTTTCGCCCCCACTAGCCACCACCGATGGTGGACATCGATCACTAGTCCTAACCACGACCGAAACCCAAGCCTCCTTCCTAAAAGAAGACTAAACCGAGTCCCCAAAAATAAAGTTTTTCCTTTCTGAATGGCCGAAATGGCCTTGGACTTCTCGACTACCTCGCCAAAACGACCACTGCTCCACTCCAACGACTGGCCCGCTCCACGAAGGTAATGGATTACTCTATCCCACTGCTCTATTTTGCTTTCTCTAAAATAACCATGTGCAAAAACCAGAAAAAAAGTCACAGTGGGCTTCCAAAAAAATTCCTTTGATAATTTTGTGTTGCCTTTTTTTGTATTGATTGTTTTCGAAAATGAGGAAGAGAAGTATCTTGGTTACAATTTTTTCCAATGGAGAGAGCTCCCCCCAACACATTTTTCATTGGGTTTTATCCCCTTTGTATATTACACTTTACAATGAGAAAAAATAATTTGTTTCTTGTCTTCTTGTGTTTGCTTGCATGGTGATAACTGATAAGGAGGCGTGAGAAAAGGAACAGACCGACGAGTCAGATGTCGGGTACTGAAATGTCGAGCATGCATTGAGGCAGATTGCTGCAGCAGATATTCCACAACTTTCCTTTTTTTGGGCTTTTGGGCCTTGGTTAACGGGCTATGGTGTTAATGGTTGGGGTAATTTAATTTGGGTTGTAGGTTAAGGTTTAACGGGTATGTAAGGTAAATGTAAAGGACTTGAACATTGGATATTTGGTTTGGACTCTTTTAATTAGGGTTGAATTCGAATTTAAGCTTGAAAACCCAAAATAAATATGCATGATCACATAGGTAACTGTTCGGAATTTCTCAAAACCCTCGAACTATTTTCCATCCCAAAGCCACTTGAAGCAAATTGATGATCTTTAAATTGGTCCTCGATCGCCTTTAATGAATTTAAATCGTCCGAACAAAAGTGAGTATTACAAAATAGTCATCAATATCATTAAAACACGTTTACCATTCAAAAAAATCCAACATGCAAAACATGAAATTTATGAAACACAAGAAGAATTTTAAAGCTCAAAGAGCACTCTATATAATTATTAGCAGTCGAAAGAAACTCCCTTGATCGATTTTTATCAACCTTGTCCTTTTTCCTTGCTGTATAATATCCTTCTTATGCTCCTTTGATTCCAAACGGTTTTTCTAGATGGAGGAAAGAAGAAAGAAAAAGGATAAGGGTGAGCTAAACGTTCAACTTTTTACTCTTTCCCATACGTTCAAGCAAATTAAGAAATTTTAGCCTTTTTACCAATAATATAACTACCCTCTTAATCCTTCTTCATTTATTCATAACTCAAAAATTTTGTTTTTATGACTAATTAAGCTCAAATCTTATCCTATTAAACTCATATTTTATACGACGACTCTAATTACACGTACTGATTGTAAACACATGATTTGCGTCCTTATAATGTTAATATTATTAATTTCGTTTTTTTACAGGCCTGAACATGCAACCCAACAAACGAACCAAGCCCAGTTCAACAGCCGTGAGGAACCCTAACCCTGGCAGTGTTCTGTTCTACGCCACAAGCTCCCTCGCCTCCCTTTCCGAGTTTCACGGCCACCCGTCTCACATCCCCCACAACTCCGATTCCTCCGGCGCAAGGATTTCATGAAGATAACAAGCCAACAAACATTGGAGTTAGAGTTCTAATAGGGGTCAAACACTTAGATTCTAGGCTATAAATAAGACATGTAATCCATTTATGAGAGGGGGAAGACAAAAAAAAAACACACGAAAGTCCTACGGAAATACCAGAGAAATATAGAAGTACTCGAAGCTATTGTAATCAGTTTGAAAGGAAATAAAGAGGTAGTGTTTCCTTACCTGTTTGTCGTTTTTACCTTGTATGCGTATCTCCTTCATTGTTGTGGTTCGAATAAAACTCAAAAGAAACGTTTTTGGTTGATGAACGAATGAGGCCTTTTTTTTTTCCGAAATATTTTTAGATCTATGCTCCTCCGGGTTGATTTTTGAAAAATAGATTCGATTGGTGAAAAGAATTTGAAAAGCTTTCGAAAAGAACAAAAAAATATAAGTTTTGCCGCGATGAACGGTGGCCGTCACCGTTCAACGGCGACGACGAGGCGGCGCGAGGTGTGTTTTCTGGAAAACGGGGCCTGTGTTCTTCACTTGGAAGAATGGCCCAGAGAACTTAGAAAGGGGGAGGGTCTCGGCTTATGAAAAGGGTAAATGAGAATTGTTAAAATGGTTTTAACCTAAATATATGGCCTGTTCTGCTCCATGCAATGGATCCAGTGTATCCTTTCAAAAGAGGGTTAATACCCGTTTCAGTCCCTCTTTCTTCCTAAGCTTTTATTTCACTCCTAATTTCTTCTAAATCATCCCAAATTCAATTTCGTTCAATTTGGTCCCTTCACGTTTTTCCCCCTCTATTTTATTTAAATATGCACTTATTATATATAGTCAACCATATATTTTTATCATTATCATCTTAATTTTTCATTATTCGTTATTATTGTCACTTCTTTCAATACTTTAGTTTAAATGTATATGTATACTTTAGTTTAAATGTATATGTATACATCACTATTATATTTCATAAGTATGTACGTATATGCTTTTATTATACTTTTTTTTCTTACTTTTATTTATTTAGTTAGTATGTATATATTTATTTTATTATTATTTTTTTATCTAATATTTTATATGTATATATTTTATTATTTTACTTTATTACATATTATATATATATATATATATATTCTACACACATTTATTATATTCTTTTTTCCCAACCTTTTTTATACATTTCTTTTCTTTATTATATTACTTCCTTTATTCCATCCATTTTTTTACTTTCCATTATTTATTTCCATTTATCTAACACATTACATGACCTTTTAATGATTTCACATAAATCAAAGGTAAGCAGTTTGGATTGTAATTTTACCTTTACATTTAAACTTTCGACTTTCGTACTTAAAGACAACTGGAAATTACGTAGTACCGAAAGGGCAGTTCAAGGGTGCTAATCCTTCCTTGACCGTAACCGACTCCCGAGCCCGACATATTTCTGGTAAGACGCAGATCATGTCCGGAATAGTCGAACAACTACCAATCCCAGTGGCGACTCCGACTGGGGACTTTGAGGTAAGCGAGTCAGGCTAAGGTAATTTCCAGTTGTCTTTTACGAAAATGTAAGTTTAAATTTTAAGGTAATATTTCGATCCTTTTACTTACTTTTGATTATATTTTCGAGTAAATAGTTGGACTAATCGTTTCTCATGATTTCAGACTTCAAAGTTTTTTCATTTAAGGCTATACCCGAGCTCCAATTCCTATTTTAAGTGGGGGTGAAAGCGACGCCTTCGTGTGAATTTATTCACCGTGCGGGCCTAGCAAGTAGCCTTCGGGATTCATATACCTTATGTTTTCGTGTGAATTTATTCACCGTGCGGGCATAAGGGAATGTGTCCCCTCGAGTTTAACTTAGTCCACACAAGCCTGTGATGGGTTTAGGACTAAGGGTCTGGCAAGCCCAAGGGGCACCGACAAGGAGGACTCGGGTACCGTTTTTTAAAACCTAAACCGGGAGACCATGAAGAATTAGAGCCTACCCCGAAACCACGTTCCAAAACCTAGGATTTTTACCCTAACCATGTTTTTTTGCGCTTTTTTTTTTCCGTCATTTCTTATTTGCATTTTTTATTTTACTAACGTTTTTTGCCTTTGTGTTTGTTTTCTAGCATTTGCATCATTACAAGAGGCTATTGATCCCTAAAAAGCGTTTGTTATACACAAAATAATTCGAATTAATGGACAAAGGTGTTGTAATACAAGAGATTGAAAACGCTGAGGCACGACTATGGTCCGAGAAGGCTCAGAAAGAGAAGGGAGACAGTCTTCAGGGAAACTATGTGTCAGAACTGGTTAGTTATGCCGCTGTCAGCCTGAAACAGAATAATGCCCAAGAGCTGCGAAACATTTGGGACAGTTGGAAAAATGACAGAAAGCAGAAGTTCAGCCAACGATATGGTGATATCGCCCTCTTGCTCCATGTCAAGACTAGGGAAACTATGTGTCAACTGGTTAGTATGCCGCTGCAGCTGAAACGAATAATGCCCAAGAGCTGCGAAACATTTGGGACAGTTGGAAAATGACAGAAAGCAGAAGTTCAGCCAACGATATGGGAATCGCCCTCTTGCTCCATGTCAAGACTGATGAGCCCTTACTCCGAGCATTAATTCAATTCTGGAACCCTGGATATAGTTGTTTCCTTTAACCAGGAAGACATGGTGCCTACTATCGAAGAGTACCTACTACTTACATGCGAAAGCATCAAACTAGAGAGGGCATATATTAAACATATCAAGAGTCAGCCCTTCAAGAACGGACTGGCCAAGATTGCAGGGGTTGATGAAAGTGGGTGATGATCGACTCCGGCACAAAGGTAGCGGGGAAGGAATCGAGTGGATCCATAAAGCAACTAATGAAAAACCACCCTGATGAGTGGAAGACTATAGACCTGTTTGCACTGGGTCTGTACGGTTTGATCATATTTCCGAAGGCTTTGGGGGCATTGACGCTGCCGTGGTGGAACTATTTGAGCAACTTTCTAAACGAGTTAACCCAGCACCAACCATCTTGGCTGAGACCTTCGATCGCTCAACCATTGCCGAAGAACTGGCGGAGGAAGATTCACCGGGTGCATTCAGCTCATTCAGGTCTGGATTCACAGCACTTCTGGAAGACTGACGGGTGCCTACCGCCGTTTCAGCACCACCTATTCACCTCTAGGTGAATTTATTACCTTAAAAATGGTATGAAGGCGCTTCAAAAGAAAAATGGATGAAGGTCTTTACGCATCTTCAAGACCAAGATATTGTCTGGAGAGCCCCTTGGTTATTCCTCAGTGATGTTCTTTTCGATGTGGTGACTCCGACACTGTGACTTACTGGATTGGGGAGCAGTCGGGTATGCTCCGCTATTAGCACTTAGACAATATGGAGCACGTCAGTTTGTCCCAGCAACGTGGGGTTGGCTAGGTCAGAGTTTGAGTATCACGGCGACAGCTATAAAAAGATGATCAAAGAAGCAGCCGATTCGTGGAGGAAAGTATTCCGGATGGATGTTGTAGCTGCCAGAAGCATGCTCACTCCGGATTATGTGGAGTGGCGAAGATTAAGAAAGAATGACAACATCCCTGTGCCAGACTGTGATGACACCCGGACCATGGAAGAACATCTCAGGCATGTCCCTTCTGAACTCGAGATAGCCAAGACCGAGTTTGAGCCGTGAATAATGAGCTGAAGCAAAGGATAAAGGAACTTGAAGGCTGAACGTTATCAGTGGAAGCTCGATGCTGACTCTCAGAAAGATCGGGCAGAAAAACTGGAAAAAAGAACAAAAAAGAGTCCGTTTTGAGCTTGAAGACTTGAGAAAGGGTATCAAGACAAAGTCAAGGATAACTCCAAGTTGAAGGTAACCTCTGAATACTGGAAAGACGAGGCTCATAGCCTGAAAAGGAAGGTTTGAAGGGCCTGATGAGAAAGCTTGGAAGGAACAGATGAAGACTGCCCAAAGACGCTTGGCAGATAGTCAATATCAGAACCAGCGCTTGAGAGTTCGGATAGCTGACTTTAGAAGAACGACATGAGAAAGATGCAAGACAATAGCTGAGTTAGAAGCTATTGAGGGGGTTCAAGAGGCAAGCAAACGAGCTTCAGATGGTGCCTTTCGACGGAGGATTACAATGGCGTTTCCGTTGGGAACAAGCACAACGAAGGGTGAGGGCCCGAGACGCAACCATCCGAGTTTCTGGATCAAGTGCAAAAAGCAGCCCGTCATCTTCACGGCCTAGCAAGGGAAGCGGGTGTGGTTCGACAAGGCATTCAACCAGTGACAGATGAAGGCAGAAGACTTGTCAACCTACTGGAAGCTGTTCGGGGTCTAGAGGATTTAGTCCAAATGTACCTTTAATCTGTTTTATGTCTCTTAAAAGATAAGACATTTTGTGAACAAGGGTTATTTATAATAATGAACACTTTTCTGGATCAATGCCTCCAATTGCATACATCATGCATTGCATTTCTTGCATTTATATTTCATGTCTGTTTATTTTATTTTTTTTCCATGTTTTTACATTCGTTAACTAACAGAACATGTCTCAGACACCGAGCTTACCACCACAAGCATCAGATACACATCACCCGCACAATACTCGAACAAAAAAGAGACAAATGGAAGCCAGAATGGAGAAATCGAAGAGCACATGGCAAGACTTCAAAAGGAACTAGAAGATAAGATGGCTCAGAACAGTGAAAGTACTCTTGAGTCCATCAAGAAAAATCAGGAGTCCTTGGTCGACCAAATCGTAGCCAAGTTGTCAGGTACAGCAAGCTAGTGCATCAGGGGGCATCTCTTCCGAGGGGGTGGCCATACCACCAACCCCGCAAGTGGTTCTCTCACCGGAATATTACCCGGGACGCATCTACTAAAGGGAAAGCAGCACTACCGGGGACTCATCCGCTACCAAAGCGAAAGTTGCACCTGCTGTGAAGATAAAAACTTCTACAATCATCCCTGATGATCATCCGGATGATTATAATGTCCCAGACTTTGACGAGGAAGATAAAGCCAAAAAGATGGAAGAAAAGATAAAATATTAGAAGATCAAATAAAGATGGTCCAGGGAGACCATGATATTATGGAGTGGACGCAATGGAGCTAAGCCTAGTTCCAGACTTGGTGCTTCCACCAAAGTTTAAATTCCTGAGTTTGAGAAGTTCGACGGGAACAGCTGCCCTTCAGCCCATATCACTATGTTCTGTCGAAAGATGACAGGATATGGAGGGAATGATCAACTCCTGATCCATGTTTTCAGGAGAGCCTGTCCGGTTCAGCTATTCGGTGGTACAACCAGCTTAGCCGACTCATATCAAGACGTGGAAAGACTTAGCCAAGTCTTTCCTGGAGCAGTATAAGCATATCAACGATATGAGACCAGACCGGGTCATGTTACAAAGCCTGGAGAAGAAACACAATGAGAGTTTCCGACAGTACGCACAGAGATGGAGGGATTTATCTGTGCAAGTTCATCCACCTTTGGATGAAAAGGAAACTAGAAAGCTGTTTGTACAGACCTGAGGGCACCTTACTTCGGGCATTTGGTAGCAATCACGTCGGGGAGTTTTTCAGATTTAGTCATGGCCGGCGAAATGATCGAGTTGGCCATTAAACAAGGAAAGATTGAGGGAGGAGACTCCAGTAAAAAGCCTCCCACGAAAAACAAGGAGCGAGAGATCAACAATGTGAACACCTACAACGTCAACAAGGGGGTTACGATCTCAAGCTCAAATTCCACAGCAGCTGTACCATCCGGTACTTCTAGACAGAACCAGAGAGAACCGAGAAGAGAAAGGGAAAGGGAGCAGTTTGACCCCATTCCATGACGTATAAAGAATTATACCAACAGCTCTTCGACACTCATGCAGTGTCGCCTTATCCTATGAATCCAATAAATCCCCCTTACCCGAAATGGTATGACGAGAGCGCTCATTGCGAATACCATGGCGGTGTGCAGGGGCATTCGATTGAAAGTTGTCTCGCATTCAAGAGACTTGTGCAAAGAATGAGAAACAAGAATTGGATCACTTTCAACTCCGGAGCACCAAACGTCGCTCAGAATCCCTTGCCCAATCATCAGGAGACAGGAATCAATGCATTACTACTGAAAGGGGAAGGAGAATTAAATCGAGTGTTTCGGAAAAAAATCTCCTTTGGCTTGGGTATGGAGCCAAATGGTAAAGGCAGGATTTCTTGCACCATATCCAGATACGACAGAAAATGAAGATGGTAACCATTGTTGTTACCACAACAAAGAAGGGCATAAAGTGCAAGATTGCCCAGAGTTCATTGTTAGTCCAGCTCATGATGGATCGAAAGGAGCTGGAGTTTTACGAAGAAATTCAAGATTCTTTGGAAGCAGATGTTTGTGCCACCGGAGAATCATCAGATAGAAAATTTGGTAGGGGTAGTCCTTTGATAATTACCCCTAAGGCAAGCATGACAGTGACAACACCAGCCAAGGTGGTAATCTCCGCACCGAGGCCTTTTCAATATAAGGACAATCGGCAAGTGCCATGGAAGTATGAGTGTCAGGTGAGCACTTCCGGAGGAGGTAATAGTAAAGTGGGCAAAGACCACTGGAGCCATTCAAAGAAGATGTGCTAGTCGTCAATGAACCTATAAAGGAGGAAGAAGCTAAAGAGTTCCTCAAGATCTTGAAGCACAGCGAGTACAACATTGTAGAACAGCTCCAAACTTACCTACACGTACTTCAATGCTAGCACTACTTTTAAGCTCGGAAGCACACGAGAAGCGTTTTGAATGTCCTTAATCAAACGTTCGTACCACAAGACATTACCAGTCAGCAAGATGGATCGACTGGTAAAACAATATTCAAGCTGATAATCATCTCATTTTCAGATGATGAGATTCCATCAGGAGGAAGAGGCCGAACGAAGGCGTTACACATACTACCTACTGTAAGGGGCACGCTTTACCAAGTGTCTTAATAGATAATGGTTCAGCCTTGAACGTGATGCTTTGATTACATTGAAGAGGCTACCAATAGATACCTCTCATATGAGAGCTTGTCAGAATGTGGTCCGAGCATTTGATGGGACCAAAAGAGAGGTAATCGGAAAGATTGAGGTACCATTGACCATCGGACCAGCCACCTATGATGTTGAGTTCCTTGTGATGGATATCATGCCGTCCTATAGCTGTCTTTTGGGGGCCGTGGATTCATCAAGCAGGTGCAGTACCCTCCACGTTGCACCAGAAAGTTAAATGTCATTGACGGGGCCTTGGTAATTATCAACGCTGAGGAAGATATCGTGGCAAGCGTGACCACGGAGGCTCCATACATCGAAGTAGACGAGAGCAGTAGAATGTTCGTTCCGTTCCTTGGAGTTTGTGAATGCCACATTCGTGGCAGAAGGAAAAAGAATCCCAAGACCTCGATCTCCAAATGTACAAGGATGGAGATCAAGCAAACCCTAGGCCGAGGCGCAAGAAACCGGGAGAGGTTTTGGGAAATATTTGCAAGGAATGATCAACCCTGTCCGTCCTATCCCAAAATTAGACCAGTTTGGGCTCGGTTTTCAGCCCGGTTATCATGAAAAGAGAAAGGAAATTCAAAAGAACCGGGAGAGAAAGGTTAGCCAGATTGACTGGAAACGAACTCCAATGGAAGCCTATGACATTCCCGCCGCTCTTCAGAACATTCAAGTCAGGTGGTTATGTGTTTGAGACCACCATGTCCGAGTTACAAACGGCTCTGGAAGATCTGAACGTTAATGCCGTGACCACAGAAGATGTTGAACGAAGATAGATCCAGGATATGCCCTCTGCCGCATGGATTCGTACCTAGCAGTGGTCGGTGGAAGAACTACCTGTGGTTTACAAGAATCTTTCAGAGTAATATTCGAACTATCCCTATTTGCCTATACCCGGGGCAATAGGTGATCTTTTGTAAGGGTGAATAAATGTTTGTTTAAGTTTAATAAAGGATGCATTTTTCTTTTCCATGGCAAACAAAGTTTCTTTTATTCATTTATCTATCTCCTTCAGTATTTCATTTCCAGTTACTCTCAAAGTTAGTTCTTGACCATTCCGTGTGGGATATATCCTCTCATAACACATCTTCTCCTTTCAGGTTCCCAGATAACGATAATGTGGGCACTAATGACCCTGATCGGAGGTGGATTTTGAATCAACCATTTGTCTTGGGGAATTTGAAGAATGCGATAATGAAGAAGAGTACAACTTACCTACCGAATGTTGAGAATGATAGAAAAAAAAGAAAAGCAAATATGCCACATGAAGAGGCGATCGAAATCTTAAATTTGGGCACTGGGAAGATCGAAAGGAGGTTAAAATCGGCAACTCTTTCGACTGAAGCAAGAAAAAACCTGATAGCCTTACTTCAGGAGTACGAAGATGTGTTTGCTTGGTCGTATCAAGACATGCCGGGATAGACACAGATATGGTAGTTCACAAACTACCAATCAAACCAGAATTCAAACCAGTGCAGCAAAAACTGAGAAGAATGCGACCAGAAATGCTCCTTAAGATAAGGAGGAAGTCAAGAAGCAATTTGATGCCGGTTTTCTCCAAGTAGCCAAATACCTGAATGGGTGGCCAACATAGTGCCTGTGCCGAAGAAGGACGGGAAAGTACGCATGTGTGTCGATTACCGGGACCTTAATAAGGCCAGTCCCAAGGACAACTTCCTCTGCCACACATAGACACTCTGGTGGACAATACGGCCGGGAACGCCTACTTTTCATTCATGGATGGATTTTCGGGGTACAATCAGATCAAGATGCATCCCGAAGACATGGAAAGACCACTTTCGTCACAATGTGGGGAACTTTCTGTTACAAAGTGATGCCTTTCGGATTAAAGAATGCTGGGGCACATATCAGAGAGCTATGTGACCTGTTCCACGACATGATGCACAAAGAAATCGAGGTTTATGTCGACGACATGATTGTCAAGGCACAGACCGAGAGGGAACATGTCAAGAATCTGAGGAAGCTCTTCCAGAGATTGAGAAAGTTCCAACTGAGACTAAACCCTAGCAAGTGTTTCGGGGTAACATTGGAAATACTAGGCTTTATAGTCAGAGGATACAGGTCGATCCAGATAAGGTTAAGGCTATCCAGAATCTATCCACCACGAACCCAAAAAGAAGTCGAGGTTTTCTGGGCAGACTAAACTACATAGCTCGGTTCATCTCTCAGTTAACCGACAAATGTGACCCATCTTTCGTCTCCTCCGGAAAAATAGCCCTGGAGCATGGGATAAAAATTGTCAGATTGCATTTGAGAAGGTAAAGAGTACTTGTCTCACACTCCTGTCCTGATGTCCCCTATCCCAGGAAAACCTCTGTTTTTGTATCTCCATATTCGAGAACTCCATGGGGTGTGTTCTGGGTCAACACGATGAGTCTGGGAAGAAGGAAAGAGCCATCTACTACTTAAGCAAGAAGTTCACCAATGGCGAGGTCCGATATCCTCCTATTGAGAAGGTTTGTTGTGCCTGGTATGGGCTACAAAAAAGACTTCGACAATACATGTGTATCACACACTTGGCGATTTCCAAGTTAGACCACTAAAATACATGATGGGTGTACCTGCTCTATCGGAAGGTTAGCTCGATGGCAGATGATTTTGTCTGAATTTGACATCGAATACGTGAGCCAAAAAGCGGTAAAAGGCAGCGCCATATCCGATTTGGCAAGCAACTGATGAGAGCTATGAGCCGCTGGACTTTGATTTCCCGGACGAGGACTTAATGGCCATATCTTTAGAGGAAACAAGCATTTAACGGACGGTTCTTGGAGAATGCACTTCGATGGGGCATCAAATGCACTAGGGACATGGCATCGGGGCAATTCTAGTCTCCCCAGAAGGGAGTCACTACCCATTTACGAGCAGACTGAACTTTGATTGTACCAATAACATGGCAGAATACGAAGCCTGTGTCTTGGGAATTCGGGCTGCACTGGGGCAAAATATAAAGACTTTACGGGGTTGGAGACTCAGCCTTAGTAATCTATCAGCTCCGAGGAGGAGTGGGAAAAAAAGGATATAAAGCTGTTAGAGTACCGAAAACTAGTGTGGATCTGCTCGAAGAGTTCGACAAGTCACCTTCCACTGCCTAGAGAAGAAAAATCAGATGGCTGACGCTTTAGCTATTGGCAGCCGCATTCAGGGTTGGTGGGGAGTCTGAAATGATGCCAATCAAATGCAATCGTATGAGTACCCAGCTCATTGTACCAAATTGAAGAAGTGAAAGATACTAAGCCTTGGTACTTCGACATTCTGCAGTATATCAAGCATCAGAGTTATCCAGAGAAAGCCACCGAAACCGATAAGAGAACCCTTAGAAGGTTGGCAGCTGGATACGTCCTTGACAGAGAGGTTTTATACAAGAAAAGCCATAACCAAGTTCTATTAAGATGCGTCGATGCTGAAGAGGCAAAAATGATGGAAGAAGTACATGATGGGGTTTGTGGAGCACATGCAAATGGGCATATGATGTCAAGACAAATAATGAGATGCGGATATTTTTGGGTCCACACTGGAAAGTGATTGCATAACTATGCTAGGAGATGTCATAAATGTCAGATTATGGAGACAAGATAAATGTTCCACCCCATCCGCTTCATGTAATGACGTCACCATGGCCTTTTTCTGTGGGGCATGGACGTATCGGGCAAATCCATCCGAAGGCTTCGAATGGTCACCGTTTCATTCTCGTAGCAATTGACTATTTCACGAATGGGTAGAGGCTGCGTCATACGCCAGTGTCACTCAATCCACTATTTGCAAGTTTTCTGAAGAAAGAAATTATATGTCGGTATGGTCTACCTGAAAGGATTATCACCGATAACGCAACAAAACTTGAACAACAAGACGATGAGCGCTGCCTGCGAACAGTTCAACATAAAACATCATAATTCCACTGCTTACAGACCAAAGATGAACGGAGCAGTAGAAGCAGCAAACAAAAAATATTAAGAAGATAGTGGAGAAAACAACTGAAACTTACAAAGACTGGCATGAGAAGTTGCCTTTTGCTTTGTTCGCTTATCGAACCTCGGTACGAACTTCGACTGGGGCAATCCATTTTTTAGCCTATGGAATGGAAGCAGTGCTACCCATTGAAGTCGAGATTCCGTCTCTTAGGGTCTTGTCAGAAGTCAAAGGATGATGCAGAATGGGCACAATCCATATGATCAGCTTAATCTGATAGATGAAAAAAGACTGAAAGCCATTCATCATGGTCAAATCTATCAGAAACGAATGATCCGAGCATGACAAAAAGGTGCGCCCGAGAATATTCCGCGAAGGGGATCTAGTGCTAAAAAGAATCTGGCCATAAAGATTGTCCGAGGAAAATGGACGCCAAATTGGGAAGGACCTTATGTCGTGAAAAGGCTTTCTCCGGAGGAGCCCTCGTCCTAGCTGAAATGGACGGACCTGAACTGCCACATCCCATCAACTCGGACGCAGTCAAGAAATATTCGCTTAGGATGAAAACCCGAGGGCGTCCTAAGTTGAAAAAAAAAAAAAAAAAAAAAACGTTTAGGGTGAAAACCCGAAAGGGCGTCCTAAATTGAAAAAAGAAAAAGAAAAAAGAAGAGAAAATAAGGTGGGTTCAAGATGAAAACCCGCAAAGGGCGTCTTGCAACTAGGATGGGTCCAAGTTGAAAACCCGGAAAGGGCGATTTGGATATCAACGGTGGAAACATCCGGCACAGAATCTTCTACGAACTCAACAAATCGGAGAAATGTTGCACCCTCCCAAACGTTGTCGCATTTTCAAAGATCCTTTGGCAAAGGCTGCATTCAAGTCACCAAAAGACTTTTCAGCTCAGAAGTGCCGTTATCGAGATCTAAGATTCATTTACACATCATTGTGTATTCGTCTTCTAGAATGTTTGCCATGTATTATTTGTTCTTCTCCCCTTATGAATAAAGACCATATTTCCTCCAACTCCTTTCGAGCATCTGAATTAGATTTAAACCTAATGGTTTATTTATTTTATGAAATAATCGTATATTACTGTACAAAGATTCATGGAAAAGTACAGGTACCCAGAAGCCGATCAAGGCTCATGCACATGCTTGAGATGGTTGAGGAGCATTTCAACAAAAAAAAAAAAAAAAAAAAAAACCAGAATGTGCACTCAGAACTCAGACATTGAAGAATTCAAGATCAGAGATCGGAACTTCAAGCCCTCAAAATCAAGAGTCAACAACGACAGGCCACCGGAAATCAAGTTCTCTCCAGAGCCCAGAATAACATGGTGCCATACATTTTAGGCATACCTAAGAGCATGACATTCATACCATCGCATATGCATATCTTTGCAGGATTTACCCAGAGCCAATTTCAACTTCACAACGAAGGATATTGGACTCCAGACAACGCAAGTTCAACTTCACGACGAAGGGCCGCTGGTGTCAACAAACATTTCTCAAATTCAGAGCCAATTTCAACTTCACAACAAAGGATATTGGACTCAGACGACGCAAGTTCAACTTCACACGAAGGGACCGCTGGTGTCAACAAACATTTCTCAAATTCAGAGCCAATTTCAACTTCACAACGAAGGATATTGGACTCCAGACAACGCAAGTTCAACTTCACGACGAAGGGACCGCTGGTTGTCAACAATATTCTCAAATTCAGAGCCAATTTCAACTTCACAAACGAAGGATATTGGACTCCAGACAACGCAAGTTCAACTTCACGACGAAGGGACCGCTGGTGTCAAAAAATATTTCTCAAATTCAGAGCCAATTTCAACTTCACAACGAAGGATATTGGACTCTAGACAACGCAAGTTCAACTTCACGACGAAGGGACGCTGGTTGTCATAAGCAACTTCTCAATTTCGGAGCCAATTTCAACTTCACAACGAAGGACATTGGACTCCAGACAACACAAGTTCAACTTCACGACGAAGGGACCGCTGGTTGTCAAGAAACAATTTCCCAGTTCCAGAACCAATTTCAACTCCACGGTGGAGGATATTGGACTCGGAACAATACTACTCACTTGGATTTCAACTTCACGATGAAGGATATCCAGTTCCCAGGCTCAACTTCAAGACGAAGAGGGCATACACAACTTCACAACGAAGGGTATCATGCCCTAACAGATGAACCAACCTCACGACGAATGAGTCATCTGTAACACCACAACACCAAAGTCTTCAAGTCAAGTTTCAGCTTCACGACGAAGTACCTTGAGCCAGAAGACGATTCAGAGGCCACTTGTCAAAAAAACTTTGAGCTCGGTTTCAACTTCACGACGAAGGATTTCGTGCTCAAAATTTTCCGGTTTTGACCCAACTTCACGACGAGTGAGTCGTTTCGTGATCGACAAACCAATTTCAGCATCGGATTTCAACTCTACGACGGAGGATATTCGATATGGACGAAATATGTGTCATTTAATCTTTGCTCTATTTTCGTTACACGACAATAAGCAAAGAGGGGCAGCTGTAAACACATGATTTGCGTCCTTATAATGTTAATATTATTAATTTCGTTTTTTTACAGGCCTGAACATGCAACCCAACAAACGAACCAAGCCCAGTTCAACAGCCGTGAGGAACCCTAACCCTGGCAGTGTTCTGTTCTACGCCACAAGCTCCCTCGCCTCCCTTTCCGAGTTTCACGGCCACCCGTCTCACATCCCCCACAACTCCGATTCCTCCGGCGCAAGGATTTCATGAAGATAACAAGCCAACAAACATTGGAGTTAGAGTTCTAATAGGGGTCAAACACTTAGATTCTAGGCTATAAATAAGACATGTAATCCATTTATGAGAGGGGGAAGACAAAAAAAAAACACACGAAAGTCCTACGGAAATACCAGAGAAATATAGAAGTACTCGAAGCTATTGTAATCAGTTTGAAAGGAAATAAAGAGGTAGTGTTTCCTTACCTTGTTTGTCGTTTTTACCTTGTATGCGTATCTCCTTCATTGTTGTGGTTCGAATAAAACTCAAAAGAAACGTTTTTGGTTGATGAACGAAGTGAGGCCTTTTTTTTCCGAAATATTTTTAGATCTATGCTCCTCGGGTTGATTTTTGAAAAACAGATTCGATTGGTGAAAAAGAAATTTGAAAAGCTTTCGAAAAGAAAAAAATATAAGTTTTGCCGCCGATGAACGGTGGCCGTCACCGTTCACGGCGACGACGAGGCGGCGCGAGGCGGTGTTTTCTGGAAAACGGGCCTGTGTTCTTCACTTGGAAGAATGGCCCAGAGAACTTAGAAAGGGGGAGGGTCTCGGCTTATGAAAAGGGTAAATGAGAATTGTTAAAATGGTTTTAACTAAATATATGGCCTGTTCTGCTCCATGCAATGGATCCACGTGTATCCTTTCAAAAGAGGGTAATACCCGTTTCAGTCCTCTTTCTTCCTAAGCTTTATTTCACTCCTAATTTCTTCTAAATCAATCCCAAATTCAATTTTCCGTTCAATTTGGTCCCTTCACGTTTTTCCCCCTCTTATTTTTATTTAAATAGTGCACTTATATATATAGTCAACCATATATTTTATCATTTATCATTCTTAATTTTCATATTCGTTATTGTCACTTCTTTCAATACTTTAGTTTAAATGTATATGTATACATCACTATATTTCATAAGTATGTACGTATATGCTTTTATTATATTATACTTTTTTTCTTTTTTATTTATTTAGTTAGTATGTATATTTATTTTATTATTATTTTTTTATCTAAATTTATATGTATATATTTTATTATTTTACTTTATATATATATATATATATTATATATATATATATATATTCTACACATTTATTATATTCTTTTTTCCCAACCTTTTTTTATACATTTCTTTTCTTTATTATATATTACTTCCTTTATTCCATCCATTTTTTACTTTCTCCATTATTTATTTCCATTTTATCTAACACATTACATGACCTTTTTAAGGATGATTTCACATAAATCAAAGGTAAGCAGTTTGGATTGTAATTTTACCTTTACATTTAAACTTTCGACTTTCGTACTTAAAGACAACTGGAAATTACGTAGTACCGAAAGGGCAGTTCAAGGGTGCTAATCCTTCCTTGACCGTAACCGACTCCCGAGCCCGACATATTTCTGGTAAGACGCAGATCATGTAAGGAATAAGGTATCCGGTTAACCTATTTATTCTTAAATAAATAATCGGTGGCGACTCCTAACCCAATCAATCCACATTTTCAAGTCGAAGCCCAATCCCGGGGCCCAACCGAAAGACGGTTCCGACACTGATTAATTTATTCGTAGCTTAAATCAACACTAGAATATTAATTTAGAAATTTGAGACATTATTATATTTCCTTCAACAAAATTATTTTAAGGTAAACTACACGTTTAGTACTTAACGTCATGGTATAAAGGAAAGGTTGAACTGTTAGAATGTTTGTACAATACGTACTGATTAATTATTTTAGGGTAAACTTACTACACGTATTGATTAATTTATCCATAGTTTTTAACTCCAGGGTTGTTAGAGTATAAAGGAACGGTTGAACCGTCAGAATGTTTGTTAGGCAGTTGGATTGTTATAACCAACTGAGAATAAGACGATGCCAATATCACCTGAAGTATTAAACGTCGGGATTGCTAGAGCATTAAGGAAAGGTTTAACGTCGGGGTTGTTAGGCAGTCGGGCTGTTATAACCGTTAGAATGTTTGTCCACGCTATGTAACAAATTATTAATATAAAATATTTATATTTATTTCATTACTAATATTTTCATTATTAGCTGTTACAAAATATAAGCACTTAATTAGATTTTGAAATGACATTAAATTATATTTATTATTTTCAGTTAATTTAATGAAATGAACATCTTATATTATTTCACATTATGTAGTATATAAAAGAGGTAGTAGTTGAATAAAAAGCTAACTCTGTTTGGATTTGAATGTTAACCTGTTAACCAATCTATACTTTTATAAATTATATATATTTTTAATTTAAACCTGTCTCAACCGTCTTTCGGGTGGGCCCGAAATTAGGCTTCGACTTAAAAACGTGTTAGAGTCGCCACCGATCATTTTAAAAATAGTTAGGTGGATCAGACACCATCTTACCTGATCTGCGTTTTACCAGAAATGTATCGGGTTCGGGAGTCGGTTAAAGTCAATGAAGGATTAGTACCCTTGTACTGCCCTTTCGATACCAATTAATTTGTCGGTTGTCTTAGTAGCAAAAATTAACATTAAAATTTAAAAACCCAATTTAAATTACTTACATTTGATTGGTTGGAATTCTTCTAAAAATGTCAAAAATGTTAGATAAAAACAATAAATAAATAAACATAATAATAATAATAACAAATCAAAAGAAAAAAGAAAAATAAATCAAATAAAAAAATAGATAAAAAAATAAATCAAAGAAAAACACATGAAATAAAATAATAAATAAGAAATTTTAAAAAACATTAAATAAATCAAAAAAAAATGTTAAATCATAAAAGTAATAAAAGAAAAAGAAAAAAATTAACAAATATAAAAAAGAATAAAAGCTTAAAGGATCAAATTGAAACAAATCAAAATTAGGAGATTAAATCGGAACTAAAATGAGATGCAAAAACAAAGAATAAAAAGTTAGGAGGACTAAACAAAGAATAAAAGGTTAGGAGGACTAAACAATAATTAACCCTCAATACCAAATAATGACTAAAATATAAACATAATAAAATTGGAAACCCAAATTAAAAATATTGAAACTTAACTCTGGTGATTAAAATGTAAGTGTGCAAAATTACAGGGATTGAAAGTGGGGTTTACCCACTCAAAAATTACACAGGAACCCCCTCCCCAAAACGACGTCACATGGGGAGGGTATTTATACCCAAAAATGGCCTTCAAAAGCCTTAAGCCTTCATTTTTCAATTTTGCTTAGAGAGAAGCTCTGACTTCTCTCTAATTCCCTCATCGAAGGGAAACCGGCCACAAGGCCGACCGCCGCTCCAAGCCATCGGAGGCAGCGGTCGGAAAAATTCTAAACTCACCGAATCGTTCCTCCCAACCTTGTGAACCCAAAACCGTAGCCTGATTTTTCAACAAATCGCCAAATCAACGTAGATCTACAAAAATATATTCGTTTTTTTACCTTTTTGGTGCATCTTTTCTGCTTCGGTTGCTTGGTATTTAGCCCCGAAATGATTGGCATTTGTGGGATGTTCCGATATTCTCGTGCACGCCGTTCGTCGTTCGTGATATCGGTCGCTTCGGGATGGTTCAGTCTCGGAAATTTCGGTCGGTTGGTAACTTTGCTGGCTTGTGGCTTCACGCGCTACACTATGCGGTGCCATGCTTAAGGGTAAAACCCTAATTTAAAACTTGGGTTGGGTCAGGCCCACCTAACCGGGTCTGCTAGGTCAGGCTACCCGGTTGGGCCTTGTTTCTGAACCTTAGACTGGACCTGAAAAAATAAAAAATAAAAAAAATAAAATGAATAATAATAATAATATACACTATATAAAAATATTTTAAAACCATATATTATATATTTTAAAAAAATGTTTTTTTAAAACTATATATTATATAGGGTTTTCAAAAAATGTTTTCAAAACTATATATTATATAAGTTTTCAAAATGATTTTAAAACTATATATTATATAAGTTTTTCAAAATGATTTTAAAACTATATATTATATAAATTTTTAAAACGTTTTTAAAAACTATATATTATATATATATATTTAAAATGTATTCAAAAACCATATATTATATATATTTCCAAAAATGTTTTCAAAAAAATATTTTTAAAAATTATACTATACTAATATATATATATATATATATATATATAATAAAAATAAAAATAAATCCAGACGAAAATTAGTGTCTACAAAACCTATTAAATAACTTTTATCAAATGATAGTAAATATTTTTTTAATTTTTTTATCTTTATAATTCTATATATTTTTTAAATAAAATAAATAAATATGAAACTAGTAATAGTAAATTTTTGTAAATAATTATAATTCTAATTGAAATGTAAGCATCTCTTTACATTGTCAGTCACAGGCAAAAACATAAATAAAAAATGATTTAGTAGTGAACAAAGGAAATGAATGGTACTATCATGCGTCTCTCTTTTTCTTACTACCGAGAAAGATGTCTTTGCTTTTCTATATTATCATACATCATGCCTTTCTTTTACGTTGCAAAGCACCTCAACTTCAGCATATACTTTATCATATATTTTCCTCCATCCCTAATTCTTTTCGTCAATTAACTATCCATTATTTTTTTGATTAGGTATATATAGATGTTACCAAAATTATTTCATTTCCACACTTAATGTATAAATTAAACGTAACCTCGCGAACAAACTTACTTCAGTGGTTAAAGGAATCGTTATTGTTTCTAATGACATATTCAAAAATATTTTTGAAGTTGGGCACATATATGTTAACAATATAAAATTTTTGAAATAGGTAAGTATAAATAAAATTTTAGTGTGGAAACCATCAATAAAATGGGTCACTAATCGAAGAAAATTCATATTTCAGCGCGAGCAGAATAAAATTTCAAGATTGGCACGATCAATAAAATAGATGACTAATCGAAATAAAATATAGTTTTCAGGGTGGGCACGTGTCCACCTTCAGCCATGAGTGCATCCGCCACTGGTTGTTTCTAGAGGTCACGAGTTCGAGCATCATTGACTTCAACAGGGTGATTGAGTGTTCAATGTCAAATGGTTGAGAGTATTTAGAACATATACTACTTTGTAATTACGTTAGCTTAATAAAAAATATTAAATGTAATCACTTTCAAACTTTTAAATTGAAAAATATGTATTTAAATAAATATAAAATCTCTTTCAAATTATTGTAATAAAAATAATGTCAATTAAATTAAACTTAATCGCTTAATAATTTCAACAGTAAACTGATTATTCATTCAACTATTTGTGTGATTCTATTTTGGTCACTTAATTATTTTTTAAAGTATACTTAACGTTACGTTTTTATTTTATTTGGTCACTTGTCGTTGAAACAAAACTGTTGATAGTTTCATTTTTTATTTTTATCAATGCTTATGTGGCATTATCTTATTATGGTGACACATCAGCAATACTAATAATTTTTTAACGGCGGGACACCAAAATGAAAACAAATGTAACATTAGGCATGCTTTGAAAAGATATAGTTGGGTGACCAAACATAACTACATGAATAGTTGGATGACTAAATACATAGTTTACCCTAATTTCAATAATATTCATGTATACATAATATATAAAAAAATTTGATGCTTAAAGGGTTAATATATGAAATGCCAATTATAGTGGAGGCCCATATTCGTGACCTCTTGAGGTTCCCATGCCCTTTGATCTCTCATAAAAGAGAAACCTTAGAAGAAGACAACACCATACTTCCAAAAACCAACAGCCTTTTCCATTATTTTAAGCTTACAATGACCTGTCCAACATGTGCTTTTTCCACATTTCATGTCCTCTTTTTCTTTGCTTTTATTTCTCTCTTACTTTCCTTGTATCCCCATTCTTGGATATAACTATAACCATCATTCATTCATTCCACTTGTTTCTTTGGTCATGAGAACAAGAGAAAAAAATAGAAATGGTGAGAGATCATGATCTTCATGTATAGGCAAAGGTTCACAAGTGTTCTCTTTTTGGCAGCCTTGTTTTGATTGTTCTGTATTCTAGCTGTTTGAGTATATGACACTATAATAAGAGGGTGTTCTGTCGAAGAAGAAAAGAGGGTGTATGGAATGAAGTTTGATCCAAGATCAATCATATCTTTGCAATTTATTAAGTTGTAATTAATAGCTATAACTCGTGGGGTTTTGATGATATCAATGGATCTCGGACCAGGCTTCATTCCTCACACCATGCTTTTCCATTACTTCGCCACTCAACAGCACTAAGCACATCAAGCCAAGCCTCTATCATCCATCTTTAATCCAGGTTTGAATATATATAATATGGGTTACGATTTAGTTACACGATGTAAAAAAATTTAATTTTACACTGATTTAGGATTGTTTGATGTAAAAAGAATTTTAATTTTATACTGTTTTAAAATCGTTGGATAAATGAAAATAGACAACTGAGATTAACTCATTGTTTTGTTTTTCAGTTAATATCTTCTCATTTCTTACTATTAATCTCAGTAATCTATTTTCACTAATCAAAACCAATATAAAACTCTAATTTTATGTTTTGTAACTGGACACTATATATATATAAGAAAATAATCCTTTTTTTTTTTTGTTTTTGCCATTTTTTTCATAGATCTGATTGTGCATATTTAATTTCTTTGATATTTTGCAGAATTAACAATGACCATGTGTGTTCCTCTTGTTGATAAGGTGTTAAATGATTGTCCAATTGGCATGCATATAATAAATATATGATATGATATATAGTGTTTTCTTTGAGATGAATTATTGCTTTTGTTTCATATGAATGTTTCCCATTTTCCTCCTATGGAATATTCCAAGACACATGGTATAGGACAAATGAAACATTTGTCCTGTACATTAATTTATGGATTCATGAAATATTTGTCTTTCAATACTTATTTATTTCAGAACAAAAAACCTAAAATAATGTTAGAAGTAATGTTTCTCTTTGTATTCTTATTATAAACACTTGCGCATGCGTGTTAGAGAAAATTACATAAACCCTAACGGTATTATTCAAGTTTAACAGTATAAGCACTATAGGAGTCTATGAATTCGTTTTTTTATCTTTAATTTATTTATTAAGATAAGGTGATTACAAAGTAGCATCTATTCTAAATAATTCCAACCATTTGACAATGAACACTCAATCACCTTGCTGCAACTGGTGGTGCTCGAACCAGTGACCTCTAGAAACAACAACGATTCTTTTAACCACTGAATCAATATTCGGGGTACAATGTATCATATTACTAACTACATCAACATTTGCTAATAAAATAAGAGTTAATTACTCTCACGTAATACCATTTGTTAATAACATATATCTTTCACATATGCTGTATGATAGGCATTAAAATTTAGGATTAACTGTATGCAATTGTAAAATAATATTTCTATAACATTTAAGATGATTGATGACATTCTCGTGTTAGTTATGGTGAATGTCAGTTCGAATTTGAGGGATGATCAGTAGAATGTTAAATAGTAATAATTGTTCTAGTACGGAGAATTTTTGGAGTTATATTTGTGTCTTATTTGTTTGATTTAGGTATAGACCTTGTATTGATTCTTTTAAATCATTTTATATCTATTAAATGTAATTTTGTAATAAATAAAATATTTGTTATGCGGAAAAAACTGTGGAGATGGTTTTTAATAATGTATTTCTCTTCCATTTAGATGCTGCTTCTTTGCTATTTTTTAAAGAGTACGAACATGTTGGTTTTGTTTCTAAATATTCTATTTTTTATAAATGTATTTTTTAATAGTATGAGTTATTACAAGATAGTATATGTTTATAATTTTCTTAACCTATTAACAACGCGTCCAGACCATACAGACGTAACTGCTTGAATTCAGAATTACGAGAATAACATTCTCTTTTACTATGAAGTCATTTCAGAGATTATATGTGTGTGAGAGAGATATAATTGACGTGGCTGCAGATACGGCTTGGCTTCTGAATTTTTGGTCCATTCAATAAAACATGGTGCATAGTTGACTACATATGGCCTCTATCAAGGCCAATGCAATTTGCAGTTTCAGGTAATGTCTTTAAGTTAGCTGGACTAATAGTTTGGAGCAATATTTGAAAGGCTTAAATGCACCATTAGACTCTCAACTCTTGAAATATTTTGCCCCTAAAATATAAATCGTTAACTCATTTGCATCAAATTATTAAACAAGAGTAAATTATATATCTAGTTACTCAACTAAACATGTGATTTCGTTTTGGACACTTCTCTATTTTTTTTTTCAAAATCATCACTAAACTTAAGTTTTTATTTTATTGTGATAACTCAATTCGAATAGATTTTTTTTTTAAATAATATATAAGAGTTCATTTACAAAACATATTTTTTTACCGACACATAAATTTAGTTTATAATACTTATAACATAACAATAGGGTAAACTACACGGGTTACCACCCAACAAAGGTCAAAAATCATTTTGAGCACCGATGTTTCAATTTGATCAAAAAGATCATCCAACTATCTAAATGCTTCAAACAAGCCACCCGTGTTAACAAGATATGTGACTGACAGTTAAAAATATTTTGGTATAATTACACAATTGGTCCAGTTACTTACATATTCTTTCAATTTGGTCCTCATTTTAATAAATTAAAAACAATGACATGTGTCATCATTCGATTGGAGGACTAATTTTTTTTAATTTAATTGATTTACTTTTCTCTGATCAGAAAGAAAATAAACCAACACTTAAAGGAGCTGGAGAGATTCAAACCATAGACCCTTCAGTTGAGGTAGAAAGCACATAACCATTAGACCAAGGCATGCACTTGATTACATTTGTACAACAAATAATATATATTTTACATCTTAGTAAATTTTTCTTTGTACAACAAATAATATAAATAATAAATAAATAATTAAGAATATTTTTTACATTAATAAAAATACAAATAATATTTTATATTAACAAAAATTTAATATTCGCATTATATTAATAAATATGTGAATAATATTTTATTTATATTCTTATTATATTAATAAATATAATATAATATAAAATATTAAAAAAATATTAATGTTCTGTATTTGTATTTTTTATTAATATAAAAAAATATTCTTAATTTTTTATTTATTAATTTTATTATTATTGTATAAATAAAAATTTACTCAGATGCAAAATAGATATTATTTGTTGTACAAATGTAACCAAATGCATTCCTTAGCTAATGGTTTGGTCCTTTCTACCCCATCTAAGGGTTCTATGGTTTGAATCCCTCCAGCCCCTTCTAAGTGTTGTTTTTTTTCTTCATCTAAAGGGTGACACGTGTCATTATATTAATTTATTAAAATAAGTACTAAATTGAAAGAATATAAGTAACATGGAACGAATATGTAATTATACCAAAATGTTTAAACTGCCATGTCACTTATTCCTTAACTATTAACAACGGGTGGCTTGATTGAAGTATTTAGATAGTAGGATGGTCGATGGTCTTTTTGATCAAATTGAAACGTCGGTGGTCAAAATGATTTTAACCATAGTTGGGTAGTTACCCATATAGTTCACCCTAAATAATAAATAAAATATTAAATTGTATGTATTTGAAATTTTAATAAAAGAAGTATTAAATGTTAAATTAAAATATCATAAACATTTTAAGAAATAAAAATATGAACATATTATTATTCATTTGTAAATGTATGCACTTGTTAAAAATTTAAATCTCGTATCTTAAATCAAATCAAATTAAAAGTCGATGCCCATTAAGTTTTTGAAAATTTATGTAACAGAGAGACAACGAGATGCAACCGAAAATGTGGAGAAAAATCAAAGACTTAGGTGGCTTTTGTTTCGCTGGGATCCTTGGAATTAGGGAGAATTGGAATTTAATTCCACCACTTTCCCATGTTTGGTTCAAGTTTTCAAAGGGGGAATTGGAATACAATTCCATCAAGGGAGGGAAAGTAATTTTCATCCATAACATGATGGAATTGAAATACTTTAGAAGAGGGAATGTGAAATTTGATTATACTACCCTCATCAATCTTTTGGTATTCAGGTCGGATTTTTTTTTTAAAAATTCAGGATCGGGACGGATTTTTTTTAAAAAAATTCGGGTTCGGGTCGGGTCATATTTTTTCAAAAAAAAATTCAGGATCGGGTCGGATTTTTTTTAAAAAAAATCGGGTTCGGGTCGGGTTTTTTTAAGTTTGATATTCGGGTCGGTCGGGTTTTTTTAAGTGTGATATTCGGGTCGGATTTTTTAAAGTGTGATATTCGGGTCGGGTGAAAAATATCCGACCCGAAAAAAAAATATAATTTTACCTTATATATTTAGGAATAATTACAATAATACCCCTCTATATATAATTTTTTTCAATTAAGTCATTATTTTTATTGAATAAAAATAAAATTTTTTATTATTTGGGTCGGGTATCTAATTCATATATTCGGGTCTCGGGTGGAGGTTCCCTTGTTCTCGGGTCGGGTCGGGTCGAGTGGACCAAAAACCCGACCCAACCAGACCTATGGCCATCCCTAATAGGGATGATTTTAACTTATGATATTTATTAGCATGATTTTTATAATTTATTGAAATTAATAATCAATCAATAAAATAAAAATTTAATATTTTTTAATTTTTTATAATATATTGCTACATGTAAGTTATAAAACAAACTAAAATTAAGCAAAAAACAAGAAGGGCAATTCTGTCATTTTACATTACTGAAATCAAATTCATCTGACATGTCTGCGAACCAAACAGAATATGTAATTGGATTCCAATTCAATATCCTGCCAACCAAACAGGTTTCAGATTCAGATTCCAATTCCTTCACAGATTTCAATTCCATCATAAACATTCTAGCGAACTAAACGACACCTTAGCGTTAGAAAAGGATCCTGGGCTAAGCACTATGAAGTTCCAAAAGAGAGATCTTGACGAGGAACTGAAAAGAAACGTTTGGATGGAAGTAATTTGATTTAAAATATGAGATTTAAACTTCATCAAACATATATTTACAATGGGGTGAGCGTTCGATTGAGTTGATGAGTCTTATTTTACAATTTAAAGTTGACTTAATTTTTTTCCGAGTTGTGTCACACCCTAATATTTTCAAAATAAAAAAAAAAAATTTCTTGGATTCTTTTCGAGGAACTAAAATGTGAAATATTGGAAACTTGGGGTTTGTTTAGTAAGCTTTCAATATCCAAGGGCTTGAGCCATAATTTTTCCCGTCACCCTTCAGTTGTTAAATTAAATAAGTGTCGTATTCCAGGCTTGAACCCATGTCCCATTAATAACCAAACCTATTCCATTACCATTTAGGCTAGGTTGCCTTACTAATTTGATGTATAGTTTATTTTATTTCACCAAATCTTGTTAGATTTAATTTCTCAATTTGATTTTGTTTCTCTCCTCCAATCCATTCCCCGTGTAATCTAAAGAAGAAGAAAATAGAGGTTCCATAAACTCCAATTACCGAAACCACCGTCCCTTTTCCGCTTAGCCACCTCCGGCCAATAGTGGAGTGCACCACAACTACCAACTGCTTCCCTAGTACATTGCGAGCTAACCTTAACCGATGGATCATCGTCAATCGTTGTTTTTTGTCATAATTGTGAGAAGAGTGTACGAAGACCAGTCGACGATCTCTGTCACCATTGTGAGGTGACCGTCACCGCCCTCACCCAAGGAAGCCCTGCCCTCGTCCGGTCATAGCCCATCAACCTCCTCAATGAGCCTCGCCACCATTTTTCGTAGAGATAAATTAGAAGGCTCGTCGAAAAACCTTACCACTATCACTGATTTTTGTATTTTCGTCCGTGTTTGACATCCGTTCGACTCACCATCGCCAGGATTGGACTCCACATGTGATTCCGATCAAAACTCAGTCAACATTGTCATCGCGCCGTCGTCAGTTCTCTAATCGTTGAGGGTAAGCTCTCCGACAGCCTTTTCCGTTTGTTTTGTTTCTGTTCTGGCTAGATTTTGATTAATTTTGGACTTATTATCATGTTTGGCAACACTTGGAGTTATTGGACCATCCTAACCTGTAACATCCCAAATCAGGGTCAGTGACTAAATTGCAAATTTTAAAAATTATGTGCTCAATTTTGAAATAAGTTAAAAGTTCAAGGACTTAATTGAGAATGTTATTTAAGAGGATTATCTGGTAAATATGAAAAGAGTGGAAGGGTATTATGGTCTTTTTCCTTTAAAATATATTTTCTCCCCTTTTATAAGAGTGAAAACGTGGGAAGAGAGCTATCTGGAAGCTTTCTTCTTCTTGCTTTCTCTTCTTCACGTGGGGCTTAGCTACAATAGGTAAGTTGGGTTTTTATAGTTAATTACTTTAAATATTAAGTGGATTTTGATTCTTTGGGTATTAAATAAGCTTAAGGACAGCTTATATTGGATTTAAACAATAAGATAAAGGAAATAAGAAGGAATTTGTAATATGAGTTTTAAGATGAAATTTTGATATGATATGGTTGTTGAAGTTTTATGGATGAATTTGACGTGTCATCAATCTAATTAAGAAGTATGAAGTGTTAGAATTGGAATTAGAACACATTGAAAATTTAGTGTGATTCTTGAATGCCATGTAAATAATGGAATTTTGGGTTTAAAGAAGTGATTATGGAATAGAAATGAGTTTAAATATGTGTATGGAAGTTAGGAATATTAAAGGAAGTAAAATATGAAGGTTTAAGCTGAAATGAAGGGAATTTCGAGCTCAAAATGGGATTTCTAGGCTAGGGGAATCGATACCCATTCAAGGGGAATCGATACCCCCTCAAACGAACATGGAATTCCAGGATGCCAGAGGGGAACCGATACCCCGTTAAAGGAAAATGAAAATTTTGATTTCTTAAAGTCGTTTAAGCTATTAATATCAAGTTATAAGGTTAGATTTTGATAGATTGCCTTAAATTGTATATTTGTGTAGATACCGAGCCTAAATCAGTTCCATAATATTTGGCAAATAAGATTGATCAAGGGGAAATATGAGAGATAGGTATTAACTTAGTGAGGCCCAGGTGAGTGCATCTTATTTTATAGGATTATAAGGAAATTGGACTTGTGATAAGTCTATTTCCGATAGTTATTTTATTATGCATGAAGTGTTGATTATAAGTAGGTGAATGACATGAAATGTATGTATGATTGATTATATGAGCTGATATGTTTGTATGTGTTATATAATTTATGTAAGTATAAAGAATATGTCATATGATAGATCTACATGATATATAGAATTGAAATATATGTCTATGAAGAGTTATAAGAGAATCTACATAATTCATATGATAAAGGGAGTATAGGATTATAAAATAAAATATGTAAAAATAAAAGAATATGATGAAAGTGAATCCACGAGAAACGATAGAAACTAGGTAATTATGTGGAAAGGTTATATGAATAATATGATTATGAGTTGTACATAGTGGTATAATTAATTATGAGAATTTAATATAATAACGTTATATGATTTAATGTGAATTGAAAGAAACTAAATAAGATTGAATTATATAATGAAATGAGAATGATGTATCAATTAGGAAACTTGAATATGGAATGATATGAGAAAATTATAGGAGTTATATGAAATTGAATTAAGTAAATTGATTAATTTGTATATAAAAGAAATAATAGAAGTAATATATATATGTTTATCAGTATAAAATAGGTTATGTAATATAAGTGCATACCAAGGAATAAAGAATAAGATAGATGATGTGATGTAAATTATATTATGAATTAGTGATATATGAATGTGATATAAGTATGTAAGAAAACTTATGTGGTGTATGATAAATATGAACATATGAGAAGACGAGATAAGATAAATGACTTGTAATAGGAACTATATGACCATAAATTATGTAAATTAGAAATGATTTATGTAAACATGTTTGATATGTATTACATGTATGTGAATATAAGAGAATAGAACATAAATCATATGAAAAAGATATAAGTCCTATGATATTACATATGTGAATATATGAGAATATGAGTGAGTTTATAGGTTATTGATAGGACATATAAGAATATATAAATGTATGATGATATGAAAAAGTGAACTAAGTTTAATGATGTTGAACCTTATGAGTAGAAGTTATGTGATTATAAGTAACATGATTATATGATCACAAGATATGATACATGATATGAGATATATATATATGTTGTATGAAATATTATATGACTACGTGATTATATGAAAATGTTCTACGCGTAGGTAAACCATGTGTTTATATGTATATGGGATATGTGATTTATATGACAATGAGCTATGTGAAAGGATTACATGACTATGTGTATATGTGAATGTATGTTAACATAAATATTAATGCCCATGTTATGTGTCATGAGAGCTAGGGGTATAGTTGGCATGCCAAGAGTCGAGGGTCTATGTGGTCCTTCGGGACATATATGTATTCTTTGGAACATATGTGAAGTCTGGTGAGACACATACTTGATCCTTGGCATATGTATATGATTCTTAAGGAATGATATGTGGTCCTTCGGGGTATATATGTATTCTTTGGAACATGTGTGAAGTCTGGTGAGACACATACTTGATCCCTAGTATATGTATATGATTCTTAAGGAATGATATGTGGTCCTTATGGACATTATTATATGGCACTACGGTGCAATTCTATGCGGCACTCCGGTGCAATTATATGTGGCACTTCGGTGCAATTATATGAGTTGTGGTGACAGCATTAGTGCACAACCTCTATGTACTCGCATATCTTTAGTTCTCACATGTGTATCATGGGCTATTAAATAGATAATATTAATAAAAATGAAGATGAAATTATAGTTGTCTGGGGTGTACGTGTTTTATGATAGTATATATGGTATATGTTATATGATATACATGAGTACATGTTAAGGTATATGTGAATAAGTATAATTGATTGAAATGATGATATAATAATAAGTTTATAAGATATATGTTATGAACATAAGAGATCATAGAAACATGAGATAAGAGATATGAATGATAATGACATATATGTATGTATATATATTTGTTACATGTAAAAGTATGAGTTGTATGAAATGATAGTAGTAATTGTTTATGTATGATTATTAGTTACCGTTTACCTTATATATTTATTGCCTCACTAAGTCTTCGACTTAGCGTGTGATTGTTTCACACGTAGGTTACAGAAGCAAGAAGAGAAGAGAAGAAGAGTAAGACAGGTCAGCACCTCCCTTACAAAATTTCAGATCAGAAAATAGAGGATTTTGATTAATTTTGGACTTATTATCATGTTTGGCAACACTTGGAGTGATTGGACCACCCTAACCGCCCCCATTTTTCGCTGCCATGCGTGGGGCTTGTCGTATAGTCGAATCTTCCAAAAATCAAGTCAACTCGTGAGTCAACCCACCGAGTCAACTTATGCCAAGTCAACATATATTGAGTCAACCCCTTGATTTATACCCGACTGTTAACCGTTGACCAGACCTGTTGATGTTGACTTTGACTTTGACATTGACCGCATTAAATGTTGATTTTGACCAAAAAATCATCTTTTTCAAAAGAGCCCTATTTTATGTTTTTTGACGTCCTAAGTTTGATTTTGTGGTCTATTTAGCCAAATTCAAACCCAGTAAGATGTTTTCGGTGTTTTATCTTCGGATTCAACCCGATTTTTTGATTAAGTTTCGTTTCTAACGTATTTTCTTTCGCTATGACTTCAAGGTATTGTGAGACGTTGGATTCAAGATTAAGGGCGATTGAATGGAGATTAAATGATCAATCAATGTAGCTTGAAAGTCGAGGTAAAACTCTATTACCTTTTGTATGATTTTCGAAACTCGTTGATAATTGGTAAATGTATGGATGAAAAAGATTAGTTATTTAGGTATAATTAATTAATTCTTGACTCGAGTAGAATTAAGGTAAAAATAGTAAACTGAATAAGACTTAGATGACCCGTTTAAGGAATGAGAATGCCAAAATTACATGGATAGGAAATAACGAAAATATCCTTGTGAAGTAAAAAGAATATGAATTGGCTCGAATAATGGAATTGATCTGAGGAATCATTTTTTTTGGACTTAATAGAACTATAGATGTATTGATTGAACACCTGAATTGTCTAGAAACCCTAATAATCAATTCCTAACCTTCAAGATTGCATCATACATGGATTTTTTGAGTTCTAAATAAATATATGAAGACCAATTTGTTAAAAGACTTTGTATAACTGAATAGGTGGAAAGGACCAAATTAGTATGAAATTCTAAATTGACAAGAATAACCCAAGTATTGATTGACCAAAATACCCTCTTGAGCTAGACTTACATGGATGACTTGGATCATTTTGGAAACACCAATGAACTTATATGTTATATCATCCCTAAAGGTTATGAACCACGAACCAAGCATGTCAACCATTCTTAATATCGTTGCAATTCAAAAATGAAATAAATATCATCGAAATACATGCTCACCTCTTTAAGATCAGTTCAATGATGATTCTGAATATGATCAATTCAACTAGTGCAGTCAGCACTAAGAAGAGTTTATTCGTGCAGGATCTCAGTCTGAATTATTGGTAAATATCACTATTGAGATCTGATTAGTCCGATCTGACACAAAATTCGAATAATTCGATATGAATCTTGGATATCGTAAATCATCATATTATCATGATTAGATTAAGTTACTAAGAATCCACCATAAACCAAAATGTTTGAAATACCCTTGATGACATAAATAATAGAATCGGTTTGGTTATATCTGAAATTTTAGATTATATTGATGTAAAGGATTACTGAAAACCTTCCTGATACACTCGAAACATTTTTGGTCCTGAAGCATCAATATATAAAAGTTTGATTAGCTTCGTTAGCAATTAAAACCTTTTAATATGAACCTTGATCCTGAAATCTAATCAATTTGTGTAAGTTCATATTTTCAATTCCTAACAATTTCCAAGTGCCTTCGAAAAATACTTGGATCTTCTAGTGTGTTCCCTATGGACGGAAATGTTTTTTTGATTTATATAAAGTATGATTTCTTATATTTGGTTTATGATTACTAGTTTCTGATCTCTTTTTTTGATTTTTGATATTATTGTATTCTATTTGATCTGTTTTATTGGGGTACTACCTAGTTAGGTGTCTGTAAACTCTGAGGTTCAGCTAGCTAGTAATTTCTGCATGTTCTGATCTTCCATATTGGACCCCTAGATCCTAAGGGTCTAGGGTAAGTCTAAATGAATGCATGTATCTTTCATGTAGACTCATAGATCCTAAGGGTCTAGAGTAAGTACATATGGATGCATGTATCATCCATAATGGACTCCTATATCCTAAGGGTCTAGGGTAAGTCCTTATGGATGTACGTATCTTCTATAATAGACTCCTAGATTCTAGGGTCTAAAGTAAGTTCTTATTGATGTTTGTTATGGGGTTTTCTTATGTGTACGATTGGCGGGTATTACATTGATTTTAAAAATTTTTTTCTGAAATAAATTAATGATGTTGTTTTTAAAACTATGTTTACATTTCTTTCTAGTTTCGTGGGAACACACTAGACTTCTGTTTTCAATCACCTGAACATGGTCCTCTGAATGTTTCCTCTAAATTATATGCTACATGTCTATTACCCGAATAAATATCCGTGGAACTTCAACTCATCATGAAAAACCTGTAGATGACTAAATCAATAAGGAAAATTTACGTTTTACCATTTTTCTCCTTGTCATTAGCATCATTTGGTAGTTCGTATTACTGAGTTTTTCCAAAGCTCACTCTGTTATTCACATTTTCAGGTTAAAAGAATTTATCTTGTGCAATATCAACATCTAAATGAGAGTACATTCGGTGTTGCTTGCGGAGTACGGTACAAGTGTAATTAGGGGGCATATAGGTCACATTTGATTATTTTAATGAGTCTGATGGTTTTAATATATGAATGTTTTTCTATATTTTTATTTTTAATTATAATTGTTTATATTTTGAAAGGTTTGACAAAAATTTTAAATTTTCCTGTCGTTTTACTTTGGATTGCTCCGATGGCCCTAAAGTGACACCTCAGAGCAGATTGGATTGGGTCACCCGTATCGGTCTGCGGGTGTTACAAGTTGAGTTGAGGTGAGTCAATTTTTTGAGTTTTTTTTTAAATTTAATTGTAAATATTTATATATTATAATATTATTTGATTCCAATTTAAGTAGCTTTCTATAACCATATATACAATACAATATATTTATTCATATATGATATACATATATCATACAAAGTCGAAAGACTCAACTTATACTTGAAAATAAATCTACTAGTTACTAAAAATTCTAGTTATTAGAGTTGTATTTTACAACTCATTTGAACTTTAAAATTTTCTTGCAACTCGAAATCAATTCGAGTCAAATTTGTTTTAGTCAAATAGAGTAAAAAAAGGTTTTCGAGTCGAATCAAGTTTTATCACCCCCAATTTACATATGAATAATGATCCATTCATTTTATTATTTTTAAAACATTTAAAATATTTTAAGGTATTACTTTATTAAGTCTCTCAATTACTAAAAGTTACAAAATAATCCTCCAACTATAAAGTGTTACTTTGTTGCGTTACTCGGCTATTAAAGGTTACAAAATGGTAACTCGATTATTCACTATGTTTTAAAATCATTATTTTTCATTAAAAAAATTATGGTTGTTTAAGTTTGACATTAACATGATGACTAGATATGATAGTCGTTTAAGATTCTAGGATCAGATTCATCATATCACAGTCAAACATGTTAACATTCAGCTCAGAACACCATCAATTTTTAATAGAAAAAGATGAGTTTGGAACATAATGAATAGTCGAATGATCATTTTATAACTTTTAATAGTCGAGTGACTTAACAAAGCAACACTCTATAATCGAAGGATTATTTTTAAAGTTTTAATAGTCGAGAGACTTAATAATTAATACCCTACAGTTAGGGGATCACTTGTGTACTTTACACTTTAATTTAATATTTAATATTTCTTTTATTAAAATTTAAAATATGGATAACTTAATATATTGTTTATCATTCATGACATATTATTATTTATTATTATAAATTATATTTATGTGTCGAGTAAAAAATAAATGAATTCTTATATACTAAAAATTTTACAACTAAATCGCATAACCAAAACAAAACAATAACTTAAGTTTAGTGATTATTTTGGAAAATAAATGGTTAGATGATCAAAACAGAACCGCCTGAATAGTTAAGTGGCTAAATATGTAGTTTACCCTTGTGGTTTTCAATGGAATTAACAATCTGAAGCAAATGAGGTAATTTTTTAAACTTTAAGGAACAAATATTTCAAAAAAATGCATTAAGAGAAAGCTTAGTACAAATGTAACCCCCTAGACCCGGCCTAGACGGTACACTCGAATCTAGGCGGTCACATGTCGTATACAAAAATCATTTTCAGATTAAAAACATACTTGAAATCCGTTTCGATAAAATACAAAAATGCATAAAGGTAAATATATACATATCATCAGAGGTTTGTTTTAACATATGTTCAGAATAAAACATCGGTAATACATATATGTATGAATAATACTAAAAAAACATGTCACAAAAATATAACAGATGGGTGTAAGAAATGTACAGTGGTACAAAAATGGAAATAGTTAATCCTTCTAATGACAAGTCTGCTAGCTTACTGTCGAATAATATCTGAAAAGTAAAAATTAAAAAGTGGTCTAAAAG
Source organism: Hibiscus syriacus (assembly GCF_006381635.1). NCBI lineage: Eukaryota > Viridiplantae > Streptophyta > Magnoliopsida > Malvales > Malvaceae > Hibiscus > Hibiscus syriacus. Next base: position 3,436,259 of record NW_024063485.1, on the reverse strand, counting down.
CCTAGTGTGCTCCTTGCGATGTATAAAATACTCAAATAAATACTTCAGTAAAAATATATTTTGTAAAAGCATGAACACTGCCCCCATTTGAACATAAGCATGTGTAGGTTCCTCTGAACCATACTCCTACATGTAAGCTCGATAAGGACCTTATACTGATAGCATAAGGGCTTGAGGTAAGGTCTTACCCTATTCATAAAGCAGAAGAGTCTGCAGTAAGGTCTTACAATTCATAAACTAAGCATGAGATACTTCCTCCAATCATACACCAATGATAATAAATATGTGTGAATTTGAGTGAAGTAATGGTTAATTTTTTAAAACATGAAAACATTCCATTTTACAAAATCAGATACATAACATATATCAGAAGTCAAAGAATGCGATAAAACAGATATCATACATTTCAAATATTTAATATCATCATAAATTTTAAATATTTTAGACAGATAGTTCACAACAGTATTGTAACACCAATAGGAAAACACTTGTATTAATCTGAGACATTTGGGATGGTAGCCTACTCTCAGGTCTACCTATCACGATCAGTGGCAGAGTTAGACCCTATGAATCAGAAGAACTATCTCAAAATCTTAACATAAAATAAATCATAAGTTTTAATTAAACAATTTATGGAAACCTACGAGTTGCTCTCAAAGAACTCAGACCGTACGGATCTGTTGGACGGGAAGTGTCAGACCTATACGGCCTTCGATCAGGGGTATCATGGGTACCTTCATAAAAATATAATCTCAGATCAATTCCATAATCAAATCCCAAATAAGTATGCAAAAATACTAAAAAAACTAAGCATTTTTATTAACGAGCTTATTTTGAGGCCTTCAAGTAAGAATTTGATAAAAAGTCAATGTTGATTAATGGTCAAAGTTAACATTGATCAACGATCAATGGTAGTCAAGGATCAATAACGATCAATAGTCAAAGGTCTGATTTGATTAGATTGGTTTAGCTCAGCTGGAATGGTTAGGATTGGTTAGATCGATCCAATCCAATTTGGTTCGATCGGTCTGACTGGGTCGGTTTGGATTTGGGTTGAACGGGTCAATGGGTCGGTTTGATGGTGAGTCAGATAGGGTCAACGAGTTAGGTTGACCCACTTCTAGAAGGTCCACCAAGCAGTGGATAATACCCACATGTAGCGACAGCGTGTGGGGATCCTCAAAACATAAATAAATTATGAAATTTTTTCTAAAATTATTCTGAACCATTTTAAGGTACTTACCAGCCTTGGTTCACAATGGTGAATGGCAGAGAGCTCGATTATGCTATGTCAAAAACTTGATATTATTTACCCTCCCACACGGGGATGATGGTGACTACCAAAAGGACACCAGTGAACTTGGAATGACATGAGGAACACAATGGTACGAGAGTTGTAAAAAATATAACTACGAATGGTGAAGAAACGTCGTTTAAAGTTTTACCCAGAAAAGTTTCTAAAATAGCAAAGTTTGAGAGAGAGAATTTGGGTTCCGAAATGGAAACTTGCCGGTTCGAGAAGTTTTTAAACTTATAAAATTGAAAATTAAAAAAATCATGACATAGGTCCTTTATTTTTTAAATATTTTCATTTGGGTCTTAATTTAGTGAAAATTTCATTTTAGTCTCTAAATTTATCCAAAATTGACTCTAACGTCTCCTAGGTAGCCTCTATAGGACTGCGGTTGCTCCACTGAACTTTGACTATTGAAATCCATCTTTTCTAAAGAACTCTTTCATCTCGATCTAAAATATGAACTAGTTTCTATTCATAAGACATATCTAGTCTCAACACTACATCTTCAAACTAAATGACATGACCAAGATTCAGATGGTATCGTCTCAGCATAGAAACATAAAAAACATCATGAATACGACTAAGCTGAGGAGGCAAATCTAGCTGATAAGCAACATGTCTAACTTTTTTTAAGATATAATATGGCCTAATTAATCTCGGACTCAGCTTACTCTACCTTCTTCCACTGAGATACCTTCAGCAAAACATGATCTCGAACCTTAAACTCGATATCCTTCCTCTTCTGATCAACATAAGAATTATGTCTATCAAATGCCTCTCTCAACCGATCACAAATCAATCCGGCAGTATCCTTGGTCTCCTGACTAAGTTTGGACTCAATGTCCTCCTATTATGCAACTCAATCTAAAAGATAGGAGGACAATGTTTATGTCCACACAAACCCTCATATGGTGTCATACGGAAACTAGCATGATAACTGTTATTATATGCAAACTCAGCTTAAGGCAAAAAATCTTCCCAACTACCACTGAACTTAATCACACAACCCCGTAACATGTCCTCCAAAATATGAATCACTATCTAAAACTGACCATCAGTTTGCGGATGGAAAGATGTACTAAAGTTCAAACGAGTACCCAAAAGAATAATTAACTGAAACAAGAATAAAATGAGCTTACTTGGTAAGTCGATCGATAATCACCCAGACAAAATCCTTTTTTGAAGGAGTCAGAGGCAAACCAGTCACAAAACCCACTGTAATTTGCACTCATTTCTGCTCTTGAATCTTGATAAGCTATAGCATACCAGATGAATGTTGATGCTCTACCTTGACATGTTGAAAAATTAGGAACCACCTACATAATCAAAAATATATTTCAACATACCAACCCAAAAATATTGCTCATTGATATTTTTGTATATTTTGTTTCCACCTGGGTGCATAGCATAAAGGATACTATGGGCTCCTGAAGAATAGTCTGTCTTAACTCATTATCCTTAGGAACACAATAATGGCCATGGAAGTATATAATACCATCCTGATCAAGAGTAAAATCCAAACTCGATCTCTGCTCAACTTGCTCGATAAAGGAAAGCAATGAGCTATCTAGGAGTTTCTTAGCCTTGATCTCTTTAGCTATGGAAAGCTTAACTTATAACTCTGCTAACAAACAACCATCATCATACAAACTCAACCTGGCAAACAACGCTCTCAGATCAGATATCGTCTTACGGCTCAAGTCTAAAAAGCTACGGATCTCCGAGATATTCTTAGGTTACTTCCAGTTCAAAATAGTCTCCACCTTACTCGGATATACTTGAATACCTTCAACATATATCATATATCCCAGAAAAACCACCTCACTAAGCCATAACTCACACTTGCTCAGCTTGGTATACAACTTGTGCTCCCTCAAAGTCTACAAAACAATCCTCAAATACTTATCATACTTACTTCAATCCAAGAATCACCAATATGTCATCAATGAATGCACAACAAACTGGTCTAGATAGGGTCAAAACACCATGTTCATTAGATCCATAAAGGTAACAGGGGCATTAGTTAACCCGAATAGCATCACTAGAAACTCGTTATTCCCATATCGAGTACAGAAAGCAGTCTTTAGGACATCAAAATCTTTCACCTTGAGTTGGTAATAATCAGACATCAAGTCTATCTTCAAAAGATGTTAGCCTGATGAAACTATTCAACATATCATTGATCCTGGGTAGGGGATATTGGTTTTTACCGTGAGCTTGTTTAACTTATGGTAATCAATATAGAGTCTCAATTTTCGATCTTTCTTATTGACAAATAGAATTTGAGCTCCGTATGGTAAAACACTTGGTCGAATGAATCTTCTATCCATCAACTTATGTAGTTGGACTTTTAGTTCTTTAAGCTCCTTAGGGGTCATATGGTAAAGAGCCATAGAAACTAGCATCAAACCGTATAGACTTCAATCTCAAACTTAACTTCTCTATCATATGGTAAACCAGACAACTCCTCTAGGAAAACATCAGGAAATTTCGTAACAGTCTAGATTCTCTCTATGGAAGATTAGGAACCCCTGGCATCCAGAATATAAGCAAGTGTTGAAAACATTTTGATATTTCGATATAACAAATTAAGTTAAATGAATTTTAAGATTTTCCAAAAAGTTTTTCTAAGTATATTCGATATAATTATTCGAATATCAAAATATTACTCCAAATCTTTCAAATCTCATTTTTAATCCTTAATCAAGTGTAAAATTAAGTTTTAATCTTAAAATAATTTCAAAACAATTTTACAAAATATTTCGAACCATCTCAAAGCCAAAAATTCCAGATTGCTCAGAGGGAACCGATTCCCCCCAAGGGGGTACCGATTCCCCCCTGAATGGTTTGGCTCCGAGAATTCCAGTATGCTCGGAGGGAACCAATTCCCCCCCAGGGGGTATCGATTCCCCTTGTTTTACGGTTGAAATATTTGAATTTTACACTTAGGGAACCGATTCCACTTAAGGGGTATCGATTCCCCCACACTCCAAACTGTTTTATTAATTGATTTCACACTAAAACGACTATATTATCTTCATTAATGATCCCCAACATTCAGAAGTGATTCAAGGTGTATTTAAGCAAGCTTAGAAGCCATTGATAAATAACAAGAAACATCAAGCAACTAGAATCAAGAGAGAATCAAAGAGAAAGCATCAAACCTCAAGTTTGAGCATTTCAAGCCTATTTTTCATTCAATATTCATTTTTCTTTCAAGAAAACTTATTGTGCTCAATTGTATTCATTCTTGAGTGTTCTTTTCTTTGTTCTAGAATTGTGCAAACAATCAAACTTGTACCTTGTGAAGTTTGCAAATTTGTATTGTTCTCTTTGGGAGAGAGTGTTCTCAAGAATTTGGGGTATAATTCTTGAAGGTTTAATCGCCTCTTGAGTCGATTCGAGAAGAGTTATATCGATAATCAAAGTCATCAATGGCCTCTACTTCAAACTTCGACTCCGATCTCGATTCGATTCCCGTCAACAAGCCTCCTTTCTTCAATGGGGATAATTATGCCTATTGGAAAAATAGGATGATGTAATTCATTCAAGCAAGTACATGAGAGCATGGAATGTCGTAGAAGAAGGATACTTCAAGCCTCTCATTCATCCAAGATTATGGAGTGAAGGAGAGACAAAATGTTCCAGCTCAACTCCAAAGCCATCCATATCATTTTGTGCTCTTGGACCAGATGAATACGGAAGAGTTTCATCTTGTACAACCGCCAAAGAAATATGGGACAAACTTCAAGTCACTCATGAAGGTACCGATGAGTAAAGAATCTAAAATTAGTATTCTAACGCATAGTTATGAAAATTCAGGATGAAACCAAATAAAGATATCAAGCTATGACGGATAGATTCTCATGATTTTCAATGTTCTCAAATCATATGAGAGATTAATTTAAATGAAAAGCTTGTGAGGAAGTTAGTCTACTCCCTCCCAAAATCGTGGCAATCAAAGAAGACAACAATCATCGAGTCTAAGGATCTAACATCCTTAACTCTTGAAGAGCTAATCGGTTCACTCCTCACTCATGAAATGATGCTTGAAGATGAGGTGGACCTTGATAAGATTGAAGAGACACCAAAGGAGAAGGAGAAGAAAAACATTGGAGTTGCTCTCAATCCACAAAAAATGAGAGTGATTTGGATGAAGATGACGATGACGATGACGAGAAAATGCATTGTTTGCCAACGGTTCAGAAAAATGATGAGACCTTACCGAGGAGAAAATTCAAACGAAATGAAAGGCCACAAAAATGAACCAAAGTGATGACCCTCATTGCCTATGAATGCAAAAGTTTGGGCATGTCAAATATGATTGCCCACAACTGAAGAGAAAGGGTCAATCAAAGAATAAGCACAAGGCTCATGTGGCTACATGGAGCGATGAAGAAGGTTCCGAGAAGAACAAGAAGTAGCAAACTTGTGCTTGATGGCATTCGGGGAAGATCTAAGGTAACCTCTAACTCATCTGATTTTGATGATTTATCCTATGATGAGTTTTAGAGGAATATGGGTTGGCTACAGATTATGAGAAATTGTTTTTAAAATATAAAAATGATGTTTCAAAATTGAAAAATGAAAATAAACTCATATCCAAAACCAACAACGATCTTGAAAGTAAATCAAAGATTTGCAAATCAACTAGAAGAGTTTGAAAAGAAAATTTGGATTTGCAAAATTTACTTTCAAAGGTCAATGATGATCACCAAAAAAATTGATGATCTTAAAACTTCTTTTGATAAAGTTTGAACAAAACGTTTTGAAAATGGAGAAAATTCAAAATCCAACTTTGTTAGAAAAAGTTTAAAAACTACAATCATAGAGGTCCCCAAAGAACCTCTAATGGAAAAATCGTTAGAAGTATATGGGTTTCTAAAGAGCTCATTACTACTAAAGATAAGGATATCCTACACAAATGGATACCTAAGGGGACTAGGATTTTGGAAACTAATGAATATGGACCCAAAAGATTTGGGTACCAAAATTAGAAATTAATCTATTTATAGAAAAGAGTATTGCTACAAGGCATGGGAAACAAATCCAATTCATGGTACCTTGATAGTGGATGCTCAAGACACATGACCGAGACAAAACCCGGTTCATTGAGCTTAACACCAAAATGGAGGAGAAGTGACTTTTGGTGATGATTCAAAGGTCACATTGAAGGTATTGGTACTATTGGTAATACCTCTCCATACAAATTAAGAATGTTTTATATGAATGGATTAAAGCATATCTATGAGTATTAGTCAATTTTGTGATAAGGGATTCAATGTCATGTTTGATATTAATGGTTGTAAAGTCATTGACATTGCATCTAATCGGATTATGCTTGTTGGTCATAGAATAGAAGCTATACATTTGCACTTAGATTCTATGATATACTAATTTGTGCCTAGTTGCTAAGGATGAACATGATAGTTTTATGGCATAGGAGACTAGGACATGCTAGTATGATTTGTGCCTAGTTGCTAAGGATGAACATGATAGTTGGTTATGGCATAGGAGACTAGGACATGCTAGTATGAGTGTTTTGCAACGGCTATTCAGTGTGATTTAGTTCGAGGGTTGCCTAAGCTTAAATTTGATAATGATAAAATCTGTGATGCTTGTGCTAAAGGAAAACAAAAGCGAGTTTCTTTTAAATCCATTAATGACGTATCAACTAGTAGTATTACAATTGATCCATATAGATCTTTTGGGCCAACTAGGACTACTAGCTTTGGTGGAAACAATATGCATTTGTCTTGGTAGATGACTTCTAGATATACTTGGGTTATATTCTTATGTACTAAAGATGAAGCATTAGAAAAATTCATCACATTTTCAAAAGTAATCCAAAACGATAAAGGTTACTCTATAACTAGTGTTAGGAGTGATCATGGCACTAAATTTGAAAATCTTGGATTTACTGAGTTTTTTAATTCTAATGGTATTAGTCACACTTTTCAGCACCTAGAACCCTCACAAAATGGAGTTGTTGAGAGGAAAAATTGAACTTTAGAAGAAAATGGCTAGAACCATGCTTTGTGAAAATAATTTGCCAAAATATTTTTTGGCGGAAGCCACAAATACCGCTTGTTATGTTATAAATCGAGTAATGATTAGGCCAATTTTAAAGAAAACTCCATATGAAATTTTCAAAAATAAAAAACCTAACATTAGCTATTTTTATTCTTTTGGATGTAAATGTTTTGTTTTGAACAACGGTAAAGAAAACCTTGGCAAATTTGATGCTAAAAGTGATGAAGGAATTTTTCTGGGTTATTTTTTAAATTCTAAAGCTTATCAAGTATTTAATAAAAGAACTTTAGTTATAGAAGAGTCTATACATGTTGTTTTCAATGATAATCCCCTTCCGAGGAAGGATTCTTGTGTTAACGATGATGTAGGGATTATAAATATAAATGACGTTAGACATGACGTTGGAGAATCATCATCAAAGAAAAGAAACGAAAGATGAGGAAACTCATGATCCCCTCGAGAATCTAACCATTGAAGAAAGGGAAGTATCTTATCCAAGAGAGTACAACTATGTCAAGGATTGTGAGATTATAGGTGATCCATCCAAAGGGGTAACAACTCGATCTTCTCTTAGAAATATTTGTAATTATGTTGCATTCATTTCATGCATAGAGCCTAAGAATATTAAAGAAGCATTAAATGATGAACAGTGGATTATGGCTATGCAAGAAAAATTAAATCAATTTGAGAAGTAAAGTATGGACATTAGTTGAAAGGCCTAGTAAAATCTATTGTAGGTACTAGATGGGTGTTAGGAATAAGCTTGATGAGAGTGGTATATAGTGAGAAACAAGGATAGACTTGTGCTCAGGGTATACTCAAGAAGAGGGCATATACTATGATGAAACACACGCTCCAGTAGCTAGGATGGAAACAATTAGAATGTTATTAGCATTTGCATGTTTTCATGAATTAAATTATATCAAATGGATGTTAAAAGTGCATTTTTAAATGGTTTTATAAAGGAGAAGTGTATGTGGAACAACCTCCAGGTTTTGAAGATTCAAAATTTCTGGATCAAGTTCTTAAATTGACAAAAGCACTTTATGGTTTAAAACAAGCTCCTAGAGCTTGTTCTACTAATGATGTTCTTTGCCAAGAATTTTCTAAGCTAATGCAAAGTGAATTCGAAATGAGCATGATGGGGGAGCTCTCATTTTTCTTGGGACTCCAAATCAAGCAAAGAAAAGATGGCATCTTCATCAATCAAGCTAAATATGTCAAAGACATGCTCAAAAAGTTTGGACTGGAAAATGGCAAACGCATGACACTCCAATGAGCTCTTCAACAAAGCTTGACTTAGATGAAGAAGGTAAATGTGTAGATGTTAAATTATATAGGTCAATGATTGGATCTCTACTTTATCTAACTGCAAGTAGACGGACATTATGTTTAGTGTTATGTGCTAGATTTCAATCATGCCCTAAGGAATCACATTTACTAGCTGTTAAGAGAATCTTTAGATACCTTAAGGACACTCCTAGTTTAGGACTTTGGTATCCTAGAGACTCTAGCTTTAGCCTGCATGCTTTTTCTGATGCGGATTATGGAGGATACAAATTAGATAGAAAAAGCACATCCGGTACTTGCCAAATCCTTGGAAATATGCTGATTTCTTGGTTTTCAAAGAAACAAAATTGTGCTGCATTATATACCACTGAAGCCGAATACATTTCAGCCGGTAGTTGTTGTGCACAATTTTTAGATGATGAAACAACAATTTTTTGATTATGGAATTGAAGTTGGTACCATTCCTATCAGTGTGACAATACTAGTGCTATTTGTCTCACTAAAAATCCCATTCAACACTCTAGAACTAAGAACATTGAAATAAACATCACTTTATTAGAGACCATGTCACTAAGGAAGATGTAGTTCTAGAATTTGTTGATACTTTGCACCAATTAGCGGATATCTTTACAAACCTTTAGACAAGGAAAGATTTTGGACACTTAGGAGAGAATTAGGTTTGACCAACCTATCTTTTGTTGATACTTTGCACCAATTAGCGGATATCTTACAAAACCTTTAGACAAGGAAAGATTTTGGGACACTTAGGAGAGAATTAGGTTTGACCAACCTATCTTCACTTAGTGTTTAAAATAATTTTAGCACTTTTAAAAACCAAAATGAAAAATGCTTAGAATAGTAATTTTGATTGCATTCATTGCTATTAGTTAGGGGAAGTTTATGATTCTTGATGAAAAATTAATTTTATGTTCAAATATCGTTCAAGGATTAATTTAATTGTTTGAACATGATTAATTTTCAATATATGAGTTGCCAATACCACTAGAGAAAATTAATTTAGCATTTTGTGTGTTTAAAATTGGATTTTAGCATTTTGGTGCAGAGGGAATCGATACCCCATAAGGGAACCAATTCCCCCTTTGAAGGGGAACCGATTCCCCTAGGGTAATCGATACCCCTGAGGGTTCTGGTTATATCACGCCCAGAACTCTTCTTTTCCTCAAACTCTCTTATCTCCTTATTCACACCGTTTCCTCTCCACTATCACCCTATATCTTTATTTTGCCTCAAATCAACAATTTTAATCAGAATTCACTTCAAATATCATTTTCTAAACCTGCTAGCATCATTAAATCATGCAAACAACATAAAAATCCACTCAATCTTATCTTCAAGGTAAATTTTCTAAACTCTCTATTTCATTGATTTTAAACATAGGACTAGTTTTAATTAGTTCTAGATAGAAATAGTGATCGGGAATTGATTGTTTAGTGATTAGAAACTAGATATTACAACTAATTTCATCAAAAACACAAGAATTTTCCAAAAAAATGAAAATTTCGAAATAAAAAAAATGTGTTTTCAAATTATTGTGTTTAATTGATTATGTTGTTGTTATGAAAACATACATATATTGTTTTTCAAAATCTTATTTTTCAATAGTTTTCAAAAACTTTGCCCATTAGGATTGATTTAGAGAACCTTGAAATATTGAGGACTCTATTGAGTTTTGGGATGATGAATTGCATACATGTTTTTCTAAATTGCAGGTTATCCATCTATTCGATTTCCTAAACCATATCCAATCCTAAACGTGCTAGGTCATCATCTAGTCGCTCACATCGTCATCCAATCCACCTCCAAATCCTCCTCCTATTCCTGAAATTCCAATTCCTAATCCTAATCCAGTTGATCCCAATTTAACTATCCAAAATCATGCTTCAATCATCCTGGTCCAGAAATCATCATTTTTTGGATTATCAATATTTTGACTCTTACAAAATTAGAGAAGAACATATCCCTTCTCGTCAAGCTATGTTAGATATTAATTTTAAATATCTTCCTCTTTTACAAGAGTGGAAATTCGATAAACTTTGTGACCTTGAACCTATAGTTTACCATCAACTTGTTCGAATCTTTTATTCTAATGCCGTTTGTGTCAAAAACCGAGCTCAAACTAAGACCATAGAAGTTCGTTCCTACCTCATAGGACAATTCTTACATATTAACTCGGCTTACATAGCCAAGGCATTAGGATTAGATAACGATGGTATTTCAAATGAAAAACAAATTTTAGGTTCTCGTTATAAAAGAAGGGATAGTGCGAGTGTCTTAGACCTTCATGAACGTTTTCTTCACCTAATGATTTCTTGGTGGTTTCGACCATCCGGAGGTCATTATTCTACTCTTAGAGCCTTGGATCTTTGGTGGTTGCATTGTTTCGAAAACAGTATTAAAATTAACCTACCTTAGATCATTTTTGCTGAAATTGTTGAAACTGTAAATCTTGTTCCTAACAAGAAACTTTGTTCATCTCTAGTTTACGGTTGCATTTTGAGTAATCTATTTTCTAAAGCCGGGCTTAGAGTAGGTCTAGATGCCTCCTTTCCTCTAAAGAAACAAATTAATCTCTTCCTTAACGAGAGCGGGATGGATAAAGGATAAGGAAAACCGGTGAATGGGTTCGATCTTCTGAAAATACTCCGTGAGCTAGTTCTTCACGAGCTCCACCAGAAGCTGACGACGATCCCGAGCTTGAACAATTAATGTGAGACATCAATGAAGCCGAAAATGAGCCTGAACAGTCCGAGGGCAAGCACATAAACGCATCAAATGCCTCCATTTTCAATCTTTATGGAGACATTCGATTTCCGATATGCTACCATGGATTCACGCTTTACTTCTATCCCATTTATCCACATTGAACTAAAAGATTATTGTTTCAACATTTTGAATATTTTGGAATGTTTGATTTTGTGGATGTTAGACTTTGGATTTGTTTGGATGTTTGAACTTATATTTGTGTGGTTAAATTTATTCATTATTGCATCATTTACATCATGTTAGATTATGACCAATTTTGCCATGTCACACTAATTATGAATTTGATTATGAAACTAATGGCTAACGTTTCTCTTGCTTGATCTTAGCAGCTTAAACTATATAATTGGCTAAATGATTTGAAAACCTTGTTTAAATTCTTTTAAAATGTCTTTTGATTTAACAAAAAGGGGGAGAAGTGTTAAGTTTTTTAAATGCGAGAAGTTAGTGTTAAGTGTTTAAATGGGAAGTGTTAAAGTAAGGGGGAGTAATTTCAAAACTTGATTTCAAAATCTTAAAATTACTAAATATTTTGTTATATCAAAAAGGGAGATTGTTGAAAACATTTTGATATTTCGATAAACAAATTAAGTTAAATGAATTTTAAGATTTTCCAAAAAGATTTCTAAGTATATTCGATATAATTATCGAATATCAAAATATTACTCAAATCTTTCAAATCTCATTTTTAATCCTTACTCAAGTGTAAAATTAAGTTTTAATCTTAAAAATAATTTCAAAATGATTTACAAAATATTTCGAACCATCTCAAAGCCAAAAATTCCAGATTGCTCAGAGGGAACCGATTCCCCCCCAAGGGGTACCGATTCCCCCCTGAATGGTTTGGCTCCGAATTCCAGTATGCTCAGAGGGAACCGATTCCCCCCCCCCAGGGGGTACCGATTCCCCCTGTTTAACGGCCGAAATATTTGAATTTTAGCTTAGGGAACCGATTCCCTTTAAGGGGGTACCGATTCCCCCCACGCTCCAAACTGTTTTATTAATTGATTTCACACTAAAACGACTATATTATTCATTAATGATCCCCAACATTCAAGTGATTAAGGGTATTTAAGCAAGCTTAGAAGCCATTGATCAATACAAGAAACATCAAGCAACTAGAATCAAGAGAGAATCAAAGAGAAAGCATCAAACCTCAAGTTTGAGCATTTCAAGCCTATTTTTCATTCAATATTCATTTGCTTTCAAGAACACTTATTGTGCTCAATTGTATTCATTCTTGAGTGTTATTTTCTTGTTCTAGAATTGTGCAAACAATCTACCTTGTGAGGATTTCCTTGTAAGTTTGCAAATTTGTATTGTTCTCTTTCGGAGAGAGTGTTCTCAAGAATTTGGGGTATAATTCTTGATGGGTTTTGTAAGGTTACTCTTTGTCCTCAAAAGAAAGACAAATTAGTGAATTTGTTGAAAATCCTTAGTGTGGATAGCTAAGGTGGATGTAGACTTTGGTTGAGAAAGTCGAACCACTCTAAATCGCTGTGCAATTTCTTTCAATTTTCTGCAAAGCTTCCATCAAATTTTTATTGCCAATTCACCCCCCTCTTGGCTGAATCCGTCAATCGATTATCTCAACAGCAAGAAATTCCTCAAACCCTTCCCAATCATCCTTTCAGCTACCAAAGCAAATACAACATTCGTTAGAAACCCTTGGTATTCACCGATTATCAATATCTTTCTATTATCATGAGTCTTTAGAATGGCTCTCTTGGTCTCAAAATTGATATTAACTCGATGCTTGTTCATCCAATCCATGCCAAGAATCAAGTCAAACTTTTCTAAGGGCAACTATCTCCTCATGGAACTCTGTAGGACACTCTCTAAAAATTTAGTCCAAGCAAATGAACTGGCCTACGAGACTCTAAACTATCACAGACTCTCGATATCTTGACCGGGATATTAATACCCCCAGATACAAAACGTGATACATAGGAATAGGTAGAGCTAGGATCAAATAAGACAAAGTATGAGACTAAATAAATGGTAACAGTACCTACAATCACATTAGGCTCATCACAGACCTATTAACGTCTAACATCATACACCAAACTAGACTATCTAACCTTAATCTGAGTTGTACCATTACTCTAAGAATGTAAACCTCTACTGTTAGACCTAAATTCTCTTTGATGGCTATGACCCCGAACTGGTATCTGAACTATACTCTGAGTATGAGAAAGTATCTGAACTGATGTATGAGCGGTGGAAGATGGCTTCTAACAATCCTTCAAGAAATGGTCGTCGGATCTACACCTGAAACAAGTACCCATATTTCTCCTGTACTCATCGAAGTGACATCTCCCATAATACTCACAAGTGGCCATCGGTGATACTCTAGAAAAAGCACCCTAACTAGAAACTGGAATTGTCAGAGTGGCTGATGATTTAGACCTATAACTCATACTACCTGTCTAAAAAGACTCACCCCTATCTCTCTTACTGTGATGTGCAAAAACATCACCAGTGCCAGAATCTCTTCTAAATCGGTCTCTGTTTCTATCTCGATCTCTATACCTCCTATGCTCTATACCAACTCACTCAACCTCTTCAACGGTCTTGGATATCTCAACTAAATCATAAAAATTCTTATCTAGGTGGGTAAAAACTGAATCTTGATCTCATATCTGAGTCCATTCTCGAATCTTAAGCATCTATCTAGCTCGGTATCCACAAGCCCAGTAGCTTAGCAGCTCGGTCTGATGAACTCAATCTCATAATCCATGAAAAACATATCACCTTGCTCCAAGTTCTGGAACTCTTGATATCACTCCTGTAGGTACCTCTATATGATGTAGTGACTCTGAAAATTTCTTGAAAAGATCCCAATCAACTGATTCACTGGGATAATTTGAAAATCGAATACCACCATCTAGACCATTCATTCTTAAGCAAGGCTAATGCTCCCTTTAACTTTTTCTCGGGCATCAACTCCATCTCATCCATAATCCTCCATGTGTCCTCCAAACAGTACTCATCATTAGTTGGGGGTTCTCCAGTAATGCCCTTAAATAAAACTACTCTAGCAGCCACCAGAGACATCGATATATCTATAGTGGTCATATCAGTAGGAGCTCTAGCCACTCTCTGACATGTGATAGACAACTTTATCAATGGAATTCTCATCCAAATCAGTATACTCATTCTCAGTAACATGAGGATCTCCAGCAGTTGTAACTGGAACCTCTCGAGAAGTAGACAGATAGACATGCGGAGAAGGAGGATCTTTGGCTAACGTTGGATCCTCAAAAGTAATTGAAGGTTGGGTTACTCACCCATGACCATAGCCATGACCAACCCTACGACCTTGAGCACTCATTGGATCAGATCTACGAGACTCTAAATTAGACTGTCATTATAAATAATATAAATCAAAGTTAGACTAGCATTAAAAATTCTCAAGTCTATTTAAACTCATAAAATAAGGCGATCATGTTTGTAAAATCAGAAAATATCTTTTGAAAATAATATGGTATTTAGGACTCATCCACAGTCCAAGTATTTAAAATCGAAGGTTCTGATACCACCTAGTGTAACTCCTTATACATGGCCTACACGGTATGCTCGAATCTAGGCAATCATATGTCGTATACAAAAATCGTTTTCAGATTCAAAACGCACTTGAAATCCATTCGGTGAATAAACAATAGTAACAGTAAAATAGAGAAATACGTAAGGGTAAATATATTTCATTATAGGTTTGTTTGAAAACATGTTCAGAATAAAATATGGTAATACAGATACGTGAGGATAAGTAAAAACATGTGTCACTAAAATATAACAGATGATCATAAGAAAATGTACAGTAGTACAAAAATGGAGAATAGTCGATCCTCCTGATGCCAAGTATGCTAGCCTACTATCAGATAATATCTGAAAAATAAAAATTAAAGAGTGAGCTAAAAAGCCCAATGTGCTCTTTGCGGTGTATAAAACATTTAGATAAATACTTCAATAAAATTATTTTAAAAAACGGGCTCTTTAAAACATGAACACTACCCTCATCCGAACACCAGAATGTGTAGGTTCCCCTGAACTATACATCCACCTGTACGCCCAATAAGGACCTTATGATAGTATAAGGGCCTGCGGTAAGGTCTTACCTTGTGCACAAAGCAGAGAATCCTACAGTAAGATCTTACAAGTCATAAACTAAGTCTGGGATACTCCATCCAATCAAACCCCCCAAATATAATAAATATACATGAATTTGAGTGAATGCAGTGGTTTAATTTTTTTTAAACATGAAAACATTCCATTTTTCAGAATTAGAGACATAAATACAATAACCAGAGATCAAGCCAAAAATATACGATAAATCATATATCAAAAGTCAAAACATGCGGTAAAACAGATATCATGCAGTCCTATCATCAGAATTTAAAATAGTGTAGATATATAGTTCAAAATAGTACTGTACACCAATAGGAACACACCTGTATCGATCTGAGTAGTTTGGGATGGTATATACTCTCGGGTGTACCTATCATGATTAGCAACATTAGACCCTAAAAATCAGAAAGAACTATCTCAAAATTCTAACATAATATAAATCATAAGTTTTAATTAAGCAATTTACAGAAATCTACGAGTAGCTCTCGAATAATTCATATTGTATGGATCTACTGGACGAGAAGCGTCGGACCTAGACATCCCTCGATTAGGGGTATCACGAGTATCTTCATAAAAATAGTGTGAGATCAAATCCAAAATCAAATCCCAAATAAGTATGCAGAAATGCTAAAACACGCATTTTCAGATTAACGAGTTTATTTTGGGCTCTTCAGCTTAGAATTTAGCAAAATGGATCGTAAAATCAGATCTAGGATGTCGAAAAACGTCAAGAATGAGTTTTTCAAAAAAAAATTAACGCCGGTCAACGATCAAAATCAACGTTAATCAATTGTAAATGATCAATAGTCAACGATCTGATCCAGTTAGACCGATCTAGTTCCGCTAAACCAGTTTGACTGGTCTTGTTTGGGATTTGGGCTGATTCAGATTTTGAGCTGCATAGGTCAACGGGTCGGGTCGGATAAAAAGTCGGATCAGGTCAACAAGTTGGGTTAACCTGCTTCTAAAAGGTTTAGCAGGAGGTGAACAATCCCTACCTGTAGCAACGACATGTAGAGGCACTTGCGAGGCTTCAGAACATCGGAAAAATTAAAAAGAAAAGTCTAAAATTATTTGAAGCATTTTAAGGCACTTACCAGACTTGGTTCATAATAGTGAACAACTTGATGTGTTCATCTCTCCACACGCCGACAACAGTGACTAGAAAAGGACATCGATGAACTCAAGACGACACGAGAAACACAATGGTATGGGAAGTTTCAAAAATAGAGCTACAAACGGTGACAAAATGTTGTTTAAAGTTTTCCTTGGAAAAGTTTCTAAATTCGGAAAGTTTGAGAGAGTGAATTTGGGTTTCCAAAAATGGAAACTTGCTGGTTTGGGAAGCTTTTAAACTTCCAAAATTAGATAATAGCAAAATCATGTCATAGGTCCTTTAATTTTTAAAATTTTCTTATTTGGGTCTAAATTTAGTGAAAATTTTATTTTAATCCTCAAATTATCCAAATTCAATTTAGTCCCAGAATAAAATTAAGAAAAAATTAGCCCCACAAGCAAATGCATAATTTAAGCCTATAGCAAAATAGTACGTTAAAATAGAATCATGAAAATAAATAGATGACTAAATTCATAATTTATCCAAAAAAAATACTCTTAAGCTTTAAAATCATAACTTAAATAAATGAAAAATAAAGATGGATAGTTTAATCAACCGATTGAACTTATCTCGAGCTCTTTAAGCGTATCGAATATCATGTTGGGGAAGTGTCTAGATTCTCATGTAAGTTTGGAGTCGGTGGTTTAAAACAGGTAGGAGTAGCAATATAAAACGTATGATAGATTCCGGATCATTTCATTCTTCAATTTTGAATGAGGTGTTTTAATGTAATATAGACTAATTGTTTTCCTTAAAAAATACTTGATAAGAAATAAATGTGCTAAAAATTAGCAATAGTATATTATTTTGTTTGATTTATTTAACAAGAATATAAGATGATAATATTAGTTTGAATAATAAAAATTATATTAAAAATAAATTTTATTAAACTATTTATATAATATATTTACTTTTATAAATTTAAACTCTTAACATTAAACTAAAAATATTTACATATAATTTTTTTGAATTAATAATTAGTATTTGATCTATTGACCGACTAATCTAGATCGGGTGCATGCAAAGGCGAGGGCGACACTCTCAACCCAGTTTGCTTCATTCGTAAACGCCAGGATTTGAACCCCTGACCTTGCTCAAGGGACCTAGTGTCTCATCCCACTAGACCAACTGGTTGTTGGTTTACATATAATTTCATTCAACTAATCTGTTACATTATCTGAAATTTATAAAAATATTAAATTTAACATATTACTAATATAATTACTATATTTTAAAAAAAATCATATAAATAAACAATTTATAATTTATATTTATATTTATTATAATATATAATAGGAATTTAAATTGATAGTGATTAAAAATAATTATTTAAGTTACTAAAAGTTCATTTAGAGTTAGAAATTTGCCCTTAGAAATAATTTCTCTTTAGCTCCCGAAGAACCTAAAAGTAAGATAATTTGAATTTTAGCATGTTTATTATCGAATCAAATTCAAATGAATTTGAATAAGTTATGACATTCATTGTCATAAGCTTGTAACTTAAAATCTTGTATAAAAAAGTAAAGCTCAAACTCGAATTAAAAAATTTACATTATCTCAATCAACTATTTCTAATAATCGAAGCAGACGCGAAGTGGGCTATGGATGCCCTAAAACAGAAGCGATTTGATGAATCTCAAATGGAAATAATATTCAAAGATTGCGCGAAAATCGTTGAGGAGAATTGGATTACTGAGATCAGACATACATGGAGAGAAGGAAATAGGTGTGATCTCTTGGTGAAGAAGACGCTTGAGGAAGAGGAAGGAATACATACCCTTCAAGAACCACCCGATGAACTTCTATCTTTGCTTCAGGCAGATAGAGCTGGAATAGAAATTTTAAGATGGTAGTTTAAACGCCGTCGTTTTAACCTTTTGTACCAAAAAAATCAAGTATTTTTAATTAAATTTATATTGTGAACTGATATTTAAATAATACATTTTAAAGTAATATCAAGATGTTATAAACATAATATAATAAATATGTTAAATATAAATTATTATTGGAATTGTTATTTAAATATATAGCATCATTAAATATTAATTAAATATTCTATAAACTTAACGAATTAACTGTATACTTGAATATATATATAACAAATGGACTAATATAAAAATATTTTTTTTTTATCTAAAATGACAAAATTTGAAAAAATATATAAGAAATGAATAGAAATGAAATTAAAAATTCTTGTCAAAAAAATATTATTGTTGTTAATAAAATTTTAAAATATTTATTACCTTTCATAAGTTTTCTGCAAACTAAGCTCCACTCTAAAACTATAGATTCCTCGTGCTGCAAAGGAGCGATGCAGACCACAATTCTCCCATTCATAAAATGCCGGTAACTTTAAACAACAAATGCTTAGGTTTCATCGGTTTTCAGGTATTTTCCATCTTTAGCATTTTTTTCCTCTGATTTTAAGGTTTCACTCAGATTAATTTGGATCGATCCGAATTATACATCTAATTTTAGTATATATTTTCCATCTTTAGTATATTTAAATCATGATCATTTCAAACCGATCAAGTGATAGCAGCATATTTATATCAAAAAAGTATCCTCCATGTATAAAAGTTTTATGTTTTTACCGTATGTGAGCTCACTCTCAAAGATATTTTTGGATTCGTCTCTATCAAGTGATATTATTATTAAAAGGGAATATGTTCTTCTGGGATCTTGAGCCTGAGTATCTACCTATGTAGGAAGTTTATATGTTATCAATTAATTAAAAATGTTTTTGAACATAAAAGGGAAAACTACAAGTTTAGTATCTAAAATTATTACTTTCGTTTCATTTTGGTACCTAAACTTTATTTTTTTCCAAAACAATACCTAACGTTTAGTTTAGGTTTAATTTTTGTACTCGTCGTTAAAAACTAACCATGATGTTGATGTGTCACCATAATGTATTGTTACGTCATCATTGAATTTTTTTTATAAAAAATACCACTCCAACAGTTCTATTAATATTTTAGCACCGGGATACCATTTTGAAACTTAAACTAAACGTTAAGTATGATTTTGAAAAGAAATAAAGTTTAGATATCAAAATGAAACAAAAGTAATAGTCTAGGTACTAAATGTGCAATTCACCTAAAAACCCCATCTTAAAAGGAAGAAAAGGGCCAAAGTAAATATTCCCTCATTGGTCTACACCTCCATGCTTCTTCAAATCTCACCATAATAACTGAAAACAAAATGCTTAGGATTGAAGAAAAAAATTTCTTCAGATTTATCAAAACCATCCAAATCCAATATTAAAATAAAAACCACTTGCTTTTCAAATATAAAGATTTCCCCATTTATCAAAAATCATTCCCATACAATCCCCACTTTTCCTCCATTACTCATCAATACACTAGATTAACAGCTGCAGTCTTCTAAATAATCATACTAATTGAAGCAAAAACCTTTTTGGTCAAACAAACCCTAAGCAATTTCACACATCAATGGGCTACTGGAAGGAATGGCTTTATATAAGGATGAGTATTCAATAGAGCTAAATCAAGTAGTTAAAATTTTTTTGAGTTATTCAAAGTAGTGAGATCTATTTTATAACTCAATTTTATTTGTAATTACTTTTTTAAATCGAATTGTTCAAGTTTTATTTAAATTCAGTTAAAATATTTTTAATATTATGATACTAACTGATTTCATTTTAAACGGTTTATATATATATATATAATGAAAAGTTGAGAGATCCGACTTAAACTTAAAAATCGATTAATTAATATTAAAAATTTTAAAAAATTCTAATGAAATTGAATTTATTAAATTTCGAACCGGTTGAGTTCAAATTAAGTTTTTAACATTGAATCAAATTTAAAATTAATTTTTTTATTCAAATCATGTTAACTTTATAGTTGTTTTCAAGAATCCATCATTTCTTTGGAACGTAAATTCTCCTTCCACTACAAGGTGTCAAAAAAGTAACCGAAAAGTGGCGATGGTAGATCCCCACAGGCCACAGGGTTTCCTTGGAATGTGAGAAAGCAAAGGGGCGGTGCTGACTCCTCGCAGTGCTGTGCTGCTAATTCTATCAAAACAAACAAAGATTTGCAGCAGCCTGGCACCGACTTCCATAAAGAAAAAAGTTTCCATCAACATTTTCCTCTTTCTTTTATGCTACTCAGCTCATCGAGGGAGAATGTATAAAGATAGACATACTAATATACGGTTAAAAAGTGATGTAATTAAAAATTTAATAAGATACTTAAAAAATTTGATAATTGGAAAATTTTACTTATTGGTAGGTATCGATACCGTACACAGAAATATCAATATATATAGTAATATATAATAAAGTGAAGAAAATTAATTAAAAGTAGACGTTTATCAATATATTTATAAGTATATGCATAAAAGTATCGATACTTTAGTTGCTGCGAAATAGAGAAGGTATTAGTTGTACTTGCAGGTTTGCCTTCACTTGTACTTGTTGTTTACCCATCTATTTTTGTTTCTCTTTTTTTAGGTTTTGAGTAAATTACATGTTTAGTACATAAACTATCAATTTTATTTTATTTTAAAAGTTTTTTTACGGTGGGTACTAAAATGAAACAAAATATAAACGTTAGATATGAATGAAAAATGAAGTTAATAGATCTCACAATTGTTCTTCACAAAGATGACATTGAAATGGAGCCTGAGAGTATCAACAATGAAAAAATTGAAAGCAACCACTGGGTGGATATATGTACTTCTAGTAAGTATTAATGTATTTGTGTAATTGATGTTGAAATGATAATTGAATTAAAGTATTCAAAAACTTGAAATTGATTACAAATTTCAAATCTTGACAGTATGATTGAATGTCAAAGGAAGAAGAAAGATGGTATTATTAAAGTATCAATATTTGCACGCCAAATGTATCGATACATATTAATAAAGTATTGATATTTATAATTTCAAAAAAAATGTATGCAAAGTATGGAAATGTCCATGTATCGATACTTCTTATGCCGGTATGGATTCTTTTATTCCAGTATGCATGTAAAAAATTTGCACGCGAAATGTATCGATATACATTATTAAAGTATCAATATTTATAATTTCGAAACAATGTATGCAAAGTATGAAAATGTCCAAGTATCGATACTTATTATGTCGGTATGAATAATTTTCTTCCGGTATGATTCTCAAACAATTTGCACATATACATATATAAAGTATCGATACTTGAAATTCCGAAACCTATTAGTTTAAAATAATAGGTAAATTAACAATGTAAACGATAAAAATCTACCGGTATAATGATAATAGGTGTAAATACCAAGTACCGATACTCTTTATATAGGTATGTATACTTTTATTCCAGTATGCTTCTCAAACAATTTGCACGCAAAACGTACTGATACATGTATAAAGTATCGATACTTGGAATTTCGAAACCTATTACTTTAAAGTAATAGGTAAATTAACAATATAAATGGTAAAAGTCTACCAGTATAATGATAATAGACATACTTTTATATAGGTATCAATGCTTTTATTTCAGTATCATTCTCAGACAATTTGCACTCAAAATGTATCGATACATATATATAAAGTATCGATACTTGAAAATTTTGAAACCTATTACTTTAATGTAATAGGTAGATTAATAATGTAAATGGTAAAAGTCTACCGGTATAATGATAATAGGCGTAAATACCAAGTATCGATACTTTTATATATGTATGGATACTTTTATTCCAGAATGCTTCTCAAACAATTTGCACGCAAAATGTATTGATACACATATATAAAGCATTGATACTTGGAATTTCGAAACATATTACTTTAAAGTAATTGATAAATTAACAATTTAAACGATAAAAGTCTACCGTTATATTGATAATAGGTGTAAATACCAAGTATCAATACTTTTATTCTGGTATGATTCTCAAACAATTTGCACACAAAATATATCGATACACATATATAAAGTATCAATACTTATAATTTCGAAACCTATTACTTTAAAGTAATAGGTAAATTAACAATGTACACGGTAAACGTTTCTATCGGTATAATGAAAATAGGCGTAAATGTCCAAGTATCGATGCTCATATACAATGTATCGATACTTATAATTTTGAAACCTATTACTTTAAAGTAATATGTAAATTAACAATGTATACGATAAACGTTTTTACCGGTATAATGAAAATAGCCATAAATGTCTAAGTATCGATACTCATATATAAAGTATCGATACTTATAATATCGAAACCTATTACTTTAAAGTAATAGGTAAATTAATAAATGTACACGTTAAATATTTCTATCGGTATAATGAAAATAGGCGTAAATGTATAAGTATTGATACTGTCATATAAGTATCGATACTTATAATTTCGAAACATATTACTTTAAAGTAATATGTAAATTAACAATGTACACAGTAATATGTTGATAATATTGAAAACAAATTAAGTAATTAACCTATTTTGTTATCGTCGGATTTCTAAGGTCCCATCAGCTTTAAACATGTGCTACCTATTACATTAAATAAGCATTACTTGTTATGTTATTATGGTTAATAATGTTTCTAGTAATTAACCTATTTTGTTATTATCAGATTTCTAAGGCTCCATCAGCTTAAACTTTGGTAACATTTTAGGCATTACCTAATATGTTTATAATATTGATAACAAATTATGTAATTAACCTATTTTGTTATCGTCGGATTTCTAAGGTCCCATCAACTTTAAAAAGACACTACATATTACGTTAAATAAATGCAAGGCTCCATCAGCTTAAACTTTGGTAACATTTTAGGCATTACCTAATATGTTTATAATATGATAACAAATTATGTAATTAACCATTTTGTTATCGTCGGATTTCTAAGGTCCCATCAACTTTAAAAAGACACCTATTACGTTAAAAGCTACCTGCTAATTATTATAATGATAATTTTCCAGTAATTAACCGATTATGTTAAAAAAGTTACCTAGTTAAATAAGAGCTACATTATATATTATAGTTGATAATATTTCCAGTAATTAACCGATTATGTTAAAGTAAAAAAAATTTGGCGTATTTTACATACAACAATGATATTGCCGGTTATTACAATTATTATTACCAACACAAATAATATTTCGATGAAAACAAAATTTATGATACGCTTTTAATCACCTATTTAATCAGTCACCATTTTTTAACTATTTTAACCGAATCAAAGTAACCTCCCCATCAAGAGATGAGTAATCATAACTTCTTTCATTTTTCGATTAAAAAATCTTACCGATTGATTATTAATAAAATAACCTAATCAATTAATATAATTTAACATATATTTAATTTAATATGGTAATAATTCTTGTATCTGAAAATTAGATCTTTTTCAGTAAATAAACATGTGTATATATATGTGTGTGTCTCAAAGAAGTGCATTTATACAAACGTGAGTAGAGCGATAACAAACGCACAAGATAATTGCATAACATGTTAGTGAATAATTTATAATTTTTTTGAAAAAAACAATTTATATAATTTTAAGAGAAAAAAAGATTTTTATTAAAAATATAAAAAATCTAAAATATTAAGAATTTAAAATTTTATAGGGCGACCGCCCCACTACTCTTCAATCATCCATGACAACACACATGTATGATTTTATGTTCATATTGAATCAACTATGTTAAAAGATTATATTTAATATACTTAAAAAAACTTATATCGAAACAAGGTAAAAGGATACCTTTTACCTCTGTAGTAGACCCAATTTATCACTTTCGCCTATTTTCGCATTAAACAATATCAGATTTGAAAAGCTCACGTTGAAAAATCCATACTAAACAAGGTGAAATTTTAAAACTATGAGCTTTTGAAATCTCACATTGTTTAGAGGCTTAAGGGTCATCTTTCCCCTGTAGTAGACCTAATTTATCATTTTCGCCCCATCGTATTTTCGCATCAATTTAGCCATCGAAGTTGTTCGATCGCATCATTCTATAACCCTACCCCTAACTTAAAATCCTAAATTATAATACTTAAACCCTAAACAATAACCCTATTACCTCTAAATACTAACTTGGGGTTTATATTTAGGGTTTTAATTAGGGTAAGGTATGAATGATCTAATTAAATAACTTTGAGGTTAAATCGATGTAAAATACGATAGGACGAATGATAAATTTGATCTACTACAGGGAAAGGTGACCTTTAAGCCTCTAAACAATGTGAGATTTCAAAAGCTCATCATAGTTTTAAACCTTCACGTTGTTTAGATATGGATTTTTTAACCTGAACTTTTTAAATCTTATTTCGTTTATATATAAATTTTTCAGGTGATTAAAATTCATCTTTTAAACATGAATTTATCGAGAATTGAACATAAACTAATACGGCATGTTGTTGTTATTGTCCGACTTGTGTATAAATAACTAGTATCAACATACACTATACATATTTATTTTTTAGATAAAAT
Source organism: Hibiscus syriacus (assembly GCF_006381635.1). Classification (NCBI taxonomy): domain Eukaryota; kingdom Viridiplantae; phylum Streptophyta; class Magnoliopsida; order Malvales; family Malvaceae; genus Hibiscus; species Hibiscus syriacus. The sequence goes on along the minus strand of NW_024063485.1, from coordinate 3,411,188 downwards.
TCATATTTCTTTTCATAATTTTGGTCTTCTTTTCTAGTTCTTTCATTTTAGTTCAATGCATGATCGTATTGTCATCACATAGGTAAATGTATGTCTAAAAGGTGCGTTTCAATAGTATTGTTTCACGTAATGTGTCTTTACCATCCATGATAAAAAAAAACAAAAATACTAATCCAAAGAATACTTGAAATAAATGTCAGAAGAAGAAATATTCTATTTTTGAGTAAAAAACTTAAGAAATGGATGATGAATCGATTTGAATTTAATTTTATAGATTATATATTAAAAATATATTTAAAATATTAAATAAGGCTTGATAATCAATCAAAATAGCCTATAAAATTAATGTTATAATTGAAAACTAAACCTAAAGGACGGTCAAAAGCAAAAGCTTTAAGAATCTTCATTGTCATAGTGATATAAAAGGAAAAGCTGTTTTTCTCCTTCTAGGTTAAGTTAATGCACCTTTAATCGTCTTTACTTCACTTTATTTCGCACCATGTAACAATAAATTTAAGTTATGATAGCGATTGTGTTTTTTTATTGTATTGTATTTATTATTATAGATTATATATGTTATTATGATAATCATGCAATAATAATATTAGACTAGACGATAATATGCTATTATTGCAGTCATAACTCGCTATTTAAATCGCTGTATATTAACCCCTCTCTATAAACCCAGAAAAGAAGACCCTCTCTTTTTCTCACTCGGCAATGCACCTTTAAATGTCTTTACTTCACTTTCTTTCACACGATACTATATATCACCTCTCTATAAAACCAGAAAACCCTATTTTTTCACTTCCAAATTGTAATATACAAAAAAATTATACAAAGAAAGAACCTTGTTTTTGTTTCAGTCATGGCGGCAACAACTCAGAAACTGGTCGTAGAAGTGGTTGATGCACGTAATCTCGTGCCCAAAGATGGTCACGGGACGTCGAGTCCTTACGTTGTGGTAGATTATATGGGCAGAGGAAGCGGACGAAGACGGTTACGAGGGATATAAACCCTACGTGGAACGAGGCTCTTCAGTTCAACATCGAAAAACCCTCGGATGTTTTCAGTGACATGCTTGAGCTTGATGTTTACCATGATAAGAATCTTGGGCCGACCAGTCGGAACAATTCTCTGGGGAGATTGAGGTTGAGTTCGGGACAGTTTGTTAAGAAGGGTGAAGAAGCTTTGATTTATTATCCTTTGGAGAGGAAATATTTGCTTAGTTGGATTCGAGGTGAGATCGGTTTGAAGATTTATTATGTTGATGAAGTCTTGCCACCTCCGACGCATGTGGAGGAGAAGAAAGCGGAGGAGACTCCCGCAAATAATGAAGCAGCCGCCCCTGCGTCGTCTGACCAACAACATACGCTAGCTGAGGAGAAGCCTGATGACAACAATGCTGCAAGTCCAGTGGAAGCGACGGCGGATCCGCCGGCGGATGGTGAGGGCGAGAAGGCTGATGAAGCTGAAGGTGAAAAGCCAGCAGAAGGGGCTGACCAAGTGGAGCCAGAAGCAGATGATCATGATGATGACTTTGTGCTCGACCCTACATCGGAAAATTGGGCTCCACCGATGCAAACGGATGTCTTGGCATCAACTACATCGGGTTCCATTCCGGAAATAAAAGTTGCCCGAACCATCTCTGCTCCGCCCCCACTCAAAAGGCCAGCAACCCCGGCCAGTTATGCTTCTTCCTCCGTGGACTCACCGGACCACTCCCGAGTTGAACGGTCTTCGTTTGATCTCGTCGACAAAATGCATTACGTTTTCGTCAAAGTAGTGAAAGCAGGAAGCTTACCCACCAATGGAAACCCCGTCGTTAAAATCGCCGTCGCCGGTAGTCACGTCACATCAAAACCAGCTCGAAAAGCCAAGTATTTCGAGTGGGACCAGACATTTGCCTTCGCCCGCGACACGCCGGAAACTTCCTCGTTTCTTGAAGTTTCCGTTTGGAGCGATGGGGGTGGCGCCAATTTCTTAGGCGGAGTTTGCTTCGACGCAACGGAGATTCCTTTACGAGACCCACCAGACAGTCCATTGGCGCCGCAATGGTATCGGCTGGAAGGAGGTGGAGCTCATAGAGGTGATCTAATGCTTGCCACGTGGATCGGGACCCAAGCTGACGAGGCATTTCCCGATTCGTGGAAATCGGACACCGCCGGTAACCTTATCAATTCTCGCGCCAAAATTTATCTGTCTCCTAAGCTTTGGTACCTTCGAGCTTCCATCCTCGAAGCGCAAGACATTTTGCCATTAACGGCGTTAAAAGAAGGCTCGTTTCAGATGAAAGCGCAGTTGGGATTCCAAGTTCAGAAAACCAAAGTTTCACTTTCCCGTAACGGCAATCCGTCATGGAATGAAGATCTCATGTTTGTAGCCGCCGAGCCATTTAGCGAACACTTACTATTCTATCTCGAGTACCGTCAACAAAAAGGATCGGTGACGTTGGGAGTCGTCGGAGTCCCGTTAACCTCCATCGAACGCCGTGTCGACGATCGGAAAGTGATATCTCGATGGTTCAATCTCGAGGACCCAAAAAGTGATAAGAAAGGCTACAAAGGCAGAGTGCATCTGAGCCTATGTTTCGACGGCGGATATCACGTGATGGATGAGGCGGCGCACATGTGTAGCGACTACCGGCCGACGGCAAGACAACTTTGGAAGCCGCCGGTCGGGACACTTGAGCTTGGGATTATTGGTTGTAAAAATTTGTTGCCGATGAAAACTATAAATGGCAAAGGGTCCACGGATGCATACAGCGTGGCAAAATACGGGTCGAAGTGGATCCGAACCCGTACGGTGTCGGATACTTTGGATCCAAAATGGAATGAGCAGTACACGTGGAAGGTGTACGATCCATGTACGGTGTTGACAATTGGAGTGTTCGATGGCTGGGGAACGTTAGACATCGACGGCGGAAAAGAAGCCACGCGTCCTGATTTTCGTATGGGGAAAGTACGTGTACGTGTATCTACATTAGAAACGGGTAAAGTGTACAAAAATACGTATCCGTTGGTGATGTTGGGTAATAGCGGGGTACAAAAAATGGGTGAGCTGGAGGTAGCCGTAAGGTTTGTTCGTGCAGCTCCGACACTTGATTTCTTACACGTGTACTCCCAACCTTTGCTGCCGTTGATGCACCACATCAAGCCTTTAGGAATGGCCCAACAAGAGATGCTGAGGAGCACGGCCGTGAAGATCTTGGCCGCACACTTGTCACGATCCGAACCGCCACTGAGGAGTGAAGTGGTACGTTACATGCTCGACGCGGACTCACACACGTTCAGCATGCGAAAGGTACGTGCGAATTGGTCAAGGATAGTCAATGTGTTATCTTGTCTGATCGACATCGTACGATGGATAGAGAATACACGTGGATGGAAGAATCCGACGGCTACAATACTTGTGCATGCATTGATAGTGATGTTGGTGTGGTTCCCTGATTTGATCATTCCAACGTTAGCATTTTATGTGTTCGTGATTGGGATTTGGAACTATAGGTTCAGATCAAAAGACACATTACCCCACTTTTGTCCTAAGATCTCATTGGCAGACAATGTCGACCGTGATGAACTTGATGAAGAGTTCGATACAATGCCGAGCACCCGATCACCGGACGTTATACGCACAAGGTACGATAAGCTACGTGCAATCGGAGCTCAAGTGCAAAGCACATTAGGCACTTTCGCCACGCAAGGTGAACGCGTACAAGCATTAGTGACATGGCGAGATCCGCGTGCTACTGCCATCTTTTTGGGATTATGTTTAATGGTGGCATTCGTGCTGTACCTGGTGCCACCAAAGATGGTAGCAATGGCATTAGGGTTCTACTATTTCCGGCATCCCCTGTTCCGTGACCAAATGCCGTCTCCGTTGCTTAACTTCTTCCGAAGGCTTCCATCTTTGTCGGACAGGATCATGTAGGTTTGATGGTATTGGAGTTCTTTTCCCTTGGATCTTTTTGTTAGTTACAGCTGCAAGTTATACATATGGTGTTATGGATTAACTAATAAATTAGCATTGTATGAAATTCACACTTTGCTCGTGCATTTCAGAATATATGTATATATAGTTGAAAAACAAGAATATTAATGCTTTCCAGATTATGCTTGTCTAGGTGCACAACATGAGGAAACTAAGATTATCCAGCTTTCTTATCGTACACTGACTTGAAAATACAAGGATCTACTATTACACAACATTCTCACATAAAAAATTTTAAAAAAATATATCCTATTACATTTAAAGGTAAACAAAACTCGACTCGAAAAAATCCACAATATAATGAGTTCGGTGAAGATAGGCATGTGAGAGGAATATTTCTTTTAAACCAACATGCTAGAACAACCAACGGTATCAATAAGAACAACACAGTGATCGACAGGCATGGTTTTCTTGGATTCATATGCCAGGCTATTACAGTTCAAGTACCAAAGGTGTTTCAACAATCATGGTCTCCTATTCGAGCTTTTCTTAAGAAACCACTTCGTTCCAGGGTACCGATCTCGTGATCTTCGCCTCTGGTTTACCACACTGAAGAACTCGAAGCATTCTTTTACGGTTGTTTAATGTTTGACATTGTTTCAGGGCTTTACCATCTCGGATTGACCTTGACATGGTAATGGTCCATACAACTACACAGAGTTCATTGATAGACTAACCTGCCGGTGAAGAATTTATTTTCCAATAGCCGTATTGACTACGCAGTGAATAGAATTTTGCTAATTAAGTTTGTGGTGGGTCTATTTGACACAATTCCCATCTGGCCATTCATGTACCAGGGCCAAGAACAATCACAATGTTTGTGGAACGTGAAATGAACTGTCGTCGCTGTATCCTGTCATCCTGTCCGTAGACCCTCATGTTGCCGCATGGCTGCCGGGAAGTGAGTGTCAAGGCATTCGTGATGCATTGTTTGGTGATTATGAATTTACCGCAAGCTTTCATTCACCTGGTCAAGACTGTTAATCAGTGCCAATGCATGTTGGAGATCACATTATGATCCCCTCCCCGACTAGGGTTGCCCTGACCACTAGACCAAACAAATATACTTTGATTCTACAGGACATATCATGGAAATCTAGGATGTTAACTAGTATTAGATGGTAACAATATTTAGGAGTCCACCAATGCTGTTTTGCAACTGCAATAACCCTCGTATATAAGTGCGTGGTTATCTGAATCTCGTTTTGTTTGGAAATTTGCCAAGTGGCCACGATGATACTTTCCAGTTCAGTTTTGAAAGACATGCTTCAATATTGTAATAAAAGTACAAAACTTTCCAATATTGATCTCATGAAGTTTTCTTCCAAGGATACATCAAAACGATTGTCTTCACATCTACAGAAGGATACATCAAAACGATTGTCTTCACATCTACAGTTCCTTTAATTTAACGGAACTATTCTTTATTTTCGCATTCTCGTAATTCTAAAGTTACACAAAGTATACAGTAATTTCTGTCATTCTCACATCATGATGGATATATGAACTTTGGGGGCAACCATGATCTATGAGAACATTTTATGCATACAAAGAAAAACTGAAAATGTAACACACAATATAGTGTAAACCAAGGTCAGTCCATAGTCTGTAATACATGGCAACTTCACTGGTCTGTCTCAGCTTCTTTAATCTGCCTCAGGATGTCTGCCTTCTTCTCACTAGGGCATATTTTGCTATTAATTTTCTCCAACTTTTTTTCAGCTTACTAAGATCTTGCTTTTTCCTTCCTCTCAAACTTTCTTTTTTTCTCGTTGTCTCTTTGCTTTACCCTTTTGTTTTCTCTTCTTCGCCTACTGATTCTTTCCCAGTATCTTCTATATATTTCCTGGAGGCTATGCCAGTCTCATCCTTCACAACATTTTCTCCAGCTTCATCTTTCTTCTTGTTCTTCTTCTTTTTTCGTTCTTGTGCTTCTTATCTTTATCTTCTTTGCCTTTCTTCTTATCCTTCTTCTCTGCTTTCTCTTTCTTTTTATCTTCTAGCTCTTCATCTACTTCCTCTTCCACTTTATCCTTGTGCTTCTTCTCCTTCTTATCTCTATCTTCTTTGTCTCTTCTTCTTTGTCTCTTCTTTCTCTTCACCTTCTCCATCTTTGATCTTCTTTTCTTTCTTCTTTCCTTCACCTCTTTGTCTTTCTTCTTCTTCTTCTCTTTCTTTCCATCTTCAATTTCGTCAGCCTCATCTTCATCTACCTCTTCCTCATTATCCTCCTTTTCTTTCTTCTTCTCCTTCTCTTGTTTATCTTTCTTCTTATCTTTCTTTTTCTCTTTCATTTCACCGTCATCTTTTTCTACCTCTTCCTCTTTATCCTTCATATTTTCTTTCTTCTTCTCCTTCTCCTTCTCCTCTTTGTCTTTCTTCTTATCTTTCTTCCTCTCTTTTATTTCATCATCGTCATCTTCTTCTACCTCTTTATCCTTCTTATCTTTCTTCTTCTCCTTCTCATGTTTTTCTTTCTTCTCATCTTTCTTCGTCTCCTCTTTTTTCTCTTCTATTTCTTCATCTTCTTTCACCTCATCCTCTTTTTCTTTTCTTTCTTCTCTCCTCCTTTCATCCTTGTCTATCTCTTTTTTTCGTCTTTTTCACTTTCTCTTCTCCTCTTCCTCTTCATCTTTCAAACTTCTTTCCTTTCTTTTCTCCTTATCATCCTTGTCTATCTTCTTTTTTCTTCTCATTTCTTCTTCTTTTACCTCGACCTCTTTTCCTTATGCTTCTCATCCTTTTTCTTCTCCTTCTCATCCTTGTTTTTCTTCTTCTCTTCTTCATCTTCATCTTCTTCTACCTCGACCTCTTTTTCCTTGTGCGTATTTTCCTTTTTCTTATCCTTCCCATGTTCTTTTTCTTTTTTCTTCTCATCTTTCACTTCATCTCCTTCTCCCTCGACCTCCTTTTTCTTGTGCTTCTTTTCTTTTTCTTCTCCTTCTCATCCTTGTCTTTTTTCTCTCTTTCTTTCTCTTCATCTTGTTCTACCGTCCGTTTCCTTATCTGTTTTCTCTTTTTATCTTTCATTTCATCATGTTCTTCATAATTGTGCATCTTCTCCTTCTCCATTTTCTTCGTCTCCCCAACTTCACTATCCTTGAGTTTTCCCCCTAGATCATCTTCTGTCTTCTTTTCCTTCTCCTTTGATTTATCCTTATCTTTTTCTTTATGTTCCTCCTTATGCTTGGACTTCTCCTTCTCTGCCGATTTGATCTTCAGTTCAAGTTCGACCTCAATCTTGCCTTCCTGCTCACGTTTTGCCTCCATATCCTTCGCCTTGACTTTGAAATGCAGTCCGTCCTTCTTCGCCTTTCTTCTCCACTGACAATCGATTTAGATGTATCTGCGACTGTGAACCCTTTGCCACGAACTCGAACGTAAAACCTTCCCGAGTTTTTTGCAAATTCCCTGAAAGAAATATTGCATATAAATAAGCAAGGACGAAATACAATCGAATTTTGGACTATACGAACGTAAAACCTTCCCGAGTTTTTTGCAAATTCCCTGAAAGAAATTGCATATAAATAGCAAGGAGAAATACAATCGAATTTTGGACTATATAGAATTCATTAAAAAACACAGAACATTTGTTGGGGTATAAACAACTGCTGGCATTACGCATGATAGAAATTCTAACACAGATCTTGAGATAGTAAAGGCATGATGTTTCATATTTCTCACCAGAACAAAAGCCTAGAAAGCCGTACTAAATTAGTTCAACCGAATGAAAGACTTGCATTTCAAGCTACAATTACTCAAAAACAAAGCGTATCCGTATTATATAATGGTTCATGATAAACCAACAGAGCTTTTTTCAATACCATTAGCATTTCTATTCAATATCCCTATTTCACTTCCAAGAATAAGGTTATTATAGACGTTGACATACGATATGTATAGAAATGGCTTTTACATGTCATAAACATCTGTCGAATCCGTCCACAATGTGAACTGGCACAACTAATAGCAACTATACTAGTACAGAGAGCGGAGACACTTCTGCTATCAATGCAGCCATCCGGCCCACTCACTTATCATCACGATAACTCCCAAAACGAAGAGGGAAAGCCATTACAAACCTTATGGCACTACCCTCAAGATCAACAATGTAACAATACACTCAACCTCCACTCTCCATTGCTTCCATTACACTTATTCTATCAGATGCAGCCATCCCCAGCCACACTAATCATCACGAACACCCGAATGAGAGGACAAGTCATTACAAACCCTATGCCACTACCCTCAATATCAACAATGTCACAATACACTCAACCTCCCTATTTCCATCATTGAGGTTAACTACTACCTCACCACTAACCGCAATTGAAAACCTTAACTAAGCATGTTGCCATCTAAGTTTATTCTTTAACTTTTCAGTTTTCCTAAAGCACCCATGCTCGGCGCTTATGAATGATGCACATCTGAACACAAAATATGGAGATACGACTCTTCAATGAACACCCCCCCACACAAAAAAAAAAACACCACCACAAGAATCAAGACGGCAGACATAGATAATTACCCGCATGAATGATGCCATATCCGAACACAAAAAATATGGAGACAACTCTACAATGAACACCCCCACCCCAAAATACACCACCAAGAATCAAAACAGCAACATAGATATTCACCCGCATGATACTAATCGGTCCAGATCTTATCAATCTGTATACATCAAGAAGAATCAAACCAGAAGATATAGATATTCACCCGCATGATACTAATCGGTCCAGATCTTATTCAATCTGTATACATCAACAAGAATTAAACCAGCAGACATAGACATTCACCCGCATGATACTAATCGGTCCAGATCTATTCAATCTATATACATCACAAAAAAGGTAATGAAAACACACCAGACACAGACACACATGTTTCAAAGTCTCTGTTTATTATCTATTCAACCTGTAAGAAGATCGAAACGATCGAAAACAAGATTAACATGGTAGACGGTAGGCCAAAGAATTCTTCCTATAACAAGCTTAACTAATGCAAACCCCACCAGTAAATTACCTTTGAAAGACAAGAGTTCCATTCTAGACACTTTTTCCTCCCAGAAACTCCCTACTTTCCTTATTTCTCGGTGATATAATTTGAAAATTGTAAGTAAAAACAAAGAACTTCCTGCTGGCCAATTATGATGATGATTTACAAGGAATGAGACAAATGATCCCTGAAATCTAAGCTCCCATTTGCTCTAAGAGAACATTAAAAAAATGATCAGAAACAGCAAATCAATAAAAGGGAACCTTTTTTTATATTGAAAAAGCTGTCAGAGAAAGGAAAAGACCTGGAAAAACCTAAAACCAAGATAAGGAAAGGAATGTACCTTGAGTTGTGAAACAAAGGGACTGGAATTGTGTAGGGAAATGGGGAAGGTTCACTTGCTTACTTATAGCGGTGAGTTGGGGTATTGATTGTATCAACCGCCAAGGATCCAAAGTTGACACGCATGGCACGCTGAGACTTGGGTAAGTTTACAAGTCAAAATCTTATAAAAAACATAAGCATTTTATTTTTTGAAAAATAAAAAATATTATAAATGTTAATTTTAAAATTAAAAATGATCTTTAGAGAATGAAAATAAAAATAAGTGATTCATCGGAAAAAATAAAAATAATTAAAAATATAAAACATAAAAAATATATCTTTAATCTTATCATCGATACTTGGTAGATAATCTATAAATTTCTATGTAAATTTCAATTAGGTCTGGGTATACCCTCGACGGATTGGGATAGCCACCTTGACCTAGACTTTATTGTACCAAAAAAATATCTTTAATATTTTTCATTAATATTATTTTAAAAATTTAAATGAAAAAACATAATATCTAGATTTTTAACTTAATTTATAAAAATTCAAGTCATTCTACAACAAATCTTTGATTTAATGGTATATGAAACCCTCTAATTTCTAAAAAAATTAGTATAGTCCCTATAACAATTTTTGACATTTAATATGATCCTTAAAACAAATTTTTAATAATTTATTTTTAGTACTTTTTATATTTATATATCGAGCAACTTACTAATTATTTATATTCATATTTTAAATTTAATATTTTTTATAATATAAATAAGTCCTCAAACTTTCTTGTAGACACTAATTTTCGTCCACATTTTTTTACATATATATATATATATATAGTTTGCAAATGATTTTTGAAAATTATATAATATATTTTAAAACATTTTAGAAAATATAATATATATAATTTTTGAAATCATTTTGAAAATATAATATATAGTTTTTTAAAAATATTTTTGAAAACATATATATATAGTTTTGAAATATTTTGAAAATATATATATAGTTTTGAAAAAACCTTTTTTTGAAAACATATATATACTATATAGTTTTTTTTAAAAAAATTATTTTTTTGAAAATATATATATTTTGAAAACATTTTTAAACATATATATATAGTTTGAAATGCTTTTGAAATTATATAATTTTTAAAAAATTTTTTTTGGAAAATATATTGTATAGTTTTTAAAAAAATTAATAAATTCATTATTTTTCCGTTTATTTTTATTTTACGTTTTAATTTATCATTTTTTTCATTTATTTCAGGTCCAGAGGGTCCGATAGTAGTCCAGCGGTTTGGGGCTGATCTAGCCCAGTAAGGTTCAGGGTTTAAAAATCCTAAAATGATATCATTCAAACAGCGCCGCACAGTAAAAGGAACAAATTGTGCACGTGAAGGTTACGTGCCAAACGACCAGAACCTCCGGCCGAAATTTCCGGACTGAACCATCTCGGGGTTCTCGGTTAACCCACAACGGCTATAACCCCAATCATTTCGGGCTAAGAAACAGCCATAACCGAACTATAAAAGCCTCGGTGAGGCCATACAGAAAGGGAGGAAAAAGGAACAACGGACGGAACATCAACCATCATCACAAAACCACAGTACATCAAGAAAAAACAGACCACAATCGAGTACACAAAAGAACCACAACCATCACATTACACAACAGAAACCAAGATCGACAACGAGAGAAACCAACAGTGAACAAGCTGCCATTAACCACGACTAGACCGAAAAATACCCACGAAACAAAAATCAATAGAACAAAACCACAACACAAACGTCCACCAAGAAGCAAACACGAAAACGAGAACGCCGGAGAACCGAGGAGTCACCATCGGCGAAGGTAAAAAACCCGAGGACATTTCTGTAGATCTACGCTGATTCGGTTGTTTTTTGAGAAAACGGACTATGGAACGATGTTTACGGGGTTGAGAAGAGTCGGGTAGGTGAGTTTCAATTTTTCCGGCCGCGCTCGGCGGCGAGGTGGCCGGGGTTTGCCCGAGAGTGATGTTGAGAGAGTTGGGAGAGGGGAGAAGATGTCTGTGTGAGTGAAATGGGAGAAAATGAGAGAGTAGGGTGAAGCTTGGCCTATGGTTGGGCTTTATATCCATCAAACGAAACTACGTCGTTTTAGCTATCCCTTACCCGTGTTTTCCAGAAATACTTGGGAAAATCTTAGGTTTGATCCTTCCTCCTCTGTAAGGTCTTCGTTTAGTCACCAAATGAAGTTTTAATGTCCTATTTCTGGCCTGTATCTTTCGAAAGTTATGTTTCAGTCACTCAATGGACTTTCACCTTATTTCATTTCGAGCCTTAATATTCAGAATTTACATTTTAGTTATGCTTGTTATTTTATGTTCTTTTTATTTTAGTATATATTATTATTATTACTTATTTTATTTCTTTATTACTATTTAATATTCCACTTTATTATATATATACATATATATAAACACATACATATATTTTTTATTTTTTATTACTATTTATTTTTATATTTTTTTCGTTCATATATATATATATATTAACTTTATTTTTTTATTTTATTTTTGATTTCTTTAATATTTTTTTCTTCATTTTTTCGACTTATTCTTTTTTATTTTTAAATTATTTTACATATATTTTGTTTAATTATTTTATATTTATATTATTTTTTTATTTTATTATTCTTATTCATTTATTATTATTTTTTTGTCTAACATTTTCGATCCCTTATTTTAGAAGTTTTCAACGAATCAAAGGTAAGTAATTCGAATCGGGTATTTCAAATTTTAATTTAAATTTCTAATTTTTGCAATTAAGACAACCAACAAATTAATTGGTACCGAAAGGGCGGTTCAAGGGTGCTAATCCATCCTTGACCGTAACCGACTCCCAAACCCGACACGTTTCTGGTACAACACAGATCAGGTAAGATGGTGTCCGATCTACATAATATCGCTTTAAAATGATCGGTGGCGACTCTAACCCAATCAATTCAAGTCGAAACCCAATTCCGGGATCCAACCGAAGACGATTGCGATATTCTAAAAATCAATTAGGTCCTTGAACATAACTAAAAATCAATTAGGTCCTTGAACATAACTAAAAAATCAATTAAGTTCGTCCATTACATCATCATCAATCGTATACTGTTACAACAATATCGTGAACTATCACTTCAACATAAGATTGTCAAGTAAGTTCTGTGAACTATCATGTAAGCATTGTAACAGTTAACATTGGATTTCGTTGATCAAAGCATTGGATTGATTTTTCTCAATTTAAAGATTACATTGAGTGAAAAAAAATAAAAACTACATTATTTTTTTCAAATTTTGAGGTCTGTATCAAACATATATTTGTACTTGCATACATATTTATGTATTTTTTAATTTTGATGTTTAATTTGCATTGACATTATATTTTAGTATAAACTAAAACAATTTTTATTTTGAAATTCTTTATTTAATCATTTATATTTTCATAACTCACACATTAAACTTATGTAATGAATTTCTTTTTTGGTTGCCCTCTGGTTTCAATGTTTTGTCCTCTAGTTTCAAGGCTTTGCCTTGACTAATCTGGACCGACTCGGGTCACACACATGGTTTTGGTGGGTGAGTCTCCTATCGGGGATTTTGTGCATGGACTCGAACTTGAGACTTTTCTTAAGCGATATCAAGTTACTTACCACTTGAACCAACCCCTGTTGGTTATATAATGAATTTTTTTAATAATTATATTTTAATTATTAATAACTATTTGTCCATCTTTATTTTAAAAATTAGATAACAAATATGTTTTCATTATTTATTTTTGAATTACATTATTCATTTATATTAACCAAACATGTTTTCTAATTTTTTTAAAAACTAAAATTAATTTTTTGAAAATAATTTAGATCTAAGCAAACCCTAAATTTCAAGTTAAATCATATTTTAGATTAAGGGTCCGTTTGATAATACTGTCTAAAAGTACTTTTAGTTAAAAAGTTCATTTTGACCGCAAAAGCAATGTCAACATGTAAAATTTAAAGAAAAATATGATAGAAACGATGGTTTCAAACCACCGTAAAAACTAGGATTTCTAGCTTTTTCATTTTAAACTTTAAGTTTAGAAACAATTTATATTTTTAACCTTACCGATACATGGGCTTCACTCTTTTTCCCTGGAAAAAATTAAAATTTAATTTCTAATAAATGTAATTAAATGATTTGATACAACAAATGACTAAATTGAAAATTTTGTAAAATTAATATTTTTATTTGATTCATGAATTTTCAAGTTTGTAAAATTAAATTTTGATGTTCAAAATGTCAAAAATAAATTTAAAAGGTTTATGAATTCTATAAAGTTTTAAAATACATTTTTAAATATGAAACAAAGCCATTTTAAGCAGTTTTTGGGTCTGGTTTTGAAACCCCTACCCAACGGTCAGATTTTTCAAAGGCAGGTTTCAAAAACCCCTATATGATTTCTAAACCTTTGTGCAGGATTGCGTTCAATGCACGAATTTATTGTCCAAACGATTCTAGACTCCTCTAACAACCCCAAATAACTAGAAATCAATGAGGGCATATAGGGGTCTTCAAACAGCCAATAAAAGACAAGAAATCTATTCCAACAATCAAATAACATTTAGAGCCAAATTTGTAATCCATTTTGTCTTTCTTACATGGGACACTATTCCATTCTTTGTATATTTCATTCTAAGTGTTTCTTAAGTGTGTGTGAGAGCTTCAATTTGCAAACATCTTATCTTGTGACGATATTCAAAAGTTTGTTTCTTTGTAATTTCTTCTTAGGAAGGTTGTACACTTGAGACTTTGGGATATAAGTTTAAGTGTGTTGTAAGGTTACACCTTATCCTAGAAGGTTAGAACAAATTAGAGGATTTGTTGAAATCCTTAGTGTGGAAGCTAAGGTAGTGGATCTAGACTTCATTGAAGAAGTTAAACCACTCTAAAATTGCTTGTGTCAAAATTTTCTTTTCTTGCAAAAAGCTCCCATCATTTTTCTAATTGTCAATTCACCCCCTTTTGGCCATTGAATTGATGTGATTGACTCAAAAATTGGTATCAAAGCTAGAATCATTGAAAGGTTTTACCACCTTTTAAGAAGATCCTAGAAAAGTCAAATCATTGTTCAAGTCATACATGGCCTTTACACCAAGCTTCGACAATATCAATGATTCCCAACCTATCAACAAACATTCTTTCTTCAATTGATCCAACTATGTCTATTGGAAGAATATGATGATGCTTTCTATCCAAGCTAGTGATTTGGGAGCTTGGAGTATCTTTTAAGTGGACATTCTACTCCAACAATACCGATGATGAAATGAATGAAGTAGAGAGGAGATTGTTCCAACTCAATGCAAAGGCAATGCATTCTATTTTGTGCACTTGGCCCCGATGAATATGAGAGAGTTTTATCTTGTTCCAATACCAAGGATATTTAGGAGAAACTTGAAGTTACTCATGAAGGAACTAATGAGGTAAGATAAAGTAAGATTAGTCTTCTCAATCATAATTATGAAAACTTCAAGATGAGACCAAATGAGGATAAAAGCAAGAGACCGATCGATTTTCAGTTTGTAAATGGTCTCAAAGGCTTTGGAGATGTCATTTCTAATGAAAAGCTTGTTAGGAAGATGATCTATAGTCTTATCAAGTCATGACAATCCAAGAAGACTGCTATTCTTGAAGCAAATAATTTAAAGACACTCAATCTAGATGAGCTCATTGGGTCTTTGCTCACTCATGAACTGATAGTGAAGGAATAAGAGAAAAAGAGAAGAAAGATGAAGAAAGAAGGAAGTTGAATAGAAGAAAAAGATTGGTGTTGCTAAACTCTACAAAAAAAAGAGAGTAACTCAAATTAAGATGATGAAGATGGATAAATGACAATGTTTGCCAAAAGATTCATGAGATTCATGAGGTCTTAGATAGGAAAGAGATTTCAAAGAAATAAGGGCTTCAAAAATGAATCCAAGGAAAAGGATCCTATTATTTGCTATGAGTACAAAACGTCCAGGCATGCCAAGTTTGAATGCCAGCAATTGAAGAATAATGGATCCTCCAAGAAGAAATACAAGGCACATGTAACTACATGGAGTGATGATGAGTCCTCCAATGATGAAGAGGAAAAAGTAGCCAACATATGTCTCATGTTCATATAAGATGACTCTAAGGTAACCTCTAATTCATCTATTTCAAATGATTATTCCATTGATGAATTACAAGAGGCTTATGATGAATTAGTTTTAGAATTGGAGAACATGATTTCAAATCATAAAAATATTTCAAAATTAAAAGATGAAAATGTTCTCATTTCTAAGACTAATCTTGAACTTAAAAGTCAAGTCAAGGATACAAGTCAAACTTGAAGAGTTTGCAAAGAAAAATCAAGATTTATATAATTTACTTTCAATAGTTCATGATGATCATCAAAAGAAGCTTGATGATCTTAAAGCTTTCTTTAACCACATTGGGACAAAAAGATTTGAAAAAAGTGAAAATTCAAAGCCCAATTGTGTTAAAAATAACTTTAATTATTACAAACATAAGTCCCCGAAGAACATTATATAGAAAAATTATTAGAAGCATATGGGTCCCCAAAGGTCTCATTACTACTAATGATAAAATATCCTTGAAAATGAATACAAAAGGGGACAAGATTAATTGGGAACTAATGTCAATGGACCCAAAATAATTTGGGTACCAAAAATCAATACTTGATCTATGTTTGTAGGTGGAGCATTGCTACAAGGACAAATCAAAAGTTCAAATTCATGGTACATTGATAGTGGATGCTTAAGACACATAACCGGTGATAAGAGCCAGTTATTAGAGCTTAAAGCTAAAAGTGGAGGAATAGTAAGCTTTGGTGACAACTCAAAAGGTCACATTGAAAGAACTGGTGCTATTGGTAACAACTCTTCCATACTTACTAAATTGTTTTGTATGCTAATGAGTTAAAGCATAATATTTAGTATTAGCCAATTATGTGATAAGGGTTACAGTGTCTTATTTGAGTCTAATGGTTGCAAAATTATTGATATTGCATAATAAGATTATGCTTGTTGGTCATAGGACAGGAAATATCTACATGATGCATTTAGATAATAATGATATTTTAAATGTTTGTTTGGTTGCTAAGGATGAGCATGATTGTTGGTTATGGCATAGGAAACTTTTACATGCTAGTATGAGTGTTTTACAAAACTTGTTCAAGGTAATCTAGTAAGAGGTTTGCCTAAGATAAAATTAGATCTTGATAAAACTTGTGATGCATGTGCTAAGGGAAAACACAAAAGAACTTATTTTAAACCTATTAATGATGTATCATCTAGAGTATTACAATTGATCCATATAGATCTTTTTGAGCCTATTAGAACTACTAGATTGGGTGGAAAACATATGCATTTGTCTTGGTAGATTATTATTCTAAATACACATGGGTTCTTTTCTTAAGTACTAAGATGAAGCTTTGGAGAATTTCATCACTTTCTCTAAAATAAACCAAAATAAAAAGGTTACTTAATTTCAAGTGTTAGGAGTGACCATGGAACCGAATTTAAAAATATTGTTTCAGTATTTTTGTAATTTCTAATAAAATCAGTCATAATTTTCATCCTTTAGAACCCCTAAAATATGGAGTTGTTGAGAGGAAAAATAGAACTTTAGAGGAAATGGGTATGACCAAGCTTTGTGAAAACAATCTGCCAAATTAGATTTGGGTGGAAGCCACAAATACCACTTGTTATGTGATTAATAGAGTAATGATTAGGCTATTTAAAGAAAAATCCATATGAACTTTTCAAAAATAAAAAGCCTAACATTAGTTATTTTCATCCTTTTGGATGCAAGTGTTTTTGTTTTAAATAATGGAAAAGATAATCTTGGCAAATGTGATGCAAAAAGTGATGAAGGAATTTTCTTGGTTATTCTTCAAACTCTAAAGCTTGTCAAGTCTTTAATAAAAGAACTCTAGTGGTAAAGAGTCTATACATGTTGTTTTCTATGATAATCCCCTTATGGGAAGGATTTTTTTATTGATGATGATGTAGGTATCCTAAATTCAAGTAAAGTTGGTGAATCATCATTGAAAGAAATAAAGAATGAAGAAACTCAAGATGCCCTCAAGAATCTAACTCTAGAGGAAAGAGAGGTCTCATACCCAAGGGAGTACAACTATGTCAAAGGTGGTAAAATTTTGGGTGATCCATCTAAAGGGGTAACCAGTAGATCTTCTCTTAAGAATATTAGTAAATATGTTGCATTTATCTCATGCATAGAGCCTAAGAATGTTAATAAAGAATTAAATGATGAGCATTGGATTATGGCTATGCAAGATGTGTTACATCAAATTGAGAGAAGTAAAAGTATGAAGTTGAAAGGCCTAGTAATAAGTCTACTATAGGTACTAAATGGGTTTATAGAAACAAACTAGATGAAAGTGGTAACATAGTGAGAAATAAAGCTAGACTAGTTGCTCAAGGTTACACTCAAGAAGAGGGAATTCATTTTGATGAGACATATGCTCCCGTAGCTAGAATGGAATGGAAGCCATTAGATTATTACTTGCTTCTTGCATGTTTTAATGATTTTAAGCTTTATCAAATGGATGTCAAAAGTGATTTTATAAATGGATTTATTAATGAAGAAGTGTATGTTGAACAACCTCCCAGTTTTGAAGATTCAAAATTTACAAACTATGTTTTCAAACTTTCAAAAGCTTTATATGGTTTGAAACAAGCTCATAGAGTTTAGTATGAAAGATTATCAATTTTTTTAATTGAAAAAGGTTTTTCTAAAGGGAAGTTTGATACTACACTTTTCATTAAATAAAGGAGAATGACATGTTAATAGTACACATTTATGTTGATGATATTATATTTGGTGCTATTAATGATCTTCTTTGCCAATAATTATATAAGTTAATGTAAGGTGAATTTGACATGAGCATGATGTGGGAGCTCTCATTCTTTTTGGGACTTGAAATCAAGAAAATGAAGGATGACATCTTCATCAATCAAGCTAAGTACATAAGGGACATGCTCAAGAAGTTTGGATTGGAGAATGTGAAACCTCAAGTCACTCTCATGAGAACTTCAACAAAGCTTGACAAAGATGAAGAAGATAAATGTGTAGATGTTAAATTATATAGGTCAATGATTGGTTCTTTGATTTATCTTACTGCAAGTAGACCGTATATAATGTTTAGTGTTTACTTTTGTGCTAGATATCAATCTTGTCCTAAGGAATATCATTTACATGCCATTAAGAGGATCTTTAGATACCTTAGAGATACTCCTAGTTTAGGACTTTAGTATCATAGAGACTCAAACTTTAGCTTGTAGGCCTTCTCGAATATGAATTTTAGAGGTTGTAATTTGGATACAAAAGCACCTCCGGTACATGTCCATTCTTAGGAAATATGCTAATTCCATGGTTTTCTAAGAAACAAAATAGTGTTGCATTATCAACCACCAAGGCAAAATACATTTTAGCCGATAGTTGTTGTGCACAAGTTTTATGGATGAAACAACAACTTTTAGACTATGGAATTGATCTTGGTATTGTCCCAATTAAGTGTGAAAATACTAGTGCAATTTGTCTCACTAAGAATCCCATCCAACACTCTAGAACTAAACACATTGAAATTAGACATCATTTCATTAGAAATCATGTCCTTAAGGAAGATGTGGTTCTAGAATATGTTGAAAATTTGCATTGAATAATTGGTATTTTTACCAAGCCTTTAGGTAAAGAAATATTTTGGACACTTAGGAGAGAGTTAGAACTATATAACATTCCCGAAATTAGTCCAAATTTTTTGAATTTTTATGCTTTCATTTGATTGTTTGGCTTAAAATTGATTATTATACATGTTTGAGTGATTTTATATGGTTATCCAATGCATAAATTAAAGGAGAGATATGCATGTCATTTCATTACCTTTTGGATTAATTTTTGAACATTTCAAAAATTCATGTTGTATGTCAAAACCAAATTATTCATAAATTATTTTGAATTTTTTAATTCCCATACATCCTTAATTACACTTTAGCATGATTATAAAGTCATTTTAATATTCATGCATGATATTCTTATTCAGGATGAAATTATTACTCAAATTCAATTAAATCCTACCTTTTAGAGTAAAGGTTTTGAAACCCCCTATAGGTGGTTTTGAAACCATTCAGGTAGAGTGCATTTTGGGCTAAAGGTTTTGAACCCCTTCATAGTGGTTCGATACCACTCAAGATGAATGCAAAACTAAGGTGTTGGTTTTGAAACCCCTTGTAACACCTTTAACCCGTATATGTGTACTATTCTGGGTCAAAGATGTCACATCAAATATTCAAAACATTTCTTAACCTAATTGGGTAAAATTTTGTTTCTTTGAAAATTTTTCAAATTTCACATTTATTATAAAATAATTAATCATAGAAAATCAAAATATAATGTTCCGACTTCTATTTCAAATATGGTTTCAAGCAGTAAACGTGAATTCTACTATGTTTATGTAATAAATAAAACTGTCTAGTTTAAAATATTATTTAAAGTAATATTTAAAACATAGTTTAGTATCTTTGTTCACACTAAATTATTTGATACTAACTATATTAATAGTTTACAGACTTTTCTTACTTGTATACATGCTAGCTAGAAATCCAAAACAATAATAGGATGTCATTACTTTTACCTGTTAAAATTCTTCAAGGATTGATGCCAAGCTCAACTCCTTACCTCTCGCTTTCTTTTACTAACACGTGAAAATTATCACACACTAAGTATACACTTAGTAAGGTAATCATAGAAATATTCAAGGCAATGAACACATAAATGTAAATAAGTAACAATGTTAAATGCATTATGATAAGTTTACATGTATTTTCAATCATGCTACTAATATTAACATGATATGAATCACATATAAATTTCTTACAAATATACTTGTCATTTATTCCATAAGCTCATAAGCTTATTCACATGTTTATAATTTATTAACCAATAAACCATAGTCCAACTTAAACCCTAAGGACCCTAGGTATTCGAGTCAAATATATGCACCGTAGTGCTTCCACATAAGGTCGTGTCCCACCCACTAAATGTCTTGGGTATATGCTATAGTGTTTTGCATCATGTGTCTTTGCTAGACACTCTAATCATGTACTATGTGCCTTTGCTAGACACTCTAGTACTACCGATTATGTAGCTGCTAATGAACTCTATGGCATGCCAACTATACCCTGTCCCTCAATGACTTACTTGGGCGTATAGTCTATTTTATCCATTCTTTGGCAATGTATATCAATAATTTAACATTTGGGAAGTTCATACCAGAAATAACATTCGTAATAAAAATTATATATATATATATATATATATATTCATGATAAACATCATATATAATAACCAGTGATCAGTGCATTTTATATTCAACCTTTGACATATTTAGGTTATGTCAAGTATATGATAAATGACATAAATATCATGCCAACATAAATAAGGTGGACTTATAGCAAGTCTTCCTAATGATATATAAAACATCCATGTATAATGTCATGCATGCATTGCACTCACTTTCCTCTCTGTATATAATTCAAAATATAATCCTCACTAAGCTTTAACCTTATCCTTTGCTTTCAATTTGGTTCGATCCCAAAATTTATCACAATTTCATATTCTGGTAGTTTGCACTACCTTCAAAGAAAATTATTATTTATTAATATATACACTCAAATTTTTTATGTTTATACCAGTAGAAAATATACTTGAATATGAATCTAAATATATAAGGTTATTCTTCTAGTTCATTTGTTCATTTCTTTAGAATTTAAGGTCATTTTCTAAACTTATATTTCATATCACAAATCTAGGTAGATTTCATCAATATACATTTTCAGATTATCCACTAATTCCATTAGCTCACCAAATGCACATATATGCATAAACCATAAATCACATAGCAATTAGGAGTCACTTATACCATTGGTTCATCATAAGCCAATGTTTGTTCAATAACATAAGTACAAATTAAATTTGCGCTCACCTGGTGTCTTGCAACCTTCCTTAAAAATTCACATTCATCCTTAGCTTCTCTTTAGCTTTAATAATTTTTGATTGATTTCAAGAACACAATCTAAATGAGCATCATTACAAAAACATATAAAAATTCAACCACATGTTAGAATCTTACTAACATAGGCCACATTAGAAAATAAATTATTAAAAATCTTCTGATGCTCATTCGATACTAATTTCACGTCACCAAAATCTAGGTTGACCTTACACTTCAAATGACCATTAAAGTTCCTTATATCCAATTTATCCAAACTTACATAACATTTTCACTTAAGTTACAACTTTTCCATATTTGTGATTTGAACCTCAACTTTTCCAACTTTCCAAATAAACCATTTCACATTATAACACCTATCGCAACACTCTAACATTAATTATATCATAGTACAACAACTATTAACAATTATACATTGATCCCATAATTTTCCATACTTACCTAACATGTCCCTAACTTTTAAAAAATTACACAAGGGTCCTATAACTTTCTAGGGCTTGTATAACCCTTCATACATCATTTTCAACCATTACATAATTTTTCCATAATTTTCTTACCTTCACAAGCTTAGGCCGAAAGTCATAAAGCAGGGTTCCTTGATTTTTCACTTGATTCAATTGATTCAAGCATGAAATCAACCTCTATTCAACATTTCAAAACATCTACAATTAAACCCTAATTCAATTTCATCAAATCACAAACTTCTCCTAATCTTAAGGTTAGGTCGAATATCATATAGCATTTTTAGGAGTTTTGATCATCAAACAAGCTTGGAAATGATTTTATAACCTCAATAACCTCAAATCCATCATCAATTTATGAAACCCTAACATGAACATAAAAACTAAATTCGATAACTAACATACAAGAAATATTAGCATGCAACAATGGTACCAAATGATAGCATTTTTCGAATAGAACAATTTTCTGTTTCACGATTCGATCCAAAATCCAAAGAAAATTACTCAAATATGAAAAAATAAAATTTCTCATCTAGGGTATGAAGGAGAACGAAATGGAGATTGAAGAAGGCCTTATTTTCTTGAAATTTCTAGTTAATTTTATGTTAATTTGTCATTTTTAAGCTTAAATTAATTTAAAATTAATTTAATGGGAAATGACAATTTTACCATTAATGAAACTTGATAATACATCTATGCCAAGACACATTTTACTTATCATATTTCCAAAGTCAAATGAACAATATTTTGCCCTTTACAACTTTGCCCATGCACTTTTCCAAAAATTTCATATGCCATTTTCATCCAACAACCCCAAATTGAACATGGAAATAATTTCTCATATCCAATGATCCATATTATTTTCCATTATTTTAAATATGAAATACTATTTTAAGCTTAATTAATGTCCTTCAAATTTCTCAATTTTTTATTCGATCCGATTACTGAATTTTTATCAGACTTTAACACTTTATAGTTTTTAATATAATTTCGAATCAAAGATTTGATTCCCACCAAAACATCATTCTTTGGGGTGAAATATTCATTTATGGGATAAAAACATCTAACTTTATAAAATTACACTTATGGTTCTTAAACTTTTGAAAATTATCTTTTTGGCTACTAAACATTAAAAATTTACATTTTGGTCCCAACCTAAATTTTGGGGTGTTACCCCCATTTAGGTTTCAAAACTATCTTTAAAATTCAAGGATTTGTGTTTTAAAACCTAAAAATTTCTTATTTCCTTTATTCCCTCCATCCAAATATAAAAAACCCAAACCCTCCTTTTTCCCTTTCGTCTGTCCGCCGTCCTAAGGAAGTCAACACCGCCCTCCGACTGTCATCGTTGCTCTGCAGTCATCTTCAGTCCATCATTGTTCCTCTTTGCTTCCCATTTTCACTTTTAACGGTAATTTCCCTAAATGCCTAAATTTTCGAAATTTCTTTAATTTCATTCAATTTTATACCATATTTCAAGTTTATTTCACATGCAAATCCTTTAACTTGAATATTGTGAAGATTTTATATGTTCATCAAGACTTTGTTTTTAGGTTTTGAAAATTATTCAAATTTAGGGTTTCAATTTTTTTAATTATGCGAAAATTGCTTCAATTTATTGAAATTAGGTTGTTATTTGGAATCTTATATATATGTTTTGATGCAAGAGGTTTATTCACTCATCCATTTTCATTGAAAACCCAACACTCAACCTTACCCATAAACTGTTTGTGAAAATTCCTAAACGAAATTCATTGGAATATCAATTTAGTTTTTATCATGCTCTTCTTGATTGGAAATGAATTCAGTTCCTCTCAATTGAGCAATCTTATCACCTTCAACTTGTTCGAGCATTCTATTGCAATGATACATTTCATAGGGAAATTCCCTCTACTAAGTTTTTTGCTATTAAATCATTTCTCATGGGTGTCGAAATTGAACTTACTCCAAAATCCATTGCCAAAGATTTAGAAATTCCTTTTGATGGCCCTATCAATGAGAATAAAAAAGTTCCCTTTGAAGATAATGAAAATTTATCCCAATCATCTTGCTTTTGAGGAATGTCTTTACAACTCTTCATCACTTGGTTCCTCCGTCTTCAGGTGGTCGCACCACTCGTATGTGTTCCTTAGATATTAGGTAGTTTATCATTTTCGCACCAAGGAACGTCTTAATATTGCACAATTTTTTGAATTGGTGTACACCATCACTGAAGGCTCAAATTCCACTTTTTATTTGCCTTATGCTTGTGTCTTAAGCCTCATTTTTCGTGCCCACTCCATCAATACCTCTTTTGATCCTCCTTTGCCCCTTTCGAGCCCGCTCGATTTTACCTCTGTTAAGAAAATAGGGTTAAAATTTGAAAATGGGAATTGGGTTAAAAACTTTGATGGTGCTCATCCGGTTGATGATCCAACTACCCTTGTCGAGGATGCACCCACCGATGCCATTCCTCCTCGCCCTCCGTCACATTGGACTCTCTCTATGACTTCATGGCCACTTTTCTTGATCTTGTCGATCGTCGTTTTGATGCCATGAAAGCTAATGTTGTTGATATGAGAGCTAGTATTGATGATATGAGAGCGAGTATTCATGCTTTGGAAGATCACTTTTCGGGCTTGTATCATCGTTCGAATCCTTCTTCCTCCTCTCATCCGGACCTTGAGGATTGATCATTTGCATCGTTTATTGGACTTTTAGGATGATTTTATATTTTATGAAATGATGGATATTTTATGTTGCTAATACTTTGGATATTTTGTTGGATGTTTGCTAGTACTTGCTAAATACATTGCACTGATAAATTTGGTGATTATTAGTTATATTAATAATTGCTGGATATTTGTTATTCTGCTATAACCTTGGTTTCTCTCCTGTATGTAATTGATTTTTATCCAAAAAAGGGGAGGAAATTCGAGTCAAATTTGTTTTATAAAATTCCAAAATTTTCATTTTCAAAATTCACTCTTAAATTCCTTTTCAAAGGGGGAGAAAATGAAAAATTTTACTTTATAAAAATTTTGACCTCTTCAAAATTTATTTTTGACAAATTTTTACAAAATGGGTTTGATATATCAAAAAGGGGGAGATTGATAAATTTAATTAAATGATTTTGATATAGCAAAAGACTAAATTGAAATTTATTTAAAATTAATATTTTTATTCGATTTAAGAATTTTCAAGCTTGTAAAAAAAATTTGATGTTCAAAATGTCAAAAATAAATTTAAAAGTGTTTATGAATTTTTTAAAGTTTTAAAAAACTTTTTAAATATGAAACAAGGTCATTTAAAGCAATTTTTGGGCCTAGTTTCAAAACCCCTTGCCCAACGGTCAGATTTTTCAAAGGTAGGTTTCGAAACCCGTTGTATGGTTTCGAAAACTTTATGCAAGATTGCATTCAATGCGCAAATTTATTGCTCCAAACTCTATCCAACAACTCCAAACGACTAGAAATCAATGAAGGTATATAAAAGGGGTATTCAAACATCCAAAAAAAAGTTATTCCAACAATCAAAGAGCATTTAGAGCCAAATTTGTAATCCATTTTGTCTTTCTTACATAGAACATTATTCCATTCTTTGTATTTTTCATTCTAAGTGTTCTTAGGTGTGCGTGAGAGTTTCAATTTGCAAATATTTTATCTTGTGAGGATATTCAAAAAGTTTGCTTCTTTGTAATTTCTTCTTAGGAAAGGTTGTACACTTGAGACTTTAGGGTATAAGTCTAAGTGTGTTGTAAGGTCACACCTTGTCCTAAAAGGTTAGAACAAATTAGTGGATTTGTTGAAATCCTTAGTGTGGAAGCTAAGGTGGTGGGTGTAGACTTCATTGAAGAGGTTGAACCACTCTAAAATTGCTTGTGTCAATTTTTCATTTTCTTGCAAAAAACGTCCATCATTTTTCTAATTGCCAATTCACGCCCTCTTGGCCATTCTACTGATTCGATTGACTCAACAATTTATTATATTAATTATGTATTTATTTTTATTTCAATAATTTAATACTAACATTCTTAAAAATAACTTATTGCTTAATAATTTATTTTAATTACTTAAATGTAAATAAAATATGATTCATATATTAAAATATTAAAAACGAGTTATTAAAAAAATATATTTTTATTTTAATTATATTTTTTATTTTTATTTTTATATTTTATTATAGTTTAAATAGATATATTTCATATATAACAATAATTTCTTTTAAATTTATTTGTAATATATATCTTTTTTACTTTTTATTTTAGAATAGTTAAAAAGATAAATATATCATTTAAATTATTTTATTTTAAAATTTAAAAGAGTAGTCATACTAAAATCAAAATAATATAAATAATATAAATATTGAAAAGTATTGATAATATATGTTTTCTTAATAAAATATTTTATATACAAAATATTATTAATGAATAATCTTAAAATAGTTTTTTATATTTTTATTATAGTTTAAGTTGATATATTTTACATATCATAATATTAATAAATATAAATATAATTTAAATATTTTATTTTAAATTTACAATATAATGTCAAAAATGAACATTTTATCTTTTCAAAATCACTTTTTAACATCTATCTGAAAGAATTAAATTTTAAACTGCACTTTTTAAAATCCACTTTTAAAAGTATTTTTCTACAACACTTTTAAAAATGACTTATCAAAAGCAATGTCAAATTGACCCTAAAATTAAAAAGGAAAAAAACTTGACGCTTTTGTATTTTTTTTTAAAATTAATGTAATCCTTAAAGTATTTTTGCACTCAATATTCTCCTCAAACTTAAGAAAAGAACTTAATGTGATCCATTGACCAACATTTTTTGTCGTTGGTTATTATGATGCTGACATGACACTTCACGGTGTTGATGTATTAGTTACAATATTGATGTATTAGTTACAGTATTGATGTGACAATCTATGGTGACTAATGACATGGCAGATGGTGGGACTGTTCATGGACTGTTAACCATACCGTTTAGCCTAAACAGTCGATTAACCAAAATTACAAGATTTTTTTAATCGTAACCTAACCTAACCTAACCTAACCATTAAGACACGGGTAACCTCTAACGGTTAACCGTTATTAACAATTTGGTTACAGGGCAACCTACGGCTAACCTATTACAGTTATTTATAAAAAAAATTCATAATTCATGTTAGTGAATAAAATAAAATAAGTGTAACACTTAACGCATACTTACACCGGTGTAAGTATGTACATCTCCCAATATTTTAGTACCTAACAATAAACACATAATTATATTAGTATAAATATGTTTCTATATTTTTAAATAAATAAAAATTAAAAATAATGAAAATATCTTAAGTTATTTGTATACAAATTTTATTTAAAATATATAGAATTTATAAGTAATAGAAAATTATATTAAGTTATTTGTGTAAAAATATAATAAATTATAATTTTTTTAATTTATTAACGATTAACCATAAATTTTAGTAGTTCGGTTAATCAAAACTATTTAGTATTAGCAGTTTGGTTAATTAGCCTGTTAAATATAACATTTATACCGGTTAATGTTCCAAATGGACTAAATTGATTTTTTTGGGTTTTTAAAGTTTAAAAAACTAATTTGAATTTTTAGAAAAAATAAAAAATTATTTTAAATTTTAAATATAAAATATTCAAAAAAGTATATATACATATATCAAAAATACAAATTAAATTGCTAAAAATTAAAAATATATTATTATTATTATTATTATTATATTACTATTATGTCAAATTTAACCTAACTTTTATTTATATAAACATGAACTTGTTCATCTTGCACGATTTTTATATATTTACCTCTAATTATCTTTTTGTAACACCCTAGTCTAGTTAAAACAGAAGATCCATGGATTACAATGTTACACGAGGCTACCGAAATAGTAACCCAAAAATCTTCTTTTAAAACTTCTTGTAAATCTTTGAAATTTAGACATCCAAAATGTAATATAAAAACATAGTAATAAACTGTGTTTACAAATAATGGGGAGTTCCCAAAATACATCCACAAAAATAATACAAAATATTGAGTTCCAAAAAGAATTACGACTGAAAACATAATATGAGTCCATAACAACACATGCCCTCTAAAAATGACTCAAGACGTACTCTGAAAGGCCTCTGGGAATCAGATCTGCTACACTAGATTGTCTGATGACGATAGCTCCCCACGATATGCTCCCTACGAACCTGCGCATGGAAACATATTCCGAATACTGAGCTTACAAGCTCAGTGCCTCACTAATAACTGTACTATACTATATGCATTCATTAAATGAAACTACAAGTGGCACATGTCTGAGTATAAAACTATTGGGCTGTTAATCTATGGTTGACATCATGGTGTAGCTGAGGGATTCTGCATCTCAGAGCTCGCGCATCCCTCTAGTACTACAGAATTACCATCGAGTAGTCCTAGGTGAGATCCGAAATTCTGCATCGAAACATGCACCCACCGACTTACTCTGTCAAGTCTTGGGGCATCTGGTTCCTATTCAACTGCTGAAATGTCGTGACACTGACTGTTATATTTCTACTAAAAGGAATCAGAATGCACCGGTTTTACACCAAGTACATCAAAAGTCAGTCTTTCAAGAATGGGTTGGCGAAAGTTGTGGGGGTAGATGAGAAGTGGGTAACTAACTGAATTCAACACAAAGGTAATGGGAATGAATTACTTGGACCCATGTCAAGCAACTAATGAAGAATCATCCCGAAGAATGGAAGGCGATGTACCTTTTTGCGTTGGGCCTTTATGGTTTGGTTATCTTTCCAAAGACGTTGGGATACATTGAGGAGGCAACTATGGTGGAATTGTTCAAATAATTACCGAAGCGAGTAAACCCTGCACCATCAATATTAGCTAAAACTTTTCACTCACTCAACCATCGTAGAAAGACTGACGGAGGAAGATTTATAGGATGCACACGGCTTCTTCAGGTCTAGATCCATAGTCACTTCTAAAAGACTAACATGATCTCTTACCGCCGATTCAGCACCACTTATTCTCCTTTGGGAGAATTCCTTACATTGAAATGGAAAAAAGGCATCCCAAAAGAAAAATGGATAAAAGTATTCACACCTTCAGGATAGGGACATTGTCTGGAGAGCCCCTTGGTTAACCCATAATGACATTCTTTCCCGATGTGGAGACTAAAAAACCATAATTTTACTTGGATTATGGGGAAGAGTCGGATATTCTCCACTTTTGGCACTTCGGAAGTATGGGGCACGCCAGTTTTTCCCAACTACACACGAGATATTTGGATAAGAATTTGTATACCATGTGGACAACTACAAAAAGAAGGTCAAAGATGTAGCTGAGTCATGGAAGAAGATATTCCGTATGGATGTCGTTGTTGCTAAAGACATTCTCACTCCAGATTACATAGAATAGCGAAAGTTACGAAAAAATGACATTATTCTCGTGCCAGATCATGAAGATACTTGGACCATGGAAGAACATCTTAAACCCATTCCCTCCGAACTAAAAATAGAAAAGAAAGAATTCGAAAGCTGAAAAGAAAGAGCTAAAACTAAGGCTAAGGGAACTCGAGGCTGAAAGATTCCACTGGAAGTTAGATGTCAATACTCAGAAGGATCGGGCAGACAAGTTAGAAAAGAAACATAAGAAAATCTGCTTTGAGCTCGAAGATTTGAGAAGAGGATATCAAGAGCAAGTCCAGAGTAATTTCAATCTGAAAAGATATTCTGAATACTGGAAAAGTGAAGCTAGATGTCTAAAAGAAAGTTTAAAGGATAAGATGAAAAAGAGACCCTGAAAGAAAAGCTAAAGACCTCCTAGAGATGTTTGTTAGACAACCAGCACAAGAACAAGCGTTTGAGGATCTAGGTAACTTAATTAGAGAAGTCTCTTCAGAAACAACAAGAACAGGATGACAAAACCATAGCTGAGTTAGAGGCCATTGTAGACAGATTCAATAAACAAGCAAGTGAGCTTCAGATAATTCCCTTTGATGGAGGATTTCAGTGGCATTTTCGTTGGGAACAGGCCCAACAAAGGGTGCAAGCTAGAGATGCAGTCATTTGAGATTTCTTGGAACAAGTACAAAAAGCATCCCATCACTTGCACGGTTTGGCGAGAGGAGCTGGAATGGTCCGACAGGGTATTCAACCACACACAGATGAAGGAAGAAGACTTGTTAACTTGTTAGAAGTTGTTCAGGGTTTAGAGGACTTAGTTAGAATATACCTTTAAGATGTATTTATCTTTTAAAAATAACACTTTTGTCTCAATAAAGATTATTTATAATAATATACACACTTTTGGATCAATACCTATAATTCTTATGCATCATGCATTTTTTAATACTTTGCATCTTATTTTTAGATTCCATTTCCTTACATTCACATTAACTAACAGAAAATCTCTCATCAAAAGAGGGAACAAACACTGGCTATACCTCCACAAGCATTGGATATGCATCATCCTCACAACACCCGCATAAAGACAAGGCAAATGAAAGCTAAACTAGCTCAACTCGAAGAGAACATGCCGAGGTTACAAAGGGAGCTAGAAGAGAAAATAAGTCAAAACAATCAAAGTACTCTAGAATCGATCACTAAAAGCCAATAGTCTTTAGTCGATCAAATTGTTGCCAAGTTATCTGGTTTAAATCAAGCAAGTGTGCCTGGGCAGGGTCATCTGAAGGGGTAGCTACGCCACCTACCCCAAAGGTGGTTATCTCACCTGGAATTTTACAAGGAATTCAAGGGGACTCATTCTCTGCAAAAGAAAAGGCCTTTTCTGCTGTAAAGGTACAAACTTTCGTATCCAACCCTGAGAATAATCTGGATGATTACCATATACCGGATTTGGATGAAGAGGACACGACAAAGAAAATGAAAGAAAAAATCAAGCTGCTGGAGGACCAAATGAAGATGGTTAAGGGAGATCATGATTACTATGGAGTCGATGCCTTGGAGCTAAGCTTAGTCATGGATTTGGTGTTTTCACCAAAATTCAAGGTCCTTGAGTTTGATAATTTCAATGGGAACAGTTGCCCTTCAGCTCACATTACCATGTTCTGTCGAAAGATGACATGATATATGGGAAATGACCAACTCCTGATTTATTGCTTCCAGGAGAGTCTGTCTGGTTCATCCATTCGATGGTACAATCAGATGAACTGATCTTATATCAAGACTTGGAAAGATTTAGCCAAATCATTCTTGGAAAAATACAAACATGTAAACAATATGAGACCAGATCGAGTTATGCTGTAAAATATGGAGAAGAAGCATACCGAAAGTTTCAGACAATATGCACAGAGATGGAGGGATTTAGCTGTGCAAGTTTATCCACCTTTGGATGAGAAGGAAACCATGAAGCTCTTCGTGCAAACATTGAAAGCTCCTTACTTTAGGCACCTGGTTGCAATCATATCTGAAAATTTTTCTGACTTAGTTATGGCTGGGGAAAATATAGAAATGGCCATCAAACAAGGCAAAATTGAATGAGGTGAGTCAAGTAAGAAACCTTCTATGAAGAAGAGTGATTGAGTGATTAACAACATCAACCCCTACAACGCCAATAAAGGTGTTACAATCTCTAACTCAAAATCAAATGCAGTTGTACCATCAAGTAGTTCTAGATAAAATCCAATGGAACCTAGGAAAGAGAGAGAAACTGAACATTTTGATCATATTCCCATGACTTACAAAGAACTGTATCAACAACTCTTTGACACTCATGTAGTGTCACCATACACGGTGGAACCTATAAGGCCCCCGTACCCCAGGTGGTATGATGAGAACGCTCACTGCAAACATCATGGTGGTGTTTCAGGGCACACTATTGAAAACTACCTCGCGTTCAAGAGCATTGTGCAAAGAATGCACAAAAAGAATTGGATCCACTTCAACTTAGGAGCACCAAATGTTGCACAATATCTTTTGCCTAATTATCAAAAGACTGGGATTAATGCAATTACTAAAGAGAAAGGCAGGAAAGTTAAAACTGGTGTTTCTGAAATAAAGTCTCCTTTAGCTTGGGAATGGAGACAGATGGTGAAAGTAAGATTTCTTGAACCACACATTCTGATATATCAAGATGTGAATACGGTAATAACTACTATTACCACAATGAAGAAGGGTATGATGTGTAAGATTGCTTGGAGTTTAAAGCTTTGATCCAGCTCATGACGAATAGGAAAGAGCTGGAATTCTAAAAAGAAGTCTCAGACACACCAGAAGCTGATGTTTGTGTGACTGGAGAGTCAGCCGATAGAGGATACGACAGGAGCCATCCGTTATTAATCACTCCTAAGGTGCAACCGATAGAAAAGGCACTGGTAAAGGTGGTGATCACAACACCAGACCTTTTCCTTACAATGAAAACAAGCAAGTACCTTGGAAGTACGAATGTCAAGTTAGCACTTTGAAGGAAGATGATAATAAAGTGGGACATACTGTGGGGAAATACTACTCCCAAGAGGCTAAGTCACCATTGAGACCACTTGAACCAATCAAAGGGGACGTGCTAACAATAAATGAGCCAATAAAAGAAGAAGAAGCTATAGAGTTCCTGAAATTTCTAAAACACGATGAATACATTATCATGGAACAATTACATAGCCTGTCAGCATATATTTGAATGTTGGATCTACTGCCAAATTCGAAGGCATATAGGGAAGTACTTCAGAAGGTCTTAAATCAGACATTTGTGCCACAAGATAGACCAGTCAGAAAGATGGGTTAACTGGTTAACAACATCCGAGCTGATAATCTCATCTCATTCTCTGATGATGAGATTCCGTGTAAAGGAAGAGATCGAGCTAAGGCATTACACATTACCACTCATTGTAAGGGGCACGCCTTACCGAGTGTGTTAATCGACAATGGTTTTACCCTTAATGTAATGCTTTTGGTTACTTTAAAAAGGTTGCCAATGTATACTTTCCACATCAGAGCATTCCAGAGTGTGGTTTGAGCATTTGATGGGGACAAAGAGTGAAGTAATCGACAAGATTGAGGTACCCTTAACAATTGGACCTGCAACTTACAACATCGAATTCTTGGTAATGGACATTATGCCTTCATACAATTGCCTTTTGGGAAGGCCTTGGATCCATCAAGCGGGAGCAGTACCATCTACACTGCACCATAAAGTTAAGTTTGTCATTGAAAGGGCTCTTGTAATTGTTAATTCTCAAGAAGATATAGTGGTGAGTGTGACCACTGATGCCCCTTACATAGAAGTGAATAATGAAGCGGTAGTGTTCGTTTCGCTCTTTAGAGTTTGTGAATGCCACGTTTATTGCTGAAGGAGGAAAGATTTCCAAACCCAAGCTATCTGAATGCACTAAAATGGAGATCAAGCAGACTTTGGGAAGAGGTGCCAAGATAGGAAGAGGGTTTTGGAGTTTTTTTGTAAGGAATGATTAACCCCATTCTTCCTATAACAAAGTTAGACCAGTTCGGCCTTGGTTTTCAGCCCAATCAACAACAAAAGTGGAAGAAAATTCAGAAGTGTCAAGAAAGAAGGTTGGCCATACTGAACGAGAATGAATTTCAATGGGAGCCCATGATTATCCTATCTTTTTATGACACATTTAATTTTGGTGGCTATGTGTTTAAGACCACCTTACCAGATTGGGAATTTTCTTTGAAATATTTGAGTATCAATTTCGTAATCATAAAGAATGATGAAGATGAAGATAGATCCAAAATTTTCCCATTGCCACCCGGGTTTGTGCTCAATAATTGGACGGCTGAAGAACTACCTGTGGTTTTTAAATGCCTTTCAGAGTAATACTCAAACTCTTCATATTCACTTATACCCGGTGCAATAGGTGATCTTTTGTAAGGGTGAATAAATGGTTTTTTATTCTTATTCAATAAAAGATGCGGCTTCCTTCACGACAAACATTTCTTCTTACTTCATTTTATTTCATTTTGAATTTAATTTTCTTTCATTCTGTACTTTGTTTCATCTCCTTTTGGAATTTAATTTTCTTTCATTCTGTGTGGGATATTTACCTCTCACATATACACATTTCTTTTTTTCTTCCCCTTTCAGGTCCCAAGATATTAATGATGCGGGCATTGATGATCCTGACCCGGAGGTGGATTTTGAATAGTTTAATTATCTTGAGGAAATTGATGAATGTGACAATGAAGAAGAGTGAAACTTACCTTTTGAATTATTAATGATGGTAGAAAGAGAGGATAAACAAATACTACCACATGAAGAGAAACTTGAAATTTTGAATTTAGGCACAGAGGAGGAAAGGAAAGAGGTTAAAATTGGCACAACTCTGTCGGTTGAAGCAAGACAAAACTTGATAAACTTACTTCAAGAATACAAAGATATGTTTGCATGGTCGTATCAAGACATGCCTGGGCTAGATACTGATATGGTAGTCCATAAACTACCTATCAAACCATAATACAAACTCGTGCAACAAAAGTTAAGGAGAATGAGATATGAAATGCTCCTTAAAATAAAAGAAGAAGTCAAGAAGCAGTTCGATGTTGGCTTCCTTCAAGTGGCCAAGTATCCGAAGTGGGTGGCTAACATAGTGTCAGTTCCAAAGAAGAATGAGAAAGTGTACATGTGTGTCGACTACCAAGACCTTAACAAAGCAAGTCCTAACGATAATTTTCCCTTACCGTACATAGACACTCTGGTGGATAATACAGCAGGGAACCCTTTTTTCTCGTTAATGGACGGATTATCAGGATATAACCAAATTAAGATACATCATGATGACATAGAAAAGACCACATTCATCACGATATGATAAACTTTCTACTACAAGGTGATGCCCTTCGGATTAAAGAATGCTAGGGTAATGTACCAAAGAGCTATAGTGACCTTGTTTCATGACATGATGCACAAAGAAATTGAAGTTTATGTCGACAACATGATTGTCAAGGCACAAACCGAAAACAAACATGTCGAGAATCTGAGAAAGCTCTTCCAAAGATAAGAAAGTTCCAGTTGAGACTGAACCCCAGCAAGTGTACATTCAGACCATCCAGTAGGAAAGGCATCGAAGTTGATCTAGATAAAGTCAAGACCATCCAGAATTTACCTCTCCCACAAACACAAAAAAGGTTCGAGGTTTCTTGGGTAGATTGAATTATATTTTGTAGTTCATATCTCAATTGTGAAAAGTGTGACCCAATTTTCCGCCTTCTTCGAAAAAGCAGCTCTGGAATATGGGATGAGGACTGCCAGAATACATTTGAGAGAATAAAAGAGTATCTATCTCGCACTCCAATTTTAATGTCTCCTATTTTGGGCAAACCTTTATTCATGTATTTGTCCATCTTTGAGAATTCAATGGGATGTGTATTGGGCCAACATGATGAGTTTGGAAGGAAGGAAAGAGCCATTTAATACCTAATCAAGAAGTTCATTGATTGCGAAGTTAGATATTCACCCATTGAAAACCTTGTTGCGCTTTGGTATGGGCTACACGTAGACTCAGACAGTACATGTTGTACCACACCACTTAGTCGATTTCCAAGTTGGATCCACTAAAGTACATGATGGGGTGCCTGCTTTCTCTGGAAGATTAACTGGATGGAAGATGTTATTATCTGAATTTGACATCGAATACGTAAGCCAAAAGACTATAAAAGGAAGTGTCATATCTAACTTTTTGGCGAGCAGAGCGGTTGAAAATTACGAGCCACTGGACTTTGATTTCCCAGATGAAGACTTGATGACCATATCTCTAAAAGAAGCAAGTACTTCTATATGTGATTCTTGGAAAATACATTTTGATGGTGCATCAAATCCATTACGACACAATATTGGGGTTATATTGGTCTCACGTAAAGGAAGTCACTACCCGTTCACTAGCAGATTGAACTTTGATTGCACCAACAACATGATAGAGTATGAGGATTATGTTTTAGGGATTCGAGCTGCTATTGGATAGAATATAAAGACCTTACGGATATATGGAGATTTAACCTTAGTAATCTATCAGCTCCGAGGAGAATGGGAGACGAAAGATGTAAAACTGTTGGAGTACCGAAAGCTAATACTGTATCTACTCGAAGAGTTTGATGAAGTCACCTTCCATTGCGTGCCTAAAGAAGAGAATCAAATGATTGATTCCTTAGCTACCTTGGCAACAACATTTAAGGCTGACGGGGAGTCTGACATGATACCAATTGGCATGCAGTCGTATGAGTACACGACTCATTGTTACCAAATCAAAGAAGTAAAAGACACTAAGCCCTGGTACCACAATATCCTGTAATACATCAAAAACTGAAGTTATCCAGAGGAAGCCACCGAAATTGATAAAAGAACCATCAGAAGGATGGCGACCATATATGTTCTTGATGGGGAAGTCTTATACAAGAAAAACCATGATCAAATCCTACTGAGATATATAGATGCAAAATAGGTATAGATGATATTAGAAGAGGTACATGATGGTGTTTGCAGAACACATATGAAAGAACATATGATGTTGAGGAAAATTATGAGATGCATATATTTCTGGTCAATATTGGAAGGCGACTACATCAACTATGCTAGAAGATGTCATAAATATCAAATCTACAGGGATAAAATAAATGTTCCACCCCAACTCCTTCATGTGATGGCGACACCATGACCCTTCTCTATGTGGGGCATGGATGTTATCGGGAAAATCCATCCGAATGCTTCAAATGGTCATCGATTCATTCTGGTAGCGATTGATTATTTTACCAAGTGGGTAGAGGCTGCGTCATATGCTAGTGTCACTCAGTCCACTATTTGTGAGTTCTTGAAAAAATATCATATGTCAGTATGGTTTACCCAAGAGAATCGTTATCGATAATGCTACAAACCTGAAAAATAAGATGATGGACGCTGCTTGTAAAAAATTTAACATAAAGCATCACAACTCTACTGCCTATAGACCAAAGATGAATAGAGCAGTAGAAGCAACAAACAAAAACATCAAGAAAATAGTGGAGAAAACGACTGAAACATACAAGGATTAGCACGAGACATTACCTTTTTTTTGGTTTGCTTACCGGACTTCGATACGAACTTTGACCGGGGCAACCCCATTTTCATTAGCATATGGGATAGAGGCATTATTGCCCATTGAGGTGGAGATTTTGTCGCTCCGGGTTTTTTCAGAAGTTAAACTCGATGATGCAGAATTTGTAAAAATTCGATATGATCAGTTGAACCTAATAGAAGAAAAGAGGCTGAATGCCATTCATCATGGTCAACTCTACCAAAAACGAATGATTCGAGCACATAGTAAGAAGGTGCGCCCAAGAGTATTTCGTGAAGGAGATCTTGTGCTAAGGAGGATTTGGCCAATTCAAAAATACTTCAGAGGAAAATGGATGCCAAATTGGGAGGGGACTTATGTCGTGAAAAATGCCTTCTCCGGAGGAGCACTAATCCTGACTGAAATGGACGGGTCGGAACTACCTAATCCCGTTAATTTAGATATAGTCAAAAAATACTTCTTTTAGGATGAAAACCCGAGTGGGCACCCTAAGTTGAAGCAAAAAAAACTAAAACAAAAAAAACAAAAAAAAAAAGAAAGAAAAACGTTTAGGGTGAAAACCCAAAAATATGCCCTAAACTGAAAAAAGAAGAAAAAAAGAAAAATAAGATGGATCCAAGATGAAAACCCGCAAACGACGTCTCAAAACCAAAGATGGATCTGAGTTGAAAACCCAAAAGGGCAATTTGGATAGGGATTCAGGAAAGGTCTCGGATCAAGACAGTAAAGCATCACGACATCCAAATCTTCTGCAGACTTAACGATTCAGAGAAATGATGCACTATTCTGAACATTGTCGCATTGTCGAAGTTCCCTTGACAAAGGATGTATACAAAAGTCATCTAATGTTGTATCAGTTCAAAAGCGCCCGTATTATTGAGATATAAGGCATCTACTTATATTTCTTTTATGTATTGACTTTCCAGAATGTTTTTCATGTACTCTTTGTTCCTTTTCCCTTATAAATAAACATGGCCATTTCTCTA
Source organism: Hibiscus syriacus (assembly GCF_006381635.1). Lineage (NCBI taxonomy): Eukaryota > Viridiplantae > Streptophyta > Magnoliopsida > Malvales > Malvaceae > Hibiscus > Hibiscus syriacus. The sequence continues at coordinate 3,373,344 of NW_024063485.1, read as the reverse complement.
TGTCAATTCTCTTCAGACATCTTAAATTGAATTTAAATAAGAATGATTTATTCACTTTTAAAAAGATAATCACGTATTATTGTACAAAGATTTTTTGAAAGGTACTGGTATCCGGAAGCAGATAAGGTTTTTGCACCATAGTCGAGATAATGGGTTCCAGTCTATTGAGGCAACGATGATTAAATCAAAATTGGAGTTAAAGCTTCTTTTACGAAATTCCCAGAGTAGGTGTCAAATCAAAGATCAGAAATTAAGAATCAGAAAATCAAGTTTGTCAAAAGTCGAAGGTTATCGAGACAGACACCAGGATAATGAGATTTTCTCTCTAAACCCTAAAATAACATATTGCATATGCATTTTAGGCATACCTAAGGATATTGCATCCATAGCAACGCATACGTACATAATTTTGCAGATTTATGTTAGAGTCGATTTTAAGAATGTTGGATTCAAAGGAAGCCTATCCAAGTTAGATTTCAACTTCATAAGAAAAGATATCTAGCTCAAGGTAAATTCATCTCGACTCAACTTCATAGCGAAGGAGTCACCCACGATTTCGACTTCACAACGAAGGATATCGCACCAAACTTCACGACGAATAAGTCATCTGTAACACAACAATTATAAAACAATTTCATACCAAAGTCTTCAGGTCAAATTTCAGTTTCACGACGAAGAATATTAGGCTAGAAGACAATTCAGGAGCTACTTTCCAATACTTTGAGCTCAATTTTAACTTCACAACGAAGGTTATCACGCTCAAGAGGTCCACGATTTCAACTTCATGATGAAGGATATCATGCTCAAGATTTTCCAGTTCAACTCAACTTCACAACAAAGGAGTCAACCACGATTTCAACGTTATGATGACGAATATCATGTAAGCAGTCGTTTCAAGATTGACTTAACCTTACGGCGAGGGAGTCATCTGTAATTTAGTCCAAATTAACTATAACAAATCAATCATAACATCCGATTTCAACTCTACAACAGAGGATATTCAATAAGATGGGAATCAATCCCCATAATAAAGGATGTTAAACTCAGTGATACATTCACGATGGATGAAAATTGTGTATTTTAATCTTGGCCCTATTCCCGTTGCACGACTATGGGTAAAGAGGGGCAGATATAGACACATATTTTCGTCCGCCCTTGTTTATCTATTATTATTATATTTATATATATTAGTCTATTTATATTATATAGTATAAACATTATATGACTATATTTTAATTTGTATTGAATAAGTATATATGTTACGTTTATATTATATAATATATACATACTATATTATATATTATAATATACTATAGTATATAGTGGATATATATATTGTGTCCATATATTACATAACATATTTATGGGTAAAGAGGGGCAGTTATAGACACACATTTTTATCCGCCCTTGTTTATCAATTATTATTATATTTAAATATATTAGTCTATTTATATTATATAGTATAAATATTTTATAACTATATATTTATTTGTATTGAATAAGTATATATGTTACGTTTATATTATATAATATATACATACTATATTATAACTATAATATACTATAATATATAGTGGATATATATATTGTGTCCATATATTACATAACATATTTATGGGTAAAGAGGGGCAGTTGTAGGCACACATTTTCGTCTGCCCTTGTTTATATATTATTATTATATTTAAATATATTAGTCTATTTATATTATATAGTATAAACATTATATGACTATATATTTATTTGTATTGAATAAGTATATATGTTATGTTTATATTATATAATATATACATACTATATTATATACTATAATATATAGTGGATATATATATTGTGCCCATACATTACATAACATATTTATATTATAGTATATATATCTATATGTATTACATCATTATATATTTATGATACATATATATAATTTTATAAAATCTAACCCAACCAGAAAAAACATCCCCATTAGGCCGAACAATCCAAGCCCAGCAAACAGGAAGATCGCCCTAGGTGAGTTAGGGTTTTCTCCTTCTGCCCTTTAGCTCCATACGTTTGGCATCATTGGATCAACGTAATGCAATCCGATGGTCAAAATGAAAGCTTTAGGGCTCTTGGAGAGTCTTCATTCCAGCCGCATCACCCACATCCCAAATTTTTCGAAGCCATCGTGGGAATCAAGTCAAAACAGAAAACAAAATGAAATAGCATTTTAGTCTAAATGGGACTCTAAAACGAACCGAAAATAATGGATTTCTAAGTCTATAAATCCATGCAAAGTAAAAATAAAAGGACGCGAAAAAAAGAAAAGAAGTTAGACTTGAAGACACAACACTTGTAAGCTAAAAAAACATTAATATACAAGGTAAAATTTTTACCTTTTTTTCGATTCGGCTCGTGCATGGTGGTTCGTTTGTTTATTTTTGTTGCTATTCTTATTTTTTGGCTCAAAAAACCCCCACGAAAGGAAGAAATTGATGATCAGGATAAGGGGTATGTGAAAGATCTTTTTTAGATCTAGCTCTCATCGAGGTTTTTTAATAAGAGGGATGGGGAGATTTGGAAAGAGGAGATTGAAAGCTTTAGAAAGATGAAAAAAATGAGGATTTTACCACCGATGAACGATGGTTGGCGCCGATTCACGACGGCCAGCGAGGCGGAGCACTGTCGAAATCTAGGTTCTCTATGAACACTGGCCGAATGTTCTTTGTATGCGAAGAACATTTCAAAGAAAAATGAAAACTTGTTTTGATCCATTTTTTAGAGTGAGGGGAAAATGAAATCTATTTAAGGGTTTTTTGGCTTTATAGTTGACCCGAAAACCCATTCGGATCCCCTAAGGATCTGCGTGTTTTGTCGTTGGTTGGGTTTAATTGCGTTTTCAACCCCTTAAAGTTTTATACAATTTTTTTCATTCTTTTACTATTTCTTTAATTTAACCCCACACTTTATTTTATTTTTGCAATTTGGTCTTTTCTTTATTTATTTCATGTTTTCATTTGATTATATTTAAAAGGCTACTATAATTTACGAGTTCTTGATCCAACAATATTCGTTTTTTATTATTTTATTTCTTTTATTTATTTACTTATTTTAAATTAATTAATTATAAAACTGTCTTTATATTTTTTACTTGATCTTGCAATTTGCATTTTTTGTTTTAATTTAATTGTTCTCTTCTTTACATCATTTTCTTTATTACTTCATATTCTCTTAATCTGCGTGGTTTGTTCCATTACATGGCATGAATTTGTTCTATTTATTTTTAGCATCCCATTATGTTAATTTTATTTCCATTTATTTCTCGGCATGTATATATATATGTATTTCTTTTTTCTTTTGTTTTGTTCAAAGCATTAAAATTTAACTTTTTGATTCTTCCTTTTGATCCATTCAATATTCTATTTTACGATCTAACATCTTTTTGACCTTTTAGGGGTACTTTTTAATCGATAAGAGGTAAGTAATTTGGATCAAATTTTTTCTTTTTAATTTAACTTTTAATTTTAACAATTAAGACAACTGGGAAATTAAATTAGCACCGAAAGGGCAGTATAAGGTGTTAATCCTTCCTTGACTGTAATCGACTCCCGAACCTGACATATTTTTAGTAAGACACAGATCATGTAAGAAAATAAACCGAGGTGTCCGATTAACCTAATTTTTATTTTAAAAAAGATCGATGGCGACTCTAACACATTTATTCAAGTCAAAGCCCAACTTTGGGCCCACTCGAAGGATGGTTACGACAACTAAAAACACCAAATGCTCAACCATGGGTAAGTTTCTCATTCCTTTTAGATTTGGAGTTTTCTCCAATCTCTCTCACTAGAAAAATATCAAGGGATAGATTACTAGCTGAAATAAATAGTTAAGAAGGTAATAAGAACACTTCCTAAACCTATGGATTATTGAAAAACGAGCTAAAATCTTGGAAACTCTTAAACCCCACAAAAACCCATTCTTGGCTCCCATGGTGAAATAGTGAAGTTGAGGGTTCAAATGAAAGCTCTAAAAATGATGTATTCACTCTTTACCTTAGTATTGCTAAACTAGGTTTGCTAGGTTCCAAAGTTATCACCTTTAACTTGCTTAACTTAGAGGAGAAGAAAAAAGAAGATGAAGATTTGGAGAGGAAAAAGAGAAAATGAAGAGTTGAGAAAACGATGGAGTATCAAATATGATCTCACCAAGCAATTAAAGATTTGAGACTTTTGAAATTTTAAATGGTATAATTGCTACCTTGGTCCCTCTAATTCTAACTGTAAATTAAAAATGCCCCTTTTAACTCCTTATAGGGCTTACCTCAACTCTAATCTACTTTAATTTGGGTCAAAACCTCTTACAAGTTAGAAATTAACACAAGGTTCATCTCGGGTTAGTCCAAAACTTCTAATCCGAGGTTCGGGATGCTACACTTGTACTCAATTTTTCTTTCTAATTCTATTTCATTATTTTTTATAAAATTAAATTACATAATATTATAAAATCTTTATAAAAATAAAATTTAAAAGTTGTAAAATTAAATTTTATTTATAAATTAACATAAAATTATATAATTAAAACTATAAAGAATTATGCAATTAAAAAGGGTATTTTAGTGAATATAACATAATAGATATAAGTAAACTTCGCCTAAACTTAATCAAAAAAGTCAGTAGGAAAATCACCTATCCCTCTAATTTTTGAAATAGATAACTCTATAAAGTCAATATAGATATGGGCTCCATATATTTAAGCTTTTTTTTGTAACCCCAATATTTTTATTTTTTATTTTTCAAGTAATATAAAATGTGTATCTACAATAACTTTTTTAATAAACCATTTAAAAATAAATTATCTCTAAATTCATCTCTACCCTAAAACTCACATTAAAATTCATCTTTAAATTCAATAAATCATTCAACAATAATATTTTCAATCACTTATTAACATATAAACACACACACATATATATATATATATATATTTTAGTAATTTAATTTAATTTTTAGTATTTCTAAATTTAGTATTTTTTTGTATATTGTAAAATTAAAATTTAAAATTTATTTTTTTTTAAAATTAAATAAATTATTGAACTTTAAAAAAATAATTTGACAATAGATATCGATAAAAAATCAATTTAGCTCATTTGACTTGTCACCAGTGATCATGGATTGTAACGTTAGCACTACATCCCATCATGTCGGCACTGTAAAGTGCCATGTCCATACCATAAAGATCAACGATGAAACTGTTGGTCAAAGGGTCATATTGGATTCTTTTTTCTAAGTTTGAGGGTAACATTGAGTTATGCAAATTTATTAAATTTAATATGCAAGTTATGCAAATATAAAATAATAAAGTTGATAAGAAATTTTATAATGCAAAAATAATTGTAATTTATAATAAGCATACAATGTTAATACATATTGGAATCAATTAAAATAAAAAATAAAACAATATTGTTGTAAATAAGAGCATAAAAATGTATCATTAAAATAAAAAAATATATTTAGTAGTGTTTGAGACCCTCAAACGTTTAAAAAAAACCTAATGTATCCCCTAAACTTTTATTTACACTAAATATGCAACACTACAGACCGATACAAGTGACCCAATAAAATCTGAGGTGTCACATTAAGGTCACCGGAGTGACCCACAATAAAAATACAAGAAAAATAAAATTTTGTCAAACAAAATGAAAATCATAATGTAATTTCAAAATAAAAATATTAGTTCAGACATTAGAACAGAATTCAATAGTACATAAGATAAAAACAAGTTTTAGACTCTAATATAAATATAAAATTTGATTTACATGCCCCTAATTATATAATCATCGTATTCTGCAACAACACCAAAGGAACTCCCATTATTTATCTCAATAATCACACATAATCAATTCTTTACCTTGGAATGGTAAATTAATAGAATGAGCTTTGGGAAAGCTCAGTAATACAAATCTACTAAATGTGTTAAAGGTCAAATAGATATATGGTGAAATATAAATTTTGCTTTGTGATTCAGACATCTATAAGTTCTAGTGATGAAATGAAGTTTCATTAAGTGATTTTTCAGGTAACATTCAGAAAACCTAATAGTCCAGAAGAATCATAGAGTTACTTTAGGTCCTACCCATGATCCACTGGTTATAGGGGCCTACCAAAGAGGATACTTTAGGTCCATAAGGACTTACCCAAGTCAAAACGTAACATAAGGGATCACCCTAGGTCCATAAGGACTTACTTTAGCCAAAGCGTATGAGTTAACCTAGGGGTTGCCTTTGGTTAATAAGGATTTAGCCAAGGCCCACTAGACATAAAAACCATCCTAAAAGGGTGCCTTAGGTCTATAAAGTCTTATCCTAGGTCTATTAGGTGTAGAATTCTACCTATGTGTCGCCTTAGGTCATTAACGATTTACTAGCTTGGTTAGAGTTGTACTCGGAAAGACTTCATATCACATCCCAGATAGTATCTAAGTAAAAAATTAATTTGAACAACAAAATAGTAATACCATAAATCATAAACTATATATGTTTTTGTTTCAGAAAACTTAAATCAGGTATTGTACTTTTATTTCAGACAATAAAATCATACTTTTAAAATCAAAGAAAAGATTCATGTTCATAGGAAACAAATTAGATGGTGCAATTATTTCTCAAAGGTCCTGATAATTACAAGAAAGGGTACATGAAATTTTTGACAAATTTTGAATTGAATTTATAAATGAGATCCTTACTAAAAAGGGTTTAATAGCTAATAGATCTAACTAGGAATTCAGAACTTAATACATCTGGATCATTTTGTGATTCAAATATATCAAAAAGGTATCCAAGAATTGTTACATCATTATTGTTTAAGATTCATATATATCAAAAGTGATTCAATCTTTTAAGCCAATAGAGACATTTTAGTCATTTTAATTCTACGAGAAAATTTTGGCAATTCAATTGATAAGAGTAAATAGAGATTTATTGTATTTAATATTTTTTTTTTATCAATTTATCAAGTTTTTAAGTCAAGTAAAACTAAATAAATCTCAATAATGTGATATTTATCAAATATTTAGACAAAGATACGTCACAAACATTTATTTCTTAATACTAACTGCATTATATAACTGAAATGGCCACCTTAAAAATCATCATTGAACGAATCTCGAGGAGATAAATATGTATTCATGTGATATTTATTTTATTATATTATTATAACATTATCAGGAATGATCGACATACTTGGACCGTGCTTAATAACCTTTAAGGGTGATACAACATTTAAATATTTATCAGTACTTTCAAGAGTTATCAATGTCATTCACTTATTCCAAGTAAGGAGGTTATTTAAGTCATCATGGAACTTAAGGGTATTTTGATCATTTTATTCAGTTTAGTCATATGTATTACTTCTGGTAAATTAATCTTTAGGTGTTTGTTCAGAAATCAAGAAATCTGGGTATTTTACAATTCTCGAAGCTTAGAAATCGACCATCATGATTTCTAAATTAACTGGTGAATCCATAGTTCTATCAAGTCAAGAACAAATTCTCAAGTTATTTCCACTATCAAGGAAACTCCATGCCATTTTTACATCTCAAAGGTATTTTCGTATTTTTCCTATCCTATTGTTTCTAGTCATTAAATCTTTTGACATGAATAATCATAGTTGAAGATTTTGAGGTTAACTATTTTATTAGTTAATCACCAAGCTTAGAATTTCCTGTCAATCATCTAGTCTTCTTATACGATTCATCCAAATCTTAATCACTTTACTATCATTTTATTGTATTTAGAAATCATTTAAAATGATCAGTGATAAACACATAATCAATCATATCCATTTATACAATAACCATTTTTCTAACATACACCGTAAATCATAAAAAAAATTAGTAAAGTATTACTTTGATTGTAACACCCTAATCCTGATTGGGCCTAAAGTGCCACATTGGGCTAGCGAGGCAATCCTTATTTTTTAAAACTTGTTCGTTTTCTTTTCAAACATGTTGAATGGTATCATAAATAAAATATAAATAACCGTTATAAAAACATTTTATAAAACAGATCTCCATGACACATACTTTAAAAGAAAATAATACATCTTAAAGTTTATAACTCAAATATATAAGTAAGGTTCTATGAATACACATGCCTATTAAAGCTACAATATAATACTCTAAGAAAAATACTGGAGGTCCTGTTACGACGATGCTCCACGAACTAGTCCAACTACTAACCTGCAAACAGAAACAGTCGAAGGCTGAGCTTACAAAGCCAAACAATATATTAGCTAATCTAGAGCATCATTAAGAGTTTCATAAACACAAGCATGCTAAAGACATGGTAACAAATAGTAGGTAGATGCATGACCTTAATCAAGTACAACCTACTTAAGGTTCAAGTAGTTCTATCTCTTAGTGTAAGCCTTGCTTTTTTCTTAGTCTCTACTAAGGCCTTGACATGAGTAAACGTATACAAAGTCTCTAGCCTGAGTATCGTGCCACTAATAACTATACGATACTATATGCATTCATTTCATGGACATGTTAGTGTGTAAATTCATGGGTATAAAAAAGTGTAACAATAAACATGAGGCAGGTCTAGTGGTGTGGTCGGAGGAATTTTCTGTATCTCAATACAACACACTAGCCTACCTTGAATACGTGATAGTCTCAAGGTAAGAACCAAAATTTTACTTGCATAGAAAACTTACACCCTTATCCTATCTTGAATACTTGAGAGTCTCAGGGTAAGAACCAGAATTTTATGTGCATTGGAAACTTATATCCCTAGCCTACATATAGACTCTCGAGCATTGGGTGCTATCCAAAATTTTATGTGCATCAAATGCGTGAGCCTGACCAACTTACGCCATTGAGTCTTGAGACATCTACGCCAAGCTACTAATTGAAGTGCCTAACATACTAGCAGACTATATATGAATATTACATCATGAAGTAGGATCTTCATACTGCTAAAGTAACTTGGGTGTCCATATTGTTTCCCAAGTGTCACACAATGACTGGTTTTATGAAATCTTACCTTATAAGGTTCTTATTATTAGAACATAAGTAACATTATTATTTTCTCTTCATTATTATTATAAGGCTCTTCTTTAGAGCTAACGTCTTAATACACGTCAATTTATGCCACAATAAGCAATCGAAGTAGCTCGGTTACTCGCTACCAAACTAATTGAATTCAGGTGAGGACATTCCTCATTTACCCCACACGATCTTACTCATTTTCTCATCTAGAATGATATTCAAAGGTTTATTAAACTGTTATCATTCTTCTCTATTTCAGTTGTTTGTTACTTAAGGGCATCTTAGTCATTTATGTCTCTAAGGACATCTTTATGCGTTCCATGATTTTTTGACTCTTATAGTGCTTTTTATTCACTTATAAGTTTACTAGATATACCGATAGCTGACTCAGGTTCATTATTGGGTAGCGATACTCTGATTTTTCTTATTGTAATCTCCTTCAATACTTCTTGAATTGAAGGGACAACTTACACGTCCTTAGTTCACTAACGTTCTTGAAAACCATGCTTTTCGTCAGTACTGAATAAAACTTGCTCATCGTACCACTTGTAGGTATATCCCCTACAACAATACTTTCTCTTAACTATTTGAATGAATGCTTGATTGAATATACTTTGATGTATTATGATTAGTATGGTTACATCATTGTAACCCACTCCTACGAGTGTTTCTAGTTATGTTTGGACATTTGTGTCCCCCACAGACTAAAATTTATTATTATAGATTATCCTTACCTCTTACGACCCTCAAATAAGTCAAAACTAACCATCCAAAGTGAGCAATATTGATACCCTAGGGTCAAATATCGGTACCCCTATCAGTACTGTACAAAATGCATTCTGATCCTGAAAAATAAGCCCATTATTGATACTGCCACCTTGAGTATCATTATTGTAGGGGAAGTATCGATTCTTCAATGGGAATATCAATACTTCTTATCTGAAAACCCTAATTTTACCCCAATTCAACCAGTATCGATATTGTTCATCCAATATTGATAATTGAACCCAGAAATAACTTGTTTAAGCTCAGAAAACACCAAAAAAACCCTAAATAACTTGGTTTGGTTCATAATCTTTGTTATGAATCTTTAGAAAGTTATTTAGGGTCTTAAGGTTTCATAAACATACATTCTTTACAACGAAAATGTGATTTGATCATGAATTCAAAGATAAACCCTAACATGCTCAAATATCAAAATCTTAGAAAATTCTTTAAATTTATAAAAGCTTAACACTGTAACGAATTAGAAATACACTACCTTGTTTAAATCTTGAAATAGAGCTCCTTGCTCAGCCACACTCATTTCTTTACTGATTTGGATGAAAACCCCAACCTTTTCTTTAGCTAGGAACAACTCAAGACTTAAATCATTAAAAAGATGTTGCTAGAGGGATTATGAATGAAAATGAAGCTTGAAAAAAGTAACAAATGGCTCAAATGACTTACCTTTGCTTTAAGGAGCTTGGAGAAGAAGAAGATGAAAAATGAGAAAAAAAAGAAGATAGAAAATGATAATATGAAAATGATAAGAAGATGAAGAGATATAAAAGCCTTCATCTTTTCAAAAAAGTAAAATTAATCAATTATTCCTTCCTCCTTTTTCTACTAAATAAAAATCCATGTTTTATGGCTAATTGGTCTCCAAACTGATCCAATTAAGACCAACTCAACCCAATGACTCAAATTATAAATTCCATGAGGTCCACTATCTCTTTGGTAAACCCGAAACTACTAGCCCATAATTTGGGATGTTACAACTTTCCTCTCATTAAAAGAAATTTTACCTTCGAAATTTACTCAGTCCAAATAATAACCCATCTTTAGGTCAAACACTTAGTGTTAACTTCCTAAAAAGGCTACTTTTAAAGCCTTTTTCACTTAAGTTATTGTTTGTTTAAAAGATCATTTTACTCATTTTAGGATCATGTAGTTGCATATAGTTGTATTTGTGGTGGTTGTGTTATTTTATTTCTTAATGGTGTTGTTTGAGGGAAATGTGCAGTTTGTCTATGGTGTGTAGGGAATAACAAGAAAAAGGATTCTTTGGGAAGTAATGCCGCGGAATCACACGTTGCTAAAGCAGATTGAAATGCCTTGGCATTTATGGCGCAGAAAAAAACAAAAAGATATTTCTGCATAAGGACAGCTGACACTGGACAGCTGTCTCTGCACGTGAAGGACTGCTGTAACCGCCTGCCAGAGCTGCCAAAGGACCACTTCCACTTGGAGGATAAGGTTCATGCACAACATGTGATTCTAGGGGTATAAGGGGTATTTTGCACCCAACAACCTCATCATTACTCCTAGATATTTTTATTATATATGACACCTCATGGGAGAGAAGAAAGAGAGAGGATAGAGAGCACACGCATAGAGCAGAAAAAATCACATTTTTATTTTCTCTTTTCCTTTCTTCTTCCTTGGGATATTCCTCCATTGATAAAGCTCCAAGGAGTGGCAAGCTAGGAGCCGGAAGGAGCTAGAGAGCTAGGTGGTTCGTGGTGGCCGAGAGGAGACCTCCGGTGGCGTGTCGAAGGCTTCTTCTCACTTCCCTTTTACTGCTATTTTTCTATTAATTTGTGGGTTGTTGGAACGAATATTTTCATGACTTTGTGTTTGGATATTTCGAACCCCACCATGAACTAACTTATTTGGTGGTGGTTGGTTGAACGATTGTTTAAACTTTATTTTTTTTATGGTATATTTAAGTTTATTTTGGGTTCTTTATTTGCTTTGCTTATGAATACTTCACCATCTAGGCTTGTAAGAGGCATGGAAATGTCCATATCTTAGATGAAGGTTAGGTATTCGAAAGAATCCTAAGCTAAAAATACTTGTAAGTATTCGGAAGAAACGCAAGATAAGATCCTCATAAGCAATGGGTTATGGTATTTTCAAGGGGCTTTGAACCGGCCTAGGAATATTATAACTTAATCCCTTATATCTCGGAATAGACTAGGATAGGATTTCAACGACTAAAAAGGGTGTCTTTATCAATATTGTAGGCTGTCCAACATCGTTGAGTGAGAGCAGATGCCTTGGCATCCTATTCTGTTAGGTTCTTTTGAACACCTTAGGAAAGCCCTGTCGAGTAAGTAAAGACAAGATAGCTTAAATATACTTGAGAAATAAGTTTAGCAACCTTAGACCAATCCTTACCATTCATTTCATTGGAAGCTTGTCACGTGAGGATTATTTTCTTCTTATTTTATTTATCTTTTTATTTACTGTTTTTACCATTTTTCATTGCCTTGACAATTCACCATACTCAATATTAAACATCCATCATTGCCACTGCATTTCCATTTGCTACACCATCACACCATCAATCCACATTCACCAGTATACACATTTCCATTACCATGAAATTTATACATATCAAGACTAACTATACTTAGATAATTTAGTGTGTTGCTTTGGTTAGACTTTCGTAATTTCACCCAATCCCTGTGGAGACGATACTCACTCATCATTATATTACTTGAGCGATTGTGTATACTTGCACATTATTTGCGTATATTTTATATTACTCACAACACGCGAACACTTAGATACCTCGAAACACCTAAACCTCATATCAACCTTCTCTTTACTGAAGAAGTTCTCTTTTTATCCTAACTTTGAATACTTGGAATATTTCTCAAGGAGAACGCTACTCCACGACCCAACTGCTATCACTAAATCATTCTCTAGCTAACTTTACTCACTTAAGTTAACTCATTGCATAACATGATTACCTCTTTTATTTGCTGAACATAGGAAACTCGTCATACTACTTTTGAGATCTTGCGACACTTGTCAATATGGTTTAGATACTGCTATTGAAAATATGATGATAATTCTTGACTAACATCAATCTCTATGCATCTGCTATGCAACTCTAATTCAATATTCATATGTGCTACCAGGTTATTTCTCATTTTTCTTACACTTACATAGAGGCCATTTACTGGCTTATGCATCTAAGGTACTCAATATTGGAAATCAAATACTTGTCTAGAGAAACTAGCAACATCTAGCTCTCATAGAGAGCACACCTCATAAATAGAGATCTTTCACAATTATATTTTGGCTTAAGGGTTTTGAGACTGTGTCTTACACTCACTGTCGCTTACCGCCACTAGCTATCTGATAATGACTAATTCTAGTCAAACAATGATTAACACATTTGATCTCTTTTATTCTGAAGTATTAAAATCCATGGTACTACGCAACGTTGTATGCTGCTATGTGTTGTATATATCTCGCGCTCATATACCGACATGAATACATCACTTATGAGTCTTGGATCACTTAGTTAATTCACTTATTGTTTGTGCATGAATGTATACTAACAAAATAATAGGGATCTCTGTATCTCGAGATTTGTAACTCACTACCTGACCTATAGTACATAAGGTGGAATTTCGAAATTGTTGCATCAGAAGTACACCCTATTAACTTACTTCTCGTGAGTACTTGGGGCATCTACGCTCAATTAGAAACTGAAGTATCTTGGCTCTAACTGAGATATATCCTGAAAAGTCTTACAACTAAGATGATCGTCTTACAAGCCAAAGTGAATTGGGTATTCTTAACACTCTCACGGGGATCCTTATCTGTAATGCTAAACTTGGGATTACTAAACCTCTATAACCAAAATCTTGAGGTCAAAACAACACTTGTGCTAACATTTTTTTTTCTTTAGGTCGACTACCAAGTATGACCCTACGCCCTCAAAGAATATCTAAGGTGAACTTTGCCCATTCTGCTAAGGCTTACCTACTCGACACTTAGATCCTCACACTAAGATCCTCTACACGAATACTTTTTTTTATCTAGCTCACATTACACACAAAAAAATATGCACTCATGCCTACCAAAGCAACATGAAATCTGGGACATCTGAAAATATACCTGGCATCTCGTCTGTATCATCAACGTCCTGACCCTCCTCCTCTATGACTTGACAAGCTAGATTATCTAAGGTTGAATCAGGATAGGATTATCCACTCCTCTGTTCTCTAGCCTGAGCATAGAACCAAAAAACCCTATGGGTAACCTCTCTATCCTGCTGAACCATTGGGGTCGATCCTCTAGAGTAATCCCTCATTATATGCGTCAAGGATCCATATCTATAAAACTTCTTATAAATCTTGAAGCACCTTCCTCGATATTTTTTTCATAATGCTCACACTCTGGATAGCTCAAAGCTCTACTTAAACCTCTAGAACTCACCAAAGAATGTGAAACTAGTGGTTTCCTATGAGACCCAATATGTTATATCTGGCTCGACTGGAGTGAAAAAGTTATCGTCACTCTTCTCTACTCACTCGAGCCTTTGGTCCTCTATGCCATTGATTGAGATAGATCCACTGGCACACAAGTTGTCATACTTGGGGTGGAATCACCCAACATGCTACTCCTCATACTCTGTAACCTCTCCAAGGCTTTAGCCTGTCGTGTCAACTCTAAAAACACTCTAGCTAGGTCTACCGCAAACTGCTCATGGATATCAATATGAAGTCCCTCGAGGAACCTCTTTCACCTAAAGGGTTCAGTCGTAACTAACTCTAGAGCGTAATGACTCAACTGGAGAAAATCTCTCTTATACTTATACATTGAGCGATCTCTAGAACTACATAAGAGAATTACATCCTTAAAATATCTATGAGTGCCTCGTCGATATACTTTCCTCTAAACTCATCGAAGAATTGATACCACATGGGAACCTTTGGTTGTAGAGTCATATCTACAGTCTCCCATTAATCGATAGCATCACCCTTGAGAAAAGTGATGATGGACTCTAACTTACCTTATGGGGTATGGTGAAGCTTTCTCAAAGTATTCATGGTTTCCCTCAACCACTAGTCGGTTGAAATCAGATCATCATCACCTAAACCATAGAAGTCAACTATCTTGTACCTCTCAATCTCTCTACTGATGACTCTATCGATACTAACGTACTCTTGTTGATTGGTTAAACATTTTGTTCTCTAGCAATGACGCATATTATCTCCCTATGAGTGGAATTCAAACCTCTAAAAAAGCTCGTCTCTACTTCTTCTGTGCTTAGCAGGACCCCAATGTCCTCTTCTCTAGGCAGGAACTCCTCGCTGACACTACTAGGATAAGAAGCTCGACTCTTTATCTCATCTTTGAGACCACGCTCGAAACTTTTGACCATCATAAAACTCTACAAAACAGATAAAAAATGAAGCACCATCAGAGTTCCAAACTTATACTAGTACGTTATGTACCTAAGGGCATGAATTCACTGACACCTTACTAAAACTGACCACTGAGTCCTAGGATCGACTCAACCTAACACTTTGATACCACTTAATGATACACCCTAATCCTAATTGAGCCTAAAGTGCCACATTAGGCTACCAAGGGATCCCTTGATTTTAAAACCTATTCGTTTTGTTTTTAAAAATATTGAATTTTATCATAAATAAAACATAAAAAATTGTTATAAAAACATTTTATAAAACGGAGCTACATGACATATGGTTTAAAAAAATAATACATCTCGAGGTTTATAACTCAAATGCATAAGTAAGGTTATATGAATACACATGACATATAAAGCTACATTATAGTACTCTAAGGGAGATGTTTGAAGTCCTACTGCGACGGTGCTCCATAAAATGCTCTAGATACTAATCTACAAACGAAAAACATCTGAAGGCTGAGCTTACAAAGCCCAGCAGTATAATCACTAATCTAGAGCAACATTAAGAGTTTCATAAACACAAACATGCAAAAGACATGATACTAAGTAATAGATACATGTATGGCCCTCATCAAGTGTAACCACCTTAAGGTTCAATAGTTTTATCTCTTAGTGTAAGCCTTGTATTTTCCTTAGTCTCTACTAGGGACCTTACCATGAGTAAACGTATGCTAGGTCTCTAACCTGAGTATCATGTCATTAATAACTATGTGATACTACATGCATTCATTTCATGGACATGCTGGTACGTGAAGTCATGGGTATACAAAAGTGTAACAACAAACATGAATAAGCCTAGTGGTGTGATCGGAGGAATTTTCTGCATCTAAGTACAACACACTATCCTACCTTGAATACATGATAGTCTCAGGGTAAGAACCAGAATTTTACGTTCATTGAAAACTTAAATCCCTAGCATATCTTGAATAATCGAGAGTTTTGGGGTAAGAACCAAAATCTTACATGCATCTGAAACTTACATCCCTAGCTTATATGTAGGCTCTTGAGCATTGAGCGCAATCCAAAATTTACGTGCATCAATGCATGAGCCCTACCAAATTACTTTGTCAAGTCTTGAGGCATCAATATCTAGTTGGCAACTGAAGTGCCTAAAGCACTAGCATATTATATCCAAATATTACATCGTGAAGGACGGTCTTCATACTGCTAAAGTAATCGGGTGTCCTGACTCTTTCCTGATCGTCACACAATGGCTACTTTTATAAAATATTACCTTATAAGGTTCTTATGATTAGCACACAATTAATATTATTATTATATAATCATTATTATTATAAGTCTCTTCTCTATAGCTAAATTCTGAACACACATCAACTGATGCGAAACTAAGGCAATCGAAGTAGCTCGGTTAGTCGCTACCGAACTTATTGAAGTCAGATGAGGTTATCCCCTTTCACACAACACTATCTTACTCGTCCTCTCATCTAGAACTATATAAAAAGGTTTATTAAATTGTTATTAGGTTGCTCTATTGTGGTTGTTTGTTACTTAGTGCATCTTTGTCATTTCTGCCTCTAAGGACATCTCTGTGCATTCAATGATTTTTCAACGCTCATTGTGTCTATTGTTCAATGACTGGATTACTAGTTATCCTGGTATCTGAATCGAGTTAATTACTGGGTAGGAATAATCTGATCGCTCTTATCATACTCCCATTTAAATACCTCTTGAATTAAAGGGACAACTTACACGTTCTCGGTTCACTGACGTTCTCGAAGACCACGCTTTCAGTCAATACTGAATCAAACTTGCTCGTCGTATCTCTTATAAGTACATCCCCCATAATGATCCTTACTATTAGCTATTCGAATGTATTATTAACTGAGTATACTCGACGTATTACACTTAGTATGCTTACATCGGTTGTAATCCACTCCTACTAGTGTTTATATATATGTTTGGTAATTTATTCCCCCGCGGACTAAGTCTTACTATTACATATTTTCCTTAGCTCTTATGGGCATCAAATAGGTCAAAATTAAAGCTCTTATGGGCCTCAAATAGGTCAAAATTAACCATCAAAAGTGAGTTGTATCGATACTCTACTTGTATTATCGATGCATTTGGGTCAAGTATCGATACCCCTATGGGTACCTGTATCAAAAGTGTATTTTGTTCCTGAACAAATAGGCCCAATATCAATATTGTAGGGGAAGTATTGATACTTTCCTTGGTAGTACTGGTACTCTCCTTGGTAGTATCGATACACCCTGCTTGAAAACCCTGATTTTAGCCCTAATTCAACCAGTATTGATATTGTTCATCCAATATTGATACTCGAACCCTGAAATAACTTGTTTAGGCTTGGAAAACACCCAAAAAATCATTCTAAATGACTTGGTTTGGTACATAATCTTGTTTTGAAGCTTTATAAAGTTAGTTAGGGTCTTAAGGTGCCATAAAAACACATTCTTTACACCAAAAATTCATTTGATCTTGAATTCAAAGATAAACCCTAAAATACTCAAATATCCAAATCTTAAAAAATTCTTTAAATTTATAAAAGCTTAATACTTCAAAGGATTAGAAATACACTAACTTTCTATTTGAATCATGAAATTGAGCTTCTTGCTTATCCACACTCATTTCCTTGGTGAGTTGGATGAAAACCCTCACTTTTTCTTTAGCTAGGAACAACCCAAGACTTAAATCATTAAAAAGATGTTGTTGAAGGAATTACGAATGAAAATGAAGCTTGAAAGAAGTAAGAAATGACTCAAATGACTTACCTTTGTTTTAAGGAACTTGGAGGGGAAGAAGAGGGAAAATGAGAAAGAAAGAAAAAAATGAAGATGATAAGAATATGAAGAATATAAAAGACTTCATCCTTTCAAAAAGATGAAATTACTCAATTGGTCATTCTCTATCTACTAAACAAAAATCCCTTTTTTATGGCTAATTAGGCTCTAAACTGACATAATTAAGCCCAACTCGACCCAAATACTCAAATTGTAAATTCCTTGAGGTCTACTACCTCTCGGGTAAACCCAAAACTAATGGCCCAAAATTTGAGATGTTACATTGACTCTGAGCTATATCAGCCAGTCTTTAAAACTCCCTTCGATCACTCTCAAACTCGAATTCAACATCCCTCAACCTCTTGGATACATGGCAAAATTATTATGTCAGAAACAAAATTTAAACATGATAATCATATTAAATTGGAAAGTCAACTATTAAAAACAACTTACTAGGTTTGAATTTGGTAATCATACCTAAAAACTAGGCTCAAGACGTCAAAAACCCCAAAATATGATTTTTTGGGAAAAAATAACTTTTTGGTCAACGTCGATCAAAGTTAATGCTAGTTAATGGTTAATCAACTCTGGTCAACGGATTGTGTGGTTCAGTTAATTTGGCTCTATCCAACTGGTTTGAATCAACTTAGACCGATTTAAACGCTACTAGTAGTCTTCTAGGCTTAGAAGTAGCCTCACATACAAGGGTTGTGCGTGGGGGTGCGTGACTACGGTGCTTAGGAAAAAGCCAATGCTATTTTGCGATGAAGAGTAGCAAAGATAAACTTTCATGGTGGCCAAAACATCTCTCTATTTGATCTTTTCCATAGAGATATTGATCGCAAAAACAAGAGCATCGATTGATTCGAGAAGACGGACATCATCAGTCAGTAACAAAATGATGTCGGTAACAATGTACCTATTTGAAAGAAAAATAAAGTTTTGAGAATCTATTTCGGGATATCAAAATGTCCTTTAGCAGTAATGTTGGGCATTTATACCCCATTTAAATCTGTCTAAAATTAAAATCCCTTAATTTAGATTCAAAGTAACATATTCCATACTAACCAACTTACCTCAATGGTTAAATGAATCATGGTTGTTCCTAGAGGTCATGGGTTTGAGCACCACCGACTGCAACAGGGTTATTGAGTGTTCATTATCAAATGGTTGAGAATATTTAGAATAGATACTACTTTGTAATCACCTTAGCTTAATAAAAATAAGTAACGCAATCCTTGTCAGGTTTTCATGTATTTAAGTTTCATGTTCGAGCTCGAGTTGAGCAATTTTTTATTTCTAGTCGAGCTTTAAAACTTTAAGCTCGCAGGATTTCAATTCGAGTCGAGCTTGACAATTTTAAGCTCATGAGTTTTTGATTCAATTCGAACTTAGTTTTACATTTTTCGAGTCAAGGTCAACAATACTAGAGCTCGACTCGACTTGTTTACTGCCCTACATGACACGTTAGTAAAATGAGTTAATTTTTAATTTGACCATATGAACTTCATGTAAAATATCAATTTAACTCCTAAATCCGACCAAAATCTCCCGTCATTGGTTGTCTCTCACCACCATCGCCAATCACTTTTGGTTGTCATAGGCTACCATCGTTGATGATCATTAGATCCAAAATTTCCAATTTATTATTTTTAACCTCCTAAACACAAATATGATTTTCGTTTCATCGAGAAATATCTCAAACCCCATAAATGCAATATTCGTTCCCTTGTTAGACCTGATGAAACTATAATCTAAGAATCTGAATGACAAACTAGCAGGCAAATTTATGATCAAAAGGTACTGTAAGCTATAACTTCATTATTTGCATGGGGAAGCTTCTTCACCTTGTTGTCAAAGTCAACAGGAAAAACTTTCACCGCCAATAAATCTCATACTTGAAACAGAAGAGTTGAATGTTAAAACGAAAGGATGATTAACTGATTAGATGAATTGAATTCTCAAGAGTATGACTTGTAATAAATATTAATTGTAGAAAAAAATTAAACCTATTAAAAAATCAAATCAAATGATCATCTAATCTTCATGGACCGTTAAATATTGAATGATGATGTTGATATAGATTTTTAATTATTTTTATTTTCCACGATATTTTTGTTTCATAATCAAAAGTAGCAATGGATACAGAGGTGGGTAGAGCTAGGATGTACTGTTGAAATGGATAGGGATTAGGGAAGCAAAGCCAATTGTGAGAAGTTTGCGAAACATGCTTAACCCTAATTTCTGCCCCAAAAATAAAAGCAAATCATGAATTTATAATGATATAGATAATAATGTGATCAATCCGTGTAGTTCAGTTGGTTAGGATACTCGGCTCTCACCTTGAGTACCGGGTTCAAGTGCCGGTAACGGAATGTTTAATGGATATTTTTTTTATATGGTGTCGGAACCGTCTTTCGGTTGGACCCTAGAATTGGGCTTCGACTTGAATGAATTGGGTTAGAGTCGCCACCGACCATTTTAAAAGGAATTTAGGTGGGTCGAACACCATCTTACCTGATCTGCGTTGTACCAGAAACGTGTCGGGTTCGGGAGTCGGTTACGGTCAAGGAAGGATTAGCACCCTTGAACCGCCCTTTCGGTACCAATTAATTTATTGGTTGTCTTTAATTACAGAAATTGAAATTTAAAACCCTGATTCAAATTATTTACCTTCTGTTGAAATTACTACCGAAGAAAAAATAAAAAAATGGTAGATGACAAAATAAAATATTGAATGCTAAACAAAAAGAAAAAATGAATAATAAATAATCAAATAAAATAAAATAAAATAAATAATAAATAAATAAATAAATAATAAATAATGTATTATCATCTCTTAATTCCTATTTATTATGACAAATGAACATGAGAAACACTAACATATGAAATAAACACAACAAATATAGAACTCATCCATTTCAAAACAGTCAGCATTGATATTTTATAAAGCAGAAAAAAAAACAACAATTCGTCCATTGCATATCATGGGGTTATCCAGCTCATTGTTCAAAGGCATTTAATATCTATCTAGTTATAAAATTCCGCAAACAAACACGTTCCAAAACAACAAAAACAATTAAAAAAAACCTTTCGAACTGCAAATGGAAATTAAAGTCCGTGTATTCAGCTCAGCTACAAATCCTTAGTGCTTCTTCTTGCTTGCTTTTGCACCACTGGTGTAACACCGGACTTGGATTTAAATGTCTTGGGATCGTGTGAAGCAGCAACACACTGGGTGCTTTGTGTTTCAGACTCTGGAATATGGTCCCATGTTTTTCTCTGTTATTTCCTCTTGATGTTTGAGTCTATTTATAGTCTAAAGAAACCTATTTTTAGCTCAGATTTAGAGTCCTACTTGGACTCAAATGCTTCGATTTTAGTGTTTTAATAGGACTCAAATACGTTGGTTTTAGTGTTTTAATAGGACTCAAATACGTTGGTTTTAGTGTTTCAATAGGACTCAAATACGTTGATTTATTTTCTGAATCTCACTAAATCAGGGTTGTTGAGTGTGGGGCCTGTAAAAATAAAAAAAATAAAATAATAATAATAATAATATAATAATAATAATTAATATAATATAATAAAATATTTTTGTAGACCCGGACAAAAACGGGTGTCTACAGCTGCCTCTCTTT
Source organism: Hibiscus syriacus (assembly GCF_006381635.1). Lineage (NCBI taxonomy): Eukaryota > Viridiplantae > Streptophyta > Magnoliopsida > Malvales > Malvaceae > Hibiscus > Hibiscus syriacus. The sequence goes on along the minus strand of NW_024063485.1, from coordinate 3,351,709 downwards.
GCACATTTTGTGTTAACAAGAATAGGGCAAAGATGTAAAAGACAACCAGTTTTTGTCTGGTTCTCTTTGATTTGAGACTTGATAGTGTTTTTTATGACACTAAGTCAATCCATTGGGCACGATATCCTTCTTCTTGAAGTTGAAATCGTGGGTGAATCGAAAAGTGACTCTTTGTTGCCAAACTTGGTCGACCTTGGTCTTCTTCTCGATTTAGAGACTTGGGTGTAAAAATTTGATCGGAAAGTAGTTCCTTGCTAATGCAACACGGTTGATACGCCCTTGAGCTGAATGGAATCGAACTCGAAGGTCTTTGTTGACAGATAACCCTTCTAGTCTTGAGTTATGCTGTAAATGATGTGCCTTGGAGTTGAGCGTAGTCGAACTCGAAGGTTCTTTGTTAGCAGATAACCCTTATCGACTTAAGCCATGCTGCAAATGATGTGCCTTTGAGCTGAGCATGGTTGAACTCGAAGGTCTTTGTTGGCATATAACCCTTCTAGCCTTGAGTTATGCTGTAAATAATGTGCCTTGGAGCTGAGCGTAGTCGAACTCGAAGGTCTTTTTGTTTCAAGAGAAATGTTTTCAAAGGTTTTTTTTCAAGAGAAACGATTTTAAAGGTTTTTTGTGTTTCAAGAGAAACAACTTCAAAGGTTTTTTGTGTTTCAAGAGAAACTGTCTCCAGAGAGACAAATTTTTGTTTCAAGAGAAACATATTCAAAGATTGGTGTTTCAAGAGAAACTGTCTCAAGAGAGACAAAACTTTGTTTCAAGGGAAACTGTCTCAAGAGAGACAAAATTTGTTTCAAGAGAGATGACTCCTTGTTTCGAGAGAAACAATCTCAAAGGCGACCGATAATCTGCTTGTTCATGCATGTTAAAGAAATCCTCTCAGAAGCTCTAATCGTTGACTTAAGGAAGTTAAATATGTGGATGGCATGGTTGCTTGTGGGCACGATTCTCTTCGTCGTGAAGTTGAAACCGTGGATGGCCCCTTCGTTGTGAAGTTGAGCCTTGAACTGGATATCCTTCGTCTTGAAGTTGAAATCTAATGAAAGTTGTGTTGTTTCGAGTCCAATATCCTTCGTCGTGAAGTTGAAATTGGATCTGAAACTGGAAAGTTTATTAACATACACTCCTTCTTTGAGTTGGATATCATTCGTCGTGAAGTTGAAATCAAATCTAGAGATGGATGTTGCTTGTGTGCACGATTCCCTTCGTCGTGAAGTTGAAACCGCAGGTGGCCCCTTCGTCGTGAAGTTGAGCCTGGTAATTGGATATCCTTCGTCGTGAAGTTGAAATCCAAGTAAGGTGTATTGCTCTGAATCCAATATCCTCCGTCGTGAAGTTGAAATTGAATCTGGAGCTAGGAAATTGTTTGTTGATAGTCAGCCGCCCCTTCTCTGTGAAGTTGAGCTTGTGTTGTCTCGAGTCCAATATCCTTCGCTGTGAAGTTAAAATTGACTCTGAATGGAACTAAATAAGTTGTTTGTTGATAGTCAGTCGACCCTTCGCTGTGAAGTTGAGCTTGTGTTGTCTTGAGTCCAATGTCCTTCGCTGTGAAGTTGAAATTAGCTCTGAATGAAACTGAAGAAGTTGTTTGTTGACAGTCAGCCGCCCCTTCACTGTGAAGTTGAGCTTGTGATGTCTTGAGTTCAATATTCTTCGCTGTGTAGTTGAAATTGACTCTGAATGAAACTGAAGAAGTTGTTTGTTGACAGTCAGCTGCCCCTTCGCTGTGAAGTTGAGCTTGTGCTATCTTGAGTCCAATATCCTTCGCTGTGAAGTTGAAATTGGCTCTGAAACTGGGAAGTTGTTTATTGACAACCAGTCGCCCTTTCGTTGTGAAGTTGAGCTTGTGTTGTCTTGAGTCCAATATCCTTCGCTGTGAAGTTGAAATTGGCTATGAAACTGGGAAGCCCCTTTGTCGTGAAGTTGAGCCTCAAATGGCACGATATCCTCCATCATGGAGTTGAAATCGTGGATGTGTGGGTACGATATCCTCATCGTGGAGTTGAAATCACGGATGGCCCATTCGTCATGAAGTTGAGCCTTGACTTGAATATCCTTCATCGTGAAGTTGAAATCCAAGTATTGTATGTTGCGGGTGGACACAATTCCCTTCGCCGTGAAGTTGAAACATTGGATGACGCCTTTATTGTGAAGTTTGGCTTCGAGCTAGATATCCTTCATCGTGAAGTTGAAATCTACTCTCGAGCAAATTATGTCGTTTCGAGTCCAATCTCCTTCGCCGCGAAGTTAAAATTGACTCTGAATGAAACTGCAAAGTTGTTTATTGATAATCAGTCGCCCATTCGCTGTAAAGTTGAGCTTGTATTGTCTCGAGTCCAATATCTTTCGCTGTGAAGTTGAAATTTACTCTAAATAAAACTGAAAAGTTGTTTGTTGACAGTCGCCCCTTCGTTGTGAAGTTGAGCAACCACCATCAATTTCCGAATGCACTTTTAAATCAAGTATTTTTCATCTTGAAGTTGAAATTTGACTCTAAAAGCTGAAAAAAATTATGTGTGCCAAATATGATAAATGTGATGCTCTTAAGTATGCCTAAGATGCATGCAACATGAATGAGTTATGTTCTATCTCTTGGATTGGAGTCTCGTCCTTTGCTTGCCAATCTGGTCCATAGAATCGATCGTGCCCCATTTGCTTCTAAGCTTTGACTTTACAGACCTTTCATATTTGAGAATGTTCTGTTTGAAAATGTTTTTCTTATTTTTCTTGTTTTAGGAGGGAAAATGATAAAAATTCTATAAAATATTGTTCTTTAATTCAGGCTCGCAATTGAATCAAATTGTAAACATGAGTTCAAGGTATATCAAAGGAATCAATAGCTCTTTTTAATGCTTTCAGAGTTATAGCTCTTTGAGAAATGTTCGAAAGGATGAGTTGGCTTTAGGTTGGCCTTCTAAAAAAATGTCACTTTTCGGTCATTGATTTACTTGGCATTTTAATTCGACGTGGACAAAATGATGCAACTAGCATGATCAATTACTAGACCTTCTATTTCGGTCCTCTGAAATCTTCCATTTGTTCAAGTTTTGTAAGCTCCTCTAACAAAGATATTGCAAAAATATCGTCAAAAAATGAAATTCTTGAGTGCTCGTGTGAAATTGACTATAACAGGTGTTCCTTAACTCCCTTAGTCCATTTTATCGAAAAACTTCTTGCTTAGATAAATTTGGTTTAATTTTCTGTTATCTGGCTAGTTGAATCCATAAAGCCGGGGCATTTAACCAATTGCTTTAGAGGGACAACTTAACATTATAATCAGTTTTATCAAGTTAACTGAAGGGTTCATCTCATCACAAAGTCTTCGGCCGGACAATAACAGTGGAGTAAACACCGAATTGCCAAGTATTCGAGCAATGTCATAGTTTGAACGTAATCTATTCATAAAGCCAGGGCTTTCGAGTTTCCTCTATAACCAGTTGCCTTAGCGGAATAGCTCAGTTTTTACGAATTTAATTTCTTAAGATTGTCAAGAAGAGCTTGTTATAGTCTAGGTGTTTTTGAAAGTCAAGAATTTCATCTTTAGAGTTCAATTTTCAAGCAACTGACCTAAACTAGATTCACTTACTCGACTATTCTATCTGTAAAGATAATGATCATCATTGAACGTCTTAAACGAAAAGTATAGTAATTGTCATATGCAAATGATGCCCCATGTTGTCCACACCTTATGAAAGGAAAATGTTACATTGGTTAATTGCAAGAGCATGGTACGGTGTTTTGAGTGTATATTATGGGTAAGGTCAAAGTTCTTGTTTTAAATCATGTTACTTCGTCAAAGGTCTGTAATTTTGAACCATTTACAGAGTTTCTTAATTTAGATGATATTCAAAGAATTGCAAGTTTGCAAATTTGATTCATTGCTCGTTATCTTTAAAGTAACATAAATTTATTTAAAAGTCCTTACGAAAACTTGAGAAAAGATAAAAAACAAACTCAAACATAATGTCTCAAATGATGAAATGATATTCCTCACTTGGATGCCCCTAAGTTGTTGAAGTCGATCTAGTTCTGGTTACGCATCTTTTGCACGACTCTCTTGAATGCGTAACAATTCTCAATTGTCATAGGATCGAAATGTTCTCATTTTTTATGAGACATGTGAATGTAATAAAAAGAAAGAAAAATAATGTGAAATATGCAAGAATGCATGATGCATGCATTGTTCAAGTCATTGATCAAAAAATGTGTATGCTATTAGAAATAATCCTTATTGGGGAAAAAAGTGTTTTATCTTTTAAGAGACAAAAATATTCTAACATCTTCTGACATGTTGACCATTCTTCTGCCTTTGTCTGTCACCGGTTGAATAACCTGTCGAACTGCTCTGGCTTCTCTGGATGAACCGTGCAAATGTTGAGTTGCTTTTTGTACTGGTCCAAGAAGTCTCGAATGAATGCATCTCTGGCATTTATCTTTTGTTGAACCTGTTCCCAACGAATACGTCATTGGAGTCCTCAATTGATAGGAATTACGTGAAGTTCATTTGTCTGTTTCTTGAATTCGTCATCAATGGTCTCCAATTTCATATATCGTTTTTCCATTGTTTTCTTTGAAGGGACTCCCGAGATCAGTAACCTTCATCTTGCCCTGCAACCTCTACCATTCAGTTCTTCAAAGATATACTTTCATTGTGCTTGACGTAGACCCGGTTCGTTCTGAGTCATTTATGATGCAGCAGAGTGATATACTTTTCAATTGTGGGCACCACGTCCTCTGGATTGAATGTGAAACATAGTCGCCTTGTAGATTGTCCTCTGTATTTTTATCTCTTGTATTATAACCCCTTTGTCCATTAATGCAGATTATTCATGTTTAACAAACACATTTTTGGTGGATCGATACCTCTTTTAAATTATACGAATGATGGGCACAAAATGAAAGAGAACAAAAAAAATAAAAAGAGTTAGTGAGGTAAATAAAAATAATAATAAAAATAAAAAATCCTACCCCACATGCTTTAATTCCTACCCGGACATGATCTCTATCCCGCATGCTAATTTCAAACAAATCCTAACCGCATATTTGTCTAGTTCGCATGCTTTAAACAGAAAATAAAGCAGAAAACAAAGCAGTCTAGGGTTTTGAATGAGGTTTTGGGATGGGCTCTAATTCCTTGTACTCTCCCGGTTTAGGTTCTAAAAGAGGGTACTCGAGTTCTCCTTGTCGATGCCCCCTTGGGCTTGCCAGACCCTTAGTCCTAAGCCCATTACAAGCTTATGTGGACTAAGTTAAACTCGAGAGGAAACATTCGCTTATGCCCGCACGGTGAATAAATTCACACGAAGACATAAGATATATGAATCCCGAAGGCTACTTGCTAGGCCCGCACGGTGAATAAATTCATATGAAGGTGTTGCTTTTACCCCCACTTAAATAGGGTTCGGAGCTCGAGTATAGAGTCTGAGATGAAAATTTGGAAAATCTGAAATCATTGAAAAAAAGTCAGTACAACTATTTACTTGAAAAATAATCAAAGGTAAATAATTAGAATCAAATAAATAAATTTAAATTTATAACTTTCGCTAAAAAAGACAACCGAAAATTAATTTCGGCCTGACTCACTTACCTGTCCCCAGCGGAGTCGCCAAGCTGTCGGAACCGTCTTTCGGTTGGGCCCCAGAATTGGGCTTCGACTTGAATGAATTGGGTTAGAGTCGCCACCGACCATTTTAAAATGAATTTAGGTGGGTCGAACACCATCTTACTTGATCTGCGTTGTACCAGAAACGTGTCGGGTTCGGGAGTCGGTTACGGTCAAGAAAGGATTAGCACCCTTGAACCGTCATTTCGGTTTCAATTAATTTATCAGTTGTCTTTAATTGTAGAAATTGAAATTTAAAACCCGATTCAAATTATTTACCTTCTGTTGAAATTACTTCCGAAGAAAAAAATAAAAAAATGGTAGATGACAAAATAAAATATTGAATGCTAAAGAAAAAGAAAAAAAATGAATAATAAATAATAAAATAAATAATAAATAAATAAATAATAATAAATAAATAATAAATAATGTATTATCATCTCCTAATTCCTATTTATTATGACAAATGAACATGAGAAACACCAACATGTGAAATAAACACAACAATTATAGAACTCATCCATTTCAAAACAGTCCGCGTTGATATTTTATAAAGCAGAAAAAAAATAACAATTCGTCCATTGCATATCATGGGGTTATCCAGCTCATTGTTCAAAGGCATTTAATATCTATCTAGTTATAAAATTCCGCAAACAAACACGTTCCAAAACAACAAAAACAATTAAAAAAAACCTTTTGAACTGCAAATGGAAATTAAAGTCCGTGTATTCAGCTCAGCTACAAATCCTTAGTGCTTCTTCTTGCTTGCTTTTGCACCACTGGTGTAACACCGGACTTGGATTTAAATGTCTTGGGATCGTGTGAAGCAGCAACACACTGGGTGCTTTGTGTTTCAGATTCTGGAATGTGGTCCCGCATTTTTCTCTATTATTTCCTCTTGATGTTTGAGTCTATTTATAGTCTAAAGAAACCTATTTTTAGCTCAGATTTAGAGTCCTACTTGGACTCAAATGCTTCGGTTTTAGTATTTCAATAGGACTCAAATACATTGGTTTTAGTGTTTCAATAGGACTCAAATACGTTGATTTATTTTCTGAATCTCACTAAATCAAAGTTATTGAGTGTGGGGCCTGTAAAAATAATAAAATAAAAAAAAATATTAAAAATAATAATAAATGAATATAATATAATAAAATGTTTTTGTAGACCCGGACAAAAACAAGTGCATATATGGCATAATGAGTTTTTCTTATATTTTGGCACATAAGAAGATGCCAAAAGTTTTTACTTTGCTACTGTACTATTTGTATAAAGGTAAAGGTCATTGGAAAGAAGATGAAAATTTGTCGATAATTTAAGTTAAAAAACTGCACTAACAATTAAGACCAGAAAATGATGCAGCAGACATGAAAACCAAACACCCCCCATAATAGCAAAACTAAAATGCAAAACCTTCAGCTCTCACCTGAGACCATCCATAAAACAAAAAATCGTTCCGATTCCGGGACTTGCAACCGGGTCTCTCGGGTGAGATTCGAGTACTCTAAACAACTAGACTACTACGGATTGCTGATGTTATACTATTCAAACATTTAAAGTACAGACAGACTTACTATGCATGTTTGCTGCGTCTGCCAATGAAAACTGAAAATGTAGGTGCATGACACATTCACGGAATACCCTGACAAAAGATCTGCATTCCGAATATTGGAGGGCGGTTTCTCTGGGGTTGTTTTTGGTCATCCCTTGTGCTTCTCGCCGTGCATTTTGTGTTGGAAGGTTGAAATCATTCGTTCATAGGGCAACCATCGTTTTGGATTCCTCTACAAAGAAAGCTTCAAGCTCGGATTTACTTTCCTAAAGCTGAACCTGCAGATTCCCAGCAATGGACTCCGCTTCTCTTTCTTTCTCCTCTACTTCTGAATGCTCTTGCCCGCTACTATCATGAATGGAGGTTCGGTCAGTGACAACAAGAATAATATTTCGTTGGGTGGTTAAAAATATAATTTTAATTTTTTTATTTTAAATAAAAAATTCAAAATTTTATAAACAAAACATTGTGTTAGATAATAGATTTTTTATTGTTTATGACCGACGAGGCACCTAAATAATAAATAATATTGATGACCTTATACACCTAAATTAACTAAAAAATAAATTTAAATACCTAAGTGAGAAAAAATATAATTTAAACAAATTTTTATATTAAACCTTATTTTTTTTCTTATACAGGTGAGACATGGTATTTTACTAACAGTGGATAACAGCATAACTCTATCAACATCTGGAGGGAAGAAAAACTTGAGAACTAATTCGTCGATATCGTTACTTCTGATTTTTCCCATATAATAGTTTTTTGCCCTTAGTAGCCACCTGCTTCCACCAGATGGGTGTTCCTACTCGAAATTGTGATTGTCAATAAAGATCCTTATCATAATAACATTTACGCATTTCACTTTTTTATAAATTATTATAGAGCATTTAAAAAAAAATATATTTGATTAAGTTTAGTTAAGTAAAAAAATATTTTATCTTTATTTGGAAGTATATCAAAATATAATTTCAAGAAGAAAATTCAAATAAATAAAGAGGGAGGGAAGGACAGTTGAAACCCTGAAAGAGATATGATTTTATTTTTCAGTAAATTACATGATTAATCACTTTCGTTTAAGTTTAGTACATTTTTTCTCACTGAATTATATAAAAACATAATATTTAGTCATTTTAATTTTTTATTTAATTAATATATTATCACTGAGATCTGAGGATTATCTGTTGTTAGACTTTAATAGATTGCTATTTTTTTAGTTAACAAATGAAAAGATTAATGTACCGACTATTACACTTTTTTCACATTCACTTCTCTAACATGGCTGCTAAGTAGATGATAATCAAAGAATTAGAAAAAGTTTAAAATAAATTAGGTATAAAATCATTGTTCAAGGATATATTTAATGTTTTAGTAATCAATTTGTTATTTTTGAAATTTCAATTAGGAAAACGAAAACTTACTCGAATATGTAGTTACCCTTTTTAATTTTAAAAATTCATTGTGTCATGTCAACGATCCGTTAAATGCTTAACAACTTTTAATTTCAGTAACCTCATCTAAATTAAATAAAAAATAAAGCAACCAAATTTTAATTAAACAAAAATAAAAAAAATAAAGTATTTTTTTAATTTAGTGAGTAAAAATATACAAAACTTAAACGAAATTGTCCAATCATGTATCTTATCCTTTATTTTTTTTAAATGAAAGCCGTTATAATAATAATAATAATAATAATAATAATAATAATAATAAATAGGGTTATAATTAGGCTTATATAATAAATAAGTACCTAAAGTATACTATCTTTTTTACTTAAGTACTTAAATTATTTTTTTTGTCAAAATAAGTACTTAAAGTTATGTTTTTTGTCAAAATATGCAGCAAAAATATTTTTTTGATCAAAATAGGTACCTAAAGTATTTTATTTTTTATCTAAGTACATAAAGTATTATTTAATTAATATCACATGTTAATTTTTTTAGAACTTAGATGAAAAGTTTGAATAGTTTAGACATCTATTTTGACATAAAATACTTTATGTATTATTGTGACTAAAAATAACTTTATATATTTATTTTGACAAAAAAATGCTTTAAGTATTTATTGAAAAAGAAAATATACTCTAAATGATATAAGCCTTATAATTATACTAAATCAATCACATTCTACATTTAATATAAATAATTTTCTAATATCGTTTTAGCTTTCTCTGCGAAGTTTCATCGAGTATTGTTCACCATTTTCCCACCATGAACAACCTTTTAACGGTTAACAGTTTGAATTTCCGATTTGTTTTATCTATCTATTTATTTGTGTAGCTTCTTTTGTTTGTTTGCCTGTGCTGTTTATTTCGTTTAGATCGAAGGTTTTTTTTTAATTAGGGTAGCTGTATTGCATTTTGTAAATTTGATTTGGATTGTGATTCGAAAAGAAAAAGAAAATATAATGTTTGGTAGATTATAATTTTTATTTCCTTTTTCTGTTTGGATGCTGAGATAATGGGGGAAATTAAGTGAACGATACATTTTCAATGCTGAATCTTATTATTAAGAAATAGTGAGCTATTTCTTTCTTGTACGACAAAGGTTGATAGAAAATAATTTAAGTAAGCTGGAACTGTAAAAGCTAATTAATTTTTTAGTTTTATGATTTGGAAACTAGATCGAAATAATTTATAGCTTAAGCTTTTAAAAAAAGTACTCTGCATTTCTTTTAAGAAAAAGAAAAAAAAAAACTAAGCAAGAACTCGGTGTGTTGTATAATTTTTAAATTTGGTGCGAATAGGAAATCGCTTTTAGTTATAATTAAGACATTTTCAGATGGCTATCTTTGTGAATTCTTAGTTTGTTTAGAATAACCAGATGAACTTGTCTGCCTTTGACTCTTGAATTGCATTTTTCTAACTTTTATCATGGCTTGGTATAATGCAGGAGTCATGTGAGTTACCTAGAGGTGTAATCCATGGTAGAGATATCGAGTTAGGAGGAGCTCCGCTGAATTCTGGAGAAGTGTGCCTTCAAGAGTTCTTTGTAAAGGTGGCGTAGACTTAATGCTGTAATATTGTCCTTTGTAATTGTTTAGCAGAAGTATATTTGATTCGTAATTGCAGTTGCGACTTTCTGTTTTCGTGTTTCATCTCTCAATAGCCATTGTCTAGGGGGACTTAAACTTCTTTGTAATGGCAAAAGTGGTGGCTTGAATCGCTGGTACATACTATGTTTTGTCTTTTCCAGGTTCAAGAGATAGATAAAGAATATGAGAATCTGGATAAACTACTCAAAAAGCTTCAGGTATCTTATTTAATGTCTTTCCAGATTCCTTGTATTATATCAAAATTTTGATGAATTTTAGAAAATATTCAATGTAGTTCATCTAAAACTGACTGAAACATCAAGGATTCCTCCGTTTTTCTGAATCCTCATTATGGAAGCACTTTCTTTAGCTTTGATATTAGTTAATCCCTACCCTGATTTTAAAGTTTGTTCAGCTTTGTGAAAGCACTAACATCCTACTGTCTCAAGTCATAAAACCTATTGTGAAGAAATCTATTTAGGTTGTCAAACTCCACTGTAATTTTTTCTAAGTTTGTCCTCGTATAGTTTAATGAATCCATTCCCAAGAAAATTGTACATAAATTGATACTTAACAGTTGAAACTTGCCTAACATGATTGCTGGATGATTTGTTAGTGATGAATCTTGTAAGCAACAGTATTGACTATTGATTTTAATGTTTGGATGCCATTTTCTTTCTAATATTTTATGCAGGAAGCACATGAGGAATCAACAGAAATAACCAAGGGTCCTGCAATGAAAGGTTAGCAATATTCCTGTATGTTTCTCTTACACATAGTTTCAGTAAAAGCTGCTGGGAAAACAAATAATGAGGTCTGTGCTTATATACTTTTGTTTATCACTTTGCTATTGAGAATATATAGAATAAAAGCCGATTCTTAAATTACCAAATCTAGGTTATATTGTCTTGAAATTAGATCTCATGATGGATGCTATTATCATCTGTAGCTATCAAAGAGCAAATGGAGAAAAACGTTGCTGAAGTTGGAAGAATTGCTCATTTTGTAAAGGGGAAAATTGATGAACTGGACAGAGACGTAGGCTAATTACTGCTTTTATTTTGTTTATTTTCTGTTCATGGATCCTCATTTTATTTCTTGAAGTTGGACAGAATTTAGCCAATAGGCAGAAGCCTAGATGTGGAAAAGGAACAAGTGTCGATCGATCAAGAGCCGCAACAACTCTGTACTATACTATTCCTTTTTATTGCTTTGTAGTCCCTTTTAATACATAATCGAAACTTTTTTGAGTACTTGTAAAGTGGATCTAAAATATGGTTAGCAGAAGTTAATTTATTTTACTTTTGTTGCCCTGATTAGTTTGAAGAAATCTGACACGGTTTTAAGGATCCATGGCTACTTTCTTTTTCGGTGATTCTTCAAAAGAAATAATTGGTTCTACTTTTCTTCTTTCAATGTGAATGATTTTAAAATTCTATGGCCACATTTGTTTCCACCTCCATTGAAATCCCTTTTCAAGCTTTTGGACTTGCTGGAATTTATTATATCTTGTAACTATTCCATGTAACAGCCATATTTTTGCTGCAGTGCCGTGAAAAAGAAGTTGAAAGGCAAACTAGATGAGTTTCAGGTTGGTCATATTTATTTGTTTTAAGATGTATTTGCTCAGTCGGTACTCTCATTTCATTAATCTTACTAGGGTCTATGTACCTGCCATTGCAGATTCTTAGGGAGAGAATCCAGAAAGAGTATCGGGAGGTTGTTGAGCGACGTGTTTTCACTGGTTATGCTCATCTGATAATATTAGTTGCTATAATAGTGCATGATATGGAGCTAATATTAATCTGCACCGGTTATTATGATTTCCAGTGACGGGCACTAGACCAGATGAAGAGGTACCCTTGCTATATTATCAGTGACTCTCTGTCCTATTTAGCCCATGTCTGATTGTTGAACATTGTACAGACAATTGAAAGATTGATTGCGACTGGAGATAGCGAAAAAATATTCGAGAAAGCAATTCAGGAGCAGGGACGGGGACAGGTTTGACTTAATTTTCCGTATTTCTTCCTTAATACCATCTCAAACAGGGACTGTCTGTGATCGGAAGAAATTGGTTATGGTAAATTAACTTTTGGTGCATTTACAGATAATGAACACCGTGTTTGAAATTCAAGAGCGCCACTATGCAGTGCGAGATTTGGAGAAGATGCTTCTTGATTTACAGCAGGTACTTAATCAGCTTGTTGCCTTGTGGTGGTTCGATTTGATCAAAACAATTAAAATATCAAATTCAAACCCATACTTGCAAAACAAGAAATCTTATTCCTAAGCGTCTTTGCACTTAATGTCATGGTGAAAACATATATGATACCTATATGAACTTGACTCGGTACTGTTTGTTCAATATCCGTGTCCTCTGTGTGTGAGAGTTTATTTTGGAGTGATTTCCCTTGGGAAATGTTTTAAATATGTGCAGTTGTTCAATATGAGCAGATGCATGAAAATACAGATCACCATATGAATGAAGTTGCACCGAATATCAGATTTGGGAGAGGGCGTATTTACGGAATACATTATCAGTAATTTTCCTCATGCAGGTATTTGTGGATATGGCGGTTTTGGTCGAAGCACAAGGAGACATGCTAGATAACATAGAAACTCAGGTAATTGAACTCTTTTATAGAATCTTTGATCAACTACAAACAATATAGCTAGTCCTTAGAAGAACCCTTAATCATCTTCTTCTCCCCTTCTCATTTCCAGGTTTTGAATGCCGTAGATCACGTGCAGTCGGGGCATGCAGAGTTGGTAAATGCGAGGAAGAATCAGAAGAACGCCAGGAAGTGGACGTGCTATGCTATTCTACTCCTACTCGTGATTATTGTAACTGTTGTCCTTGCTGTGTTCGGCCCTGGGAAATACACAAGGTCGGCTTAGCATTTGTTGTGTGCCATTAATTTGTTGATATACATGCATATGCATAACATATATGTATTTATGGATGTATATATATGAGTCAGTGGTTGAAAAGTGAATTTTTTATATATAAAAAATATGTAATATTTATAGCATTTTTTTTATTTGTATAGAGATGTGATTGTATTGTTCATTTTGTTTTAGTAATGGAAATGAACAAAAATATTTGTTAATAAAAGAATAGAAATCCAATAACTTCATAACAAATGAATTATCACTGGCATCCTTTCTCTATGAAAATAAAACTTTTAACATGATTAAAAAAAAAAAGAAGTAGATAAACTTATGTTTCCACAGTTCTTATGTTGGAACACTTTGATGTGTAAGCCACATATGTAAACTCTTGTGACTTGCTCTGAGTCTGACTGGAGAATCTGCTTGAACGAATTTCACCGTATGCTCAACTCCATCTGTTGATGATATGAAGAGGAAATTGTGTCATCTATAAATCCAGTTAGTCATTAGGATCCCATTCTTCATCATTATCGATCATCGATGTCAAGCTACTGAAGAAATCGGGGTTATCATGTTCTTGCTGTTCGGCCTCGTGATTATAGTCTTCAGCCGATTCAGTGTCTTCATTTCTAGCCCCTACGATCCCAGCTGTGACTGCATCCATTTGGGGCATTCATGTTCATCTCCTAGGAAAGGTTGTCCCCAAGCTCGTAGCCTGCAGGAAGATTAGAAACCTCAGACTCATCAAAAGAAGGCATATGAGATGATATGTTGAATATTGGAGGTTGTAGAATGTAGCAAAATTTTGGTTGTGCATCATAGAAGGGACTAGGGCTAGTCGAGTTGAATTAGAGTGTTGTTGAGCTCGACTCGACTCAAAAAGTTTAAAACTGAGCTCGAGTTGACTCGAAAGCTTGTGAGTTTAAAATTGTTAAACTCGATTAGAAATAAAAAAAAATTAAAACTTGACTCCAAAGCTCGCGAGCTTAAAATTTTTATGATCGACTAGAAATAAAAAAAATTGAAGCTAGACTCCAGGTTGAAAAAAAAATTAAACTTGAAATATTTTCATACTTAACTCAATTGAACCTCAAACTCGAGCTCAATTCAATCTCGAATTTGAATTGGAACCTAAACCTTAAATACATGATAACATTTTATTGTATTTAGAAAATAACATATAAATATTAATATTATCAATAATTTAATTTAAAAATTAAAAAGTTAATATATTATTTTTTTCAAATTACTCGCGAGTTTTTCGAGTAAGATATTTAGTGTTTATAATTATTTCTCTATGAGATTCTTGAACTTGCATATATTTAGTGTTTTTGTTTTTGTTTCTCTCTAGTGATGTAAGAAGAAAAAGCAAAAGAAGGTTGCAATGCAATGCATGCTATTGATGGGTATGAGGTAATGGGTGATGAGTTATTTTAAGGAGTAGGTGCAAATTATGAGTCAAGTGAAGCAATTGGGTTTTGAAGCTTACCTTTTGTGTTCTTCTTTAGATTCTTGAAGATAATCTCTAACCCTCCACGTGGTAACCTTTCAGGCTCTCTTCATAATTATTTATCTTAATTTGACTTGGTGGCAAGACAAGGACTAAACAACAACCCCCCACTTGCCCTAAGTTTGAGGTTGTCTGACGAAAATTATTCTTTTGTACAAAATTATATTCTTACCCTTAAAAAGGTAGAATTTGTCTTGTAATGAACATTAAGAATTCTAATAGAAAAATGAAATTTTTTAATGATTTAAGTTTAAGTAATTATGTTCATAGTATATATATGTGTTGTTAACAGATTAAGAAAAATTTTAGACATATATTATGCTGTAACTATTTACTAGTAAAATTGTTATCATGCTTACGTTTTAAAATGATAATTTTGGAAGTGGTTCATGTGCTTATAAATATTTGAAATATCTTGATGAATTATTTTAATTTTAATTTAATGGATTATTTTAAAAATATCTGATTAAATTAAAATAAATTAGATGTTTGATTTGGTTGATTCATTTAAATTAGTCTGATTATTTTTTAAATATGTAAACTGAACTTACAAAATTTGGTTGAACCCATCAATGGCAGATTTTTTTTGCCAACTCTCACAAGTTTGTCAATATCTTCTAGGTTTAATGTTGGATAAACTATATGTTTAGTATTTCAAATATTACTTTTGTTTCGTTTTGGTCATCTAATTAATTTTTTTAAAAATATATCTAATATTGCGTTTTAGTTTCGTTTTGGTCACTATCATTAAAAAATTAGCATAACTGTTGACGTGACATTTTAAAAAAATCAATGATGGCGTGACATTATCTTATGGTAGCACATCGGTATCACTGTTAATTTTTTTAATGGATGGTGACCAAAATGAAACCATAACGTAACATCAAGTATGATTTTGAAAAAAAAAAATTGGATAGCCAAAACGGAACAAAAGTGATAGTTGAGATACTAAACGTGTAGTCTACCCCTAATATTGCTCTTAAAAATAATACAAGTTGGGAAGGGGCAGATAAGACATTGCAGTGAAAGTCAAAAGCTAGCACAGGTACCTGAAATTAGATAAACACGGAGAATCTTGAGATGGTTAGATATATTTCTGATACATATAAATCCCCTTTTTGTCCATTGAAGATCAACCAAGCTGATCCATACACCTTCTTCTTCTTCATTCATATCTTTCAAAATCAAGTACATTTTGTTTGTGTGTTGGCAATGGAGATCCAGTTCCAGCAACAAAAGCATCAGAAATCAAGTATCACTGTTAGCAAAGGGAACAAATTTAAGGGAAGAAACAAAAGCAGCCTTAAGGTTAACAAGTTTGTTGGTGTAAGACAAAGGCCTTCTGGTAAATGGGTAGCTGAGATCAAAGACACAACTAAGAAGATCAGGATGTGGCTTGGCACCTTCGACACTGCCGAAGAAGCCGCTAGAGCTTACGACGAAGCCGCTTGCCTTCTCCGCGGGTCCGATACTCGTACCAACTTTGTCACTCATGTGTCCTTTGATTCTCCTCTCGCGTCTCGGATTCGGATTTTACTTGACAGAAAGAAGGGAGGTCAGGAACAAAAAAGTGTTCCAGTCTCACCCCCCACAACACCAAGTTTTAGCATCAGCCCCAGCCATAGCATTAGTAGTTCTAATAGTGGTGGAGGCTTAAGCAATGGGAATTCTTCTCCTATCCAAATCGTTCGAGATACGCAGCTTTTCGGCAATGCGTACAAACCCGACATGAGCAACTGCGCAAGGGAATTTGAGTCCGCATCTTCCGGATCGGACTTTTCTTATACTTGTGAAACAGGGTTCGATAGGTTTCTTTACACGCAAGAAATCATGAATCTGCCTAAGAATGTTGTTTTGCCCGAGGAAACTGGCTCCGGGTTGACGGAGTTCGAGAGGATGAAAGTCGAAAGACAAATCTCGGCTTCACTTTACGCTATGAATGGACTGCAAGAGTGTATCGAAACAGTCCATGATTCTGCTGAAGCATTGTGGGATCTTCCACCGTTGTGCTCTTTGTTTTCCTAAGTTCTAAAACATGATCTTCATTTGGTATTTGCTTCCGTTTCTCATTGTAATACCAAGAGAGTAGATGATTTAGGGTCATTTGCATGTTATTGTAGGTCACAGGGACAAAAATAACAGGCAGAGAGTAGAAGTGATCTCCATTTTGTAAAATGTCAACTGTTCCTTTGGAAGGTCTCATTCTTCTCTGAATACAAAATGTCTAAGCAATCATGCTGATTTAATTAGGATGAATCTCGGTCCTTGTACAAGTTTAAGATCTTGAGTTCGAGTCATGCGGAATAGGAGGAATGTTAAAAGGGTGGTTGATTGATAGTTGTCTCTATTTTATATATATATGTAGACGATATATCATACAGTCATGCTATGCCCCATTTGATGTGGTTTGGGTACTTTGAAACAGTTTCAAGTCATTGCAAATGATTCTCTAAGTCAATCCATTATCATTCAACTGGTAATAGTTTTTAGTCCATTAATGCATCCAATAGCATTCAACTATGATAGTGTGATGATCGGTTTGTGCAAGGTCCGGGAATGATTTTTACCGTCACATGGCTGACGGGCCATATTGCTAGCAAATCTAGCTCCATGGAGGCAAGTCACGGCCTGCAAATGACGACGGGGTTTGGAGTTAGCTCACACCTGATGGGATTACGACCATGCGAATTGAGAATTTGCCGATAGTTGGGTGATTAATGTTAACCTGTTTTTATGTTTGCTAAACTGCTGCAATTTGAATTATCTAATTGTTGTCGTGACCTACAAAATGAACCTTAAATTTTTAATGAAAATCTACTGATTTTGTTGTTATTCGAGTCCGGGGTAAGCATTATGTCCGCATGTGTTGGAAACAAGTGATTTAAGTAAAACAGAACGGTATCATAGACCGATTCAATCGAACACAAAGTCATGTCAGATGGTAGAATCTTTATTAGACGTTGAGAGGTAACATTTCAAGGTGCAGAGCCATTCAAATGAAGTACAGGAACTAGTTTACAACAATAGAAAATATAGCTTATGGACTAAAATGAGATTGATGCACATGGTACACCGGGGATGTTGATTTGATAAAATATGGATCTAGTAATCTTCTGGTTCTTCTTCGTCTTCACCGCATTTCGCCCCAACTTCCTCATAGTCTTTATCGAAAGCGGGGAGATCTTCACGGACTCCGGAGAATTCACCTTCCTCCATTCCTTCACCTACATACTAGTGAACAAACGCTCTCTCGGCATACCTGAGATAAAAATTGTGGTTGAATCGGGAGAAAACCTTGGCTGCTGCTGTGTTATTGCTGATCATACACAATGCACGTTGTACCCGAGCAAGATCACCTCCCATTACCACTGTGGGTTGCTGATAGTTGATACCGCACTTGAAACCAGTAGTAGACCTGAAAAAGAGATAGCTGCATTGACATCCTTCGGTACAACGTCTCCGCGGTACATCAAACATCATGCCATGTACTTCCGATGCCTTGGATCACATTTAGCCATCATGCTTGAGGGTTCAAAAACGACACTCGTAATCTCGGGAACTGATGGCTGCTCATGGTAAGCCTTGGCAGCTGAGCAGGTGCATATGATGAGAGGATATGGGACAACGTCAGTCTGAAACTCTGCAATGTCCACATTTATGGCACCATCAAACATCAATGAAATGGTTAAAGAAGATATGGGATATCTAGTGGTTCAAGTTCGTGTAAGTCGGCCCTTCGATATCTATGGATCTCCTGCAGATATCATATATAGCTTCATCGTCAAGAAACACTGCAACATCTATGTGTTCAATGAGAGAATGAGTGGAGAGCATTCTATTGTAAGGTTCCACAACAGAAGTTGAAACCTGCATGATTCGGATAATTGTTTGATTAATTGGTCAGATAATTGTTCGAGCATAGGGAAAAATCAAGCAACTAGGCTATATCTCATACATTTCCATGAAGTCTTCAGGGGATTACCTGAGGAGAAGGGTAAATGGTGAAACTAAGTTTCGACTTCTTCTAGTACAGTTACCAGCCAATTTTCGTATCCGGTCGAGGCAAAGGTCCACAATCTCCCTACCAACTGCAGCGTAATCATCGACGAAGTTTTAGTCGAGACACCACCATATCGAATCAAAATGTTATGTAAGAATTGCTGAACAGATGGTTGTACCAGTATAATGTCATCTAGCAAAGTTGTTAGCAGCATCTTCCTTTCCAGAAATAAGTTGTTCAGGTTGAAAGAGTTGTTTGTAAGTCCCAGCTCGAACTTCATCGATGAAGGTAGGCTCTAGAATATCGACAAATATAGCTTGGTACATGCTTGCCGGAACCGGTCTCGCTAAAGAATGTATTGAAGGCATCATGGCAAGCACCTATTAGACATCAGTTCCGAGCAAAGAAAAGACCTCATGCAACACAAAATGATGATGATGACATGAAACATGTAAAACATAGATATACAGGCATAAGCTCACCTAGGCATCATCCCATCAGATTCTTAGTCAATTAATATACATTAATAGCTATCCATTAATAAGATTTAATAAATAAATAGTTTTTTGGTTGAGAAAATGAAAGAAAATATTTTCAAAAGGAAAACGCAAGGCCTTTATAAACGGTGTGAAGGGCAGATAATTAATCACAAAATTTGCATGGAGATGATAAGATTGGAGGCTAATGGAACATTTACTATCTAATTATTATTCTTTTCTAGGTTGTTTTACTCTGATCATTTCAATTCTCAAATATATAGTTCATTCATAATTACAATTCTTTGGCTTTTTCTTAAAATAAATATTGTAGATATGTATCTAATAATATATATATATATATATATATATATATATTGTAAAAAGAATTAATTGATAGTTTAAAAAGGGGGGAATTCACGAGATAATGTTCTCGAACTTTTTTATTCACGATATAATGCACATTCCAGATTAATTGCTGGGATGGGGTGAATTCTACAGTGATCTCGTAGGACGCCATGCAATCCAGGCGATCTTGTAGGACGCCATGCAATCCAGGCGACATACCATACGGGTGACATACGAGACATACGAGCCATACAAGCCATATACGAGCCACGAGCCAATGGAGAGGTCGCCATGCAGTATTATACGAGGAGAGGTCGCCATGCAAACGAGCCAGCCAATGGAGAGGTCGCCATGCAGACGAGCCAGCCAATTACAAGGTCGCCATGCAGTCTGGGCGACCTTGTAGGTCGCCATGTAGTCCCGGCGACCTTGTAGGTCGCCCCGGCGTCACCTAGCTCACGAGACCATGCATGCACATGCAGCCAACATTACTTCATGTGCTCCTGCTCCCCGCTGCATGCCTACAGCTATTAATGCCATGTGATCCTAGCTCACGAGACCATGCATGCACTGAACCATTGATGTGGGTGAAATAATTGAGGCAGCCGGTTATATATGGGGTGTGCAAATCCCATTTTGATAAAAGAAAGATCTCACATAAAAGAAAGAAAGAAAGGGAGAAGAGATTGCAGCCGAGAAAGAAAGAAAGGGAGAAAGAAAGGAAAGTAAGAAGAAGAAAGGGAGATAAGGTAAATTTGTTTATATTTAAATTAGTTTATTATTATAAATGTTAATTAGTTTATTAGTTTAGGGTTATATGATTGTTAGTTTAAGTTATAGTATACATAAATTAAAAATTATTTAATTAGTATATGTTTGATAGTTATATAGTTAAAAAATAATTAATTAGTTTGTTTTGTTAATAGTTAGTTATATAAAAAAATTATTTAATTAGTTTTTGTTAGTTAAATAGTTAAGTTATATTTGTTTGTTGAATATATATTATATAAAAAATTAGTTAGTAAGTTTATTAGTAGTATATTATAATGAAAAAATAGTTTATTAGTTAGTTTTAGTTATATAAAAAAATATTTTATTAGTTGTTTAAGGGTTTGGTGTTTACGTTTAACTTATATTTTAAAAAGTTTAGTTTGTTAGTTTATTAGTTTATTATATTATAAGTTATTATATTAAAGTTTTGTGTTGAAAATTAGTTAGTTAGTTTATATTAGATTATATTAAATGATTTTTAAATATTGTTGTTTAATTTTTTTTACAAATTCATTCCAATGGCTGACCAAATTCCACTGTTGAGGCTTGACAATGAACATATTTCAAGTCATTTGGGAATAATGGTGAAAAAAATATTTGTTTAATGAATTATAATTAATAAATATTTGAATATTATTTTATGATTGTGATAATTTTTTTGAAATATTTAATTGTAGGAGGACGAGCAGCGAGTCCTTCGTCTTCGACTACATAAAGTGCCCAAGCCACACCCACTGATAGAAGAAAATTTGCAAGAGGCTGGATTTTGGTATATAACATTTGTGCGAGATTACAAGTTGGTCCCAGGTTTGATCAGTGCGTTGATTGAACGTTGGAGACCAGAAACGCACACGTTTCATTTGCCGTGTGGCGAATGCACTATAACTTTGGAGGATGTGGCAATGCAACTCGGGGTCCAAACTAATGGGATGCCGGTGGTAATGTCACATGAGTTTAATAAGGTGGAACAACTTTGCAACTTGTTTCTTGGGAAAGCGCCCGTACCACCAGAGTGTAAAGGATGGCGGGTGAGGTTGTCATGGTTGAAGAATGAATTTCAACTTCAATCAAATAGTACGGAGCACGAAATTATATATGCAACACGAGCATATATATTACAATTGATTGGGGGAATTTTGATGCCTGATAAATCCGGTAGTTATGTTCACACTCAGTATCTTCTTTTTTAACAAATTTTGAGAATTGTAGGCAATATAGCTGGGGTTCGGCGATATTGGCATTCTTGTATCATGAGATGTGCAAGGCGTCATTGGTCGTGAATGATAATAATACAGTAGAAATCGGTGGATGTCTGTTGCTGCTACAATCATGGGCTTGGCATAGACTTCCGTTTTTGACACCGATTAGTGGGACTGCGGTTGACTTTCCACTTGCCGGAAGGTAATATGAATCCTCTATTTTAATATAAAATATTAATTAAAAAATATTTATTTTGATTAAAATTATTGAACAAAATGTCTCTATTTTTGTTTTGATTGATATACAGATGGAGGCATAAAATTGAAGGCACAGGGTTGGTGCACAATAACATTAAAGAGTTCAGGTTGAAGATCGACATTAAGGCCAAAAAGGAGGTATGCATAATATGTATTTTTTAATTATTATTTAAATTAACATTAAGATCGACATTAAATTTTTTTTGTAATTTTACAGTTTAATTGGAGACCATACATGAATGAAGAATTATTTGCGTTGATACCGCACGATATTTTAGATGGGTTTCAATATTGGTGTGCTGTTACACCATTGATCAATTTTGCTTTTGTTGAGATCCAATTTGGGGATAGAGTGCTGAGGCAATTCCACTTCCACCAACCTATTCCGCGAAGTCCATGGGATCATGACCTCCTCCAAAACTTAGATGGTCGTCGTCCAGTGAATTGGGTTGAGACGCATGACGACCTGCACAGATTTGATGGTCGTCGTAAAGAAAGCGTTAATTGGGTTGAGAAGCATGCAACCTACATTAATGCTTGGAACAATAGGGCTTCATTCATGCCAACTCTTGACGCCATTCAAGACGAAGACTTTAATTTTGAGACTTCGGCTTACCTTGCTTATTTTTTGGATAATGGAAAGCCGTTCCTCACAACAATAGTAGAGAGGCGACAATTTTTGAGGTTTAAGAAAAGATTTGGTAAAGCTGAATACTCTCTACCGAGTGGGAGTGGGAGTTCATCTCTACAACCTGAAGCGGAAATGACCGATGTGGATAATAGCGCACCACAATCATTGCATCACGCAGTTGATGATTCTACTGTCCCGGCATACATACCAGAGTTTGTGCAGCCTGAGGCACCCATCTATTCTCCTACGTTTTCATCGACGTATGACTTTGAACACATGACAGTTCAAATACCCCCAATGAATGAGGGGGATGGGTACAATACTCCTGAGCCACAACGGCCACAACGTATCAGACGTCCGCCCCGACATTATCATTCAACAACACCCCGGCATCGACAACAATTGTAAACTCGTTTTCTATTTATTACAAATTATTTATTGAAATTAGACTAGTTTTTTTAACCTTAACAATGATTTTTAGTATCAAATCATTATTATTAGTATTAAATCATTAAATATTTAAATCATTATTATTAAATCATTAGTATTAAATCATTACTAAATTATGAAATCATTAGTATTAAATCATTATTATAAATAATTACTAAATAATAACTAAATAATTATTATAAAATCATTATTATAATAATTATTATCAAATCATTACTAAATCATCAAATCATTAAATATTTAAATCATTATCAAATCATTAGTATTAAATCATTATTATAAATAATTACTAAATAATAACTAAATAATTATTATCAAATCATTATTATAATAATTATTATCAAATCATTACTAAATCATCAAATCATTAAATATTTAAATCATTATTAAATCATTTTTATAATGATTATTACTAAATCATTTTTATAATGATTATTATCAAATCATTACTATAATGATTATTATCAAATCATTACTAAATCATCAAATCATTAAATATTTAAATCATTATTAAATCATTAGTATTAAATCATTATTAAATCATTAGTATTAAATCATCACTAAATTACTAAATCATTAGTATTAAATCATTACTAAATTATTAAATCATTAGTATTAAATCATTATTATAAATAATTACTAAATAATAACTAAATAATTATTATAAAATCATTATTATAATGATTATTATCAAATCATTACTAAATCATCAAATCATTAAATATTTAAATCATTTTTAAATCATTAGTAACAAATCATTATTAAATCATTAGTATTAAATCATCACTAAATTATGAAATCATTAGTATTAAATCATTACTAAATTATTAAATCATTAGTATTAAATCATTATTATAAATAATTACTAAATAATAACTAAATAATTATTATAAAATCATTATTATAATGATTATTATCAAATCATTACTAAATCATCAAATCATTAAATATTTAAATCATTATTAAATCATTAGTAACAAATCATTATTAAATCATTAGTATTAAATCATCACTAAATTATGAAATCATTAGTATTAAATCATTACTAAATTATTAAATCATGGACTGTATGGCTACCTATCCTGCATGGCCCAAAGTTGTTCAGTCCAAGCATGGACTGCATGGTGACCTTTGGCGAGCTGGGCGTGCATGGAGGTCGTTGGGCGTGCCTGGGCGTGCCTGGGCGTGCATGGGCGTGCATGGAGGTCGTGCATGGGCGTGCATGGAGGTCGTTGGGCGTGCATGGGCGTGCATGGAGGTGCTGGTAGGTCGCATGGCACGCATGGCGACCTACCAGGTCGCTGGGCGTGCATGGCGACCTAGTAGGTCGTCGGGCGTGCATGGCGACCTACCCCCGGGACTGTAGACCACACCACCTGAGCAATTAATCTGGCGATCCCACTATCTCGTGAAAAAAAATTTCAACGCATTATCTCGTTGATTTTGCCGTTTAAAAAGACAACATTTTAAAGTTTTTTCTCTTAAAAGTTTAATTTTTTTACGATAAATTTAAAGAACAACATAAATGAATCCTTAGAGAAATAAAAGATTGACAATAATGAATGGAAGGATTTTGAGGTATTGGACGTTCAATTCTTAATTTTATAATATTTAAGTATTATCTGAACATATTTTAATATCTATTAAAATGAAACAACCCTATTAGCTTAGTTGGTTAGAGTGGTGTGCTAATAACGCGAAGGCCGCAGGTTCTGAACCTGTTGGGCCAATTTATTCCTTTTATATTCCAACGGCGTCGTTTCCTTTATGTTTCTTTCAACCCTTTTTCCCAAACGGCGCCGCTTCCATATTTCAAAGGTCCATTTAAGGCGTCCACACAGTGTTGCACGGGCTGTAAACTAGAGAGTCGACTCGACTCGAAAATTCTGAAATAGAATTCGAATTTATTTGAAAATTTGTGGGCTTAAAATTTTTAAACTTGAAACGAAATCTAAATCATGAATTGAAGCTCGAAAAAACTAAAAAAAAGAAAAAAAATCTTATTTCGATTAAAACCTCAAACTCAAACTCGAACCTAAACCTTAAATACATGAAAACCTTATATTACATTTAAAAAAATCAACACATATATAAATGTTAATATTAGTAATAATTTTTTTTTAAAAAAAGTAAAATTTTAATATATTATATTTTCGAGTTGCTTTCAAGCTTTTCGACTCAAGTATTAAGTAGTTCATTTTAGCTCGTTAAGAACTCGAGTCGAACTCTAGTTAAGTATTAATCGAACTATAACCGAATCGATCTTAAGTAAATCGTGATCTGTCTTATCTCATTTACAAGCTTCACGCAATTCAACTTCCATTCTCTTATGTTTTTTTTTCTTCAAGTAATCACATTTTAAATCATCTGCTATATATATATATATATATTGGAAAACCTTTTTAGTGACGAAAGAGTGAAATATTATGCGATTGCTTGATCATAATTCCTAAAATTTACTTCGTTATATATATTATAAAATGAACAAAATTTCTGAGGGAACACACGTTTAAAATTTTATCTCGGTGCAAGATTATCGATCTATGTTCATCCGAATTTCTTCGCTCCTACGCAGATTAAAATTCTATTAAATTGCTCCTGCTCTTTGAGCTGTGATCTAGTTCTTTTTCTTTTGATTCTTGTGTCGTTGCTTGGTGAATTGAACAAATACGATGTAATTTTTTTAATCGAAGCAACTAGTATTATTAAAAAGTAAAATTATCTAAAATTATAATACGAGTTTATAACTATCATCGTACATTAAATACATAATTTGAATATTTTCTTATAATGTTAAAATTAATCAATTTAGATCATACAATGACCATACATGGAAAAAGGTTAAAAACTCAATCAAAAGACTCGAGCAAAAAATATATACGAACAAATCTGATTGCATTAACAAATGAACCACAAAAGGGATTAAGCTATTGAAAGTTCATCGAGAATCGCAAATCAGAGCTAAATGTCGCGAGAAACTATCACGAACGCAGAATTACATATTCAAATTCAATATGAGGGTCCATAGCAGTGAATATCAACAAGATTACAAGTAAGCACTATCTTGATCAGTCGTGGTGTTGTCAAATCTCACCCTGATAATATATAAATAAAAGAACGACCAAACAACTGAGAAAGAAAATGAAAACATGCCACAAAAACAAAGAAAAACACACCACAAAGGAAGAAATGTTCTTATTTAAAAATTTAAAAAAAGAAACAGAAAGAAAAGAAAACTGACGAACATCTGACAAGCGTCGAAACTGTTAAATAAAATATTCTTATTTCTCAAAGTAAATAATGGAAAAGAAGTATAGAGAAGTATGGTCAATCCATAGAGACTAAAGAGTTTCCAATATCGAATTGTCTTGATCTTGATTCAACGATTTAAATAAAGAAGGGTGTTTTGAAATAAAAAAAGTTAAAACCTTAAAATATTGAAAATAAAACAAAAGTCAATTTTTGAAAAGAAATAATGTAACGCCCCAAATATCGGTCTAGTAGTTTCATGTCGACCCAATAAATTAATTAATAGATTTATTATAACACGAGGGTCATTGGGTTCGAATTTGAGTTCAATCATGCAAGAAATTAGCCTTGTAAAAGAAGAAAGGGAATTTTTAATCGCAGAAATAATATGGAAGGGCCTAGAGTGTAATTTTTCCATTGAAGAAAAAATGGCTAATTTGGGGTGATTTTTCCTATTTTAGCCGTGGGTTTTATGGTGAGCCAAAAAGGGCTCATTTCCTTCTTCATGTTCTCTTCTCTCTTCACTTTCATTCTTCTCATTCTCTTCACTCAAGCAAGAACAAAAGAAAAAGGCTTCACCGTTCTTTATCTTTTTTTCTATCCGAAAAATCTAGAGGTAAGATTCTTAATATGGGGTTCTTAAGCTTCATGAAAAGCTCATAATCTTCTCCAATGGTGGTTTTGAGCTTCATAAAGGTTCTAAGGACGATTTAATCTCCAAGAGCTTCCTCTAATGTTTCCATTCGATTTTCTTATATTATATTTGTTAGTTTCCTTCCTTTTCATGTTAGAATCAATTTGTGGCTTTTTGGTTGGTGGATGAATGGTGGAAGAAACCCCTAAAGGCAAGGAGTGATAAAGTTGGTTTTTGGTGGATCTAGAATGGTATTTGGGTAGCTAGGAGTTAAGGTTACACACTATAACTCTTCCTTACTTCTTATATGTCATTTAAATGAGTGTGATTGCTTGTATAGTGTAGGAAAAGCATGTGGGGTTTTGATTCTTGATTTTTTGTTGTGGAAGTTTTGGATGTTATTCTAGTGAAAAAATGATGTATAATGACCCCTTATAACTTCTATAAGCTTCAAAAACAACTTAGACCTTAGAATAAGTGTTTAGGGGTGAGTTTGAGGGTGTTTTCTGAGTAAAATTGTGTGGTTTTGAGTGATAGTATCTATCCTATATGAACAATATTGTTCTAAGTGAAAACATGTGTTTTTAGGCCTCGGTATCAATACTGGATTGTTGGTATCGATATCGGGCCATTGGTATCGATACTGGGGGTTATAGTGTTGATATCGGATGCTCGATATCGAGACTAGTGCTCGATCTCGAGACTGTTGGTCTCCATACCGGAGGACTGGTCTCCATACCAAAGATTGAGTACCCATACCGGAGGCTTAATATCAATACCTAAAGTGTTTGAGTGACTTTAGGATGTCAAATAGACTTGAGAGCGAGGAACATAATATCGATTAAGATCGGACATCTAATTTGAGTGTGGGACGTCACTAAAATACCCTTAGGGCTGAAATTATCAATTTACCCTTATGTGCCTAAATGAATGAAATAACCTATACGAGTTACTTACGCATGATGAGTGTCACACCCCAAATTAGGGCCTAAAATTTTCTTAAATTTTTTTCGAGGATTATATTGAAATTTTAACTAAATTTAGGGACCTAAGTGAAATTATGATTAAATTCAAATCCATATTCATATAGTAACTAAAACTGAAGGACCTAGAGTGTAATTTTACCATTCTTTCTTTAATGCAGGTTAAAAAGCAAAAAAAAAAAAAAACCAGAAACTTTCCATTTCTAGAAAGTTTCAAATTTCTTTTTATCTCTCTTAAAAATTTTCCTCATTTGGAAGGAAACCTTTGATCGAAGTTTTGAAGTCGACCATTGCTCCGTTTGTTACACGTCTCACACCAGCATGTTCCTTTCGTCATCCCGAGTCTACCGTGTCCGTTTTGTCTCCGTTGCCTTCGGCGTGTGAAGGGGTGAAAAGATTAAGTTTCTGACGTTTCGAAATCCAGATCTCCGTCATTCACCACTGTGAACCGATCTTGGTAAGTGTCTTAAAACCCCTTAAAACATTAGTAGGTTTTTTCTGGAATTTTTTCAAACCTCGAAGGCCCTGCACGCGGCCCTACGCACCGCCCTTGCGCGTGGGGAATTCACACCTCTTGGTGGGTTTCCAAAATTGGGTCGATCCGACCTGACCCTCCTGTCTGCTCTAACCCGTTCCGACTCGTGTCTGATCCTACCTGGTTCGACCGTTAACTTTGACCAAAAAGTCAAAATTTTTGAAAAGTCATATTTTACGTTTTTCGACGCCCTGAGTTCGATTCTGTTATCTGTTTTTTTTACAAATTCTAACCCAAAAGCTTCGAATCGAGCCTGTTAATCCGAAAATGCTTAGTATTTTTAGTATTTTTGCTTATTTATTTGAGATTTGATTATGAAATTGATTCGAGAATATATTTTTATGAATGTACTCGTGTTTCACCCGATTGAGGGTCGGTTAGATCCAGTGTTTCCCGTCCTCCAGATCCACATTCCTTGAGAGTTACTCGTAGGTATCTTTAAATTGTTTAAAATAGGGATTATTATTATTATTATTCATATTAGGATTCCGATATGGATTTTACGATTCGTATGATCTAGCGTTACCGATGATCGTGATCGAGAGACTTAGTAATATGCTTTCTTATCAGACTACTCAGACCGGTACATGTATGTTTTTTGATGGTGTTATATTACTGTTTTAAACTATTCATATGAATTGTTTTAGATTTCTCATAATACTGAATATTTTTATGACACGATACCTGATTTTATGAATATTATTTATCTGGTATCTGATTTACTGTACATTTATGACATAATCTTTAATTTTTGTATTTTTTATTTGATTTCTGAGTCTGGAATATTTTCATGGTTTACTAAATTAAACTATCGTTTTCACTCAAATACATATATGTTTATTATTTTCATTGGGGGTATTATTGGAGGAAATATCTCATGCCCTAGTCTATGACTTGTAAGTCCTTACCGCAAGCTCCTCGGCTTTGTGTTCAGGGTAAGTCCTTACCGCAGGCTCTTTGGCTTTGTGCTTAGGGTAAGTTCTTACAGCATTATGACATGTGTATAAGGCTCTTAACTGGTGTATATGTGGATGTATAGTTTGGGGGAACCTACACATTATGGTGGTCAGACGAGGTAGTGTTCATATTTTTAAAACATGTTTGATAAATCAATTTTCCTAAAATATTTTATCTGTATGTTTTTATACACCGTAAGGAGAACACTAGGATTTTTAGCTCATTCTTTAAATTTTAACCTTGTTAGATAGTAGTAGACCGTAGACTAGCAAACTTGGCATCAAGAGGACCGACTATCTCTATTTTGGTACCATTGTATATCTATATATAACTTTTTATTATACTTTCGTGACACTTGTTTTTGCTTTCGTCTCGATATATTTGTACTACCGGTATTTTTCTATGTATATGTTTTATATGATTTTTTTTATACATGTATATATTGATATATGGACGTTTATCGTATGAACTTTTCTTATGACTAATTTCATATTATATTGTATATGGATTTGAATGTTATTTTAAATATGAAAAGAAATTTATAAATAAGATATGTAATCGCCTAGATTTGGGCATAACGTCCCGGGTCTAGGGGGTTACACTTGGTGATATCAGAGCTTTCGGTTTTAAACACTCGGATTGTGGATGAGTCATAAAATCTGGATTTTCAAGATATTTTTATATTTTCAAAAACTGTGTCACCTTATTTTATGAGTTTAAATATATTTGATATTTCTGATGTTAGTCTAACTTAGGTTCAAATTCTTTTTGCAGAGCCTTGTATATTTATCTGATGAGTGTTGTTAGAGGTCGTAGGTCAGGCCGTGGCTATGGTCAAGGGCGAGCGACTCGATATTCTATTACTATAGATGATCTGATGTCACCGCGAGATCCTCCTGTTCTACATGTAGATCCGCCTATTCATAGAGATGATCTGATTACACATGCGAAAGTCCCTCCCATCGCTGAGGACGAGGACAATGATATGAATGTGGATTCCATTAATAGAGATGTCTTTCGCATGTTCAGGAGAGTTTCTAGAGTCTCTGGTAATATGTTTGTGGCTGATATTTTGAAGTCTTTGGTAATTGCTGGAGTAGTTTTGTTCGAGGACATTACTGGTGGACCTCTGACTAACGCTGAGTATTTGTTGGAAGATACAGAAAAGATTATGGATGAGATGAACCTGAGGACTGAGCAAAAGTTAAAGGGGGCCCTAATTAAGCTAAAGAAATAGAGTTTTCGGTGGTGGAAATCGATTTCCGGTAGCATTATGGGAAATCAGTTGAATTGGGATCTTTTCAAGGCATGTTTTAGAGTCTCTATATCGGAGAGAGATACTTACAGGAGCAACGTCATGAGTTTCAGAATTTAGAGCAGGGTGATAATTCTGTCGTAGATTATGGGATTGAGTTTATCAGGTTGAGTCGCTATGCTACTGGACTTGTTGATACTGAATCAGATTGGTGCTTGAGGTTCAAGAATTGACTCAGGTATGAGATCAGGAGTCGAGTTGCTACCCACCGAGAGAGAAACTTTGATGCATTGGTTGATATAGCCAAGACTGCTTATGAGATAGAATGAGTGGGTATGGAGCGTAGGAGAGATAAAGACCGAGATCGAGACTATTTTAGAATGCCTTTTGGGTCTGTTGACTCTTCTGCACGCCCCAACAAGAGAGGCAGTATGAGTGTCGGGCATGTAGCGTCAAGTTCGTAAGTTATGACGTCTTCTATTAAAGGTGGTCCTTTTAGATCGTAGCCTTTGCTATTATGTGAGCACTGTGGGAGACGTCATTTTGGTAAATACGGGAATAAGTTGGGTATCATTTTTAGATGTGGTTCTGGTGACCATCTCCTGAGAGATTGTCCATATCCAGCTTATACAATTCAGACACCAGCTCGTACTCCCACTCGTACTCAGAGTACAGTTCAGACTCCAACAGGGGGCCGTAGTCAGGAAAAAGCATCGGGATTGAGTAGTAGAGGCTGAGTTTCTCAGAGTAGGGGTCCAGCCAGATCTGAGGCATACAACCTGCATTGGTTTACGCTGCTAGATGTCGACAGGACTGCGATGATCATGATGTGATTACAGGTACTATTACTATTCATTCAGTTCCGACTTTGCATTATTTGATAATAGTTATACCCATTCCTATGTGTCACATTCTAATTCTGAGGGTCTTAATATCTCGGCTGAGAATACTGAGAGTTCAGTGACAGTTCAAAGTTTCGTAGGTAAGACTATAGAGCTAGATTATATTTTTAGAGGGTGTCCTATAGAGATCCATGGGGATATCTTTCTAGTCGACTTAATGGAGTTACCTTTAGAGGAGTTTGACTTGATTCTTGGCATGGATTGGTTGAGAAAACATCTAGTTAATCTTAATTGTGAACCCAAAAGAGTTATTCTGAAGACTCCGGATAACCGAAAGATTGTGATGATCAGGGAAGGTCATGGATTCCGGACGAATGTTGTGTCTACTTTGGTAGCTAAGAGGATGATCCATAAGAGTTCCGAGGCATTTCTTGCTTATATTCTAGTTACTATAAGTTCTCAATCTAACATTGAAGGCATACGGATTGTTAGGGAATTTCCCAATGTTTTTCCTGAAGAGTTTCCTGGATTACCGCCGGATAGAGAAGTTGAGTTTAAGATTGAAGTCTATTATGGTTCCACCCCAATTTTGATGCTTCTTATCATATGGCCTCAAAGGAGCTTAAGGAACTGAAAGTCCAACTCCAGGGGTTGTTGGATAGGGGAATCATTCGACCTAGTGTTTCACCGTAGGGGAGCTTCATTTCTCTTTATCAAGAAGAAAGATGGGACATTGAGACTCTGTATTGATTATAGGAAACTGAACAATCTTACGGTTAAAAAAATATCCTCTGCCCAGGATTGATGATCTGTTTGACTAATTTTGAGGGCTTCTATCTTTTCAAAGATAGACTTGAGGTATGGTTATTACCAACTCAAGGTGAAGGATTCTGATGTCCCAAAAACTATTTTCCTTACTCGATATGGGCATTACGAGTTTTTATTGATGCCAATAGGGTTAACTAATTCTCCTGCTTCTTTTATGGATCTTATGAATTGGGTGTTTCAACCTTACTTGGACCAATTTGTAGTTGTGTTCATCGATGACATACTGGTGTATTCTCAAACTGAAGTAAAACATGATGAGCATTTAAGGATTGTTCTGCAGACTCTGAGGGAAAATAAGTTATACGGCAAGTTGAGAAAGTTTGAGTTCTGACTTAGCGATGTGTTTTTTCTTTGGCATATCATTTTTACTGAGGGTATCTGGTGGATCCAAGTAAAGCGTAGGCTATTCAGAACTGGAAGCAACCCAAGAACGTCTCATAAATCCGTAGTTTATTGGGCTTAAGTGGTTATTATCATCGTTTCATTGAGGGGTTCTCCATTACTGCAACTCCTATAATGAAACTATTAAGGAAAGATGTTCTATTTGTCTGGTCTGAGGACCAACAAGCTAGCTTTGAGAAACTGAAGACTATTTTGACTCAAACTCCAGTGTTGATTCAGCCTGAGTACGTGAAGGATTTTTCTATCTATAATGATAATTTTCTCTCTGGATTAGTATGTGTTTTGATACAAGATGGGAAGGATGTCGCTTATGCGTCACGTCAGTTAAAGCCGTATGACTACAACTATCCCACTCACGATCTGGAGTTAGCTGTCGTGGTTTTCGTTTTGAAGATATAAAGACATTATCTATACGGAGAAAATTGTTATATCCATACCGATCATAAGAAATTGAAGTATCTGCTTACTCAGAAAGAGTTGAATTTAAGACAGCGTCACTGATTGGATCTTCTAAAAGACTATAATTATGAGATAGAGTATCATCTAGGGAATTCTAATGTGGTGGCTGACACCTTAACCCCTTATGTCATGCATACTGGTAGGGACAAAATGTATAAGAATCTCAAGGAGCGATACTTTTGGAGTGGCATGAAGAATGATATTTCAGATTTTGTGGCGAGGTGTCTGACTTGTCAACAGGTTAAGGAAGAGCACAAATATTCATCGGGACTGTTGAAGTCTATTAAGATTCCTGATTGGAAGTGAGAGCTTATTACGATGAACTTCGTTACTGGTCTTCCTCTGACTCCTTCCAAAAAAGATTCTATTTGGGTGATTGTGGATCTACTCACCAAGTCAGCTTATTTTATTCATGTTTGGGTTAATTATTCTTTAGACAAGTTGGCTAAATTGTATATCTCTAAGATCGTTAGACTCCACAGTGTTCCATTGTCCATCATCTCTGACTCAGATCCGAAGTTTACTTCTAGGTTCTAGAAAGCTTTGCACGAGGCTCTAGGTACTCGTTTGAATTTCAGTACAGTTTTTCACCCACAGAATGATGGTCAGTTTGAGCGAGTGTTTTAAGTGCTGGAGGATATGTTATGGGGTTGTGTGATTGACTTTCGTGGTAGTTAGGAAGATTTCTTGCCTTTAGCCAAGTTTGCTTACAATAACAGTTACCAGACAAGTATTCGCATGTCACCATATGAGGCTCTATATGGACATCAATGTCGTACTCCTATATGTTAGATCGAGTTGCATGATAAGAAGACATTGGGTCCAGAGCTAGTTTGAGAGACTGAAGATACTGTCAGATTGACTCGTGATCATCTGAGAGAGGCGTTTGATAGGTAGAAGTCATATGCAGATCAGTGACGGAAAGATGTTGAATTTGAGGATGTGGATCAAGTTTTTCTGAAAGTATCTCTATGGAAGAAAGTTTTGATATTTGGATGTAAGGGTAAATTAAGCCCGAGACTTATTGGTTGTATCGTATTCTGAAGAGAGTCGGACTTATTGCTTATCAACTTGAGTTGCTTCCCCTGCTCAGTCACATTCATGATGTTTTTTCATGTATCCATGTTAAGGCGATATCGTCTAGATCCAGATCACATCATTCAGATTGAGGAGGTAGAGTTGAGACCTGATTTGTCCTATGAGGAGGAGTCCATTAAGATTTTAGATAGGGATAAGAGAGTTCTTCATAATAGGCATATTCTAATGGTCAAAGTTCAATGGAGTAACTGTGGACCCTCATAAGCTACTTGAGATATTGGAGTCGATGGAGGCTCATTTTCTACATCTGTTTCCATCAGGCAAATTTTGACGATGAAATTTCTTTTAAGTGTGGAGAGTTGTCACACTCCAAATTAGGGCCTAAAATTTTCTTTAAAAAAAATTCGAGGACTAATTTGAAAATTTAACTAAATTTAGGGAAAAAAGTGAAATTATGATTAAATTCATATCTATATTCATATAGTAACTAAAATTGGAGGACCTAGAGTATAATTTTACCATTTTTCTTTTATGCAGGTTTAAAAGCCAAAAAACCCAGAAAGTTTCCATTTCTAGAAATTTTCAAAAAACAAATTCTCTCTCTTAAACATTTTCTTCATTTGGAAGAAAATCTTTGATCAAAGTTTTTCCGCTGACCATTGCACTGTTTTTGACACGTCTCACACCATCGTGTTCCTTGTGTCGTCCCGAGTTCATCGGTGTATGCTTTGTCTCCGTTGTCTCATGCATGTGAAGGGGTGAGAAGGATTAAGTTTTCGACGTTTCAAAATTGAGCTCTCCACCATTCACCGAGCTTGGTAAGTGTCTCAAAACCCCTTAAATCACCAGTAAGATTTTGTTTTGGATTTGTTTCGACCCCTAGAGGCCCTGTACGCTCCCCCATGCGCCGCCCCTATATGTAGGGAAGTCTCATCGACTAGTGGGTTTCCAAAATTGGGCTGATCTGACCTGGTCTGCCTATCCGACCCGTTGTCTGAGCCGACCCAGTCCAACTGTTTACCGGTCGTTGATCGTTGACCGCCCGTTAACTGATCGTTGACCATTGACTTTGACCAATATGTCAAAATTTTTGAAAAGTCATATTTTATTTTTTCGACGTCCTGAGTTTGATTCCACAATCTATGTTGCCAAATTCTGACCTGAAAGCTCGAATCGAGCCCGTTAATCCAAAAAAGCTTAGTATTTTTAGCATTTTTGCTTATTTATTTGGGATTTGATTGTGGAATTGATTCAAGAATATATTTTTATGAAGGTACTCGTGTTTCACCCGAACGAGGGTCGATTCAATCAGTGCTTCCCGTCCATCAGATTTGCACGATCCGCGTTCCTTGAGAGTTACTCGTAGGTATCTGTAAATTGTTTAAATAAGGATTATTATTATTATTATTATTATATTATTATTATTATTATTATTATTATTATCATATTAGGATTCTGATATGGATTTTCTGATTTGTAGGATCTAGGGTTGGCGCTGATCGTGATCGGCAAATTCAATAATAGGCTTTCTTATCAGACTACTCAGGTCATTACAAGTTTGTTTCCTGATGATGTTACATTATTGTTTTAAACTGTTCATCTGAACTTTTTTAGATTTATGATAATACTGAATATTTTTATGACACGATACCTGATTTTTCAAATATTATTTATTTGATATTTGATTTACTGTACATTTTTGGCATGATCTCTGATTTCTGTATTTCTTTATCTGATTTCTGAGTTTAGAATATTTTCATGTTTTACTAACTTAAACTACTATTTTCAGTTGAATACATATATTTTTATTACTGTCATTGGGAACATTATTGGAGAATATATCTCAGACCTAGTCTATGACTTGTAAGTCCTTACTGCATGTTCCTCAGCTTTGTGCTCAGGGTAAGTCCTTACCGCAGGCTCCTCGGCTTTGTGCTCAGGATAAGTCCTTATTGTCCTTACCCTATGTGTATAAGGCCCTTATCGGGTGTACAGGTGGGTGTATGGTTATATGGAACCTACATATTTTTATGATCAGATGAGGATAGTGTTCATATTTTTAAAACATGTTTGATAAACCGATTTTACTGAAATATTTTATTTGTATGTTTTTGTACATCGTAAGGAGCACAGTAAGATTTTTGGCACATTCTGTAAATTTTAACTTTATCATATAGTAGCAGGTCGTAGACTAGCAGACTTGGCATAAGGAGGACCGATTTCCTCTATTTTTTACCACTGCATATCTGTATATACCTTTTTGTTATACTTTGTGACTTTTTTTTGCTTTCATCTTTATATATTTGTACTACTGATATTTTGCTATGTATATATTTTATAGGGTTTTTCTGATACATGTATATATTGATATATGGACGTTTATCGTATGAACTTTTCTTATGACTAATTTCATATTATATTATATATGAATTTGAATATTATTTTGCATATGAAAAGAATTTTTTGAATAAGATATGTAATCGCCTAGATTTGGGCATAACGTCCAGGTCGGGTCAAAGGTTTACAATGAGAGTGTATCAATCGTCCCTTTAATTCAAGGGTGAATCGATGGAAAGCATGATGAGAATGAATAGAGTATTGCCACTAAATTGAAAACCCTAGTCAAACGTCAGATTAACAGATAACCCAATAAGAGAATAGTAGTAACATGTTTCTAACTTGTCTATACTATATGTAGATCATTAAATGTGCATATATGGTTAGTTAAGTTCATGAAGCGTGCTAGAGTAAATCCATGGTAAATTCCATATTTGATGTTTTTAAGCATGAAAGATTAATCATTTTGTTCCCTAAGACCTCAATTAAAACTCTAATAATGTTTTCTAGCCTTAGTATGACAAATGGGTGAGTTTGGGATGCAATTTTATGCCAAAACATGGCACTTTAGGTCATGTTGTCTTCGAGTAGTGTAAAAACAAGGGCATTTTGTGAGGATAGTATTGATACTCTCTAAAGGAGTATTGATACTAATAGTATGATTTTAGTACTCAAGGGGTCATTTCGATACCGGTGGTAATTTAAGGATTACAATAGTTATTTTTGGTACCAATACTCATGGGAGTATATATACCAAGGGTAGAGTATTGATACTCCTCATAGGGGTATCAAATACTGAGGTATTTTTCAAAGCATCGAAGCTATTTTTGGTATAGGTACTCGGGGTAGTATCGATACCCACCCATGGGAGTATCGATAATGAAGGTTTTTTCCAAACATTAAAGTTATATTTGGTATCGATACTCAGAGTGAGTATGATACCCATGGGTCAGTATCGATACTGCTGGTACAATATCGATACTGCTGGTACAATATCGATACCTTCATCATGGATTTGGCAAATTTTTCAGTTGGTTCAAATGTTCGGATTTGGGGGTTTTGAGGTTGTATAAGCTTTATGTACCCGAATACAAGTGAAAACAATTAAAGTAACTAAGGAAACGGTCAGGATACCCGAGTTACTGTACAATTATGACGTTTGACTTGTATGTTATGATATCTAGATATATTTGACCAGGTATGTATCTAATTGATGTAAAATTCTATATCGCACCCAATGCTCGAGAGCCTACATGGGGGTTCAAAATGTGAGTTTTCGATGCACTTAAAATTTCAGACTTCATCCCGAAACTCTCAAGTAGACAATATAAACTAGGGATATGAGTTCCGATGCACGTAAAATTTTGGTTCTTACCCTGAGGCTATCACGTTTCAAGATATATTGGTATGTTGTCCGAGATGCACGTAAAATTCATCCGACCACATTGCTATACCTATCTCATGTTTGTTGATATACTTCTACATAACCATGACATACTAGTTAAAATAGGGGTGTTGTCCCGAGATGAATGTAAAATTCCTCTGACTACACCACTAGACTTACCTCAACATGTTTTTGAGTGTATTTGTATGCACATGTCTTCATTTGTTATCATAATCATTTAATGAATGCATGTAGTATGATAGAGGTATTGTGTGACACAAGGCTTGCGAGCTCAGCATTCGGAATGTGTTTCCATTCACATGTTTCAAGTTTCGTGGAGTTCGATGGGAGAATGACATCATCAGATGAGTCTTAGCGGAGTACCAGAGTACAGTGATGACGACTTAGTGAGCATGTAGAGGTCATGATTTAAAATTAGTTAGCTTGTAGCATTTTAATTATTTACTCTATTTATCGAGTTTATAAATTGGGGCACTATTTTTGTAAATTTTTGTGATTTTATACCTTGTATAAATATTTTGAAGTGAGTATGGTTTCAAGGAAAAAAATTTGTGTTAACCACTTCGATTATCCCATGTGACATTCGAATCCGTGGGATTTTGGTATTACAAAACAATAAAATGAAAATTACCTCAAGTTTCGCTTTGCCTCAATTCCAATTGATTATTGAAAGAGATTTTATTTCGGGATAAATGCCAATTACAGTCTACAAGGCCCAACTCTTGGAACTTACTTTTCTCTCTAGTAAACTGATATTCCAAGTCTATATCTGGAATTCATTCCTTGCTGGACTAACCACGACTACCATCGTTAGCACCAATACAACTTAAAGCGCTGGGAAAGCCCGAATCAGGTTATGGTGTCTCAATAAGAATCGAACCTGATCTCAATTCACCTTAGCGGATCACCATTAAGTTTGTTCATAGGAAGTCGAATTACGACCAACTAATTCTTCCTCTCAATAGTAAATCAAAACAATATTCAAACCAATGTCGACTTTTTAAAATGAAAGTGTCGAGATTTTTAAAGGAAAAAGCGATTGCCAATCTAAGTTTTCAGAAAATCAAGAATGTTATATGAAGATATTAAGTGCTTTTCAATTCTCACAATAGGAACAGAGTCATCTCTAAGCCTTTTGCTAAATGAAAATTTAGCTAAGCATGATTCAAATCATACTTAGTAATTTTGAAAAGAAAATAAAAACTTAAAGTAAAAATAAAAGTTGAAAAAAAATAAAACCCTAGAATTTTATAAATAAAAAAAAGATAAGCACATCTTCAAAAGTTTACCCAAATAGGGTATTTATAGCGTTGAAATATCCTAAATATAGAACAAATATTCAAAAATAAAAATATCTTAAAAATAATCTAAAAGATAAATCTTAAAGTATTTCACATTAAAACTTAAATTCCTAAAATATTTATGCTTGTCAGTCTTCCAGAAGGTACTGATTGGGCTGTCTTCTAGAAGTTGCTACTGACTGGATGATCCAAATCTACCACGTCGGAGACTATCATACCTCAAGCCATGCTCAAGACTCAAACCACAATTCCTTAAATAAAAAAATATAAAATCCGCCTTTTTACTATTGGTTCTGGAAAAATAAGTACCTACACAAAAATAAGCAAAACATGACCAAATCAATAGTATAAAACCAACAACGAGGAATAATATCAACAAAATAAATCTTAATTTGAAGATTCATCAAATTCTCCCTCACTTATCCAACCTCAAGCATGCTTCAATTAATATCTCAAAATCTCCATTTACCATCCATCACTTCGCCTTATATCTTACAACACTATCCAAGTCAAGTCCACAACAATTATTCAAATCAAAATATCAATCAAGTGGAAAGCACATATAAGATAAAATCAAGCAAAATCATGACATCCCTTTATCTATCAATCTCAATGCAACCAAACTCAACACCTTCATAAGGATTCACTCAATTCACTCAAAGTGTTTTCGAGTGTAAAACTCTCAAAGACATAACACAATCAAAGGGTCTTAAAATATGGGGTGTAATGGGACACAGTTAAAGGTATGATAAAGGCAAAAACATGGGCTAATGATAAAGACAAAAGAAGCACATATAATAGAATAAAGTCCATGAAATAAAAAAAATTAAATCAATCAATAAAGAAAATGAAACAAACTGCAAACAACAATTTTTTTTTGCTTTTATATTTTTATTTCTTTTTTCATTCGATTTTTCTCCTTTTTCTTTTTTTTAACCTGTTTTTCTTTTTATTCCTTTTTTATCATTGAACATAAAAATTAATGGAGTAATTCTTTCTCTTGTCCTGACAAAGGTAGAAAAGAGAGTTAAATAAAAAAAGCTCAAGTTTTAAAATATGGTAAACCAAATAAGGGGAAATGGCTAAAAATTGCTAACAATGGAAACAAATGGTAGACAATTTTTAGGCGAAGAGTGGGTAATTCCTAAGTGCCCCTATCATATTAAAGCATCAAGCTCAAATGTAATCTCAATATCCATTTAAGAAAAAGATCTAGAATATTGATGACAGGTTCGACACACTCAATCAAACAAGAATATAAGTAAAAATGTAATGAATTACTCTTTTAGGTTCAAATCTTACTGGAATGTGTAACATGAATTAATTCATGTGCATTTTAACTAATAAACTCATTGGATATCATATAAAAAAAATTCAAGAAAATCACTAATCATGTCATCCACTATCATGAATCCTAATTCAAACAAAAGTGTATTCCCAACAAGCATAGCTATCTAAGATATTCAAAAAAGCGAAGAATGTTCAACAAAAAAAATCAACATACCCAACTAAAGCGTACTAAATTCCAAGCACACAAATATTCAAGGAAAATTTTGAATCAATTCTCTACCCCACTTAAAGCGTATTGTCCCGATACAAAAAGGAGTAAGTAAACTGTGTAATATCGAAAGTGGATGGAAATAAACGAGCATTGAGATGAGTTCTATAAAGACCCGTAATAAGAGGATGATTTGATCGAATGACGATCTCAAAAGCCCTGTCAAACCAAAATCCCAGATTTACCTTCCTACCGGATAACATACAACCAAGGAATAATAACTCAACCTTACTCAATAAAGAAGAACAATCGTTTCTTCCTAGGTAGTTATATGCTAAAAAAATGGAATTAAGAAGAATTGATTGTCGGCATCGAATGAAATGATGAAGATGAAGCCCAAGATAGAGGATGCGCGATGAACGTGGTTGGCTTGTGTGACGGGGAGTTGTACGGTTGTGGTTGCCTTCGACCGCGGTGAAGAGTGGGCAATGGCACAGGTTCAGAGTCCCTAGAGACGAAGAATTGATTGTCGGCATCGAATGAAATGATGAAGATGAAGCCCAATAGAGGATGCGCGATGAACGTGGTTGGCTTGTGACGGGGAGTTGTACGGTTGTGGTTGCCTTCGACCGCGGTGAAGAGTGGGGCAATGGCACAGGTTCAGAGTCCTAGAGACTTCCAAGCAGTGGAGCAGTGCAATAGCATCATCCATGAAACGACGGTAAGGAATCGTCAGTTCCTTAGTTTGTGTTCGTACCATGGTAGATTATGGTGAAACAACGGTGCGAGAGCACAACATAACGAGAGTCCACCGACGTTGTACGAGCAACGGATAAACGGCGAGGAGAGAATGAGTTTCAGGTGTGGCTGTGAGGAGGAAATACAAAAAGAAATGTGGGAGTATGTTGTTTTTGAATGGAAGAAAGAAAGGAAAAAGAAAATAAGGGGTTGTTATTTAGCACGTGGTTTTGATTTAAACAAGGAATGAATCATTCTTGGTGCAATAGTTGGTTAAATAGGGAATAGATGGGTACAGATTTTGTTTAGATGAAGAGGTTTTGAGATAAAGTGGGACCCGGTATGTAAAAGATAGAGGTGGTTGATTTAAAATGGCGTGTGAGACCTTGAAGAAATAAAAATTGGGCGGTAATGGAAGATTTAGAAGATGCTAACGTGCGACAGAGTGGTTTTTTGGGAGATACTAATGTGCGTCGTTTAATTAACGGTGCCAACAAAATGAGGTGTCTGGTGGTGCTGCTCGCGCGATATACTATTGCAGGGGTCAAAAATTTGCAGTGTTCGATTAAAATCCCTGAAACATGCTCCATTTAAGTTTAATAAAAAATTCGGGGACTTGAAATTCAAGAAAAAAAAATAAATAAAAAAAAATAAATACAAAAAAAAAAATTAAGAAACGAAAATAAAAAGGGGTTAGCTCTCATTAGAGCACTTTGTTTAACGTCGTTTAGCTCGACGACCTGGTTCAAACTGTTATTTTAAAACGAGTTATTAACCAAACAAACTTGATGGATCTTGTAGTAAGGCTTTAACCATTGACCATTCACCTTGAAATAATTTAAGAGTTATCTTAAATTTTAAATGCGCTATATGAGAATACATGTCCACGGTAAAAAAGTCCTAGCCACTTCGAACTTTCCTGCAAAAAAAATTTAAGCTTTGAGTTAAAAGTAAAACCTTTTTCCCAATATGAAAAGATTTAAAGAAATTTGACGACCATGAAATTCTTTTGTTTTATCTTGGTAGATCCGGCACTATCATAGGCATTCCTACGAATTTTTTTCCAGTTCATGAATGTGAAGTTTCCTAGTTTCGCCAACCACATCCATATCTATGTTGCATTCCTTAACCCCCCAGAAAGCTTTATATTTCAATTCAACGGCAAATGACACGATTTTCGAAGGCTAAGCGGTATGGTGACAAGTCGATGGAACCTTATTAGTTGTTTAATATGCCTATAAGGCATCAGTCAACTTCAGCACTAATCGTTACGATTCAGTATGATGATTTTTTCAAGAATCGTCTTGATTTCTCGATTTGATATTTTGTCTGTCCATTCTTTTGGGGATGGTAAGTTTGGTGATTCTTTGTGTTATTTCATACTTCTTAATAAGCGCCTCGATGATTCGGTTAACAAAGATCGTTCTTGATGTGTCAAACTGAAAAAAATAAAATTCTTTAGATAGTCCACAACAGTTTTAGCATCATATTATGGGTAGCTCCTAGGTTCTACCCATTTCGATACATAGATTGCAAGTATGATGTAACGTTTCCAAGGAAGAAACGAAAGTCCTATGTAATCGTTCTCTATACGTAAAAAAATCGTAATGTAAATTAGATTACAGTTTTTTATTCATTCGGATTAAACTACCTATGCGCTGACAATTTTTTATAAGATACACAAAAAATATATGCATCACGAAAAATGTTAGGCAAAAAAAATCCACATTCCAAAATTTTATGCACAGTTCGCTTTAATCCAAAATGACCTCCACAAGAATAAGAGTGAAAAAACTAAGTATAAAATTTATCTCGCTTTTTGCAACACATTAACAACTTACTTGATTCAAACAATGCTTTCAAAGGTATGGATCATCTTAAATGTAGAATAGGGATTCCCACTTGCTTCATGTTACCTCATAACGCGATAATTTGAAGGTAGTACTATAGTGGCTAAATAATTAACCATAATCACTACCATGGAAGGACTCCATGTCCATATATAAATTTCCTCTAGGAACTCTTCTTGAATTGATACATCAACTGTTGAGATGGGTAATCGGCTTAAATGACCAGCCATTAAGTTTTCACATCCCTTCTGTCGTGATTTCAAGATTAAACTCTTGTAAGAGTAAAATCCATCAGATTAAGCACAGTTTTGCCTCCTTCTTGCTCAGCAAGTATTTCAAGGCTACATGATCAGAAAAAATGTAACACCCAAATCCGATTAAAACGAAACCTGGTGGGTTGGGCATTACCACCGAAGTGGCAAACCTAAATTTTTTTTTAAACTTTTCATTTTTCAAAACAAAATCCATCACATTTAAAACAAAATGAAGTAATATTAATTGAGTTTACAAACTGGGGAGCTCCCAAAAATAAATATCAAAATACAAAAATCCAATAGTTATGACTCGAAAAAAAGGGTCTATGCAAATGCATGCCCACGACAATAATCAAGACATACTCTATGCTGCTGAAATATGGAATCTAATTGACTTGCGATAAGCTCCCGAGGTTCGGTACCTACTAACTTGTGAACGGAAACAATTTCGAATGCTGAGCTACGAGCTCAGTGCCATATAAATGACTTCACTATACTACATGTATCCAAGAACTACAAATGTTTAGCAAGTTAAGTAATGATGCAACGAAATGCATTAAGCATATATCAAAGCATACGGATATGTAACAAGCATAATGAGAATTATAATAAGGGTTTCCATTAAATCACGAAAGTGCCTTAGCACTAATACTAAAGTGCAATGTTTTTAAAACCGAACCAGACATTGAACCGTGAGGTACTGGTTCACTGGTTCAACCGCGGTTGAACCGGATTTTATATAAAATATTTTTTTAATTTACATAATTTTAAAGCAATATTAATATATATGTAACACTTTTTTTAAGTTTACAATATTAAAAGGTATAAAAATATCACAAGTCATAACATATATAAATTAAAAACCATAAAATCAAGTGAAACAAAATGATTCAACTACAACATAATATTTAAGGTAAAACATATTAAATAATAAATATAATTATATAACTATAATAAAAAAATAAAATTGGGGCTTAAAAAATCATAACAATGATGTCATTTGGTTTAATTTAAAAAAACAATCTCACATGGCTAAGAAACATAGAAGAGCATCCCAAAAGTTTAAAGAGTAAAATATGAGAACAAAACAATCTCACATGGCTA
Organism: Hibiscus syriacus; assembly: GCF_006381635.1. Lineage (NCBI taxonomy): Eukaryota > Viridiplantae > Streptophyta > Magnoliopsida > Malvales > Malvaceae > Hibiscus > Hibiscus syriacus. Next base: position 3,307,306 of record NW_024063485.1, on the reverse strand, counting down.
AGAAACATAGAAGAGCATCCCAACTTACTTCTATAAATAATAGAGGTAATTTGACATTCAAAATCATGGAGCCTTTTGGTGAGCACAGAGTGAACTATTCTTTCGCTTCAATTGAGCTCAAATTTTAGGCTTCAATTGAACTTCTAAATTTTTTTTTGAGTTCGAGCCTTTTCGAGTTCAAGTTTTAATATTATATTTCGAGTTCGAGTTGAACTTGATAATTTTTAGCTCGTGAGTTTTTTAGTCGAGTTGAGCTTACTTTTAAAGTTTTTGAGTTCGAGTCGAGCTCGACAATACTCAAATTTGACTTGGCTCGTTGACCAAACGACATCGTTTGGTTTAATTTTTTTAAAAAAAAAGTGAACCAGCGGTTCAAACCGGTTTTTCGATTTTTAGCCGGTTCATCCCGGGTTTACCGGTTTTCGGCCGGTTCTACCGATTTTTAGTCGGTTCATTGTCAGACCAGTTTTGTGAGGTAACCGGACCGGACAGGCCATCGGTTCACGGTTCAACCGGTTGAACCGGCCGGTCCGATCCGTTTTTGATAACCATGCTAAAGTGCCTCAGCACTGGTACTAAAGTGCATTCACAATGATAAAAATGTTAAAACAATGGGGAAGAGAATACATATATCTCTACTCACATATTTGAATAGTACATTCATACTCTCAAGTAGCTTGAGTGTCTTCATTGTTTCCCCAGCATCAAACAAAGGCTAGTTTTATACCACATAATTTAGTGTTGTTGTTCATAAAGTTTTCAAATATTATTCTCACTTGTAGTCTTATTTAGAACCCTTAAGCTCTTATAATCCTCCTTTTTACACTTACTAAGTTAACCGAATTTTCTGCCCAAAACAGAACGTTAATACCAATACTCAGTCTGTCAGTATCGATATTAGCATTAGAGTATCAATATTGACCTTAGTATCGATACCAAATTTAGCTTTGATGTTTCAATTTAATTCGCAGTATCGATACCTCGATGGAAAGTGTTGATACTCACCCCCATGGTATCGATACCCCCATGAGTATTGGTACCAAAATTGTATATTGTAATCCTTAAATTGTTACCAATATTGATACTACCCTCTGAGTATCAATACCAGACCCTGAGTATCGACTCCCATTAAATGAGTATCGACTCCCTTTAAATGAGTATCGATACTTACTTCATAATTCCCTCATTTTTAGCCCATATAAAAGGACATTATCGGTACTGTTCTTCAAGTACTGATACCCCTACTCGAAAGTGCCTTGTTTAGGCACGAAAATGACTTTCTAAGGTCTCTCACAAGCTCCTTAAAGGCTACCAATTGTTTGTTAAGTTTTATGGAGTGTACTAGCATCATAAAGAGTCATTTTAACACAACAAAGCATCAATTAAGCATGCTACCATTAAAACCCACTTTGCACCCAATGAACAAGACAACAAAACATAGTTTCGTGACCTACAAATAGTAGAGGGAAGTTAGTTATGTGTTACCTTAGTTCTAGTTGATGAAAGAAGGCTCCAAGAATCACCCAAGCACCAACTTATCCTTGTTCTTATCTTTTGAACACTCACCAAGCTCTTTCACTAACCAAAAAACAAAGGATTAAAATCTCATTTTTAAAGCTTTAAGTGCTTAGAAACAAGTTTCTAAACACTTAGGAACAATCTAGAGACAATCTCAAACAAAAACCACTATAAAACCCATATTTGGCACCATAGCCAAACCCCGTGATTTTGGGTTTAAAATGAAGCTTTAAAGGTGTGGAATACCTTTCTTACCTTTTTAAATCCGAGCTAGATGTGTAGAACTATAAAGTTTTGAAGCTCAAGAAAGGAATAAAATGGAGAAATATGAGAGGAAGAAGAAGACAAGGGATGGGAAGAAAATGACAGAGTTTTTAGCCTTTTCCCCCGATTACATCATCAATCTTAAATGGAAATCAGCCTTATTTTCAAAAAATGGTAAAATTGCTCCCTTGGTCCTTCCTCTTTTAAACCCAAATTAAAAATGTCATTTTTATCACTTTGTGGTCTTTCCTACAAGCCCAATTCTCTTTATTCTTTACTCAATTGATTAAATTGAACTTATTTAAACAATCTAAGCCCAACGAAAAAACCCAAAACTACAAACTCAATTTTCAGGGTGTTACAAAAAATAATTATTTTAATGCCAAAAAGATGTGAACAAAATTTTTCTAAAGTGAAAATGATAGCAAAGAGATCTTTTTTAGCAGTCGAATAATTTTGTTGAGCCACATCCAATGTTTTGGACGTATAGGCTATCACATGGGGCTCTTTGTCGATTGTTTACCTAAGTACAACTCCCACACACTCGAATCGCTCGCATCGCATATAATTTTAAAAGGATAATCCCAATTAGGTAGTTGAACGATTGGTGCCAAAAAAGCTTTTCCTTTAGAATATCAAATGAGTCTCTACATTATTGGTTAAAATCAAAGGCTCTGTCCTTTTGTAACAAAATACAAAGCGGATACGTCACATTGGAAAAATCTTTTATGAACTTGCGGTAAAAACCTGCATGACCAAAAAAGAATGAATTTTTCTCATATTTGTGGGTATGAGATTGAACGATTATATCAGTTTTGGCCTTATCGATCGCTATTCCTTCAGAAGAAACGACATGGCCCAAAATCAAACCCTTATCAACCATGAACTGACATTTTTTGTAACTAAGAACAAGATTAAACCCAAGGCATTGCTTCAATATTTTAGTTGAATTCTAAAAGCACTCACCAAAGGAGTTATTGTAAACTTTGAAGTCGCCTATGAATACTTCAATTTCCTTCTAGATGTAATCAGAAAAAATAATAATCATGCATCTCTGGAACATGGCCAGTGCATTACAAAGGCCTAAGGGCATTCGATAATAAAAGAAGGTCTCTAAGGGACAGGTGAAGCTGAATTTTTTCTTGATCTTCGGGCACTACTAGGATCTAAAAGAAACTGGAAAACCATCAACACAATAATAATGGAATCTTCCAGTTAATCACTCAATCATCTGATCAATAAAAAGAAATGGAAAGCTATCTTTTTGAGTCAAAGATTTCAACTTCCTGAAGTCTATACAAACTCTCCATCCATTTTAAACTCGGGTAGAGATTAGTTCACCTTCAGAATTTTCAACAATCGTAACTCCAATTTTTTAAGGACCATATGGAGTGGACTTATCCAACTGCTATCGGATGTCAAGTAGATTATGTTGGCATCTCGGAGTTTCTAAACTTCCTTTTTCTCTACCTCCATGATTGGAGTATATAAGATCTTATGTCATTCTCTAGAAGGTTCAACGTTTTCCTCAACTTTGATCTTATACATGCACTTCAAGGGATAAAGTCCTTTGATGTCTGCTATGGTCAATTTGATTTCTTTGTTGTAAGTTCTTAAGCCCTTTACCAACTCTTCTTCCTCTCGGAAAGCTTGTTAGAAATTATAATCGGTAAGGTAACATTATCTCCCCAAAACACATACTTTAGATGTTCTAGTAACTGTTTTAACTCGATTTTCGGTGCCTACAAAATTAAAGGAAACATTTGAATTTTTGAAGGAGTTGGTTACAATTATGAATATATAGAAAAATATTTTTCAACTCCCTTATTTTGAAATCTTCATCCTCTAATTCATGCACAAATCATTAGATAAGTTAGTTTTCATAAATTCATTGACAAAAGATTGATAAATATCAACAAAGCTAATATTTTCCATATAATTTGGATACTTTCTCACTTTATAAACATCAAATTTTACTAGTTCACCATCAAATTTCATAGTAAGAATTTTGCTTCTAACGTTGATTTTAGTTTTAGTTGTGCTTAGAAATGGTATTTCGACTAGAATTTTGGAGGAGTTATTGAAATGATCATCTTCCATGTCAATGACGTAAAAATCTACCTGAAGTATCAAACCATTTACCTTTACGAACACATTCTCAAGAACTCATTCGGGATATACCAGTGACCTATCAGCGAGCTAGATCATTACACCTTGATCCTTGTACTTATGTGGATTCCCGGTAAGCTTTCTTTTATTCATACAGATATCCTTAAAAGACCTGGCATACCTCAGAACCTTTTTGATCACATCGATGAGGGTTATGTTTATCTCTACCTTTCAAAAATCGTCAAGTGTTTCCTTTTTTTGGCTTGCTTGATCAACCTTACTGGAAAGGAAGGTGGAACAACATAAGGTGATGAAGGTTATGTATGAGTTTTCGATTCTTTCTTCTTCTTTTGGGACTTTGCACTACCTTTTTTTGGGATATCAATTTCGATGACAGTGCTACTTTGAAGGGTAATGGAACTGGAGTTTTGCCTCGGATTTGGCTTGGTTTGTGATGACAATTTTCCATGAGACTCTAAATGTCCCACAATCTGAGCCAATTGACTCATCTATTTGTTCAGTTTTTGTAAATGAGTTTCAGTCTTGTTCTGAAACTTATTATCGGATAACACCAAACTTTCAACAATCGACTCCAAGGAAGATTTTTACAGTTGATGTTGTTGAGGTGTAGGTGGCCTCGGTTGATAAGCTTGATTTGGTCTAGGATTTGATCCATAGTTGAAATTCGAATGATCCATTCACCCTGAATTATAGATATTTGTATTAGGATCATATCGTCTATAGAGAGGTCCCGAAAAGTTTCCTATAACATCTATATAGGATGTAGTATCTTCTTGAAACATCGAACATCAATATGTAGGATGATTCGACCTTATACAAATTCCATATAATCTTGTTGTACCTGTTTTGCCTCCAATGAGAGATTGAACAACGCTAGTTAATTTATCAATTTTGTCCTTTATGGATAGAGTACTTATCTCGTAAACTCATCGAGTGGGTTCACTGGATGGACAAAATTGTTGAGTGTTGGCGATCATAGTTGAAATTAAATTTCTGGCCGGGGTGGGAGTCATGTTCACAACAGCTCCTCCACTTGTTGCGTTGATCATATTTATCTCCATATGAAGCAATCATTCATAAAAGTACTATAGAAGGGTCTACTGTTAACCTATGTTGTGGACAACTGGCACATAATTTCTTGAAGCGTTCCCAATAGTCATATAATGACATTTCATCCTTCTGTTGAATCCCTAAGATGATTCTCCTTAGTTCACTTCCCTTATCCACAGCGAATAACTTGTCAAGAAACAATCAAGACATAACAACCCATGTATCATTGAACTTGGTGGTAAGTAAAATAATCAATCCTTAGCCAAATCGGTTAAGGAAAAAGAGAAAGCATGGAGTTTAATTTGACCCTCGGATACTCCTTGTGGTTTCGTGCTTAAGCAAATCATGTGAAACTCCTTAAGATGCTTGTGTGGGTTTTCGTTTTGTAAGCCATAGAATGTCAGTAGAAGATGAATTAGCCTCGCCTTTAACTTAAATGGTGTTTTGTCATTATAAATGTAATATAGACTGGCTGTTGTTCGTTGGGTGTCGTAGTTAACTCTCGGATTATTGGATCAACCATCGTACGTGAATGGTGCTTCAGTATATAAAATATCTCTTATTTTTGGATTGGGTTTCAGTTGTCTCTATTGTTTTCTCCCTTGCCGAAGTGTTTCTCCACGTAATCTCTGGGCAAGTGCTTCGATCTTGGCTTCTTATTCTGTTAAATTTTCTGGAAGAGACTTGTTCATAAATCAAAATAACAATAAGCTTAGCAACTTTACCGAAGTCCCCGACAACGATGCCAATTTGACAAGCGTCGGAACTGTCAACTAAAATATTTTTATTTTTAAAAGTAAATAATGAAAAAATATAGAGAAATAGTGTCGATCCATAGGAACTTAGGAGTTTCCGATGCTGAATTGTTTTGATATTGATTCAATAATTAAAATAAAAAAGGGGTTTTGAAATAAAAAGAAAAGTGGAAAAATGAAAATGATGAAAATAAAACAAAAGTAAATTTTTGTAAAGAAATCAATAAGATGAAAATAGTCTCAAGCTTCAGTTTGCCTCAATTCCAATTAATCATCAAAATAGATTTTACTTCAAGATACATGTTGGTTACAGTCTACAAGGTTCAACCCTTACAACTTACTTTTCTATGTAGTAAATTGATATTCCCAAGTCTATCTTCGAAATTCAGTCATTGTTGGACTAGCCACGGCTATTGCCGTTAGCTCCAATACAACTTTAAGCGTTGGAAAATCCAGATTCGAGTTATGGTGTCTCAATGAGAATCAAACCCGATCTCAATTCACCTTAGACGACCGCCACTAAGTTTGTTTATAGGAAGTCGAATTATGACCAACCGATACTTCCTTCCAATAGTAAATCAAAACAACATTCAAACCAACGCCGACTTTTTGAAATGAAAGTCTCAAGACTTTTAAAAGAAATGTCGATTGTCTATCCAGTTTTTCAAAAATTCAAGAATGTTATTCGAAGATGTTAACTGCTTTTCAATTCTCTATTGAGTCATCGCTAAGTCTTTGGCTAAATGAAAATTTAGCTCAGCACGACTAAAATCATACATAGCATTTTTTGAAAAGAAAATAAAAACTTAAAGTAAAAATAAAATTTAAAATAAATGAAACCCGAGAATTTTATAAATCAAAAGAAAAAAAATTAAATCTTCAAGTTTACCCAAATGGGCATTTATAGTCTTGAAAATCCTAAAGATAAAACAAATATTCAAAAATAAAAATATCCTAAAATAACCCAAAAGGTAAATCCCAAAGTATTTTAAATTCAAACTTAAATTCCTAAAATATTTATGCTCGTCAATCTACTAAAAGGTGCTGCCCTGGACTGCTTTCTAAAAGCTATTACTGACTGGATGATCCAAATCTGCCACATCGGAGACTGTCGTGCTCATGACTCCAACCACGATTTCATAAATAAAAAATATAGAACCTGCCCTTTTACTACTGGTTTTGAAAAAATAAGTTTCTGCACAAAATAAGCAAAACATAACTAAATCAGTAGTATAAACATTCATCAACAACTAACATCAAAATCGATGTCATCATCTACTAAATAAAATGAAAGGAAAAATTGATTTAACCTATAAAAAACGACACAAACTCTAAAAAAAAAAAAAAGAAGGAAAACAATGGTCAGGGTTTACTAATAAGATGTACTTTTATGTTTTAATTTCATAAAATAAATTCTTGGACGTTTAATTCTTAAATTTTACAATACTTAAATATTTGTTTAAGTATTACCTGAACATATTTTAATATCTATTAAAATTAATAAAATAATTTAGTACGGAGTATTATAGAGATCAAATATTCATAAGAAAAATTTTGAGTAACGTAAAATGTTTGGTAAACAAATTATTATTTTACAAGATTGGCAAAACAAAATTAATTTGATGGACTTAAAGTCGTAATTCATAAACTCAACTCGAATTGAAAAATTTCATATCCGTGTTGAATTATAAAATAGAACTTGAATAACTTAAAGATTTTAGTAATTAATGGATCGATTTTCAAGTTTGAGTGAAATCTCTCGACTCTGTATTATAAATGTCTATCACATATGATGAAATATATACGTATTGTATATTGTTATAGAAAACCATTTAAACTGGAATCAAATGGTACTACAATCAGGGATAGACCTAGAGCGGGTGGTCACCCACACAAAAATTTCAAATTTCTATATATTTTAGTTATTTTCTTTATATTTTTCTATTGAAAATATGTTTCCTCCTAAAATTTTATAAGTTCTTTCTTACTTATAATTTTATAAGTTCGCTTCCTCTAACATGAAATCTTACGTCCGTCTCTGATCACAATATTATAAATATTTATAAGTAAATCTAAACAGAAACTCAAACAACTCGACTCAACTCGACTTGAAAATTTTCAAATAAAGTTTAAGTTATAAAATATGACTCGTCAACTTGAATAACTCGAATTTTTTTACTAGACTTGACTCAATTCGATCAAACCCTCACCCCTAATATCATCTAGCATGTGTCATGACAGTACTACTAAGGATGGACCGAGAGGGGAGGGTGGGGATAGTAGCCATTCTTAAAATTTTCAAATTCTCTTATATTTTAGATTTTTTTCTTTGTATTTTCTATGAATAATATATTTTTCATATAATTTTATAACTTCACTCCTTAACATAAAAATTTACGTTTATCACTAACCTATCATTAATTGTTAGCCTTTACTAGTTGGATAACCAAAAATTTTCATTTTTTTAATATTAGAGTATAAATAGATAATATTAATAGTGGAGTGATTAAATTTAAAGTTTTTGAATAATAAATTATTATCTGTGTGATTTACTTACTATAAAACATGATAAGTTTTATAGCTAAATAAATATTATAAAATATTATCATGTGATAAATAATATAATAAATGATTATTGATAAATAGTTATAAACCATTAATGTGAGAAGAAATTATAGGTTACCATAATTTTATAATATAAAAGTATATTTATACTTTATGTATTATAATATGATATGTAATAGGTTTATCCGTGAAATTGTATGTTTTTAAATGTTTTCAATCAATTTATAATCAAATAATAACATAGGGAAAAGGTAACACGAAAAAGATATTATAGAAAACAATATTGATAAATGATATATAATATATACATATAAAAATAAACAATTAATAACGGAAGACAATAGTATATTTTATAATAATAATTGTAAAAATTTATAAATTATAAATTTTACAAATATCAACTTTATAATATTTAATTGCAAATATGTCTATATTAAAGATTTTAATTTTTTTTTAAAAATAATTTACAATTATATTTTTTTTAAACTAGTGGTTAAAATATATTTTTATTAAAAATCACTAAACCTTCTTACATATCAGTTTTTTATTCTTTATATTCATAATCTCAATATGCAGTATTTATAAAGAAAATATTACATTAATTAAATGAAAATGGACCTAACTTTCATATAAAAAAATCGAGGGACCAAATAAAAGAGAATAATATATAATTTACATATTGCGAAAACGAAACAACGGCGTCGCTTCATTATTTCAAAGGTCCATTTAAGGCAGGTTCACATAGCTGCTGCACACAATTAGGGATGAATATGGGATCAGATTTGATTATGTTGGATTTTTTAAAAAAAAAATTAGAGTTGAGTCGAGTTTTTTTTAAAGTTATATTTATGTCAGGTTCAGATTTAGAGTGAAAAATACTCGACTCTAAAAAATATAATTTTACCTTGTATATTTAAGAATAATTATAATAGTATCCATCTATATATTATTTTTTCAATTAAATTCATATTTTTATTGAATAAATAATATTTTTAATAAATTTATTATTTTAGGTCAAGTCGAGTTCAATTTTATCTCAAAAAATCATGTTGAGTTCAAATGGAGTGGAAGATATATATTTTTCGGGACAGATGGAAGGTCTATATTTTTTTGGTTGGGTTCGAATTGGATAGAGGGTTTAGGTCAAGTCGGGTAGAACGAAAATCCTACCAGACCCATGGCCATCCTCAACGCAATTGGATATATTTGGAAAATATTTTAGTGATGCAAGAGTGAAATATTATGTGTATGTTTGATAACGGTAGTCATAATTCCTAAATTTACTATTTTTTTCATACATAATTAATTTATTAAAGTTATATTGGAATGAAAAGATTAAACATTTTTTATATAAAAATGTTTAATCATAATTTTAGTTTTAAATTTAATTTAGATTCGGATTCAAATTCTGATCAATTTCATATCTAATTTGATTTTTTTCTATTTGAACCTTTTCAAGTTTTTTCATATTCAGATCTTTTTCGATTTTTTTTCATGTTTAAATTTGTTTTAAATTTAAATTTTTAAATTTAAGTTTGATAAAATCTTGTCTCAAAAATCTCAAACGATTATCCTATCTCAGTCAACAGATTAATGTCCAACTCAGATTATCATCAATTTTTAACAGAAAAATGACGTGTTTAAAATATATAGAAAGTTAGATGATCATTTTATAACTTTAAATAATTAGAAGACTCAATAAAATACACCCCATATTTGACGGACCATTTGTTTAGTTTACCCTTATACCTATGTAATATCCTAATACAATAATAATAATAATAATAATAATAATAATAATAAGTTATTATTTAATATATTTATTACTTAATAGATTATATTTTTAAAAATTAAATACATTTAAAGGACAATCGACATAAAACGTATTCTATTTTTATTTTTTTATTAAATTAAGGTGAATAAAATACTATATGTTTTAAATACTTTCAACCATTTGATAATAAATGCTCAATCACCCTGCACACCTGTTGGTGCTGGATCTTTTATATTTATTTATTATATTTTTCTAGTCATGATTTTAATTTAATTTCCCAGATAATAACATTGTAGGACCATGTGATTGTGGGCAACTTTTTAAACATTGTAGGACCATGTGATTGTGGGCAACTTTTTAATTTATATTTATTTTTTAATTATAATTCTACGGAAAACCTACAACTCATGGTTCCTTGTCAACTTCCTCGAGTATGATTTTTGCTCTTGAGCTTCTCGACGTGCATTCCTGTCAGAGCAAAGTAGACATGGTAGCTGATCAGAGAGGCAGCTCTACCCTTCCTCTTACAAAAATAACCTTTAGGAGTATTTGAATCAAGGAAAAAATTATTATCAAGAGAAATAATATTTTCCCTAATCATATACTCGCGTTTGGTTTAGAAGCATTCTCACTAAGGGATAAAAAATATTGCTAACAGTGTTTTTTTCGCTTACATTATACGAAATCTCATTTCTTTGCATGTCTTAGGTATTTAACAATTCACGCAAATTATACATAAATATCATTAAAATAAAAGAAATAATTTAAAACCACAATCAAGTAACATATTTTATGATTGTCATTTTAGGTTGCAACTCATTTTATGGCTGTATCTCATTTTAGTTTGCACCACATTATAGGTTACAACTCCTTTTTTATGTTGTAACCCCTTTTTAAAGATGATAGTTCTCCACATAGTGAGATTCACACCCAACAGTAAGTTATGTAATATTCAGTTATTTATGTAGAAATTTTATTATAAATATATAAATATTTTTATTAAAAATAAAATATAACAAAAATATATATTAAATTATTTGTATATAATTTTTATTAAAAATATATAAATTATAAATAAGAAAAAGTTTATTTTTTATTAACTTTCATTTGTTAAAAAGAAAATTATTTCAAGGACAATTTGATAAAAACATATATTTTTCTTATCTTACATTCTTTCATCCAAAAATTATAATCTTATATTCCTATCAAAGAAACCAAACAAAATAATACAATATTCCAAGTAATGTAATATTTCAGTAAACTTACTTTTAATGATAATCTTACATTCCGTAAACCAAACGCTCCATTGAAAGCCATCTTCGTATAGCTTGGCAAACACAACTTTTAAAAGGATAACATGTGATTTGGATATAAAAAAGGTTGCACTCATAGTCATGCATGCATGTGATCGAGAGACGCATTTTCAAGCTTGATGAGCAAGCACTCTTCGGCCATGGCAGAATCATCAGCCGGTTCAGCAGTGTTCTCGAAATAAACTTCAGGCGACCTCCATTCATTCTACTTTTGGCTTCCTGCAAAATGGTAACCATATCTGATAAAAACGTGCAGCTTCTAACAGAGCATTGAACATTAAATCGGAGCAGCCTTCACCGGACAGACAGACACTTGGCTTCTCAGACGGGTCGTCATAAGCCAAATCTGATAATGCCGCGTCGATCACCATTGTCGGTGTCTGCAATGCGAACAAAAATGTCTACTCCTGGCAAAGCTTCTTCAAGATGTCTGTTTTATGAGGAATCAGATCTCTGCATAAAAGAATCAGACCCGAAAGAGAGCCTGTTTTTGAATTCCATCGAACAACAGTGATGAAAAAGTAAAACATGATCTGATAAAAAGAAACATCCAAAATTAAAAACATATAATGTAACACCCCAATTTAGGGGTTAAATTTTAGGAATTTTAAAGTGGTGAATTAAATTTGGTATTTTGGAAGAACATTAAGGATTAAATTGCAAAATCGTAAAGTTTGCAGATCATTTTAAGAAGTATAGGAAGTTCAGTGACTAAACTCATGGTTTACCCATTTTCTTTATGAGATGAATTATAACCCCACATCCTGTATGTTTTTCTGTAGAAATTTCTCAGATTTTCCTCTCTAGCAACCCTTTTTTCAGCTCCGATCTACTTACCGTCTGACCTCCAATCGACGAACCAAAACTATCATCGTGTTCGTTGTCGATCGAGGAACAAAACCCTCAAACCTTTCATCATGAATCGTCGATGTTCGTTGTTGATTTCATTCGAAAGTATCATCGGTAATAACTCGATTTTAGTTGATTTTTCGTCGATTCACGACGATCCGGTCATCCGTTTACGACACCTCCCGCACCATCGTGTTCCTTGTGTCGTTCCAAGTCTGCAGTTGTTCTCCTTGTCTCCGTCGGCGATGGCGCGTGCGGAGGTGAAGCGGACAAAGTTTCCGACGTTTCGGAATCGAGCTCTCCACCGTTCAAAATTGTGAACCGAGCTTGGTAAGTGCCTCCAAATCGCTTAAAATAATTTTTAGAAATTTTTTCGAGAATTTTTTGACACCGTAGCACTGTTCACGCGCCACCCCCGAGAGTGTGCATCGTCTGGGTGATAATTTTGTAATTAATTTATGTTTTGGGTGCTATTTGTGTAAAATTCGGGTGTTAGTTTAGTAAATATTTACAGAATGGGGCTAATTTGTGTAAAATGGTTGACTATCGACCGTTTACTGTTAACCACAGTTGATCAGAACTTTGACAGACTTTGATCGGGCATTAAATGACCTTTGACTTTGACCGAGTATGCCTATCCTGACGTTTTTCGACATTCCAAATCCAATTCCGCAGTCCGTTTTTCAAAATTCGGAATCGAATGCCTCGAAATTGCTAGTCAAACCCGTTGACTTTGATTTTGACCAAAAATTTCAAATTTTCGAAAAGCCATATTTAATGTCTTCGACGTCCTGAATCCAAATCCGAAGTCCGTTTCGCCAAATTCGAACCCGGTAAGCTATTTTTCACTGATTTAACATCTGATTCGATTCGTTTTTCATAATTAAGCTCCGTTTTTTATGTAATTTTTGTTGATATGGATCTGAGGAAATATTGGAAGATGATTTCAAGATCGAGGGCGTTCAAATGGAATTTAATGGTCGATCAGTATGGCACAAAAATCGATGTAATACTTTACTACCTCTTTATGCTTTATGAAACATGTGAATATTGGTAAATTCATGAATAAGATAATGTTGGTATCATTTGTGTAGTTAATGAATTTCTACACTCGATCCGAATACAATAGAAATTTGGCAACTGATTATGGTTCAGATGATTAATATAAGAAATTGATGGATTGTTAGAATTATATTATGAGTTCTATGATTAGTGATAAATGAATTATCATGGATTTGTAGCTTATAATATATGTCATTAAAGGTTAAATGTTAAATGTACTTGGATGAGAAATTATAAGAATACTCCGGTAGGGTAAAATTACGAAAATACCCTTATATTGTAAAAAGACAATATTTAACCATGGAAGTGAGATAAGAGGTTTTTAAAGACATATTGATATGATAAAACTACTGATGTGCATAGGAAATACTAGTTTTGCTTAGAAATTTTGGATAACCGGTTTTTAACCCAAAGAGGGTTTGTGCAAGATACTAGAAGTATGTTAAGGAATCATTTCAAGATAAGAGAATGTTCGGGAAAGCAATTGACCATAGGATCTCTAAATTATAATTATTTTCGTTAAGAGTTAATACCAAAATTATTTGGTTTAAAAATTACAAAATGCCCTTAAGATGTAAAATAGTTCGAGTTAACCCTAAATGAGAAAGTACTTTGAGGATTCGTACTTAACTCGATCAAATACGGATTTGATTGTTAAGATCCTGACTTAGTGCAGAAAAATTCCTGATATTCCGTTTGTAAAATCTAAGAAGACACTTGACCCGAAAATATCCGAGTTATAAGTAAATACCTGAAGAATGATTTATCAATGGTGCTCTTTTGTCAAAATTGTTTGAAAGGACTAAAGTAAATGATAAGATTAAATTAAATAATAAGGTCGGATGAAAGGAAAAGATTGAAATACCGTAGATCTATAAAATGACCAAAATACCCCGGTAATGGAAATGACTCAAGAACATCACCTAGCTCAGGAATGATTGGATATCTTCGAGTTCTAAAATGAATGGAATAAAACGGAACACCATAATTACCAAAATACCCTTATGGCCTAGACTAAGTAGATGTTTTAAATTAAGGAATCCAAGTAAATATGGGTGTTGTACTACCCTTAAAAGTTATGGAACAACTTAAGTGAGCCGATCAACCTTAATGATATGTCAGTACCTGAACGACATAGATATTATTTGAACGCGTGTTCGTCTTCTCAAGTTTGGATCGATGATAATTTTGGAAATATTTAGCTTAGTAACTCTAGATCACATTCAGTACTAAGAATTTTATATTTGTTCGACATATCAACCACGAAGACCGAACTGAACTGAAAGGAAGTACAATATGTATCTGAAATTCAGAAACGTCCAAAATTACTCTGGAAAATTCCGAAGTAGTTGGAATGGACTCGACTGCTAAATGAACTAGGTAACCTCAAGGACTGAGGATTAGGTAAGAGATTGGAATAAGCCTGAAAACTCGGATGAACTTACGTGATGTATCATCCCTATGGATTATGAACCATAAATCAAGTAAGACGGCATTTTTTGATATAACTGAACATGGAAATGAAATAAAGACCATTAGAATATTTGTTTGTCTCCTTAAGATCTGTTCAGTGATGACTCAGAAAGTGATATATGGATAAGAATATTTGGTATTAAAGAGTAAATACCCTGAAAGGTTAGTGAATTTGACAAGTTGACAAGTATTAGTTCTGGGAGCTATTCATCTAGAGTTATTCGATAATCTGATCAATCGACATAGATTATAAAGATCCTGAATCTTCGTTATTTCTTATCAGCTCAAATCACTCTGGTCATGTATGAAAACATAAGTAACTCATATGTAAAGGATTTTGAATACCCTTCTGATTACGTAGAGCTTCCAATAAATGTCCGAATAAGTTGATCATGATAAACATATTATGAATAACTGATGATTTTGTCAATTAACAAACTCTTTTAATAATGATTCTAATTTCCGAAATTCTATCGGTAAACTGAAGATTTGTGTTTCTCTGCCCGATAAGATTATCTTGTATCTCTAAATAATATCTGGAAACTCTAGTGTGTTCCCTACTTATATGAATATTTTATCTGATTTCTGATTTGAATTCTGTTTTGACATCTGATCTGAAATCTGATATGATTCCTAACCTGGATTCTGTTATGATATCTGATCTGAATTATGTTTTGATTTCTGATATCTCCGTTTATCGACGGAGAAATGTTTTATCTGGGGGTTTATTGTTGGAGGAAGATTATCTACAGACTCCTCGGCTTTGTGCTCAGGGTC
This sequence comes from Hibiscus syriacus, assembly GCF_006381635.1. Classification (NCBI taxonomy): domain Eukaryota; kingdom Viridiplantae; phylum Streptophyta; class Magnoliopsida; order Malvales; family Malvaceae; genus Hibiscus; species Hibiscus syriacus. The sequence continues at coordinate 3,291,776 of NW_024063485.1, read as the reverse complement.
TAAATGGCATGTGCGGTTGGGTGTATGGTTCTGGGGAACCACACATTTATGATGTGAACGGATGGGGGTATATATATATATATATATATATATATATATATATATGTTTTAAAGATCTGTATCTTTTTACTGATTTTATGGAACACACTAGAAAACTTATTCTGATCTCCTGAACCTAGACATCCGAAATATTTCCATCTGAGATGAATACTATTTGTTACTACATGTGATATCAATAGACCTCAGCTCAACATAAAGATCTGTAAATATCTGAACCAATAAGGAAAACTATGTTTATCTGTATCTGCACGTTCTTCAGCATCATCTGGTAGTTCTGTATTACTGAGCTTTCCGAAGCTCACTCTATTACTCAACATTGCAGGTTAAAAGAATCGTACCGATGCATCTATCGACATCAATAAAGGAGTTTTTCCGGCATTACTTGCAGATAATGGTACATGTGATTAGGGAGCATGTAATTATATTGTTTTATATACGAATTTGAAAATCTGTTATATTTCTACATACTGATAAATCATTTTATAAGTTACATGTTTTAATAAAAGTTTTAAATTTTCCGTCATTTTTACAGTGGGTCGCTCTGGTGGCCCTAATGTGACACTCCAGATTGGATCGGGTTACCCGCATCGGTATGAGGGGTTACATATAAACATTACACAAAGTGTAGTATTTCAATTTTGACCATAATGGGACTCGGGTGCTAAGTTTTCCGTAATATTGATCTCTACAAAAGGACAGCTTGTTTAGCAAGTATGATAACACTTAGTTCATGGCTATTGTGCAAGCCAAAAGAGCATAAGCAATTGCCTGGTACGTTACAGAGGAAGGCATTTTACCACTGTCCTTCCGAAAGAAGAGCCCTTGGTATATGGGCAGATTCAAGATCACCAAAACACTGCAGAGAATTATTTGTAAACCGAATTGATCCAAAGTCTTTACTGCGACATCATCGGCGACTACCTTCCTTATTCTTAGAACGAGGGCGAAAAGATTGAGCTGTGCGAGCGTCGCTAGTATTGTGAACATTACTGAAGGAGTGCCAAACTCCATGACTTCTTGTTCATATCTCCTAGATATCTCCTCATCGACCACCTTTTCGGTGATTACAAAGGTTGACTCTGAAAATCCGAACATCCTTGTGATAGTGTCGGAGAAAGCGAAAAGGTAGGAAGTTGTTCTTTTGAACATCCACATCCGTTGATCGTTTAGCCATCCTCGGATTGTGCCTCCGCAACTTATAAACTCTCCCAGGCTTTGCAGGCAACCGACAATCATGGCATATGCAAATGAAAGGACCCAAGGGCATGACATCTATGGATCAACTCTCAAAACAAAATGAAATTAATGATCATTGCATGTATATAATAGGAAACGAAAACTAAACTTAAAAACTTCATAGACAAGAAAGTTACCTTTGGAAACACAAGGATACCCTTAAAAAGACAAAGGGATGGGACAGTAACATAGTATAGTGTAGCGAAGCAATTCAAAGCCCACAACAAATAAGGACAGTATGAAAGCTGAAGTTTTAGAGGGATCTTTTTGTGTCCATAGATAAGGGGACAATATTTCGAGAGAAAAATCTGAAAGTCACCTTCAGCCCATCTCTTGTGTTTTCGAGAGAAAGTATTAGGTACTGCAATCTGAAGTTTTGGGGTTGAAGTACACGGATCGCCAACCCCTACATTGTATGGATAATCCTGTGATTATGTCTTCTAGCGGACAGCCATATTTTAATCCCATCTGCAATTAGGCAACTCATGAATTTCCTTAAGCCGGTAAAGAATAATATCATAAAGAGAGAGAGATTAAGACCTCATTTCCCCAATCTGTATTCTGTTCATATGTGCAGCTTGCAAGGACTTTGCCTGCATCTTCCAAGAAACTTGCACTTTCTTCGATCTTCTTGTTCGCTCTCCTCCATTCTCCCTTAAATTCTTTGCTATACTTCTTTCCGCAAAGACTTTCTCGTCTATGGAAGCATCCAGTACCTATATAGCTTGGACCTCCATTTCCATCAAATCCTAGAAGCTCGAGCTTGATAGTCGCCAATCACAGAACAATTATTGGAAGTAATATTAAAGTATCCTCAACTTTTACAGCTCTGCGATTGATAATTTAATGATGTATTGGTTATTTAATGCTCACCTCGACTATAACTCTTAGGGAACTGCTGTAGAGATCATTGTTAGAAAGGTTATAAAAGCTCTGTGGATACTGAACATAAGCAATTTCATGCCCCTTCTCCTCATCCATAAAAAAGCACATAGCATCTCTGATAGCGTCTGGATTATTCGAATACATGTCACAATCTACATTAAGGATAACTGGTGCATTGCTTATCCTTGACGAAACCCTTATCTATATCAATAAATCATGAAGGACAGTTGAGGTATACAAATTTTGATCTAGTAACAATACACTGCCTGAGCAGAGTAAAATATAGCATACCAGGGCATTCATGGCTCCAGCTTTGAAATTATGGTGGTACTTTGGTCTCTTTTCTCGTGACAAATAGACAAGGGTAGGCAAAACTTTCCCTTCAATGTCGATAGCATTAGCATCTCTTCCATCAATTAGGATCTAAGTAACAGGAAAAAAAATACAAAGGAAATGAGGCAAACTTGTAGGATCTCAGTCATGGAAGTGCTGATTCAATGGCAAACAACAAATGTAGCAATTACCTGAAGAATGGTTTGATGATCGTGTTGACTTAAAACTATGTCCCATTCACGAAATCCCTTGTGCTCCTTTCGTATGTCATCCGGAATCCTGCCCAACTTTGTGACGGTTTCGATTCGTATCTTCAGGTCTTCATATGATTTCTATTAATTGAAAAAAGTTACTATCAATGTTTGAAATTTGCTACTTTGAAGTTTGCAGACCTCTCATGGATGTTATCATATATAGATAATGGCAAATACTTGGCTTTTAAATGCTACATATGTTACACTAACCAACATGTGTTTTCCAGATAAATATATAACAAACACAATTACATAAATTAAGAAAACAAAAACTGAAGAAAGCTAGTGATTTCAGAGATGTTTACCTTGATGGACAGCAAATCTTTGTCCATGGAGGAATCACCAACATGTTCAGCAGTTTTCCTGTAATAAGCCTCCGGGGATCGTGGTTCGATTTCAAACTTCCTGCAAAACGGTAGCCATATCTTGGAAAAACGCACAGCCTCCAACAAAGCATAGAAAGTTAACTTCGAGCAGCCATCATCCGATAGATAAATGCTTAGCTTCTGAGGTGGATAATCATAAGCCATAACCGATAAAACGGTGTTTGTCACCATAATCGGTGGCTCTATTCCAGGATCCGCCGTGCAAACAAAAATGTCTATGTCAGGCAAAGCTTCCTGATCGTACCTGTTGTTAGCAAGTATTGAATTTCAAGCCTAAATTGGATGAGTTAGAACGAGAGAGAAGATTTAAGTTAAGAGAGACCTTGAGGAGAGCCTGTCTTTGAAAGTGTAACGAAACACAGGGTTCCATCTGCGGATTAGAGTGAGAGACCAGTAAAAGCTGAACCATAGTTCAGCTAGAAACAATCCAAGCCAAGCCAATCTCTCAGCTTTTGCTTCACCAGATGGAAAGTAGGTTACTCTATAAACCAAAACGAAGCAGATGGCTATGAAGATTGAAGCTGAAAACAACTTAAACTGTTGGCGACCCCTAGCTGGCCTCGTTTCAAAGAGTGGAAGATAGTCTTTTCTTTCTGGTTCAACCTTGTCCATGGTGAAGTTAAACCCTTAAAGCATTAACAGCCCAGAATCTCCCTGTGCTATCCCTAGCAATACACAAAAGCATAGCTTCATTCATTGAATACCCACACAAAAAAGCTAGTCAACGAAACCACTAACCTCTGGCTTTTGTTGAATTGATTCACCATATCATTATACCAAGTTCCCAGAAGCTCCAGATGACTAAAACTAGGGAAAAGGAAAATTGAGGGGCCAAATTAATGAACATAGTATATAATATAAAAACGTTACATCTCAAACAACGGCCTATTAGCTCAGTTGGTTAGAGCGTCGTGCTAATAACGCGAAGGTCGCAGGTTCGAAACCTGCATGGGCCAATTTACTACCTTATCGCTTCTTTATATTTCTTTCAACCCATTTTTCATACGGCGTCGCTTCCTTATTTCAAAGGTCCATTTAGGCGGGTTCACAGATATTTGCTGCATGCAATTGAACTTCCATTTTCGTATGGTTTTTTTTTTAAGCCGGTCTCATTTATATCATTTATATATTTTTTGAAAAAACCTTTTACTGATGAAATAGTGAAATTTTATGTTTATGTTTGATTTGTTAATTAATTTATTGAAGTTTGCTGAAGGGAATAAAATATTTTCGTCGATTGGTGGTTCATTTTTTTTTAATTTGAATAGAATCGATGAGATAACAATCGTTGATCGATGTTTCCTTGTGATAGAAATGTAATTATTATAGGGATATAAATATAGGGGAAAAAGTAGTAGAGAGGGAATCCCTTCTTCAATTATGGATGAGGAGTACTTATAATAATTTTAGTTGATGGTATCAGACGTAAGGTCATTATAGCTACTCGTATATCAGCAAACTAAATAGATTTGGTGATCATACTCTTCGATTTCACCCTAATGGATCATGTGAGTCTGTTAGGGGTTTTGTCCACATATTGTAGCTTACTCGAAGGATGTAGATTTTCTTGAATGCTTCGATAAATGAAGGAAACTATTTAGAGGTGTTTTTCTTGTGTAAGATTCGAAATTCCCAAAGGTATAACAAATTTTTATCCTTAATCGAGTGAATGACATAAAATGACTTAAATCAAGATGTACGTTTGAAGATATCTATCATATTTATAGAATCGTTTCTGAAAATCACTATAAAAATTACTTTTAAAATGACTGAATTAACTACATTCACTTAAATACCAGTGAATCACCCCCATTATCTTCTTTTTGCCTCTCACTCTTGAGATTTTCTTAAACTTTTGAGCTTCAGCATAACACAAACACATCTACACATGATTACTCATAATCAAATTACATCGACAGTTGATAGAATTTAGAGTTTGTAGGATTCCATTACCCTGCTTAGTGAACCATAGCTCGGAAAGGAACAGTCCAGTCCAAGTCCATGTCTCAGCTTTTCCATCAACTGGGAAAAAACTTACTCTATACACACAAATGAAGCATATGACAAGCAATATTGAAGCTGCAGTCCACCTAAATAGAATTCGTCCCTTAACTTGCTTTGTTTCGAAGAGTGGAGCATACTCGTTTTTACCCATTTTTCTTGTAAAATTTTGAAATAACCTAAGTATTCAGTCTCGTAAACTTTTGAAATAATCAATATATATATATATATTAATCATGAGTAAGTACATCTGTTCAAAGAAAACTCTCAACATCTTGACATTAAACGTTCATACCTCTGTTCTCGGTGCTCAAACTCTAGTCTTCAAGGAATGACAACAATTATTTTACCACAGAAGCCACATGGTTTGTGTATTAAAATATAATTATTGTAAGGGTAAACTACATAAATGATCATCAAACTTTTAGGGCACTTGCGTTTTGGTTACCTAACTTTTAAAACTTGCAATACAATCACTAAATTTTTAGTTCATTTTCAGTAAGATCTATAACGTTACCTCCTGTTAGTTTTATCTAACGTGACACGTTACCTTCCGTTAACCCTCCTCCTCCTCCTCCTTCTTCTTCTTCGAGCGACCTTTGTAGACACCCCATTTCATCCATTTATGCGTTATATATATATATTATAATAAACATATATGTTATTTATTATTTATTATTTTTCTGTTTTACATTTTACAGGCCTAGACATGGGGCCCAGGATCATTACACTTAGCCCATTTGCAAATAACAAGGGACCCAACAGTGGGGAACTCGAGCAGCCCACACCACGCGAACCATAGCCTCATCTCTCGTCCAGCGCCGTTTCCAGAACCAAGCCAGCAAGTCCCCACGCCTCACGCCTCTGGCCACTCACGCAACCGTCGCTGGTTTTCGACAGAGAGACCAAAAAGCATTAGGATTCTAACTCAAATATGATTCTAAATATAGTCTTTTTTTCAATATAAATAAAGATGTAACACCACAATAACAGGGACAGAGACGATTACGCATAAAAAATACCCAAAGCAAACAAGCAAAAAGCCTTAAAGATTCGCTTGTAATTTTCGACAGAGAAATAAAAGAGGTATTTTTACCTATATTTCTTCGACTCTCGCTTGCATGTGGCTTGTTTTACTTCTTCTTTTCCGTTTTTACTTTTAAATGGCCGATGAACAAGGGGGCTTTCGATTTCGATCTAGCCTCGAGGCTCACTTTGTTAACAAAATCGTTTTGGGTTTTGAAAAGAGGGGTAAAAAGGGTGTTCGTATTTTTTTTAAAAAAAGAAATTTTTTGCCACCGATGAACGACGACCGGAATCTGGAGTTGGCAATGGCGTTCATGTGTTCATCAAGAACACATGAACTGTTGAGAGAAAACATAAAAACGGGGGGGGGGGGGTTTGTTATCAAATGAAGAGAAATGAAAGTTTTAAAAAAATGTAACATATATACGCGACCCATATACCTGTTCAGGATCCGCGCCTTGACCCGACCTGTCTAGCATGATCCGCGTGTTTTGATTAATAAAAGGGTAAACTCGCTTGTTGACCCTCCTATTTTAAAACCTTCCATTTTCACCCCACACCCGATTTTAAACCCCATTTGCTTGCGAATTCGACCTTCTGTTTTGCCTTCCTTTCAATTTAATCCCTATGTTATTATTATTATTATTATTATTATTATTATTATTATTATTTTTATATATTCGTTTATCTTATTTTATTACTTATTATTATATATATATATTTTTATTTATACGTTATTACATATGTATATATATATATTTTATTTAATTATTATTATTATTATTATTTTTTATCTTGCTTGTATGCTATTATATATTTCATTTTGTTTTTATTTTTTCCTCATTTTTTCTTTTTTATTGTGTTTTTTTCTTCTTATTTCTTTATTTTATTTTTATTTATCTCTTTTCATTTTTTTCTATTTTATCTTATGTCTTCATACTTGCCCTTATTTTTATTTCTTGCGTGTTCTCTATCTCCATGTTAAGTATGCTATTTACTGTTTATTTTGTCTATTTTGTTCTTTATTTCATTTTCTTTATTTTTAATTTATTTTCATCACATTTTTTAACACTTTTTTCATGACTCTTTAAGGGTATACTTTCAAATCAATCAGTGGTAAATTTTGGATCGTTATTTTACCTTTTAATTTGAGTTATAATTTTCTTAATTAAAGACAACTGGAAATTACATAGTACCGAAATGGCAGTTCAAGGGTGCTAGCCCTTTCTTGACTGTAACCGACTCCCGAATCCGACATATCACTGGTAAGACACAAATCAGGTAAGAAATAAGGTATTCGGTCAACCTATTTATTTTTAAAATAAATGATCGGTAGCGACTCCTAACCCAATCAATTCACGTCGAAGCCCAATTTTGGGCCTAAACGAAAGGATGTTCCGCTGGGGAACAAGTAAGTGAACCATGCTAAGGTAATTTCCAGTTGTCTTTTTAACGAAAATGGTAAGTTTAAATTTTAAGGTAACATTTCGATCCTTATTGCTTACTTTTGATTATATTTTCAAGTAAATAGTTGTACTAACCGTTTTCTAATGATTTCATCCTTCCAAACTCATTTTTCCTCTAAGGCTCTATACCTGAGCTTCGAACCTTGTTTTAAGTGGGGGTGAAAGCGACGCCTTCGTGTGAATTTATTCACCGTGTGGGCCTAGCAAGGAGCCTTCGGGATTCATATACCTTATGTCTTCGTGTGAATTTATTCACCGTGCGGGCATAAGGGAATGTGTCCTCTCGAGTTTAACTTAGTCCACACAAGCCTGTGATGGGTTTAGGACTAAGGGTCTGGCAAGCCCAAGGGGGCACCAGCAAGGAGAACTCGGGTACCGTTTTTAGAACCTAAACTGGGAGAATATGGAGAATTAGAGCCAACCCAAAACCACATTCCAAAACCTAAGATATTTTTACCCTAACCATGTTTTTTGTGTTTTTTTCCCTTTCGTCATTTTTATTTATTTATTTATTTTTATTTTACTAATTTTTTTCCTTTTGTGTTTGTTTTTTAACATTTGCATCATAACAAGAGGCTATTGATCCCTAAAAAGCGTTTGTTACACACAAAATAATCTGAATTAATGGACAAAGGTGTTATAATACAAGAGATTGAAAACACCAAGGTATGACTATGGTCTGAGAAGACTCAGAAAGAGAAGGGAGACATTCTTCAGGGGAACTATGTGTCAGAGCTGGTTAGCTACGCCTCTGCCAGCCTGAAACAGAATGATGTCCAAGAGCTGCGGAACATTTGAGACAGTTGGAAGAATGACAGAAAGCAGAAGTTCAACCAACGATATGGTGATATTGCCCTCTTACTTCATGTCAAGACTAATGAGCCCCTACTCCGAGCATTGATTCAATTCTGGAACCCAGGATATAGTTACTTCACCTTTAACCGGGAGGACATGGTGCCCACTATCGAAGAGTATACTACACTACTGCACTGCGAAAGCATCAGACTAGAGAGGGAATATATCAAACACATCAAGAGTCAGCCTTTCAAGAACGAATTGACCAAGATTGCAGGAGTTAATTAAAAATGGGTGATTGATCGGCTCCGACACAAAGGTAGCAGGGAAGGAATCGAGTGGATCCACATAAGGCAACTAATGAAGAATCACCCTGATGAATGGAAGACTATAAACCTTTTTGCACTAGGTCTGTACGGTTTGGTTATCTTTCCAAAGACTTTGGGGTGCATTGACGCAGCCGTGGTCGAACTATTTGAACAACTTCCAATGCGAGTCAACCCAGCACCGACCATCTTAGCCGAGACCTTTCGGTCTCTTAATCATTGTAGAAGAACTAGTGAAAGAAGGTTCATTGGGTTTGTTCAGCTCCTTCAGGTCTGGATTCACAGCCACTTCTTGAAGACTAACGAGGTTTCCTACCGCCGATTTAGCATTACCTATTTACCTTTAGGAGAATTCATCACTAGGAAATGACATGAAGGTACTTCAAAGGAAAAGTGGATGAAAGTCTTTATACATCTTCATGATTGGGATATTACCTGGAAAGCCCCCTGGTTATTCCTCGGTGATGTTCTTTTTCGGTGTGGGGATTCTGACACTATAACCTTATTCGGATTTCGGGTGCAGTTGGGTATGCTCCGTTGTTAGCACTTAGACAATATGGGGCACGTCAGTTTGTCCCAGAAACAAGAAGACTAGCTAAATCAGAGTTTGTGTATCACGGTGACAACTATAAGAAAATGATCAAGGAAGCAACTGATTCATAGAAGAAAGTATTCCGGATGGATGTTGTAGCTGTCAGAGACATGCTTACTCCGGATTATGTGGAGTGGCGAAGATTGAGGAAAAATGACAACATCTTGGTGTCAGACTGTGAAGACACCCGAACCATGGAGGAACATCTCAGGTCTGTCCCTTCCGAACTTGAGATAGCCAAGGTAGAGTTCGAAGCTGTGAACAATAGGGTAAATGAACTTGAAGCTAAACGTTATCAGTGGAAGCTAGATGCAGACTCTCAGAAAGATAGAACAGACAAATTGGAAAGAGAACAAAAAAGAGTCTATTTTGAGCTCGAAGACTTGAGAAAGGGGTATCAAGATAAAGTCAAGGATAACTCCAAGTTGAAAGTAACCTCTGAATACTAGAAAGACGAAGCTCACAGTCTGAAAAGGAAGTTCGAGTGGCCGGATGAAAGAACTTGGAAGGAAAAGTTGAAGACTACTCAGAGGCGCTTAGCAGACTGTCAACATCAGAACCAATGCTTGAGAATTCGGGTGGCCGATCTAGAGAAACAACATGAAAAGGATGACAAGACAATAGCTGAGTTAGAAGCTATTATAGATGGGTTCAAGAAATAAACGAACGAGGTTCAGATAGTGCCTTTTGATGGAGGTTTACAGTGGCATTTCTGTTGGGAGCAAGCACAGCAAAGAGTGAAGGCTAGAGACGCAGTCATTCGATATTTTCTGGATCAAGTACAGAAGGCAGCCTATCATCTACATGGCCTGGCGAGGGAAGATGGAGTGGTTCGACAAGGCATTCATCCAGTACCTTTGATTGTTTTTATGCCTCTTAAAAGATAAAACATTTTTGTCTAAATAAGGATTATTTATAATAATGGACACTTTTCTAGATCAATGCCTCTAAATTGCATACATCTTGTATTGCATTCGTTGTATTTTATATTTCATGTTTATTTTTTTATATTTTCCATGTTTTTACATTCATATTAACTAACAAAACATGTCTTAGAAAGGGAAAGAGCAAACACCAAGTTTACCACCCAAGCATTAGATACGCATCATCCGTACAATGAGCAAAAAAGAGACAAATGGAAGCCATAATCAAGAAGATTGAGGAAAACATGGCAAAACTGCAGAAAGAATTGGAGGACATAATGGCCCAGAACAGTAAAAGTACCTTGGATTCCATAACGAAAAGCTAGAAGTCCTTAGTCGACCAGATCGTGGCTAAGTTATCTGGTTTACAACAACAATCAAGTATACCCGGAGTAGGTGCGTTTAAGGGGGTAACCATACCACCAACCCCACAAGTGGTTGTCTCATTAGAGATCTTACTCGGACTACAAGGTGACTCATCTACCACCAAAGGGAAGGCTGTATCAGTTGTAAATATACAAACTTCTACAGCCAACCCTAAAAGTCATCCAGAGGACTACCCTATCCCGAATTTTGATGAGGAGGATAAGGCAAAGAAGATGGAAGAAAATATCAGAATGCTAAAGGACCATGATTATTATGGAGTGGACGCAATGGAGCTGAGCTTGGTTCTAGATCTGGTGCTTCCACCAAAGTTCAAAGTCCCGGAGTTCGAGAAGTTCAACGGCTATCCTTCAGCCCATATCATTATGTTCTGTCGGAAGATGACAGGATATGGGGAAATGACTAACTCCTGATCCATTGCTTCCAGGAAAGCTTGTTCAGTTCTACTATCCGGTGATACAACCAGCTCAGTCGAACTCATATCAAGACATGGAAAAACTTAGCCAAATCTTTCTCAGAACAGTACAAGCATATCAATGATATGAGACTAGACCGGGTTATACTACAAAGCCTGGAGAAAAAGCATAACGAGATTTTTCGACAGTACCCACAGAGATGGAGGGATTTATCTGTGCAAGTTCATCTACCTTTGGATGAAAAAGAAACCAAGAAGTTGTTTATACAAACCCTAAAGACACCTTACTTCATACACCTAGTGGCGATCACATCAAGAAGTTTCTCAGATCTGGTTATGACTGGTGAGATGGTCGAGCTAGCTATAAAACAAGGAAAGATTGAGGGAGGGGATTCTAGTAAGAAGCCTCCCATGAAGAACAAAGACCGATAGATCAACAATGTCAATACCTGTAACTCCAACAAAGGTGTTACGATATTAAAAACAACTACAGTTGTACCATCTGGTACTTCTAACTAAGGTTAGAGAGAACCAAGGAAGGAGAGGGAAAAGGAGCAGTTCGATCCCATTCCCATGACGTATAAAGAGTTATACCAATAGTTTTTCGACACTCACGCAGTGTCACTCTACCCTATGGATCCGATAAAGCCCCCATATCCGAGGTGGTTTGACGACAACGCCCACTGTAAATATCATGGCAGTGTGCAAGGGCATTCAATTGAAAATTGCCTCGCATTCAAGAGGCTTGTACAATGAATACGGAACAAGAATTGAATCCATTTCGACTCCGGAGCACCGAACGTCGCCCAGAATCCCTTGCCTAATCATCCAGAGACTGGAATCAATGCAGTCACCACCGAGAATGGCAAGCGAATTAAAACTTGTGTTTTAGAAGTTAAAGCTCCTCTGGCTTGGGTCTGGAGCCAAATGGTAAAGGCGGGGGGCTTCTTGCACCCCAGTCATGTGCAACAAGGATTGAAGATGGTAACCATTTCTGTTACCATAATGAACAGGGGCATGAAATGCAAGATTGCCCAGAATTCAAGTTATTAGTCCAACTCATGATGGACAGAAAAGAGCTGGAGTTTTATGAAGAAATTCAGGATTCCCTGGAAGCAGACATTTGCGCTACTAGAGAATCATCAGACAAAAGACTTGGTAGGGGTAGTCATTTGATAATTACCCCTAAGGCTATGATGACAGCAACAACACCAGCCAAGGTGGTAATAACAACATCTCAACCTTTTCAATACAAGGACAATCGGCAAGTGCCATGGAAGTATGAATGCCAGGTGAGTGCTTCCAAAGGATGTGATAGTAAAGTGGGGCAAAGACCACTTGAGCCTTTCAAAGAAGATGTGATGGCTATAAACAAACCGATAAAAGAGGAGAAGCTAAATAATTTCTCAAATTCCTGAAGCATAGCGAATTCAATGTTATAGAACAACTCCACAACTTGCCAACGCGTACCTCAATATTGGCACTATTGCTAAACTCAGAGGTCCATCGGGAGGCACTGTTGAAAGTCCTAAATCAAACATTCGTGCCGCAGAACATACAGTCAACAAGATGGATCGATTGGTAAATAATATTCAAGCTGATAATCTCATCTTATTCTCAGATGATGAGGTTTCATCCGAAGGAAGAGGCTGAACAAAGGTGTTACACATTACTACCTACTGTAAGGGGCACGTTTTACCAAGTATCTTAATCGATAACGGCTCAGCCCTGAACGTAATGCCTTTAGTCACATTGAAAAGGCTGTCAATAGATACTTCACATGAGAATCTGCCAGAATGTGGTCCGAGCATTTGATGGGACCAAGAGAGAGGTTATTGGCAAGATCGAGGTGCCGTTGACCATCAGACCTGCCACTTATGATGTTGAGTTCTTAGTGATGGATATCATGTCGTCCGATAACTGTCTTTTAGAAAGTCCATAAATTCATCAAGCAGGTGCAGTACCGTCCACGCTGCACCAAAAAGTTAAATTTGTTATTGACGGGGCCTTAATAATTATCAATGCTGAGGAAGATATCGTGACAAGTGTAACCACGGAGGCTCCATACATCGAAGTAGACGAGGAAGTGGTAGAATCTTCATTCCCCTCATTGGAGTTTGTGAATACCACATTCGTGGTAGAAGGAAAGAAGATTCCTAGACACACACTCTCCAAGTACAAAAAGATGGAGATCAAGCAAACCCTAGGCCGAGGTGCCAAGACCGAAAAGGGGTTTGAGAAGCAGCTACATGAAAGGATTAGTCCAGTCCTTCCCATTTCAAAATTAGACCCGTTTGGGCTTAGTTTTCAGCCCAGTTACATGAAAAGAGGAAGGAAGTCTAGAAGAACAGAGAAAGAACACTAGTTAGGTTTACTGGAAATGAACTTCAATGGAAGCCTATGACATTCCCGCCTCTTTACCATAAATTCAAGTCAGGTGGTTATGTATTCGAGACCACCTCATCCGATTTAGAAGCGGCTTTAAAAGATTTGAGCATCAATGCCGTGACCACAGAAGATGTTGACAAAGAAGATAGATTGGGATATACCCTCTGCCACATGGGTTCATGCCTAGCAGCTGGTCGGTGGAAGAATTACCTGTGGTTTACAAGAATCTTTCAGATTAATATTCGAACTATCCCTATTTATCTATACCCGAGGCAATAGGTGATCTTTTGTAAGGGTGAATAAACATTTTGTTTAATTTCAATAAAAGATGTATTTTTCTCTTTCCATGGCAAACAAATTTTCTTTTATTTCTTTTTTTGAATTCATTGTCTATCTTCTTCATTCCAGTACTCTATCCTATTCTCTTTCAAATTTAATTCTTTGACTGTTTCATCTAGGATATTTCCCTTCACACACACATATCTTCTTTGTTCCTTCAGGACCCTAGATAACGATAATGCAGGCACTGATGATTCTGATCCAAAGGTGGATTTTGAATCGGCCATTTGTCTCGGGGAATTTGATGAATGCGATAATGAAAAGGAGTGCAACTTACCTACCGAATTGTTGAGAATGGTAGAAAGAGAAGAAAAGCAAATATTGCCACATGAGTAGGCGATCGAAATCTTGAATCTAGGCACTGACGAGGATAGAAATGAGGTTAAAATCGGCACAATTCTCTCGGCTGAAGCAAGATAAAACCTGATAGTCTTACTTCAGGAGTACAGAGATGTGTTCACCTGGTCGTATCAAGATAAAACCAATTAAGCTAGAGTTCAAACCCGTGCAACAGAAACTGAGAAGGATGCGACCTGAGATGCTCCTTAAAATTAAAGAAGAAGTCAAGAATCAATTCGATGTTGGTTTCCTTCAAGTGGCCAAGTATCCGGAGTGGGTTGCCAACATAGTGCCAGTTTCAAAGAAAGACGGGAAAGTTCGCATGTGCGGCGATTATCGGGACCTTAACAGGGCGAGCCTTAAAGACAACTTTCCTCTGGCTCACATGGACACGTTGGTAGACAATACAGCCGGGAATGCTTTCTTTTCATTCATGGATGGATTTTCAGGATATAACCAGATCAAAATGCATACTAAAGACATGGATAAGACCACATTCATCACAATGTGGGGAACTTTCTACTACAAGGTGATTCCCTTCGGACTGAAGAATGTTGTGGCAACATATCAGAGAGCTATGGTGACCCTGTTCTATGATATGATGCATAAAGAAATTGAGGTTTATATCGACAACATGATTATAAAGGCACAAACCAAGAATGAACATGTCAAGACCTTGAGAAAGCACTTCCAGAGATTGAGGAAGTTCTAGCTACGATTAAACCCTAACAAGTGTACCTTCAGGGTATCATCCGGAAAGCTATTAGGCTTTGTGGTCAGTAGAAAAGGCATCGAGGTCGATCCCGATAAAGTCATGGCTATCCAAAATCTGCCTCCCCCATGAATACAGAAGGAGGTTCGAGGTTTTCTGGGTAGATTGAATTACATAGCACAGTTCATATCTCAATTAACCGACAAGTGTGATCCAATCTTTCGTCTTCTCCGAAAGAACAACTCTGGAGCTTGGGATGAAAACTGCCAGATTACATTCGATAAACTAAAAGAGTATTTGTCTCGCACTCCTGTCCTGATGTCCCCTATCCCTGTCAAACCTCTGTTCTTGTATCTCTCCATATTCGAGAACTCCATGGGATGTGTCCTGGGTCAACATGATGAATCCGGGAAAAATGAAAGAGCCATATACTATTTAAGCAATAAGTTCACCGATTTTAAGGTCAGATATCCTCATATCAAGAAGGTTTGTTGTGCTTTAGTCTGGGCTATAAAAAGACTCCGACAATACATGTTGTACCACACTACTTGGTTGATTTCCAAGTTAGATCCATCAAAATACATGATGGGTGTACCTTCTCTATCTGGAAGGTTAGCCCGATGGCAGATGCTCTTGTCAGAATTTGACATCGAGTACGTAAACCAGAAAGAAATAAAAGGAAGTGCTATATCAGAGTTCTTGGCAAGTAGAACCGATGAGAATTACGAGCCTTTGGACTTTGACTTCCCAGACGAAGACTTGATGGCTACCTTAGAAGAATCAAGTACTTTAACGGACAGTTCCTGGAGAATGCATTTCGATGGTGCATCAAATGCATTAGGACATGGCATCGGGGCAATCCTGATCTCTCTAGAAGGGAATCACTACCCATTTACCAGCAGATTGCTTCGATTGCACCAATAACATGGCAGAATATGAAGTATGTGTATGGGGAATTCGAGCTGCACTGGGGCAAAATATAAAGACCTTGTAGATATATGGATATTTAACATTAGTAATCTATCAGCTCCGCAGAGAATGAGAAACCAAGGATACAAAGCTGATGGAATACCGAATGCTAATACTGGATCTGCTCGAAGAATTCAATGAAGTCACATTCCACTACGTTCCTAGAGAAGAAAATCAAATGACTGATACTTTAGCTACCCTGGCAGCCGCATTCAAGGCTGGCGGGGAGTCTCAAATGATCCCAATGGACATGCAGTTGTATTTGATGCCAATTGAAGAAATGAAAGACACTAAGCCTTGGTACTACGATATTCAACAATATATCAAGCATCGAAGTTATCCAGAGGAAGTCACCGAAACTGTTAAAAGAACCATTAGAAGGATGACAGTTGGATACGTCCTTGACGGGGAGGTCTTGTACAAGAAAAGCCATAATCAAGTCCTGTTAAGGTGTGTCGATGCTGAAGAGGAGAGAATGATAGTGGAGGAAGTACATGACGGAGTTTGTGGAGCACATGCAAATGGACATATGATGTCAAGACAAATAATGAGATGCGGATATTTTTTGTCCACACTAGAAAGTGATTGCATCAACTATGCTAGAAGATGTCATAAATGTCAGATTTACGGAGATAAAATAAATGTTCCACCTCATCCACTTCATGTGATGACATCACCATGGTGTTTTTCCTGTGTGGGGCATGGATGTTATCGTACAAATATATCTGAAGGCTTCAAATGGTCACCGGTTCATCCTTGTAGCCATCGATTACTTCACAAAATGGGTAAAAGTTGCATCGTATGCTAGTGTTACTTAGTCCACTATTTGCAAGTTTTTGAAAAAAGAGATTATATACCGGTACGGTCTACCTGAAAGGATCATTACAGATAATGTTACCAACTTGAACAACAAGATGAATGCTGCTGACAACATAAAGCATCACAATTCTATGTTTACAGACCAAATATGAACAGAGTAGTAGAAGCAGCAAACAAAAACATTAAGAAAATAGTGGAGAAAACAACTGAAACTTACAAAGAATGGCATAAGAAGTTACCTTTTGCTTTGTTTGCTTATCGAACCTCGGTACGAACCTCGACTGGGGCAACTCTATTTTCACTAGCTTATGGAATGGAAGCAATGCTGCCCATTGAAGTATAAATTCTATCACTCCGGGTCTTAATAGAAGTCAAATTGGATGATGCAGAATAGGTCCAATCCCGGTATGATCAACTAAACCTGATAGATGAAAAGAGACTGAAAGGCATTCATCATAGTCAAATTTATCAGAAACGAATGATCCGAGCACATGAAAAAAAGGTGCGCCCGAGAATATTCTGTGAAAGAGATATGGTGCTAAAGAGAATTTGGTCAGTCTAGAAAGATTTCCGAGGAAAATGGATGCCAAATTGAGAAGGACCTTATGTCGTGAAAAAGGCCTTCTCCAGAGGAGCCCTTGTCCTGGCTGAAATAGACGGGCCTAAACTACCACATCCCATCTACTCGGATGCAGTCAAGAAATACTTCGCTTAGGATGAAAACCCGAGAGGGCGTCTTAAGTCGAAAAAAAACAAAAAAGAAAAATGTTTAGGGTGAAAACCTGAAAGGGCGCCTTAAATTGAAAAAGAAAAAGAAAAAATAGAAAGAAGAACAAAAGAAAAAAAAAAGAAAAGAAAAATAAGGTGGGTTCAAGATGAAAACCCGTAAAGGGCATCATGCAACCAAGGATGGGTCCAAGTTGAAAACCCGAAAGGGCGATTTGGATATTAACAGTGGAAACATCCTGACATCTGAATCTTCTACAAACTCAACGAGTCGGAGAAAGGTTGCACTCCCCAGAATGTTGTCGCATTTTCGAAGATTCCTTGACAAAGGCTGCATTCAAAGTCACCTAACGACTTTTCAGCTCAGAAGTGCCCATCATTATCGAGATCTAGGACACTCATACACACTTCATCATGTATTCATTTTCCAAAATATTTGTCATGTATTATTTGTTCTTTTTCCCCTTATGAATAAAGACAATCTTTTCTCTAAATCAATTCCTTTTAAGCATATTGAATTGAACCTAAACCTAATGATTTGTTTACTTTTGCAAAAGATAATCGCATATTACTGTACAAAGATTCATTGAAAAGTACAGGTATCCGGAAGCCGATCAAGGCTCAGGAACATACTTGAGATGGTCGAGAAAGCATTTCCCAAATCAAGAAACAAAAACATCATATTTACAGATTTGAAGAATTCAAGATCGGAAATCAGATCTTCCAGATTCCAAAATCAAGAGTCAACACAACAGGCAACCGGAGATCGAGATTTCTCTCCAAAGCCCAGAATAACATATGTTGCATATGCATTTTAGGCATACCTAAGAGCATTGCATCTATAACATCGCGTATATGCATATCTTTGCAGGTTTTATCTAGAGCCAATTTTCAACTTCGCATCGAAGGATATTGGACTCAAAACGACATAATTTTCTTGAGAATAGATTTCAACTTCATGATGAAGGATATCTGACTCGAAGCCAAACTTTACAACGAATGGGTCATCCACGGTTTCAACTTCACGACAAAGGGAATCGTGTCCACCCACAACATACAATGCTTGGATTTCAACTTCACGACGAAGGATTTTTAAGTCAAGGCTCAACTTGACGCCGAAAGGACCATCCGTGATTTCAACTCCATGACGGAGGATATCGTACCCACACATCCACAATTTCAACTCCACGACGGAGGATATCGTGCCATTTGAGGCTCAACTTCACGACGAATGGGCTTCCCAATTTCAGTGCCAATTTCAACTTCACAGCGAAGGATATTGGACTCTAGATAACACAAGCTCAACTTCACAGCGAAGGGACGACTGACTGTCAACAAACAATTTCCCAGTTCCAGAACCAATTTCAACTTCACGGCAGAGGATATTAGACTCGGAGCAATACAACTTACTTGGGTTTCAACTTCACGATGAAGGATATCCAATTATCAGGCTCAACTTCACGACGAAGGGGCCACCCGCGGTTTCAACTTCGCGACGAAGGGAATCGTGCACACAAGCGACATTCATCTCTAGATTGGATTTCAACTTCACGACGAAGGATATCCAACTCAAAGAAGGAGGGTTCGACTTCATGACGAAGGGGCCATTACGATTCCAACTTCACAAACAGATTGACCCAACTTCACGACGAATGAGTCATCTGCAACACAGTAACACAAAATTCTTCAGGTCAAGTTTCACCTTCACGACGAAGTATCCTAAGCCAGAAGACGATTCAGAGGCCACTCGCCAAGAGTTTTGAGTCGATTTTAACTTCACGACGAAGGATATCGTGCTCAAAAGTTTCCAGTTTTGACTCAACCTCACGACAAGGGAGTCATTTTGTGATTTAAATTGACAAACCAGTTTCAATATCGGATTTCAACTCTACGACAGAGGACATTCGATATGGATAAAATTTGTGTCTATTAATCTTTGCTCCATTTTCGTTACACAATAATAAGCAAAGAGGGGCAGCGGTAGACACCCTCATTTCATCCATTTATACATTACATATATATATATATATATATATATATATTATAATAAACATATATGTATTTATTTTTTGTTTGTTTTACATTTTACAGGCCTAGACATGGGGCCCAGGATCATTATACTTAGCCCATTTACAAAGAACAAGGGACCCTATAGTGGGGAACTTGAGCACCCCACACCACGCGAACCCTAGCCCCATCTCTCATCCAGCACCATTTCCTGAACCAAGCCAGCAAGTCCCCACGCCTCACGCCTCTGGCCACTCACGCAACCGTTGCCGGTTTTCTCGCCTCCCTAAAGTCACGCAAAGAATAAACCACAAGAGAGACCAACAAGCATTAGGATTCTAACTCAAATAGGATTCTAAATATAGTTTTTTTTTCATTATAAATAAAGATGTAACACCACAATAACAGGGACAGAGATGATTAAGCACAAAAAATACCCAAAGCAAACATGCAAAAAGCATCAAAGATTTGCTTGTTTCGACAGAGAAATAAAAGAGGTATTTTTACCTATATTGCTTCGATTCTTGCTTGCATGTGGCTTGTTTTACTTATTCTTTTCCGTTTTTACTTTGAAATGGCCGATGAACAAGGGGGCTTTCGGTTTCGATCTAGCCCCGAGGCTCGCTTTTTTAACAAAATCGTTTTGGGTTTTGAAAAGAGGGGTAAAAAGGGCATTCGTTTTTTTAAAAAGAATTTTTTTGCCACCGATGAACGGCGGCGAGCGAGGCAGCAATGGTGGTCAGAATCTGGAGTTGGCGGTGGCATTCATGTGTTCCTCAAGAACACGTGAACTGTTGAGAGAAAACATAAAAACGGGGGGGGGGGGGGTTTGTTATCAAATGAAGAGAAATAAAAGTTTTAAAAAAATTTATCATTTATACACGACCCATATACCCGCTCAGGATCCGTGCCTTGACCCGACCCACCTAGCACATCCGCGTGTTTTGATTAATAAAAGGGTAAACTCGCTTTTTGACCCTCCTATTTTAAACCTTTCATTTTCACCCACACCCGATTTTAAACCCCATTTGCTTGCGAATTCGACCTTCCATTTTGTATTCCTTTCAATTTAATCCCTCTGTTATTATTATTATTATTATTATTATTGTATATATTCGTTTATCTTATTTTATTACTTATATATATATATATATATATATATTATTTATACGTTATTACATATATATATATATATATTATTTAATTCTTATTATTATCATTATTATTTTTTTATCTTGCTTGTATGTTATTATATATTTCATTTTATTTTTATTTTGTTTTCCTACTTTTTTCGTTTTTATTGTGTTTTTATCTTCTTATTTCTTTATTTTATTTTTATTTATTTTTATTTATCTCTTTTCATTTTTTTTATTTTATCTTATGTCTTCATACTTGCCCTTATTTTTATTTCTTGCATGTTCTCTATCTCCATGTTAAGTATGCTATTTACTGTTTATTATTTATTTTGTCTATTTTGTTCTTTATTTCATTTTCTTTATTTTTAATTTATTTTCATCATATTTTTTAACACTTTTTCATGACTCTTTAAGGGTATACTTTCAAATCAATCAGTGGTAAGTTTTGGATCATTATTTTACCTTTTAATTTGAGTTACAATTTTCTTAATTAAAGACAATTGGAAATTACATAGTATCGAAAGGGCAATTCAAGGGTGCTAGCCCTTCCTTGACTGTAACCGACTCCCGAATCCGACATATCACTGGTAAGACGCAGATCAGGTAAGAAATAAGGTATTCGGTCAACCTATTTATTTTTAAAATAAATGATCGGTGGCGACTCCTAACCCAATCAATTCACGTCGAAGCCCAATTTCGGACCCAACCGAAATGCGGTTCCAACAACCTTACCTTCAATATAACCACTCAGTTTGCAATGACATTCTTTTCCTCTTCTTCTTCTTCGACCTTATCTTCAACATATCCACTCAGTTTGCAGTAACATTTTTTATATTGATAAGCAATATATCACCGATGTAAAGATGATTCGTGGGAGCAAAGCCATAACGTAACTCTTCTTCACCAGAGTAGGTCTGCATTTGCCATTTGATTTTTCTATTTTTAAATAAATTGTCAAAACACAAGGACGAAGAGAGAAGACATATCAATTGCCATTTGTTTCTCGAGAAAAAATTACCAATTTCCTACTGCCAATGTAACTAATAATTATTATAATGGATTGCTAAGAATTGTAATGTGAATGTCGACACTCGTTTTTCGTCCCATAGTTTAATTATTAATACTATTATATTATTATTATTATTGTTGTTGTTATTATTATTGGATATTATTATTAACTAATTTTATTCCATATTTATAGACCAATTATAGCAGCCTAAGTGGGACCCCAATTACAAAAGGGCATCTGACCCAAACCCAAGTCCGATTTATAACCCGACCCAGTACCCGAGGCCCATCAAGCATGCCCAAAACAGCTAGGGTTTCTAAATCCTAGCCCCCCTTTTTAGCAGCTGTCGTCGCATATTTCTTAGTCGTTGGATATGAGAGAGATCCAACGGCCCTGATGAAGATCTGTCACCGCCCATTTCCACCACTCACCAGCCACCGCTGATGCCACCAATCGAGCCCCTGCCATGTCAGTAACCCAAAATATATCAACACAAGCAGTCAGAAAGCAAATCCGCACGCAAGAACAACAATCATTATATTTTGTAATCATTTGATGTTATCAGACAAAAAAAAGCAACAAAAAATATATAAATAGGGACGGCTTATTTAAACCCTGAATCAATCTAAAAAAGGGATTCGACTTTTTTGGAAGAAATGATAAATAGCAATGAAAGATTGAGCCTTTTTTGGAAAGGTATTTTATTTATTTATTTCGCAGTTTCGAAAAAAAGAGCAAAGAGATAGCTTTTGTTATTTTCTTCAGTTAGAACCATATAGAAAAAAAAATAAATAAACGCTTTGTATGTAAGAAAAAATAGGGAGTCAAGGGATCTAGTAGTTTACCTGACTTGGGGAGGTCTTCGTGGTGGTCAGTGGCCCAAAAAACTAAGAGCTCAGGGCTGATTTTGGGTTGTTTAGGTGGTTTCTAGGCTTAGATGGGTGTCTAGGAGTGTATATCTGGGTTTGGGGAGGGGTCAATTTGGTATTTTTGACCGTCGTAGCGATGACCGGACGACGGTCAAGGGTGAGTAGCGGTGGCCGGCAGTGGGTCGGCCAAGGAATTTTAAGAAAGAGCATAGAGCTCTCACGTTTTTTTTCTAAAGATTCGGTTTAGAATGAAAAAAAAAGTGGTAGATACAGGGTGAATCTCGGTATAAATCCACCTCTCCACACCTCCCCCAACCGAGGGTAACCCCTCTCTGCTCTAATGCCAGTGAAGCCACCATCTCCACACCACTTGCAGAAACAATCAACAAAAAAGAGAGTTATCATTCATTTTTTTCTTCTGTAAAAACGGGTATAAATCCCGAATGAAAAACAATGTAATCTCAGTTAGAGACATCGATAAGTAAAAAAACAGTGTAATCACTCTTGGTTTTTTAGGAGAAATCTAGACAGTAATAAACCCTTTTTTAAGGTTATTCTTCTTTTATTTTATAGTATTATTTATTATGATTTATTTATTTAATTTTTCGCTAAGATTCAAATATCAACTCTAAAAAAGCCTTTAGATTTGAATAAAAAAAGACGTATATTGTTTCAAATTTTTTGAAACAACCAACAACCCATTTTAGCAATAAAAAACAACAAACAATCAAATTGGAGCGGTCGTACCTGAGTTGGAGTGTCGCCGGAGTTCGATGGGAGCCGAAGAGTTTGACCGATCTTTGGGTAGATTGTAAGTGTTTTTTGACGGATTTAGCCCTAAAATAGTCTTTAAGAGGCTAGATCTAAGCTCGGGAGAAGTTTTGGGCCGTTTTAAGTTTTCCAACTACCGTGTGCGACGGTCGGACGGTGGTCGGAGGTACGACACGACGACCAACAGTGGGCCGACCAAAGGGAGAGGGGATAACTTCTCCCATTTTTTTGGTTTTGTGTGAAAATAAAAAAAAGAATGATTTGGCTTTTATAGAAGGAATTAAGGGGTTAGTTATGCTTTAAACCCCTGATATTTTTCTGTGTTTTTGTATTTTGGTCCCTAAAGGGACCAAAAATGCTATTTCACCTTTTTGTTGTGCATGCTTTATATTTTTGGTTAATTCATTGGTTTAACCCCCTAACATTAGCGTGTTTTTGCATTTTGGTCACTTAAGGGATTGATTTTGTGGTTTGCCTATTTTCACGTATGATATATATTTTGTTGGTAAAATTATTTTTTAGTCCCTTTAGGTTTAGCGTGTTTTTGCATTTTAGTAATGTGTAGTGACCTTTTAAATTTTTTTAAAATTTGTGTGGACTGATTTTGTAATTCTTCCCTTTTAATTTAATAGTTTGTTTTTAGGCTTTAATAATGACATAATTTCCTTTAGGTCCCTCTAGTTTAAGCGTGTTTTTATATTTTTGTAACCCCCTAGACCCGGCCTATGCGTTTCGACTAAGTCTAGTGGATCACATTATGATTCTTAAAGACATTTTCTGAAACCGTTATTCAATCAATGTAAAATCACATTATAAATGTCATGAAATAAATTATACCATCAAAACCCAACTTGTAAATATAATACCAAATAAATAATAAATTAATTTAAAACAGGTCTTCAAAATCAAAATCACAATAAACTGAACAGTAATAGCAAAAGTGTCATCATCCTAAAATATGATACTTTAAAATAAGGTCCATGTCACCAAAATAAAGTCAACTAGCAAGATAAAACATTACAATCAGATATACTTCAAGAGATATGTTGATCCTCCAAGTGCTCGAACCGATGTATCTAACCAACAATATCTGAAAGGGGGAAAAACATTTTCGAAAGGTGAGCTAGGCTCAGTGTGTCCAAATATTACCTTAAAATTACAATAGGTACATTAAACAAATCATAGTCCAGTAAATCTCATAAATTCATAAAAGAGTTTAACTTTTGAAAATCATAGTTTAAACTCTTTTCTTGTACACCATCAGTAATTTCCAAAACTATTTTCCATATAGCTTACTCTAAGCACACAGCAAAAAGAAAGCCAACCTAAGGATAAGCTTTATAGCTTGTATCCTTAAGCCCGTAAGTACAAGTCCATATAGCTTACCCTAAGCACACAGCAAGGGAAGCCAACCTAATGTATCTTGGGGCCCCAAGAGTCACATTAGGCCCATTCTATTTATTAGCTTGATCAGAGCTATACTATTGTAATTTAATCCAAAAGTTCAATTGCACCGTGACACAAATTCCATAAATCATCACATTAAATTGGTGCATCAATAAAACAGTAACCAAAGAACTCACTGTACCTCATATTAAAACCAATAAAATAGTTCAGTAATAATTAGGGAACACACCTCGATAATAGGTTCAAATAGTAGATCTACTGATTGCTGGTTTCACAACGCTCTGCTACAGTTTTCAAACCTAATTTATAATAATACTATCTTACTAATGGGTAACATAAATAAATCTTTAAAATCATAAAATTTACGGGTCTTACGGGTGAATACTGGTATACGTGGTTTAACTGATCTAGAAGAGCTGGGTCGAGCTGTCGAACGATCCAGAGAGTCTCTTGTACCTTCAAACAATAATAATTTATCAGCCCCAAAATCCTACTTAATTGTTCAAAGCTAAAATTCTTAAGTATATAAGTATTTTCAGGGTTTGACTATCAATTTGGAGGATTTCGTGTTTGAATTTGGCCAAACGGATTACGGAATCGGAATCAGGACGTCGAAAAACATAAAGTATGACTTTTCGAAAATTTATATTCTTGGTAAAAGTCAAAGTCAACCACTTTGACCGTCGATTTGGAGACCTTCAGGATCGAATTTAACGAAACGGACTTCGGAATCAGATTTAGGACGTCGAAAACTATCAGAATAGGTATACTCGGAAAAGATTAACGGTCGTTTAAAAGTCGGTCAAAGCCATTTTATGTTTTGGTCAAAGGAAGTCAACGGTCACGGTCAACGGTCAACGGTCGGGTCGGGTCAACAATTGGGTCGGGTCGGTCAGATCGGTTTAGACCGGTCAGACCGGCTCGAACTGGTCGAAACCGGTTTTCAGCCACTCACTCTCTCTACGGAAAAATTTCTAAAAATTATTTTGAGCGATTTCGAGATACTTACAAAGATCGGTTCAAATTTTTGAACGCGGAGAGCTCGATTTCAACTCGGCCGAATCTTTGACTGCTCCACCTCCTCACGCGCCGCCGTCGACGGAGACCAAGGTTGACACCGGCGGACTCGAAACGGCACAGGGAACACGATGGTGCGGGAGGTGTCGAAAACCGATCAACGATCGGAGATGAATTTAAGATTTTCTCGGCGGTAGTGCTAAAAAAAACGTCGAGACTTTGACTCAAAATTCACGTCGTTTGGCAGCGTTTCGCTATAATTGATTTACTGGGTTTTGTTCACGGGTCGAAGATGAACACGACGGTGGTTTCAATTTTACGATTGGAGGTTGAACGGCGTCGGAAACGGGCTTGGAAGTAAGGGTACAAGAGGAGGAAATTTGAGCAATTATCATTTGTTTTTTCTGGTTTAAAACCAGAAAACACGCTTATAACACCAATCCTGCAGACAGTTTTAGGGGAAATTTAGGGCTTGGTCCCTGAATTTCCTTTACTTCGAAAATGGCCTACAAGTTTTCATAAATTTTAATTTAGTCACTTAATTTCACCCAATTACACCAATTTAAATTGTTTTTTTCCTCGGGTTGTTACAATTCTCCCCCTCTATAAGAAATTTCGTCCTCAAAATTTACCTTATGAGAATAGTTGAGGAAACTGAGCCTCCATCGACTCCAATGTCTTCCAACTAGCTTTTGAGGGACCTCGATTACTCCATTGAACTTTGACCATTGGAATACACCTATTCCGAAGAACTCGCTCATCTCTTTCTAAGATCTGGATGGGCTCCTCCTCATATGACAAATCAGGTCTCAGCCCTACCTCATCAACTTGAATGATGTGATCTGGATCTGGACGGTATCGCCTTAACATAGACACATGAAAAACATCATGAATACGACTAATATGGAAGGCAACTCAAGCTGATAAGAAACAGATCCAACTTTCTTCAGAATACGATAAGGCCCAATAAATCGCGGACTCAGTTTACCTTTACGTCCAAATCTCAATACTTTCTTCCATGGAGATACCTTGAGAAAAACCTGATCTTCAACGTCAAACTGTATATCCTTCCTCCTTTGATCTGCATAAGATTTCTGCCTATCAAATGCCTCTTTCAGACGGCCACGGGTCAATCTGACTGTGTCTTACGTCTCCCGCACTAACTCAGGTCCCAAAGTCTTCCAATCACGCAACTCAGTCCAACAAATCGGGGTACAACACCTACGCCCATAGAGTGCTTCATAGGGTGCCATACGAATGTTGGTCTGGTAACTGTTATTATAAGCGAATTCAGCCAAAGGCAAAAAGTTCTCCTAGCTACCATGAAAATCAATTACACAACCCCGTAACATATCCTCCAGAATCTGAATTACTCTCTCAGATTGACCATCAGTTTGTGGGTGGAAGGAGGTACTATAATCCAATATCGTACCCAAAGCCGTATGTAGCGCCTTCCAAAATCTCGAAGTAAATCTCGGATCTCGATCTGAAATGATAGATAACGGAACACCATGCAATCTAACAATCTATGAAATATACAACCTCGCCAACTTGTCCAACGTATAATTTACCCGTACAGGAATGAAGTGAGCTGACTTTGTAAGTCTGTCAACAATCACCCAAATTGAGTCCTTTTTCGAAGGAGTCATAGGTAAACCAGTAACAAAATCCATAGTAATACGCTCCCATTTTCATTCAGGAATCTTGATAGGTTGTAACAAACCTGATGGATGTTGATGTTCTGTCTTAACTTGCTGACAATTCAAACACCTCGCCACAAAATTCGAGATGTCCTTCTTCATGCCGACCCAATGATACCTCTCTCTCAAATTTCGATACATCTTATCTCCACCGGGATGCATAGCATATGGACTACTATGAGCCTCAGTAAGGATAGTCTGTCTCAACTCAGCATCATCAGGCACACAATACCGAACTTTGAAGCATAAAACTTCATCCTGATCAAGGGCGTAATCTGAGCTTGTCCCTTGCTCTACTTGCTCAAAGATGGAAAGCAAGGAGCTATCAAGGGGCTTCTTAGCTTTGATCTCATCAACCAAGGTCGACTTAACTTGTAATTCTGCTAACAGAGTGCCATCGTCATATAAATTCATCCTGGCCATTAAAGATCTCAACTCTGTTACCGCCTTTCGACTCAAAGCATACGCTACAATGTTAGCTTTACCAGGGTGGTAATCAATCACGCAATCATAATCCTTTAGAAGCTCTAGCCAGCGTCGCTGTCTCAAATTAAGCTCCTTCTGGGTCAGAAGATACTTTAAGCTCTTATGATACGTGAAAATGTAACACTTCTCTCCATAAAGATAGTGTCTCTAAATCTTCAAGGCAAAAATTACTGCTGCCAACTCCAAATCGTGAGTAGGATAATTACACTCATGCGGTCACAGCTGACGGGATGCATAAGCCACCACCTTACTTTCCTACATTAGAACACAGCCGAGTCCTGAGTGTGACGCATCACTATACACTGTAAAATCCTTCCCGGAATCTGGTTGAATCAACACTGGTGCTTGAGTCAATACCACCTTTAATTTCTCAAAGCTCTCCTATTGTGCCTCACCCCAGTCAAACGGCACATTCTTCCTTAACAACTTTGTCAAAGGAGAAGCAATGATCGAGAAGCCCTCAACAAAACGTCGATAATAACCAGCCAGGCCCAAGAAACTGCGAATCTCAGAGATATTCTTGGGCGTTTCCAATTCACAATAGCCTCGATCTTGCTTGGATCGACCTGAATACCTCACGTAGAAATAATATGCCCCAGAAACGACACTTCTTGAAGCCAAAACTCACACTTGCTTAGTTTGGCATATAGACGATGCTCTCTCAAAGTCCGCAGAACGATCTTCAAATGCTCGTCATGCTCTGCCTCAGTACGAGAATAGATCAGAATATCATCAATAAAGACCACCACAAATTGATCCAAATATGGTCGAAACACCCGATTCATCAAATCCATGAAAGCTGCAGGAGCATTCGTCAAACCAAAAGGCATCACTAAGAATTCATAATGACCATATCTAGTGCGAATGCCCATCTTTGCAATATCAGATCCTTTAACTTTCAATTGATAATACCCCGAACAAAGATCAATCTTAGAGAATACAGTAGCTCCTCACAACTGATCAAATAAGTCATCAATCCTGGGTAATGGATATTTATTCTTGACCGTCATCTGGTTCAACTTCCGATAGTCAATACATAATCTTAGTGACCCATCATTCTTTTTCACGAACATAACTGGAGCTCCCCATGGTGAAGTACTATACCGAATAAATCCTCGATCGAATAATTCTTGCAATTGGACCTTCAACTCCTTAAGTTCTTTTGGAGCCATGCGATAAGGTGCCATAGAAATAGGTGCAGATCCCGGATAAGTCTCTATCTCGAACTCTACCTCTCTATCAGGAGGTAAACCAGGCAAATCCTCTGGAAAGACATCAGGAAACACGCTAACTGTACGAATCTCTTCGATCGTGGACAATGAACCTTTAGTGTTCAAAATACAAGCAATGAAAGTCTCATATCCCTTCCGGATCATACGATCAATTTCCATCGCAGAAACTATATTGGAGAGATAGCCACGCCGTTCACCAATTAACACAACAGTCCGACCATCTGAAGTCTTTAGAGTAGCCCGCTTGTATTCGCAATCCAGATTTACTTTGTGTTTATTCAACCAATCCATCCCAAGAATTAGATTGAACTCCTCTAAAGGAAGCTCCATAAGATCAGCGAGAAAAAATTCTCCCTGAACCTCGAGAGGACAACACCGAAATACTTTATTCACTAATACCGCTTGTCCTACTGGACTCGTAACTGTAACAGTATTTTTAGTGTTCTCGATCGGAATCTGAAGGTTTCAAGATACCGAGCTCGATACATAGGAGTGAGTGGAGCCATTGTCCAATAATGCAAAGTATGGGATAAAATAAATAGTAAATGTACCTGTAATAACCTCAGGCTCATCTCTGTCATCCCGACGTCTAGTGGCATAAACCAAAGCTGGCTGTCTAGCCTCAGAAACTTTTGGCCCTCTATTTTGCTGAAGTCGGGCTCTACTGTCAGTCCTGGAATCTGAACCACGAGCCTTTACTTGGCTACGATCTCTAATTGGAGTCTGTACTGTAGTCTGAGAACGTACAGGAGTCTGGGTAGTGGTCTGCTCAAACGAAGCTAGCTGAGGACAATCTCTCCGATAATAACCACTAGATCCACACTGATAGCAAAGACTCATCTTCTTACGACACTCTCTTGTGTGTTGTTTACCACAAAACTCACAGAGGAACCCATGATAATACGACGAGGAACTGCCTCGATAGCTAACTAACGGTGAGGATGCTGCAGGCCTGAAATGTGTATTGCTTCTCTGAGGGACTGAAGTACGAGTCCTTTTCACGGACTGTGCTGATGACTCCATCGGGCCTGAAAATTTCTTAGATC
This sequence comes from Hibiscus syriacus, assembly GCF_006381635.1. NCBI lineage: Eukaryota > Viridiplantae > Streptophyta > Magnoliopsida > Malvales > Malvaceae > Hibiscus > Hibiscus syriacus. The sequence continues at coordinate 3,261,722 of NW_024063485.1, read as the reverse complement.
GTTCCTGTTCAACACGCTCTCTACCAGAAGCTAAAACCTCCACCTCTTCAGCATCTTTGGCTCTGCCCACCAGCACATCAAATATCTCATCCTGATGGGTTACAACTTGCCTACACAGCTCGTATCTGAGTCCAAGGGAAAATTTACGATATCGATCTCTCTCAGTAGGTACCATACTGAATCCATACTTCAGCAACTTCAAGAACTCGATCTCATACTTAGAAACAGTCATGTCTCCCTGAACCAGGTCTTGAAACTGCTGACGTCTCTAAGCTAAGTAACGCTCTCCCAGAAAACGACTCCGAAAGCGATCCTTAAAAAAATTCCAGGTCAAACGATCGGTAGGAACACTATTGGTCACTGACTCCCACCAAGTGTAGGCATTGCCATCTAACATTGCCACAGCACCCTGATATCTCTTAGTTGAGTCTAAACCCAACTAATCCATGCGTCTCTCTGTATCATGGAGCCAATCCTCAGCTTCAGTAGGAGCTCCACCAATCTGTCCCCCAAAAGTTCTAACTCCATTGGCAATCAAAGTTTGCGAAATAGGAACCTCTGATACAACACCAGTAGCTCTGACTGCTCCCTGTATCAACTGCAGAAATTGTCTACCGAAATTCTCATCCAAAGCAACTCCGATAGACTCTGACTCAATATCGGTTGCTCCTATGATCGGTGTAGTCATGCCAATACCAGCGGCAGGAGGCAGATTCGATGGGGTTGTAGGAGCAGGATCACCTATCGGAGGTGGGGGATCTACCCGTATCTCATCGATCGGATTTGCAAATCTAGCCACTCGACCTCGTCCACGGCTAGTTCGACGACTACTTCTAGCACTCATTTTGATGGATCTCAAGTTTACTACAGAAGATAAAACTTAGGGTTAGATAAGAACTTGGAGTCTCGAACACAGTTAAAATCTTAATAACTTTGTGACATGGCCTTTGTAACTTGTTTTGTAAAATATTTCAAAACTGTATTTTCAATGTGGACTCATACACAGTCTGAGGGTTAAAAACCAAAAGCTCTGATACCAATAAATGTAACCCCCTAGACCCGGCCTATGCGTTTCGACTAAGTCTAGTGGATCACATTATGATTCTTAAAGACATTTTCTGAAACCGTATTCAATCAATGTAAAATCACATTATAAATGTCATAAAATAAATTATACCATCAAAACCCAACTTGTAAATATAATACCAATAAGTAATAAATTAATTTAAAATAGGTCTTCAAAATCAAAATCACAATAAACCGAACAGTAATAGCAAAAGTGTCATCATCCTAAAATACGATACTTTAAAATAAGGTCCATGTCACCAAAATAAAGTCAACTAGCAAGATAAAACATTACAATCAGATATACTTCAAGAGATGTTGATCCTCCAAGTTCTCGAACCGATGTATCTAACCAACAGTATCTGAAAGGGGGGAAAACATTTTCGAAAGGTGAGCTAGGCTCAGTGTGTCCCAATATTACCTTAAAATCACAATAGGTACATTAAACAAATCATAGTCCAGTAAATCTCATAAATTCATAAAAGAGTTTAACTTTTGAAAATCATAGTTTAAACTCTTTTCTTGTACACCATCAGTAATTTCCAAAACTATTTTCCATATAGCTTACTCTAAGCACACAACAAAAAGAAAGCCAACCTAAGGATAAGCTTTATAGCTTGTATCCTTAAGCCCGTAAGTCCAAGTCCATATAGCTTACCCTAAGCACACAGCAAGGGAAGCCAACCTAATGTATCTTGGGGCCCCAAGAGTCACATTAGGCCCATTCTGTTTATTAGCTTGATCAGAGCTATACTATTGTAATTCAATCCAAAAGTTTAATTGCACCGTGACACAAATTCCATAAATCATCACATTAAATTGGTGCATCAATAAAACAGTAACCAAAGAACTCAGTGTACCTCATATTAAAACCAATAAAACAGTTCATTAATAATTAGGGAACACACCTCGATAATAGGTTCAAATAGTAGATCTACTGATTATTGGTTTCACCACGTTCTTCTACAGTTTTCAAACCTAATTTATAATAACACTATATTACTAATGGGTAGCATAAATAAATCTTTAAAATCATAAAATTACGGGTCTTACGGGTGAATACTGGCATACGTGGTTTAACTGATCTAGAAGAGCTAGGTCGAGCTGTCGAACGATCCGGAAAGTCTCTTGTACCTTCAAATAATAATAATTTATCAGCCCCAAAATCCTACTTAATTGTTCAAAGTTAAAATTCTTAAATATATAAGCATTTTCAGGGTTTGACTATCAATTTGGAGGATTTCGGGTTTGAATTTGGCTAAACGGATTACGGAATCGGAATCAGGACGTCGAAAAACATAAAGTATGACTTTTCAAAAATTTAAATTCTTGGTCAAAGTCAAAGTCAACCACTTTGACCGTCGATTTGGATACCTTCAGGTTATAATTGATGAAACGGACTTCGGAAACGGATTTGGGACGTCGAAAACTAACAGAATAGGTATACTCGAAAAACATTAACGGCCGTTTAAAGGTCGGTCAAAGCCATTTTAAGTTTTGGTCAAAGGAAGTCAACGGTCAACGGTCACCGTCAACGGTCGGGTCGGTCAGACCGGTTTTCAGCCACTCACTCTCCCTGCGGCAGCGCGTGTGGCACGTGAGGCCTCTTCTGGGGGTCTAAAAATTACGGAAAAATTTCTAAAAATTATTTTGAGAGATTTTGAGATACTTACAAAGATCGGTTCAAATATTTGAACGGCGGAGAGCTCGATTTCAACTCGGCCGAATCTTTGACTGCTCCACCTCCTCACGCGCCGTCGTCGACGGAGACCAAGGTTGACACCGGCGGACTCGAAACTGCACAAGGAACACGATGGTGCGGGAGGTGTCGAAAACCGATCAACGATCGGAGATGAATTTAAGATTTTCTCGGCGATAGTGCTAAAAAAACGTCGAGACTTTGACTCGAAATTCACGTCGTTTGGCAACGTTTTGCTATAATTGATTTACTGGGTTTTGTTCACGAGTCGAAGATGAACACGACGGTGGTTTCAATTTTACGATTGGAGGTCGAACGACGTCGGAAACGGGCTTAGAAGTAAGGGTACAAGAGGAGGAAATTTGAGCAATTATCAAAACCAGAAAACACGCCTATAACACCAATCCTGTGACAGTTTTAGGAGAAATTCAGGGCTTGGTCCCTGAATTTCCTTTACTTCGAAAATAGCCTACAAATTTTCATAAATTTTAATTTAGTCACTTAATTTCACCCAATTACACCAATTTAAATTGTTTTTTCCTCGAGTTATTACAATTTTAGTCCCTAATCTATTTTTTATATCGATTTAGCCTTCAACTTTTGATTTAGTTTAATGTAGCCCCTATTGCATGTTTAATTTATTCTCTTTTAGTTTAGTAATTTTATATTTATGCAATTAGGTCCTCAAATTTTATGTTTATTTTATTGTTTTATTTTATGTTGTTTTTGTTTTTATATTTATTGTTTTAATTTTTTAATTAAGTTAATTATTAATTGTTTTATTTCATTTTAATTCTTAGATTTAGTTTTAAATTAGATTAACATTCGAATCAGATTTAGAAATTAGGATGGCACTTTAGTTATTAATTAGGGAGCAATTCGAGTCAAGTTTTCACATAAGATGCCCAATTACTCAAGTCGATTGCTCGATTTTAAAATTAATTCATAATTAATGTTTTCTAAAAAAACTTTAAGTTTAATAATTTAGATCATAATTAGGTTTTATAATTAGCCCCCTAACTTTAGAAATTATCAATTTAGGTCCTAAGTTTTTAGATATTTTAGAAATCAATATTTTTAAATCTTGACCTTTTTAATCCCTCGACTTTGATTAGTGTTCTAATTTTGACATAATTATTTAGGTTAAATAGAGCCTCCACTTTTAGTTAGATTTCAAACTATTTTTTAATTTATGGAATAATTCGAATTGGCCCTCGCCTAAATGCTCGAGGGACCATCTCGATTATTCGATTCGATAATTGATTAAAATTAAATAGGATGAATATTAGAGCCTACATTTTTAGGTTTGAGCTTCTAGTTTCCTTTAATTTCATAATTCGAAACTTTAAGATAGAGAGAGCCTTAAATTACTCTTAGTTAATTAGGATGAATAAAATTTTGTTTGATTTGAATTCTATTTTCAAACCTAAGGCAATGTTCATATATTAGGGAATTAATGGTATATCTCCCGTAAGTATGTTCAGGGGGTGACTATTGGTGATTCCCGAAATAGGTTGACATCCTTTTCAAAGACCACATCATGACTTTTAAAATCGAGGCAATATTCAGTTATCAAGCACAATATCTGATCTCCCGCGTTTATTCTAGGGGGTGAATGCTATCAGCTTTAATAAACGAATACCCTTTTTAACTTTTCATCCGTAATGATTTTCAAATTAAATAAAGATCAAACTCAAAATTTCCAATTTTAAATATAGGGTAATCAACTAGGTACCAATTCTTGGGCACTAGTGGGGGTGCTAATCCTTCCCCACGCATAAGTGACTCCCGAACCTGATTTCTGGATTTTTACGGACCTTAAAACTTGGTATTTTGATAAAAATAAAACGTTTTATTAAAAATCACCCGATTTTTATGGTGTCTAAATCGCACCTTAAATGATTTGTGGTGACTCCTCACATTTCAAAAATTCCTTTCAAAGAGAAAACCCCATAGTGATATCAGTCTTTTCCCACCCAGGCAAAAAATGGTGTCGACAGATGACTTAGTCAAATTAAAGTTTAATGGTGATGGTGGGCAATTTGATGATGATGATGATAGTGATAATAAATAGTTATCCTACAAACCCTCCTAGCCGCACTACGCAAACTCGATAATTGGCTCTAACAAGATCTCCTAATCACAATGAAAAGGAAAACTAGAGTGTGAATATCTCCCTCACGAAGAACTTAATGACTAAGAATGCTTCGGAAGCACAAGGCAAACAACACTTGCATAAACAAACTCTCGTTGTATTATTAATCAAAGAAATTTGATTTACAATGATGAATGGAGCCTCCTTTATATAGGGTGAGGAATTTCATGAATACAAGTAACTATTGAAAAAAATAAAAAAAAGCTATATATAATATTTTGATTCTATTATAATTCCTAATAAAATAATAATAAACTAAAGATAATATTTTAAATCTATCTTAATTCTTAATAAAATAATAAATCTAATCCTAAAAGGTAAATTCATCATTCTATATTAAATTATATTACAAATAATCAATACAAATATTGATAATTTGTAGTATTTACAAAATCTCGTACTAATCACGTGTAGGAATTTTTACAAGCATTGTCTTCACTAAAATAGAAATATCTTGAGTTCCTGACATCAAATTAATGCGTTTCAAGTACCATTGGAAAGCTAAGAGATAGCCAATCGTATCTCTAGAAGACATGATGACAAAATATCACCAGAATCCCATTCAAAAAGTCATCTCAAGTCTACTATTATTCTACTTTTGTTTTCCAAGGCTTGGTTTTGTGGATCAATTGGAAGAGATAATCCATCTTCCTTTGATGTGAGCTTTATGATGTATGTAGCATCCCCCCTCTCTTCAAATGATTTGACCTGGAATCTGAAACATCAAAAAGGAGAAATGTTAGAATATTTGAATGATTTTATCATATTATACTTATCAATTAGATATTCTTTGAATCATCAAGACTTTGTTCTTCTAATAGGTTTGAATAGAAACATTAGTCTAAAAAAGAATGCATTGTCATCATTATGGATTCTGAAGCTTATAGCACTTTGGGAGGAAAAGCTAATTAGTTATGACAATTGTAACACCCCCCAACCCGTATCCGACCCGGATTCGAGTTCGAAGTGTCACATTGACTTTTCAAAAACCTTTACTTGTATAAAATAGTGAGTAATTTAAAATTTATTATTACATATAACTTATTCAAAACCTTTACCGAACTATTCAGAGCTTATACAATATATTATCTTGAATAATGCCAACTAGAACTTTATGTATTAAAATACATATATTCACCTTTCTTTTGATCTGACCTTTGGTAAGGAGAACTGACATGTCTTGCTCCACATTGCTCTTTACTCTTCTCACTTCGGTAACCTACGTGTGAAACAATCACACGCTAAGTCGATGACTTAGTGAGGCATTAAACACATTAAAGTAACTCTAACTACTTAATCATGCTTGAACATATCATATCATGCTATCTGATCAAAACAATATAACATTTCATGTAATCAAATGTACACATATACACATCATCATATCAATCATATAATACAATTCATATCACAAAAGCATATACTTTATATGTAATATATATGTTTATTATTATCTCTTTGTTAGCCCATGAACATCTGTGAGAAATGTAGATTTGTGAGTCTATTGAGGTTGTGCACTATGCTGTCACCACAGCTCGTATAAATGCACCGAAGTGCCACGTAGAATTGCACCGTAGTGCCGCGTAGAAATGCACCGAAGTGCCATATAAGGTTGTCCCTAAGGACTACATATCATTCCTTAAGAATCATATACATATGCCAAGGATCAAGTATGTGTCTCAAAAGACCTCACACATGTTCCAAAGAATACATATATGTTCCGAAGGACCGCGTAGACCCTCGACTCTTGGCATGCCAACTATACCCTAGCTCTCATGACACATAACATGGGCATCATCATTTATGTCATTTCACATTTTCACATAAACACGCAGTTCACTTTCACATAGCACGTAGATTATGTCACATAAGTTGAATCACATATACGTATAAACACGTAAATCACTTTCACATATCATGTAGCTCATATCCATTTTTCATACTATTTCACATTTCTTGTCACATTGCTTATATCTTATTTTTATATCTTATCCTATATATATATAGATAGTCACATGTTCATATAATCCATCATTTCCTCATCTAAATGTGTATTCATATAATTCATCTTCATATATATATATATATCATTTTTCCTATACTTGTATTCACATCATTTATATTCTTCTTCTCATAATCTCATATGTCATGATTAATAGCTTATATCATATATGTATAAAATAACTTATCTCATATCATATAGCTTATACCTCATTCTATGATATTCACCTAGATCATATCACATCTGTCATACTCATAAACATATGTCACTTCTATTATTTCATTTATATACTAATCTAATCTATTTACCTAGTTCAATTCATATAGTACCTATAACTTTCTAATATGACTACGTAGATTTCCATCATGCAACCCATATATCATAATTTTATTTAAGCATATGTATCTTTCCCATCTAACTCATCTTATATGTTCCTATTATCACTTATGTTCAAGTCTCATGTCATCATATAGGTCAATATTATCTATCTTGTTTCAATTCTCATTCAATGATATAATTCTATTTTACTATTTCACATAAATGTTCATACCACTATTCACTTACCCAACTCACATTCTTATTGTTTATATAACCTTTACACTTGAGTAATTCATTCCCATCATTTCTTCTAAACTCGCTTTTTACCATATTCCCATATTATTACTTAATTTATCTCCTATCATGTATTCGCGTAATCTTATATTCCATTTCTATATATATCAACGATCTTATCACATAACTTCTCTTTTATATTCATATAATTTCTTATCATATCATCATAACATAGCATATATTCACATCAACCATGGAATACATTTATAATAACATGTCAACACATACCATAACATATAGCTCAGACACTCATAACGAACACATGTTCATGTTCATGCTTTATGCACAATACTATAGAAATTAGACTTGTCGCAAGTCTTATTTCCCATTAAACATCATATATAAAATAATACGCACTCACCTTGGCCTCACTAAGTTCCAATCCATTTTTATAATTTCCTCTCTTGTGATCGAATCATAACTTGATAATCGTTTCGGGACTTGTTCGTGCTTGATATCTATATAATCATACATTGATACATATTAGTATCCAATTGATATACTCCAATCTATCATTTCTTAGACCAAAAGAAATGTATAATTGTATTTCCCTTGAAGTGCATTGATGCATTCTACAGTGTATCGATGCATCCCTTAACATGTGCATCGATGCACTCCTTATGCATCGATGCATTAATTGCATTCGATGCACTTCCTGTGCATCGATACGCAATGAAAAATTTCTGGAAATTTACCCTTGATGCATCGGTGCACCTTGAATGTGCATCGATGCACATAGCCCAAAAATCCAATTTATGCCCGAAAATCCCCTCTTTTCAACTTAATTACTTCATATATCATTCCATTTCGTATTCTTAACTTACTCCTATTCAAACTCATTTATATTCATTTATCTCGTCTTAAACCTTAATATCCTCTCCTCTTTATTAACTTCAAGAATTATACCAGATTTTCAACATGTTTTAAAACTCATTTTATCACTTCATATCTATTAATTTAACCCTTGACAAGTCAAATTTATCTTCCAATTTGAGTAATGAACTCAATTCCAAGATTTCATTTGTAAACTCTAAATCTTTAATCTCTCCTAACTCCACCATCCTTTTCTTTTAAGATGATTTAAGCTTTCTTTAAGCTTAATTATCATCTAATAATCAAAACTCAAATCTTAAATTTAACCAAGAACTCAATAATCAGAAAACTCACCTTTGGCTCTTGGCTTTCACGCGTGAAGGGAGAAGAAAGATAAAGAGAATTCTGGAAACCACTTTGTTTCCTCTTCCTTCCACGTGTTTAATATATAACCATATTTAAATATTTTTCTTGCAAATGACCCTTTTGCCCTTCAATTCACCTCATAATTACTAACATCTTTCAAGTAATATTTCAAAATAAATCATTGAATTATTTCATTCTTCTACTTCAATCACCAAATTCTAAAACTTTACAATCTGATCACTAACTCGATATTGAGGATGTTACAACAATAGGGTTTTTGAAAAAAATTTGAAAGAAATGATAGGAGTCTCCACCAATCATTTTTAAGGTGAGATTGAACACCTAAAATCTAGTAATTTTTTAATAAAAACATTCTATTTTATAAAAAGTACTAAGTGTTGGTTTGTGAAGTCAGAAATCAAGGTTGGGAGTGAGTTACGCGTAGGGAATGATTAACACCCCATAGTGCCCAAAAATTGGTACATAGTTGATTACCCTATGTTTTAAAATTGAAATTTTGAGTTCGAAGTTTTATTTAATTTAAAATCACAATGCATGCAAATTTTGAAAAGAATGTTGATTTATCAAGATCAATAACGATCACCCCAGGCACAAGCGGAAGCTTCGTTATTAATCGCAATAAATGAACATTGCCTTAATGATTTAGAAATCATGATGCAAGATTTTTAAAATGATATAGATATACTTCAGGAATCCCTAGTGCTCACTCTCAGTCATAATGTAGAGGATACACTACTAATTCCATTATAAGTGAATATTGCCTTGTTTTTAAATCGAATCATGTGATCAAACAACCAATTATGAAACCTAATTATACTAGGTGAGTTAATTAAGACTTCTCTCTAACTAAAGCGTCAAATTATGAATTTTAAGTGAATTTAAGGATTAAACCTAAAAAGGTAGGCCCTAATATTAAGACCTAACAAATTTTAACAAATTATTGAATCAAATAATTAAAATGGAACCTCAGGTATAAGTACGATGACCAAATTAAAAATCCTCCTAAATTAAAGGACTAAAGTGAAATTAAATATAAGGTGAAAGCTCTAATATTAACCATAATCAATTTTAACTAATTCTTAGAACGAATAATTAAAATGGAACCTCGAGCTTAAGTGTGAGAATCAAATAAAAAATTCACCTAAATTAGAGAACTAAAGTGAAATTAAAATAAAATGGAGGCTCTAATTGTTAATCCTAATAAATTTTATCCAATTATTGAATCGAATAATTGAAATGGAACATCGTGCACAAATGCGATGAGCAAATAAAAAATTCCCCTAAATTAGAAAGTTCAAGGACTAAATTAAAAGGAACTTAGATTTAAAGACTAAATCTACAAACTAATTGATTAAATTAGGGACTAAATCAGAAGCAAACTAAAATACAAAGATCAAATTAAAAACATCAATTAAGGGACTGAAATGAAAGAAAATGGAACATAAGGTTCAAATAAAAAAGTGTAGACAATTAAATGTTGGAATTTAAGGGAATGGAATGTAAATACTGAAAAAATAAAGAACTGATATTGAAATGCAAAAAATTAAAATGCTAAAATGTAAACAATATAAATTACAATAAAATAAAATTAAAGGGTTAATAGTTAATTTTTTTAGTTTTTACTCAGACCGTAATAACGTGAATCATATCCCAGGACGGGTCATCGCGAGGACGTAGAATTAATCCGAATATTTTAAAATTTAGAAATCGACGATTTAATAAATCTGAACCATAATAATGTGGGGTATGTGGGTCATACCCATAACGAATAACCACAAGGTCGAATCGAGTATTTATTAGGGATGGGATCAAAGACCACATCATTGGGTTGACTAGCAAAGAGAAATTAAGGCTGAACCGATCGAAGTATATAAAGGTGGCACACAAAAAATCTGGAGGGTTTGGCTTTACCTTGAGGTGGAAGACACTAGGCAGAGGAGGTGAAACAATTTAAGGAGTTGAAATGGTGAAATTTTTTGAATGTTCTGGAGGTGAACACCATCTGCAATGTATTCAAATATTGCCTTCAAGGAGATAATCCTAATGGGTGGAAAATGAAGGACCCGTTTAATGGGTATAACGTGCCTCCGGAGCTACCAAGATGTAGCGAGGCATGACCATACAGGGGAAAGGATGAGTTGGCGAAAATTTTGGTGGGTTTGGTAAAGGAGAAAGGGGATACCCTTTTCACCCATGGTTTTTTTCCTCGATAAACTTATAGGCATGAGAGTTTCGATAAACAAGAGAGAAACTTGATCTTATAAAAAAGCTTCAATGGAGGAAGTTAAGCAAGCTCTATTTTCTATAAGGAACTTAAAAGCCCCCGACCCAGATGCAATTCAACCAACTTTTCTTAAAAAAACAGTGGCAGATTGTTAAACAGACGCTTCTCAATTTTGTGAATGAAAGCATCGAAATTACTATCCAAAAGTCGAAGTTATTCATCTACCTATTTGGCTTCTATAAGTGAAACCCATATCACTACGGACCTTGGGAGTTACTTAGGCGTTCCCATCATTCATAAGAAAGCAAACACATATAAACATTTAACAGGCAAACTGATGCAGAAATTCGCTGGCTGGAAAGGAAAAGTTCTCTCTATGGCAGGAAGGATAACTCTTATCCAATCAGTCACGGCTGCCATTCTAGTTCACACCATGCAAACGACCATGCTCCCAACAAACACTTGGAATATTCTCGATAAAATAAACAGGAATTTCCTTTGGGCTGGTAACTCGGAAGAAAGGCATAATCACTTAGTTAAGTGGGACTATGTATACGGTTCAAAAGCTGGATGAGGGATTGGACTGAGGAAAGCTAGAGATACGAATTTAGACTTGATGGCTAAAATTGGCTGGAAGCTTCAAACAAAACAGGATGCTATTTGGTGCAAAATATTTGGAGAGAAATACTTTCGAAACAAGACGTTTATGGAGTTTGATGGAAATAGTAGAATGTCAAACGCTGGCAAAGGAATTCTGAAAACCAGGCATATCATAAATAAAAGCTGCAAATGGAAAATCAAATTTGGGGTTCAATTGAGTTTTTGGTATGATTGGTGGTTCGACAAAGCACCTCTAAAAGACCAGATTCCTGAGATCGATTCTGTTAATAAGTTAGAGAAAGTGGCTTATTATCTTTCAGAGAATTCAAATTGGGAGTTTCAAAGAATAAATCATCTGATCCCATAAGCGACTATTCAACTGATACAAGAAAACTTGAGGAATGTTGAGAATAGTGAGGACAACACGGATAAAGCAACTCGGGGGCATGAGAAGAATGGCACATTCTCAGTTAGATCGACATTCAAGAAAATTATCAATAAAAATCCAAATGACCAGAATGGCACTTCGTTCAATTAGATTTGGAATATAGATTATATTGAGCGAGTTAGGTTCTTCAATTAGACTTTGTTGCCTTGATAGACTGAACACGAACGAATTAAGAGCAAGGAAACAAATGACAATAGAGATGGACTGCAAAGAGTGCCGAGGGGAAATGCAATCGATTGAACATGTCATAAGATACTGCAAAATTGCAAAATCATCCTGTCTGTTAGCAGAAGTTTGGCGCTTGAAAAGGGGGCTTACCAAACCAAAATCTCTGAATTTGAAGAAAATGATTATTGAAATGGATTCGAGGGATGTACTCGATACCCTACAAGAAGAAGAACACGAGGTTAACAAAAGAAGAAAAAGAAGAGTGGAAAATAGAGAGTTTCCTTCCACTACTCACAACAGAAGAAGAACACACTGGGACCGACGTCGTCAATGATGGCCACTGCGCGACAGAGTTGCTGAATGGATATTGAAACGGGAACCAGAACTCTTGGCAGAACGAAGGTGATAAACAAAGTAGGGCTCGGGCAAATGAAAATTTTTGGGGTTTTTATAATACTTTGCGGCGTTTGTAAACCAAACGCCACTACTTGCCAACCCTATTGAGGCATTTACTACAAAACGCCACTACTACCCTACTATATAGCGGCGTTTATATAAAAAAACGCTGCAAAATAGCAAAATATTGTGGCGTTTGTTGCAAAAAACGCCACTAAATATTATATCTATTGCGGCATTTGTATTAAAACGCCACTAATGGACAACTATATAGTGGCGTTTGTTGTAAACGCCGCTATATAGGTTGAGATTTTGCGACGTTTGTTGGAAAAACGCCACTAAAGTATGACTCTTTAGCGGTACTGAGAGGCACTATTTAGCGGCGTTTGTGTTTAAAAACGCCACTAACGTATGACTCTTTAGCAGCATTTTGATAAAAACGCCGCAAACATATAACTATGTTGCGGCGTTTATTGAAAAAACGTCACTATATATTACATCTATTGCGGCGTTTGTATAAAAACGTCGCTAACGTACTATTCTATATCAACGTTTGCTTTTTAACGCCACTATAGATGAAGCATCCTGCGGCGTTTTTATATAAACGCTGCTAAAGCAGTACTCTGTAACGACATTTGTTGGAAAACGACACTATTGATTAACCTATTGCGGCGTTTTTGGAGAAAAAAAAGTCGCAAAAAGTCAATTCTATAGCGGCGTTTTTAGATACAAACGTTGCTAATTACCTTTATAGATAAGATCAGTTGATTTAACATATTTCATTTATGCTCTATATCAACTAAATTGACTAATTTGTGTAGCTTTATCTAATTAACAACAACCATACATTTTAATTAAGACATAAGTTATGCATCCAAAAATACTTAACAACAAAATACATTAAAATTTAGAAACATTAAAAGTTATGCATAAACAGTCTTCACCATATTGTTCACTAGAATTTAGTTGTGCTCTTTCGTGGGGAAAGGACGTAGGAAAGCTGTTTTCCTTGTTTGACGACGCATCGTTAAGTTTTTCCTCCGTGAAAACTCTATATGGAGAAACTCTTCATGCCTTTCACCAAATAAATCCCCTACCTCCGGTTCACCAAGAAGACTCCTTGCGCGCTTCAGTGCTTCACTTGAAACAGATAACGGCCTTCTACCTACAATATGAAACTTGATTGGAGGTGGCTTGGGAACAGAATCAAACATTAAAAAAATTAAATAGATGATAGAAACGTTTACTTGGAGTAACAGTGGAGTCAACGTCGTCTTCATTGAGGATAGATATTGCTTTTGCAATTGAAGATTCTTTTAACGCCACAGAGTTACCAAATTCGGTTCTAAACATCGGGTATTTATACACTCCTCTATCATCGTTCTCAATAAGCTTTGAACATCCTACATGCGTGCGATCTAAGAAATTTTAGAGTACAAAATAAAAATATAGCACCAGAAACTTTCAGCGATTAATTATTACCTTCAATTAGAAGATCAGCCATGGAAGGGTATTTTGCAATAGGAGGGCCTTTTGGGTCATCATCGAGTTTCGACGGCAAGTTCGGACTTATAGCCTCCCAACGATAATTTGATCCATCGTCAGAGCAAAGACGCCACGTGGACATTCCAATGATAATTTCTCTTACTGAATGCAACACCTGCTCTTTGTACCACAACCATTTGTTCACGTTTTCAAAAGCTATTATTTTCCTATTCGAAAGCTATTATTTTTCTATTCGAAAGAAGAAAAACACTGCTCCCAAGCAGTAAACCAGGAAAACAATATGTATAGATATTCTTTTCTTATTCGAAAGCTATTATTTTTCTCCATTACGTTAGCTTTCTGGGTTTTTCCCATTTTCAAAATACCAACAAAAAATAAATGAAAAAGTTCAGTAGTGAGAGAAGGGATCAAACCGTGAAATCGTGAGATAACTGTTCGTCGGGGAGAGGGCCGATTTGGTCGCCGGAACAGACAGAAGACGACTTTGCCTGGAATCGTGTGAGGGTCGTTGTTGTACTAGAGAAACCCCTTTTAGGGAAAGAGCATTGAAATGATTTTAGGGATAGGACAGAAGAGAAGGTTAGAGCATATATTGACACTTTGGCGGCATTTTTTAAACAAACGCCACCATAGTACATGTTTTTGCGGCGTTTTTATAAAAATGCCACTATAAACAAACATATTGCGGCATTTGTCGTACAAACGCCGCTAAATTATTACTCTATTGTGGCGCTTTTTGCACAAACGCCACTAGAAACAACCCTATTACGACGTTTGTTTGATAAACGCCGCTAAATTACTTCTCTATAGCGCCGGTTGTTGGACAAACACCAATATAAACAACCCTGTTGCGGCGTTTGTATAAAAACGCCACTAAATTACCACTCTATTGCGGCGTTTGTTGAAAAACGCCACTATAAACAACCTTGTTCCGACGTTTGAGGTATAAACGCCGCTACATTACCACTCTATTGCGGCGTTCATTGAAAAAACGCTGCTAAAGTATTATTTTGTGGCATTTGGATTGTAAACGCCGCTACATGCTTAAATTTATAGGTTTACCGTGAAACGCCGCTACAGAACATTTTTACTGTAGTGAGGGAGGAAGAAAAACGGAGTTTAGGTAACTGGTAGTAGAGAGGAGTGGGCTCGACTTCCTCATTCGGGGTACTGTAATGCTCATATGTTTCCATGAGGACTATTCTTTCTTTCCTTTTTTTTCTCGGCATAAATTATATTTATGAAAAAGAAAATACATCAGCACATGGAGAAAAAAAGTACAACACAATCAAGCAAAAAAACAAACACAATCAAGATCTGTTGACTATGCAAGCACCCTGCAACAACCTGTTGCAATCAACTTAACCTGACAACACAAAAAAATACAGATTGCAACAACTAAACCCATCAAAACCTTTTCACCCACTCGAACAAAGCAAAGAGAAATACCACAAGAAATCACTCTAATCTACTAATACATAAAAGCAGAACCAAAGATTAATTCCTGGTAAACGAAGCAAACTCAACCGAAACCTAAAGCAACCACAAACCAGACCCAGAAAACCATAGCAATAAGACAGCGAACAAAATGCAAATTCAGTAGAACCGATCTCCCCAGAACCTTGCCAAAACACAACGCCTAAAATAAGAATTTCTTTATTGTCCGCTAAATCAAGCATTAAGTTTCCTTCAGAACCCTACCCATTTTACTTTCACCAACACGAAGCTACTGTCAATGTAATATCAAAATGCTTGATATTGCTAAAAAAATCATATCGAAACCAAGACCCCCATATGCTCCACAGTGCATCAGAACGCAAAGCTAACCAAACACTTTGCAGCATGGACGACTGACAAATGGAGAGACAAAATTGAAACAGCTCCTTCGAAATAGCAATTCGTTCCACATAGCAGTTTGTTCTGGCAACATACTAGAACCATAAAAACATATAATTGAGATTTTCAAATATGGTTTGAGCCACTTACCTTTGACACAGAAATTTTCTTAATGGAAATTGAGACATCCACTACGAATTTTTCTTTGATCCAGACCACCGCCAAATCCCAGCAGTACCCACTAAGATTGAAAATCTGAAATCAAAGTTATCAACGACCCAGACCTTTCGTATATCCTTCTCCTCAAACACTTCCTTTTACGAATCCTAAAAAAGCACCATCTCCGGCTTATCTTTCTAATCAACATGCGCAACGCCAATAATTTCGCACCCGCTCTGAGCCCCCGAACGATCGACGTCGCAAACCTCATTATCCAATGCCTCCCACCTACCCCAGACACCCGCTACCCAAAATGCTTAACCCTCCATCTCTAGAACAGCCAACTCCTTAACAACCTCTAATTCATCCCCACACACCTGAATCCCCAATTTTTTTGCCCAAGCTTAAAGTTTTCTCAGCCTCCCTGACTGCTACATGCCATCTTTCTCTACTGTCCGAGTCAGACAACGATGATCCTGATAATTCAGAGATTTCCAGATCTTCCTTTGATAACTTGTTTTTCCCAATGCCCGATTTCTTCTTCTTGTCTCCTCCTTTGACAAGGCTTTTTCCTGGATGGCAAGATGAGACCCGTATTTCTTCCCGTGAAGAAGAAAGGTAAAACCATTGCTTGTCTTAATGTTTGTTCTTGGGTTAATGAGTTATTTACGCTAGCATTGGTGAATGAAGCGGAAACTCATGAAGTTGTGAGAGAACTAGATATTAGGCTCTTGAGTGTTGTCCTGCTAGACGTTCATTTTGGGATGGATGAGGAGGCGTTGATTGTGGTGAAGGAAATGGGAGCTCATTTCCTCTATCTTCTCCTTATCTAACTCTTCGTCTTCCACTAGTCTAGAAAAAGGATGGGGCGTTGATTGTGGTGAATGCAAAAGGCTACTGTTAGAGGCCCATAAGGATGTTGAGAAGGTCGAGCTCGGATTCAGATAGTCTAGAAAAAGGAAGAGAAAGTTGTGCGGTCCTGCTGGGTAAATCAGTAATGTTAGAAAGATGAATTCGACACAGATTTGCCAGCTAATTACTGCAGAGGCGGATGCTGAGAAGGTAGTCACAAAGGTTGTGGGGAAACTTGAAGAGTTTAAGGACTACGCGGATAGGTGTGAGTGTAACTATACCTGTATTTTCCAAGAAACTCTTGGTCCTATATTTATCACAAAGTGGAATTTTAGATGTTGTTCGAAGGTTGCAAGGGAGTGATTACCCTTTAACTATCACAATCCTGTGGAGGAATGTGAGGCATTCAAGGAGGACATTAAACCTTATCTTAATAATGGTCACACTAACCTAAGTTCTCAGCCTGATATAAAATTATCTCGAAAAGATGTCTATACTTCTGCTCCGAAGGTAGTTTCATGAGGTCAAACGATAGATTCAGAGGTGCCTGTTGAAGATCCTCCAACATAAATTTCTTTTTGCAATGGACATTTTACCTTCTCTAGACCGATTCACATGGCTGTTACTTTTACTTTTTATTATTTGGCAAGTCTTACAACCTTATTCTTATTCTTGGACTGTTTGTTTAAGTTGTCAGAGGTGTGTCAACGCTTACATTATAGAAGATTTCTACATCCTTATGCATTTGTAAAGGTGAAGAGGTATTATGAATACTTTGGAGTTTCATTCGAAGATTTTGCTCCATTATAAATGTAAACAAAGTTCTATTGACGACGTTTTATTTATGAAAGACCTCGAACATGATAAATGAATGAAGGCATCCTTGTCATATCTTTATTGTGTCAAGGCTTCTTCATCCAACATTCTAAGTGCTAGATGAGGAGGTAGCTGTAGAGGTTTCTCCGTGCGTAAGATCTATGTCGGTTTGTGTAGAGGGACATGTGTCATAAGGTGAAGGCTTTCTTGCTACAGTTCTCGACGCTTTATGTAGAGATACCAATTATGTCTCCCACAAAAGATGTTGTCTTAGTTGTAGGGTAGGGTTTCTAGAGGTTGTTCCAAAATGTATTAGTACTTTAAAACATTATGTGTTATCCTATAAAGGAGTTTTTCTAAATACCTAATTAGGATAACATTGGCAATTTCTCACGGAGTGGTTTTACCATAAATATGTTAATCATTAATTTTATGGTTACCTAAGTTGGGAGTACTTTGGACAGTTCCTGATTTGTCATGGCATTCTGCGTCCTATGGGAACTATAAATATCTCAATTGGAAACTACATATCTTTGTGAGGTTATGTGCCTTTTTTGTCATCAACTCAAGAGATGGGAGATGTGGAGAATAGCTTATACAAGAAAAGTTTATTTGTATCGAGACTCCTTCCACCTTATGTTGTGCCTCTTGTTGTTAGAATGTACCTCTTGTGTTTCCTAAGTAGCGACAAGAGGGGCATTCCAACTGTATGGATATCAGGGCAAGGAACCGTTTGCTCTTGTAGACGAAGCCCTTTAGCACTAGAGATTAGAGATTATGAATGTGACCTTTGTTCATCAGAATCAAAGTCTAAGTCGTATTTTAGTTAGAGAAAATGTTTGAAAGGGTGATCCCAACTACCACAGAAAGCTTACTTTCTCACTTAACCGAAAGCCACTCTTCGACATTGAATGGTTTTGAAGCCGTCCTAAAATAAGCCTTGGGAGATCAGGGTTCTAGTTTGAACTTGTTGTAGAAATGCAGCCATATCTTTGAGAACTTCGTAGCTTCTAACATAGCATAAAGCATTAAATCTGACACTCTGTCATCCTATAAATATATGCTTAACTTATGAGGTGGATAATCATATGCCATCACTAACAGAACTGTGTTCACCACCATGCACGGCGGCTCTATCGACGGATCCGTTGTGTACACGAATACATCAACTCCCGATAATTCTTTTCCGAACCTACATGTTAATAATATTGGAATTGATGGAATTGAAGTAATGCGTGCATTATTCATATGTAGGTGTTGATAAGAAATACCTTTGAGAGAGTCTGTGTATGTAGGGATGACGATGGACAGAGTTCCACCTACAAAGTGTTGGATCTCTCCTTAATTAAAGAGGTTCTAGAAATTCTAGAGCTTTCTGGAGAAAGGTAGAATTTTCTAGAACATTCCGGAGAACTCTAGAGAAGTGTAGAACTCTCTAGAAGTTTGTGGAAGAGTGTGGAATCATCTGGAGATGTGTGGAACCTTATGAAAGAGTATGGAAGAATATGAAAGGGAGTGGAAGAGTGTAGAGCTTCTTAAAGTGTGTGGTGCATTCTAGATAATTAATCTCCACCCTTGGATGTAAGTAATCTCCACCATTCATTGTGGAGGTGGAGTAGTATAAATAGGGGTGAGAGACTTCATTCCTAACCATCTCAAGAAATTCAATCTTGAGAAACTAGAGAAACTAGAAAGTTAGAGAGTCTCTTTGAGAAAGAAGAGAGATAGCTTGAGAATTCTTTATCCTCAAGCTTGAGTAAGCCACCAAGTGTAAGTTAAAATTTGTGAATACATCCTTGTAATCCTACTATTCTTTTGTATAGTGGAAGAATATCCAAGTTGGAGAATTATACTATTGTGCTCTCTTTACTATCCTTAATCTCTAAGTGTCTATCTTAACTTCATGAAGCGGGAAAGATCAAGATTTCTAACAGTGGTATCAGAGCAGGTTATCCATAGCCGTAATTAGCACGTACAATTCAAGATAGAGGATAACGTCGCTTCTGATAGAGACATGTTCAAGCTCACAACCAATAACTACTCATATTGGAAGCAGATGATGGAGGACCACATGTACTGCAAGGATTTGCATGAGTCCATCATCTACAAAGACAAGGTAGAAGGAAAGAGTGATGCCCAATGGAAGCTACTAAATCGAAAGGTCATTGCTATGATCCGTAAGTACATTGATAAAACCCTCTTTGAGCATGTTTCTACTTACAAATGCTTATAAATTATGGACAAACCTTGAGTTCATGATTCAAAAGAAAATACCTCGTAACAAAGCTAATTTAGTTCTACGGTTGGTGAAATTGGAGTATAAGGATGATCAAAGTATGATTGAGCACTTAAATAATTTCAAGGGGCTCGTAAACCAATTAACAAAAACTGAGATGAAATTTGATTATGAGTTACAAGTCTTTCTACTCCTTAGTTCCTTATCGGAAAGCTGGGATACACTCGTTGTTACACTTAGTAATTCATCTCCGGAAGGAAAGCTCACCATGGATACCGTTAGTGATAGCCTCCTCGCTGAAGAAGCAAGGAGAATGGAGCAAGTTGAGTCTATTCATCCCGAAGCTAATATTATTGAGAATCGAGTAGGAATGAAACTCGTATACGCATCAAAAGTTGAGATCTGTATCAATCCCGAGGTAGATCCAAGTCACGCTCAAAGATTACATGCTACTACTGTGGAAGGATGGGCAATAAGAAAATGGAATGTCGATCCTTCAAGATAGACCAAAAGTCCGTAATGTTAAGTCAGACCAAATCAGCCCAACGAAGAAGAAAAAGAGAATAGTACTACTACCGTAGTATCAAAAGAAGATCTCCTATATCTCGTTGATGAAGGTAATATCCTCAACATTGCTTATGATGATAGCTCCTCAACATGGAAGTTTCTTCTCATCCTACCGAAGCGGTGACTTTGGTACGGTGAAAATGGGAAATCAAGACAGGAGCAAGATCGTCGGGATATGAGACATCATCCTGATTACAAGCACCAGATGCAAGTTTATCTTAAAATATGTGAGGCATGTTCCGACCATGTGCCTCAATATTATCTCTGCTGGGAAGCTAGATGATGCTGGTCTGATAAATACTTTGGGGAATGAAAGTAGAAGCTCACCAAAGGAAGCCTAATAATGGCTAAAGGAAAGAAAGAAGGGTTATTGTACGTGATGAAAGCTAAGCTCTGCAAAGGAGACGTAAATATCACCACTGAAGATGTGGAGATATGGCATAAATGACTTGGGCACATAAATGAGAATGGTATTCACATGCTCGCTCGGAAACAACTCCTACCTGACGTTAAAGGTAAACCACTTGATCTTTGTGCTCATTATTTAGCTGGAAAACAACACATAGTTGTTTTCCAAAGATCTTCTCCGCCACAAGGAGAAAAACATCCTAGACCTCGTACACACCGACGTGTGTTCGATGTCTGATAGATCAATAGGTGGTGCATTGTATTTTTTCACCTTCATTGATGATCATTCAAGGAAGGTGTATGATACGAGACAGCCTGTTGATTGAGGACCTCTTCGATTGTAATGGATCTAGAATGAAGTAAGTAATTCCTTTGCAGCAAACTTACTTAAAAACTATGGATGATGGTGTGGGTTGTATAATTAAGGTTATGGATGAAAATGGCTAAGAAAGGATAACGAAATGAATGATTTGGGTTGTTGGAAATTTAGAAGGGTGAAAAGCAAATCTGGAAATTTTTGTTAACAAACAAAGAACAAGGAAGAACCTATACTAAAAAGTATAAACCCGAACCTTATACGTTCAATGTTCAAAGGACTTGGACCCGTTAGATAACAATCTAAGAACCCAAAGTATCACAAGATTGACACAACAAGATCATACTTGAAACGTCAAGAAAATAGTTCTAAGAAGAACCAACATTGAGAGAAAACCTCACAATAATTTTTAATCATCAAAAGTCTATTACAAAATGAAATAAGAAAGCCTATTTATAGAGTTATGAAGGAATATGGCCAAATGGGTACATGGTGGTTTGGCAAGCCCTTGTGTCTTCCTCGAAAACATTATTTAATACATAATTAACATGAATAAATAAGTGTTGGTTTAGTTGAAATGTAGGAACATATTGAGTTGGTCGAATAACACTTGTATCCTTTTAAATTGGTTCCAAGTGGATTCACACGCATTGAACATGGTTTGCTAGTTATATGCAATATCTTGGACGTGCATGAGTCTTTCTCCAAGCTTGCTTGAGTGGGTATCTAGTTAACAAGCAAGAACTGGTTGTGATTAGCTGGCCTTGTGCTCTCCTTAGTGTTCCACTAACTGCCATGTTCTTTGTGAGCTGTTTATGTCTCCCAAATGCTCCACTAAGTTGTTTATGTCTTCCAAATGCTCCACTAAGCTATATATGTCTTCCAAATACTCCACCAAGTTGTATATGTCTTTTAAATGCTCCACCAAGTTGTATATGTCTTTCAAATGCTCCATCAAGTTGTCCCAACGTGTGTCATGCTCCATTAAACCTACATGTGCAAGGAAACAGGGTAAATCAAAGGAATTATGCTGGAATGAATTAATTACCTTACTGTCGTGCATGTGCACGACCATGTGAGCTATGAATGCATGTCATGAGCTAAGAATATTATGATATAATATATGTGAGCCAATGTATATGACTTAGGAACTGAAATAAATGCAAATGAGCTAACAACTGAATGATTAAACATGCTGACATTTCATAAATGTAATGAATTATGCTTAATAAGAATGCAAGACTATTGTAAAGATGTGAATATGTTGTATGCATGAATATCATGGTAATAAATGATAAATGGAAACATGTAATAATAGTATCCTAAGAATTGATATGTAATCATAACATATTTAAATGACAATGTGCATCTATTGTAAAGATGTGAATATGTTGTATGCATGAATATCATGGTAATAAATGATAAATGGAAACATGTAATAATAGTATCCTAAGAATTGATATGTAATCATAACATATATTTGAATGATATGAAAACATGATCAACTAAGCATAGAATGGAAATACTAATATGATACTTTATACTAACATGTGAATGCATGCTTATGATAGAATACAAGGTATAAATGATGTAAGGAATAACTCCCTTAAAAATAGCAATGAAAAATATCCATGGTGTGATTAAGTAATGGAGAAAATTGGAGCTAGACAGGATCACATCATCCTCCCCTTCTTTTGGGCGATTTGTCCTCAAATAGAAAGGTGACTTCTCCTTAGTGTCTTTCCACTCAAACGTTGTTGACTAGTCTTGAACCTCCTTATCACCAAAAGACACATTCTTTTATTCTCTAAAAGTCATGTCCTTCGATTGAATAGTCACATCCTTTGGCAACTGAAAATATAAGTCTTTTAAAATTTCATGGATCACGTCTTTTGGTTCCTCTATTGGACAAATTGTGCCTTTTAGATTGTTCTGCAAATCAAAAAAAATTATACAGTTTCATGGTTGGAATCATCCTTGATCTTTCTTCTTTTCCATAGGCATTCTCGAATGACCAGGCCATCACAAATTGATAAGATAATACCATTTACATTAACTGAATTGCTGCAAAATAACTCAAAATTAGTAAATAAAAAACTATTGACAAGATGAATGGAAATGTCAAACCATGGTGGATCTTTAATGGGCATCGGTTTCTTGATGATTAGATTCTCCATTGGTTGCTGAATTTTCTTCAAGATTGATATTGCACTTGGATTATCAATGATCCCAACTTGTGGCACTTCAAGTGACACATCTTTTTGAACTTCAAGTGGCCTAACTGTTGAAACGTCAAAGGCCATATCTTGTGGATTACCAAAGGTCACACCTATTGGTTCTTCAAAAGTCATGTTTCTTGAATTTTTTTTTCTTGAAAAGATAGGTCTCTTGGAATATCCTGCAAGACAAAAGAAAGAGTACAATAAGATTTGTTAGGTATAATTTGTTCTCCACTCTGTTTCTCTTCTCTACACTCTTTATTTTCAGATTTGTCATTTTCAACTTGCTCATCATCTTCAGATTAAGACTCTATATCCCCATTCACACGCATCAACATTGTCTTTCGGTTAGGACACTGACTTGCAACATGCCCTCTGCCAAGGCATTTGAAGCATTGGATGTCTCTTGTGCATTCTGGTTGCATATGTTGCTTTCCACGTCCAACTTCAACAACGGAAGGCTTTGGACTACTCGCTTCTATTCTTTCCTTAATCTTAAGCGGTGCTTGATTCCTGACATTGTTAGGAGTGAATAATGGATTAGAGAAAACTTTAGAAGGAGTATTACCTTGGTAGGAAGATTTTCTACGTTGTTGTCTTTCTATTTTGATAGCCATCTGCACCATGTCATCCAACTCGACATAATGTTGCAACTCAACAACGTTAGCAACTTTAAAATTCAAACCTGCAAGAAAATGTGCCATGGTTGCTTCTCTATCTTCCTCGATATTTGCAAGCATCATGGCCATTTTCATCTCCTTAAAGTAATCTTCAACACTTTGATTACCTTGTTTCAAGTTTTGTAACTTCTGAAATAAATCACGATGATAATGAGATAGAACAAACCGTTTTCTCATGACTCGCTTCATTTCTGCTCACGTGTTCATTGGACCCTCACCGGTTCTTCATCTACTGATCAACAATTGATCCCACCAAATGAGAGCGTAATCAACAAACTCCATTGCTGCCAAACGAACCTTCTTTTGTTCTGAGTAATTATAGCACTAAAAAACGTGATCAACTTTACTCTCCCACACCAAAAATGCATCAGGATCTGTTCGTCCCTGAAAAGATGGAATTACAACTTTTATGTTAGCCAAATTATCATCAAATGCATACCCATGTGTCTGATTCAGTTTCAGAGGCTGATCAATTTCATTTTCATCATTAATCTCTTCATTATGATGAGATTGTGATTCTCCATCGATTTTATCAATTCTAGAATGTAAAGCCTCAAGTTCAGCCCTTAACATCCTCTGTATCTCACGAGTAATGGCTTGCATTTGCAAGTTTGGTGGTTGGTCACCCGGGTTGCTATCATTAGAACCTGTCATATTAGTAAAAATAAACAAGACAATATAAAATAATTAATGTATATAGGACCTCACAACACACACACAAAGATTCTCAAAATTTCACTCCAAAGAAATCATAATTGGCACTCTATCAATTAACACTCGTGTTTCACTCGGGAGAAACTTTTAATGGCTCTTTTCTGTCTCCCCTTCTGATCTCACACGCTCAATATGCCTTTTCCACTCGTTCCCTCGTAATCAGTTCTTTTACGAACTAATTTCAATCTTTCAAAATTTGTCAAATGTGTCGGCTAAAGGAAATAACAAAGGTTAATGGAAATTGGAGAATAATGAAAGGAAAGGTTAAAACTTAAAGGAAAAAAAACAAAGAAAGAAGAGATGAAAAAAATCAGTAAAACTTACTACAAAGAAATGCTTACAACGAGACTGACACCAAAACAATCAAAGATGTTGCATTTTGGGTTGAATCAAAGCATTTCAATGTTGAAGAACACAAGATCATTGCACTTCTCTTCATATTTTCATTTCTCAAAATCAAAACTTTTCTATTCTTTTTTTTAATTTTCGAATTTTTTCTTTTACTTTCAAGATGAATTTCTTACTTGGTTCAAACCTTTGCTCTGATTACCACATGATACGAGGCAACCTATTGATTGAGGACCTCTTCGATTGTAATGGATCTATAACGAAGTAAGTAATTCCTTTGCAGCAAACTTAATTAAAAACTAAGGATGATGGTGTGGGATGTATAGTTAAGATTATGGATGAAAATGGCTAAGAAAGGATAAAGAAATGATAAGGAAATGAAGGATTTGAGTTGCTGGAAATTTAGAAGGGTGAAGAACAAATCTGGAAATTTTTGTTAACAAACAAAGAACAAGGAAGAACCTATACTAAAAAGTATAAATCCGAACCTTATACGTTCAATGTTCAAAGGACTTGGACCCGTTAGATAGGAATCTAAGAACCCAAAGTATCACAAGCTTGACACAACAAGATCATGCTTGAAATGTCAAGAAAATAGTTCTAAGAAGAACCAACATTGAGAGAAAACCTCACAATAATTTTTAATCATCAAATGTCTGTTACAAAATGAAATAGAAAAGCCTATTTATAGAGTTTTGAAGGGATATGGTCGAATGGGTACATGGTGGTTTGGCCAGCCCTTGTGTCTTCCTTAAAAACATTATTTAATACATAATTAACATGAATAAATAAGTGATGGTTCAGTTAAAATGTAAGAACATGTTTAGGTGGCCGAATAACACTTGTATCCTTTCAAATTGGTGCCAAGTGGATTCACACGCATTGAACATGGTTTGCTGGTTATATGCAATATCTTGGACGTGCATGAGTCTTTCTCCAAGCTTGCTTTAGTGGGTATCTAGTTAACAAGCAAGAACTAGTTGTGATTAGCTAGCCTTGTTCTCTCCTTAGTGTTCCACTAACTGTCATGTTCTTTGTGAGTTGTTTGTAAGTTGTTTATGTCTCCTAAATGCTCCACTAAGTTGTTTATGTCTTCCAAATGCTCCACTAAGCTGTATATGTCTTCCAAATTCTCCATCAAGCTGTATATGTCTTCCAAATACTCCACCAAGCTGTCCCAACCTGTGTCATGCTCCATCTAACCTACATGTACAAGGAAACAAGGTAAATCAAAGGAATTGAGCTAGAATGAATTAATTACCTTGTTGTCGTGTATGTACATGACCATGTGAGTTATGAATACATGTCATGAGCTAAGAACATTATGATATAATATATGTGAGCCAATGTATATGGCTTAGGAGCTGAAATGAATGCAAATGAGCTAACAACTGAATGATTAAACATGCTGACATTTCATAAATGTAATGAATTATGCTTAATATGAATGCAAGACTATTCTAACATGCTTAACATATTTAAATGACAATGTGCATCTATTATAAAGATGTGAATATGTTTTATGTATGAATATCATGGTAATAAATGATAAATGGAAACATGTAATAATAGTATCCTAAGAATTGATATGTAATCATAGCATATATTTGAATGATATGAAAAACATGATAAACTAAGCATAGAATGGAAATACTAATATGATATTTTATACTAACATGTGAATGCATGTTTATGATAGAATACAATGTATAAATGACGTAAGGAATAACTCCCTTAGAAACAAAAATGAAAAACATCCATGGTGTGATTAAGTCATGGAGAAAATTAGAGCTAGACAGGATCACATCAGTGTGGGTGCACCTGTTAAAAATCAAAGGATCAAGTGCTTGACGCATTCAAAGAATTTCATACCCTAGTAGAGCGTGAGACCGTACGGAAGATCAAGTGTGTAAGATTTGACAATAGAGGTGAGTATAGAGGTTCTTTTTAAGCAAATTGCAAGAAATATGACATTAGACTAGAGAGAAATCCACCCAAGACACCACAATTAAATGGGCTAGCTGAGAGAATGAATAGAACTATTGAAGAAAGAGTTCGATGTGTGATCTCTCATGCTAAGTTACCCAAATCATTTTAGGGAGAAGCCATAATGGCAGTGGTTGACATTGTCAACCTCACACCATCAGTTTCCTTGAACGAGGGTATCCCAGAAGAAGTCTGGATGGGGAAAATGGCTTCATACAATCATTTCAAGGTATTTGGGTGCAGGGCATTTGTTCACATACCTAAAAATGAGAGAGCCAAACTTGGCGCAAAGACGAATGAATGCATATACCTTCGTTCACCTAAGGATGAATTCGGTTATCGACTTTGGGATCCAGTTAATAAGAAGGTTGTCCAAAGTTGAGACGTTGTTTTCTTCAAAGACCAAACAATCGGAGATATAAAAAAAATTTAGAGAGGCCAAGATTGAGAAGCAGTAAGAACACCGAACCTACTCCAGTTCGATGTGAGGATAATAATACACAAGAAAACAATGATGCTAAAGATCATGAACCTATGTTAGAGCAAAGCAACTAGGAGACTCATGATGAACCAACTCAAGAAGAGCCTCAATCTAGTTCTCCAACAGCACCAGAGCCGAGACGATCCTCGAGAGATAAAATACCATCCACTTGGTATAATAAAGATGAGTACGTTATGCTCACTGATAAGGGGGAGCCTCAAAGTTGTAAAGAATCAATTAGTGGTAGTCATAAAGAAGAGTGGAGAAGAGCCATGCAAGAAGAGATGCAATCTGAAGATACTAATTTTTTACCCATATCATTATCATTATTATTATTATTATTATCATTATTATTATTACTATTATTATTATTATTATTATTATCATCATTATTATTATTATTATTATTATTATTATTATCATTATTATTATTATTATTAAATATATTAAATACATATATAAATAATAATTACAGACCAATTACAACTGGACCGGCCCAGTTACAAACAAACCAGAACCGGTCCAGATCAAACCAGAAACCCTAAACATTTGGGGGTTTCAGTTAGGGTTTCCTAACCCTAATCTAACCAGCCGCCTCAGCTTGCCGCCGTTGGATCTGGCAAGATCCAACGGTCCAGATGGCTCCAGATGGAAACCCTAGGGTCTGATACCCTAGGACCACGCGGCTGCCGACACTCTTTCGCCGCCTCCGCCGCTGCCACGTCCCAACCGAAGACTCCAGAAGTTAGAACACCAGCCGTCCACGCCATAGCTATGGGGTGAGTCACCACTGGCAGTCCGGTGACTCACCGAGACCCTCTCTTCGGACCGGTCCGATGGTCACACCGGTGGTGGCTATAAAAGCCACCACCCGAACCTGAAAGAAAAAAAAAAGACAGAGACTACACAGGAAATCGAGAGAGATACAAAGAAACTAGATACTAAAAACTACCAACGATCTCAACAATCAGTAGCAAAGAAACAGAAGAGAAAGAAAAAGGAAGAGAAAGACTTACCGAGGAAGCCAAACGCCGGATCTCATCAAAACCTTCGAAAAACCGAAGGTATTCTTTTTAGATTTGCTCCGATTGGGAGCCGTTTAAAGGAAAAGAGCATCGGAACCGTCATTAGGACGGTCCGATCTACGTTTAGATGTAAAAAAAAAATTTTCGGCCACCAAAGACGGTGGCCGGCGGCGGTGGTTGACGGCGGACGAACGCCGACTGACGGCTGCCGGCCGGCTGGCTTCTCTCTGTTCTAGAGAGAAGCGAGAGAAAATTCTCTCTCTCAGAGAAGAGAGAGAGAAGGAAAATGAAGAAATGAAGCTGGCCCTTCGGGCCAGCCGTTTTGGACCTTTTATAGGCCTTCCCGAACGACGTCGTTTCGGGAAGGACTATGCGCGTAATTAGACAATAGTTAAACCCCGTCCGCCGTCCTCCTAACTTGTAAACTTTACATTTTAGTCACTAAATTGAATTTATAATATTTTTAATTCAGTCTTCGAATTTTAATTTCTTTTATTTTAGTCCTTTATATTAAAATAATATATTTAGGATAAATAACAGATTTAATCCCTTAATTTTAATAAATAATATTTTAATCCTTAGTTTATATTTTCAATTTATTTTTATTCTAATATCCGGATTTTAGATAATTTTATTTTAGTCACTAAATTATTAAATAAGAAAATAGCTTGATTAATCCCTGTAATTCTGATTAATTATGAATTAGGTTTGTCAATTTTAATTTCACTATATTTTAGTCATTTATTTTAAGTATTTTTTATTGCTTTTAAATATATATTTAGAATTGTATTTTTTTTACTTGTTTATATATTTAAATGTTGTTATAAATATATAATAAATAAATATTTATTTTAAATAAATTATTTTTATATTTAGTTTTCAATATCAAAGAACAGGACAGTCTTAATACAACTGGATGTCCTATTCTGATATTTTAAAATTAAACAATATTATTTAAATTAATATTGATCAATATCAAAGAAAAGAGCTGTCTTAAGGCACCTAGAAGTTCTTTTCTGATATTTTTAAATAAATAAATATTTGTTTTATATATAATTTTGAAATAATAGGATTATAAATTAAATATATTTTTAAATTTTTAAAATTTTAATAATAGAGACAATTTATAATTAAAAAGTACCAATTTTGGGCGTTGTAGGGGTGCTAATCCTTCCCTAAACGTAACCGACCACGAATCCTTTTTATTAAAAAAAAAACGAATTTTTGGTTATAAAACGCAGATCAGTTCATTTTTTTTAATTGATGTTTTCTTAAAACTCTTTTAAAAAAATAATTTTTAGGTATTCGACTTACCTGATCCAAAAAGTCGATGGCGACTCACAAATTATTTTCAAAATTATTTATTCACATCAATTTCCCAGCCAATTATAATATTTCGTGCCCGGACGAAAACCGGTTATGACAGCTTGGCGACTCTGCTGGGGATCGATCAAACTTTTAAAAATCGATTATAAATTGTCTCTATTAATTAAAAATTAAAAATTCATATATTTAATTTTTAATTCTTTCTTTTCAATTTTTTTATTTATTTATTATTTTATAATAATTATATGTTTTATTTTATTTGCAAGTATTTTATTATTTATTTTTCTGTCAAAGGTTTGAACATTTCTCCTCACACACCACACTTGCATTGCATAAACATAAAGCCCTATAATTGAGTTATCCCTTTTAAGTGGGAGTGAAAGCGACGTCTTCGTGAGAATTTATTCTCCGTGTCAGACCTAGCAAGTAACTTTCGGGGTTCATATGCTCTATGTCTTCGTGAGAATTTATTCTCCGTGTCAGGCATAGAGAAATGTATCCTCTCGAATTGAACTCGATCCATTTTAGTCTGTGATGGATTAGGATTGAGGGTTAGCAACCCAAGGGGGCACTAACAAGGACAATTCGGGTACCTTGATTCTTAGATCTGAAACCCTGCATATAAAGAACCTTAGAAACTCTTCCGATCAGAAGTCATGCCGAAATTTTGTCTAAAATAAGTGTACACACAGGAGAAATGAATTCTAACTTTCTTGTTTATTTATTTTCTTTAATGATTAAATTACATGTATATTTAAATTATTTAAATTTAGAAAAGCATGTTTAAAATAAAAAATATTTATGTAAATGTTATTATTAAATTTCTTTATTATGTAAACTAATTTATTTTCTTTTTGTGTGTTCTTTATTTTTCTGTTTGCATAGCATCATACAGGATAAAAGACATTGATCCTTGTGTTAATTGTCTCATTGGAAAGCCTTCATCTATGGATAAAAAGTGTTCAAATCAAGTAATTCTAAACTCAGAAGTAAAACAGTGGGCTGAGGATTTACAAAGACAAGAAGGAGACAGTCTGCAGGATGATTATGTATCTGACTTGGCCAGTTATGCTCCAGTTTCACTAAAAAGAAATGATATGCAAGATTTGCGAAGCATTTGGGAAAGTTGGGATTCAAACAAAAAATTGCAGTTTTATCAGACTTACGGAGACATCCCATATTTGCTCTATGTAGAAGTTGATGATGAATTACTCAGAGCCTTAATTCAATTCTGGAATCCAGGGTACAATTGCTTCACTCTCAATAAAGAGGATTTGGTCCCTACCATTGAAGAATACACAACTTTGCTACATATAGATGGGGCTTTGGAGAATCGAATCTATTCCAAGTCAATTAAAACTCAACCCTTTCGAGTTAAATTAGCAAAGATTGCCGGGTACGAGAAGAATGGGTAGCAGCCCGTACAAAACAAAAAGGCGAAAGCGAAGGCATTGCTTGGACCAACATTAAAGAACTTATTCAGAATCATCCAGATATTAAAGTACGATTCGATCTATTTGCTCTGGGTATGTATGGTATGGTCATCTTTCCAAAAGTATTGGGATATGTTGAAGCTGCAGTGGTAGATTTGTTTGAACAGCTACCGAAAAAGATTAATCCTGCTTCTGCAATCCTAGCAGAGACCTTCAGATCGTTAAATGCTTGTAGAAAGTTAGGAGGTGGACGATTCTCAGGGTGTACCCAGTTGTTATATGTTTGGATCCGTAGTCATTTCTGGAAGACAGAAAAGGTTTCATACCAACATTTTAATACGGATTACTCACCATTAAAAGAATTTCTGGAGCAGGAATGGCCGAAAGAAATTAAGAAAGATATGTGGATTAATGCCTTTCGAAATCTGCAAAGCAATGACATTGTTTGGCGAGCCCCGTGGCAAATACAAAGGGAATTCTTTTACAAATGTGGAGATTACAACTGGATAATGCTACTCGGATTATGGGGAGGAATTGGATATGCACCACTTCTGGTCATAAGACAGTATGAAGGTCGTCAATTTGTACCTGTCACTGCTGGATTACAGTCATCTGAGTTCTCATTCCATAGCAAAAATTATAAAAGAAATATCATGGAAGCCGTTACAGCTTGGAAAACAACTTTTTGCATCCGAGCTAAAGCAGCAAAAGAAATGTTAACTCCTGATTATGAAGAATGGAGATCTGTCAGAAAAAACGAAAATATTCCTCTACCAGATCAAAATGAGGATATCTCTATGGAAGATCGCATTAAGGTGGTTCCGTCAGAGATTGAAATCTTGAGAGCTGAGTTTGAAGCAGAAAGAGAAGGCTGGTCGAAAGAATTAGAGCAAATGAGACAAGATAAAGCTATGTTGGGGGTTGACATTGACTTTCATTCATCACAATGTGCAATGTTGAGAAAAGATAAAGAAAAAGGTGAGGATGAGTACAGAGCTTTACAGAAAAATTACCAGGAGTTATATAAATCCCAGAAAGCATCAGGATCAAGCCAAGCAACAATACAGATGACCAGAGAATTGAACATTGAGAAAAGACGAGTTGAAGATCTGAAAGGAAAGAATAGACGTCTACTCAAAAGCCTGGAGAAAGGAAAGAAAAAAATGGAAGATTTTGAGGTCGACAGAAGAGAGCGAATTATAAAACACAAGGCTGAACACCGTGAGATCATGAATGAAATGCAAAGAGAAAGAGATCGAGCCAAAGATTTAGAAGAGATGAAGAATGACATCTTTGTTAAATTTGAAGGCGAGAAAAATAGCATGTTCAAGGGATTTGAATCTGAAATGAACCAGTTGATTGCTGAACTTGAAGTCAGAGGCCAAAAGATGGAAGAATCCAATATTGAAAAAGAAAAATGGGAGCTAGAAAGAAAAAATTTCAACACCAGACTTGAGGTAGAGCAGGAAGTGGCTAGCAATTGGATGCAAAGATGCAGAAACAAAGATGTTCAAATCCAGAAGCTTAATCAAAGAACGCAAGAAGCACGAACAAAACTTGAAGAGGATCTGGATCAGTCTAGAAACAAAAACTCAGAGTTTAATGCTTACATTTTGCAACTTGAAGAATCATTGTTTCAAGAAAAGGTTCGTCTAGGACCTAATGATCTCAAAGAAAGTAATGAGGAAAATGCTTCACTGCGAAGACGCATTAGAGATCTTGAAAAAATTCTGCACAATTGTCAAGTCAGAATCACTGAGTTAGAGCAAACTCTTGAAGAAACAAATGAACAATGGCAAAAGTCAACTAATTTCTATGTGGAAAGAAGTGAAGAAAGAAGTAATATGGTGTTCGAGGCCATGGTTCAAATGAGCGAAGTTGCCAGATATGTTGGGGAACTAGCTGTTGAAGCCAAAATAATTGAGCATCAAGTTGATCCAGTTTCTAAGTGCGGAAAGAAGGTGTCATGGTTAATGAAAGAAATTATAGAGCTTAATAGGAAAGCTATGCCTTATCTGTAGTTATGAATTTTTATAAAGAAACTTTTGTATGCCGATGAAAGTTGTTCTATGACAGTTAACTTTTTGGGATCAATACCTTTTTTGCATACATACATTTTGCATACATTCATCATTCATTTCATAATTTTCTTTATGAATAATTTTATTATTTTATTTATTAAGATAAAATTCATTAATTAAAATTTGGAATAAATAATATTAGAAGATTTTTCAATCGCAGTTATTCTGGCCAAAAGAGAAATACAACATCACTACGGTACTAGACAAGCTACTAAGAGAATTATGGAGGATAAAATACAACGTATTGAGGAACATCATAATAAAGAGCAAGCATAAATGAGAATGAAGCTGGAGAAAATTGAAGCCAATATCGCAAATTCACAAGATAGCATGATGCAGAAAATAGAGGACATGTTTAAAAGACAGGCTATCATTGGAAAAATGCCTGAAAATCCTGTATCTTTCGACCAAGATCCTATGTATCCTCTAGGTTTTCCACCAGAACCAATTTATCATTCTGGTACTACACCTATACAAATCAATGCTCGTACATCTGCATTACAAGAAGTCAAACCACATGAAGATCAACAAGTGAATCCTGCATCTTCAAGCAAAAATCCGCTTATATCAGATGTGAAAATAGGGGATCTTAATACTGATCATTTGATCCCAGATTTGAATGAGCTGAATGAGAAACAAAAAGTAAATGAAGAATTGACCAGACAGATCAAGAGCTTAGAAGAACGAATGAAATCTGTGGAAATAACTGAATCATTCTATGGGTTTGACGCTAGTGAGTTAAGTTTGGTTCCAGACTTAATTCTCCCCATCAAGTTCAAAGCTCCTGAATTTGATAAATATGATGGTACTACATGCCCTTCATCCCACATTACAATGTTTTGTCGCAGAATGGCAGGGTATGTGAAAGATGAGAAATTGTTAATTCACTGCTTTCAGGATAGTTTGACAGGACCGGCTTTAAAATGGTATACTCAATTGACCAAAGCCAACATTAGATCCTGGAAAGATTTGGCTAAAGCATTTTTAGAGCAGTACCGCCACGTAACAGACATGGTTCCTGATAGATGGACTCTCCAAAATTTAGAGAAAAAGAATAATGAAACATTCAGACAAATATGCCCAGAGATGGCGTGACACTGCGGCCCAAGTTCAACCACCTTTGTCAGAAAAAGAGGCCACAGTAATATTTGTTCATACCTTGAAGGCTCCTTATTTAAATCATCTAATGGGAAATGCAACCAGAAATTTTGCAGATTTGGTCATTTCTGGAGAATTAATTGAAAATGTCTTGAAAAGCGGCAAGATTGAATCAAATGAGGGGTCTAGTTCCAAAAGACCTACGTACCGGAAAAAGGAGAATGAAGTCAACAATGCAAATTCTTACAGCAAGGATTCATCGAAAAGTGTTACAATAACCCAGCCAAGGGTTAAGAAAGAGGAAACAAACACTAATCGAGCAGATTCCAGAGGATCTCGAAAGGAAAATGAAAGGTTGTC
Source organism: Hibiscus syriacus (assembly GCF_006381635.1). Taxonomy (NCBI): domain Eukaryota; kingdom Viridiplantae; phylum Streptophyta; class Magnoliopsida; order Malvales; family Malvaceae; genus Hibiscus; species Hibiscus syriacus. Next base: position 3,226,706 of record NW_024063485.1, on the reverse strand, counting down.
TTTTACACCTTTACCAGTACCATATGCTGAGATCTATGATTCGCTATTAAAAGCAGATGTCATACGGCCCTATCCTTTGGTTCCCATGCAACCACCATTCCCTCCTTGGTATGATACAAAGGCACACTGTGTTTACCATGAAGGAATCACGGGTCATTCTATTGAAAACTGTTTGGCATTCAAAAGGGTGGTTCAAAATTTGATCAACACTGGGAAGTTGGAATTCAATACACCATCTGCATCAAATCATCCATTGCCAAATCATGGAGATAAAAACGTGAATGTAATTCAGGAAGAGAACAGAAAGAAAGCAAAACTGACATTTCTGAAATTAAATCTCCGTTTGTTTGGGTATTCCAACAACTCTCTTTAACCGGTATAATTCCACAACAATTCAGGCCAAAGCAGAATGAAGGCAAGAATTATTGTGAATATCATCAGGAGAAAGGGCATAAAATTCAACTATGTCCTGAGTTTAAGGATTTGGTGCAAAAATTGATGAACAACAGAGAAATAGAATTCTTTGAAGAAGAACCAAGAAAAAAAGAAGATGATGTTTGCTCATCAGAGGATTCTAAACCAAGTCAAAGAATAAATGATCCTGTGATCATTAATGTGAAATCATCTACGGTGATTCCTGCACCAATAAAGCCGAAAGTAGTTATCACCACTCCTCTACCATTTCCATATAAAGATACCCGCAGGGTACCTTGGAATTATACTACCAATGTTTCAATGGTAGGAGGATCTGTTTCTCTAGAAAAAACAGAAGAGAAAATACAAAGTCTGAGTACCACATCGACGTCTGAAGCAGTGAGCGAGGTCGGTTTCTTTACAAGAAGTGGGAGATGTTACTCTCCCGAAACATCCAATGCTTCAGAACAAGTGAAAGCCAAAGGAAAAGCCATGGCAATACCTCAGAAGGTATTTGAGGATGAATCCCTTCCAGCATTTAATGAGCCTGTGACAGAAAAAACAAGCTCAAGAATTTTTGAAATTCCTGAAACATAGTGAGTATAGTGTGGTTGAACAACTACACAAACAACAAGCGAGAATTTCTATTCTTGATCTATTGATGAATTCAGAAGCGCATAGAAATGCTTTGATGAAAATTCTCAATCAAACATTTATCCCCGAAGATATATCCCTCAATAAACTTGACAGAATTGTGGGACATATAGCCGCTGACAATTACATAACGTTCACAGATGATGAAATACCGGAAGGCGGAATGGGGTCAGTAAAAGCTTTGAACATCACAACACATTGTCATGGTCATGTGTTGCCAGGAGTATTGATTGACAATGGATCCGCTCTCAACTTGATGCCTCTAGTCACACTTCAAAGAATGCCTGTGGATCAATCACACATGAAGAGTTATCAGAATGTAGTGCGAGCATTTGATGGAACTCAAAAAGAAGTGCTTGGGAAAATGGAAATACCTTTGTTAATTGGCCCAGTCGTGTACAATATTGACTTTGTGGTGATGGACATCCACCCCACATATAATTGTCTATTAGGGAGGCCATGGATTCATTCAGCAGGAGCCGTTCCTTCTTCATTACATCAGAAATTGAAATTTGTTGTTGATGGACAACTAATATGCGTCGGTGCTAAAGAAGAAATCATTGCGTCTGTAACAAGCGATGTTCCATATATCGACACCAATGATGATGCTCTTGAATGCTCTTTTCGAGCTCTTGAATTTAAATGCAACCTTTATTGCAGAAGGAAGCAAAATTCCATATCCCAGATTGTCTGATTGCACCAAGATGACGGTACAACAAACTTTAGGCATCGGAGCTAAAGCTGGGAGAGGTCTAGGAAAGAATCTTCAAGGGATTTCAGTTCCTATCAGAATAAAGATGAAAAAAGACCGTTTTGGGCTAGGGTTTAAGCCCAATCTTCAGCAAAAGAACAAAGAGATGAAAAGAAGATGTGAAGACAGAAAGGCAAAATTGAAAGGGGGAGAAATCCTTTGGAACACATGTCTTTCCCACAGTTGAAGACACATTCAGATCAGGGGGAACAATTAATGTAGAACAGCAGCTTGTTGAAGCCTTTAAAGAAGAAAAGTTGACGAAAGATCAAGACATAGTTGAAGAAGCTATGAATGGATTATTTATCAACATGATCATGAATGACAATAAAACTGGCAAATATTTGGATAGGATTCGACCATGTCTTCCTGGAGAAACACTCAACAATTGGACCATTGAAGATCTTCCTATAGTTGTTAATATTAATGCAGAGTAATATTCAGAACTAATCTTTATGTTTAGCTCAAAAATATGAAAACTTTTTGTTATCTTGTAAAAGAAATTATGTTAAATATAAGAAATTTTCTTTAAAATTTCAGATGGCAATCATTCTTTACATTTTATTACATTTTTACATTTCATAAATTTACTATATTCTTTCGGAAATATGTCCGACTTAAATTTGCAGGTGTCACCGTGTTAATAGCATGTGTATTCCTAAATTTAATCAAGTGATAAATTTAGAGCATCCTATATGTCTGGAAGAAATCAATGGTTGTGAGGATGAACTGGAATGTGATATTCCTACTGAACTATTAAGATTGGTAGAAAAAGAGGACAAACAAATTCTACCCCACAAGGAAGAAGTTGAGACTGTGAATTTGGGAACAGATGAAGAAATAAAAGAGGTGAAAATTGGTACCACTCTGACAGTCCAGATAAAACAAGAATTGATAAATCTCCTTCAAGAGTTCAAAGATATCTTTGCATGGTCTTATCAAGATATGCCCGGTTTAAGCACAGATATAGTGATACACAAGCTTCCAATCAATCCAGAATATAAAACGGTCCAACAAAAGCTCAGAAGAATGAGGCCAGAAATGTTGTTGCAAATTAAGGAAGAAGTAATGAAACAGATCAACGCAGGTTTCCTACAAGCATCTAAATACCCAGAATGGGTAGCCAACATTGTTCCCGTACCAAAGAAAAATGGGAAGGTTCGAATGTGTGTGGATTACAGAGATCTCAACAAAGCTAGTCCAAAAGATAGCTTTCCCTTACCCCACATAGACACATTGGTGGACAATACTGCAGGGCACGCATGGTTTTCATTTATGGATGGATTTTCAGGATATAATCAGATAAAAATGAATCCTGAAGACATGGTAAAAACAACATTTATAACCATGTGGGGCACATTCTGTTATAAAGTAATGCCATTTGGATTGAAAAATGCAGGGGCAACATATCAAAGAGCCATGGTAACTTTGTTTCATGACATGATGCACAAAGAGATTGAAGTATATGTAGATGACATGATTGCTAAGTCCAGGACTGAAGAAGAACATATTCAAAATTTAAGGAAGCTTTTCCAGAGATTGAGGAAGTATCAATTAAAGCTCAACCCCGCTAAATGCATTTTTGGGGTAACTTCCGGGAAACTTTTGGGATTTGTGGTCAGCAAAAAAGGAATCGAGATTGATCCAGATAAAGTAAAAGCAATTCAAGATCTTCCACCACCCAATACAAAAAAAGAAGTTCGAGGCTTTTTGGGAAGATTAAATTATATATCTCGGTTCATTTCTCAATTAACTGACAAATGTGATCCAGTGTTCAAATTACTTCGAAAGAACAATCCTGAAGTCTGGAATGAAGAATGTCAAGAAACTTTGGATATTATTAAGAAATATTTATCCAATTCCCCCATTTTAGTATCACCAATGCCTGATAGACCATTAATTCTCTACTTGACGGTCTTCGAAAATTCGATGGGATGTGTACTAGGACAGCATGATGAATCAGGAAGGAAAGAAAAAGCTATTTATTATCTGAGCAAGAAATTTACTGATTGTGAAGTTCGATATCCACCAATACAAAAATTATGTTGTGCTTTGGTGTGGACTACTCGAAGACTCAGACAATATATGTTATACCATACTACTTGGTTGATATCAAAACTTGATCCTTTGAAATTCTTAATGGAATCACCAGCTTTGACAGGCAGAATGGCTAGATGGCAGATGTTATTATCTGAGTTTGATATTATATATGTCAACCAAAAAGCGATAAAAGGAAGTGTAATAGCTGATTTTCTGGCCAGTCGTGTATCAAATGATTATCAGCCTTTGAACTTCAATTTTCCCGATGAAGATTTGTTATGCATATCCATGAATGAAGAAGTCAGAACAAATGATGAATTTGCAACTTGGAAGCTTTACTTTGACGGAGCATCTAATGCTTTGGGACGAGGAATCGGGGCAGTGTTAATTTCTCCAGAAAATGTTTATTATCCCTTTACAAGTAGACTGGAGTTCTTTTGCACCAATAACATGGCGGAATATGAAGCTTGTATCATGGGGTTGAAAGCAGCTATAGAAAGAAAAATCAAATTTCTCAAGATATATGGAGATTCATCGTTAGTGGTGTATCAATTGCGAGGAGAATGGGAAACAAAAGATCCCAAATTGTTGGAATATCGAAATTTTACCCTCGAATTAGTGAAAGAATTTGAGAGAGTTACCTTCAATTATCTCCCTCGAGAAGAAAATCAAATGGCAGATGCTTTGGCTACATTAGCTGCTATGTTTCAAGCAACTAAGAAGGTTGATATGATGCCAATCAAAATGCAAGTATATGAAATTCCTGCACATTGTTATAGTGTGGAAGAAGAGGTAGATGGTAAATCATGGTATCATGATATTCTGCAATATATCAAAAATCAAAGTTATCCACCAAATGCATCAGAAATTGATAAAAGAACTTTGAGAAGAATGGCTGCTGGATATTTTCTTGATGGAGAGATTATGTATAGAAGAAGCAGTGATCAAATGCTATTGAGATGTTTAACTACCAGCGAAGCTCGAAACATCATTGAAGAAGTACACAGTGGAATATGTGGAACACATGCAAATGGTCTTTCCATGGCTAGAAAAATAATGAGATATGGATACTATTGGGCTACCATGCACACTGATTGCATTGATTATGCAAGGAAATGTCATAAATGCCAGATATATGCAGACAAAATTCATGTACCCCCATCTCCTTTACATGTAATGACAGCACCATGGCCATTTTCTATGTGGGGAATAGATGTCATTGGTGCAATCACACCAAAAGCATCGAATGGACATTGTTTCATCCTTGTGGCAATTGATTATTTTACCAAATGGGTTGAAGCTTCTTCATATACCAATATTAAGAGGTCCACAGTCTGCAAATTCATAAAGAAAGAGATAGTTTGCCGGTATGGTCTACCAGAAAGGATTATTACAGATAATGCTCTGAACCTGAACAACAAAATGATGACCGAACTTTGTGCACAGTTTAAGATCAAACATGCAAACTCAGTGGCATATCGTCCAAAGATGAATGGGGAAGTTGAAGCAGCAAATAAGAACATCAAGAGAATTATTACAAAGACCACTGAAACTTACAAAGATTGGCACGAGAAGTTATCTTTTGCTCTATATGCATACCGAACTACTGTTAGAACATCTACTGGGGCAACGCCTTTTTCTTTAGTCTACGGGATGGAAGCAGTCTTACCAATTGAAGTTGAGATTCCATCGCTCTGAATATTGAGAGAAATAAAATTGGATGAATCTGAATGGATCCAAGCTATATTTGATCAATTGAACCTTATTGAGGAGAAAAGATTGAAAGCTATTTGCCATGGACAGATGTATCAAAAACGGATGATGAAGTCTCATGACAAAAAAGTACATCCAAGAGAATTCCAAGAGGGTGATCTAGTACTAAAAAAGATCTTGCCTATACATAAAGATTTCCGTGGGAAATGGATGCCTAATTGGGAAGGGCCATACGTTGTAAAAAAGGCCTTTTCCGGAGGAGCATTGATCTTGGCAGAAATGGATGGAAAAATTCTGAGAAATCCAATAAACTCTGATTCTGTCAAGAAATATTATGCTTGAAGAAAAAAAAAAGAAAAAAAAAGAAAAAAAGAAAAAGGGGGGTCAAGGTGAAAACCCGCAAAGGGCATTTTGTAACCAAATGAAGGATTTGAGTTGAAAACCTGAAAAGGCGGTTCAAATGCAGATTGATATTAGGCATCTGACAATTGAACTCTCTTAAGATTTTGACAGTTTGGGAGAAACTTCACATCTACAAGCATTTCAACAACGTTTGAGATCTTCCAGACAAAAGCTTACATCATTTCTCTAAATTGTGTCAACTTGATTAATTTAGAAATACTTATGCTTATAATTTGTTGAGACATTTGAATTTTTATCATTCTTATGCTTGCCAGAACTTTGAATACAATTCTATCTATTTCAATTTTAATTTATTTGAGATTCAATTTATTTTTGGAAATTCAATTTATTCTTCTATGAATTAATATAATTTTGAAATAAGTTAAAGGTTTCTGAATATTACTTTATGTTAATACTTTTAAATACATGGAATATAAAGTAAGCAAATCATCACCATCTTGAACAATAAGGTTGTTATGCTAGATATAACTGACAACAAGGTCGAATCCGCCAAATCTACTCATCAATTGCTCCAATTAATCACCATTCAGTTCTTGCACCTCTGTTTTCAAAGATATACTAAGACAGTAGAAGGCGATCTTTGCAGCACTGATTCCAGCAAAAAGAAACAAGACATTGATATCACTGGGAAACATATCTCTATACAGATCCTTGTGTATGGTTTTTAAGGAAATCTAGAAGCATTTCCACCTCATCAGATTCAAGTGGAACAATTTTATTCTTTTCAACCCATACCAGATTCCATTTTCAGCACTCATCAAGAATATACTTCTGGACACTCTAAGGTGGCTCATTGTCATAAGCTTCAGGAGCCTTACAGATCCTGTCTATCAATTTGGCACTTCCTGTACATGTTTATAAACAGTTCAACTTTGTTCTTGGATCCCATGAAAGTCATCATTTCTTTGTCAATAGAAAAGCATCAGCACATGGAAGAAGCAGAATAAGAGAAAATCTGTTCTTAATTGACAGAATTATGAATATAGCCCTTTTCAGTATAGTAGCATGGAAATGCTTCGAATCTACAAATTCTGGCTCTACATCGAATAAGCATTGTGATATCTTAGTCCAAACATTAATTGGAAGATGAATTTGCTCATAGCATCTTCTGGAAGTGTTCTTTGAGTTATCTGATCTGGTTGGACAGAACCAAACATTAACTGGAAGATGAATTTGCCAATAGCATCTTCTGGAAGTGTTCTTTGAGTTATCTGATCTGGTTTGGCAGAACCAATCATTGAATTGGGAAGATGAATGTGCTCATAACATTTTCTAGAAGTGTTCTTTGAGTTATCTGATCTGGTTTGGCAGAACCAATCATTGAATTGGGAAGATGAATGTGCTCATAGCATCTTCTGGAAGTGTTCTTTGAGTTATCTGATCTGGTTGGACAGAACAATCATTGAGTTTAGAAGATAAATTTGCCAATAGCATCTTCTGGAAGTGTTCTTTGAGTTATCTGATCTGGTTGGACAGAACAATCATTGAGTTTAGAAGATGAATTTGCCAATAACATCTTCTGGAAGTGTTCTTTGAGTTATCTGGTTTGGTATGAACCCAAAAAACCAATCATTGAATTTGGAAGATGAATTTGCTCATAGTAAAAATAAGGATACTCAATAGCATCTTCTGGAAGTGTTCTTTGAGTTATTTGATCTGGTAAGAACTACAAAACCAATCATTGGAATTAAAAGATGAATTGCATGATTATCTTCATTAAGAAGCTTCTTTTCAAGCTTCCTCTGCTTCTTCCTTTTCAAAAATCATAGCCCAAGTTTCGCCTTTACTTGTAATTGGGATCATTGCATAATGACTTCCTATCTTTTACCAGAAGAAGTGCATCAGCAACCTTAGTCATTTGAGCAGCACATATAAAATTTGCCAATTCTGCAATTGATGAATCTGGACCACATTTCTCCAGGGCTATTGAAGTTTCAGCCCATGAGAATCCCATTTTTGTCAAGTATAACAGTTTATTCTCCTCATCAGAATCAGAATTCAAGATTTCTCGGTATTAGAAGAACTATCGATATCTGTGAAATCATCTTGAAAGGTCACTTCATAATCAGATGAGTTGTTATCAGAATCAACATGTTGCCTAAATGCAAGCTTTTCAAGAGCCTATACTATTGAGTTTTATTCTCAAGAGGTTTTGTGACATTATATATACATCTACAGTTGTCAAAGATGATATATTCTTTGATTTGAAAAAGAAAGATCTATTGGGTTTTTACAATTGAAGAAATATTCAATTCACCAATCTGAAATCAAATAACTTAACATTCATGCATCATATTTTAGGTGTTTACAAAAATAGGTGCATTTTCATTCATTTTTATTCTTGTTGAATTTTTAACAGGAATTTCAAAGATTTTAGCAAAGATTCAAATCTATCATTTGAAAGATTAGCTTTTCCAGAGAAAGTTCATAATGAGAAGAACTCATCTGAAGAAGGAAGAAGAAGTTCATAATGAGAAGAATTTGTTCAACCTTTACCTGAATTCATTAATTGATGGATTATCTTTTCCAGAGAAAGTTCATAATGAGAAGAATCATCTGAAGAAGGAAGAAGAAGTTCATAATGAAGAATTTGTTCAACCTTTTACTTGAATCCATCATTTGATGGATCATCATTTCCAGAGAAAGTTCATAATGAGAAGAACTCATCTGAAGAAGGAAGAAGAAGTTCATAATGAGAAGAATTTGTTCAACCTTTTACCTGAATTCATTAATTGATGGATTATCTTTTCCAGAGAAAGTTCATAATGAGAAGAACTCATCTGAAGAAGGAAGAAGAAGTTCATAATGAGAAGAATTTGTTCAACCTTTTACTTGAATCCATCATTTGATGGATCATCATTTCCAGAGAAAGTTCATAATGAGAAGAACTCATCTGAAGAAGAAGAAGAAGTTCATAATGAGAAGTTTGTTCAACCTTTTACCTGAATTCATTAATTGATGGATTATCTTTTCCAGAGAAAATTCATAATGAGAAGAACTCATCTGAAGAAGGAAGAAAAAGTTCATAATGAGAAGAACTTGTTCAACTTTTTGTTTGAATTCATCATTTGATGGATCAACATTGCCAGGTAGAGTTCATAATGAGAAGAACTCATCATCTGAAGAAGGAAGAAGAAGTTCATAATAAGAAGAACTTGTTCAATAATTCTATCACAGAAGGAGATAGATTAGCATCAGCCTTTCTAGAGAAAGTTCATAATGAGAAGAACTCATCAAGAGATTATTCAACCTTTTGAATGACTCTATCACAGAAAGAAAGAGGTCAGTATCATCCCCAGCAGAAAGTTCATAATGAGAAGAACTCATCTGAAGAAGAGAAGAATTTATTCAATATCTCCATTATGATCAAGTGAAGCCAAATGGATAAAAAAATTTATTATCTTTTCATCTTTGCCCTATTCTTATTAACACAAGAATGAGCAAAGAGGGGCAGCTGAAGATACTAATTTTTTACCCATATCATTATCATTATTATTATTATTATTATTATTATTATTATCATTATTATTATTATTATTATTATCATTATTATCATTATATATTATTATTATTATTATTATTATTATTATTATTATTATTATTATTATTAAATATATTATATAAATAAAAACAGACCAATTACAAACTGGACCGGCCCAGTTACAAACAAACCAGAACCGGTCCAGATCAAACCAGAAACCCTAAAACATTTGGGGGTTTCAGTAGGGTTTCCTAACCCTAATCTAACCAGCCGCCTCAGCTTGCCGCCGTTGGATCTGGCAAGATCCAACGGTCCAGATGGCTCCAGATGGAAACCCTAGGGTTGATACCCTAGGGCCACGCGGCTGCCGACACTCTTTCGCCGCCTCCGCCGCTGCCACGTCCCAACCGAAGACTCCAGAAGTTAGAACACCAGCCGTCCACGCCATAGCTATGGGTGAGTCACCACTGGCAGTCCGGTGACTCACGAGACCCTCTCTTCGGACCGGTCCGATGGTCACACCGGTGGTGGCTATAAAAGCCACCACCCGAACCTGAAAGAAAAAAAAAGACAGAGACTACACAGGAAATCGAGAGAGATACAAAGAAAACTAGATACTAAAAACTACCAACGATCTCAACAATCAGTAGCAAAGAAACAGAAGAGAAAAGAAAAAGGAAGAGAAAGACTTACCGAGGAAGCCAAACGCCGGATCTCATCAAAACCTTCGAAAAACCGAAGGTATTCTTTTTAGATTTGCTCCGATTGGGAGCCGTTTAAAGGAAAAGAGCATCGGAACCGTCATTAGGACGGTCCGATCTACGTTTAGATGTAAAAAAAAAAATTTCCGGCCACCAAAGACGGTGGCCGGCGGCGGTGGTTGACGGCGGACGAACGCCGACTGACGGCTGCCGGCCGGCTGGCTTCTCTCTGTTCTAGAGAGAAGCGAGAGAAAATTCTCTCTCTCAGAGAAGAGAGAGAGAAAGAAAATGAAGAAATGAAGCTGGCCCTTCGGGCCAGCCGTTTTGGACCTTTTATAGGCTTCCGAACGACGTCGTTCGGGAAGGACTATGCGCGTAATTAGACAATAGTTAAACCCCGTCCGCCGTCCTCCTAACTTGTAAACTTTACATTTTAGTCACTAAATTGAATTTATAATATTTTTAATTCAGTCTTCGAATTTAATTTCTTTTTATTTTAGTCCTTTATATTAAAATAATATATTTAGGATAAATAACAGATTTAATCCCTTAATTTAATAAATAATATTTTAATCCTTAGTTTATATTTTCAATTTATTTTATCTAATATCCGGATTTTAGATAATTTTATTTTAGTCACTAAATTATTAAATAAGAAAATAGCTGATTAATCCCTGTAATTCTGATTAATTATGAATTAGGTTTGTCAATTTTAATTTCACTATATTTTAGTCATTTATTTTAAGTATTTTTATTGCTTTTAAATATATATTTAGAATTGTATTTTTTTTACTTGTTTATATTTAAATTTGTTATAAATATAATAATAAATATTTATTTTAAATAAATTATTTTTATATTTAGTTTTCAATATCAAAGAACAGGACAGTCTTAATACAACTGGATGTCCTATTCTGATATTTTAAAATTAAACAATATTATTTAATTAATATTGATCAATATCAAAGAAAAGAGCTGTCTTAAGGCACCTAGAAGTTCTTTTCTGATATTTTTAAATAAATAAATATTGTTTTTATATAATTTTGAATAATAGGATATAAATTAAATATATTTTTAAATTTTTAAAATTTTAATAATAGAGACAATTTATAATTAAAAAGTACCAATTTTGGGCGTTGTAGGGGTGCTAATCCTTCCCTAAACGTAACCGACCACGAATCCTTTTTATTAAAAAAAAACCAATTTTTGGTTATAAAACGCAGATCAGTTCATTTTTTTTTAATTGATGTTTTCTTAAAACTCTTTTAAAAAAATAATTTTTAGGTATTCGACTTACCTGATCCAAAAAGTCGATGGCGACTCACAAATTATTTTCAAAATTATTTATTCACATCAATTTCCCAGCCAATTATAATATTTCGTGCCCGGACGAAAACCGGTTATGACATAATCCATGCATGAGAATCATACTTATGAACTTGTGGAGCTACTAAAAGGAAGAATAGCCTTGAAGAACAAGTGGGTGTATCGGATCAAGACCGAATGTAGCAGCTCAAAGACTCGCTATAAAGCTCGGTTGGTCGTCAAGGGATTCGGACAAGAAAAAGGTATAGACTTTGAAGAAATATTCTCTCCCGTGGTAAAGATGTCATCCATCCGAATGGTCATTGGCTTGGCAACCGTGCAAGATTTGGAGATTGAACAACTCGATGTTAAGACGGCATTCCTACATGGCGATCTAGAGGAAGAATTTTACATGGAACAGCCTGAGGGATTCAAAGTTCCAGGCAAAGAAAATCTAGTGTGTCATCTGACTAAGAGTCTATATGGGCTTAAGCAAGCACCAAGGCAATGGTACAAAAAGTTAGACTCTTTCATAGCAGAACATGATTTCAAAAACACGGAAACCAATCATGTGTCTTCACGAAAAGGTATGCAAGTGGAGACTTTTTCATACTCCTGCTATATGTTGATGATATGTTAATTATTGGACAAGATCGCATGAAGATGGCTGCTTTAAAGAAAGAACTAAGCAAGAGTTTCGCCATGAAAGATTTGGAATCGACTAAACAAATCCTTGGGATGCGAATAACTCGTGATAGATCAAATACACTGTTATGGATATTCCAAGAGAGATATATTGAGAAGGTGTTGGAAAAATTCAACATGCACAAATCAAATCCGATTAACACAGCACTTGCTGGACACTTCAAGCTGAGTTCGAATCAGAGTCCCATAAGTGAGAGTGAAATAGAAAAAATAAATAAAATTCCATACTCATCTGTAGGCAGTCTCATGTATGCAATGATATGCACAAGACCAGATATCGCCTATGCAGTTGGAGTCGCGAGTCTCTTTTTGGCCAACCCAGGGAATGAACATTGTGTTGCTGCCAAATGGATCCTCCGATATCTACAAGGAACTTCCAAAAGGTGTTTATGCTTTGGAAAAGGAAAACTTGTGTTGGAAGGTTACACAGATGCAAACTTGGCCGATGATATTGATTCAAAAAAATCAACATCGGGATACCTAACTACTTTTGGAGGGGGGCTATCTCGTGGAAATCAAAGCTACAAAAGTGTGTTGCGTTGTCCACTACTGAGGCAGAGTACATTGCAGTTACTGAAGCTTGTAAAAAGATGTTGTGGATGAAGAATTTTTGCTGGAGCTGGGAATAGATCAAGAAAGGTATGTCTTAAAGTGCGACAATCAAAGTGCAATTTATCTGGCAAAGAATTCAACATTTCATTCCCGCACAAAGCACATAGACATTAGATATCATTGGATCCGAAAAGTTATCGAAGAAAAGAAAATACATCTTGACAAGGTTCACATATATGGAACCTGGTCAGACATGATGACCAAGGTAATACCTACAAAGAAGTTCGAAGATTGTTGTCAATGTGTTACTACCAAGGTAATACATATTGTTGTCTTGCTACTACCTCCCAATTAAGTCGATAGGGGATATTTGTTGGATCTCTTCTTAATTGGAGAGGTTCTAGAAAATTCTAGAGCTTTCTGGGGAAGTGTAAAATTTTCTAGAACATTCCGGATAACTCTAGAGAATTGTAGAACTCTCTAGAAGCTTGTGGAAGAGTGTGGAATCATCTGGAGTATTCTGGAGATGTGTGGAACCTTATGGAAGAGTATGAAAGAATATTGAAGGGATTGGAAGAGTGTATGAGCATTCTAGATAATTAATCTCCACCCTTGGATGTAAGTAATCTCCACCATTCATTGTGGAGGTGGAGTAGTATAAATAGGGGTGAGAGACTTCATTCCAAACCATCTTAAGAAATCCAAGAAATCCAAGCTTGAGAAACTAGAGAAACTAGAAAATTAGAGAGCCTCTTTGAGAGAGAAGAGAGGTAACTTGAGAAGTCTTTATCCTCAAGCTTGAGAGTGAGCCACCAAATATGAGTCAAAATTTGTGAATACATCCTTGTAATCCTACTATTCTTTTGTATAGTGGAAGAATCTCCAAGTTGGAGAATTATACACTTTTGCTCTCTTTACTATTCTTAATCTCTAAGTGCCTATCTTAACTTCACGAAGCGGGAAAGACCGTGATTCCCAACACAAAGTGTGGTGAGAAACCAATAACAACTGAACCATAGTTCAGAAAGAAACAATCCAATCCAAGCCCATCTCTCGGCTCTTCCTTATACTGGGAGAAGCTTTACTCTATAGATGAAGACAAAGCATATATCAAGCAAGATGGAAGCTGCAACAGACCGAAAAAGAATTCATCCCTTACTTTGCCTTGTTTCCAAGAGTGGAACATATTCATTTTTTGCCATCTTCCTCTCTCTCAACTAGTTCTGCCAATGGTGCTATATAAAATAGAAGTCAGCAATGAAATGGAAAGGTGATCTTTTGGCCTTCTAACCTTATTATATTTTTATTTTAGTCCTTAAATATTTTTCACACCTTTTTTTCTCAAGAGATATAATTTTATTAAGAATTTAATCGTATAAACCCTAAATTTAAGTTATGTGACTATTTAAAATCTTTCTAAACCTATATGAAAGGAAACAATACAACATAACTAGGTAAATTCTACAACTCAAAAGACTCGCAATTCAAACATTCACCAACTACATAGACGGAGGATTGATTAAAAAGAAATTCAACATATAGCAAAGACACACCAAATCTACAGTAACGAATACCACTTACCATTGTGCTTTAACTAAACCTGTCACCAAGATAAAAATGAATATACTAGAAGAAATGGGGTTCGATTTTTGAAGAAAAAAACCACCTGACTCGAAAAATTCGCAAGCAACTCTAAAAAATAATATATTAAAATTTTAATTTTTTTAAATTAAATTATTAATAATATTAACGTTTGTACGTTGTTTTTAAAAAAAATACAAATATAGCGTTTTCATGTATTTATGGTTTAAATTCAAGCTCGAGTTTGAGTTTCAATCGAACTAAGTATGAAAATGTTTGGAATTCAAAAAAAAATTAAGCTCAAGTCGAGCTTCAATTTTTGATTTCAAGATTGAATCGAACTTGAAAATTTCAAGTTAATGAGCTTTCAAGTCGATTCATACTTTAAATTTTTTAGCTGAGGGAGAGGGTTGCTGCCAAGGAAGCCGAGCAACAAATAATCAATGCCACGATCACAACGCTGAAGAGAGAGCTATGGATATGAGGTGGTAGTTGTCTATTTTCTAGAGTTAGGAAGAGAAGGCTTAGGTGTAGTCTGCAAAGGCTCAACAACTAGCTATGGAAGCTCAGAGGCAAGCTGGGGAAGCCAAGAGGCAGATTACAAAGGCTTAAAACCAAGCTAAGGAAGCGAGAAAAGAAGTTAAAGAGAAGGAGGATGACCTACATTCCAACGAGGCAGAGAAATAAAATCAAAAAGAAATCTCATATGCAGAGATTGAACAACATCTCTTTGCAAAGGCTGATACAGAGAAGATGGTCAAAAAGGTCCCGAAGAAGCTCTGAAAACTTCAAGAAAAAGAGTGAACATGGCTTGGCTTGTGCATTTCAAGCTGTCGCATATCGAAGTAGAACCTACGGTGCTGGTGAGATGTTTTCTAGTAAGAGTTTCCCTTCTAACACTATAACCACTTTAGGGAAGGTTGGAACTTGGAAGGAATTCCAATAACATGTAAAGTTATATGTATTAGAGGAGGTTGATATGAGTTCCTCTTCAAACTTTGAGATAGATGATACTTCGAAAGATAACCCCACTACTACTCCAGATGCCATAAAAATGGCAAGCAAACTGCTAACTCAGAAGCTCCAAGTGATAATTTTCTAGCTTAGCCTCGTTTTGTAATAGGAATTAAGATTTTTGCAAAGAATCTAATGAAATTTTGATTCTTTTCCAATTTTTCCTTTCGAATTATGACTTGTTCATGTCTATGTAAATTGTTTGCACACTTCGTTAGTCGAATGAGTTTTAAGTTTTCGAACAGCGTTGGATATTGCATATTTTTACTATTATTTACACCTCATTTATCGCTTGGATATTATTAATTTGTTTCTTTTGGGGTTTATTTTGACTAGGAACTTCATTGGATTAATTAGTAAAAAAAATCAGCCGATTTTGATGGTCCAATCAACATCTTCTAGAAGACAACTGAAATTATCTTATATTTAATTTAGAATTTACCTTAGATAACGTTATCTAGAAGATGAAGCTTTGCGAAGCTCAATTCTAATTTGTGAGAATTGAACGAATTGAATTTTGTTCTTCATAACTTCGAATAGCATTCTTCGATTCTATGAAAATTATGAGTGGACAATCGACCATTCCTTTAAAGTTACTACTTCTTCAATAAAAAAAAGACATTGTTGGCTTGAAGGTTATTTTACCTTATGGTCGGGAAGACAGATCGGTGGGTCGTAATTCAGCTTCCTATGAATAAACTTAGCGGCAGTCCATTAAGGTGAATTAAGAAAATTATCTTATATTTAATTTAGAATTACCTTAGATAACGTTATCTAGAAGATGAAGCTTTGCGAAGCTCAATTCTAATTTGTGAGAATTGAACGAATTGAATTTTGTTCTTCATAACTTCGAATAGCATTCTTTCTTCGATTCTCTGAAAATTATGAGTGGACAATCGACCATTCCTTTAAAGTTACTACTTCTTCAATAAAAAAAAGACATTGTTGGCTTGAAGGTTATTTTACCTTATGGTCGGGAAGACAGATCGGTGGGTCGTAATTCAGCTTCCTATGAATAAACTTAGCGGCAGTCCATTAAGGTGAATTAAGATCGAGTTTGATTCTTGGTGAGATGCTATAACGCGAGTCGTGCTTTTCCAACACTTAAAGTTGTCTTGGATCTAACGACAATAGAAGTGGTTAGGCCAACAAGGACTGAGTTTCGGAGATAGACTTGGAAATATCTGTTAATTGGAGAGAAAAGTTAGCTGCAAGGTTTTGGGCTTAATTGTATTTTAAGCCCTTCAAATTTTGAAACCATTAAAATTAAGTCTTGATCTCTCTTAAAATTTTCCAGTTTAAATATATTTTAAGACATTATTTTTTTTAAACAATGGCACCTAGATTTTATTAATAATAGAAGGAATTAAAATTACAACGTATCATAATAAAATGATAAATTTGGAGACAATAGTCACCAAAATACTCAAACAAAAGGTATATTTTAAGACATTATTAGTTTTAAAGTTAAACGAAATTAAGCCTCAATCCTATATTTTTGTGATGGAAACAAGGAAATAGTTTTCGAAACTCATTGATCTAGATTTGTGAATTTATGTTTTTAGATCCCTTTTTGTAAGTTGCATTGAGTTATGGTCTTTACATCTATTACTTTTTGTAATTTAGTCCTTCAATTGAGAATTGCATGTATGATTGCTTGATCGAATGCTCATTTTAATTATTTTTTGATTATGTTATTTTTCAATTGTTAATGTGACGCATTTGATCCAATTTTAGACTATACCGAGTTTAAAGTATTATAAGGTAGTAGCAGCATGAATTAAATTGTTAAACATTACTTGATCTCATCAAAAGTTTAATATATATAGACCAAGGAGCTAACAAAGAAAGATTAATTTTTATATTTTTTTAATTCTATATAATTCTATATTTTTTTAATTTTTTTATTTTTCTTTATAATTTTTATAACTTTTTACATTTTTTATGTTTTCATGATTTTAAATTTTTCAAAAAAATATTTATAATTATTTTATAGTTTTATAAATGTACATTAAATTAAATCACTAACACGAGAGAAAATACTCAATTAAATTCTCGTGAATGACACGTGTTGCCGTTATAGACATTCTTTAACCATGTAAACAAAATTTGTAAACGTGATCAACGATAACATAAAAACTTGATCGATTAAATTTTCAGATAGATATCTCAATTAAGTGATAAACTTTTTATGAGAACTTAATTGATTTTTATTTTTTGTTATCTAGAACGTTTTTACCATTAAACTAATATTTTAAAAATATTCTTTGTAACTACCTCGAATAATTTTTTATTAGAAAAAAAATAATTTTACACCAGAAATAATTTATGTTTAAACTGGAACTTGAAAGTTGAAACCTAACATTCATGATGTTTGTTGTATTACAATGACATTGTTCTAATCTATCTTACGTTTGTGGTTGACTTTTATTTTGTTGTTTAAAATAATTTTTTTAATCCCTATTTTAGATATTTATTTTTATATTAGATTATTGTTGATAAACGAGTAACAAAGTTTTACCCTTTTTCAATTACGTTTGTGGTTGACTTTCTTTAAAGTGAATTTTTTAGTTTGTTTATTATTTTTATTTGAGATTTATTAATATTATTTCTAATAATATTATATTTAATATTTAAATTTAAAAAATTATCGAGCAACATGGATAATCGCAGTTATCGTCGACATCATTCTGATACATGGTCTCTTATAGATCGTCTTGTTGTGCGCTCTTCTCTTCCATGGGTCATTGGTGTGGATTTCGAGATTTTATCTGATTATGAGAGGGTTGGGGATCGTAGGCGTAATCGGATGAATATGTGGGAGTTTGGGGAGGCTCTCCGACGTAATAATTTATGGGACATTTGACCCATTAGGGGCTGGTATACTTGGCACAAGGGTGGTTCTAACTTTGAAAGGATTTGTGAAAGATTGGATAGGTTTATTTCAAACTCGGATTGGCGGCAATTATTTTCGAATGTGGCAGCTTTTAGTGAATTTTCTGCAGCTCCTGATCATTGTTCGATCACTTTGGATACTTCATCTGTGTCATCTGGTTCTCGTCCGTATCGACAGGATTATTTCCGTTTTGATTTTTGTTGGGCTTCTAATGTCGAGTGTGTTTAGAAATTTAAACAAACGTGGGCTCCTACTAGCTATTCAACATTAATGAAAATGAATGTTGGAGCTGGTCTTTAAAATTGGCAGCGGAATCAATATGTGCAGAATAAAGGGAGAATTCAAGTCTTGAGGAAGAAAGTTGATGCTTTCCTTCATAGGCCTATGACTAATGACCCGATTTCTATATTTGCAAAATGTAAGGAGGAAGTTCAGTTGCAGCTGTCGCATGATGAACAATATTGGCGACAACGGTCTAGGGTGCAGTGGCTTGCTCATGGGGATAGAAACACTTCTTATTTTCATTCAAGGGCAACAAGTAGACGTAAGAAGAATCGTGTTGTTGGGCTGTATACTTCAAGTGGAACTTGGGTTGATGAAAATAACGATGTTCATAGAGAGGTAGTTAATTACTTTGGTGGATTATATGCTTCTACGACTACAGATGTTCTTCAATAAAATTTACAGCATGTTAACCCGGTTGTTAATGATGATATGAATGCAAGGCTGATGGTGGATTACACTCGAGAGGAGGTAGTTGCTGATTTCTCCCAAATTCATCCTAACAAGGCGCCGGGTGTGGATGGTTTACCGGACAGTTTCTATAGGAAGTTTTGGCCGATTGTAGGTGATGATATTACTGCTCTTTGTTTGGATTTTCTTAATGGTCAGATTCAAATGTATGAGGTTAATCGAACGGTTCTTGTTTTAATTCTTAAAATTTTGGAGCCACGGCATATGACACAATACATGCCAATCGCCCTTTGTACCGTGATTTATAAAGCTGTTTCCAAGGTGCTGGTGAATCGGCTTCAACTTTTATTGTCTGCTTATACTGATGAAAACCAAGGAGCATTTTTCCCATAACGATTGATCTCTAATAATGTAGTTATTGCCCATAAGTTATTTCACTGCTTAAAATGCGGTTCTCAAGCATCTCCTAGGGGGTTGTGTTGAAATTGGATATGGAAAAGGCGTATGACCGAATTGAATATCCTTATTTGCCTATAATTCTTCTTCGGCTTGGATTTGCTGAGAATTGGGTGAATCTCATCATGTCCTGTGTTTCTTCTGTTTCATATCAGGTTCGTGTTAACAGCAACTTAACTAAAGTGTTTCGTCCGAATCATGGCCTTAGACAAGGTGATCCCCTCTCCCCGTTCCTATTTGTTCTATGTGCTCAAGGTTTATCTTCTTTGCTTAATTCTGAACAACAAACAGGTCGTATTAGACGTATTCAGATTCGTAGGAATGGCCCTCGTGTGAATCATTTATTTTATGCTGATGATTGTTTTCTTGGATTTTTACGTTGGGTCGCTCCGGTGGCCTTAATATAACACCTCAGATCGGATCGGGTCAAAATGTAACACCCACAAACCGATACGGGTGACTCGATCCGATCCAATGTGTCACATTAGGGCCACCAGAGCGACCCACCATAAAAATCCCAGAAAATTTAATTTTTTTGTTAAACATGTAAAATCATAAAACAATTTATAAACACAAAAGTAAAATTTAACAATATTCATAAATAAAACAGATTCCATACTCGGATATAAAAGCAAAATATAAGCTACATGCCCCCTAATCACATGCACCGTACTCCTCAAGCAACGCCAGTGAAACTCCCTTACCGACGTCGATAGTTGCACTGGTTCAATCCTTTTAAGCTAAAAAGGTGAGTAACAGAATGAGCTTGAGAAAACTCAGTAATACAATACTACCGAATGATGCTGAAGAACATACAGGTAATTTGCAAGCATAAAACTTCCTTAACGATTCAACGTCTATAGGTTTTTAGAATGAGCTGAGGTTTCATGGACATTTCTTTGAGTAACATGTATGAAGATTTCAGTTCAGAGAAAACATTCAGAGAACCGGGTTTAGGTGATCAGAATGGGTCTCTAGTGTGTTCCCACAAAACCAGTGAAAATGTACATATCTTTTTTTTAAATAGTAGCAGTTTAAACATATTTTTCAAAAACCATAGTAAAACCCTCCAACCGAGCGCCAATATGCAGTTCCCCATAACTGCATTCATAAGGACTTACCCTAGGCCCAAAGGGCGTAGGTGCCAACCTAAGGGAGCACCTTGGGTCCATAAGGTTTTATACTAGCCGAAGCGTAGGTACCCACCTGAGGGGAGTGCCCTCAATTCCATAAGGTCTTACCCAAAAGCACATAGAAGTGGTGCCATCCCTAATGGAGTGCCTTAGGGTCCATAAGGTCTTACCACTAGGCCCATTAGGCCCAGGAGATCACCCAAGAGTCTCCTTAGGACCATAAGGAATTACCAGTCGATGTTGAACCTATATAAGGAATTACCAGCAATGACTGAACCTGTCAGTGTCTTCAGTCATACCAGAGTCCTAGAGTATCCCATATAAAAATAATTTAAGTTAGTAAATAGAGATATCAGTAATATGAGAAAGGATCAGATATCATAACAGAAATCAGAGTTCAAAGCAGAAATAAGAGGTCGAACTGCATTCTAGATAACAAAGTCATACTTTTAAAATTAGAGAAAACATCCATGATGACCAGGGAACACACTAGATGTTCCATATATTATTCGGGAGTGATTGGCATTTATCAGATTGAGAGTAATGAAACTTCTATAAACTGATTAAATTCATATGCGAAATCTCCATAAAAGGGTTTGATAGTTGACATATTCATCAGTTATTTAGAACTTGATTTATCATGATCATATAGTATTCAGATATTTTTCGGAGGCATTATGTAATCAGAAAGGGTATTCAGGATCATTTGCATCAGAGTTACTTGTGTTTTCAAATATGACATGAATAATTACATTATGCAGGAAATCAGAGACATTTTGGGTATTAGGTTCTTAGAGAATTCTTAGTGATTTGAGCTAATAAGGGAGAAACGAAAATTCAGGGCATTTACAATTTGTGTCAATCTATCGAATATTGAGTTAACTCGAACTGAACAAATCCCAACAATGATACTTGTCAACTGGTCAAATCATTTCAATTCAAGGGTATTCACTCTTTAATACATACAACTCTTGTTGAATTAATCATCTTCAGAATCATCGCTGAATGGATCTTAGCCAGATTAACATATATTCCAATGATCTTTATTTCACATCTGCATTGCAATGATATCAGGAAATGTCGGCGCGCTTGATTCGTGATTCAAAACCCTTATGGACGGTACAACATATAGGTTCATTAGTATTTCCAAACTTATCCAAGTCATTCCTATAATTCTAGGTCTTTGAGGTTACTTAGGTAATTTATTAGTCAAGTCTATCTCAGACACTTCGGAGTTTCCATAGTAATTCAGTCATTTCCACAAATTCGAATACATACATTACTTCCATTCGGTTCAATTTGACCATAATATAAGTTCTCAGGTCGTATCCCTTATCATATTCATCCATAGTTCGTTTTACACTTTAAGGGTATTATTATCTTTTCATTCAATTCTGTCAGTGGCATTACTTCGGATAACTTAGGCTTGAAAGTATTTTAGTTCCTTTAGAGTTCAGAGTACTTTGTTCATTTTATCACTAGAGGTTAATTTCATCACTATGGGAAGTCTTGGTCTTTTTTCAGTACAAGGGTATTTTTGTAATTGTATCTCATGGTGCTATATTTTGGTAATTTCTTATCCATATATTCCCAACATTTAACCATTAATGAGATCAATCATAATTTACACGTTCTGAGATTGATTGATTTACTGATTAAATTATTGAACTGAGATTTGTTTCCAATCAGTCTAACAATTTCTTTTTCGAGCCGTCAGAGTCTTATATAATGCTTCGTCTTTAATCCAATTTCTGTCTGAGTCCAAAGATAGTTAACTACACCTAATGGACCAATCATTTTCATTCATGCATTTACCATTTATCAGTGAGTCCCGAAAAAGCATACAAAAGGTAGTAAAGTATTTCCTCAATTTTCATGCCAAATCGATCGACCATTTAAACTCCATTCGATCATCCTCGAACTTTAATTCAATGTCTAATAATTCCTCAAATACATAGCAAACAAATTTACATCAAAAACTGAACTTAAATGAGAAACCAAATTTAAATGAAGATAAACATGAAAAAACGGCTTACCAGGTGTGAATTTGGAAAAATGAACTTCGGATTCAGACTTAGGACGTCGAAAAACATAAAATATGGCTTTTCGAAAAATTTGACTTTTTTGGTCAAAGTCAACATTCAACGGGTTGACTCGGTCAAAGTCAACAGTCAATGGGTTGACTTGATTAAAGTCAACAAGTTGACTCGGTGAGTTGACTCAGTGAATGAACCGGATCAGGCGGGTCGGATCAAGCGTGTTGGGTAGGCAGGTTGGGTAGACTCGGTTTTGGAAAATTCCTTGACCAAAACATACCCACGCGCCGGTGGCGACGCGTGACGTCGGCGGTGGGCTCGAGGCAGATGATCGACTCTTTCTGGAGCAACAAAACACCAAATCATACCAACAATCAATCCAAAAAACATCATCCAACCCATCCAAAATAATCAAAAAGGTTAATAACTTACCCACGCCGAAAACGGAGGGAAATCGGCGGCGATGGATCAATCCAAGGGATGGGTTTTATTGGGCTACGACGGGTAACAAGCTAGTGTAGGCAGTGAGTTATTCCGTCACCGGTTCAGTCAGAATCGGTGAAAAACTGATCCACACAGGGGTGGTTTCGTCGAACTCTTCGACGACTCTCCCCGACGAACGATGACGGTTTACGATGGGATAAGGGTCGGGTTTTAATCGGAGCAAGATGACAGTCGTTTTGGGGGTAGCTGCGCCGACTAAGGTAGTCGGATGACGATGAAATTGGGGGAATGAAAGTCGACGGGGGTTAGGGTTAAGGGGAAATTGGGGATTTTTGTATCTGATTGGGAAAGAAAATTGGTATTAGTTTTTTAGAAAAATTGTGAAAATTCAGGGCTAAGTCCCTAAACTTCCTAGATTTAAAAACTAGCCCAAAATTTAAGAAACTTACAATATGGTCCTAACTTTCACTGATTACAACTTTGATTCGATACTTTATGTCACGACCGTCTTTCGGTTGGGCCCGGAATTGAGCTTCGACTTGAAATGAGTGGGTTAGAGTTGCCACCGATCATTTTAAAAACATTTAGGTGGATCGGACACCATCTTACCTAATTTGCGTTTTACCAGAAATGTGTCGGGTTCGAGAGTCGATTACGTCAATGATTAACACCCTTTTCGGTACCAATTAATGCATCGGTTGTCTTAATTGCGAAAATTAAAATTAAATCCAAAATTTAAAAATTCAATTCAAAATAATTACCTTCGATTGATTGAAATTCCTATAAAAAAGGTCGAAAATGTTAGATAAAAAAACCTTAGCCTAACAAGAAAGCCACATAAGTAAATATATAACCTATAGAATCCGGGCTAATCCGATTCAACCCACACAATGGACTCACAAAAGGATTGTAAATGCTCTGTTAGATCATTAGGAATAAAAAAAATCACATGCTTCTACATGAATTAGCATGAAATTCTGATTTCAGCACATTTATACGCTAGACTAGGCAAACATTCAACATAAACTATTTGTAATCAAAATGAAGAATCAGATTCTAATAAATCACCAGTGACAATCAGATTCTAATTCAAAATAAATATAAGCAGGAAGAAATATACGTTAAGAAAGGAAGGAATGTGAAAGTGTGTGAGTGAGAGACCTTCTTTTCTCTAAGGAAGTTACAGATCTCGATGGACTGGTTGCCATTAGTGATGGAAGCGTTGATCGGAAAGTGAGCATAGATGAACCTCATCTTGTAACGGTATCCCTTAGTGACGCTGGTGATGAGATTCTCGACGTGGCTGAGGGTTGTACGGATGGTGACACTCGTATTCCTAGAGCCAAACCAAGCCTCAATCCTTAGCTTTCGCTTGCCGGCTTTTTGTTGGAATAGAAATTTCCAGAAATGTCGATGACATCCATATCAGAAAATGTTGAAAACATTTTGATGTTTCGATATAACAAATTAAGTTAAATGAATTTTAAGATTTTACAAATGATTTTCTAAAAGTATATTCGATTTAATTACTTGAATATCAAATTATTACTCCAAGTCTTTTAAGATCAAATTCAAACCTTACTAAATATGTACAATTGTGTTTTATACTTAATATATTTTTGAAACAATTTTCACAAAGTATTTTGAACCAAAATCAAGCCTGAAATCAATTTTTCAGAGTGATGCACCGATGCACCAATCCATGCATCGATGCACCATGAATTAAATTGAACATCGAATGCATTTCATGCATCGATGCACATACCATGCACCGATGCACTGAGGATTTTATGAAAGCATCGAATGCATTTGATGCATCGATGCACCAGCCATGCATCGATGCACTCTGGCTATTTTAAATCATCAAATGCACTTGATGAATCGATGCACTCTTAGTGCACCGATGCACTAAGGGTCCAACAGTCAAAATATTTGAATTTTACACTGATGCACCATGGGTATGCATCGATGCACTGACGCTCCCAACTGTTTTAATTAATTGTTTTCACACTTAAACGGCTCTATTGACTCCACTAATCATCCCCAACGTTCAGAAGTGATTCAAGGTGTATTTAAGCAAGCTTAGAAGCCATTGATCAATAACAAGAAACATCAAGCAACTAGAATCAAGAGAGAATCAAAGAGAAAACATCAAACCTCAAGTTTGAGCATTTCAAGCCTATTTTTCATTCATTATTCATTTTGCTTTCAAGAACACTTATTGGGCTCAATTGTATTTATTCTTGAGTGTTCTTCCTTTGTTCTAGAATTGTGCAAATATATTTGCCTTGTGAGGTTTTTCTTGTGAGTTTGCAAATTTGTAATCTTCTCTTTGAGAAAAGAGTGTTCTCAAGAATTGGGGTATATTCTTGAGGGAGTTGTAAGGTTATCTCTTTGACCTCAAAAGAAAGAACAAATTAGTGAATTTGTTGGAAAATCCTTAGTGTAGATAGCTAAGGTAGTGGACGTAGACTTTGGTTGATAAAGTCGAACCACTCTAAATCGCTGTGCAATTACTTTTAATTTTCTGCAAAAGCTTCCACAAAAAATTTTAATTGCCAATTCACTCCCCTCTTGGCCGATTCCGTCAATCGATTAACTCAACAATTGGTATCAGAGCCTAACTCATTTGAAGGTTTAATCGCCTCTTGAGTCAATTTGGGAAGAGTTACATCGATAATCAAAGTCATCAATGGCCTATACTTCAAACTTCGACTCCGGTCTCGATTCGATGCCCGTCAACAAGCCTCCTTTCTTCAATGGGACTAACTATGCCTATTGGAAAAATAGAATGATGTACTTCATTCAAGCAAGTGACATGGGAGCATGGAATTTTGTAGAAGAATGATACTTCAAGCCTCTCACTCATCCAAGATTATGGAGTGAAGGAGAGATAAAAATGTTCCAGCTCAACTCCAAAGCCATCCATATTATATTTTGTGCTCTTAGACCAGATGAATACGAAAGAGTTTCATCTTGTACAACCGCCAAAGAAATATGAGACAAACTTCAAGTCACTCATGAGGGTACCGATGAGGTAAAGAAATCTAAAATTAGTATTCTAACGCATAGCTATGAAAATTTCAGGATGAAACCAAATGAAGATATCAAAGCTATGACGGATAGATTCTCAATGATTGTCAATGGTCTCAAATCATATAGAGAGATCATTTCAAATGAAAAGCTTGTGAGGAAGTTAGTTTACTCCATTCCAAAATCATGGCAATCAAAGAAGACGGCAATCATCGAGTTTAAGGATCTAACGTCCTTAACTCTTGAAAAGCTAATCGGTTCACTCCTCACTCATGAAATGATGCTTGAAGATGAGGTGGACCTCGATAAGATTTAAGAGACACCAAAGGAGAAGGAGAAGAAGAAAAACATTGGAGTTGCTCTCAAATCCACAAAAGATGAGAGTGATTCGGATGAAGATGACGATGATGAGGAAATGGCATTGTTTGCCAAACGGTTCAGAAAAATGATTAGACCTTACCGAGGAAGAAAATTCAAACAAAATGAAGGCCTCAAAAATGAACCAAAAGAGAATGACCCAATCATTTGCTATGAATGCAAAAAGTCGGGGCATGTCAAATATGATTGCCCACAATTAAAGAGAAAGGGTCAATCAAAAATTAAGCACAAGGCTCATGTGGCTACATGGAGCGATGAAGAAGGTTCCGATGAAGAGGAACAAGAAGTAGCAAACTTGTGCTTGATGGCATTTGGGGAAGATTCTAAGGTAACCTCTAACTCATCTGATTTTGATGATTTATCCTATGATGAGCTATTAGAGGAATATAATGGGTTGGCTTCGGATTATGAGAAATTATTTTTAAAATATAAAAATGATGTTTCAAAATTGAAAAATGAAAATAAAATCATATCCAAAACCAACAATGATCTTGAAAGTAAAATCAAAAATTTGAAAATCAAACTAAAAGAGTTTGAAAAGAAAATTTTGGATTTGCAAAGTTTACTTTCAAAGGTCAATGATGATCATCAAAAGAAAATTGATGATTTTAAAACTTCTTTTGATAAAGTTGGAACAAGACGTTTTGAAAATGCAGAAAATTCAAAATCCAACTTTGTTAGAAAAAGTTTTAAAAACTACAATCATAGAGGTCCCAAGAACCTCTAATGGAAAAATCGTTAGAAGTATATGGGTTCCTAAAGAGCTCATTACTACTAAAGATAAGGATATCCTACACAAATGGATACCTAAGGGGACTAGGATTTTGGAAACTAATGAATATGGACCCAAAAGAATTTGGATACCAAAAATCAAAAATTAATCTATGTTTGTAGGAAAAAGAGCATTGCTACAAGGCACATGAAACAAATCTAAATTCATGGTACCTTGATAGTGGATGCTCGAGACACATGATCGGGGACAAAAACCGGTTCATAGAGCTTAACGCCAAAAATGGAGGAGAAGTGACTTTTGGTGATGATTCAAAAGGTTACATTGAAGGTATAGGTACAATAGGTAATACCTCTTCCATACAAATTAAAAATGTGTTATATGTGAATGGATTAAAGCATAATCTCTTAAGTATTAGTCAATTATGTGATAAGGGATTCAATGTCATATTTGAAACTAATGTTTGTAAAGTCATTGACATTGCATCTAATAGGATTATGCTTGTAGGTCATAGAATAGGAAACATATACATGGTGCATTTAGACTCTATAGAAATGACTAATTTATGCCTAGTTGCAAAGATGAGTATGATAGTTGGTTATGGCATAGGAGACTAGGACATGCTAGCATGAGTGTTTTACAACGGTTAGTTCAAGGAGAATTGGTTCGAGGGCTGCCTAAACTAAAATTTGATAATGATAAAACCTGTGATGCTTGTGCTAAAGGAAAACAAAAGCGATTTTCTTTTAAATCCATTAATGATGTGTCAACTAGTAGAGTATTACAATTGATCCATATAGATCTTTTTGGGCCAACTAGGACTACTAGCTTGGGTGGAAAATAATATGCATTTGTCTTGGTAGATGACTATTCTAGATATACTTGGGTTCTATTCTTAAGTACTAAAGATGAAGCATTAGAAAATTTTATCACATTTTCAAAAGTAATCCAAAACGAAAAAGGTTACTCTATCACTAGTGTTAGAAGTGATCACGGCACTGAATTTGAAAATCTTGGATTTAATGAGTTTTGTAATTCTAATGGTATTAGCCATAATTTTTCAGCACCTAGAACCCCTCAACAAAATGGAGTTTTTGAGAGGAAAAATCAAACTTTAGAAGAAATGGCTAGAACCATGCTTTGTTAAAATAATTTGCCAAAATATTTTTGGGCGGAAGCCACAAATACCGCTTGTTATGTTGTAAATCGAGTAATGATTAGGCCAATTTTAAAGAAAACTCCATATGAAATTTTCAAAAATAAAAAGCCTAACATTAGCTATTTTCATCCTTTTGGATGTAAATGTTTTGTTTTAAATAACGGTAAAGAAAACTTGGCAAATTTGATGCTAAAAGTGATGAATGAATTTTTCTGGGTTATTCCTTAAATTCTAAAGCTTATCGAATAAAAGAACTTTGGTTGTAGAAGAGTCTATACATGTTGTTTTCGATGATAATTCCCCTTCCAAGGAAGGATTCTTGTGTGAATGATGATGTAGGTATTATAAATACAAATGATGTTAGACATGAAGTTGGAGAACCATCATCAAAGAAAGAAACGAAAGATGAGGAAACTCATGATCCTCTTGAGAATCCAACCATTGAAGAAAGGGAAGTATCTTATCCAAGAGAGTACAACTATGTCAAGGATGGTGAGATTATAGGTGATCCATCCAAAGGGGTAACAACTCGATCTTCTCTTAGAAATATTTGTAATTATGTTGCATTTATTTCATTCATAGAGCCTAAGAATATTAAAGAAGCATTAAATGATGAACATTGGATTATGGCTATGCAAGAAGAATTAAATCAATTTGAGAGAAGTAAAGTATGGACATTAGTTGAAAGGCCTAGTAATAAATCTACTGTAGGTACTAGATGGGTATTTAGGAATAAGCTTTATGAGAGTGGTAATATAGTGAGAAACAAGGCTAGACTTGTTTCTCAAGGGTATACTCAAGAAGAGGGCATAGACTATATCAAATGGATGTTAAAATTGCATTTTTAAATGGTTTTATAAACGAAGAAGTGTATGTGGAACAACCTCCAGGTTTTGAAGATTTAAAATTTTTGGATCATGTTCTTAAATTGACAAAAGCGCTTTATGGTTTAAAACAAGCTCCTAGAGCTTGGTATGAAAGATTGTCAAACATTTTAATTGAAAAAGGGTTTTCAAAAGGGAAGGTTGACACTACATTGTTTTTAAAGCATAAAGGTAAATATTTATTAGTAGTTCAAATTTATGTTGATGATATAATATTTGGTTCTACTAATGATGTTCTTTGCCAAGAATTTTCTAAGCTAATGCAAAGTGAGTTTGAGATGAGCATGATGGGGGAGCTCTCATTTTTCTTGGGACTCCAAATCAAGCAAAGAAAAGATGGCATCTTCATCAATCAAGCTAAGTACGTCAAAGATATGCTCAAGAAGTTTGGACTGGAAAATGGCAAACCTCATGACACTCCAATGAGCTCTTCAACAAAGCTTGACTTAGATGAAGGAGGTAAATGTAGATGTTAAATTATATAGGTCAATGATTGGATCTCTACTTTATCTAACTGCAAGTAGACCTAACATTATGTTTAGTGTTTGCTTATGTGCTAGATTTCAATCATGCCCAAGGAATTACATTTACTAGCTGTTAAGAGAATCTTAGATACCTTAAGGACACTCATAGTTTAAGACTTTAGTATCCTAGAGACTCTAGCTTTAGCTTGCATGCCTTTTCTGATGCGGATTAGGAGGATGCAAATTAGATAGGAAAAGCACCTCCGGTACTTGCCAATTCCTTGGAAATATGCTGATTTCTTGGTTTTCAAAAAAACAAATTGTGTTGCATTATCTACCACTGAAGCCGAATACATTTTAGCTGGTAGTTTTTGTGAACAAGTTTTATGGATGAAACAACAACTTTTTTATTATGGAATTGAAGTAGGTACCATTCCTATCAAGTGTGACAATACTAGTGCTATTTGTCTCACTAAAAATCCCATCCAACACTCTAGAACAAAGCACATTGAAATATGACATCACTTCATTAGAGATCATGTCACTAAGGAAGATGTAGTTCTAGAATTTGTTGATACTTTGCATCAATTAGCGGATATCTTTACAAAACCTTTGGACAATGAACGTTTTTGGACACTTAGGAGAGAATTAGGTTTAACTAACCTATCTTCACTTAGTGTTTAAAATAATTTTAGCACTTTTAAGACTAAATGAAAAATGCTTATAATAGTAATTTCTGATTACATTCATTACTATTAGTTAGGGGGAGTTTATGATTCTTGATGAAAATTAATTTTATGTTCAAATAAATATTAATTTAATTGATTGAACATGATTAATTTTTAATATATGAGTTGCCAATACCACTAGAGCTAATTAATTTAGCATTTTAAGTATTTAAAATGGATTTTTGACTTTTTGTGCTTCATGCATCGATGCACTTAACAATGCATCGATGCATCCCTTTGAATGTGCATCAATGCATCCCTTTGAATGTGCATCAATTCATCATGTTGATACACTGATGCACGCCTTGAATGTGCATCGATGCACAGGGTCATGCATCGATGCATCCGTCTGGTTTTGGTTAAAATGCTTCATTTTCTTTATTTTCTCAAACCTTAAAACTAAAACTCTCCCGTCGTTCATCCCTCTCTCTCTAAAAATCTCCATTCTTGCTCAAAATCAACGGTTTTTCGTCGGAATCTTCAAGTTTTTCAACTTTCAAACCTGCTTATATCATTAAATCGTGCAAAACAACTCCTCATCCCTCTCAATTCGAATTTTCAAGGTAATATTTCAAAAACCTCTATTTTATTATTTTTGATTTTAGAACTAGTTTTGATTAGTTCAAGGATGAACATTATATCGGGCATTGATTGTTTGTTGGTTCTAAACTAGATTTTACTACCAATTTCGTCAAAAACAAACAATTTTTCAAGATTTTTCTTTGAATTTCGAAATTAAAAAAATATATTGATTTCGAAAATTAGTAATATTTTTTATTTAATTGTGTTGTTTTCATGAAAACTATATTATGATTATCAAATATTATTAAATAGTTTTCAAAACATACCCATTAGGATATGGTTTAGAGAACCTTGAATTATTGAGGACTCATTTGAGTTTTGGGATTGATTATGCATACATGTGTTTCAAATTGCAGGTGATATTCCTTATTCTGATTCCCTTTAAACAATGTCAAATCCTAAACGCCCTAGAACTTCATCGAGTCGTTCTCGTTCAAACCAACCTCCTAATCTCGTTCCTCCTCCACCTTCATCTCTATTAGGATCTTGTTTTAACATGCCTGAGCGTCGTAGAGACGAATTGTACTCTATGTACATAAATTCTTTCCAAACTTATAGAATTCGTGAAGAGCATATTCCTTCACTTCAAACCATGGTTGACATTGACTTCGAATACCTTCTGACTCTTAAAGCTTGGAAGTTTGATAAATTGTTTCAGCTTAAACCTATCGTCTATCAACAATTGGTCCGTATTTTCTATTCTAATGCGGTGTGTATTCAAAATGAATCTCAATGTGGAATTATAGCCATTAGATCCTATCTTTTACCAATATATTAATATTGACCCCGAGACTATAGCTTTCCTATTTGGGTTAGATGATAGTGGTTTATATAATGAGAATGAAAATGTGGAATATCCCTATGTTCCAAACTCCAGTGTTAGTACTCTACGATCTCATCATGATCGTTTTCTCCATTTGATGATCTCTTGGTGGTTTAGACCATCCGGAGGTAGGTACTCCACACTTCGTGCAAGGGATTTATGGTGGATGTATTGTCTTAAAAATAAAATTAAAATAAATATGCCCCACATTATATTCAGTCAACTAGTGGACATCATAAACATTGTACCTTCAAAACATATTGAAACATTGATTTATGGATGTCTTCTTAGTAACCTCTTTATCAAACTTGGTCTAGACGTCTCTCTTGACAATCTATCCCACTTCAAAATCAAATCAATCTCACATCCTTGAAGAAAGCGGATTGGAAACAAGACGAGGTAACCGGTTAATGGGTTTTTAGACCAGGCAAGCAAACTCCGGAGCTAGTTCCTCACGAACTGCTCCTAGCTCCTCTCGTGCTCGTCCTCCTCTGGCTCCAGCTGATGACGATGATCTGAATTTCAACAACTTATGCAAGACATCGATGATCACGTACATGATGATGAGCCTGCACCGGAACCAGCTCCACAAGAAGAATAAATGTCTCTGTATTTTCATTCGTTTTTGGAGACATTTGATTTACGGTATGCGTCCATGGATTCACTTCACATTCATTGAGTCCTAGTTCTCTATCTTGGGAGCTCGACAACAAGATATGAATGATCGTTTGGATGCACTCTCGCTTGCGATGAGAGCTCGTTACCCTTCTCCTCCTCCCGATCCTTCAATGGATGAATAGACTTATCTTTCTTTGATTGTTTTTGGGTTGAACTTGAATTGTTAAAACATTTTGGATTGTCTTTCTTTGATTGTTGGATGATTGTTTGATATTTTATTTCATATATATTTTGGTTTGTTACAACATATGCATCATTTATTTTTTAGTTGAAATATGACCAATTTACCATTTCACATTTTATTATGAATATTGATTATGAAACTAATGGCTAATCTCTATTTTGATTGTGATCTTAGCAGCTTAAGCTATATATATATATAGATATTTAATCAATTAGCTATGTTTTTCAAAACCTTGTTTAAATCGATTTTAAGTCTTTTTGATTTAACAAAAAGGGGGGAGAAGTGTTAAGTGTTAAAAGTTTTAAAGGGGAGAAATGTTATAGTAAGGGGGAGTAATTTGGAGTAATTTTTCAATTAATTCAAAACTTATTTTCAAAGAAAATCTTAAAATTACTCAAGAGTTTTGTTATATCAAAAAGGGGGAGATTGTTGAAACATTTTGATGTTTCGATATAACAAATTAAGTTAAATGAATTTTAAGATTTTACAAATGATTTTCTAAAAGTATATTCGATTTAATTACTTGAATATCAAATTATTACTCCAAGTCTTTTAAGATCAAATTCAAACCTTACTAAATGTGTAAAATTGTGTTTTATACTTAATATATTTTTGAAACAATTTTCACAAAGTATTTTGAACCAAAATCAAGCCTGAAATCAATTTTTCAGAGTATTGCACCGATGCACCAATCCATGCATCGATGCACAATGAATTAAATTGAACATCGAATGCATTTGATGCATCGATGCACCAGCCATGCATCGATGCACTCTGGCTATTTTAAATCATCGAATGCACTTGATGCATCGATGCACTCTTAGTGCACCGATGCACTAAGGGTCCAACAAGTCAAAATATTTAAATTTTACACTAATGCACCGATGCACCATGGGTATGCATCGATGCACTGACGCTCCCAACTATTTTAATTAATTGTTTTCACACTTAAACGGCTCTATTGACTCCACTAATCATCCCCAATGTTCAGAAGTGATTCAAGGTGTATTTAAGCAAGCTTAGAAGCCATTGATCAATAACAAGAAACATCAAGCAACTAGAATCAAGAGAGAATCAAAGAGAAAGCATCAAACCTCAAGTTTGAGCATTTCAAGCCTATTTTTCATTCAATATTCATTTTGCTTTCAAGAACACTTATTGTGCTCAATTGTATTTATTCTTGAGTGTTCTTCCTTTGTTCTAGAATTATGCAAACATATTTGCCTTGTGAGGTTTTTCTAATGAGTTTGAAAATTTGTAATCTTCTCTTTGAGAAAAGAGTGTTCTCAAGAACTGAGGTATATTCTTGAGGGAGTTGTAAGGTTATCTCTTTTGCCTCAAAAGAAAGAAAAAATTAATGAATTTGTTGGAAAATACTTAGTGTGGATAGTTAAGGTAGTGGACGTAGACATTAGTTGATAAAGTCGAACCACTCTAAATCGCTGTGCAATTACTTTCAATTTTCTGCAAAAGCTTCCACAAAATTTTAATTACCAATTCACCCCCTCTTGGCCAATTCCGTCAATCGATTAACTCAACAGAAAATCAGTTTGAAGAAAATCCATAACATTTTGAACTCCCTTAGAAACATGTTCATACCCATTGCATCACCGGTAATGCAAGTGAATATCAAGTATAGATTCTTCCCAGTAATTGCACATTTTATGCTTTGAAGCCTACCAAATCGACTTGATCTGAGGAAGCATGTGCAACATCCAAACATTGTCTGATACCCGACCGAATCGATTAGGCTTTTCTTCCCTTTTAAATTTGGCCTCGTAGATGTCTATAAACTTCAAAAAGAGAGACGATACAATCGAACGGTTAACGTTAATTTGAATAATACAGGATCTGAGGGTTCACGATCTGAATCTTTGAAGAAAAGACTCGGCTCCATACCACGAGTCGACTCAGTCCTACACCAAGTTTAATTGCTCAACTCAGATCCCCCCAACAAGTAAAAGTTCATTCAGTATAAAGTAGGCAGATAGTGTGTTAAGGGATGGGAAGAATGGAAAGGTAGTGGTTTAGTGGGTTGGTAAATTATGTTTCCTATTTTTAGGGGTTTTGTGGAATGGTGGGGATTGAACATGGGGCCTATAAAAATAAAAATAAATAATAATAATAATAATAATAATAATAAAATATAATATAATTTTTTTGTATACCCAGACAAAGATGAAAAAAGAAATTTAGTTTTTGTCCGGTTCTCTTTTTTGATTTGATTTGGGGGACGACATTGTTCATAGGTAATGAACAGGCCTGGTCGTCTAAGGTTGATAACATGGTTCCTATGACACTAAGTCGATCCATTGGGCACGATATCCTTCTTCGTGAAGTTGAAATCGTGGGTGACTTCTTCGTATTAAAGTTAAGTTGAACTGCAAAATCCTAGGCATGATATCCTTCATCATGAAGTTGAAATCGTGGACCTCTTGAGTGTGATAACCCTCATTGTTAAGTTGAGTCTTGAATTGGACATCCTTTGTCATGAAGTTGAAATATAATCTAAAGATGAATATTGCTGGTGGGCACGATATCCTTCATCATGAAGTTGAAATCATGGGTGGCCCCTTCATTGTGAAGTTGAGCCTTGAATTGGATATCCTTCGTCTTGAAGTTGAAATCCAAGGGTTGCATTGCTGCTTGTTGGAACGATATCCTTCGCGTGAAGTTGAAATCGTAGGTGGCTCATTCGTTGTGAAGTTGAGCATTGAATTGGATATCCTTCACCATTAAGTTAAAATCCAAAGATTGTTGGCACGATATCCTTCGTTGTGAAGTTGAGCATTGAATTGTATATCCTTTGTCATTAAGTTGAAATCCAAAGATTGTTGGCATGATATCTTTCGTTGTGAAGTTGAAATCATGGATGGTCCCTTCGTTTTGAAGTTGAACTTTGAATTAGATATCCTTCGTTGTGAAGTTAAAATCCAAGTATTGTTGGCATGATATCCTTTTTCGTGAAATTGAAATCATGGATGGCCCATTCGTTGTGAAGTTGAGCTTTGAATTGGATATCCTTCATCGTGAAGTTAAAATCCAAAGATTGTTGGCACGATATACTTTGTTGTGAAGTTGAAATCGTGGATGACTCCTTCATTGTGAAGTTGAGCTTTAAATTGGATATCCTTCGTTGTGAAGTCCAAATCCAAGTATTGTTGGCACGATATCCTTCGTCGTGAAGTTGAAATCATGGATGGCTCATTCGTTGTGAAGTTGAAATCCAATCTTGTGTAAGTTGCATTGTTTCAAGTCCACTATCCTTCGCTCTGAAGTTAAAATTGACTCTGAATAAAACTGGAAAGTTGTTTGTTGAGTCTAATATCCTTCGCTGTGAAGTTGAAATTGGCTCTGAATGAAACTGAAAAAGTTGTTTGTTGAGTCCAATATCCTTTGCTGTGAAGTTGAAATTTACTCTAAACGAAACTGGAAAGTTGTTTGTTGAGTCCAATATTATTCACTGTGAAGTTGAAATTGACTCTGAATAAAATTGGAAAGTTGTTTGTTGAGTCCAATATCCTTCGTTGTGAAGTTGAAATTGACTCTAAAAGCTGCAAAATTATGTATGCAAAAAATGATGAACGTGATGCTCTTAAGTATGTCTAAGATGCATGCAATATGAATTAGCTCTTTTTTTATCTCTTGGATGGAGCCTCATTTTTATCTGCTGGTCTTTCCTTTGAATCGACCATGCCCCATTCTCTTTTCAGGTTGTTGACGATGTCACAAGTTCTATCTGGTCTCTCGAACTGATTGTTTTCAAGAGCATTGTTCGTTCTTTTTTTAATAGAGGCAAAATGAGCCTTAATAGCTTCCAGGACCTTTCACATTTGAGAATGTCCTATTTGAAAACGTTTTCCTCATTTCTCTTATTTTAAGGGGAAAGAGAAAAAAATATAAAAATGTAAGAATTCTGTAAAACATTGCCCCTTAATCCAGGCTCGTAAACAAATCAAATCATAAAATGAGTTCAAAGAATATCAAAAGAATCAATAGCTCTTTATAACTTTTAGAGTTATAGTTCTTTGACAAATGTCCAAAATTGATGAGTTGGTTTTAGGTTGGCTTCTATCTTCTAAGGTTTTGGCCACCAAAATGTTGTTTCTTTCTCGGTCATTGCAATATGTCTTTTTTTGGCTTGGCATTTTAATCGGATGCAGATAAAATGACGCAACTAGCATGATCAATTACTAGACCTTCTATTTCGGTCCTCTGAAATCTTTCATTTGTTCAAGCTTTGTAAACTCCTCTAACAAAGGCAGTGCAAAAATATCGGTCTAAAAATGAAATTCTTGAGTGCTTGTGTGAAATTGACTATAACATGTGTTCCTTAACTCCCTTAGTCCATCATTACCGAAAATTTCTTGTTTAGATAAGTTTGATTTAATTTGCCATTGTCTAGCTAGCCGAATCCATAAAGCCGGGGCGTTTAACCAATTACTTTAGAGGGATTGCTTAATATTATAATCACTTTTATCAGGTTAACTGAAGGTTCATCTCATCACAAAGTCTTCGGCTTGATAATAGCAGTGGAGCAAACACCGAATTGCCAAGTGTCCGAACAATGTCATGGTTTGAATGCAATCTATTCATAAAGCAAGGGCTTTCGAGTTTCCTCTATAACCAATTACCTTAGTGTAATAGCTCAGCTTTATGGATTTAATTTCTTAAGATTGTCAAAAAGAACCTGTTATAGTCTAGGTGTTTGTTGAAGGTCAAAAATTTCATCTTTAGAGTTCAATTTTCGAGCAACTGACCTACACTAGATTCACCTACTCGACTATTCCATCTGTAAAGATCATTATCATCATTGAACATCTTAAACAAAAAACATAGTAATGTTATATGCAAAAGATGCCACATGATGTCCGCACCTATGCACATATAAATACTAAGCCTCTTTTCATTCCTTTATGAGAGGAGAATGCTACATCAGTTATTTGCAAGAAAAGGGTATTGTGTTTGAGCGTATCTTATTGGGTAAGGTAAAAATCATGTTACTTTGTCAAAGATCTGTAACTTTGAATCATTTACACAGTTTTTTAATTCAGTTGATATTCAAAGAATTGCAAGTTTGTAAATTTTATTCATTGCTTGCCATCTTTAAAGTAACATAAATTTATTTAAATGTTCAAAAAGGAAAGTTGAAAACAAGTTACACCAAAATATGAGAAAATTAAAAAAAAACAAATTCAAGAAGGATGTTACAATGATGAAATAATATTCCTTCTCACTTGGATTCCCCCGAGTTATTGAAGTTGATTCAGTTCTTGTTACGCATCTTCTGTACAATTCTCTTGAATGCGTAACAGTTCTCAATAGTGTGCCCTGGGACACCGCCGTGATATTCACAATGAGCATTCTCATCATACGACTTGGGGTATGGGGGTTTCATGGGTTCCACTAGATATGGAGACACTACGTGAGTGTCAAAGAGTTGTTGATAAAGATCTTTGTATGTCGTCGAAATAGGGTCGAAATGTTCCCATTTTTTAGGAGATATGCATGAATGCATGATGCATGCAATGTTCGAGGCATTGATCCAAAAATGTGTCTATTATTATAAATAATCCTTATTGGGGACAAAAGTGTTATTTCTTAGAAGACAAAGAACATTTTAGAAGTATATTATGACTAAGTCTTCAAGACTCGAAACAAGTTGACTAGTCTTCTGCCTTCTTCTATCACCAGTTGAATACCCTGTCGAACCACTCCGGCTCCCCTGGCTAAACCGTGCAAGTGACGAGTTGCTTTTTGTACTTACCCCAAGAAGTCTCAAATGGTTGTATCTCTAGTTTTCACTCTCTGTTGAGTCTGCCCTCAATGAAAGCGACTTTGGAAACCTCCATTGAAGGGAACTATATGAAACTCATTTGTTTGCTTCTTGGATTTGTCAACAATGGTTTGTCGTCTTTGAAGGGACTCTCCAGGTCAATAACCTTTTTCTCGTCTTGCCCCTGTAACCTTTTCCAGCTCAAAAAGTCGACTTTTGGTGTGCACAATGTAAATTCCATGTATATTCTGAATCCTTTACCATGCAAAAAAGTGGTGTACTCTTCGATCGTGGGCACTGCATTTTCTTGACATGAGTCTTTTCTTACCATAGTTGGACCTCCGAGTTTTTCATCTCTTGTATTATAAACTCTTTGTTCATTAATGCAAATTATTTACGTTTAACGAACAAGTTTTTGGTGGATCAACACCTCGTTTGAATGATGCAAATGTCAAAAAAAATGAAAGAGAACAAAAATGAAAAAGAGTTAATGAGGTAAATCAAAACAATAATAAAAATAAAAAATCCTACCCCACATGCTTATTTTTCTACCCGGACATGATCTCTATCCCGCATGTTAATTTTGAACAAGTCCTAACCGCATAAATTTCTAGTTCACATGCTTTGAACAAAAAATAAAGCAGAAACTAATCTAAAAATAGCCTAGGGTTTTAAATGAGGTTTTGGGGTGGGCTCTAACTCCTTGTAGTATCACAGTTTAGGTTCTAAAAAAGGTACCCGAGTTCTCCTTGTCGGTGCCCCCTTGGGCTTGTCAGACCCTTAGTCCTAAGCCCATTACAAGCTTATGTGGATTAAGTTAAACTCGAGAGGATACATTCCCTTATGCCTATGTGGTGAATAAATTCACACGAAGACATAAGATATATGAATCTCGAAGGTTACTTGCTAGGCCTTTGCGGAGAATAAATTCTCACGAAGGAGTTGCTTTCACCCCTACTTAAAAAAAGGGTTCGGAGCTCGGGTATAGAACCAGAGATAGAAACTTTTCAAATATCTGAAATCATTTAAAAAATGTCAGTACAACTATTTATTTGAAAAATAATCAAATGTAAATAATTGGAATCGAATAAATAAATTAAAATTAAAATTTACTATATTTGCATTAAAAGACAATCGAAAATTAATTCTGGTATGACTCACTTACTTATCCCTAGCGGAGTCGCCAAGCTGTCGCGGTCGTCTTTCGGTTGGGCTCGGAATTGGGCTTCGACTTGAAATGAGTGGGTTAGAGTCGCCACCGATCATTTTAAAAATATTTAGGTGGAACGGACACCATCTTACCTGATCTGCGTTTTACCAGAAATGTGTCGGGTTCGAGAGTCAATTACGGTCAATGAAGGATTAACACCCCTGAACCGTCCTTTCGGTACCAATTAATGCGTCGATTGTCTTAATCGCAAAAATTAAAATTTAAATCAAAATTTAAAAAAAATCAATTCAAAATAATTACCTTCGATTGATTGAAATTCCTCTAAAAAAAGTCGAAAACGTTAGATAAAAAAACCTTAGCCTAACAAGAAAGCCACATAAGTAAACATATAATCTATAGAATCCGGGCTAATCCGATCCAACCCGCACAATGGACTCACAAAAGGATTGCAAATGTTCTGTTAGATCATTAGGAATAAAAAAATCATATGCTTCTACATGAATTACCATGAAATTCCGATTTCAGCACATTTATATGCTAGACTAGGCAAACATTCAACATTAAACTATTTGTAATCAAAATGAAGAATCAGATTCTAATAAATCACCAGTGACAATCAGATTCTAATTCAACATAAATATAAGCATGAAGAAATATACGTTAAGAAAGGAAGGAATGTGAAAGTGTGTGCGAGTGAGAGACCTTCTTTTCTCCAAGGAAGTTACGGATCTCTATGGACTGGTTGCCATTAGTGATGGAAGCGTTGATCGGAAAGTGAGCATAGATGAATCTCATCTTGTAACGGTATCCCTTAGTGACGCTGGTGATGAGATTCTCGACGTGGCTGAGGGCCTTGCGGATGGCGGCGCTCGTATTCCTGGAGCCGAACCAAGCCTTGATCCTTAGCTTTCGCTTATCGGCTTTTTGTCGGAACAGAAATTTCCAGAAATGCTGATGACATCTATATCAGGAAAATCAGTTTGAAGGAAATCCATAACGTTTTGAAGTCCCTTGGAAACCATGTTTATCCTCATAGCATCATCGGTACTGCAAGTGAATCTCAAGTATAGATTCTTCCCAGCAATTGCACATTTTATGCTTTGAAGCCTACCAAATCGACTTGATCTGAGGAAGCAAGTGCAGCATCCGAACATTGTCTGATACCCGGCCGAATCGATTAGGCTTTCATTCCCTTTCAAATTCGGCCTCGTAGATGTCTATAAACTTCAGAAAGAGACGATGCAATCGAACAGTTAACGTCAATTTGAATAATATAGGATCTGAGGGTTCACGATCTGAATCTTTGAAGCAAAGACTCGCCTCCACACCACGAGTCGACTCAGTCCTACACCAAGTTTAATTGCTCAACTCAGATCCCCCAGCAAGTAAAAGTTCATCCAATATAAAGTAGGCAGATAGTGTGTTAAGGGATGGGAAGAATGAAAAGGTAGTGGAGTAGGTGGCTGATTAGTGGTGAGATACGTGGGGGTTTAGCGGGTTGGTAGATTATGTTTCCTATTTTTAGGAGTTTTGTAGAATGGTGGAGGTTGAACATGGGGCTACAAAAATAAAAATAAATAATAATAATAATAATAATAATAAATTTTTTTTTGTAGACTCAGATAAAAGTAGGTTCTACACTTTATATTAATAAATTCCCCCCTAAATTGGAGTGCGACGGACAGTGCTGCAGGCTCTCCGTGAGTGCTCGGAGGTTCGGCCATTGTTTCAGGTTGTTGGTTTACCTTCATTCCTTACGGCTAGGGAGTTTGATTCATGTGAATCATGGTTGGAGTCCATTCTCTTCTAACTGATGCCAACACTTTCACATATTTCATTATCATTATTTCTCAAATTTGGCATAGAAGGAATGTGTCCGTGCATGAAGTACGTCTTTTGCCTAGCTGCTATATTGTTTAATCTTCCCGATCCATGCAAACTGCTTTTGAACGTGCTGTTGCGTCGACTCCTGAGAACTCCAACGTTGCAGATTATTGGAATTATTCTTCAAGTTGGCGTAAACCATCTGCTGGATATGTGAAAGTCAATGTTGACGGTGCTTGCCCTTTGCAATCAGGTTATCCGTCGGTGGGAGTGGTTGTCCGAGACTCGAAGGGTATGGTGCTCGCTGGGAAGGGAAGCCATTTATATTGTCCCTGGGATTCCATGCTTGTTGAAGCTCACGTTTTTTGCGTTGGTCTCCGTTTAGCGGTAGCGTCGGGTATAACAGAGTTTTGGTTGAGAGTGATGCACAATCACTTGTTCATCAGGTTCACCATTTTTCTTCTGATTCTTCGGTGCTGCGGTTTATTCTTGGTGAAGTGCATCATATCCTTCAACCCAATGATCACTTTGAGATTCATTCTATAAGTCGTTTTGCAAACGAGGTTACTTACACTCCGGCTCATTTTGCTTCAACATCTTCTTCAGATATTTCCTTTGATTATGATTATCCCATGTGCTTAAATAGTTTTATTGTAAAGGATGCTATTAATAGTTAAAGCATGGTGGGCACTCTTTTCCCCTACTTAAGTTAGAAGGATTTTTAATGAGGTCGGTTTTTATTAAAAAAAACTAATTAAAAAAATTATTTTTGACAAATAACTTTAGTCTAACATTATACGTCCTTAATTAATATGTACATAAATAATTAAAGACATATGATACTATATTAAAATCATTTGTGAGAAAAAACCCTTTACTATTAAAATACCAAATAATTATCGATATACGTATTAACATTGTACTACACAACCAGTAAAATATTAATTTTACAAATAATATTGAAATATTGTTTATTATTTTATTATTTATTAATTAAGTAATTGTTATATTTTGAAGTGAATACTGTCGCAACCGTCTTTCGGTTGGGCTCGAAATTGAGCTTTGACTTGAAAATGGATTGGAGTCACCACCGACCACTTTAAAATAAATTTAGGTGGGTCGGACACCATCTTACCTGATCTGCGTTGTACGAGAAACGTGTCGGGTTCGGGAGTCGGTTACGATCAAGGAAGGATTAACACCCTTGAACCGCCTTTCGGTACCAATTAATTTTTCGTTGTCTTAATTGCGAAGAATTAAAAAATTAAAATTAAATTTAAAATATTCAATTCGAATTGCTTACCTTTGATCGATTAGAATTACTATTTAAAAAATATATATTAGGAGAAAAAATATGAAAAAAAGAAGAAGAAAGGAAAAACGTTAGTATAATAATAATAATAATAATAAATATTAAAAAACACGAAAAAAATAAATAAGTAAAAAAATATATAAACAATTAGAATGCCAGTGGCTAAATTAAAACATGCGTAAATTCCTAGGCCATTTTCTAATAAAGCATAAATTAGTGACTAAAATAAATATGCATAAAATTGGAAATCAAAATAAGAAATACTAAAATAAATTACGGTGACCAAAATGTTAAAGGTACAGCTTACATGACCGAGGATGGGATTTACCCATAATATATGAAGGACAAAGGGAGAGTTTACCCCAAAGTCCACCTTCACGTGGATTTGTTTCATTTCACGCAATATAAAGCCAAAATAATGGCTTTTCTAGTTTGTCAAAGTTCTTAGACGAAAGAAATCGAAGGGAAAGTTAATGAGCATCCTGCACTGCCTTCCCCCTCCATCCACAATCGTTATGCTCAGAAATCGCTCTCCGACCATTGTTGGGAAACACATTACAATTTACGTTTAAGAGACAGCTCTTGTTTCCCAGCTCGTTGAACTTTGCTCTCGAGCAGTTGACGGAGCAGCTGGGGATCAACCGGTTTGATGACGAAACGTGTCTGGAATCGCAATCCATCCAACGAAACGAACTGCCAAGATCAACCACGAGATCGGTGTGTCGCAAAGGAGTAGCGTGAGAAATCCTGGCGGCATACTGGAGAGTTGCGGTGTCTTTAATAACGGGGAACAGAGCAAAATTTGTCTGGAAACCATAACAAGGAATGCAAGAGAAAAAGGAATGAGGCAGTGAGTAGAGGAAGCCATGGGAACCATTTCGTGCTCTGTTCTCCTTCAAATCGCCCCCTTTTTCAGAATCGAAGGCGACCCCCCATTTTTGTATGTAATCTCTGTATTTCTCCCCTCCTGAACGAAACTACCCCTCGTCCCTTTTCTCATGGGATCAGAACCCAATAAAATCCCCCTGGTCACTTGAATTTATTTAGGAAAAAAACTTGTTGGGAGGTTGCATTGGCTAGAGATTCTAGCCAGATTTTTAGGGGTTTAGTGGAATGGTTGAGATACTTGGGGGTTAAAGGGCCATTTAGATCATGCCTCAGCTAATGTTGAGTTGACTCAG
This sequence comes from Hibiscus syriacus, assembly GCF_006381635.1. Taxonomy (NCBI): domain Eukaryota; kingdom Viridiplantae; phylum Streptophyta; class Magnoliopsida; order Malvales; family Malvaceae; genus Hibiscus; species Hibiscus syriacus. The sequence continues at coordinate 3,182,807 of NW_024063485.1, read as the reverse complement.
CAGTCCTTTCCTTCAGCATAAGTTGATCACTGGAACGTTGCATGGAGGGCAGCAAAATAATATAAATTATTATTATTAATAATGATAATAATAATAATAATAACATAATATATTTTTTGCCCGGATAAAAATGGGTGTCTACAGCTGCCCCTCTTTGAACATTTTTGTGTTAACAAGAATAGGGCAAAGACGAAAAAAGACAATCAGTTTTTATCCGGTCCTCTCAAATGTGATTGGGCTTCCTAGAATTGGGCCTTTGTCTTCTTCTCGTTTTAAAGATTTCGGCTTGAAAATTCTTCCAGAAAATAGCTCCTCGTTGTCATCGAGCTGAATGAAATCGAACTTGTCAGGTCTTTCGTTGGCAGATACTCCTTCTTTGAGTTGGATATCCTTCGTCGTGAAGTTGAAATCCAATCTAAAGATGGATGATGCTTGTGTGCACGATTCCCTTCGTCGTGAACTTGAAACCGCGGGTGGCCCATTCGTCGTTAAGTTGAGCCTGAAATTGGATATCCTTCGTCGTGAAGTTGAAATCCAAGTAAGTAGCATTGTTCTGAGTCCAATATCCTCCTTCGTGAAGTTGAAATTGGCTCTGGAACCGGGAAATTGTTTGTTAACAACCAGCCGTCCCTTCGTTGTGAAGTTGAACTTGTGTTGTCTCGAGTCCAATATCCTTCGCTGTGAAGTTAAAATTGACTCTGAATGAAATTTTATTGACAATCAGTCGCCCCTTCGTCGTGAAGTTGAGCTTGTGTTGTCTTGGGTCCAAGATCCTTCGCTGAGAAGTTGAAATTGGCTCTGAAATTGGGAAGTTGTTTATTGACAACCAGCGGTCCCTTCGTCGTGAAGTTGAACTTGCATTGTCTGGAGTCCAATATCCTTCACTGTGAAGTTGAAATTGGCTCTGAAATTGGGAAGTTGTTTATTGACAACCAGCAGTCCCTTCGTCGTGAAGTTGAACTTGCGTTGTATGGAGTCCAATATCCTTCGCTGTGAAGTTGAAATTGGCTCTAAAATTGAGAAATTGTTTATTGACAACCAGCGGTCCCTTCGTCGTGAAGTTGAACTTACGTTGTCTAGAGTCCAATATCCTTCGCTGTGAAGTTGAAATTGGCTCTGAAATTGGGAAATTGTTTATTGACAACCAGCGGTCCCTTCTTCGTGAAGTTGAACTTGCGTTGTCTGGAGTCCAATATCCTTCGTTATGAAGTTGAAATTGACTCTGAAATTGAGAAGTTGTTTATTGACAACCAGCGGTCCCTTCGTCGTGAAGTTGAACTTGCGTTGTCTGGAGTCCAATATCCTTCGTTGTGAAGTTGAAATTGGCTCTGAAATTGAGAAGTTGTTTGTTGAAACCAGCGGTCCCTTCGTCGTGAAGTTGAACATGCGTTGTCTGGAGTCCAATATCATTCGTTGTGAAGTTGAAATTGGCTCTGAAATTGAGAAGTTGTTTGTTGACAACCAGCGGTCCCTTTGTCGTGAAGTTGAACATGCGTTGTCTGGAGTCCAATATCCTTCGCTGTGAAGTTGAAATTGGCTCTGAAATTGAGAAGTAGTTTGTTTGACAACCAGCGGTCCCTTCGTCGTGAAGTTGAACATGCGTTGTCTGGAGTCCAATATCCTTCGCTGTGAAGTTAAATTGGCTCTGAAATTGGGAAGTTTTATTGACAACCAGCGGTCCCTTTGTCGTGAAGTTGAACTTGCGTTGTCTGGAGTCCAATATCCTTCGTTGTGATGTTGAAATTGGCTTTAAAATTGAGAAGGTTTTTGTTGACAACCAGCGGTCCCTTCGTCGTGAAGTTGAACATGCGTTGTCTGGAGTCCAATATCCTTCGCTGTGAAGTTGAAATCGGCTCTGAAATTGAGAAGTTGTTTGTTACAACCAGCGGTCCCTTCGTCGTGAAGTTGAACATGCGTTGTTGGAGTCCAATATCCTTCGCTGTGAAGTTGAAATTGACTCTGAAATTGGGAAGTTTTTATTGACAACCAGCGGTCCCTTCGTCGTGAAGTTGAACTTGTGTTGTCTGGAGTCCACTATCTTCGCTGTGAAGTTGAAATTGGCTCTAGTATTGGAAAATTGTTTATTAACAACCAGCGGTCCCTTCGTCGTGAAGTTGAACTTGCGTTGTCTGGAGTCCAATTTTCTTCGCTGCGAAATTGAAATAGACTCTGAATGAAATTAGAAAGTTATTTGTTGACAGATAACTTTTCTTGACTTAAGTTGTGTTGTAAATATCCTTTAAATGAATAATGGCCCCTTTCGCAAAATTTTGTGAGCCAGATATCTTTCGTCGTGGAATTGAAATTTGGCTTGAAAGTGTTAACTGGAAACATACTGCTCATGGTTGAGTTTGTGTCAAACTGGATTTGTTTTGAACTGGTTCTCGAACCTATCTGAAATTGGTTCTAAGATGTCAAGTCGGTTGAGGTGTAGCTTCTTACTGCCGAGTTAATCAACCACCATCCTTCTTTGAAGGCGCTTGAGAATCGAGTATCCTTCATCCTGAAGTCAAAACTTAACTCTAAAAGCTGTAAAAACGTGTATGCTAAAATGATGAATGTGATGCACCTAAGTATGTTTAAGATGCATGCAATATGAATGAATTATGTGTTATCTTCTGGATGGAGTCTCGTGCTTTGGCTGTCAATCAGGTCCTTGGAATGGATCGTGCCCCATTTGCTTCCCGGGCTTTGGCTTTACATACCTTTCATATATGAGACTGTTCTGCTTGAAAATGTTTTTCTCCTTTTTCTTGTTTTAGGAGAGAGACATGATAAAAATGTTGTAAAATATTGTTCGCAATTGAATCAAATTGTAAATGTGAGTTCAAAAAATATCAAAGGAATTAAGAGCTCTTTTAATGCTTTCAGAGTTACAAATCTTTGACAAATGTTCAAATAGATGAGTTGGCTTTAGGTTAGCCTCCTTTCTAAGGTTTTGGTAACCCAAAATGTCATTTTTTTAAATATCGAAATATGCTTTGGCATTTCATTTGGGTGCGGACATAATGACGCAACTAGAATGACCAATTACTAGACATTTTATTTCGGTCCTCTGAAATCTTCCATTTGTTCAAGCTTTGTAGGCTCCTCCAACAAAGGCAGTGCGAAAAACATCGGTCTAAAAATGAAATTCTTGAGTGCTCGTGTGTAGTCGACTATAACAGGTGTTCATTAACTCCCTTAGTCCAACATTACCAAAAATTTCTTGCTCAGATAAATTTGATTTAATTTTCCATTGTCTGGCTAGCTGAATCCATAAATTCGGGGCGTTTAACCAATTACTTTAGAGGGACAGCTTAACATTATAATCACTTTTATCAGGTTTAACTGAAGGGTTCATCTCATCACAAAGTCTTCGGCCTGACAAAAGCAGTGGAGCAAACACCGAATTGCCAAGTGTCTGAGCAATGTCATGGGTTGAATACAATCTATTCATAAAGCCAGGGCTTTCGAGTTTCCTCTGTAACCAATTGCCTTAGTGGAATAGCTCAGTTTTACGGATTTAATTTCTTAAGATTATCAAGAAGAACCTGTTATAGTCTAGGTGTTTGTTGAAAGTAAAAAATTTTTATCTTTAGAGTTCAATTTTCAAGCAACTGACCTAAACTAGATTCACTTACTCGACTATTCCATCTATGAAGATCATTATCATCACTGAACGTCTTAAATAAAAAGTATAATAATGTCATATGCAAAAGGATGCCCCATGTTGTCCGCACCTTATGAAAGGAAAATGTTATATTGGTTAATTACAAGAGCAGGGTACGGTGTTTGAGTGTATATTCTGGGTAAAGTCAAATTCCGTGTTTTAAATCATGTTACTTCGTCAAAGATATGTAACTTTGAACCATTTCAGAGTTTCTTAATTCAGATGATATTCAAAGAATTGCAAGTTTGCAAATGTGATTCATTGTTTAACATCTTTAAAGTAACATAAATTTATTTAAAAGTCCTTACAAAAACTTGAGAAAAAAATGAAAAATTAAATTCAAACAAAATGTCTCAAATGATGAAATGGTCTTCCTCACTTGGATGCCCCCAAGTTGTTGAAGTCGATCCGATTCTTGTTACGTATTTTATGTATGATTCTCTTGATTGTGGAGTAATTCTCGATAGTGAGCCCTGGGACTCCGCTATGATTTTCGCAATGAGCATTCTCATCATACTACCTTGGGTACGGGGCTTCATGGATTTCTCTGGATATGGTGACACCACGTGTACGTCAAACAACTGTTGGTAAAGCTCCTTATATGTCATAGGATCAAAATGTTCTCATTTTTGATTAGACATGTGAATGTAAAAAAAGGAAAAATAATGGGAATGTAAAGAAAAATAACAAAATGCACAATATGTCTGAATGCATGATGCATGAAATGTTCGAGGCATTGATCCAAAAAATGTACATATTATTATAAATAATCCTTATTGGGGTAAAAGTGTTACATCTTAAGAGACAAAAATATTTTGAAGGCATAAACCTCGAACAGCTTCTGATAGGTTGACTAGTTTTCTGCCTTCGTCTGTCACCGGTTGAATACCCTGTCAAACCGTTCCGGCTCTTTTGGCTAAAATGTGCAAATAACGAGCTGCTTGCCCCCAAAAGATCTCGAAGGACTGCATCGCCGACTTTCGCTCTATGTCAAGCTTGTTCCAAACGAAAGTGCCATTGAGCCCTCCACCCAAAGTTTATCGACTTGTTTCTAGAATTTATCAATAATGATCTCCAGCTTAGCTAGGGTTTCGCCATCTTGATCTCGCAGTTTTCGAAAGGACTCTCCGGGTCAGTAACATTTTCCTCGTCTTGCCCCTGCACCCTTTGCCTCCGAGTATTCTTTGACCACGGCTGGGCTTCTGAGCTTTTTATCTCTTTGTATTATAATCCCTTTGTCCATTAATGCAGATTATTCATGTTTAACAAACACATTTTTGGTGGATCAACACCTCGTTTTAAATGATGCGAATGATGAAAACAAAATGAAATAGAACAAAAAATAAAAGGGGTTAGTGAGGTAAATCAAAATAAAAAAATAAAAAATCCTACCCCACATGATAATCTACCCGAACATGCTTAATATTCCTACACAGACATGATTTCTATCCCGCATGCTAATTTCAAACAAATCCTAGCCGCATATTTGTCTAGTTCGCATGCTTTGAACAAAAAATAAAGCAGGAAATAAAGCATCCTAGGGTTTGGAATGAGGTCTTGGGGTGAGCTCTAATTCCTTGCACTCTCCCGGTTTAGGTTCTAAAAAGGTACTCGAGTTCTCCTTGCCGGTGCCCCCTTGGGCTTGCCAGACCCTTAGTCCTAAGCCTATTACAAGCTTGTGTGACTAAGTTAAACTCGAGAGGACACATTCCCTTATGCCCGCACGGTGAATAAATTCACACGAAGACATAAGGTATATGAATCCCGAAGGCTACTTTCTAGGCATATGCGGTGAATAAATTCACACGAATGCGTCGCTTTCACCCCCACTTAAAACGGGTTCGGAGCTCGGGTTTAGAGCTTAGAGATGACAATTTTTAAAAAAATCTGAAATCATTAAAAAACATCAGTACAACTATTTATTTGAAACAAAATAATCAAAGATAAATAATTGGAATCGAATAAATAAATTAAAATTTAACATTTTCGCATAAAAAGACAACCAAAAATTAATTTCGGCCTGACTCACTTACCTATTCCCTAGCGGAGTCGCCAAGCTGTCGCAACCGTCTTTCGGTTGGGCCCCGGAATTGAGCTTTGACTTGAAAATGTGGATTGGAGTCGCCATCGACCACTTTAAAACAAATTTAAGTGGGTCGGACACCATCTTACCTGATCTGCGTTGTACGAGAAACGTGTCGGGTTCGGGAGTCGGTTACGATCAAGGAAGGATTAACACCCTTGAACCGCCCTTTCGGTACATTAATTTTTCGGTTGTCTTAATTGCGAAGAATTAAAAAATTAAAATTAACATTTAAAATATTCAATTCGAATTGCTTACCTTTGATCGATTAGAATTACTATTTAAAAAAATATACATTAGGAGAAAAAATATGAAAAAAAAGAAGAAAGGAAAAACGTTAGTATGATAATAATAATAATAATAAATATTAAAAAACATGAAAAAAATAAATAAGTAAAAAAAATCAAAATACAAACAATTAGAATGCCAGTGGCTAAATTAAAACATGCGTAAATTCCTAGGCCATTTTCTAATAAAGCATAAATTAGTGACTAAAATAAAATATGCATAAAATTAGAAATCAAAATAAGAAATACTGAAAATAAATTGTGGTGACCAAAATGTTAAAGGTACAGCTTACAGGACCGAGGATGGGATTTACCCATAATATATGAAGGACCAAAGGGAGAGTTTACCCTAAAGTCCACCTTCACGTGGATTTGTTTCATTTCACGCAATATAAAGCCAAAATAATGGCTTTTCTAGTTTGTCAAAGTACTTAGACGAAAGAAACCGAAGGGAAAGTTAATGAGCATCCTGCACTGCCTTCCCCCTCCATCCATGATCGCTATGCTCAGAAACCGCTCTCCGACCATTGTTGGGAAACACATTACAATTTGTGTTTAAGAGACAACTCTTGTTTCCCGGCTCGTTGAACTTTGCTCTCGAGCAGTTGACGGAGCAGCTGGGGATCAACCGGTTTGATGATGAAACGTGTCCGGAATCGCAATCCATCCAACGAAACGAACCGCCGAGATCAACCACGAGGTCAGTGTGTCGCAAAGGAGTAGCGTGAGAAATCCTGGCGGCATACTGGAGAGTTACGGTGTCTTTAATAACAGGGAACAGAGCAAAATTTGACCGGAAACCATAACAGGGAATGCAAGAGAAAACGGAATGAGGCAGTGAGTAGAGGAAGCCATGGGAACCATTTCGTGCTCTGTTCTCCTTCAAATCGCCCCCTTTTTCAGAATCGAAGGTGACCCCCCATTTTTGTATGTAATCTCTGTATTTCTCCCCTCCTGAACGAAACTACCCTCGTCCCCTTTTCTCATGGGATCAGAACCCAATAAAATCCCCCCTGATCACTTGAATTTATTTAGGAAAAAAAAGTTGTTGGGAGGTTGCATTGGCTAGAGATTCTAGCCAGATTTTCAGGGGTTTAGTGGAATGGTTGAGATACTTGGGGGTTGAAAATGGGGCCATTTAGATCATGCCTCAGCTGATGTTGAGTTGACTCAGCAGTCATTTCCTTCAGCATAAGTTATCACTGGAACGTTGCATGGAGGGCAGCAAAATAATATAAATTATTATTATTAATAATGATAATAATAATAATAATAATAACATAATATATTTTTTACCTGGATAAAAATGGGTGTCTACAAATATCATAAATAACAAAAATATAAACGTTCAATATTAAATGTTACTCTCTTTGTCCCATAAAAACTATTCATTATTGACTTTTTTGTCATTTCTTTTAAATTTTGACTAATTATTATTTAAAATTTATAATTGATAAAAATATAAAAATATATATATTTTAAAAATCTTCAATCAAATAGTTTTCAAATATATTTTATAAAATTTAATTCTTTAAAATATTTAAAATAATCAATGTCAAAGTTTAAAATTGAGTTTTTAAAAGTCAACAAGAGATAGTTTTCATGGGACGAAGGAGTAAAAATTATCTTTGAAAATATATTATTCTATACTTATCTTAGATTATTAGAGAGGTTTAATACCAAAATAAGTACCCAAATTATACCTAAATTCTCAAATAGGTGCATAAACTATCTTTTGACCCATCCTGGTGCCTAACATTACAAACGTTACTCATTTAGGTGTATGGACCGTCAACGACATTAATTTTCTCATTAGGTGTCACGTGTCACAATCGGATGATTTTGAAATTTTATTTTTTTTAAAAATAATTATATTTATAAAAAAACCCTAATTTCTCTTAAATTATAAAAATGCCCCTAAATACCTAAAATCCACAAATCCTATCCTTAACCCGCTGCTACCCTCTTTCTGATCACAACCACCATCGTCGATATAGTCTCTATCATCTTCCTAGTCATACACTATCGTAGTTACCGTCAATTGACCGTCAAAATATCATGGGATTACAATTTTTATCTACGATTCGTGGTAAACTAGATATATGTTACCAAATCAACATTAATTATTAAAATATTTTTTATAATAATATATCAAATATTTTATTTTATAAATATATATATCTTTCTAAAAGAAATTATAAAAATCTATATATACCAACAAATAAAAAGGCCTTGAAGGCCAAGAAAAGAAAGCGAAACACTTTTCTATGCTTTTGTTTACCTAAGCAAATCCTCACTACTATATACCCACAGAACACGAGGCACGCATCTCAACCCATCATCATCATCATCATCATCATCAACAACAACAACGCACTCTCACCAATCAATATATAACATATATATATATATATATATATAAAGCTTTGAATTAAACTGTTCAAATCTTTAAATTCCAAAGCCCTGTGTAGTTGCCGAGAAGGAGAGCAATTTTTACGCCCTTCAAAGGAAAAAGAAAGAACGGAATAGATTAGATTACCCCCATTTCCCAAAAAAAATAAAAAATTAGCCCATTCCCACCTGGTTTCCCTCCCTTTCTCCCAAAATTAATCTATATATTTCTTTGTTTTTTTATTTATATTTCCGGGTTTCAATTTTTACCCCCTTTTCTCTTCTGATTCTTCTTCTTGTTGTTTTCGTTGTGAATCTTATCTTGTTTTTGTTTTATCAATCAAATCCAGAAATGGGTTCTTCTCCATCTGTTATCTTGTTCTTCCATGTTATATCTCTTTGTTTAATGAGCTGCGTTTGTGGTTCTTCCATTTGATCGCATGAAGCTGATGTGTTCATTAGTAACCTTCATTTTCAATGCTCTCCTTCGATTTCTCCAATCCCCTCTCTCAAGGTGCGTTTTTTAGCTTAATTTTGTTTGAGATTTCATTTTAATTTTTTTTTGATTGATTTGTTAATTGGTTTAGGAGAATCGGTTCTCGAGATATAGTTTCTTTTATTGACACGCTTTTTATTTTGGGTTCTTGGTATTTGTGATTTTTCCTCTTTTTCTTTCAATAAGGCAAATTTCCTGGAAATATTTTTGGGTTTTTAGCCTGAATGATTAGGGTATATCTATGGAATTTTCATGGCTGTAAAATTTTGAAGAATCAGAATAAAGGTTTATTTGCATTATGAGGGTATTGGATTCTTTCTGTAAAATTCAATTTGAATGTTGAAAAACAAAATAATTTAATAAGGATGATCGAAATGAAAAATTGCAAACTTTACTAGCCATTCATTTTTCTAATATTAGTCAGTCCTGGTTACGGTCTTTGAATTATTTTATTCTCTTCTGGAACATTTTGACTGGGATGGCGTTATTTTGTATTTGAAAGCAAGAGAAGTCTTTTAAGGCTACAATAGCTATGAGCAGGGATGACCGAGGGGGCGGGTGTTTTTGTTTTCCTAAATTTTTTTAAATTTTCCCCTTAAAATATTATAATTTCGCCCCAAGGTTTAAAGTAGCGGGATGAAAACATAATAGCGTATGTTATTTTGCGGTAACGCCGTCGTTCAAAATCGAAATTCGGGAAAATATCGGTGGACAGTGATTCACGTCAAAATCGATCAATCGTGTCCACAATCTAACGGTAACGGGTAACGGTGAATAACACTGATAACGGGACGCTATTACTGTTATCTACCGTTAATAACGGTGGCCGACGATCGAGAGGCTTGGAGCCTCCATGGTGGTGAGTGTTGTTCATGAGATGGAGAGGGAGAGAAATAGAGAAGATGAAGTAAACGGGTATTGTTTTAGGTTATATTAATTTACTATTGGATTAATTTCATTTAAATCTCCCAACGTTAGCTGTATATTTGTATTTTGGTCATTGAGTTTAGACTATTATGAATTTTATTCTGGATCATAGGGTCTAATTATGATAATTTACATTATTGTTTTGTTGAAGTGTTTATTAAGAAGTTTTAGAATTAATCCTTCTTAGGTCCCTAACATTTATGCACCTTTTTATGAAATAGTCACTCCTTCCTCATTTTTTTAATTATTTTGAATATGATGCTCTAGTTTCATTAGTTTTATTTTAGTCACTCATTTATATTTTTTATTTCGAAATTAGCTGTGATATTTTTATTTTCTTTTATTTTGGTCACTTTTTTTTATTTATAATCTACTCATTGTTATTATTTTATTTTGATCTTTATGTTTACTTTATTATATTTTAATCATTTTAATTTTATATTTTAATATTCTGAACTATTTTATTTTAAATAAATACCCTACTTAGAAAAGCCTAAAAAATGAAATAATCTACATTGTTTATGTTTTTGTTTTGTTTTCTTTGTTAAACTATATTATATATATGCCAAATTCGCTTAGAAAACATTTTAAAAATCATTAAAATGATTCATTATAATTATAATTATTTTTATTATGTTTTAAGATAAGTTGTGCAAAATTTAAAAAAATTACCGATCGCGACACCCGCAGTGACCGCGATGACATCCGTTAAGTCCGCAACCGCGATAAACATGACTCGACCGAAAACATGACCGCGAACGTTATTTAAAACCTTCGTTCGCCCTCACTAGCATAAAATCTTGCGTAGCTATTTTAGGATTTAAGGCTTATGCAAATTAGCCGGAAATAAGCCGGATTGCTGAAATATGTTGTCTGTGTGTTCTATAGCTTTAATTGAAGAGACATTAATAGTTTTTGCTTTAGTCACATGCTTATAGCTCTATGGTGGCAGGATTATGTTAATTAGATTGTGGCTGGAAAAGAATCTATATGGAAAGATGTCCGAGAATGTAAACTTTTTATCTTCTGATGTTTTGATCTCCAGCTTTCTTCTAGGCTTAAATGACCCCAAATATACAACACAATTAAATAGCCCGATCTCTCATCAGATACTGTCATCTTTGTGCTTTAGGTTAGTGTATAGGGCCACCGTACAAGTAGATCGAAGGATGGTAAGAATCCACGGGATAGACTCGTTGTTCTTGAATTGCTAGTTTTAGAATATACATGCACCCACGTGCACAGATGTACACACATATACACTTGTCCGTAGCTCAAATCATAATCTATCCTCTTTCTGGCCCTTTCAGACATAAAAGTGGAAGAGTTAACAAACAATGTCTCTTTTATGAGTCTGTTTATAGGATATATATGATGCCCCAAAAAAGTTGTAATTTGTACCCAAAATGACTGTACATGAGATACTGGGCGTCCCTTACCTGATCAAGGATAAAAAAATATCCTTGAAATGAGTGTCCATGCAATTATATATCCGCCCAAGTGTCTTACGTTGACCCTATTATATGAAGCAACCAATGTTTAATCATTTGAGTGCTATGTACCCATCCAAAGCATTATGTTGGACGTGAATTGCTTGGTCGTATGCTTATGTGGCTTATGATGCTTTAGTTAGCTAATTCTTTTTGCAACTGAACTATTGAAAACTTCACCGTTAACAGTACATATATAGAAAATGAAAGAAGTTGATGTTGCCAGTAATATAAAAAGCAAACCAGGAATACAATACAACCCCATCTGAAGCCATGACCCTTTTGTGTTCTACCGTAAAGGGAAATGTCTACTTTTAATTCTATATGATTTTGTTAAAGAATACCATTGTCTTGAGCATCAACTTGTATTTTTAAATATTAAGTGAATAATTGTAATTTCCTTGCCGAGGATCCTCTAATCATCATATTTATGGTTTGTGGATATGCCATCTTTCCAGTAAATTAGCTCATATCAGTGTGCCATTTAATTGTATCTCGAGGATTAATATTTTGCACGACTTGCTGTTTCTTGGAGACAAGCCTTATAATCTTTTATGCATATTTATAATTTCCTTGCAGGTGGATGGGAACTTCCTGGACCGAGCATTGACTTCCAAACAGAGAAATGGTTACACTTCTGTGCTCTTTTATGCTTCCTGGTGCCCATTTTCACGCAGTTTGTACCCAAAGTTTGGCATTCTCAATTCCATGTTTCCTCAGGTAGAACATCTGGAAGTTGAATGGTCTTCAGCTTCACCGAGGTATGCAGCTACTTATCCTGCTTTAAGTGTTGGTATTTGTGAACTAATCCATAACGAATCCATAACTGGTGCCAGAATAAGTTCTTATATAAAGAACATCCTCAAACTTGACATAATTCTTTGATTATTAGTACGTGATCCATAATTATCGATCAAATAAACTATCCTTTTTCTTACCGTCAAAATCTAATACTAAATTTCATAATTAACACCTTTGATGTGTGTCTATCACAGCGTATTTTCAAAGTATGGAATTCATAGCTTGCCGTCAATTTTGATTGTGAATCAGACATCAAGGGTACTATATCATGGTTCGAAAGATCTCCCTTCAATTGTACAATTTTATGAGAAAACAACAGGTATTTGCTCTCCTCTAGCTGCAGAAAATATTATCATAAAATTTGCTATTCTGTATACCATTAAGCATAATAGAACTGTGGTTCCTCATACGTAAGCCTAGTTTGTGAGCTGAACGTAATTCCAAGTTCATTAACACGAGTGTCTGCATTTCAGGATTTCAACCAGTTCGATATATTGCTGAAAGCGAACCAGTTGTATCAGGAGACGACAATAAATACATGGTACAGTTGTGGAATGAAAACCCAACGGAGATAGTAAAACGGGAACCTTACTTAGCATTTGCCTTGCTGTTTCTCTGTTTTAGAGGACTTCTATCCATATTCCCTGAAGTAATGTCTTGTCTCAAGGCTTTCTGGGTTTCATACGCCCCGCACTTGAACATGGAAATGTTCAGTGAGACGAGTCAATTGTTTGCACGAGCCCTTCATGCGGTCGACGTGAGGAGAGTTTGGACGAAACTGAGGCTGTGCAAAACAAGGAATTTCCATGAAGGTGCGAAGAGCGCTCGCGTTTGGGCTTCTTCACTGGCGTCTGTCTCTTTGGGCGAATCCTCCTCAAGTAGATCCTCATTGTCATCCTAGGTTGGAGTTTCTTCGGAGCTAAGCTAAAACGCATGGAGGAACATAACTATCAGGTAGTGTATTACAAGCTGCGATGATGCTTCGGGACGTCGTATCGTAATCCCCTCTATCTATCTCTGATATTAAAATTTGATTGATACCAAAATCTGTTGACTTTGTTTGAGTTGTAGTTTTTGGGGGAGGAAATCAAGTACAAGTAGCATGTATATTTGAGAACAGGCATTTCTTGTGGTGTGTATATCACTCTATTTGTTAGGGGTGTATTCGGTTCGGTTCGGTTTTTTACTAAAAATTGAACTGAACCGAAATAAACGGGTTTTCAATATTTAAACCGAAACCGAATAGTTAAAAAATCAAAAAATTGAAATCGGTTTTTTCGGTTCGGTTCGGTTTTTTTAACGGTTTGAGTTTTTCAGTTCGGTTCGGTTTGGTTTATCGGTTTTTCAATAAAAAAATCACTTGAAACTATAATTTTTTTACAAAAATTGCATATTCGGTTCAATATGGAACAAATGGGTTCCATATGGAAAACCCGAACCGAACCGAATCAAAAAATGAAGCCTTTAAACTAAATCGAAAACCGAACCGTTTAAAGCCAAACCGAACCGATCTGAACCGTTTTACTTGGTTCGTGTCGGTTTTTCGGTTTTCTCGGTTTCGTTGCTCAGCCCTACTATTTGTTGGAACATCTTTTACTAGGGTTGTAAACGAGTCGTGCTCGATTATAGTTGAACTTGACTTGAAAACTCTTAAATAGAGTTCGACTTGACTTGAAAACTCTTGAACTTAAAATTTTCAAGCTCGAATCAAATTCAAAATCATGAATTGAAGCTCGTAAAAGTTTAAAATGAAAAAAATCTTAAATATAACTCGATTGTGGCATGAAAACATTATATATTTAAAAAGTCAACTTAAATATTAATATTATTTATAATTTATTTTTTTAAAATAAAATCTTAATATATTATATTTTTGAAATACAAATGTTATTAATAATTTATTTTTTTAAAAGTAAAATTTTAATATATTATATTTTGAGTTGCTAAATAGCTTTCCGAGTCGAGTATCAAGGTTTTTGTAGCCACAACAATATTAAATAGCTCATAATTCTCCACATTAATCTAATTCCTATTGTACTATTGATTCGACAATGTCAACATCATGGCATTTTTCTTCATCATCTCTTTGTAGTGGGTCGAACAAATTAAATGTAATATGTTGATTGTTGAGAGGCAATGTGAGTTCTCCCTTTTCGACATCAATCAATGTTCGTCCAGTAGCATGGAATGGTCTTCTTAGTATTATGGGTAACTTTTTGTCAGCTTCACAGTATAAGAAAATGAAGTCCACTAGGTAGATAAATTTGTCCACTCATATTAGCACATTGCTAGTCTTGCCTTCAGGATAAATAATGGATCGGTCAGCAATTTGAAATGTAATTGTTGTGGGTTGTGCTTTCCCAATCCCAAGTTTTCTAAAAATAGAGTAAGAATTAAGTTAATGATAGAGCCTTAGTCACATAAAGCTCTACCTATGTATTGATTGCCAATAAAATAAGGAATAGTAAAACTCCCTGGGTCCTTTTTAACTTTTGGGATAATTTGCTCATGACAATGGTGTTACACCCTTTAATGAGTACAACGGTCTCAAATTCACCAATCTTACATTTCTTAGAAAGCACATCTTTAATAAATTTAATGTAGTTCGGCGTTTGCTCCAATGCTTCCAGTAATGATATGTTAACGTGCAATTGTCGCAGCACATCAATGATTTTTCTAAATTGTTGCTCCTTTTCTGGAATTTTTGGGGAAATAGAGGTGGATGTCTAGGATTCTGCTATACTGACAATGCTGGTGGCATCACAAGTTGCATTGTTGTCGGCATTGCTGGAGGCAAGGTCCCAAAATTACTACTTTGTCCTTCATCCTTTGCTGTAACATCCACGATGGGTAACTCAATCACTTTTTATCATTCCTTGTTTTTTAATTGTTGTTGAGGCATTTCATCCTCTTTCTTTTTATTTTCATAGTTGTTCCCAATTTACAGTCCACTTCTCATTATAATAGTTTTGTAATGTGTTTTTCTATTAGCCCTAGGGACTTTAGTGTCGCTCGACAATGCTCTTTATGTTGTGTTCCTGAGTGTATTAGCTAGATGTACAACTTGATTCTCCTATGCTCTCAACGATGTTGTCTAGCTTTGGATCATAACTTCATTCCTCGAGTTGTACTCCTTCAATAGAGACTCAAAAGATGTCGTTGTTGAAGCTGAGGCTTGGTGGGAATATTTTTCCTGATAATTCTGCCTTGACTGTGCAACTTGTTGTTGTGTCTAATGCTGAGGCATCGACTATTACTGATTGTACTGCTGCGCTTAATAATACTGCTACTGATTATTGTAGTGTTGCTATTATGGATTGGAAATGTTTTGACTTTGCCAAGATAGATTGGGATGGTTGCGAAAGTCATCATTGTATACTTTCCCATGGGTATTTACATTGTCATTCATGATCTAGTTTCTCATAAAATAGACAGACTCAGGATTTTGTGGGTATTCTTTAAAGTTATGGGTATCACCACAATAAATACAATTAACAAAAGATGTAGTTTTTACCTTATACATAGCCCTTGGTTTGTGCAACTTCTTAACCATGTCTGTCAATGATGTGATTTTAGAAACCATGGACTTGAAAGCATCAGTATCCACTGCTGAAGCATTGCGCATGTTTCTCGTGTTGGGGTATTGATAGCCATTGTTAGATATTCTTTCCAAAATATCATAAGCCTCATTATATGTCTTATCCAACAATGTTCTATTTGTTGAAGCCTCAACCACCATTCGAGTGTGCATGCTCAACCTATTGTAAAGTATTTCCATTTACGTCCAATGTGGAAATTCGTGCATTGGATATTTGCGCAGCAAGTCCTTGAATCTTTCCCATGCCTCGTACAAATTCTCATCTTCTAGTTATTTGAAATATTTCAAGTCATTTCACAGCTTTACATTCATGTTGAGCGGATTGAAACGCAACAATAATTTTTGTGCTATCTCATTCTATGATGCTATAGCACCAGGCGGCAGAGATTTAAGCCATGCTCTAGCTTTATCACGGAGCGAGTGGGGAAAGATCTTCATCTTCAAGGCTTTTTCAAATACTCCTTGATGTATGAATGAGTCATACACCTCCATGAATGTTGTAAGGTGTGCTCTAGTGTCTTTAGCAAATGAATTGCTATGCTGCACCATTGATTATAGCATCTAAAACACCACTGGCTTCAGCTCAAAACTGGCAGCATGTATTGTTGGTCGCACAATGCCATGATGTAAATCATTGAGTGTTAGTACCACGTGCTCCCGAATAGGCCAATTTCAATCATCCATGTTTTAATAATGTTGCCCGGTTAACTCCATTGCCATCTGACTGTAACATCCCAAAAACCGAGTTAGTGACTAAAATGAAAGTTTTTGAAATTTAGTGATCAATTTAAGAAAAATTGAAAAGTTCAAGGATCTATTTTGGAAATTTTGTTTAGGACTTGATATCAAAGTTAGATTATTAAAAGGGTATTATGGTCTTTTCGAATGAAAATTTTTTATCTTCTCTTATTAAGTGATATATAACATATGGAAAATGGGAGAAAAGAAAAAAGAAGTCTGAAACATTATTATCTTCTTCCTCGTTGCTGAGAGCTCTAGTTTTAAAGGTGAGTATGCTTTTTATGGATTAATTCTTTTATTTTAAGGTTGATTTTGATTCGTGGGATGATAAGAAAGCTTAAGGGAAGATTAGGGTGGCTTAAAACTCAAAGATAAATAAGTTATGAAGGATTGAAGGTAAAGAGTTTTTAAGGGAATTATTGAGAAAGAGTTGGTAAATAAGTTTTGAAGTGAAATTTGACTTGTCATGAGCTGAAATAAGAAATCTAAAGTGTAAGAAATGAAATTGGAACATGTTGGAAAGTTAGTAAGATTCTTGGTTTCAAGAATTATGATTAGATATTGAAGATGATGATGTGTTATATGGATATTAGATGATTTGAATAAGTATAGTTAAGTCTAAATGGTTAAAAAGAGGTTATAGCAGAAGATTTAAGTGAGTTTGGTTAAATTTTTGGGTAAAATAAATAAGTTCTGGGCATGGGGTATCGATACTATTCATCCAGTGCCGATACTTAAAAGCCAAATGAGTAGAATTTGAGCTTAGAGTATCGATACTGAAGGAACAATATCGATACCATAAGTAAAAATTGGATGAAATCTTTAAGAAGTATCGATACCTAAAGGGTGGTATCGGTATTGGTTAAAGGGGTATTGATACCAAGTGTCTAGTATCTATACCATTATCGAGTTATAAAAGCAGAATGTTAAAATCGTATAATTATGTAGATATCGATCGGAAGCGAGTACCGAATGAGTCAACGATATAAGATTGATCAAGAAAGAGTTGTACGTGTTTGAATGGACTAGTGAGGCCAGGTGAGTGCATAATATTATATATATGATATTTGATGGAAATAAGACTTGTGATAAGTCTATTTTCCATATTAGAGCATATGAATATGAGTGTATGTGTTGACTTACATGTTATACTATGTATGTTAAATGAATTATGTGATGTCATGAACCTGGAATATAAGCTATGCAATATATATATAAATGATTATATAAACATGAAAACTAAGCCATATGATATGACCTATGTGATTGTATGAGAAAAGATATGAACTATATGAGAACATGTATATCTGAATGAGCTATGTGACTATATGAACATGCGAATACATGTCTATGAGATAAGCCATATGACTATGAGCTATGTGATAAGAAGTTATGTGATTACATGATCACAAGATATAAGTCATGTAACGTGAATTATATGACAAGAAGCTATGAGATTATATGCCTATCATATGAATATGTGTATATGTGACAAACATAAATGATAATGCCCATTTTATGTGATACGAGAGCTAGGGGTATAGTTGGCATGCCAAGAGTTGATGGTTCTATGTGGTCCTTTGGGATATATATATAATCCTTTGGAATATATATGTGGTTCTTTGGGAAACATATTTGGTCCTTTGGAATATATATGTGATCCTTAAGGAGTGGTCATTTTGGACATCTATGTGGTCATTCGGGACATATATGTGGTCCTTCGGGACATTTCTATGCGGTCCTTCGGGACAAATTCTATGTGCCCCTAGTGGGAATTTATACGAGCTTTGGTGACAACATATGTGCACAACCTCAATATACTCACATATCTTTAGTTCTCAAAAATGTACATGGGCTAATAAAAGAGATAACATAAAGAAACCTTGTGTGATGTTATGTGTTTTGCTTGTGAAAGGTATGGTACGAAGTGTTACGAATGTAAACTACAAGATTATATGTTATAAATGGATTAATGATAATGATAATGACAATGATGTGATTAAGATATTATGATATATGTCCAGGTATATAGTTTGTTATATGAACTGTTATATGATGTTTGTATTATATTATTATATGAAATGTTAAATGTTCATGCATTGTTAAGTACCTAGAGTTTATATTATACGTGTTAAATGCCTCACTAAGTCATAGACTTAGCATGTGAGTGTTTCACACGTAGTTTATGTGAGCAAGAAGAGGAGCATGGATAGGCAAGTCAGGTCAGCTTC
The DNA here is from genome assembly GCF_006381635.1 of Hibiscus syriacus. NCBI lineage: Eukaryota > Viridiplantae > Streptophyta > Magnoliopsida > Malvales > Malvaceae > Hibiscus > Hibiscus syriacus. The sequence continues at coordinate 3,164,110 of NW_024063485.1, read as the reverse complement.
TCCTTTCCAAAGATCAGACCAGAAAAGTTTTTGAATAATATATTTTGCTATATAAAATGTAGTTGCAATGTAATTAAAGATTTGGATTGTATACACTCTGATAAGTTTTGTAAACCTTTTGATTGAAAATTGTATAAATTATTGTTGAAAACATTTTGATATTTCGATATAACAAATTAAGTTAAATGAATTTTAAGATTTTCCAAATGATTTTCTAAGTATATTCGATATAATTATTCGAATATCAAAACATTACTCCAAATATTTCAAAAATCATTTTTAATCCTTACTTAAGTGTAAAATTAGGTTTTAATCTTAAAACAATTTCAAAATAATCTTTCAAAGTATTTCGAACCATTTCAAAGCCAAAAATTCCAGATTGCTCAGAGGGAACAGATTCCCCCCCAAGAGGGTACCGATTCCCCCTGAATGGTTTGGCTTCGAGATTTCCAAAATGCTCGGAGGGAACCGATTCCCCCATAGGGGGTACCGATTCCCCCTGTTAAACGGTCGAAATATTTGAATTTTACACTTAGGGAACCGATTCCCTATGAGGGGAAACCGATTCCCCCCACGCTCCAACCATTTTTATTAAATGTTTTCACACTTAAACGGTTATATTATCTTCATTAATCATCCCTAACGTTCAGAAGTGATTCAAGGTGTATTTAAGCAAGCTTAGAAGCCATTGATCAAAAACAAGAAACATCAAGCAACTAGAATCAAGAGAGAATCAAAGAGAAAGCATCAAACCTCAAGTTTGAGCATTTCAAGCCTATTGTTCAATTTATCTTTGAGTGTTCTTTTCTTTGTTCTAGAATTGTGCAAACAATCAACCTTGTGAGGATTTCCTTGTAAGTTTGCAAATTTGTATTGTTCTCTTTGGGAGAGTGTTTTCTCAAGAATTTGGGGTATAATTCTTGAGGGTTTGTAAGGTTACTCTTTGTCCTCAAAAGAAAGACAAATTAGTGAATTTAAGGAAAATCCTTAGTGTGGATAGCTAAGGTAGTGGACGTAGACTTTGATTGAGAAAGTCGAACCACTCTAAATCGCTGTGCAAATCTTTTCAATTTTCTGCAAAAGCTTCCACCGAAATTTTAATTGCCAATTCAGCCCCTCTTGGCCGATTCCGTCGATCGATTAACTCAACAATTGGCATCAGAGCCTAACTCATTTGAAGGTTTAATCGCCTCTTGAGTCAATTCGGGAAGAGTTATATCGATAATCAAAGTCATCAATGGCCTCCGCTTCAAACTTCGACTCTGGTCTCGACTCGATGCCCGTCAACAAGCCTCCTTTCTTCAATGGAGCTAACTATGCCTATTGGAAGAATAGAATGATGTACTTCATTCAAGCAAGTGACATGGGAGCATGGAATGCTGTAGAAGAAGGATACATCAAACCTCTCACTCATCCAAGGTTGTGGAGTGAAGGAGAGACAAGAATGTTCCAGCTCAACTCCAAAGCCATCCATATCATTTTTTGTGCTCTTGGACCAGATGAATACGGAAGAGTTTCATTGTGTACAACCGCCAAAGAAATATGGGACAAACTTCAAGTCACTCATGAAGGTACAGATGAGGTAAAGAAATCTAAAATTAGTATTCTAACGCATAGCTATGAAAATTTCAGGATGAAACCAAATGAATATATCAAAGCTATGACGGATAGATTTTCAACGATTGTCAATGGTCTCAAATCATATGGAGAGATCATTGCAAATGAAAAGCTTGTAAGGAAGTTAGTCTACTCTCTCCCAAAATGTGGCAATCAAAGAAGATGGCAATCATCGAGTCTAAGGACTTAACGTCCTTAACTCTTGAAGAGCTAATTGGGTCACTCCTCACTCATGAAATGATGCTCGAAGATGAGGTGGACCTCGACAAGATTGACGAGACACCAAATGAGAAGGAGAAGAAGAAAAACATTGGAGTTACTCTCAAATCCACAAAAGATGAGAGTGATTCGAATAACGATGACGATGACGAGGAAATGGCATTGTTTGCCAAACGGTTCAGAAAAATTATGAGACCTTATCGAGGAAGAAAATTCAAACGAAATGAAGGCCTCAAAAATGAACCGAAAGAGAAGGACCCGATCATTTGCTACGAATGCAAAAAGCCAGGGCATGTTAAATATGATTGCCCACAATTGAAGAAAAAGGGTCAATCAAAGAATAAGCACAAGGCTCATGTGGCTACATGGAGCGATGAAGAAAGTTCCGATGAAGAGGAACAAGAAGTAGCTAACTTGTGCTTGATGGCATTTGGGGAAGATTCTAAGGTAACCTCTAACTCATCCGATTTTGATGATTTATCCTATGATGAGTTATTAGAGGAATATAATGGGTTGGCTTCGGATTATGAGAAATTATTTTTAAAATATAAAAATGATGTTTCAAAATTGAAAAATGAAAACAAACTCATATCCAAAACCAACAACGATCTTGAAAGTAGAATCAAAGATTTGCAAATCAAACTAGAAGAGTTTGAAAAGAAAAATTTAGATTTGCAAAATTTACTTTCAAATATCAATGATGATCATCAAAAGAAAATTGATGATCTTAAAACTTCTTTTCATAAAGTTGTAACAAAACATTTTGAAAAAGATGGAAATTCAAAATCCAACTTTGTTTGAAAAAGTTTTAGAAACTACAATCATAGAGGTCCCCAAAGAACCTCTAATGAAAAAATCGTTAGAAGTATGTGGGTTCCTAAAGAACTCATTACTACTAAAGATAAAAATATCCTACACAAATGGATACCTAAGGGGACTAGGATTTTGGAAACTAATGAATATGGACCCAAAAGAATTTGGGTACCAAAAATCAAAAATTAATCTATGTTTGTAGGGAAAGGAGCATTGCTACAAGGCACGGGAAACAAATTCAAATTCATGGTACCTTGATAGTGGATGCTCAAGACACATGACCGGATACAAAAGCCGGTTCATTGAGCTTAACGCCAAAAATGGAGGAGAAGTGACTTTTGGAGACAATTCAAAAGGTCACATTGAAGGTATTGGTACAATAGGTAATACCTCTTCCATACAAATTAAAAATGTTTTATATGTGAATGGATTAAAGCATAATCTATTGAGTATTAGTCAATTATGTGATAAAGGATTCAATGTCTTATTTGAAATTAATGGTTGTAAAGTCATTGACATTGCATCTAATCGGATTATGCTTGTTGGTCATAGAATAGGGAACATATACATGGTGCATTTAGATTCTTTTGATATGACTAATTTATGCCTAGTTGCTAAGGATGAACATGATAGTTGGTTATGGCATAGGAGACTAGGACATGCTAGTATGAGTGTTTTGAAATGGTTAATTCAAGGTGATTTAGTTCGAGGGTTGCCTAAGCTTAAATTTGATAATGATAAAATCTGTGATGCTTGTGCTAAAGGAAAACAAAAGCGTGTTTCTTTTAAATCCATTAATGACGTATCAACTAGTAGAGTATTACAATTGATCCATGTAGATTTTTTTGGGCCAACTAGGACTACTAGCTTGGGTGGAAAACAATATGCATTTGTCTTGGTAGATGACTATTCTAGATATACTTGGGTTCTATTTTTAAGTACTAAAGATGAAGCATTAGAACAGTTCATCACATTTTCAAAAATAATCCAAAATGAAAAGGGTTACTCTATAACTAGTGTTAGGAGTGATCATGTCACTGAATTTGAAAATCTTGGATTTATTGAATTTTGTAATTCTAATGGTATTAGTCATAATTTTTCAGCACCTAGAACCCCTCAACAAAATGGAGTTGTTGAGAGGAAAATCGAACTTTAGAAGAAATGGCTAGAACCATGCTTTGTGAAAATAATTTGCCAAAATATTTTTGGGCGGAAGCCACAAATACCGCTTGTTATGTTGTAAATCGAGTAATGATTAGGCCAATTTTAAAGAAAACTCCATATGAAATTTTCAAAAAATAAAAAGCCTAACATTAGTTATTTTCATCCTTTTGGATGTAATTGTTTTGTTTTAAACAACGGTAAAGAAAACCTTGGCAAATTTGATGCTAAAAGTGATGAAGGAATTTTTCTGGGTTATTCCTTAAATTCTAAAGCCTATCGTGTATTTAATAAAAGAACTTTAGTTGTAGAAGAGTCTATACATGTTGTTTTCGATGATAATCCCCTTCCGATGAAGGATTCTTGTGTGAATGATGATGTAGGTGTTATAAATACAAATGACGTTAGACATGACGTTGGAGAACCATCATCAAAGGAAGAAACGAAAAATGAGGAAACTCATGATCCTCTTGAGAATCCAACCATTGAAGAAAGGGAAGTATCTTATCCAAGAGAGTACAACTATGTCAAGGGTGGTGAGATTATAGGTGATCCATCCAAAGGGGTAACAACTCGATCTTCTCTTAGAAATATTTGTAATTATGTTTTCATTTATTTCATGCATAGAGCCTAAGAATATTAAAGAAGCATTAAATTATGAACATTGGATTATGGCTATGCAAGAAGAATTAAATCACTTTGAGAGAAGTAAAGTATGGACATTAGTTGAAAGGCCTAGTAATAAATCTACTGTAGGTATTAGATGGGTATTTAGGAATAAGCTTGATGAGAGTGGTAATATAGTGAGAAACAAGGCTAGACTTGTTGCTCAAGGGTATACTCAAGAAGAGGGCATAGACTATGATGAAACATATGCTCCCGTAGCTAGGATGGAAGCAATTAGAATGTTATTAGCATTTGCATGTTTTCATGAATTTAAATTATATCAAATGGATGTTAAAAGTGCATTTTTAAATGGTTTTATAAAAGAAGAAGTGTATGTGGAACAACCTCCAGGTTTTGAAGATTCAAAATTTCCAGATCATGTTCTTAAATTGACAAAAGCTCTTTATGGTTTAAAACAAGCTCCTAGAGCTTGGTATGAAAGATTGTCAAATTTTTTAATTGAAAAAGGTTTTTCAAAAGGAAATGTTGACACTACATTGTTTTTAAAGCATAAAGGTGAAGATTTATTAGTAGTTCAAATTTATGTTGATGATATAATATTTGGTTCTACTAATGATGTTTTTTGCCAAGAATTTTCTAAGCTAATGCAAAGTGAGTTTGAGATAAGCATGATGGGGAAGCTCTCATTTTTCTTGGGACTCCAAATCAAGCAAAGAAAAGATGGCATCTTCATTAATCAAGCTAAGTACGTCAAAGATATGCTCAAGAAGTTTGGACTGGAAAATGGGAAACCTCATGACACTCCAATGAGCTTTTCAACAAAGCTTGACTTAGATGAAGGAGGTAAATGTGTAGATGTTAAATTATATAGGTCAATGATTGGCTCTTTACTTTATCTAACTGCAAGTAGACCGAACATTATGTTTAGTGTTTGCTTATGTGCTAGATTTCAATCATGTCCTAAGGAATCACATTTACTAGTTGTTAAGAGAATCTTTAGATACCTTAAGGACACTCCTAGTTTAGGACTTTGGTATCCTAGAGACTCTAGTTTTAGCTTGCATGCCTTCTCTGATGCGGATTAGGATGTAAATTAGATAGGAAAAGCACCTCCGGTACTTGCCAATTCCTTGGAAATATGCTGATTTCTTGGTTTTCAAAGAAACAAAATTGTGTTGCATTATCTACCACTGAAGCGGAATATATTTCAGCCGGTAGTTGTTGTGCACAAGTTTTATGGATGAAACAACAACTTTTTGATTATGGAATTGAAGTAGGTACTATTCCTATCAAGTGTGACAATACTAGTGCTATTTGTCTCACTAAAAATCCCATCCAACACTCTAGAACTAAACACATTAAAATTAGACATCACTTCATTAGAGACCATGTCACTAAGGAAGATGTAGTTCTAGAATTTTTGATACTTTGCATCAATTAGCGGATATTTTTACAAAACCCTTAGATAAGGAAAGGTTTTGGACACTTAGGAGAGAATTAGGTTTAACTGACCTATCTTCACTTAGTGTTTAAAATAATTTAGCACTTTTAATAAATACTGAAAAATGCTCATAATAGTAATTTTTGATTGCATTCATTGCTATTAGTTAGGGGGAGTTTATGATTCTTGATGAAAAATTAATTTTATGTTCAAATATCGATTAAAGATTAATTTAATTGTTTGAACATAATTATTTTTCAATATATGAGTTGCCTATACCACTAGAGAAGATTAATTTAGCATTTTGTGTGCTTAAAAATAAGATTTTAGCATTTTTGTGCAGAGGGAATCGATCCCCCCCATGAGGGAACCGATTCCCCCTTTGAATGGGAACCGATTCCCCCCACAGGGGAATCGATACCCCCTGGGGTTCTGTTAAAATCGGGCAGAACACCCCAAAACAAAATCCTCTTATTTTTCTTCTTGCTGCCGTTCCCTCTCAACTCTTTCCCTATCTCCATTCTTGCCTCAAATCAACGATATTAATCGGAATTCGAATCAAATATCATCTTCTAAACCTGTTGGAATCATTAAAATCGTGCAAACAACATCTAAATCCCCTCAATCTTCATCTTTCAAGGTAAATTTTTCTAAACTCTCTATTTCATTGATTTTGAACATAAGATTAGTTTTTATTAGTTCTAGGTTGAAATAGTGATCGGGCATTGATTGTTTAGTGATTAGAAACTAGATGTTACAACTAATTTCATCAAAAACACAAGAATTTTCCAAAATTTTTTAAATTTTCGAAATTAAAAAAAATGTTAATTTTTAAATTATTGTGTTTTGATTAAATTATGTTGTTGTTATGAAAACTATACATATATTGTTTCTCAAAACCATATTTTTCAAAAGTTTTTCAAAAATTTTGCCCATTAGGATTGATTTAGAGAACCTTGAAATATTGAGGACTCAATTGAGTTTTAGGATTAATTGAATTGCATACATTTGTTTTTAAAATTGCAGGTTATCCAATCTATTCTGATTTCCTTCACCATGTCCAATCCTAAACGTGCTAGGTCTTCATCTAGTCGTTCTAGTCGTCAACCAAATCCACCTCCAAATCCTCCTATTCCTCAAAATCCTATTCCAAATCTTGATCCTAACTTGACTATCCAAAATTCTTGTTTCAATCAACCGGGTCCTAAAGATTATCGTTATTGGTTTTACCAATATTTTGACTCGTATAAGATTAGGGAAGAACGTATCCCATATCTTCAAGCTATGATTGCTATTAACTTTAAATATCTCCCTATCTTGCACGAATGGAAATTTGATAAACTTTTTGAACTTGAACCCGTTGCATATCATCAACTTGTTCGTATCTTCTATTGTAATGCCGTTTGTATCAAAAATCGTGACAAAACCAAAACCATAGGAGTACGTTCCTACGTTCTAGGTCAATATTTCCATCTTGATCCGGCTTACATAGCCAATGCCTTAGGCTTGGATAATGAAGGTTTATCAAATGAAAAACAAGTTTTAGGCTCTCGATATAAACGAAATGACAGTGCAAGTGTTCTAGATCTTCATGAGCATTTTCTTCATCTCATGATCACTTGGTGGTTTCGATCATCCGGGGGTCGTTATTCTACTCTCAGAGATTTAGATCTTTGGTGGTTGCATTGTTTTGAACACAATATAAAAATAAACCTTTCCGATATTATCTTTGTTGAGATTGTTGAAACCGTTAACCTAGTGCCAAATAAGAAACTCTGTTCTTCACTAGTTTACGGTTGTATCCTTAGTAATCTCTTTTCTAAAGCCGAGCTTCGAGTTGGTCTAGATGCCTCCTTTCCTCTTAAGAAACAAATCAATCTTCTTTCTTTAACAAGAGCGGGATGGGTCAAAGATAAAGAAACCGGTGAATGGGTTTGATCTTCTGGAACTACTCCGAGATCTAGTTCTTCACAAGCTCCACTCGAAGCTGACGAAGATCCAGAGTTTGAACAATTAATGAGGGATATCGATAAAGCCGAAGATGAGCCTGAGCAACTCGAGGAGCACGCACAACAATCGACTCAAATGCCTCCATATTTTCAATCCTTTATGGAGACATTTGATTTCCGATATGCGACCATGGATTCGCGCTTTACTTCTATAGAGTCCCATTTATCCACAATGGGAGCTCAACAATTAGAAATTCTTCGGGAAATGCATGCAAATAATGAAGCAACCAACGCACGTATTAATGAACTCACTAACGAAATGGCCGCTATGCGAGCTCGTTTTCCTCCTCCTAATCCGGATATGTGATTATATATTTTGCTTTGAACTACAAACTTATTGTTTTAACATTTGAATATTTTGGAATGTTTGAATTTGTGGATTGTGAATTTGTTTGGATTTATGGATGGTGTGAACTTATATGTTTGGTGTGATTTATTCATTATTGCATCATTTCCATCATTATTAGCAATATGACCAATTTTGCCATATCACATTGTTTATGAATATTGATTATGGAACTAATGGCTAACGTTTCTCTTGATTGTGATCTTTGCAGCTTATGCATACATATACCTAATCAATTGGCTAAATGATTTTCACGTTTCTTTGAATCTTTTTAATTTAACAAATAAGGGGAGAAGTGTGTGTTTTTAAAATGATAAATGGGAGAAGTGTTAAAGTAAGGGGGAGTAATTTCAAAACTTGATTTCAAAATCTTAAAATTACTAAAATGTTTTGTTATATCAAAAGGGGGGAGATTATTGAAAACATTTTTATATTTCGATATAACAAATTAAGTTAAATGAATTTTAATATTTTCCAAATGATTTTCTAAGTATATTCGATATAATTATTCGAATATCAAAACATTACTCCAAATATTTCAAAAATCATTTTTAATCCTTACTTAAGTGTAAAATTAAGTTTTAATCTTAAAACAATTTCAAAATAATCTTTCAAAGTATTTCGAACCATTTCAAAGCCAAAAATTCCAGATTGCTCAGAGGGAACCGATTCCCCCCCCAAGAGGGTACCGATTCCCCCCTGAATGGTTTGGCTCCGAGATTCCCAGAATGCTCGAAGGGAACCGATTCCCCCATAGGGGGTACCGATTCCCCCTGTTCAACGGTCGAAATATTTGAATTTTACACTTAGGGAATCGATTCCCTATGAGGAGGATCCGATTTCCCCCACGCTCCAAGCATTTTTATTAAATGTTTTTACACTTAAACGGCTATATTATCTTCATTAATCATCCCTAACGTTTAGAAGTGATTCAAGGTGTATTTAAGCAAGCTTAGAAGCCATTGATCAAAAACAAGAAACATCAAGCAACTAGAATCAAGAGAGAATCAAAGAAAAAGCATCAAACCTCAAGTTTGAGCATTTCAAGCCTATTTTCATTCAATATTCATTTTGCTTTCAAGAACACATATTGTGCTCAATTGTATTCAACTTTGAGTGTTCTTTTCTTTGTTCTAGAATTGTGCAAACAATCTACCTTGTGAGGATTTCCTTGTAAGTTTGTAAATTTGTATTGTTCTCTTTGGGAAAGAGTTTTCTCAAGAATTTGGGGTATAATTCTTGAGGGTTTGTAAGGTTACTCTTTGTCCTCAAAAGAAAGACAAATTAGTGAATTTGTGGAAAATCCTTAGTGTGGATAGCTAAGGTAGTGGACGTAGACTTTGATTGAGAAAGTCGAACCACTCTAAATCGCTTTGCAAATCTTTTCAATTTTCTGCAAAAGTTTCCACCGAAATTTTAATTGCCAATTCACCCTCCTCTTGGCCGATTCCGTCGATCGATTAACTCAACAATTATACACTTTGATTTGATAAAAAAAATAGAATTTTCATTCTTTTTTAAAAGTAAATGTTTTGAGAAGTCAATGTGATACCTCGGACTCGTATCTAGGTTGGGTACGGTTTGGGGGTGTTACACCGACAATCCATATTCACCATTTGGCACTGGTGGCAAAGCGTAGTTACCATCACAATGTTGAGCCATGTTTGCTCGATTAAGGGTTGTTTGTTTATAGTATTCTCGTAATGTATGTTCAATTTCAGGATCGAAAGGCTCTAGATTTTGATTATTGTTGAGGGTCATACACCAGCAACACTATGCTAGAAAAAATATACCTACAAAAAAAATAAACAAAATTAATAAAACAACTCTAAAGTAAAACAATTGTTCCCTGACAATGATGCCAAAAACTTGATGCTAAGATGTTATAGCAATCACGCAAGTATACATATCGTTCAAGTAATAAAGTGAAAGCTATAAAAGCTTCGAATATCAAACCCATAGAGAGAGTATGTCACAAAAGAGTTGTTATTAGCAAAAGCAAATATAAGTAATGTGTATATAAGAAGGTAACAAAAAGACAAAAAAGTAATAAAGCATAATGATAAAAACATAGGAATATTATAGCGAGTAATGGAATGATCAGATTGATGGAACATAGAATGTTGTTATTAGGTAGCTAATAGAATGGTAATGTTGTGGCAATAAATTTATGAGTTATGCAACAATTAAAATTTTAATCCTTTCCCAAGAATTAAAAACTCAATCAAATGGAATTAACTCCCATCAATACCATAGATTAAACGGTTAACAAATCATAACACTCGGCATCATACATCTCTATATGATTAAGTTTACTCTCATAAACATCGATGTTGGAACGAAGGTATCATGCAATCTCAATATTTTTTATCTCTAAAAACAAACAAGATAAACATACATGAAGATGAAATTATCTCTAAAAACATTCATTAAAAGTCATCTCATAAAAATATTATTTAAAGCAAAATCATAAGGTATGCATTTCATCAAACACCTTATGTTCAAATACGAATAACAACAAGAAAAGAAATAATTCAAACATAAAAAATGTCTATGTTGAAAACATTTTGATATTTCGATATAACAAATTAAGTTAAATGAATTTTAAGATTTTCCAAATGATTTTCTAAGTATATTCGATATAATTATTCGAATATCAAAACATTACTCCAAAATATTTCAAAAATCATTTTTAATCCTTACTTAAGTGTAAAATTAAGTTTTAATCTTAAAACAATTTCAAAATAATCTTTCAAAGTATTTCGAACCATTTCAAAGCCAAAAATTCCAGACTTCTCAGAGGGAACCGATTCCCCCCAAGGGGTACCGATTCCCCCCTGAATGGTTTGGCTCCGAGATTTCCAGAATGCTCAGAGGGAACCGATTCCCCCATAGGGGGTACCGGTTCCCCCTGTTCAACGGTCAAAATATTTGAATTTTACACTTAGGGAACCGATTCCCCCACGCTCCAAGCTGTTTTATTAATTGTTTTCACACTAAAACGGCTATATGATCTTCACTAATCATCCCCAACATTCAGAAGTGATTCAAGGTGTATTTAAACAAGTTCTGAAGCCCTTTATCAACAAGAAATTATAGAGAAACAAGAGAGAAATCATCAAACACCAAGTTTGTGTAAATCAAGCCAATTTTCCTTTCAATATTCATTTTACTTTCAAGAACACCATTTGTGCTCATTTGTAATTATCTTTGAGTGTTCATTTCTTGTTCTAGAATTGTGCAAACATCTTACCTTGTGAGGTTTTCCTTGTAAGTTTGCAAATTTGTAATATTCTCTTTGGGAAAGAGTGTTCTCAAGAATTGGGGTATATTCTTGAGAGTGTTGTAAGGTTATCTCTTTGGCCTCAAAAGAAAGAACAAATTAGTGAATTTGTTGGAAAATCCTTAGTGTGGATAGCTAAGGTAGTGGACGTAGACTTTGATTGAGAAAGTCGAACCACTCTAAATCGCTGTGCAATTACTTTCAATTTTCTGCAAAAGCTACCACCAAATTTTTAATTTCCAATTCACCCCCTCTTGGCCAAATCCGTTAATCGATTAACTCAACAATTGGCATCAGAGCCTAACTCATTTGAAGGTTTAATCGCCTCTTGAGTTGATCCGGGAAGAGTTAAATCGATAAAGATGGTGTCCACTTCCGGTTCATTCTCCATGGAAGAATCCAGACCTATTGACGTGCCTCCACACATCAATGGAACAAATTATCGTCATTGGAAGAGGTGTATGATGATATTCATCAAAGCATTTGATATGGAAGCTTGGATGATAATCAAGAAAGGATATTCCTCTCCTACTAAGAAGGCAAAGAAGTGGAGTGTTCAAGAACGAAAGGAAGCTCAACAAAACTCAAAGGCTATGCACATGTTGTGTTGTTCAATTGATCCTAATGTATATAAAGGAGTTTCTTCTTGTTCAAGTGCCAAGGAAATGTGGGATAAGCTTGAGGAGATCTATAGAGACAAGGAAGAACAAGAACCAATAAAAGTGATGTCTCTATTAGCTCTCACAGAGCCAAAGGTATCTTATAACTCAAATATATCAAATTCAAAATCTTTTAATGAGTTACAAGATGCTTATGATAAATTATTTTCGGAGTTTGAGACCATGAACTCCAAATACAATAAATTGATTTCTAAATTTATTGCTAAAAATTATCTTCTTTTGAAAGCTAAAACAGACTTGGAAAATCAAAATGAAATGTTGAGAAAGGAGTTAGAGCTTTCAAAAATAAAATCTGAAAACTTTGAAAAAGAAATTTTTAAATTAAACAAACTTCTTCTAGAAATGAAAATGGATTTTGAAAATCAAAATGAAATCTTGAAGAAGGATTTAGAACTCTCAAAAATGAAATTTGAAAGTATTGAAAAAGAAAATTTCAATTTGAAAGATAAGCTTGAATGTTTAACAAGAGAAAAAGAAATCATTCTAAATAATTCATCTAGTTCAATAATGACAATATGTTCACATTGTCATTATCATGGTCATAAGGAACATACTTGTCCTTTAAAGAAAGTAAAACGATTTAAAATTAGACAAGTATGGGTTCCAAAAGGAGCAAGAGGCATTGAAACTAATGTTCAAGGATCCAAAGCAATTTGGATACCAAAATATACTTAAATGTCTCTTGTAGGTGTATGAGAGCAATTGTGATAAAGATGATGATATTTAAGATGCTCTAAGCCACACATAAAAAGGGAATGGGTAACCTCTAAACTTAATGTTTTTATTATTTGGTTGCTCATTTAGTTTATGCATGCATGAGGTTTTAAAATGTTGAATTATGCTTTATCTCATGTATGTTGAAAAATATTGTATGATGAACATGGTAAATTTTGGTAATGTTTTATAAACTCTAGTTCATCATATTAATTTTTGGTCAAAATTGTTTTTAAAAGGTAATTGATATCTCTTTAACAATTGATATCGATTTTTCAAGAACTTTGGTTTTGCAAATTTTTGACCTAATTTTTTTAATGTTTATATAGATTTTTTTGTTTAAATATTATAAAGTTTTAATGCATAACATTTTCAAAAACTTTATGCATGTTCTCTTAATCTATATAATTAACATTGCATAATGTTTTATATGTGAATGGATTAAAGCATAATCTATTGAGTATTAGTCAATTATGCGATAAAGGATTCAATGTCTTATTTGAAATTAATGGTTGTAAAGTCATTGACATTGCATCTAATCGGATTATGCTTATTGGTCATAGAATAGGGAACATTTACATGGTGCATTTAGATTCTTTTGATATGACTAATTTATGCCTAGTTGCTAAAGATGAACATGATAGTTGGTTATGGCATAGAAGACTAGGATATACTAGTATGAGTGTTTTGCAACGGCTAATTCAAGGTGATTTAGTTCGAGGGTTGCCTAAGCTTATATTTGATAATGATAAAATATGTGATGCTTGTGCTAAAGGAAAACAAAAGCGTGTTTCTTTTAAATCCATTAATGACGTATCAACTAGTAGAGTATTACAATTGATCCATGTAGATCTTTTTGGGCCAACTAGGACTACTAGCTTGGGTGGAAAACAATATGCATTTGTCTTGGTAGATGACTATTCTAGATATACTTGGGTTCTATTTTTAAGTACTAAAGATGAAGCATTAGAACAGTTCATCACATTTTCAAAAATAATCCAAAATGAAAAGGGTTACTCTATAACTAGTGTTAGGAGTGATCATGGCACTGAATTTGAAAATCTTTGGATTTATTGAATTTTGTAATTCTAATGGTATTAGTCATAATTTTTCAGGACCTAGAACCCCTCAACAAAAATGGAGTTGTTGAGAGGAAAATCGAACTTTAGAAGAAATGGCTAGAACCATGCTTTGTGAAAATAATTTGCCAAAATATTTTTGGGCGGAAGCCACAAATACCGCTTGTTATGTTGTAAATCGAGTAATGATTAGGCCAATTTTAAAGAAAATCTTGGATTTATTAAATTTTGTAATTCTAATGGTATTAGTCATAATTTTTCAGCACCTAGAACCCCTCAACAAAATGGAGTTGTTGAGAGGAAAAATCGAACATTAGTTGAAAGGCCTAGTAATAAATCTACTATAGGTACTAGATGGGTATTTAGGAATAAGCTTGATAAGAGTGGTAATATAGTGAGAAACAAGGCTAGACTTGTTGCTCAAGGGTATACTCAAGAAGAGGGCATAGACTATGATGAAACATATGCTCCCGTAGCTAGGATGGAAGCAATTAGAATGTTATTAGCATTTGCATGTTTTCATGAATTTAAATTATATCAAATGGATGTTAAAAGTGCATTTTTAAATGGTTTTATAAAAGAATAAGTGTATGTGGAACAACCTCCAGGTTTTGAAGATTCAAATTTTCCAGATCATGTTCTTAAATTGACAAAAACTCTTTATGGTTTAAAACAAGCTCCTAGAGCTTGGTATGAAAGATTGTCAAATTTTTTAAATGAAAAATGTTTTTCAAAAGGAAAGGTTGACACTACATTGTTTTTAAAGCATAAAGGTAAAGATTTATTAGTAGTTCAAATTTATGTTGATGATAATATTTGGTTCTACTAATGATGTTCTTTGCCAAGAATTTTCTAAGCTAATGCAAAGTGAGTTTGAGATGAGCATGATGGGGGAGCTCTCATTTTTCTTGGGACTCCAAATCAAGCAAAGAGAAGATGGCATCTTCATTAATCAAGCTAAGTACGTCAAAGATATGCTCAAGAAGTTTGGACTGGAAAATGGGAAACCTCATGACACTCCAATGAGCTCTTCAACAAAGCTTGACTTAGATGAAGGAGGTAAATGTGTAGATGTTAAATTATATAGGTCAATGATTGGCTCTTTGCTTTATCTAACTGCAAGTAGACCGGACATTATGTTTAGTGTTTGCTTATGTGCTAGATTTCAATCATGTCCTAAGGAATCACATTTACTAGCTGTTAAGAGAATCTTTAGATACCTTAAGGACACTCCTAGTTTAGGACTTTGGTATCCTAGAGACTCTAGCTTTAGCTTGCATGCTTTTTCTGATGCGGATTATGGAGGATGTAAATTAGATAGGAAAAGCACCTCCGGTACTTGCCAATTCCTTGGAAATATGCTGATTTCTTGGTTTTCAAAGAAACAAAATTGTGTTGCATTATCTACCACTGAAGCGGAATATATTTCAGTCGGTAGTTGTTGTGCACAAGTTTTATGGATGAAACAACAACTTTTTGATTATGGAATTGAAGTATGTACTATTCCTATCAAGTGTGACAATACTAGTGCTATTTGTCTCACTAAAAATCCCATCCAACACTCTAGAACTAAACACATTGAAATTAGACATCACTTCATTACAGACCATGTCACTAAGGAAGATGTAGTTCTAGAATTTGTTGATACTTTGCATCAATTAGCGGATATTTTTACAAAACCCTTAGATAAGGAAAGGTTTTGGACACTTAGGAGAGAATTAGGTTTAACTGACCTATCTTCACTTAGTGTTTAAAATAATTCAGCACTTTTAATAAATACTGAAAAAAGCTCATAATAATTTTTGATTGCATTCATTGCTATTAGTTAGGGGGAGTTTATGATTCTTGATGAAAAATTAACTTTATGTTCAAATATTGATTAAAGATTAATTTAATTATTTGAACATAATTAATTTTAAATATATGAGTTGCCTATACCACTAGAGAAGATTAATTTAGCATTTTATGTGCTTAAAAGTCGGATTTTAGCATTTTGGTGCAGAGGGAATCGATCCCCCCACATGAGGGAACCGATTCCTCCTTTGAAGGGGAACTGATTCCCCCCACAGGGGAATCGATACCCCCCTGGGGTTCTGTTAAAATTGGGCAGAACACCCCAAAATTCCCAAAACCCTTCTTCAAGCCATTTCTCACCCTCAAACACTAAAATCTCCATTCTTGCCTCAAATCATTGATTTTAATCGGAATTCACTTCAAATGTCATCTCCTAAACTTGAAATCATCATTAAAATCGTGCAAACAACATCTAAATCCCCTCAATCTTCATCTTTCAAGGTAAATTTTTCTAAACTCTCTATTTCATTGATTTTGAACATAGGATTAGTTTTAATTAGTTCTAGGTTGAAATAGTGATCGGGCATTGATTGATTAGTGATTAGAAACTAGATGTTACAACTAATTTCATCAAAAACACAAGAATTTTCCAAAATTTTTTAAATTTTCGAAATAAAAAAAATGTTATTTTTCAAATTATTGTGTTTTGATTAAATTATGTTGTTGTTATGAAAACTATACATATATTGTTTCTCAAAACCATATTTTTCAAAAGTTTTTCAAAAACTTTGCCCATTAAGATTGATTTAGAGAACCTTGAAATATAGAGGACTCAATTGAGTTTTGGGATTAATTGAATTGCATACATTTGTTTTTAAAATTGCAGGTTATCCGATCTATTCCGATTTCCTTCACCATGTCTAATCCTAAACGTGCTAGGTCTTCATCTAGTCGTTCTAGTCGTCAACCAAATCCACCTCCAAATCCTCATCCTATTCCTCAAAATCCTATTCCAAATCTTGATCCTAACTTGACTATCCAAAATTCTTGTTTCAATCAACCGGGTCCTAAAGATTATCGTTATTGGTTTTACCAATATTTTGACTCTTATAAGATTAGGGAAGAACGTATCCCATCTCTTCAAGCTATGGTTGCTATTAACTTTAAATATCTCCCTATCTTGCACGAATGGAAATTTGATAAACATTTTGAACTTGAACCCGTTGTCTATCATCAACTTGTTCGTATCTTCTACTGTAATGCCGTTTGTATCAAAAATCGTGACAAAACCAAAACCATAGGAGTACGTTCCTACCTCCTAGGTCAATATTTCCATCTTGATCCGGCTTACATAGCCAATGCCTTAGGCTTGGATAATGAAGGTTTATCAAATGAAAAACAAGTTTTAGGCTCACGATATAAAAGAAATGATAGTGCAAGTGTTCTAGATCTTCATGAGCATTTTCTTCATCTCATGATCACTTGGTGGTTTCGACCATCCGGGGGTCGTTATTCTACTCTCAGAGCTTTAGACCTTTGGTGGTTGCATTGTTTTGAACACAACATAAAAATAAACCTTTCCGAGATTATCTTTGCTGAGATCGTTGAAACCGTTAACCTAGTGCCAAATAAGCAACTCTGTTCTTCACTAGTTTACGGTTGTATCCTTAGTAATCTTTTTTCTAAAGCCGAGCTTTGAGTTGGTCTAGATGCCGCTTTTCCTCTTAAGAAACAAATCAATCTTCTTTCTTTAACAAGAGCGGGATGGGTCAAAAATAAAGAAACCGGTGAATGGGTTCGATCTTCTGCAACTACTCCGGGAGCTAGTTCTTCACAAGCTCCACCCGAAGCTGACGAAGATCTCGAGCTTGAGCAATTAATGCGAGACATTGATGATGTTGAAGATGAACCTGAGCAGCCCGAGGAGCAGCCCGAAGAGCAAACACAACAATCGACTCAAATGCCTCCATATTTTCAATCTTTTATGGAGACATTTGATTACCGATATGCGACCATGGATTCGCGCTTTACTTCTATAGAGTCTCATTTATCCACAATGGGAGCTCAACAATTATAAATTCTTCGGGAAATGCATGCAAATAATGAAGCAACCAACGTACGTATTAATGACCTCACTAACGAAATGGCCGCTATGCGAGCTCGTTTTCCTCCTCCTGATCCGGATATGTGATTCAATGTTTTACTTTGAACTCCAAACTTATTGTTTTAACATTTTGAATATTTTGGAATGTTTGAATTTGTGGATTGTGAATTTCTTTGGATTTATGGATGGTGTGAACTTATATGTTTGGTGTGATTTATTCATTATTGCATCATTTACATCATTATTAGCAATATGACCAATTTTACCATATCACATTGTTTATGAATATTGATTATGGAAGTAATGGCTAACGTTTCTCTTGATTGTGATCTTAGCAGCTTATGCATACATATACCTAATCAATTGGCTAAATGATTTTCACGTTTCTTTGAATCTTTTTGATTTAACAAAAAGGGGGAGAAGTGTGTGTTTTTAAAATGATAAATGGGAGAAGTGTTAAAGTAAGGGGGAGTAATTTCAAAACTTGATTTCAAAATCTTAAAATTACTAAAATGTTTTGTTATATCAAAAAGGGGGAGATTGTTGAAAACATTTTGATATTTCGATATAACAAATTAAGTTAAATGAATTTTAAGATTTTTCAAATGATTTTCTAAGTATATTCGATATAATTATTCGAATATCAAAACATTACTCGAAATATTTCAAAAATCATTTTTAATCCTTACTTAAGTGTAAAATTAAGTTTTAATCTTAAAACAATTTCAAAATAATCTTTCAAAGTATTTCGAACCATTTCAAAGCCAAAAATTCCAGATTGCTCAGAAGGAACCTATTCCCCCCAAGGGGTACCGATTCCCCCTGAATGGTTTGGCTCCGAGATTTCCAGAATGCTCGGAGGGAACCGATTCCCCCATAGGGGGTACCGATTCCCCCCTGTTCAACGGTCGAAATATTTGAATTTTACACTTAGGGAACCGATCCCCTATGAGGGGGAACCGATTCCCCCCACGCTCCAAGTTGTTTTATTAATTGTTTTCACACTAAAACGGCTATATGATCTTCACTAATCATCTCCAACGTTCAGAAGTGATTCAAGGTGTATTTAAACAAGTTCTGAAGCCCTTGATCAACAAGAAATTATAGAGAAACAAGAGAGAAAGCATCAAACACCAAGTTTGTGCAAATCAAGCATATTTTCCTTTCAATATTCATTTTGCTTTCAAGAACACCATTTGTGCTCATTTGTAATTATCTTTGAGTGTTCTTTTCTTGTTCTAGAATTGTGCAAACATCTTACCTTGTGAGGTTTTCCTTGTATGTTTGCAAATTTGTAATCTTCTCTTTGGGAAAGAGTGTTCTCAAGAATTGGGGTATATTCTTGAGAGTGTTGTAAGGTTATCTCTTTGGCCTAAAAAAAAGAACAAATTAGTGAATTTGCTGGAAAATCCTTAGTGTGTATAGCTAAGGTAGTGGACGTAGACTTTGATTGAGAAAGTCGAACCACTCTAAATCGCTGTGCAATTACTTTCAATTTTCTGCAAAAGCTTCCACCAAATTTTTAATTGCCAATTCACCCCCCCTCTTGGCCAAATCCGTCAATCGATTAACTCAACAGTCTCCCTTTCTCAAGGCAAAAATACTAAGGAAAACTTGAATCCCAATCGATCGTCACTATTGTATGGTTGCTTCACGCTGCTGGTACACACCCTGATGAATGGTTTAGGCAGCCATAGTGATGGTGGGAGAGAAAAATAAAATGCGCCAGTTTTTTTATTGATCCCCAAGTGTGTAGAAAAATGTTGTATTTATATCCCATCAAAGACAACTTTCCATCAATAAGAAAATCCTCATTTTTATGATAATTCCTTTTTTAAAATTCAAGTTACAACCCTTATCTCGCACCAGCTATTAACAATTGTCAATTTCTAAAATTTCTCAAGCTACCTGGTGACTAAAAAATGTTGCAACATCGTCTCGATAATTCATTCCAGCATCAGTGCTCAGCGACGGCAGTAGCATTAACAATGTCATAGCATCAATATATCAATTTTTAGTAAAAACATCAAAATCAACCAAATACCACTAATTCACTCCCAATATGCAAATGATGTAAAAATATGCTAAAATCAATCTAAATATGATTCTAAAAATGCTAGACTGCAAACTTAACCTAAGTAAAAAGGATCTAAAATATAACTCTTTTGAAGAGTTATCAATCACCACGAACCACCATCGAGCATTTTGAACTTGGCTACATAACCACTAGAACCACCAAGGATCTTCTAAGCACTCGAAAATCTCACTAGATGGAATAAATTCCAACTCTCTAAATGTGGAAATGCTTTGAATGTTTTTGGTGCTTAAGGACTTTGGCTATGTCTCATATTTATAGTGTGGTTTGGACATCAAAAAACCACTCAAATTTTATCCCATATTCCACGTCCATAAAAAATGGCCAAATGTGGAAAGGTGCAAGGGAAGTGGCTATGAACCACTTTAATGGGCAGCAATTTACATTAACTTCTTAATATATATATTGATGTGTAAACACATCAGATACCATCAAATTTTAGGTGATGTATTGTTTATACCACTGAACTTTTAATTTTGACAATTATAGAACTAAAATTTGATTTTCGTTTCAATTATACCATTGAATCGTTAAATCGTTAACGGTGTGATGATGCAAAATCGAAAGTTTCGTGATATGAATGATACATCTCTTAAAGTTTGATTGTATTTGGTGTAGTTTACCCTATATTGATTTGTTGTGATGGAGCGAGGATAAGACAAAAATTAGAATTACCATGGATGATGAGACATGCATGTGTAAGATCTTGTAGTTGCTCTATCCCTAACTATTTCATATCATTGTTTGTATTTAAATATTATGTAAAGATTGCATGAACTAAGCGGCCTCTGTGATAAAAGAATTGTTGTTATTCCTTAAAGACCCATGTTCGAGCACTATAGATGACAAGGGTGTGAGCGTTCAATGTCGAAAAGTTGAGAGTTATCATTGAATAAATATTACCTTGTACTTACCCCAGATTAATCAAAAAAACAATTATGTAAAGATTTTTTTTAATATTTAAATTATATTTTAATGTACCAACTAAAGGGTGGCAATGACTTAATATTATCTTTTGAAGTGATGATAATTGGAATGATATCACATATATGTGAGAATTCAAAGGACAAATATTTCATAATTTTTTCATAAAATTGATTTATATTTATTTAAGTGATACTTATAAATATATTATATGAAATAGGTCATAAGATTGGTACAACGAAAATTAAGGGCCAATGATGGCATATAGATGATCATAGTTTAAAAGATTCATGATACTGATAATTTTAAGTTTTATATCCACAACAAATGTAATTCATGAATAAAAATACAAATGTTGATGAGCTAAATGTTGGAGGAGCATTTTATATGTGTCCTGTCCAATTAACATCCTTCATTTAGATACTATATTTTAAAATTGAAGTGATATTATTTTTTGAAAAAAAATGTAATTCTAATTCTAATTTTAATCCTATATAGAATTCTAGGAAAGAAAGAAGAGTACTTTTAGTCACAGTGGAGGAACCAAATGGGGGTAGAAGGGGATATGACCCGCCCCAAATTTTATGATTTAATTATATTTTAAGCCCTTAAAAGTTTTAAAATCGATAAAATTAAGTCTAAACCCCTCCTAATTTTTTTTGGTTTAATTATTTTTTAAAACATAATCAATTTTAAAGTTAAATAAAATTAAGTCTTTCCCCAAATATCTCTATTTTAATTATTTTTAGTAAACGATAGTTTTGAAATTAGTAAAATTAAGCTCAAATCTTCTATTTTCTGTGGAATATTTATTTTATTTTTATTTGTTATTTCCATCATTACCCCCACGTTTCCACTTTCAGCCTAAGCTAGGGTTTGGGATGACTTTTGGGCTCCTAAATTAATTGAAAATAAATTATTGGCTTGTAATCTGTAACGTGTTGGGTTTTGCATGGAAATCGACTTAAAAGAGCAGATATTGGGTTTATTATAACATAAAAACGCATCCCTAATTCACGCTCAAAGTGGGTTCCCTAACCTAATTTTGCTACTAGAATTCTACTTTGGTTAAACCCTAAAAGTGTACTTGAAAGCTAGAGTTTTGAAGATGCCACATCCTATATATAGAATCATATTTTACACATTATAATTATAATTGGTTAAACCTAAATTTATTATTTAATGAATAAAAATTATATAAATTTAGTTTTTTAAAACATACTATTCATAAAGTTTTTAGTAAAAAATTATTGTTTTTATTAAATTTCATTCAATATTAATATTTTTTTTGTTACAAAAAAACTTAGGTCGGGGTGGCTTCTTCAACCTAGAGTCATGGCATACCTAAGACCCAAGTAGGATTTACATTTGACTTTACAAATTGTCCACCAAGAGTGATGATGGTGAGATTAGAACTTGACATTACTAGTTCAAATCATGAATCTCAACTACTTGTGTCAACACTCGTTACCATATTAATATTTTTTAAACAATATGAATCTAAGTCTAATTTGGGAAAAACATTTTTTATTTAACCTTGAAAATGAGACAATAAAGGTTAATGTGGTAAATCTAGAAGGTTAAAGAGAAATAAGTTCTATTATTTTTTAATTTTGTTATTATAATAAAAGGAAAAATAATGAATAAAGGAAGATACCAGACGTATGGGGCTTTCACTTTCATCTTTTGTGTCTTTTTTTTTTACTCCTCAAAACACCTACCACTCACTGTCATTCCAAGCAAACTCCTACAAGCAACCCACACATTTTCCCCTTTCCTTTTTTTTTATTATTATTTATTGGAAAATTCATCAAAGGTCCCTATACTTTTAAAAATAAACCCAACCAATGTTTTTTTTGTCATTAACTGTTACGATGTTGACATGACAATTTACTGTACTGAAGTGGCAATCCACATTGCTGACATGGTAATTCACTTTACTAACATAGTGGTCCACGATGTTGATGTGACAGTCCACAGTGATTGATAACGTGACAGATGACATGACAGGTGGGTTAAATTGGTAATTCAAATTTGACAAATGGCTTACCACGTTAGCACCGTTAACCGCCATGTAAGTACCGTGAACTGCCAATGCCAGCACCGAAATAGTCAAAAATGAAAAAACGTTGGTCAAAGGATCACATTGAGTTTATTTTCTTATTTAGAGGGTCACTGTTGAAAACATTTTGATATTTCGATATAACAAATTAAGTTAAATGAATTTTAAGATTTTCCAAATGATTTTCTAAGTATATTCGATATAATTATTTGAATATCAAAACATTACTCCAAATATTTCTAAAATCATTTTTAATCCTTACTTAAGTGTAAAATTAAGTTTTAATCTTAAAACAATTTCAAAATAATCTTTCAAAGTATTTCGAACCATTTCAAAGCCAAAAATTCCAGATTGCTCAGAGGGAACCGATTCCCCCCAAGTGGGTACCGATTCCCCCCTGAATGGTTTGGCTCCGGGATTTCCAAAATGCTCGGAGGGAACCGATTCCCCTATAGGGGGTACCGATTCCCCCCTGTTCAATGGTCGAAATATTTGAATTTTACACTTAAGGAACCGATCCCCTATGAGGGGGAACTGATTCCCCCCACGCTCCAAGCTGTTTTATTAATTGTTTTCACACTAAAACGACTATATGATCTTCACTAATCATCCCCAACGTTCAGAAGTGATTCAAGGTGTATTTAAACAAGTTTTGAAGCCCTTGATCAAAAAAAATCATAGAGAAACAAGAGAGAAAGCATCAAACACCAAGTTTATGCAAATCAAGCCAATTTTCCTTTCAATATTCATTTTGCTTTCAAGAACACAATTTGTGCTCATTTATAATTATCTTTGAGTGTTCTTTTCTTGTTCTAGAATTGTGCAAACATCTTACCTTGTGAGGTTTTCCTTGTAAGTTTGCAAATTTGTAATCTTCTCTTTGGGAAAGAGTGTTCTCAAGAATTGGGGTATATTCTTGAGAGTGTTGTAAGGTTATATCTTTGGCCTCAAAAGAAAGAACAAATGAGTGAATTTGTTGGAAAATCCTTAGTGTGGATAGCTAAGGTAGTGGACGTAGACTTTGATTGAGAAAGTCAAACCACTCTAAATCGCTATGCAATTACTTTCAATTTTCTGCAAAAGCTTCCACCAAATTTTTAATTGCCAATTCACCCCCCTCTTGGCCAAATCCGTCAATCGATTAACTCAACAATTGGTATCAGAGCCTAACTCATTTGAAGGTTTAATCGCCTCTTGAGTCGATTCGGGAAGAGTTATATCGATTATCAAAGTCATCAATGGCCTCCGCTTCAAACTTCGACTCCAGTCTCGATTCGATGCCTGTCAACAAGCCTCCTTTCTTCAATGGAGCTAACTATGTCTATTGGAAGAATAGAATGATGTACTTCATTCAAGCAAGTGACATGGGAGCATGGAATGCTGTAGAAGAAGGATACATCAAACCTCTCACTCATCCAAGGTTGTGGAGTGAAGGAGAGACAAGAATGTTCCAGCTCAACTCCAAAGCCATCCATATCATTTTTTATGCTCTTTGACCAGATGAATACGGAAGAGTTTCATCGTGTACAACCGCCAAAGAAATATGGGACAAACTTCAAGTCACTCATGAAGGTACCGATGAGGTAAAGAAATCTAAAATTAGTATTCTAACGCATAGCTATGAAAATTTCAGGATGAAACCAAATGAAGATATCAAAGCTATGACGGATAGATTTTCAACGATTGTCAATGGTCTCAAATCATATGGAGAGATCATTTCAAATGAAAAGCTTGTGAGGAAGTTAGTCTACTCCATCCCAAAATCGTGGCAATCAAAGAAGACGACAATTATCGAGTCTAAGGACTTAACGTCCTTAACTCTTGAAGAGCTAATTGGGTCACTCCTCACTCATAAAATGATGCTCGAAGATGAGGTGGACTTCGACAAAATTGACGAGACACCAAAGGAGAATGAGAAGAAGAAAAACATTGCAGTTGCTCTCAAATCCACAAAAGATGAGAGTGATTCGAATAACGATGAAGATGACGAGGAAATGGCATTGTTTGCCAAACGGTTCAGAAAAATGATGAGACCTTATCGAGGAAGAAAATTCAAACGAAATGAATGCCTCAAAAATGAATCGAAAGAGAAGGACCCAATCATTTGCTACGAATGCAAAAATCCAGGGCATGTTAAATATGATTGCCCATAATTGAAGAAAAAGGGTCAATCAAAGAATAAGCACAAGGCTCATGTGGCTACATGGAGCGATGAAGAAAGTTCCGATGAAGAGGAACAAGAAGTAGCTAACTTGTGCTTGATGGCATTTGGGGAAGATTCTGAGGTAACCTCTAACTCATCCGATTTTGATGATTTATCCTATGATGAGTTATTAGAGGAATATAATGGGTTGGCTTCGGATTATGAGAAATTATTTTTAAAATATAAAAACGATGTTTCAAAATTGAAAAATGAAAACAAACTCATATCCAAAACCAACAACGATCTTGAAAGTAAAATCAAAGATTTGAAAATCAAACTAGAAAAGTTTGAAAAGAAAAATTTAGATTTGCAAAATTTACTTTCAAAGATCAATGATGATCATCAAAAGAAAATTGATGATCTTAAAACTTCTTTTGATAAATTTGGAACAAAAAATTTTGAAAAAGGTGGAAATTCAAAATCCAACTTTGTTAGAAAAAGTTTTAGAAACTACAATCATAGAGGTCTCCAAAGAACCTCTAATGGAAAAATCGTTAGAAGTATGTGGGTTCCTAAAGAACTCATTACTACTAAAGATAAAAATATCCTACACAAATGGATACCTAAGGGGACTAGGATTTTGGAAACTAATGAATATGGACCCAAAAGAATTTGGGTACCAAAAATCAAAAATTAATCTATGTTTGTAGGGAAAGGAGCATTGCTACAAGGCACGGGAAACAAATTCAAATTCATGGTACCTTGATAGTGGATGCTCAAGACACATGACCGAAGACAAAAGCCGGTACATTGAGCTTAACGCCAAAAATGGAGGAGAAGTGACTTTTGGAGACAATTCAAAAGGTCACATTGAAGGTATTGGTACAATAGGTAATACCTCTTCCATACAAATTAAGAATGTTTTATATGTGAATGGATTAAAGCATAATCTATTGAGTATTAGTCAATTATACGATAAAGGATTCAATGTCTTATTTGAAATTAATGGTTGTAAAGTCATTGACATTGCATCTAATCGGATTATGCTTATTGGTCATAGAATAGGGAACATTTACATGGTGCATTTAGATTCTTTTGATATGACTAATTTATGCCTAGTTGCTAAAGATGAACATGATAGTTGGTTATGGCATAGGAGACTAGGACATGCTAGTATGAGTGTTTTGCAACGGCTAATTCAAGGTGATTTAGTTCGAGGGTTGCCTAAGCTTATATTTGATAATGATAAAATCTGTGATGCTTGTGCTAAAGGAAAACAAAAGCGTGTTTCTTTTAAATCCATTAATGACGTATCAACTAGTAGAGTATTACAATTGATCCATGTAGATCTTTTTGGGCCAACTAGGACTACTAGCTTGGGTGGAAAACAATATGCATTTGTCTTGGTAGATGACTATTCTAGATATACTTGGGTTCTATTTTTAAGTAATAAAGATGAAGCATTAGAACAGTTCATCATATTTTCAAAAACAATCCAAAATGAAAAGGGTTACTCTATAACTAGTGTTAGGAGTGATCATGGCACTGAATTTGAAAATCTTGGATTTATTAAATTTTGTAATTCTAATGGTATTAGTCATAATTTTTCACCACCTAGAACCCCTCAACAAAATGGAGTTGTTGAGAGGAAAAATCGAACTTTAGAAGAAATGGCTAGAACCATGCTTTGTGAAAATAATTTGCCAAAATATTTTTGGGCGGAAGCCATAAATACTGCTTGTTATGTTGTTAATCGAGTAATGATTAGGCCAATTTTAAAGAAAACTCCATATGAAATTTTCAAAAATAAAAAGCCTAACATTAGCTATTTTCATCCTTTTGGATGTAAATGTTTTGTTTTAAACAACGGTAAAGAAAACCTTGGCAAATTTGATGCTAAAAGTGATGAAGGAATTTTTCTGGGTTACTCCTTAAATTCTAAAGCTTATCGAGTATTTAATAAAAGAACTTTAGTTGTAGAAGAGTCTATACATGTTGTTTTCGATGATAATCCCCTTCCAAGGAAGGATTCTTGTGTGAATGATAATGTAGGTATTATAAATACAAATGATGTTAGACATGAAGTTGGAGAACCATCATCAAAGGAAGAAACGAAAAATGAGGAAACTCATGATCCTCTTGAGAATCCAATCATTGAAGAAAGGGAAGTATCTTATCCAAGAGAGTACAACTATGTCAAGGGTGGTGAGATTATAGGTGATCCATCCAAAGGGGTAACAACTCGATCTTCTCTTAGAAATATTTGTAATTATGTTGCATTTATTTCATGCATAGTGCCTAAGAATATTAAAGAAGCATTAAATGATGAACATTGGATTATGGCTATGCAAGAAGAATTAAATCAATTTGAGAGAAGTAAAGTATGGACATTAGTTGAAAGGCCTAGTAATAAATCTACTATAGGTACTAGATGGGTATTTAGGAATAAGCTTGATGAGAGTGGTAATATAGTGAGAAACAAGGCTAGACTTGTTGCTCAAGGGTATACTCAAGAAGAGGGCATAGACTATGATGAAACATATGCTCCCGTAGCTAGGATGGAAGCAATTAGAATGTTATTAGCATTTGCATGTTTTCATGAATTTAAATTATATCAAATGGATGTTAAAAGTGCATTTTTAAATGGTTTTATAAAAGAATAAGTGTATGTGGAACAACCTCCAGGTTTTGAAGATTCAAATTTTCTAGATCATGTTCTTAAATTGACAAAAACTCTTTATGGTTTAAAACAAGCTCCTAGAGCTTGGTATGAAAGATTGTCAAATTTTTTAATTGAAAAATGTTTTTCAAAAGGAAAGGTTGACACTACATTGTTTTTAAAGCATAAAGGTAAATATTTATTAGTAGTTCAAATTTATGTTGATGATAATATTTGGTTCTACTAATGATGTTCTTTGCCAAGAATTTTCTAAGCTAATGCAAAGTGAGTTTGAGATGAGCATGATGGGGGAGCTCTCATTTTTCTTGGGACTCCAAATCAAGCAAAGAGAAGATGGCATCTTCATTAATCAAGCTAAGTACGTCAAAGATATGCTCAAGAAGTTTGGACTGGAAAATGGGAAACCTCATGACACTCCAATGAGCTCTTCAACAAAGCTTGACTTAGATGAAGGAGGTAAATGTGTAGATGTTAAATTATATAGGTCAATGATTGGCTCTTTGCTTTATCTAACTGCAAGTAGACCGGACATTATGTTTAGTGTTTGCTTATGTGCTAGATTTCAATCATGTCCTAAGGAATCACATTTACTAGTTGTTAAGAGAATCTTTAGATACCTTAAGGACACTCCTAGTTTAGGACTTTGGTATCCTAGAGACTCTAGCTTTAGCTTGCATGCTTTTTCTGATGCGGATTATGGAGGATGTAAATTAGATAGGAAAAGCACCTCCGGTACTTGCCAATTCCTTGGAAATATGCTGATTTCTTGGTTTTCAAAGAAACAAAATTGTGTTGCATTATCTACCACTGAAGCGGAATATATTTCAGCCGGTAGTTGTTGTGCATAAGTTTTATTGATGAAACAACAACTTTTTGATTATGGAATTGAAGTAGGTACTATTCCTATCAAGTGTGACAATACTAGTGCTATTTGTCTCACTAAAAATCCCATCCAACACTCTAGAACTAAACACATTGAAATTAGACATCACTTCATTACAGACCATGTCACTAAGGAAGATGTAGTTCTAGAATTTGTTGATACTTTGCATCAATTAGCGGATATTTTTACAAAACCCTTAGATAAGGAAAGGTTTTGGACACTTAGGAGAGAATTAGGTTTAACTGACCTATCTTCACTTAGTGTTTAAAATAATTCATCACTTTTAATAAATACTGAAAAATGCTCATAATAATTTTTGATTGCATTCATTGCTATTAGTTAGGGGGAGTTTATGATTCTTGATGAAAAATTAATTTTATGTTCAAATATCGATTAAAGATTAATTTAATTATTTGAACATAATTATTTTTCAATATATGAGTTTCCTACACCACTAGAGAAGATAAATTTAGCATTTTGTGTGCTTAAAAATCGGATTTTAGCATTTTGGTGCAGAGGGAATCGATCCCCCCATGAGGGAACCGATTCCCCCTTTGAAGAGGAACTGATTCCCCCCACAGGGGAATCGATACCCCCCTGGGGTTCTGTTAAAATCGGGCAGAACACCCCAAAACCCCAAAACTCTTCCGCCGTTCTCTCTCAATTTCTCAAATCTCCATTTTTGCCTCAAATCAAAGATATTAATCGGAATTCGAATCAAATATCATCCTCTAAACCTGTTGGAATCATTAAAATCGTGCAAACAACATCTAAATCCCCTCAATCTTCATCTTTCAAGGTAAATTTTTCTAAACTCTCTATTCCATTGATTTTGAACATAGGATTAGTTTTAATTAGTTCTAGGTTGAAATAGTGATCGAGCATTGATTGATTAGTGATTAGAAACTAGATGTTACAACTAATTTCATCAAAAACACAAGAATTTTCCAAAATTTTTTAAATTTTCGAAATAAAAAAAATTGTTATTTTTCAAATTATTGTGTTTTGATTAAATTATGTTGTTGTTATGAAAACTATACATATATTGTTTCTCAAAACCATATTTTTCAAAAGTTTTTCAAAAACTTTGCCCATTAGGATTGATTTAGAGAACCTTGAAATATTGAGGACTCAATTGAGTTTTGGGATTAATTGAATTGCATACATTTGTTTTTAAAATTACAGGTTATCCAATCTATTCCGATTTCCTTCACCATGTCTAATCCTAAACGTGCTAGGTCTTCATCTAGTCGTCAACCAAATCCTCCTCCAAATCCTCCTCCTATTCCTCAAAATCCTATTCCAAATCTTGATCCTAACTTGACTATCCAAAATTCTTGTTTCAATCAACCGGGTCCTAAAGATTATCGTTATTGGTTTTACCAATATTTTGACTCGTATAAGATTAGGAAAGAACGTATCCCATCTCTTCAGGCTATGGTTGCTATTAACTTTAAATATCTCCCTATCTTGCACGAATGGAAATTTGATAAACTTTTCGAACTTGAACCCGTTGTCTATCATCAACTTGTTCTTATCTTCTACTGTAATGCCGTTTGTATCAAAAATTGTGACAAAACCAAAACCATAGGAGTACATTCCTACCTCCTAGGTCAATATTTCCATCTTGATCCGGATTACATAGCCAATGCCTTAGGCTTGGATAATGAAGGTTTATCAAATGAAAAACAAGTTTTAGGCTCACGGTTTAAACGAAATGATAGTGCAAGTGTTCTAGATCTTCATGAGTGTTTTCTTCATCTCATGATCACTTGGTGGTTTCGACCATCCGGGGGTCGTTATTCTACTCTCAGAGCTTTAGACCTTTGGTGGTTGCATTGTTTTGAACACAACATAAAAATAAACCTTTCCGAGATTATCTTTGCTGAGATCGTTGAAACCGTTAACCTAGTGCCAAATAAGAAACTCTGTTCTTTACTAGTTTACGGTTGTATCCTTAGTAATCTCTTTTCTAAAGCCGAGCTTCGAGTTGGTCTAGATGCCGCTTTTCCTCTTAAGAAACAAATCAATCTTCTTTCTTTAACAAGAGCGGGATGGGTCAAAAATAAAGAAACCGATGAATGGGTTCAATCTTCTGCAACTACTCCGGGAGCTAGTTCTTCATAAGCTCCACCCGAAGCTGACGAAGATCTCGAGCTTGAGCAATTAATGCGAGACATCGATGAAGCTGAAGATGAACCTGAGCAGCCCGAGGAGCAGCCCGAAGAGCAAACACAACAATCGACTCAAATGCCTTCATATTTTCAATCTTTTATGGAGACATTTGATTACCGATATGCGACCATGGATTCGCGCTTTACTTCTATAGAGTCTCATTTATCCACAATGGGAGCTCAACAATTAGAAATTCTTCGGGAAATGCGTGCAAATAATAAAGTAACCAACGCACGTATTAATGACCTCACTAACGAAATGGCCGCTATGCGAGCTCGTTTTCCTCCTCCTGATCTGGATATGTGATTAAATGTTTTCCAAACTTATTGTTTTAACATTTTGAATATTTTGGAATGTTTGAATTTGTGGATTGTGAATTTGTTTGGATTTATGGATGGTGTGAACTTATATGTTTGGTGTGATTTATTCATTATTGCATCATTTACATCATTATTAGCAATATGACCAATTTTACCATATCACATTGTTTATGAATATTGATTATGGAACTAATGGCTAACGTTTCTCTTGATTGTGATCTTAGCAGCTTATGCATACATATACATAATAAATTGGCTAAATGTTTTTTTTACGTTTCTTTGAATCTTTTTGATTTAACAAAAAGGGGGAGAAGTGTGTGTTTTAAGTGTGTTTTAAAATGATAAATGGGAGAAGTGTTAAAGTAAGGGGGAGTAATTTCAAAACTTGATTTCAAAATCTTAAAATTACTAAAATGTTTTGTTATATCAAAAAGGGGGAGATTGTTGAAAATATTTTGATATTTCGATATAACAAATTAAGTTA
This sequence comes from Hibiscus syriacus, assembly GCF_006381635.1. Classification (NCBI taxonomy): domain Eukaryota; kingdom Viridiplantae; phylum Streptophyta; class Magnoliopsida; order Malvales; family Malvaceae; genus Hibiscus; species Hibiscus syriacus. The sequence goes on along the minus strand of NW_024063485.1, from coordinate 3,132,457 downwards.
AATGAATTTTAAGATTTTCCAAATGATTTTCTAAGTATATTCGATATAATTATTCGAATATCAAAACATTACTCCAAATATTTCTAAAATCATTTTTAATCCTTACTTAAGTGTAAAATTAAGTTTTAATCTTAAAACAATTTCAAAATAATCTTTCAAAGTATTTCGAACCATTTCAAAGCCAAAAATTCCAGATTTCTCATAGGGAACCGATTCCCCCCCAAGGGGGTACCGATTCCCCCTGAATGGTTTGGCTCCGGGATTTCCAGAATGCTCGGAGGGAACCGATTCCCCCATAGGGGGTACCGATTCCCCCCCTGTTCAACGGTCGAAATATTTGAATTTTACACTTAGGGAACCGATCCCCTATGAGGGGGAACCGATTCCCCCCACGCTCCAAGCTGTTTTATTAATTGTTTTCACACTAAAACGGCTATATGATCTTCACTAATCATCCCCAATGTTCAAAAGTGATTCAAGGTGTATTTAAACAAGTTCTGAAGCCCTTGATCAAAACAAAATCATAGAGAAACAAGAGAGAAAGCATCAAACACCAAGTTTGTGCAAATCAAGCCAATTTTCCTTTCAATATTCATTTTGCTTTCAAGAACACCATTTGTGCTCATTTGTAATTATCTTTGAGTGTTCTTTTCTTGTTCTAGAATTGTGCAAACATCTTACCTTGTGAGGTTTTCCTTGTAAGTTTGCAAATTTGTAATCTTCTCTTTGGGAAAGAGTGTTCTCAAGAATTGGGGTATATTCTTGAGAGTGTTGTAAGGTTATCTCTTTGGCCTCAAAAGAAAGAACAAATGAGTGAATTTGTTGGAAAATCCTTAGTGTGGATAGCTAAGGTAGTGGACGTAGACTTTGATTGAGAAAGTCGAACCACTCTAAATCGCTGTTCAATTACTTTTAATTTTCTGCAAAAGCTTCCACCAAATTTTTAATTTCCAATTCACCCCCCTCTTGGCCAAATCCGTCAATCGATTAACTCAACAGTCACATTGAGAGATAAATAATACAATTGCCACATTGGTTTTTTCAAAAGTACAAGGACTTTTGATGCATTTTTGCCTTATTTATTTAATGTTTTTTATTCATAATTATATTGAATTATAAATTAATTGTTATGTTTTAATTTGATATTTAAAATTATATAATTTTTAAATTTTGATTTTGACTTAAAAATAATAAAAATTATTAAATTAAGCTTAATTATTAACTTATATTTTTTATTTGATTAACCATATATTATCTGAATCAAAATTAATTTTTTAAAATACATAAATTAAAATTAATGAAATTGGAACACATAAATTAATCCTACAAACTATTAAAGAAATTAATGATAAAATTTCACCCTTTTTAATCTTCCTTGAGAATGAGACTAATTGAATAATAATTGCTTGTTTAAAAATGAAAAAGATGTTTAATAAAGTACAACACTTGTCTTTTTTGCATAGAATGCTGTCTTTGCCTTTAACCAAAGAATTGGTATAGTGTTCAAAACTTTCAACTGTTGAGAAATATATAAAGTTAAGGGTAGATTATATCTTTAGTAACCCAACTATCACTTTTATTCTATTATAGTCATCAAACTATTTTTCATTTTAAAATCATATCTAACGTTATATTTTAGATTTTCATTATTAAAAATAAGAGCAATACTGATGTATAATCATAGGATAATGCGACGAAATCATTGAATTTTGTTTTTTAAAAAAAGCCATGTCAACAGTTCCATTAATTTTTTTAACAACAGATGTTCAAAATGAAACCAAAACATAACATTAAGTGCGATTTTAAAACAAAAAATAGTTGGTAACTAAAATGAAACAAAAATGATTGTCGGATACTAAATGTGTAGTTTACTCAAAAATTAAAAAAATATCCCAGAAGTGGCATTAGAAGAGCCCTGAAAGAGAAGGTATCTCTTGGTGGGTCCCATTGGACCACTCTTAATTTGTCAGTCTTTACAAGGATAATCTCATTAAGTACTCAAACTGTAGTGTTGCTCTTTGAATAAAGGCTTAACCTTTGCTTCCATCACTGAAAATTCCACATCTAAAAATTCATCTTTTTCTTCCTCTATAAATTCCGACATTTGGTCAGATTCCATTTCCTAAAGAAAATGATTCACCGGGATATGGATATCGATGAGTGGGTTCTTCTACCTGACGACGACAGATTCCTCGACATCAATAAAGATGTCGAGAAACAAATCCAGAGAGGAAAACGAGTTTCGGATATGAATCTCGTTTTTCGCGCGAATTATTTCAACAAAGAAGAGCCTCCACCTAAGCAAATCGTTTCGAGGATCCTCAAGGTTCCGGAAAATGATCCGGGGAAGATGGTCGAGAAGATCAAAGAGGCCGGCACCGAATCGGTCGAAGGCGATCGAGAAGTGAAGACACAGGTTTCGTTTAGGAAACCCAGTTACAACAATGAATCCGTCGACATGACCAACAAAATGGACTCGCCGAGGTCCACTACTAAAGGAGCCATCCCTCAACTCGATGCAGCAGGTACGTTTAATTTCGATGAAAAAGATGATGAATTTTTGCAGAACATGAGTTCTCCGAGACTGAGCAATTCGTTCGAAAAGAAAGCCGGCGCCAACTGGGAAGAGAACTCCGGTCCCGGTGGCCTCTGGAAATGGAGCCTGACCGGAATCGGAGCAATCTGTTCGTTCGGTGTCGCTGCTGCTACCTTTTGCATCATCATCGTCGGAACTCAACAGAGGCAAAAGCAACACAAGCAGAACCAGAAACTGCTGTTCCAGCGTTACACCGATGACAAGGTAATCAAATTACATGACAGAATGTATGTAAATTTCATGTCTTTAACTGCTCTGATAAGGATATAAAGCATGTTGATGTGAACATCTTTGTCTCCGTTATTACTACCTATACAATGCAAAATAATTATTGAAAAAGATGCCCATTTTATCGTCATTTTAGGAGTCCAAATCCAAAAGCAACACCATTTCTTACAAATTACAGCAGATGGGTTCCCCATCATTAAGCAAATATTGTGGTTCAAGCAACTTCAATTAGTTGAGGTTGAAGACAGGGATGGATCGAGAGAGGGGCTATCGCTTACCTTAAAACTTAAAATTTCAATACGTTTTAGATATTTTTCTTAAGATTTATAAATCCATCTCCTAATATAAAATTTTATATCCGTCCCTAATTACAGAGGATGAAACAAGTGGTTCATCATACGACAAAACTCAATGAAGCAATCTCTGCAGCTAGAGGGGTTCCTATCACCAGAGCTCACATAACATTTGGTGGTTACTATGATGGTATTTGAAGGTATTGTCCCGTGGAGAATTTGGACCGTCCATCTGGTTGGTCAACGGTTCTAAATATATACAATTAATCTAAATTGGGTCTCTCTGTTTGTGTTTGTATATATATACCTGAAAATTCTATAATTTTGGTGTGTTAATTTGGTCAATAATGAAAGTATAGTTTTCATACTGTGGGAGTTTATGTTGGTGAAATGTCTACAAATTCAGCACTTGCTAAAGTGTATATATATGATCAAAGTCAGGAATATTTGAGGGAAATAAATGTAGAAATATTTTTATTATATTTATTTAGTGATTTCTTCTCTTGAATAGTTTCTGCCATGCCTGAAATTGAAAGAAAATTAAAATATGCAATAACTGATTTTGGAACTAGGAAGGATACAAAGAAATTGAATAGAAAAATACTGAATCAAAGGTCAACGGACTATTTTTGTTTTAAAAATAGCATAATTTGAAAATAGATGAAAGTGTTATAAATATTAAAATATTATAGAAATAACATTTAATCTTTAAATTATATATTTTTTTATTTAATCCCAAAATACTTTTTGGTTCATATTAATTCTAAAACTCGACAATTTTTTTAGTCGAACTTGAAACCTTTAAGGTCTGATGACATCGTACTTTTGAGATTATGCAACGTTATTTAGAAACTTAAAATAATTATATAAAATGTATAAATCAAATAATATAAAAAAATTATAAAATATATTTAAGAAAAATTAAGAGTGATGATATGGTATAATCTTATTTATATTATGTAATCAAACTTTAACAAATTAAAAATTTTAAATTAAAGATTAAGTTAAAAAAACAACTATGAAATTCTAAACTAATGTGAACAAAAAAAAAACTAAATTAAAAAATTCAAATTCAATAATTAAATGTTATCTTATCCCTATTAAAATTTAAATCCCGTGACACATTTCAAAGATAATTTAATTTAATTTAATTGACCCATGTGAAGCTTTTTTTATTGGGATGATCCTAACAAAAGCAACCTAATAGTCATTGAGGTTTTTTTCTTCTTTCAAAATTTAAATTTATTTATTTTGGTTTTCCTCCCAATTCTCAAGGTTTTATCCTAATTAATCCGGATTAAGCCACGTCACAAATATAGTTTTAGTGGGTAAATTTCTCAGCAATAGTTTTCTACATACAAAAGGACTCGAACTAGCAATATGCTTAAACGATATAATGTATTATTGCATTTTCGTTTAAAATTTATTTTAAGGTCCAGTATTTGAAAGGGATATAATGTATTATTTCATTTCCACTTAAAATTTAGATTTGAAAATTAAAAATAATATTATGTGTATAAAATAAACATATATCATAATATATATATATAGTTAATCTCGAGGGATACTTATCCACATTTCAATGAATAATAACTTGATCCATACTCCATCTTTTTTATTAATTTCAATTTCGTAACAAAAAGACAGTTTCTTTCCTTGGTTGAATTTTAATAAAATGGAAATCATGTGCAGCCCAAAAAATGGACCAACTCAAAATGCACCAAATTAGCTGTCAAATGAGATACCTATAATAATTTTATCTCCTTATTAAATGCAAATGGAGATATTTTAACACAATGAAAAGGAAAAGAAAATGACAGAATGCACACCTAAAACGATCCAAACATGTCCCAGTTCCAGCAATTTTGAATAGTATATATATATATATATATATATATATATATATTCTGCATAATTATAAAAGAAGAAAAAGAATGAGTGATATGGGTTTCACTAGAAGTCCAATGATGTGATTGGGGTTTCTTGGAAGAATGTGTTTGATACCATGAATCTTGGCACAGCCTGCATATTGATGCAAGTTTGGTTTTGGCTTTTGAATTGGAATCTTGAATTTGCCACCTCTGTTTACTGATTTGTGGTTTGGTCACATAATGTTTGTTCAAACTTTGATTAGCATTATGCTATTTTGGATCCTTTCATCTGTTTCCTCTCCTTCTCAAAGAAATCATAGTTTGGTTAAGTACAGGGGTATAAAAGAACATAGGATCAATGAAACTGTTCGTGGTATAACATTCATTTATTAAGTGACATAAATAAATATTATTAATAACTTTTTATGTTTATTTAATAAATAAACAAATACAAATAGAGGTATGCTTGATTCTTTTATGTTAATGAATAAGCTCATTTACACAATTTTCTTTTTCCATTTATCTTTGGCTTAATTAGAAAATAAGTACTCAAACTATATATTTTCCCTAAATAGGTGACCAAACTTTTTTCGATTTATCCAGGTGACTAATGTGGTGCCCTGACCGTGAGGGTCGTTAAAAAATCCCATTAAAAGACATGTGTCACATTGTGATAATTTTGAAAATATTATTTTAAAAACATTTTTTTAAATAACCCCACCACAACACCCTTCGCCCCCTTCAAATTTCTAATCTACATTAATTGAACAACAAATCAATCAAGGATAAAGCCCCCCCCCAAATCTCTAAAATACCACTATTAAGGTTTATTTCCATATTAAGGGCTATTTTTAGAGATTGGATATTTGGGATTTTAGGGATTAGGAATTTGGGAATTTTGAGGTTTGAGATGATATCAATGGTGATGGTTGTTGGGATTTTTGGAAGCTCGAATCGACAACCTAAACGGTTTGCAAAGAGGGGTCGGAACGGTTTTGTGTTTAGGGAGTAAGGGGATTGAAAGATAGAGAATTACACAGCAATTTACAGTGGTTCGACTTTCTCAACCAAAGTCTACGTCCACTACCTTAGCTCCTCACCAAAGATTTTCCAACAAATTCACTAATTTGTTCTTTCTTTTGAGGATAAAGAGTAACCTTACAAACTCCCTAGTTTTTCCGGGATAAACTAGAACCTTTCCCTAGCTTTTACACGGGCTAAGCTAGAACCTTTCCCCTTTACAAAAGGATAAAAGATGTAAACAAGAAAACCTCTCTAAGGTAGGTGTTTACAAGATTTAAACTCACAAGAACAAAATATATACAAGAGAAAGATGAAATAAGAATAAAAAAACTCTTCTTGTGTTTGATTGCTTGGATGGTTGTTCTCTTTCTTCTTCAAGTGTCCTTAGCTTGTATTTATAGCTTGAAATGTGTTTGAAGTCGTATATAGCTCTTGGGGATGTTTTGGAGCCATTTGGAGATGAGAATCCATTAATAAAACAACTTGGAGCATGGGGGGAATCGGTACCCCTCATAGGGAATCGGTTCCCTAAGTGTAAAATTCAAATATTTCGACCGTTGACCAAGGGGAATCGGTACCCCTTGATTTAACAACTTTGATTTAACAAATGATTTTTCAAAAGACTCTAATCTTTAAAGTTCAAAATAACTTTGGAGAGTAAGTAGTAAATTTTACATTTTAAAAATCATTTGAAAAATCAAGGCTCCCCTCAATAAATGCATTCCAAATAAAATTATGCTTTTAGGATCTTGACACTTAAACAAAATTGAATTTCAACAAAGAATAACAAACATGTTAGTAGCACATGAAATTCAATACATCCAAGTCTAAAATACTTTATGCAATATCAATTATTGAAATTAAGTGCATATGGATAAAGTTTTCCAAAAATGTTATGCATTTGAAAATTTTGATATCAATTGTTAGAGATATACCAATTGTTAGAGAGATATCATTTGCATTAAACCCAATTTTGACCAAAATTTTATTATAATGAACTAAAAATTCTTAAAAATTAATATAACTTTAAAATGTTCATCATAATCATCTTTTCAACATACATGAGATTAAAACAATGATACATAATCATTTAAAACCAAAACTCATGCATGCTTAAAATCAAATGAGCAACCAAATAACCAAAATTAAAAATATTAAGCTTAGAGGTTACCCATTACTTTTTCATGTGTGGCTAGAGCATCTTGAATATCATCACTTTAATCACCATTGCTCCCACACACCTATAAGAGACATTTAAGTAGATTTTGGTATCCAAATTGCTTTGGATCCTTGGACGTTAGTTTCAATGCCCCTTGTTCCTTTTGGAACCCATACTTGCCTAATTTTAAAGCGTTTTCCTTTCTTCAGAGGACAAGTATGTTCCAAATGACCATGATAATAACAATGTGAGCATATTGTCATTATTGAACTAAATGAATTATTTAAAATGATTTCTTTTTCTTTTGTTAAGCATTCAAGCTTAACTTTTAAATCAAAATTTTGTTTTTCAAAACTATCAATATTTATTTTTGAAAGCTCTAAATCTTTTTTCAAAATTTCATTTTGGCTTTCAAAATCTATTTTTGTTTTCAAAAGAAAATCGTTTTCAATTTTAGATTTTGAAATCATTTTCTTATATTTAGAGTTCATGGTCTCAAACTCCGAATATAACCTATTAAAAGCATCTTTTAACTCATCAAACGTATATGAATTAAATTCATTTGAGTTAGAAGATACCTCAGGCTCTTCATAAGCCATTAGAGACACCACCTTTGTTTGTTCTTCTTTCTTGTTTCCATGGATTTCCTCAAGCTTATTCCAAAGCTCCTTGGCACTTGAACATGAAGAAACCCCTTCATAGATTTCATGACCAAATGCACAAAACAGCATGTGCATGGCCTTGGCATTAAGTTGAGCTTTCTTCCGTTTTTTGTCACTCCTCTTCTTCTCCTTATTCTTTGGAGAAGAGTAGCCATTCTCGATTATCTCCCATGCATCAAGATCATTGGATTGGATGAATATTTTCATTAATTACTTCCAATGATGATAGTTGACTCCATTGAAGTATGGAGGTTTGTCGGTTAGCAGGGAGTCTTCCATGTGGAACAAGCCGGAGGTGGAAGTCAATAAGTAATGTAGGAGTTCAAATCCTAACAATTATAGATAGAGAAGATTAGATTAAAAGAATCGCTCTCACAATAGACCTTTACAAAATCTAATCTAGAGTAATCAAATCAATAGATTAAATACTATTAATTAATTAAAAACAACATAAACACCTTTTAAAACCAACAAAAAATCTAGGATGAAAAACTCACACACCAAAATTAGATGTGTGATGCGAATCTAATCGAATTAGAAAGGTCGAAACCTTGAAATTGAGACAACAAAAAAGCATTCAAAAATTTCATCTACTTTAAACATATCATTCATGGTAAATATCCCCTTTATTATTTCATTCTCATTTATATAGAATAAATATAATGGTTGCAATACGTTCCAATGGTTGCAGACATCCCGATGCAAAACAATTTAAAGGATTCAGATTTTTTAAAATTTAAAGGGTAAGTTATACATTTAGTACTTAAATTATCACTTTTGATCCATTTTAGTACTTAAAATTTCATTTTTTTAAAATCACAACGTTTATTTTTTGTTTCATTTTAGTACCTCGTCGTTAAAAATTTAACACTGCTTCTGTTATGGGTAAATTATATCACTCGTCACTCAACTATCTTCTCACTCCTATTTTGGTAAAAAGTTTAAAAAGTTTTCAATTTAACTACCCAACTTTTAAATTGCTCCTATTTTAATCAATCTAATTTATTTTATTAATATTTTTTATGGCATGACATTTTTATTATTATTTTATTAATATATAATTAAAACTAAAAAATAAATTTGAAAGTTATAGTGATTAAATTAGGAGTAATTTGAAAGTTAAGTAATTAAATTAAAAAAAATTAAACTTTAGTAATCAAAATAGGAGTGAAAATATAGTTGACTGACGAATTATGCAATTTACCCATAAAAAAGGTGTCATGTGCAAATCACCCATTAAATTTTTAAGGGCGATATACTAAAACGAAACAAAAACTAAACATTAAATATGATTTTGAAAAAACTGAAAGTTCAGGTACTAAAACGAACTAAAATTAATAGCTTAGATACTAAATGCTTAGTTTACCCAAATTTAAATTAAAGTATTATGATTTTTTGAGTGAAGAAAATAAATATAAAAAAATTCTAGGTATAATTGGAGAGTTTAATTTACATTTAAACTATAAATAAACATTTTTCGTTCATCTCTTTTCTTTTTTGTATTTATTGATTGGCTGCTGCATTAATTTTAATGTTGGTTATCGATCGTCGGTATTTTTTATTGTCTTTTTCTTTTCTACGTCAAATCTCTATTTTTTTATTTTCAATAAGTTTGTCTGTATGGCACGTTTTCATCTGCCTTCATGACCATTTTCTTATGTTTTTTGGCATTTTTTTTATTGTTTGGCTGTTTTTTCAATTATCTTGTTTCTAATGGTTGATTTGATATTGTCACGATTGATCAATATGACACTTATCTGATATCTTGTTTATCTACCCTGCATTGGAACCTCGGATTAGATTTGGATATCCGATTTGAGTTCGTGGATAGCTTTTCACGTCGCTTGAATTTGATTTGTGGTTTGTTGGTGGTCTTTCAATAGCTTGATTTCCTTTTGTGGTTTGTTTGCCGAAGCGATCAGATATATTTGTATTTATCTTTGTTCGAGTTTCTTGACTAGATTTTTAATCTCTTCTTGTATGTTCCTTATGTGATCTTAATTTGCTAGTTTTGTTTCAATTATTATAGGAAAAATTTCTAATTATGTGCTTATTTTACGATTGTGATTGTAAATCTTTATTGTAATGTGAAATATTTTCTATTTTAAATAAACTTAGTTACTTCTATAAAAAAAATAAAAAATAAACATAGAATAATAAATATCCAAAAAAATATTATCTAAACTAATAAAAGAAATTTAAAATGCATTTATATTCAGGAACTACAAATTTCTCAAATTTAAATTTTTTAGAGCAAGTAAATTCATAATATTTGACAATTAAATCATTAAAAATATAATTAATTATAAAATACAAAACGAACAAAATATATAATTAAATCTAAGTAGAATAAATACATATAATTTATATAAAATAAAACTGAAATATAAAGGTAAATTATAAATTTAATCATTAAATTTTTTTATGCTCTCTCCTATTTATTTATTGCACTTTTATTTTTTTAAATTTAATCACTGCCTATTTATTTATTGCACTTTTATTTTTTTAAATTTAATCACTTAACTTTGTACTTTACCATTTTCTGTCAATTTATCATTTTCTCAGTAACTTTGTGATTAATTGGCTTATTTTAATATCAAAACAAGCCACATATGATTCATATTTAATAAAATAAAAATTAATGTTTTAGGGTCAAAATTACTTGAAAATTTTGGGCCAATAATCTAGGCGTCAAAATTATTTGGCTCAATAGGGCACTTAAAAACTTATTTTGCAATATGTGACATTTGCTATAATAGTGGACAAACTCGCCACCTCGAAGTGGTGAGTTTGTTTGGAAATTATTTTTTAATGGACCCAATGACATGGGTCTCGCGAGGAAAATTATTATAATATTTCTTAAGAAACTCGCTACCTCCACGTGAGGAGTTTAAATAAAAATATTATTTTTTATAATTAAAATAATATATATTTTTAATTAAAAAATAGGAACTCATCACCTCCACATGACGAGTTTCATTTAAATTTGAAAAGTATAGTCGTTGGATAATAAGTAGATTTAAACGATCTTAAAGTCTAATTGAGTTGAACTCGTCATCTCAAGGTGACAAGTTCTACTCAACTAGCTGTTTACTACCGTTGAGTTTCATTTTTTTAGTATAAATAGTTGTTTAGGGTTTAAGTTTTTTTATTTTAATTTGTTGAGAGAAAAATTGTCGTGTGAGAAAAGAAATTGAGTTTTTAAGAATTTGTGCAAATATTTGATGTAAGTTATTTTTTAAATTATTTTATTTTCTTATATTGTTAAATGTTTGATTTGTAATATTAATTTTGTTAATATTTTTGTGTAGATTTAAAATTATCTACCATATAAGAAATGTTACGTCTTGATGTTGTTCATATTTCCTCGCTTGAAGTCAGTCCAATAAACATTACTAATTGTAATGTTATTGCAAGAAAAAGAAAGAACCATTCGCCATACAAGAATGAAAAGTGATGAGCCACATTAATGGACTATTACTTATCTACAACAATCCAAATTATATGGTATCACATTTCTTCATAGTTTTAAGGTGATGTATGCATTGATTTTGGGGTTGATTGAACATTGGAGATATGAAACTCATAAGTTTCATTTTTCTAGTGGAGAAGTGACAATTACTCTAGAAGATGTTTCTTACTAACTCGGTGTCTATGTTGTGATATTGGTGAGACGTAATGTTTACAATGTAGCTAATATTTACGAGCGATTGTTGGGCAAAACGCCACCACTAAATGTCGTGGATGGATTACGAATATGGATGGCATGGTTAGAGAGCGACTTTAAAGTGAATGATCATTCTACCAAGCAAGAAGTCATCCATGCAGTTTGAGTATATCTTCTCTAATTGATTGGAGGGATATTGTTACTGTATAAATTTGAGAATTTTGTGCACACTCGGTATCTTCCTATATTGAAAAATTTTAGTGGGTGTCGTGCATATAGTTAGGATTCTACGATTCTGGTATTTTATATCGTAAACTTTGCAAGACTATGATCATGATAAGGGTCAAAAAGTGGATGTAGCAGGTTGTCTAATCCTATCACAATCATGGATGTGGTATCACATTTCATTTTTTACACTTATTACATCTGGTCCAATTGAGTTTCCTCTTGTTGCAAGGTGATTTCATTAATTTAAATTTTAGATGATGTACCCTAATTTTGTCCGGGTAATTCAAATCTAGAGCAAATGACACTTAACTTTGCCAACGTTCATATGGTGGCATAAAGTTGATTCGAATAGTGAATAAAGTTGAAATCGTTGAATCATACGAATGAATAATTTCGCATGCTTTGATAGATGGCCGGCAATTTACAAATTTTAACGCATTAAAGCTCAAATGTCCATTTACCTTTCGTTGTCAATCTAAATTCCCATACCCTTACCCAATTTTTCACATTCCATACCGATTCACAATCCATTACATTTAACCCAAATTCACACTTAGCCCAAATGACCATTTACATATGCATTACCCAATTAACCCAACAATTCAAATCCAATACGCTCAACCCAATCAAATAAAGTACCCCCAACATCAAATTTGGCCCAATACCCATCAAGATAATCTTGAGCCCACACGCTATTTTGTGAAAAAAACCCTAATTCAAGGGTCCTCAAGCAGCCTTCGCTTTGTGCCAATCTCCACATCAGCTTTCAGAAGCCCTTGTGCACCACTGACATATTCTAGCAGTGGTCCCTCTCAACCGAATTCAATCGAGCCTACATACTAGAGAAGTACTTATCCCAAGCACGTGCTCCTCCATGCCAGTTATGTCATTCCAGAAGCTCCTCCTCATGCCTCCAGCTGGTCGTGTATAACCAAAAAGATTCCCTAGGGCCCTCATCAGGAGGATTGCATGCACAACAAACAAAAAAACAGAAATAAAATGAGTTTTAATTTGTTTTTATATTGAAGATCAAAACCTTAGGAAAAGTAGAAAGCTAACCTAAAACCAACCTATCAATCTTGACACTTGTTAAATGAATATAACTTTGAAAATTTAAAGAGTAGTTGATTATCATGATATTCAATGAACTCATGTTTTGTGATTTTCTTCAATTTTGATCCTAAATTAAAAGGCACTATTTTATAAAATTCTTTCATTCATTTGAATTCTAAAATAGAAGAAAGAGGAAAAATATTTTCAAACAGGATAATCTTCTGAGAATGAAGGAGGCTCTTGAAGCCGATGAAACTTATTCTACCTCAAATGGAAATAAAACAACAAATAAATGTCAAAGCAAGAAGAATAAGCGATGCAAGAGAAATAAAGACATTCTTCGATTTTCGAGCAATAAAACTAGAAAAATCAAAAGGCTCAACAATAATTTTCTCACTCTTCGCCGTGAAATCATCAATAATGAACTAAGAAGTAGAAGATGGTTTAATGAGATGGGGAATGATATTTTGAGATTTATTAGTATCTCAGTCTGTGGAAAAGATCCAAAGCATTTTTTATAGAAGAATTGATCACTTATTGAGTTTCCATCTAGTTTTGATGCTTCACAGAAAGAGGCCCTCAAACTATTTGATCATAATAGAAAAATAAGATGAAAGAACATTTGATGACACTTTTACTTTTCCAAATTGACAAAAAAAACATGAAAATGACACCATTCGAAGGTAAAAAAATTTTAAACCCACTTTGGGGCATTTCCAAAAGCATAGATCATGTTGAGATAGCAAGATTCAAATCAATAAGACATTTAAAATTGAGCTTCCCGATTTGGAGTGTCAGGGGAAAAATATGAATACAAGAAGAGCTTACCTAGATAGACAAATAATTTATACCTCAGTTGATAGATGGGCCCTGAAAGATAATTTCGATTGAGCACTTGAATCAGATACAAACATGGCATCCAACCATATGCCTGAATGCAACAAGAATTCAAGAGAGAAAACGTTTCTTCTATGACTTTAATAAAGAGACCAGAAGACAGAAAAAACAATATTACACAAGATGATCAGATTGCTCCCCAGAATATGCAAACTTGAGCTGACAATTTCCCAGACATCAAGGTCAAGCTATTCAAGAGTAATCAAGTGAAGGAAGGTTAAGCTCCTCATGTTAAAGCCATCACAATATTGATGATAAACAGTTCTGCAGACAAGACATTCATACATTACATTACATTCATATTTTCATATAAAAATGCATAATCATTGTAGATCTTCCAAGAAAAAGAGAAAGAAAAGAAAACCATAATTTAAATGGAGGGAATACATTCAGAATAACAAAACTCTAGAATTAATAAGCCCAATTCACAGAACAATCATTACTTTGAACAAACATTTCCAAGCAACATGATCTTTTCAATTGATTTTTTAAATCCTTCGAGTCATCAGTAAGTCTTTCGAGCATGGTGTTTAAATCCTTCGGGTCATCCGTGAGTCTTTCGAGTAGGGTGATAAGTCCTTCGGGCCACCTATAAGACCTTCGGGCATGATGTTTTCAAATGATATTCTTGAAAAGAAATAAAATATTCCCAAGCAAGTGCAAATCCTTCGGGTCATCTATAAGTCTTTCGAGCAGGGTGATAAGTCCTTCAGGCTATCTATAAGTCCTTTAGGTATGATGTTTTCACATGATATTCTTAAAAAGAAAGAAAGCATTCCCAAGCAAGAGCAAATCCTTCGAGTCACCAGTAAGTCTTTCGAGCAAGATGATTAAATCCTTCAAGTCACTAGTATGTCTTTCGAACATGGTGATTAAGTCCTTTGGGCCATCCATAAGACTCTCGAGTAGGATGTTTGAATGACAGATACAACATTAACATAACAAAATGAAGCATCGTCAAGGAAATAAAGCAATGAGTTTTCCAAACAGCAGACATTTCAGAAAGTTGGCAAGGATTTGGATCCATGGCTTCACATTAAACAAGAAAGATTTCAGCAAAGAATTAATCCACATCTTCAGTTTTGAAGGAAAACTCATCAAAGAATTCAAGGCCTTCGTATCTTTACCTTTAGGTATTTTAAATTCAATTTTCACTAAAACATGATAACTTTTTGCATATTTGATTCCATCACAGAATGAGTTGGATCAGTATAAATATTTTGCTCAATTTCATAACAGAGGGAATTGCATCAACATCAATATTTCGATTGATTCCATAATATAGGGAGTTGAGTCAACATCAACATTTAACTTGATTCCATAACAGAGAGAGTTGGGTCAACATCAATATTCTGTTCGTTTCCATCACATAGGGGGTTGGAACAACATCGATATTACTTTTAGTTAAAAAAAAGAAACAAAAAGAGAAAAAAAAACAATAAAAAGAGAAATAACAATAACTAACATAAATAAATCCTCAAATGTACTAATTAGGGGCAACTGCATCTTTGTAGGTTCAACATGTGTGAGATCGAGGCAAACCAAGTGAGAGAGGTTCAGATACAAGGGAGCAGATCAATAGCTTGAATAGACTAGCATATGTGAAATAGGAGTTTTTAGAGGCACTAAGGCAAGTTGTTCAATTGAAACTGGGGAAAATCATTTGAAAAGACAAATTACTAGAAGATCGAAGTTATGGGTGCCAAAGTTGGAACTACAATCAGATCAGACAAAATTAGGCTATCTTTTATCTTTGCTTCATTATTGTTTCACAACAATGAGAAAAGAGGGACAATTGTTGTACCCTAATTTTTTCCAGGTATTTCAAGTGTAGAGCAAATGACGCTTAAGTTTGTGGGCGTTCATATGGTGGCGTAAAGTTGATTCGAATGGTAAATGAAGTTGAAATCATGGAATCATGAGAATAGATAATTTCATATGCTTTAATGGATGGTCGACAATTTCCAAATTTTAACCCATTAAAGCTCAAATGTTCATTTACCTTCATTGTCAATCTAAATTTCCATACCCCATACCTAATTTTGCGCATTCCATACCCATTCACATTGAAAATCCAACAAGAACCATCTTCAAATTCCATTACATTTAACCCAAATTCACACTTAGCCCAAATAACCATTTACATATGCATTACCCAATTAACCCAACGATTCAAATCCAATACACTCAACCCAAACAAATAAAATACCCCAACATCAAATGTGACCCAATACTCGTCAAGCTAATCTTAAGCCCACATGCTATTTTGTGGAAAAAAACTCTAGGTCAGGGGTCCTCAAGCAGCCATCCTCAAGCAACCTCCGCTTTATGCCAATCTCCACATCAGCTTCTAGAAGCCCTTGTGCACCACTGGCATATTCCAACAGTGGTCCCTCTCAACCAAATTCAATCGAGCCTCCATACTAATGAAGTAGCGGTCTCAAGCATCTGCTCCTCCATGCCAGCTGTGTCATTCCAGAAGCTCCTCCTCATGCCTACAGCCGGCCGTGGATAACCGAAAAGATTCCCTCGAGCCCTCATCAGGAGGATTGCATGCACAAAAAAAATAGAAATAAAATGAGCTTCAATTTGTTTTTATATTTTGAGAATATTTTGTAACAAAATGGGTTATAAAAACCCAAATAATCGATTGTAATGGGGTTCTTCTTCTCCATATTTTTTTGATTTGATAGAAGCAATATAAAGATGTCATTTTTCCCACTATTTTTTCGAGCAATAACAGAGAAAAAAAGCATTTACAAAGCATTTTTTTATTTTATTTTTTTTATTTTTCAACAACCAAATACCAAACCATACTATTTTTTCAATTTTTTTCTTTCGAACAAACCAAACAAGAAAAATGAAAAGAAGAAAGAAAAGGGGTTTTACCCTATCGTACAAATCTTTCGTCGGTGATCAGGGCTTCATTTGGCGTTAGAGATCGTTTTGTGCAAAACTGAGCCCATATTTGCGTTCCCCACGTCAAAATGATTTGGCTGATATAGTTTGGGGCCCAATGACCACCGACGACAACGACAATGCAGTGGCCAACACGATGGTTGACGACAGAGCTCTCGCTGATTTCTAGGTTTGAAGATAGAGGGCAGAGAGAATTGAAAGGGTAGAGAGAGAAGATGAAATAGAAAAAGAAAGAAAAAGAAAAAGGGAATTTTATAAGCTGATCCAGACGACGTCGTTTTGCCCCAATCCCATACGTTTTGATCCTGATGATCTAACCATGCATGCCGCCATCATTGTTTTCTACAATGTTCATTTTGGTCACCTCTTATTACTTAATTAATATTGATTTTTGTCCTTATTTTACTATTTACCAATTTTATGTTTCAATACTAACATTTAGGTTTATTTTTTTCAGGTACCTACACTTTAGTCGTGTTTTTACATTTGGTCTATGTTTTATTTATTTAATTTCATTCTTGATTTTACAATTTTTCAAGTTAGTCACCAATTTTAATTCACATAATTATTTAATATTTAACCACTAAGTATTCAATAAATTTTCAATTTAGTCTTGTATTTTAATTAATTTACTTAATTACAATTTAGTCATTAATTTCTTTATTTTATTTTAATTTAGTCTTTATTTTTAATTATTTCACTAACTTCAATATTTTATTTTCATTTTAGGTTATTCGAATAAGGTTTCCTACATTCCATTTGTTTATTTTAAATCGTTCTTCTTATTTAATTTACTAACTTTGTTTATTTTATTTTCCTAATTTATTTTTTCTTTAAATTATTTTCTTTAATTAGAACATTTAATTAACATTCTAATTTTATTTTTTATTTCTTTTCAGGTGCATGCATTAAGGTAATTTCTTATATTATTATAAATTTATTTTAATTCATTTAAATTTTAGCATGTTAATTTTTAAAATTTTCCTATTTATCCTTTAAACATAATTTCTTTACACATTAGTCCTTAGATTTTAAAATAGGGGAATTGTCAATTTGGTCCTTTCTTTCATGACCAAGGATTAAAATTAATTTTCTGATTAAAATAATTAATCATGTTAATAATTAGAGCCTTATATTTTAGTTTTAGTCCCTAAAATTTATACTTTTCATATTTTAGCCCTTGAACTTTAATTAGAATTTCAGTTTGACATAATTGATTAGGTTAACAATTAGAACCTTCACCCTAGGTTTAATTTCACTTTAGCTCTAATATTAGGGGATGATTTGATTTGGGCTTTTGCATGAAAATGCCCGATTCATCAAATCAATTATCTGATTTCATAATTGGTTAATAAAAATGGTAAGATTAATATTAAAAACCTCATTAGTCTCTTAGATTCTTTAATATTCATAATTTGACACTTTAGGCTAGGAAATTCTTTAATA
This sequence comes from Hibiscus syriacus, assembly GCF_006381635.1. Classification (NCBI taxonomy): domain Eukaryota; kingdom Viridiplantae; phylum Streptophyta; class Magnoliopsida; order Malvales; family Malvaceae; genus Hibiscus; species Hibiscus syriacus. Next base: position 3,114,415 of record NW_024063485.1, on the reverse strand, counting down.
AACTCATCTAACTTAATTAGGTTTTAAACTTGTTTATTGATTGCATTTATTTTTCAAACATAAGGCAATGTTCACTTATTTAGGAAATCAATAGTATAGTCCCCGCCATTTCTCTCTGGGCAACCAATGATGTTCAGTTTTAGAGGTAAAGACCCCATGAGAGTGTTAACAGTACTCAGGTTACTCTTGTAGTATAACGATCACCTTATTGTCATAATTCTTAGAATATGTCTCAACAAGTGCCAAGACACTTCAGTTATTAACTGGGCACATATTCCCTTAGTACTCATGAGGAGTAAGTTAGCCAGTGTATATTCCGATGCATTAGTTCCAAAATTTTACCCCATATTCTTAAGGTACTGCATATATGTTAGTGAGTTCTGAGTCTCAAGGTATAGTGAACCATTCGACGTCATCAGGATGTCTTTTTGCATGAATAGTTAGTAAATCAACTAAGTGAGCCAAGCCTCATCAGTGATATCTTTGTGTTCATATATGAGTGTGGGCTATATATAACATATAACAGTCGTCATTGTCATATAGTACCGAGGATTTAGTGCTTCAGACTAAAGGAGATCAAGTACATTAAGCTACTCTTGACTACCATTAGCTGTCATCGAATAGCTCAGTAGTAGTAAGCGATAGTGCGTATCAGACGTAGAATCTTATGATCCTTAGTCAGGGTGAGATAATGAAAGATCTTTTCTTTGTGAGTTGTGCTCTTCGAGAGAGTAAGATATTGCTAATTTCTCTAGACAAGTGGACGAATTCCAGTTATAAGCACCTTATATGCTCAATCAGGTGAGTAGAGCGTATATAAGTCACAAAGTAAATGAGAATCAACTAGGTAGTGTGGTTAAATATTAAATCAGAGTTGCACAACAGAAGTGTAGAGTAGAGTTAGGAAGTTAAAACTTGTCTTCATATCTTTAGTAGTTGGTATCGAAACAATATTGGCAAGTGCCATAAGATCTTTGGGTATAGTACGATAAATTACCTATATTCGGCAAGTAAAAGAGGATATTGAGTTACGTAGAAAATTAACTCGATTGAGTAAGGTTACGCAGAGAATGATTTAGCGATGGTAGTGAATCACAGAGTAGTATCATCCCAGGGAAACACTTTGAGAGTTCAGTATCAGATAACAATAGTGTGATTTCTTTGGTGTCATGCTTCTCGAATGTTTTGATTAAGGGTCGACGTAAGTAGTGCTCTTAGGAGAATCATAAATTGATTTTGTGAGTTTCAAACAACATGTCAGGTTGCAAGGTCTTCTTCTTCGAGGATAAGATCAGATAAAACCTTAGTGTTTAACCACAGAGTAAGTTTCTTTATGTCCAAGTAAATTTTGATGATGAAATTTCTTTTAAGGAATGGAGAGTTGTAACACTCGAAATTCTAGAATAGTAGTTTTAGGTTTACCCGAGAGGTAAGTAAACCCCTTGAATTTTATAATTCAAGTCGTTGGGCTTAATTGGGTTGAATTGGGCCCAATTAGTCTTAAAGATGAATTTTTTCATACTAAACGATGAAGAGGGACAACAGTGTAATTAGCCCATTTTTAAAAAAAAATGAAGACTTTTATATATTCTTCTATTTTCTTCTCTTCACTTTCTTCATTCTCATTTTCCTCCTCCCATTTTCCACTCCAAGTTTCATAGCAAAGGTAAGAACTTGAGCCTAATTTCATGCTTCAAATTCATCCTTAATTCCTCTAGCAGCATCTATTAATATTTGAAAACGTTAGGTTCTTTGGGTGTAAGAAAATTTGGGGGTTTTATTATCCAAGTCATGGTAGAGGATGATTGTAAGCTAGAGGGGCTATATTTTGGGATTCAATCATCAAGGTAGTGTATTTCTAATCCTTTGGAGTATTAAGCTTTCATAAATCTCAAGAAATTGATAAGATTTGGTAGTTGAGCATTTTTGGTTTCACATTTGATTTATGCCATAGATGATAAATTTGTTGTAAAACATGTGTTTTATGATACTTTAAGACCTTAAATAACTACCCACAACATTAATTCATAATTTAGAATCAAGCCATGTCCTTTGGAATGATTTTTGGTGTTTTTCTGAGCCTAAAATAACCATTTTAGGGTTTAAGTATCGATATTAGGATAAACAATATCGATATTAGATGAATTGGGGTAAAAAATTAGGGATTTTTGGTAGGAAGTATCGAAACTCAAGGTAACAATATCGATATTGAGCCCCAATTTTAGCGACATAATACATTTTTGGTACAAATACTTATAGGAGTATCGATACTTGACCCTAGGGTATTAATACTATAGGTAGAGTATCAATACTACCCACCTCGAATGATCAGATTCAACCTATTTAAGGCCCATAAGAGCTAGGGATAGCCCATAAGGATGTAATTTAGTCTGTGAGGAACGTAAATGGCCAAATGGGCCCAGAGATACTCGTGGGAGTGGGTGCAACCAGAGTAACCATAGTAGGCGTAATGCATCCAATTACCTTCAATGAACACGTAATAGACATCTATGGATGAAGGGTCAGTGCACAGTGGGTACTGACTAGAAGTATGACTAAATAATAAAATTATGAAATAGTAGTTTCGTATACCGTAAGAACGACCGAGAGTGTTGGACGTGTAATTATTCCTTTAATTCGTGGGCGAATTGAGGGAAAATGTAGTAATAGGGAAAAGAGTATCGCCACACAAAAATGAACTATTGTCAAATATCGGGATAGCAGTGTCACAACCAGTAACTAACAAGCATAGTAATAGTCGTGAAGTCCCGAAACGTGTAGATATTTCCCTATAGTCATAAATTGACTAAAATACCCTTAAGTAGTAAATAACCAGATCAGGACAGATTATTAGTAGTAACATATTAATAAACCCTCATATAACGTTCTAGATGAGATAACGATCAAGATATCAGCTAGAGAAAATAATAAACGAGATTAGTAATAACCCAAAATAGCTAGAAATAGTAACAATTAGGATATCATAAAACTAGCCTTTGTGTGACACTTGGGAAACAACCAGGATACCCGAGTTACTTTAGTAGTAGGGCGATTATCTTGTTTGTTAGTAAGTTCAGGTATGTACCAGTTAGTGCCACGACACTTCTTTTGCCAGTTGGTAGGATGTATGTTTCCGATGTAGCTCTGACTCTCACCCCATATATCTGAGGGTCTGAGTGTACATCTCTGATACAATTTTGGATATCACCCTAGTACCCAAGGGTATTCCGATAGGCTAGAGGGGTGTGTGAGCTCTGAAATATAAAACCCTCAATCGCACCATGATATCAACCATAACTTGTGTGTTGAATAGTAGTATCAACATTGCGTTCAGATAATGCATAATAGAGTCAACATTGCAATCAGATAATGCATAGTAGAGTCAGTATTGCATTCAAATAATGCACAATAGAGTCAATATTTTATTTTGATAATACATAACAGAGTTTGTGTTGCATTCAGATAAGGCACACGAGTGTCAGTGTCGCATTTAGGTAATGTGTAACAGATACATACATTAGGGTTAGAGACCCATTTAGAGGTGTACTCATGACTAAGTCCTTAGCAGATAATTTAGGGAAGCACGAGACCCCTATTTCATATATAGGACATCTAAGCCTTAAGTAGGTAGCACTTGATCTAGGTCATGCATGTACCTACTACTTAGTACCATTTTTTAGCATGCTTGTTTTTATGAAATTCTTATGCTGCTCTAGATTAGCGATTATACTATTTGGCTTTGTAAGCTTAGTCTTTGGATGTTTTCCGTTGGCAGGTCAGTGGCTTGAGCAGTTCGTGGGGCACCTTCGCAGTAGAACTTCCAGAATTCCCTTTCAGAGTAATGTATCATAGCTTAGTGGGCATATATATTCAGAGAATCTTACTTATGTATTCATATTATTAAACTCATAGTTTATATTATTTGATTTAAACTATGCGTCATGGTGCTTCGGTTTTATAAAATGTTTTATATCAGTTATTTATGTTTTAATTATGGTACCATTCAGAAATGATTGAAAAGAAAACGAAATAGGTTTTGAAAATCAAGGGTTGTCTCGGTAGCCCAATGTTGCACTTTAGTTCCATTCATGTTTAGGGTGTTACACGTACCCCGAGATGAGACTCGCTAGGTCATAAAATTAATTTGAGTATATTTTACAGATTTAATGATTAGTAAATTAGAAGTTAGTAATTAAAATTTTATCTAGGCCAAAATAATACGAGTTGTACCCGGAGAAGGGTCGTCACAAGGCCATTAATTCGAATTAATGATAATAATAATAATAATAACTTAATTAAAATAACTGAAAGTAATAATTCCAATTTGAAATGAATAAAAAGGGACTCTTAGTGACCTAAATGTAAAAACACGACTAATCTAAGAGGACTAAAGTACGATTCTCCCCTAAAGTTGGGCTATGAAGGTCATTTTTTGTTTCATTTCATTTTTACCCTAACACCAAAGCAGGTTATTTTCTCTCAACTTTCTCTTTCTCCATCTGCTCCCCCGAGAAACTAAAACCACCAACCAAACTCTAGCCATTGTACATCGGTGGCTATTTCTCCCTCTGACCACCACCAGTGATGGCCAGGAAACTCAAGTGATGCCAAAGTAAACCCAAAAGGCCCCTAAAGCCTTCAATTTACATCTTCAAGCTTGGATCTGAGATCAAAATAGCCTAAAAAGCTCATAAACACCCTCTAAAACCACCTTGAATCTTCAGTTCTCCAAATTACAACGACACTAAACAATGACTGTTTGTGCTCCCCTTTTGTTCTAACTCTTAAACGGGCCCCCAAATCTAACATTCAAGAATCTAAAGGCCTCGAAAGCCCCATAACTCTAACTTATCGACTCTGATGATTGAAGTTCTGACGAGGAACTCAAATGGTGACAGTCTAAAAACTAAAGTAAAACCTAATCTCTTTCCTTTCCTTCTATTTTGTTTTTTTTCTCTTTCAATCGCTACACGTGCACAAAACCGAAACTGAGTAATGGGGAGGATGAAAGCTGAAAATACCTTCAATTTTTTTTTATTTCGTTTGGGTGGTTGTTGCTTAAAAATTACATTTGATTTTCTTCGAGTTTTTATATCCCGATTAGAAGATGTTAATCATATAAACAAAAGGGTAAACTACTTCAAATACCACTCGCCTTTAGGCTCGAGCTCGTTTATGCCACCATCGTTTCAATTTTGTCAATTCTAACACTAACGTTTAAGTTTAACTACAATTATGCCACTCCACCGTTAATGGCTTAACGAGATAATGACATGGCACCTTCACGCCGTGACGTTGCTAACGTGGGTCCCTCACCAAAACGACATCGTTTTGGCATGACTATGTTGGTGCAAAAAAACCTCAAAACAACTTAATTTTGTTTGAGAAAATTTAATAAATAATGCATTTGAAGGGATTTGAACCCATAACCTTTTGAAATAAAAATTAATACTTAACCACTATGCCAACTTAAATTTTTTAATATAATTCTATAAACATAATATACATAACATGAGTCAACATTCATTAAAAAAAACCATGAAATTATTAAAATTCCCAAAAAAAACACCTTAAATTTCATAAAATCTCAAAAAACTCCTAAATTTCTTAAAAATTCCAAAAGAAAATCAAAAACAAGCCCGAGCCTAAAGATGAGTGGTATTTGAAGTAGTTTACCCTAATTTTTAAGTATACTCATTATAGTTTATTTTATTATAATATATATTATATTCAAAATATGATAATTTAATCATGATGAAAACTATTAATATCAAATTGTTTACTTTTGAATGCACATAATAAATTTTATTTGACTTATTTCAAATATTTTTAACCAGTTAAATATATATAATTTGATTATCGACCCAAAAAATAAACTTTTAAGATATTGATCTTAATTGCACTAATTAGAAAAATGTTCTTAACCACTTATTTATGAAGTTTACATAATAATCTGGAACTTTCAGTAAACTAATGTAATTCAACTTAAAAAATCATTCTGCAAATTTCCAAAAATAAAAGGAGTAAAAATTATACCTCATTTTAAACAATTTTGGTTCATGGACTAAATTGCACATTTTGTAAAACTGGGCAGAAAACAGATTCCAAACAGCACACTGTTTTCGACTTAAAACACGAGAGTAACCCTCCTAATGATAGAAAAATTAAACCTAATCACTTATAATATTTTACCAATAATTTTAAGACATTAAAATTAAATTAGAATAATTAAAACAACATAAAAATTCAAGATTTTTCATGTTATTTAATATACTTTAAACACAAACACATTGATGTCACTTCTGTTATTGACTCCAAATGAGCATTTAGAACATGCTTCATATGGAATTAAATCAATTACACAAGTTCATTGTATCAAACTGTTCAAATATATTATATTATTGATTCCTAATTTTTTTTTGGATTTTTAGGAACTTAGGAGTTTTTTGAGATTTCTTAAATTTAAGGTGTTTTTTTTGGGAATTTTAATAATTTAATGGAGTTTTTTAGAAAGTAATTTTTGGAATATTGACTCACGTTATATATATTATGTTTATAAAATTATATTAAAAAAATTTAAGTTGGCATAGTGATTAATTATTAACTTTTATTTCAAAAGGTTATGGGTTTAAATCCTTTTAAATGCATTATTTATTAATTTTTTTTAAATAAAACTACATCATTTTAATGAAGGAGCCATATTACTTTGAAATAAATGTGCCACAGCCTAAAAGTGATTGGTATTTAAAGTAGTTTATCCTAAACAAAAATCAAAACCTATTCCTATTTATTATTATTATTATTATTTTGCTTGTATGGTGGTGGCGAGGATTAAACGGTCGATTTGGTGCTACTGTGGTCGATTCGGTGTCTCACGTGGCCACGAGAGAGGGGTGACCATGGTCCAGTCACGCGTCTAATATGGTTTCTTGGGAGCGCGTGGGAAGCGGAGAGGAGCGCGTGATTTTCATGCTCACCAGCTGGAGACAACGAGTCTTCTGTAAGGTTCGACAGCGTGAGTTGAAGGGTTTCACAAACACTAAGTTAGGGGATCTAAACCGTCGGTTGAAGAGAAAACCAACGACTGCAGAATAATAGCGCTAGGGTTATTATTTTAAAACCTCACTTTTGTTGGACGTTCTTACCGTGCTATTGGGCTTCTCAACTAGGTCACTTTGGGTCTGGATTTATGGTTTTTTTTTTTTAATTTTTTTTGGGTATTTGCAAAATGTATGTGTAATGGATTGGACATTATTATGTTAATGGATTTTGATGAAAAAATTGGTGATTACATCTATCTACCCATCATGTTTCTTATGTCTCTCAAGTCCACCATTACATTCGTTGACTACCAATTCTGAAATTGAAATCCCTAACTCCATCATTTCCTTCTTAGAAATCTCTAACCTCTCTTCTCTTGTTGTCATGATATGATATGATGACTCTTCTCTTGTGTGCATGATATAATATGATGCCTGTTGTACAACTAATTCTTTCTTAACGTGCTATTTCAATAATTGATATTTCTAGTATTTCAACTAATTTTATTTATGTTCGATTAAAGAATAATTAATTTTTGGATAAGAGTTTAGTGATTTAGGGTATGTTCGTTTTACGTAAAACATTTTTCTTAAAACGTTTTCTTATCTTCTAGTATTCGGTTGGAAGAAAACTAGTTGGTCGATGTAAAACATTTTCTTGGTCAACGGAATTTTTTATATTTTCTGGAAAATGACTTATGGTCTGATTTTCCGTAAGTCATCTTCTGAACTTTTCACTTCAAAGAAGAAATACTCAAAATAATTTTATTTTATGAATTTAATATTAATAAAATATTTTAATATCATTTTAATTAAAATATTAATTATTAAAAATTTAAAATATATTATTAATATTTCTAATAATATAATATATATATAATATTTTTAATATTATAATAAAATACTCAATTATATTATAATAATATAAGATCTTATATTTTTATTTTAATAAATATAATAAATTATTAATAAAATTTATATTATTTATTAATTTTATTGAAATAATATTATTAAATTATTAAAATCTATAATATTATGTATATATTTAATATTAATATAATAATCTAATAATATTTTAATAAAGATATTTAAAATATATGAATTAATATAATATAATACTATTAATTTAATAAATAATTAGCATAATTTATAATATTTTTATTTAAATAAAATGTACTAATATTAATATTTTTATTAATAAAATTATAGAGATAATATTTAATAATAAATAAATAAAATTATTTTAATATTTTAAAAATAATAATATTAAGTTTTATGATAAATAACATTATTTATTGCATTTAATATTTTTAATAAATAATGTTTAAAAAATTCATCAACTAGTGGAAAATGGTTTACATAATCTCTACCAAATACCGTAAAATGTTTTTCAAAAAATATAATTTATTTTACAGAAAATGTTTTCTGAAAAATGTTTTAATGAAACAAACAGACCCTTAAATGGAATAAATGAAGAAATTATAAACTTTAGTAAAGAGGTGAAAGTTGGGTGCTAAAGAGAAAAGAAAGAGAATTAAATGGCTGGAAATTAATTGGACCATGATGATATTCAAGAGGTAGAAAGATAAATTGACTAAGTTTATAATTTTACCAGTTTTAAGTTGATAAATAAGCTACTAACTTGTCATGTCTCACAATTTAGTCCAATTAAAATAGACATAGGAGTATTGGAAAAGCCATCTTGCCGTCTTCAACGTTGCCAAAACTCCATTGTTACATGTGAAGCCTTTAAATCCTAAATTTGCTCTCTAAAAATTGAATGTCTTCATCTCACCCAAATAGAAAAGTAAACACATATTTAGAATGTCAATTTGAGAATACTTATGGCAATGGAAAATGATTTGCCACCCGATAATAATGCTAAACACTCAAAAATTGATTTAAAATTATGATTGAAAAAATGATTTTTAACTTAACCTCAGAAGTTCAAATTTTTAACTTTTACTGTGAAAAATACTTTTGAGGTTAAATTATATTTTTATCATCAAATAATATATTTTTAATTTACAACATAATGCTTAAAATGAATATTTTATCTTTCTAAAATCACTTTTAAAAATAATCCCAAACATTTCAATAAACTGCACTTTTAAACGTACTTTTTACAACACTTTTCAAAATCACTTTTCAAAAGTAATATCAAATTGACCTAATAAGTTTTTTTTATTGGTAATGTCAATTTCAAATTTCTGGTAAGTTGATTCTAAACCTTAAATTGAATCTAAGTTAGGATTCATGACAGAATCAAATGGAATTTACTTAAATTAATCATATGAAATGTTACATTCTTGTTGATTAAGTGTTCTTCTAACTTCTTAGAGTTTGAGTAATCTCTGGAAGTCATCACTCCAAAAAGAAAAATTAAGATTCCTGGGAGTGCTTAAATCAAGTTAAACTGAGTTACTTCGGTTAAGGTGTGTATAATCCCTTTTTGTTTGTGATATATGTATTTTTAGCCTTCACCATGCAGGTGATATTTCTGTGCATTATTGGCTCAATCAGAGCACCAAATAATAACAACTATGTATTGATAGTATTGATATGATTTCTTTGAAATATGTTATATTCATCTATATGTTTATGTGATTCTGAGATATGTCTCAGACCTAAACCAAACCTATGAGATTATATATGTGTATTGGGAGCTATAAGCTCAAGAATGTTATTGATAATTTATGTTATTGATTTGTTATGTGCATGGTTATCTTGTCGATATCATGATATGATTAACATGTCATAAAATTCACGTCGCTTGCACGACTATTATAGGATTTTGATCTTTTTAATAACGATGAGATGATACTTTAGTTAGACTTATGTTCATAACAGTGGCAGAGCTTCTGACCATTATTAATTATATGCTATTTGTATTATTTTAGAAACTCTACTTGTAGAGATAACGGATGGATGGGCAGTTAAGGCCTTAAGGGCTTACTAACATGCTTCTTAAATAAAGCATGGTTAAGTGAAGTCTTTTAATTTATCAGTAAGAGTCAGTTTGGTGATAAATATAACCTCCACGATCGAGTTATAACGTCTAGGGAGCGTGTGGGGTATTACAAACTGCCCAAAGTAAAGATTGATCACTTCCTAAAGTTCATGATAGATTTCATATATTCTGACACTTACCCTTAGAATTTCTCAACCCCCTTTTACCAGTCTTGTATCGTACTCAACAGTGGTAAACAGTTTGGTCTTGATTAAACATGTCTCAAGTATAAGATTTTGTGTATATAAAAAATTCTTGTTAAGAGACTTGTCCATTAAAATTAAGTATGCCACATGAATATATTCAAATTAGTCAAAAAGAACCCTAAAGAATAGAGAGAACAACCAAAAAAACTCCCAATAAAATTATCAAACTAAAGGTCACAGGTTCGAGCACCAGCGACTGCAACTAGGGTGATTGAGCGTTCATTGTCAAATGTTTGAGAGTATTTAGAACATATACTACTTTATAATCAACATAACTTAATAAACAAAAGGGTAAACTATGTCAATAGTCTCTTTTGTTTTCGGTTTGACCGACTTTGGTCATCGGTTTTTTAATTAAGTGTGCTTGGTCCCTTACATTATCGGTTTGTTTGGTTTAAGTCACTCGGCCGTTAACTTCCGTTAACCCATTAACGGAAATCTGAGTGGAAATTAAAAAAATAAAGAAAATTAAAAAACAAACTCACGTGTAAGACTTCTTCTTCTTGGGGGACTAAATAAGGAGGTATATTGTATATTAGAAGTGAAGATGGATCAAGCAGACCTGCTTTTGGTTGCTACTGCTTCTGATTGTCAGCAACGGAGAATCAGTTTCTCTATTGTGGATCTGATCTCCATGGCCACCGTCGCTGGCAGCTTCTTCTTCGTCTTCTACCGATAATCTTTCATATGTTGCGTTGGCAAACGTTGCTGCAATGATCATAACAGGCCCTGCTGTCACAACTGAACCGACGAAACTTTCACCTACGACTTGCCCTTGACCACCAGTTAGGTATATAGTAAGCCTTTTCGTGCTCGGTGGTACCAGTCCAGAAAGAAAAGCTTAAGTCAAAGACAAGATTTCGAACCTCCCTTGGAGAACAACACCGCTCCGGGTGTTGCCAGTTGTCTAAGTGTAACGTTTGTGATCGAGTCACTGCCACTAAGCACACAGACACCGCATGGCCATCTTCGGATGAATTGAGTTATGCTTCCATCTACATCAATGCCATTCGCAAGTCGCTACTTCCATGACGTGACTACGGAGCGCGTTAGAGCCATCCCCAATGACAAATATGGGTGGTTTAGGCTTACTCTTGGAGCCCGGAGCTCGGCCTCTAGGTATTCGATTACTAATCTCAATAGCCCCCTCTTTTGGTTTGTAACGCCTCGAATCCCGGGTTAGTAGTTCGGGTAAAGCCCATATTTAGTGACCAAAAGACCTATTATTACATTCTGGACCAAATTAAGTTGAAGGTAGGCTTGAGTTCGGCCCAAGAGTTTAAGCTTTAGGGATTATTTTAATTTGAGATAAGAAGAGAGGGACTAAAAGTGCAATTTACTTGTTGCTTTAAAAGCTGAAAACCCCCTTCCTATTATATGTTTTAAGCGAATTGTTCCCCCTAAAACACTCACTAGACACTCTTCCTTTTATCTCATATTTCTTCTTCTTCTTCTTTCTCCAAGTGAAGATTTCAAAGATTTCAAGCCTTGTTGAGTTTAGTTAAGGTAAGCTTGGTAATCTACAATCAAATAGCTTCATTTTAAGCCCCATTTTTCAAGTTTTACACTTAGGTTCTAAAAATGGGTTTTAGGGAGGTTTGAGAGAATATATGGATTCTAGCTCGTTTTTTTTTTGTATATTCAAGTTATAGGATGTATTTTAACTTTAATCCAACCACTTAGTTAAGCTAGTAATTTCTTTTCTTACCTTTGAATAGTGAAAGAAGTGGAGAAAGTTCAATAGCAAGGAGAAAAGAGAAATTGCCTCATGAGTGATTTGAGGGCATTTCTAGCAGCCAAGAATTCAAGGTAACACATTTACAACTTCTTCATATCACTTGTGAGTTATTAGAAATGCATTCTAGCTTCAGAGATTAAGTTGAAGCACGTTGAGAAATTTCATGGAAATTCTATGTCTTAGTGTTATGGCATGTTTCAAAGCCTTCTTTATGACCCCAAATGTCAAATAAAACATTTAAGCACTAATTGGGTCCTCAATGGGACCTTTTGGGTAGATGGATAAGTATTTTCATGCCAAAGCATTGTACTCTGTAGCGATGATATCGATACCATAAGAAATATCGATATTGTTCATCTTTCAGGAAAAAACTAGGCAATGCTAAAAAAAAGTAGTATCGATCATTCATAGAGTATTGATACCTAGGGTAGAAGTATCGATACTCCCCACAGAGGTATCGATACTGGGTTATTTTTCAAAAATATCGATACTGGTATCGATACTCAGGTAAGTATTGATACCCTAGCACAAAGTATCGATACTCACCTAGAGTATCGATACTACTCTACCCAATTAGCCTACATCAGTCTGGGGGTATCGATACTAGCAGATGGATATCAATACCAAAGGTTTAGTACCGATATTGAAAGGTCAATATCGGTAATTCTAAACATTTTTTGATAATTAATCCAAGGATTAAGGGATCAGATTTGAGGTACCCTATATACTCAGATTAACAGCAAATAAGACTCCAAGTGATAATTGTAATTTATATCAGAATAATAGAAACAACAATTGCCAGGATTAAATAAAACTAGCCTTGTTTGTAAACTCGGAAATGATCGGACACTCGGGTCACTTTAGTAAATGACTAGTATCGAACAATAAATTAGTTCAAATATCCTTAGGTAGTGCGCGAGGATCTTTAAACTGACTAACTAGGGCCCAGGCCCGACACTCATGAGGGGTGGTTAGTTGAGGGGTTTGTTGAACTATGTTTTGATATAACAATTTAAGGCAAAATGGTTTTTGGACTTGAATTGAATTTACAAATGTTTTTGGACTTAATTGAATTTATTAAATTTTTAAAAGGAAATCCATGGAACAAGAAAGAAGAACCAATAAAGGTGGTGTCTCTAATGGCTCATGAAGAGCCCGAGGTATCTTCTAACTTAATTGAATTTAATTCATATACGTTTGATGAGTTACAAGATGTTTTTAATAGGTTATATTCGGAGTTTGAGACCATGAACTCCAAATATAAGAAAATGATTTCAAAATTTAAAATCGAAAATGATTTTCTTTTGAAAAAAAAAATAGATTTTGAAAGCCAAAATGAAATTTTGAAAAAGGATTTAGAGCTTTCAAAAATAAAAATTGAAAGTTTTGAAAAAGAAAATTTTGATTTAAAAGTTAAGCTTGAATGCTTAACAAAAGAAAAAGAAATCAATTTAAATAATTCATTTAGTTCAATAATGACAATATGCTCACATTGTCATTATCATGGTCACAAGGAACATACTTGTCCTTTGAAGAAAGGAAAACGTTTTAAAATTAGGCAAGTATGGGTTCCGAAAGGAACACGAGGCATTGAAACTAACGTTGAAGGATTGAAAGCAATTTGGATACCAAAATCGAAATAAATGTCTCTTGTAGGTGTGTGAGAGCAATGATGATGAAAGCGATGATATTCAAGATGCTCTAGCCATGTTTTTAATTTTAGTTATTTGGTTGCTCATAGGATTTATGCATGAATGAGTTTTGATTTTAAATGATTATGCATTGTTTTCAATCTCATGTATGTTAAAAAAATGGTTATGATGAACATTTTAAATTTTTAATGATTTTTTTTTTATTTTTAGTTCATCATAATAAAATTTTGGTCAAAATTGGTTTTAATGAAAATGACATCTCTCTAACAATTGATATCAATTTTTCAAAAACTTTGATTTTACAAATTTTAAATTTTTGACCTAAATTTGAATGTTTATGCATGTTTAAATGAAAATGATATCTCTCTAACAATTGATATCAAAATTTTCAAAATGCATAACATTTTTGGAAAACTTTATGCATATGCACTTAATTTTAACAAATGGTATTGATATCAAATTTCAACAATTGGTATTGCATAAAGTATTTTAGTCTTGGATATATTGAATTTCATGTGCTACTAACACATTTGTTATTCTTTGTAGAAATTCAATTTCTTTTTAAGTGTCAAGTTCTTAAAGCTAAATTTTGATTGGAATGCATTTATTGAGGGGGAGCTTTGATTTTTCAAATGATTTTTAAATGTCCACTTACTCTCCAAAGTTTTTTGAACTTAAAAGATCGAATTATTTTTTATAACAAAAAGGGGGAGAAGTTTGGTTTGAAAAAATTCAATTTCTAAATGAAAAAGGGGAGGTTAACATTTTCATATATTTTCCAACAATTGTTAACAATTGAATCTTTTTCATTAAACAATTATTAAGGGGGAGTTTTGCCAAAAAAAAAATTTCAAATGTTTTGTTATATCAAAAAGGGGGAGATTGTTGAACTATGTTTTGATATAACAATTTAAGGCAAAATGGTTTTTGGACTTGAATTGAATTTACAAAATATTTTTGGACTTAATTGAATTTATTCAAATTTTTAAAAGGTTTCAAAAATAATTCAAAGTCCATTAAATTTGGATGTGAGCCAAAATGCAAAGGGTGTCAAAGTGCATCCATGCACCCCTGCAGTGCATCCATGTATCCCTGCAGTGCATCCATGCACCTGCACTAGTGCATCGATGCACCATGCAGTGCATCCATGCACTCAAACACCGAATGCAATTAGTGCATCGATGCATCTTTCTGTGCATCGATGCATCTTGGTTGTGCATCGATGCATCTTGGCTGTGCATCGATGCATCCTACTGTGCATCCATGCACGAAGGCTGCAACGACTAGTTTATTGAATTTAATGAAGGGGTATCGATGCACCATGATAGTGAACCGATGCACCATGTTATGGGCAGCCGTTTTAGTAGAAAAATCATCCCCAAACGGCTCCAAAACATCCCCAACGGCTATATACAACATCAAACACATTCCAAGCTATAAATACAAGCTAAGGACACTTGAAGAAGAAAGAGAACAACCATCCAAGCAATCAAACACAAGAGAAGAGTTTTTTATTCTTATTTCAACTTTCTCTTGTAAATATTTTGTTCTTGTGAGCTTAATTATTGTAAACACTACCTTAGAGAGGTTTTCTTTTACATTTCTTATCCTTTTGTAAAGGGAAAGGTTCTAGCTAATCCCGTGTAAAAGCTAGGGAAAGGTTCTAGTTTAGCCCGGAAAAACTAGCGGGTTTGTAAGGTTACTCTTTATCCTCAAAAGAAAGAACAAATTAGTGAATTTGTTGGAAAATCCTTGGTGAGGAGCTAAGGTAGTGGACGTAGACTTTGGTTAAGAAAGTTGAACCACTATAAATCGTTGTGCAATTCTCTATCTTTAATCTCCTTACTCCTAAACATAAAACCATTCCGACCCCTCTTTGCAAACCGTTCCGATTGTCGATTCGAGCTTCCGAAAATCCCAACAGTGTGTCCGATGTAGAGATTTCGGGCCTCATCCTCGATAGAGTAGAGTATGCGTGAGCTCCGAGATGTAGAACCCTGAGACGCACCATGATGTCTACCATAGAGTAAAAGTGCAGTATATGAGTATACTCACTATTGTATGAGTATGCTCACTATTGCATTTACTAGTTAGCTTGAGCATTTAATGAACACTTTTAGTAATGGCTTAGTTATTAGTGTGGCATTGGGCTAGTTAGCTCAGTGTTTGAAATTTGTTTCCTTACGCAGGTTAGTAGAGGAGCAGTCGAGGATCTTTTGTGTAGCAGTGACCCAAACCGAGTTGTATGCAGAGTACGCCTTGAGGTTATTCTGTTAGAGGGCACGTACATTTGTAGACCCCTTTTTGTATATTCGAGTAGTAACTTATTTTGAACAATGGTTTGTATATTTTGATTTATCTGAATTGGGAGCTCTTGATTAAACTATTTTACATAATTATGGTTGATTTATTTATTATGAGTATTTTCAAAAAACCATTTTAATGAAGAAATTAAAGAAATTTTTTGTTAGCCACTCAGGTGGATCTGTGGTCTTCTAATCTGTCGATTGTGTTTCGTACTAGTTTAGGGTGTTACATGGTTCATTGCTGGTGTCCCTATGATCGTCTTCGTCATCCGCGTTGCCTATGTTTTTGCCCTATGTCATTGATTGAAATCTCTAGATCACATTTGTTCAAGGTAGTTGAATTGCCGGCATGGTCCATAGCTTGTAGATTCACTTAACTAGCCCACCATAGCAAATTGAACTCGAAGCTCGAGTAAACTAAACCAAACACAACAAAAAAGTACTTGGTCGATGTTTTCACTTCGTCCAAACAATTTCCATTAAAAAGGATGCCATGGGTTCAAGCTGAAGAATTTTGTTTTATTTTTTAATTGTTATGGATTTCAGCTAAAAGAAGAAGAAGAAGAAGAAATAAAGTGATTTATTTTGAATTTTTTACTTTTTAATTGTAAACTCATACTTTCGTTAATGGGTTAACGGAAGTTAACGAATTAATAACGTAAGGGACCAAACAATTACGTAAATTATTTTCCGAAAAACCAATTACAGTCTATCAAAATATCCTTAATTAGAAAATCGGAGACTAAAATCAGTCATATGAAAACAAAGGAGACTATGACATAGTTTACCCAAAAAAGGAGTAAACTACATAAATAACCACATAACTATGGGCCTGGTGGCGAAATGATTACCATTTTTAAAATTGTGGCAGATATACCATTTAAATATTTAAATGGATTCAAAATGGCCACACGACGTTAACATTTAACGAAGGTGTTTACGTGGTAGTTAAAAATGGTATAATTAGGGCACGGGTCCTTGTAAAGTTACATATTTGCGGTGCTAGCACCCTGTTTTTTTCTTCCATTTGGTCACTACTTTTATATGATTTGTTTCCTTGGATTTTCATTTAATCCAATTTGATCCTGATTTTGTTTTAATTTGTCTAATGTCTTAACTTAAGCATTAACTTTAAAAAAATTTTATTCTAGTCATGTATTAAATTTGTAGATTAAATCCCCTAAATTTTAGAATTAATTAATTTGATCGCCAAGATTACTTCAATTCTTACTTTTTAATTAGGTCTTAATTTCAATTTAATACAGAAAAATGTTGTTTAATCGAGTACCTGCATACCGGTACCCGGTTTATTATATATATATATATATCTATATATATATTATTATATTTTTTTTATTAAATTTTTATTTATAATTCTCAAATTATTTCACTTTTTCATTTTAATTTCCTAATTTCCTAAATTTGTCACATAACATTTTAAATTCTTAAATTCTTAATTATTTCATAGTAACATTCTAAATATTTTTAAAATAATTATTTTAACTTCGAAACATTTGATATTTAATTATATTTTATTTTACTTTTTAATATTTTTTTCAATTATGTAATTTGATTTTTTAAACTTTATGTGTGAATTATATAATGTAACCTTTAAAATTTAAATTTTAGATTTTTCTATATATATTTTTAAATAATATAATTCTAAAATAAAAAAATTATAAATCGGTTACCCATGACCCGAAAATACAGGTAATCGGATGTAATGGGTCGAGACACGGTCCAAAATTTTGCTAATCGATATTTCAGATACTCAAAAACAAAGGTACCAAATTTTGAACACCCCTAGTGATAGACTTTGAAGGAGTAAAGAGAGTGACTAAACTGTAAAACGTACAAAAGATAAGGACTCAAGCGAATAAAAATGAATTCAAACATACTTTCACAATCATCTTCTTCCTCTCCTATACATACTTTGATATACATGAGTTCGCAGCTTATGCTGGGGAGTGCTCGGTGAAGTCAGATAATTTTTTTTTAATTATGAAATTATTAATGTGAGGGAGATATAATTGACATAATATAGTTAAAATAATATGATATAATTAATTTTCATATTATTAAGTTAATTGAGAATATGACAACACTTAAATCTTAAAATAAATCTAATAGTTTATTTATAATTGATTAAGATTTTATATTTTTAACTAAATTTATTGTTTTCATATTTATTTTTTAATGATTATATATATGAAATCATTAAAAATAACTTAATATTCAAATTATAAATATATATAATTAATGATAATATATATATATTATAGTTAATATTCAAATTATAATCATAGGACTATGACATGTGTCATAATTTGATTAGAGAAATAAATTTATTAAATTAAATTGAAATTAGAACCTAATTAAAAATTCAGAATTAAGTTAATCTCGGTTATCAAATTGATTAATTCTAAAATCTAGGGGATTTAATCTACAAATTTAATACATGACTAGAATAAAAGATTTTAAAGTTAATGAACACCCCCAACTCGTATCCGACCCAGATCCGAGTCTAGGTATCACATTGACTTTTCAAACGCTTTTCTTTACAAATTGGTAAACTTGCAATTTAAGAAAGTATTTACTTACATTAATTTAAAACCAAATAGGTTTACAAAACTTATAAGAGCATTTTCAATTCAAATCTATTAATACATGCCAACTATATTTACTATAACAAATGCATATAATTTAAACACATTTCTGATCTGAACTGTAAAAAGGAGAATCTGACATGTCATACTCCTCTTAGCTTCTTCTTGTTTTCGGAACTTACGTGAAACACTCACACGCTAAGTCTATGACTTAGTGAGGCATAAATAATACATTATGCATACTTCATGTTATGTCATTTCTAATTCCTATTATGCATACTTCATGTAATTGTAATACACTATAAAATATTATGCATCAAAACACAAATACAGATACATATCATTTCATTATCCTTATTATTACTCTTATCATCATCATTTAAATCCCTTTATCATATTACTCTTTCCTCTTACCATATACACATCATGTAACAATTATATAACTATACCAAAAAAAATCCCTTTATCATATTACTTTCTCTTACCATATATACACATCATGTAACAATTATATAACTATACCAAAAAACCAACCTGTCATCATGTAATTTCTGTGACACATTTCACATTACCAAACATACATATCACATATAGTGTATTTGTTATTATTCTTTGTTAGCCTATGTACACATGTGAGAACTATAGATATGTGAGTCTATTGAGGTTGTATACTATGCTGTCACCACAGCTCGTATGGGGTCCCACTAGGGGTATGAATGTCCCGAAGGACCACATGTCCCGAAGGACACTATGTCCAGAAGGACCACTATGTCCCGAAGGACCACGTAGAACCCTCGACTCTTAGCATGCCAAACTATACCTCTAGCCCTCATGACATATAACAAGGGCATTATGATTTATCATTTCATATATTCACATGTACATATCACTATTCATGATTCATATGCATATCACGTAGCTTATAACACTTCTCTTGAATTCATATGACATGTATATCACTACCATATATGTTCAATATGTTTCCATAAATCACATATACCACATAATATTTTATATCCTTTCTTATATGTTCACAATATCATATATAGTTCATATCTTTCATACAATTCCATAGTTTAGTATTGCCTAACTTAACTTATCTATATCATCATGTGTTCACATATTATAGACACTTAAACATGTATCATATAAACATATATCTTATAATACATACAAAAACATATCAACACGTATAACCATGCCTACATACAAATCATGTCATTCATATGCTTATGTTCATGACTTCATGTATTAAACTTATAGGAAATGAACTTATCGCAAGTCCAATTTCTATGTAATCCTATATCCAAATAAGATGCACTCACCTGGCCTCATAGTCAATACTGATCTCATCCTCTTCTCGATGTCTCTTACGTATCAACGTCCAAACTTGCACTTGATGGATATTACACAATCACATGGATCCATATCAGTATTCTAATCTTTTCATTCCTTAAACTAAAAGAAAGGTGATTTCATCTTTATTTAAAGTAGGCATCGGTACACTCTGTAGTGTATCGATGATCCCTTAATGTTTGTATCGATGCATTACCTATGCATAGGTACACAAATTACATTTGATGTTTTCATTTAAGGCGGTGCATCGAAACACACTTCCTGGGCATTGATACACACTGAATAATTTCGGAAATTTACCCTTGATGCATCGGTACATGTTGAATGTATACCGATAACACTAGCCCAGAATTACATTTCAAGCACGAAATTTACCTTATTTCACTTCAAACACTTTATTTCATTCCTTCACGTAGACTTAACTCATCTCTTACTTAAACTCATTAATACTCAATTACCATATCTTAAACCTCAAAATCCTATCCATATGAAATTCAAGAATTAAACTCAATTTTCAACATGTTCCAAATTCAATTCTAATGCTTTAGAATTCTTAATTCTTCTTATGACAAGTCAAAAAATCTCATCAAAACTCTAAAAACCAAAACCATATCAAAATCCATCTTTAAAACTCATTTACAAATCCCATCCTAATTCACTCATCTTATGTTTTAAGCTTATATAAGCTTTCCTTAAGCTATAACACCCAATTACTCCACCCCAACCTATAAATTCAAGGAATTAACAAGCTGAAATCAACTTACCTTTGCTTTGGCTCTCACGGTGAAGAGAAAGAAGAAGAAGAAGAAGAAGAAGAAGGGAGAGTTCTCTAGAAACTTTTCCCTCATTTCCCACATTTATATAGCCTACAAAAAGAAAGATAAAAATATTTCTTGTCAAATGACCATTTTACCCTTCTTTCTTTCAATCTTTACTAAACCATCATCAAAATATTTCTAATTAAGTCCCTAAACTTTTAACTTATTTCAAAATTAAACACAAAACTTTCAAAATTCACATTTTAGTCACTAACCCTGTTTTAGGATATTACAAATCTCCACTCCTTTTAAGAAAATTCGTCGTTGAATTTTCACTGAACATATCTTCTAATGTTCTCATATTACCTCATTTACTTAATCTTTGCTTCCTTTATTTCTTCAACTACTTTTTTCCTTTATGCATTCATTTATTGTCGCTTATCATATATACAACAAGCAGTAACCTTGATCATTTCCATTCAGAATCATGAATCAATTGCTTCATTATTAATCTCTAGTTTCCTAACCACAATAACCAAATTCTTATTTCATCACCATCTGACCCAGAACACAACCTTAAATCTTCTTCAAATGTGATTAAATATACTAATCATATTTTTCCTTTCATGTTCACATACTCTTATCCTATCACCTATACTCATCTCTGAGTACAAATCTTCATTTCATCCTCGTAATTTTGATAACCCACTCTACTTATACAGAAATTCATTCTTTATCATCCTTTGTACTTGTATTCTTTCTTTAAAACTTTTTTTAAAACATAAATACCATCCCTTGCCTACATCATATATATATGATCAAAATACACACCACATCCAGAGTCATATCATACTTTATTAACTTAACTTTATCTTTCCTTCAAATCTTATAACTCTATCACCTTTACTCTTATAACTTAAAACACTTTATATTTCATTCCTTCACATCGACATAACTCATCTACTCTTACTTAAACTCATTAATACTCAATTATCACCTCTTAAACCTCAAAATCCTATCATCCATATAAAATTCAAGAATTAAACTCAATTTTCAACATGTTCCAAATTCAATTCTAATGCTTTAGACTTCTTAATTCTTCTTATGACAAGTCAAAAATCTCATCAAAACTCTAAACCATATCAAAATTCATCTTTAAAACTCATTTTACAAATCCCATCCTAATTCACTCATCTTATTGTTTTAAGCTTATATAAGCTTTCCTTGAGCTTATATAACACCCAATTACTCCAACCCAACCTATAAATTCAAGGAATTAACAAGTTGAAATCAACTTACCTTTGCTTTGGCTCTCACTATGAAGAGAAGGAAGAGGAAGAAGAAGAAGAAGGGAGAGTTCTCTAGAAACTTTTCCCTCATTTCCCACATTTATATAGCCTACAAAAAGAAAGATAAAAATATTTCTTGTCAAATGACCATTTTACCCTTCTTTCTTTCAATCTTTACTAAACCATCCATCACAAAATGTTTCCAATTAAGTCCTTAAACTTTTAACTTATTTCAAAATTAAACACAAAAATTTTAAAATTCATATTTTAGTCACTAGCCCTGTTTTAGGATATTACAGTTAATGCTCAAATTAAGGCATTAGAAAAATTAAAAACAAAATCAGGATTATATTGGATTAAATGAAAACCCAAGGAAACAAATCATATACAAGTAACGACCAAAATGGAAGAAAACAAAGCAGGGTGTCAGGTTCGCAAATATGTAACTTTACAAGTACTCGAGCCCTAATTATACCAAATTTTTAATTGCGTCGTAAACACCTCCGTTAAATATTAACGTCATGCAACCATTTTGAACCATTTAAATAGTTCAGTGGTATATTTGTCACAATTGAATCCTTTTTTTTGGTAAACTTTATTGATAGTCCCTTTTGTTATCGGTCTGATCGACTTTGGTCACCGAAAAAATTAAGGGGAAATGGTACCTTACATTATCAGTCCGTCTAGTTTAAGTCCCTATGCTATTAATTTTGTTAATCCCTTTTTATTGTAAGTCCCTTTTGTTAAAGTCACTAACATGGCCGATGGACAAAAATCGAACGGACCAATAACGTTAGGAACTTAAATCGGACGAACTGATGGCGTTAGTGACCATTTTCCTGGTTATTAGAAAAAAACCAAAGTGTGCCTTGAGAGACCCTCTTCCTATATAGTTCATAAAAAAGATGGATCGAAAGATAACGGATGAAATTAATTATCTTCTTAAAACCTTTATATTATTATATATTTTAAAAAAAGCCATAATATCCATAATATCTGGTGGTGGAACTGCTTGATTCTGAAACTTTTGGGTAGAACAATTGGCTTTCGCGTTATGGACGAGAGAATCAGGAAAATGTGGATGCCCAAGGCTGAATACGAGTTAATAGACGTAGGGGAATGACACTACCTGGCTAAGTTTTCATCTCTAGAGGATCTCTGTTTTGCCCTGGAGGAAGGGCCTTGGATCGTATATGGACATTACTTAACAGTCTGCAAATGGTTCCCAGAATTTCACCCATCGTCTACGACGATTGACTCCACGACGATCTGGCCATCTGGGTTCATTTTCCCAATTTACGGGTCCAATATTATAACGAACGTATGCTATTTGCAATGGGAAATACCCTTGGTCGTGCTCTCAATTTCGATAGTAACACAAGCTTAGCGCCCAAGGGGAGATTTGCTCGCTTTGTGTTGAAATTGAGTTTGGCCATCATTTAGTGTCGAAGATTGAAGTAGATGATGTCTGGTATCAAATAGAATATGAGGATTTGCCAAATATTTACTTTAATTGTGGCATGTTTGGCCATAAGGACTGCACTTTGATTATTGCTCTTACAACTGCTGGTGCGTAGAAAGAAGGTAGAACATCCGGGGGGAAGATGGCAAGAACACAACCGGAGTAACTGAGGTTTGTGAACCGCTGGTAGAAAGCTCCAAATCTTCCTCCGCTGATTTTGGACCTTAGATGATTGCCCAACGCCGGAAATCTAGGAAGAACTCCAGGAATCTCGAGGATTATGCAGGGAAAGTAAGGAATCATGGGAGAGAAAAAGGTGGGTCAAGCTTCCTCAAGTAAGCTAAACCCACTTGACAAAATCCTACCCTCGTTATTAATGAGCATCATCGTTTGGAATTGTAGAGGTGCCAGTAGTAGAGAGTTTATCTGTAATGCGAAGGATGTTATTAGTGTTAGTCGGACAAAAATTTATGCTCTAGTGGAACCAAGAATTTCTGGAAGAGTCGCTGACCGTGTAACTAGGAAACTCACCCTTCCGCAGTTTCATATTGTTGATCCGGTTGGCTTCTCAGGGGGCATATAGGTTACTTGTGACGATTAACAGGTTTCACTTGTCTTTGTCCATTCATCTCTGCAGGTTGTTCACTGTATTGTCACCATAGAGAATGAAGCCCCTTTTTTATTGTCCATTATTTACGCTAGCCCCACCTTGGAATCTCGTAGACGACTTGGTCTAATCTCGTTGTGTTTGAAGGTCCAGTCTCTATTTTGTGGCTTATTATAGGTGATTTTAATGATGTGCTACTCTCATCGAAAAAGTTTGGGGGTAGCTGCCCTCTCCTCTTAGATGTCAGTTGTTTCATGACATGATAGCCAAATGTAATCTGATGGACCTGAGGTTCCAAGGTCCTTCCTTCATATGGTGAAACATGAGGAAAGGTCTGAATAGAATTCAAGCAAGGTTAGATAGAGCTCTAACCACCCCAAGCTGGCGTACTTGCTTTCCCGAAGCCCTCGTTACTCACCTTCCTCGACTTCACTCAGACCATTGCCCTTTGTTAAACCAGCTTCGCCCTATGATGGGGGTAAATAGGGGAAATCGCCCTTTCCATTTCCAAGCTATGTGGTTGAAGAAAGCAGGATTCCGTGATTTTTTTTTTTTTTTGTAATTCTTGGAGCTCCCTGAACAATGGTTTTGTGGAAAACACTATGAACTTCCCAGTAGCTCTCTCCAAATGGAACAAGGATGTCTTTGGAAACATTTTTTGTCAGAAAAAACGCCTTCGCGCGAGAATCCATGGTATTCAAAACCTATCAGCTAATATCATTCTCACCAATTTGATCTCTTAGAGGAAAGTTTGATTGCGCAGTATAGCATTCTTCTTGAGCAGGGGGAAACTCTTTGGGCTCAAAAGTCAAGAGTACAATGGCTGCAATAAGGGGACCGTAACTCTCACTTCTTCCATCTCTCAACCATAGTACTAAATTGCGGCTGCAACACAGCGTAACAATCGTATAGTAACGATTTTTAAGGTTAACGCGACGCAATATCGGCGCAACGTGATAAGGGACCGCATCATGATTGTTGCGGTCAAAAAACGTTACGTAATACTGCAACACGCTATAAATTACGCCGTAACACAACAATAAACTTTAAATTATCTGGAATATAAAATTACATGGATGAATTGTTCTAATTTAATTCTTAAAACTGGATTATAAATATATATCATTAATAATATCGTAATAGTTATGTTTAAAATTAGTTACTTAAATTTGAATTAATTAAATTATTTATTAATGTTATTTTAAAATTAAATTAATTTAAATTTAAATTGAATTTTCTTATATATAAAATTGACGTGATTAATTTTAAATTAATTTTTTATATTAACATTAAGTATCATAATATATTTTTATTTATTATTATATAAATTTTGTATAAGAGAGGAATTCACTCTATAATACTATAATAGTATATGTATTTTATCTATTTACTATGAAACTATAAAATTTTATCTAATTTATAATATAAATAATAAATAAATAAATAATATTATAAATAAAATAAAAGGAATATATTCCTTGACAAAATAAAATAAAAAAAGGATGGTGTATGCGTGTAGAGGCAGAGGCGCAAAACTGTAAATAATTGATAGACATGATTACATAATTTGGGATCTGACTAATGCAAATAAATAAATAATATTATAAATAAATTAAAAAATGAATATATTCTTTGATAGTGTGTGTAAGAGACAGAAAAAAAGTAATAGTTTATGTGATGATGATGATGATGATGATGATGACGATGATGATGATGATGATGACGTGATGATGGTGGTGGTTATGATGATCATGGTAGTGATAATGAAGGTATATACCAACCAAAATATGGACATATTTTATTCTACTATTTTTCATTGAGATCAAGGTACATCCAGATATCCTTACAATGATAATTCAGGTTTGTATAGAACAAATGCATCACAAAATATAAGAGATGATGATGATAGAACTCATAGGAGGATGGAAGAACACTTTTATGATTCATTTTCAAGTTCATCATTATATAGTTTAGCTACAAATGATAATGAAATTAGTGAATCATCTCATGGTTCTCATTCTTACCAAACAAATTCATGTTATCCACCTTACCTTGAACAAAATCCAAGTTATGGATTTTTTTGTCATCATTTATCATACGTGTTTCCTACCAATGATGTATCTTATGATGCACATAATATGATGTCTTCTTCACATGAAATAGGAAGGAATCAAAACCAAGACAATGACGAAGATGAAATTGCTTTAGATCCGCCACGCAATTCATTTTGGTGGTGAATTGTAAGATATATATTTTTTTATATTTGTAGTTATATATTTTTCTTTCTTTCTAAGTTATGTAAAATGAACATTTTTATGTTACAATATAAAAAATTTGATATGATTTTAATGATATTATTTATATGTTATTCATTAACATTATAATTGTTATTACTCATTATTCAGTATGATAACACTTTTATGGTTTATATTTGTTTTTAATAAATTTTTATCTATGAAATTAAATTTTTGTTTTCAAAATAAAATATTAAAAGAATATATTAATATTAGTATATTAAAAGACAACTGTAAAATGTATAAATATGATATTTTAGACGTATTGTGATTTTTGAGAAAGAGATCACGCCCGTGAAAGCCGCAACACGTTACGTAGCATCCGCAACATCCATAATCGCGATACCGCAACCGCATCCGTGACAAAATCCGAACTGTAATTTTATACTATGCTCTCAACTATCACTCGGAGACGGAGAAATAAGATTGAAATGCTGAAAGATTTAAATGGTAATTGGGTTACTGAACTTGACTCCCTAAACAGTTGGTCACGGGTTTTTTTCGGGATCTCTTTGTTGCTAATGATATCCCTCGTCTATCTCTCTCAAATTTAGATCGCCCAAAGTTAAGCCCCGAGATTTGTAAGATTCTGGTTAGAGACATTACTAAGGAGGAAATCAAACAAATTTTATGCTCTATGAAACCTTGGAAGGCCCCAGGTCCTTATGGGTTCCAGGCGGGGTTTTATCAGGAATTCTGGGATACACTCTACCCTGCCCTTATTTCTTTATTTCGTGGAGCTTTGGATACGGGCTCATTCCCCGTTGCATTGAATGTAACTCTACTCGTCCTTATTCCGAAATTGCAGAATCCAGAGATGATATAGCAATTTTGCCCTATAAGTTTGTGTGATGTGGCTTACAAGCTTATTACTAAAGTCTTGGTTAATAGACTACGACCATTTTTGGAAGATTTGGTAGCTCCGGTTTAGGCAAGTTTTATCCCAGGTCAGTAGGTATCAGATAATATTTTCCTAGCTTAAGAGATGATACATAAAATAAGGAGATTTAGGGGGAAGAATGGTATTTTAGCTATTAAGATTGACCTTGCACTACAACAAAACTGTTCTATAGCGACGTTTTGATCTTTGTTGGTTGGAACTTCTTTCCTTCTCCTTCTTCTTTAACTAAGTTCGGGATTCAACTCTTCCTTTTCTTATTGCAAAGAAACTGATTCTAGCTGTATTAATTTTTGTTTGTTTTAGTTAGAGTGTAGTTACTGAACAATCGAGTATGGAAAACATGGCCGAGGTTGCTGCAAATAATGCGATTTTTTCCCCTTCAAGGATTCAATTTCCTTGAGATTTCAAGGTTTTACTGTTACTGATATGTCAATATTACAATTCTATCTTTATCAATCTTTTCAGAATCACCCAAATGAAACCTCCAAAAATGTGTTCGATTTTGGGGCGTTTGTTGGAGACTTGATTGTTGAGGAAGATACCTTCTATCTTTATCAATCTTTCAGAATCACCCAAATGAAACCTCCAAAAATGTGTTCGATTTTGGGGGCGTTTGTTGGAGACTTGATTGTTGAGGAGATACAGCGAGTTCTTTTCAGGGTTTTAATTCTTAGAAACTCTTAAATATAAAAACAAAATTCTTTATTTTAGGATGATTGAGATTTAATTTTCTTGTTTATAGTGATGATATATCGTGGAGGGGCTCAACGGATTGGAAGAATGCAAGATTTGTATTGCTAATGTATAGATTTGTTGTATACTTTGGATAACTTTGCTAGTGTTTTTGGGTTAAGATTTGATGTTTTGTGGTGGAATTTCATTTTGCAGTCCCATAGAGTTGATTTAGCATATTCTTTTGTAGTAGTTTATTTTTGTAACCTGAAAGGATTTGTTTTTCTGCAATTGTTTCTGGATTTTCCAGGCATATGTGCAGATATAGCAGTGTCAAAGCATGAATACTGGTCGGCATTTGCTCCTCTTAAATTTGAAGTTGTTGTTTCTGCTGGACAAAAGGCTAAAGAGGAAGCATGGGATAGAGGCTAGTTCAATTTTTGACCATATCCATTACTCACTTCCTCTTTTTTCTTTTTGATCATTAAGTTATAGAAAGATACAGGCGGTGGTGATCCAGAAGGAGTAAAGTTGCCCAAGATCTATGATCTGACAGGAGAAGGAAATATTGAGAGCATGCTTCAGTTGAAATGGGCCTAAGGGAATTAGCATCATAAAGGTTGATTCTTTTTGTCATAAGGGAATATAAATTTAATCTTCTTTTGTTGCCTGGCTGTTGTGCATGCTTCTTCGATCTAAATTTATACGTTGTACTATGCTTAAGATATAGATTTAATCTTTGAATTCTAATTTGATCATTTTCAGTGTTATGTACTTTTCACAATTGGAAATTTCGTTCTTGATCCAGACATTAGATTTAAATTTACTAAGCCAAATTCTACTATTTACATCTGTACTTTGCGTAAATTATAGATTTAGTCCTCGTAATTTAATAATATTGTTCCTGTATAAGGACCAAATTCGTAACTTGTGCATAGTATAGGGTAATAATTATATAATTTGACCCTAGAAAATAGGTGTAGTAATACTGCCCCCTCCCCCCAGTTATGCATTGACATGAAGTCCATTTTATTATTACCTGTTTATTTCTTGCTCACTTTTGTAAAATGCCACTCTATGAAGTTATTTTTTATTCAAATTCTTCTTGTTTTCAGGTTGAAGATGCTGTTATACAAGCATTGGGCAGACAGAGACGGCTGAGTTTGCTTCATCGATCTGTCTCAGGTTTGATTAATCTATATTACGTGCAAGTCTCCCCCTCTCGGTCTTAGGAATCGACGTAGTTGGATGACTCGATTTCTCAATATTTTTAACCATGCCTTTATTTTCAATTTTTCAAGGAAGCCCTAGATTTTATTCTCTTTACCTTCAAATTTAGTTGATGTTCAGTAAAATGGAGTGAAACTAGTGTCTATACAATCCACATTTCGTCCTGAAGAAATAGTATCTCGTTTTTTTCCTTTTTAGATGTCATTATATTTTGCTAGCAGTTCTTTTCCTTTCCAGGTTGTATCTGTTGGAAATTATAT
Source organism: Hibiscus syriacus (assembly GCF_006381635.1). Classification (NCBI taxonomy): domain Eukaryota; kingdom Viridiplantae; phylum Streptophyta; class Magnoliopsida; order Malvales; family Malvaceae; genus Hibiscus; species Hibiscus syriacus. The sequence goes on along the minus strand of NW_024063485.1, from coordinate 3,085,028 downwards.
TCCGACCTGACTGAAATACTATGCTCTAGTATTTATCCTTTTACTTGTTTTTGATTCAGATTTGAAATCACCTAGTGAACTAAAGTCGATAGATGCATTTGGTAAGAGATGCAGTCTTTTTTCCTGTCGTAATGCACTATCATATCCAATAACATGCGTTCATGTAGATTTTGTGAGACCACTGGTCTCAATTGGTTTAGAAAGATTTGTTGCTGCTTTTATCCTTTTGGATTTATTTAAATAAGGTTTCTTTTTTGCCTTCCAAATGCAAAACTAAGTGAAGTGGAGGGAGAAGATGTTCTTTTCAAAGAGGTGGTTACTTTTTTAGTTCAAATATTTTACATACTAATCGTAATTGAGCCATCAAAGAAAAATATATTTTCTCGTTTTGATGATTTTTTAAGTTGTATTGGTCTCTTTGCCTTGTATTTTGTTGCTACATCATTATTAATCTATATGCACTAGCAGTCACTACAAATTCTTCCAATTATGTTGGTGGCATGACTACTCAGCCTCAAGTGGCAATAAGCGATAAAAGCGAGAGAAGCAGAGAGGATATGTAGAACTTCAAAATCAACTTGAAGCTATGAAGCAACATAATCAAGCAAAAATTCATCCTAGGTGATTTCTTAGGTTAATGTTTGTTTATTCTAGAGAACAATATTGAACTACGTTACATTTTTGTTGGATGTTTGTAAACTTGAATATTCATATTTTATGTATTTTTGTTTTGGAAGCATAATTTATTTTTAGGTTGTTATTACATACTGTTACAAGTTAAATTAGGGTAATACAAAGTAGGAACAAAACATATTGAAAATAGCAATAATGAACAATTTACGGGTTCAACGAGGAGCAACCCATTCAAACTTGCCTATGGCAACCTTTTGCAAATAGTGGCGTTTTGTATTACAAACGCCACTAAAACCAATAGCATTAGCAATGTTTGTGCAAAAAACGCCACTAAAACCAATAGCATTAGTGGCATTTGTGGCAAAAAAACGCCACTTAAATCAATAGCATTAGCGGCGTTTGTGGCAAAAAATGCCACTAAAACCAATAGCATTAGCGGCGTTTGTGCAAAAAAACGCCACTAAAACCAATAGCATTAGTGGCATTTGTGACAAAAAAACGCCACTTAAATCAATAACATTAGCGGCGTTTGTGGCAAAAAATGCCACTAAAACCAATAGCATTAGCGGCGTTTGTGGTAAAAAAACGCCACTAAAATCAATAGCATTAGCGGCATTTGTTGTAAAAAATGCCACTAAAACCAATAGCATTAGCGCGTTTGTGGTGAAAAACGCCACTAAAGGTAAGAGAATTAGCGGCGTTTTTGGCCACAAACGCCACAATCTTTTACGGCGCTTGTTTTAGCGACGCTTCTTGTGGTGCTCATACTAACGCCGGTAGTGTTTTTAGCGGCGCTTAAAAACGCCGTTGCAGGACTAAAAAAACGCCGCTAAAAACCTATTTTGTTGTGTTAATATTTTGCGTTTGGAGCTCCATGTTGTCAGTGCTTTGGAACAGCGAGAAGACGAACTTTTTCAGCCCTTCTAGAGGCTTACGACAATGCGATCCTATTTCTCCGTATCTCTTTGTGTTTTGCATGGATCGCCTTAGTCAATTGATTCAACAAGACGTTGAAAATAGTACTTGGAAACCGATCAAATTGGGCAAGGATGGTCCTCGGATCTCTCATCTATTTTTTTGATGATCTATTCTTATTTGGTATGGCCAATGAAGATCAATCTAATGTTTTCAAATCTATTTTGGATCAATTTTGCGTTGCTTCAGGAGCAAAAGTGAATTTCGAGAAGTCGAAGTTCTTCATATCTCCAAAAGCTTGCTCAAATGCTAGCCGAAGGTTTGGCCAAATTCTAAATTTAGGTGCTACTTTGAATTTGAAAAAATATCTTAAAGTTCCCCTCATTCATGGTTGGATTACCAAAGCAACCTATAGCGAGATTGTGAATAAAGTGCATCTAAGGCTTAACGGGTGGGAAGAGAGGCATTTGTCTATGGCAGGAAGAGCCACGCTTGTGCGGTCGTGACGTCTGCGGTGCCAACATATATGATGTTAACTTCTCAATTGCCTATGAATACCTATCAAAGTCTTGATCGAGCCAATCGTAGGTTCTTATGGGCTGGTGATTATGAAAAATGTTCCCCTCATTTGGTAGCTTGGGATATCATTTGTCGACCGAAAAGTGGTGGTGGAATTGGTTTTTTCCAGATGAGACACCACAACTATGTTTTACTTCAAAAAAATGGCTTGGCGCTTCATGTATCATCTGGAAAGGCAATGGGTCAAAGTGTTCTAGGCTATATATGGTGTTGACGAATATCCAATTGACTTTTGTCATGGAGCACGACCTTGAAGCCAAGTCCAACATCATCCAGCCCACATCCGCACGCACTAAGGCACGTTGAGGCCCATATACATCAAGCAACAAACCAAGTCTTCCCCAAAGCACGCCAAGAGACGTGCCAAGCCCACGCCAGAATGGGATGAAGCCGAACACAACATGATTTGGGCCCTCCCAAAGCCAAATATGGCCCCCTCTAAGAAAAGGGACAAAGCTACCATCCTTGTTCAAGTAGGACTCAACCTTTACAGTTTTAACTAACTTAGGGAAGTACTTTTAGTTAGAAAAAGTAGACTTAGCCATTAACTCATAGGAGATTTTCACTATAAAAGGGGCCTCCCTACCCCATTGTATTCATTCATTCTTTTCTATTGGAAATAAGACTAACCCGGCTTCCAAGCCAAATACTCTCGTGCATCTCTTATTTCCATTCATACTCTTTTGTTCTTACGTTTGCAACAACTTAAGCAACCAAACTTAAGCTTTAAGGCGCCTTAGCGCCTAACAACTGAGCAAAGCGACTAAGGGTCGCACAGACCAGCTAGCCTACACTCTAGCCCCATGTCAAGTTGTACCAGAGCTAGTTTTGTAACCAGACGAGATGGCTACCCAAAGTAGCGAACCAGTAGCACTTGAAGGCATCGAGACTCGCAACCCAGAGAAGAAGCGAGAACATCGAAGGACATGCTCGCATCGCTCCAAGGCAAGATCACTAGACTTGAGGACTCTGCGAGAGAGACCAATGAGGTTTTGGATCTGTTATAATCCATCGATCTTGAGAAGTTGGGATCACTAGATCTCGAGAAGTTTGAAGCCTTGGAGCATATCCAGGAGGATGTGCAAGCGACACTCAATGGATTTGATTCGAAGAGTTCTCAACAAGAAGATGTTGTTGATGCCCAAATACTTGCTCTAAGACAAGAGGTCGAAGAACTCAATAGTAAAGGTTCCAGGACTGAAGTCAAAGATCATAAGAAGGAGATTGAGCAACTCAAGACCAAGGTGGCCTTGTGTAAGGTTGTCGTGGCTGGAAACATGATGACCAGCACCCCCAAGGGTCGAGCTGAAGTCCCTAAGCCAGAAAAATTTAAGGGGACTAGATCGGCCAAAGACGTGGAAAACTTCATGTGGGACATGGATCAATACTTCCGAGCTATGGGCATCGAGAATGATACTGAAAAGGTAAATATTGCCTCTGTTTACCTAACGATTTACCCTCTTATGGTGGCGATGCAAGTGTCGAGATGAAACGAGACGGCAACACCATAAGGACTTGGGCAGAGTTCCAGACTGAATTTAAAGAACAATTCTACCCCCACCATGCTGAGAACGAGGCACGATCAAAACTAAGGCGTCTTAGGCATGAAGGCTCACTGAAAGAGCACGTTCGACAATTTGTCGAGTTAAGCCTTCAAGTCCTAAGTTTAAGTGAAGAGGACGGGTTATTCGCCTTTATGGATGGGCTATAGCCTTAGGCAAAGAACGAGCTAGAACGTCGAGGAGTCAAGGATCTCACCAAAGCATTGACTACCGTCGAGTCACTCATAGAACTTGGGGTTGGAAAGTATGACTCCTCTAAATCAAAATACAAAGCCAAAGGCGGAGATAAGGAGAAGCCATTCAAAGGTAAATCGGACAAAGAACCAAGTGGTCCTGGAAAGCCATCAAATAACATAACCCAACAAGGGGAAAAACAAGAAAAACAACCCATCCAATGCTATAATTGCAAGGGGCTGGGACACTTGGCTAGAGAATGCCCTCAAAAGAATCTACTTTCTGCCATTGAAGGAACCGATGATGAAGAAGAAGAAGCCAAGACTTTTAAACTTGGATCCATCATCAGTACCATGGAAGTCAATAAGGGTCGAAAGAAAAAGGGACTCATGTTCGTGGACATCTCCATAAAGGGGCAGAAACTAATGCACTTGTGGACACCAGAGCCTCACAACTATTTATATCCAACCAAATTACAAGTAAGCTTGCCCTTCGCATAGACAATGTGAATGGCTACATCAAAATCGTGAATGCCGAAGAGTTTCCAATCACATGAATATCTAAAGGAGTTGAACTCAACATCAGAAGCTGGACCGGTAAAGAAGTCATCAAAGTAATTCCCCTTGATGATTTCGATATGGTACTCGGGTTCAGTTTTCTCGATAAGATCAATGCCTTTTCAGTCCCCTTTACTAAATGTCTATGTATCTTGGACCCAAAGCATCAATGCATTGTCCCAATTAATCAAGGACCCGGGGTTGGAGCCAAGATCATATCCGCAATACAATTCTCCAAAGTTGTGCACAAGAAAGAGCCGACATTCTTGGCAACATTAGTAGGCGAGACCCAAATTGCAACCAAAGAAGTCCCACGAGAAGTATGACAACTATTGACCAACTTCAAGGAGATAATGCCTCCCAAACTTCCCAAGATGTTACCCCCAAAAAGGGAAGTTGATCATAAGATAGAACTCCTGCCAAACACAAAACCACCTGCCAAAGTTCCCTATCGAATGGCTCTACCAGAATTAGAAGAGTTGAGCAGACAATTGAAGGAACTCCTCGATGCCAGTTACATCAGGCCTTTCTAGGCACCATGTGGAGCACCGGTATTGTTTCAAAAGAAACATGACGGAACCCTCCAAATGTGCATAGACTACTGAGCCCTAAACAAGTTCATCATGAAAAACAAGTATCAATCCCCCTCATTGCAGACTTGTTTGATCAAATTGGTGACACAAGGTGGTTCACCAAGCTAGATCTGAGGTCAGGATACTACCAAGTCAGAATTGTCGAAGGAGACGAACCAAAGACAGCATGTGTCGCACGTTACGACTCCTACGAATTCCTCGTGATGCCCTTTGGCCTTACAAACGCCAACAACTTTTTCCACCCTCATGAATAAGGTATTACAACCTTTTCTCGATCAATTTGTTGTTGTCTACTTGGATGACATCGTGATATATAGTAAGATACTAGAGGAGCATATCCAACATCTGAGGCAAGTGTTCCAAGTTTTACGAGAAAACGGGTTATACGTCAAGGAAGAGAAATGCTCATTTTCCCAAAAGAATGTCCCCTTCCTAGGCCACATCATAGGAGGGGGCAAGATCCAAATGGATAAGGACAAGATCAAGGTCATTGAAGATTGGAAGCCCCCAACCAAGGTAATTGAACTAAAATCCTTTTTAAGATTAGCCAATTACTATCGAAGATTTGTCAAATACTACTCCAAGATCGCCACACCCTTAACCAAATTACTTAAGAAAAACAAGCCTTGGGTCTAGGATCATACATTCCAAGAGGCCTTTGGCAAGATTAAACTCCTTCTATTGAGCGAGCCAGTGTTGTGCCTATCGAACTACCGTAAACCTTTCGAGGTTTATACTGACACATCCGACGTTGCCATTGGGGGAGTCCTTATGCAAGATGGACATCCCATTGCCTATGAAAGTCGGAAACTCAACGAGACTGAAAAAGATACTCATTCCATGAAAAAGAGATGAATGATGTAATACATTGCTTACGCTTATGGAGATACTATGTACTCGGATCAAAATTCATAGTGTTCACCGATAACATCGCGAACAGCTACTTCCTGACCCAAAACAAGTTATCCCCCAAACAAGCTTGTTGGCAAGAATTCATTGCCGAATTTGATTTCTTCATGGAACACAAGTCCGGTAAAATAAATTGTGTCACCGATACCTTAAGACAAAGGTACAACATCGAAGTCATTAGCTCACCGAAGGGACAAGTGTTGGAACGCATAAAGGACGGGCTATCGCATGACCAAGAAGCCAAATCTCTAATAGAATACACCAAAGAAGGCAAAACTAGAAGATTTGGCTTGAGAGAGATCTATTATATACCCATGGGCATCGCATCTATGTTCCCAAGTATGGAAAGCTACGCAAGGAACTCCTTATGAAATGCCACGATTCTAAGTGGGCAGAACATCCAAGGACCTATCGAACAATGACCCTGTTAAACGAGCATTATTACTAGTCGCACATGAATGAAGACGTAGAGGCCTACGTGAAAACATGCCTTGTGTGCCAACAAGAAAAGATAGAACTAAAGAAATCAGCAGGATTGCTACAACCTTTGCCCATTCCCAAGCGACCATGGGAAAACATCTCAATGGACTTCATCGTTGGACTCCCACACTCAGAGGGACTATCAAGCATCATGGTTATAGTTGATAGATTCTCCAAGTATGAAATATTCATCCCTGCGTCTAAAGTATGCCCAAGGAAGCAGCCCGCTTATTCCTTAAACATGTGGTAAAGTACTTGGGTGTTCCAAAGACAATCATCAGCGATCGCGATACCCGATTCACGGGCCGGTTTTGGACCGAGCTATTCAAATTGATGTTGACAAGCCTAAACTTTCCAACTATAGTCCACCCACAAACCGACGGGAAAACTAAAAGAGTAAATGGACTCTTAGAAATTTATCATAGGCACTACGTAAGTGCTACCCAAAGCGACTGGTCAAAGCTTTTGGACGTGGTACAATTTTCCTACAATTTGAAAAAGAGCGAAGCCACCAACCAAAGCCCGTTCAAGATTGTAAACGGACAGAAACCGCTCATACCTAACACGGTTATAGCTAGGTACAGAGGACCTAATCCATCCACTTATCAATTACCAAGGAATGGCAAGGGAACTACGAGTTAGCCCGAGCCTGCGTACATAAAGCGGGGAAACGTACCAAGAAATGGGCAAACAAAAATTGCAGGGACGTAAACTTCCAAGAAGGTGACCTTGTCCTTGCCAAACTCACAAACATCTTGCGCAACCAAGATAGACATAAAGGGTTGGTGCGAAGATACGAAGGACCATTCAAGATCAAGAAACGAATAGGCACCATGGCCTATAAGTTAGACTTGCCACAAACCATCCGGGCTCACCCTGTGTTACATGTGAGCCTACTCAAGCCCTTTCATCCAAACAAGGATGATACCAACCGAAGTATTTCTCATCGAGATCCAGCCGGAATAAAAGCCTCCTACGAAAGGGAAGTCGAAGTGATCCACGCTGAAAGAGTCGTTCACTGAGTGGGGCACAAACCAAGACACGAATATCTGGTTCAATGGAAAGGGCTCCCCGAAAGCGAAGGGAGTTGGGAACCTACCGAAGCCTTATGGAAATTCAGAGACAGAATTGAGCAATTTCAAGCAAGCCAATCGATGAGGGCATCGCTAGAACTAGTGGGGGGAGAATGTCACGGACCACTACCTTGAAGTCAAGTCCAACATCATCCAGTCTGCATCGTACCAAGGCACTTTGAGGCCTAGATGCATCAAGCAACAAACCAAGTCTGCCCCAAAACACACCAAGAGACATGCCTTGCCAGCGCCAGAATGGGATGAGGCCGAACACAACATGATTTGGGCCCTCCGAAAGCCAAATCTGGGCCCCTCTAAGAAAAGGGACAAAGCTACCATCCTTGTTCAAGTAGGACTCAACCTTTAGAGTTTTAACTAACGTAGGGAAGTACTTTTAGTTAGAATAGAAGTAGACTTAGCCATTAACTCATAGGAGATTTTCACTATAAAAGGGGCCTCCCCACCCCATTGTATTCATTCATTCTTTTCTATTGGAAATAAGACTAACCTGGCTTCCAAGCCAAATACTCTCATGCATCTCTTATTTCTGTTCATACTCTTTTGTTCTTACGTTCGCAACAACTTAAGCAACCAAACTTAAGCTTTAAGGTTGCCTTAGAGCCCAACAACCGAGCAAAGTGATTAAGGGCCGCACGGACCAGCTAGCCTACACTCTAGCCCCGTGTCACTTTGCGCTTAATCACCATGACAAGACGATTTCCTGGTCTCACACCTGTAAAAGTCTTCTTTATGGTCTAAGATGTATAGCTAGTGGGTTGATCAAATGGATTGGCAACGGTGAGAAAACTTTACTTTTGGAATGATAACTGGTTGGGGAAGCCTCTTGTACAGTACCCTGATGTTTTGTTATCTATTGCGGATAATTCAACAAAAGTCTCAGAGTTTATTACGGCCAATGGTAAGTGCGATTTAGAACGTGTTTTTGCTGAACACCCCATGGAAAAGCGAATAAAGTTATGAGTTATCCCTTACCAACAGTTTCAACTTTACATTATTCTTATATTTGGGGCCTTTCTACAAATGGTGAGTTTAGTACGAGATCAGCGTACCTGGCCCTTCTTGCCGAGGATTATGGTGAAATTGGTACGGGTTTCTCATGGATATGGAACTTATCTATCCCTCCCAAATGGCAATTTTTCGTGTGGCTTGTATGGCGTAATCGACTGCTCACTAATGCAAGAGTAGCGTCCTGGAATCAAAATATTTCTCCTGGGTGCTTTTCTTGCAGAGGTGCTGCTGAAGATTTGATTCACATATTGAGGGACTGTTCTGTTGCTCGAAAATTTTGGAACTATTATTTTCGAGACTCTCCCTCACAGGACTTCTTATCGCAAAATTTAGAGACGTGGTCAGTTGAAAATCTTGACAAATCTAAACATTTGAAGGAGTACATCGCTGGTTTTGCAGCAACTTTGTGGAAGCTCTGGACATATCCGTGTGTTAGGACCTTCGACCAAAATGGTGTAGCGTCGGATGAACTTGGCATGTGGCGAAGAATTATTGTAGCGACAAAAGAGGTGTTGTTGACTTACAAAAAATTATCCACGGCCCCTAAGGATTAGTTTATGGTGACTTGGAAGGCTTCAAGGGATGGCATCATTAAGTTAAACACTGATGGTGCGAGTCAAGGGAACCCAGGTCTAGCGGGAGCTGGTGGAAGTTTTCGCAATGCTAGTGGCGAATGGATTATGGGATTTTCAGCGCTTGTCGGGATCTGCACTAGCATGGCATCCGAACTTCAAGCGATTCGCATGGGTTTGATGATCGCATGGGATAAGGGTTTCCGAGCTATTGAATGTGAAGTTGATGCACGATTAGCTCTTCTTCTTATTGATTCGGGATGTATAGATACTCTCCCGTGGGGATCTATCATAGCAGATATTCGTAATCTCAAGAATCGCAGCTGGTCTCTCACATTTCTCCATACGTATCGCGAGGGAAACTTTTGCGCTGACATACTTTCGAAGATGGGTTGCTGTCTTGACGAAGAGCTTGTTATCTTCGAACATCCGCCCACAGAAGTGGTTCCGTTTCTTAATGCAGACTGTATAGGAGTCTCCTTCCCATGAGTGCATAAGATAGCATAAGCAAGTTTTTTTTTTTCTTTCGTTCCCCTTTGTAACCAAAAAAGAAAATCTGTTAGTCTTTTAATATTTTTTTATATTACAAATCTTTTATTTTTTTTAAATTTCTATAGAACGTTTTACATAATTTTTTTTATTTAAATTCTTTATGTGTTGAAAATTTTGAATTTTCTGTTTTTTCAAATATTTAAAGTCGTCATTTAATCCAATCATTATCATAACACCAATCCAAATAATTTACAATTTTATTTTTCCTTCTATTTCTTTACCACTACATATTTTATTAATGAATATTATTAACGTTTTGAATGAAAGAAAATATTGTATTCATATTTTTTTAAATAATGATTCTTGGTTCATTGGTGGAGAACTAATATATAAATTCTATTAGACACATGTTTGACCCTTAATAGAGTGGTTCTTAATTATTATATTTAAAGATTATATAAAATATAAAAATATCATTATAATAAGAATTCTAGTAATATTTTAATTTTTTCTATTGAATTGATGCATAATTAATCGATGATACATTGATACTAACTCAATCGAACTGTTTGATAATATAATTTTAGCTTTATCAATCAACCGAGAAACTTTAACAGGATTGAATTGATCTTTTAAAAATTTGTGGTGGAAGCAACCGAAAATAAAATTTTTACACAACGATTTTAGAGTGGTTCTACTTCTAAGCCAAGTCTATATCCACTACCTTAGGATCCACACTAAGGATTTCTAAAATCCACTAGATTTGATAACCTTTGAGGACAAAGTGTAACCTTACAACAATACACAATGTTTATACCCCAAAACCTTACTTACACTATCTCCACAAGAGGAATTACAAATAAAACAAACAATTGAGAAAACCTAACCTCACAAGGCAAATATGTTTGCACAATTTAAGCACTCGACCAAATCACACCTGAACAAAATAAACAATATAGCTCACAAGTGTGTTACAATGGAAAGATTGAAAAGTAAAGAACAAAACACTTCTTTGATGTTGGTATATTTGTTTAATATGGTTTTAGTTGACCTTGGGATGCTTTGACCTTCAATTTATACTTTCTCCATCAATTCTAGCCATTTGGAGCCGTTAGGGACCAATATAGTTGTTACCTACAACCAAAAACAACATTTAATGCAAGGGATTGATCTTTGGTGAAAGTGGTCGTTTCTTTTTCAAATAATTTGATCGTTTCAAGAAAGAGATCGATCTTTTAGAGGAATGGATCGATCCTTTTCATCGAGGGATCGATCATTTTGGTGAAGGGATTTACCTTTTCCTCAAGGGATTGATCCTTTAGTGAAAGGGATTGATCCAAAACTTACAGGAATATAAGGGATTGATCCTTTTTTAAGGGAGTTGATCCTTTGAGCAAAAAAAATGCTTGGAAATCCAACTTTGAAGCGTGAAAATGATCGAGCATGTTTTTGAAAAGGTTCGACTAAGTTGGAAAACATTTAAAACATTTTTCAAATTAATTTGGACTTTGAATTATTTTTTATAAATTTTTGACAAATTCGATTAAGTTCAAAATCAATTTTACAAATTATTGTTACATCAAAATCTTAATTCAACAATCTCTTCCTTTTTGATATAACAAAACTCTTTGAAAAATTATTTTTTGAATAATGCTCTTCTTTAAAAATAATAATAAATTTTTTTGTGAATTTGTGAAAAAATTTAAACTCTAATTTTAATTTTTGAAAAATATTCATTTTTCATTTTATACTTACTTCTCCCCTTTTTTGTTATATAAAAAATAATTCAACAATGTTAGTATCATATAATAAAGTAGATAAAGTAAAAAAATAAAGCTAGAATCAAATAAACACATGCATAACTAATATATGAAGCATCATAGCATAAATAGATAAATCCATATAAAATATAAAGTACAAGTCATAAATATCCAAATAACCAAATAAAAACATAAGTACCAAATACCAAATAAAACATCAAAGGTCCAAGTGACATAAATGTAGCAAGTTATAATAATATGAAAATGATATGACATATATGCATTCGCACTAAGACGAATATGAATGAGGGAAAGAAAATTCATCGAGCTGACGTTGGATCGTTTGAACCTTCTCAATCATACGAGCCTCAATAACATCCTGACGATGCTCAATCACATCAAAGTGGGAGTCAACATGGGCTCAGAGACAACCGATAGACTGAAGCATCCTCTCTTCAAAGTCTCGAAAGAAATCCGTAGGAGGTGTCGAGTCTACATGAGTCGCTCTCTTGGACTCATGCTCTCCGTGGCGACTACAAACCTAACGTATGGATCCCTTGGGCTCCTCCATGTATTTGATCTTTGCCATAGTGTCGCGATCAATGGTCCTCTCATCGAAAGGGAATGTATTGGCCTCATAAGAAGTGTCGATACCTAGAAACTAGAACAAATGAAAAAGGTGCATCTCATACACAAGATTTGGTTGATATTTTTACTTGATCATACTCACAATGTCATTGAAGATCATGTTATCTAGGTAAATATTGTGACCTTGTTGAATGCAATACATCCAATAATAGTAACTCTTGTGGCCGATAGAAAATTTCGTGCCACAAGCACAAATACAATGGGTGATGATAAGATGAAACAAGCAGTCGTAAAGGGAGAAAATGGTAGCTCTATTATTTTTAAGATGAATATCGGGAGGAAAAATGATCTTTTTCATTTTCATCGTCGATAAGAATAAGGTCAAAATATTGGGTGTGAAGTTAGCAATGATGGTAATGGTATTACCCATAAGATATGAAACAATGGTCTAAAAAGGGGTGTCATCTTGAGTAGTGATTGACACACGAGCATTAGAATAAAAAGATCAATTTAAAAAAATTGAAAATTTATGGTTTTGAAAAATTCTTACCCAAATGTGACGATTCTTCAAAAAATGAAGAATGATTCATTGAGAGGATGAAGGAATATTGATTTGTTTCACAAAACCCATTTGAAAACGATCTGGTTTGAAGATTTTTTATGAAATTCAAAGTTTGGGAGGTTTTGGGTGTTTTTGCTTCGAAATATGGCTTGGTGAAGGAAATATGAAACATACTTAAAAGGGCTCCCTAGACTATTTTGGCCAAAAGGGATCGATCCATCACAAAAATGGATCAATCCTTTTAAAAAATGGATTGATTTTTTTTTTCTGGAAAATACAAGGGATTTATCCTTTATACAAAGGGATCAATATTTTTTCTGAAAAGTTGTAATTTTATTTCAAGGATCAAATTGTATGACACTTAACTCAAATTAAATGCAACCTAAGTCACATTATTGATAGAAAATTAATTTCAATGACTTAGAGGATACTAAATGTGCATGAATATCAACTTGAAACATCAAATTATGCAAATTTTTACTATTGATTAATTTAGTCCATATTTTGCACAACTAAAGTTCAAATCAAGTCACAAAAATATACAATGGCTCTAAAGATCCTAAACATACATATTTTCAATTTTGCTACATTTAAACATCATATTCTCAAAATCAACATATATGATCAATACAAAGCATAAAGAACATGAATTCATAACAACAATCAACATTACAAATTTAAGGTAGAAAAATCATCATATAAGCATATTAAGCCAAAATTAAAACTAATACAAAAATTACTCCCTAACTAATTGTAATTAAGCACTATGTGGAGACACTCAATCATGCATATAATCATATAAAAGCATAAAATTGCATGAAATTAAAACTTGTTACAACTTGAATTAAGGTTGATTTCTTAGGTCACCCTTTCTTCAAGTGTCCTTCCTTAATGTGTTTTAGAGCTCTCAAATAGCTCGACTTTGCTCACAATAGACAATTATACAAATTTTGGTACCCAAAACTTTTTGGGTCCATTGCATTAGTTTCAAACAATTTAGTCACTTTAGGTATCCATGGAAATATGATGTCTTTATTTTTAATAGCAATGAGTCCTTTAGGGAGCCATATACTCTTAATCATTTTTCATTTATAAAATTTAGGGGAATAAATATGTCTATTATAAAAGCTATTTTTGAAAAAAAAAATGATTTGGAGAAATCTCCTCTTTCAAATTAATTTTAGATAATTTTTTTTCAAAATTAGCTTTTTCTTTCTCAATATCATCTATTTTCTTTTGATGATCCTTATGAACATTGAAAAGAAATTTTGCAAGTCTAGATACATTTTCTCAAAATTATTTAATTTTTCTTACAAATCATTGACTTTGCTTTCATGTTCACTATTAGCCTTAGAAAGTGAGTCATTTTTAATTTTTAATTTTGATGAATCTTTTTGTGTTTTGAAATCATGACTTCATATTCTAACACTAATTCATCATAGACATCTTGTAACTCATCAAATGCATATGAATTTGAATTATATAAGTTAGAGGATACCTTTGAATCTAATTGGATATCCATGTGGCAAAGGTTGGCTACTTCATCATTTGTGATGTCTTCATCACTCCATGTAGCAACAAAAGCCTTCTTCTCTGGCTTACTTGATCTCGTCTTCTTTAATTGGGGACAATCATACTTCACATGTCCCGATTTTTGGCGATTGTAGCATATGAGAAGATTCTTCTTCTTCTTCGATTCATGTTTCGTCTCTTTATCTTTGGACGACATGAACTATTTAAATCTCTTGAAGAGCTTGGCATCTCTTCATCTTCTTCATCTTCCTCTTCATTGGAGTTGCATTCTTTGTATGTAGAGGATCTTAAAGCAACACCAACTTGCTTTTATTTTCTTTCTTTTCTTCTTATTACTCCTCTTCTTTCACCATCAACTCATTATTGAGCAAAGACCTTCTCAAGGTTGTTAAACCTTCAATAGAAACCTGCTCATATACCAATGGTTAGCTTTATCGATTAACCGAAAAATGCCAAAAGGAGGTTAATTTTCCTTTAAAGTTTTGTTGTGGAAACAATCTAAAATAAACTTTTCACAACTATTTTAGGGTGATTTTACTTCTAAACCAAGTCTACATCCACTACCTTAGCATCCACCGCTAAGGATTTCTCAAATCTGCTAGATTTTCTAACCCTTTGAGGACAAGGTGTTACCTTACAACAATACACAAAATTTGTACCCCAAAACATTACTTACACTCTCCACAAGAAGAATTACAAATAAAGCAAACAATTGAGAAAACCTTATAAGGAAAATATATTTGCATAATTTAAGCACCCACCCAAATCACACTTAAGCGAAATAAACAATGTAGCTCACAAGTGTGTTACAATGAAAAGATTGAAAAATAAAGCACAAAGCATTTCTTTGATGTTGGTATATTTGTTCAATATGGTTATAGTTGATCTTGGGATGCTTTGACCTTCAATTTATATCTTCTTTATCAATTCTAGCCGTTGGGGACCATTATATTTGTTACCTACAATCAAAAATAACATTTAATGCGCAAGAGATCTATCATTTGGTGAATGATATCAAAAAAATTTCAAATAATTCGATCGTATCAAGAAAGATATCGATCAGTTAGGGAAAGAGATTAATCATTTTCGTCGAGGGATCGATCCTTTAGTAAAATAGATCGATCCAAAACTTACTAGAATCGAAGGGATCAATCCTTTTTAAGGGGATCGGTCCCTTTGACTAAATGATTCGTTCTTTTACTAAGGGATCAATCCTTTGAGTCAAAAATGCTTAGAAACTCGAATTTAGAGCATGAAAAACAATCAAATATGTTTTTGAAAAGGTTCGACTAAGTTGGAAAACATTTAAAACATATTTTTCAAGTTCATTCGGACTTTGAATTATTTTTTATAAATTTTTAACAAATTTGATTAAGGTCAAAATCAATTTTATAAATTATTGTTATATCAAAATCTTAATTCATCAATAATATAGTTAAATACCAACTATTTTCAAACTAAGTTAACTTTAATGTTATGATACTACAAACTTTGAGTAAAAAACCTTTTTGGTTTTACATGAATTTAGGATCGTTAGATGAGTAAAAATAAATGATTGAGATCCATTCATTATTTTTTTTAATAAATATCTCTTCATTTTCTACTATTAATATCATTCGTCTATTTTAACTCATCAAAAGAACTTTTTGAACTCAAAAAACCATTTAAGAATATTATTAATTGAGAGACAACCGTGAAAGACCATGCTAGCTATCGAAAAATAAAGTATTTCCAAAAGTAATAAAGCAAATAAACCAAAGAAGTTCAAGCTAACTGCATAAATAAATGAGAAAATAAAGAATTAAAAAACTTAAAATCGGCTAGGCACTTCCCCTTCTCTTGATGAGGCAGCGAACGACCATTAGGGAAACACGAAGAGAAATTAGATCCTTAGGAACATGAGCAGACATAGAATGCCCTCCCAGCTACAGTAACTCGAAGCATCCTCTATCCTCTGTCGTTTGAACTATCACATTGTGGGGAGCCTCCGCCACCCAAAACCTATCTTCAGTTCCAGACGACAAATGCTTTGCCAAAATTTAAGCCATGGCGTTCCCAGAGCATAGAATATATTAGTCCCACTACATGCAAGGTAGTTACCAGTCATTTATCATCCCATATCCAAGCCCCAATTTTAAAAATATTTGGTTTGTTCCCTACTAATTTATGGATAATCGATTGGAATCCCCTTCAATAACCACCTAGGAGAAGCCAAGATCCTTGGAGAATTGAAGCGCATGAATGGTAGCGATGGCCTCAGTTGTAAATACAGAGGTATCACATCAAATCTTTTGTCTATCAGCTCCAAAAATGTGACCCTCGTTATTCCTTATCACTACCCTGGACCAAGCTTCCTTATCTTTGTGTGAGAAACTAGCGTCAAAGTTCACCTTCACTTTCGGTGCAACCAGAGGAGTCCATCAAACCTTTTCCAAAGATGGGGGTGGTTGAACATGAGCGTTGACTTTCACATATTCCTTACAATGCAATGGGCTTGGATGAAAGTAGTAAGTTCCCCACACGTTGTGTTTTCGGCTTCATGATAGAATTTTTTTTGGGGCAAACCAAATTACCCAAATAGTAGTCAGGACATCACCCTGCTTGCCGGTAGGATAGTGATCAAATAACCAGCTCAACAATTCCTTCACAGTTCATTGAAAACCATAGACTAACCATTGGATCCTAGATCCCTCCACACTTCACTTGCTGCATAACACTCACGAATCACATGTTCACATGATTCACTTAAAATCGGACACCAAGGACAGTGAGGGTTCCAAGTAACACATTTTTGGTACAGATTCGACATGGTTGGGACGAGGTTGTGTAAAATCTCCAAACTTGATTTTTATTTTCCTCTGACAATCGCTCTCCTAAATTCTTTTATAATAGATTAATGAATAATTCGCTCCATTAGGATTATCTAACAACCTGTAAGCACTCTTAACCGTATACAAGCCTATTTTCTCCTCACTCCACACAATATAATTCTCCATTATAGACGAAGGGAGATGAATTTCTAAAAGCAAATTTGCTTCTCTCTTAGAAAATATACTTTGAATTAACCCTTTATTCCAGACATTCCCATGCTCCACAATCAAGTCAGACACTAGCCCAACTGGCTCCGAGCGAGGGGAAGATACACACACTGGTGGTAGTAATGGTAACCAGAATTTGTTTCAGAAAAAAGATTAAAGAACCTGATCCCACTCTCCATTGAAGTCCCTTTTCCCATAACCCACAAGCACTCCAAATACTACGCCGCACATATGAAGGTTGGGACCCCAGCTTAGTGTGCATGAAATATGTCATAGGATAATATTTTGCTCTAATTATCCTACTCGCAAGCGAAGAAATGGAAGTGATCAAGCGCTATCCTTGCTTTGCCAATGAAGACGCATTGAACTTGGCCATGTCACGAAACCTCAAACCTTTTTTACTCTTTCAACTCGCACAGATTTTTCCATGAGCACCAGTGTATCCCATGTTTGTTTTCTGATTTTATCTATCAAAACCAAGCCATTAGACCTTCCAGCTCATATCAAAGATTTTTAGGGTGTGTTTGGTTCACGGAATGTAAGATTACCAGTGGGAATAAAAGATTACCGGAGAATAGGATTACTGGGAATGTTGTATTTTGTGTTTGGTTGGTTTAGCAGGAATGTAAGATTACCGTGCTTGGTTAAAGGAATAAAAGATTATTGGAATGTATATTTGACCAAATTGTCCTTATTAATATATTTGTATAATATTACAAATTGCAAAATATTTATATATTTTCTTTAAAAAATTAAATTCATAATATTTATATAATTTTTTTTACAAAATTAAAAATATAAAAAAGGTTTAATGAAAGGGTAAAAAACAATTTAACCCCTGAACTTCATATAAAATTTTAATTATAGACTTTTTTGTAAATCTAAAATAATTTAAGGATAAATTTGTAATTTAACCTTCGTAGAATTTTTATTATTCAATGACAGAAGAATGATATTTTTGAAAAAAAATAAAAAATTAAGGGCATTTTAGTCCAAAATGCCGGTAATGTTACAATACCTAACGGAAGGGAGGTAATGACATTCCAGGTAATATACCCCAAAAAATATACAATTGGTAATAAAACATTATCGGGAATGAGATTCCCGGCCAACCAAACATGGGAATGTGGGATTCTCATCCCACGGGAATCACACAATCCTTGAACCAAACACGCGCCCTAGGGAGTAAAAAACAATTCATTGCATAAATGAGTAGTGCCTAAAGCACAAACTTGATAAAGACCTCCTTACCCCTTGTGTGAGGAAATGAATGCTCAATACATTAATACGAGTCAACATCCACTCCTTAAAATGAACAAACGCTCATATTTTATTCCTTTCAACAAATGCCGATAAACCCCAAATATTTCTCAGGGTTCGAAGAGCTTCCAACCTCTAGAATTCACTTTACATCAGCTCTATGTTCTTCAATAAAATTTTACCTGAAAGAAACTCTTGACTTTTAAAAGTTTATAAGTTGACCTGAGCTCTCCCCACACAGCCGTAGGATAGCTTTAATTTCACTTGCCACTCCCGCATTGGCCTCTCTAAAAATCAGGGAATCGTTCGCAAATAAGAGATAAGTGATCGAAGGCCTATACATGTTAATTTTGATGCCTTTCAACCTATTAAATCTTGCTAATTGTCGAATGAGCGAGGATAACCTCTCGCTAAAAATCAGAAAAAGATACGGACTAAAGGGATCACCTTGACGGAGGCCTTGTTGTGGATAAAACATATCTCCAGCCACACCATTTGTCACTATAACGTGCGAGGGTGAGCAAACATATCTTTGAAGAAGCTTATCCATCCTTTTGCAAACCTCATTTGAGCCATAACTTCCTAAATTAACGGCCACTTCACCCTGTCATAACCTTTACTCATGTCTAATTTTAGAGCAAAGAACCCAAAAAAAAAACCAATAAGCTTATTAACAAAGGAGTGAAGGATCTCATATCCGATATGATGTTGTATGTAATTAATTTATCTGGCATAAATGAACTTTTTGCTTCATCAATACATAAATATAGCAACCCTTGCGTCCTTGCTACCAATATTTTCGACAATTTTTTGAATAGCACGTTACAAAGACTAACTCGTTAATATTGAGTGAGATTAAAAGGAGACTGTAGCTTGGGTATTAACACAATGTGAGTAAGATTGACCGAGGCCATATCAAAGCGTCTTTAGAGCAAATCAATACAGAATGCAGCAATCTCGTTACCAAAGATGTACCAAAACATTTGGGGGGAAAAAGCACCCAATCCATCTAGCCTAAAAGTTCCAAGGAAACAAATAAATTTTACAGCCATTATCTCATTAGTGTAGTCATTCGTTTTTGTCCGGACAAAAAATATTACACTATTATTATTATTATTTGTTGGGTTGGTAATATGATCGATTATCTACTTGGAATCCCATGAAATCCGCTGTACTTGACCCCATTATCTGACATTTGAGAGAAATGGCTTTGTGGGTCCTTAAAAAGTGGATTTTAGGTACATTTGTAGGGCTGCCACTTTCTTGATAAGGATCACGGTGCCAATAAGGCTCGGGAGGAGGCAGAGGAAAGCTGGGAGGAATTACAGGAACTGTTTGAAGAGATGTTCCGAGTGGAAATTGATTCGTTAGGGTCGAATTGTCAGCAGACTACGCCCTGTCCTTCTTCATCTCGGTCTGCATCTTTTGGTGAAAGTTCTGGCTCCAACAAGCGGAATTCTGCTGATATGAGTTCAGGAGGAACGGATGAAAAAACAGAGTGGTGGAGGCAGTGCAGGAAGCTCATAAACTCGATGTTAACGCCTTGTTTCGCTATGCCCAAACTCATGTTCCTGGGTTTCCACTCTCCCCTTCAAAATTCAATCTCACTCAGTTCGGACATGGACAGTCGAATCCCACGTATTTAATGGAAGTTGGAACCCACCGAATCTAGGGAAGTGACAGGTAGCTAAAACCTTCAGGTCTTTTCTGTTTGTTTCTCGGGATTCTTGTTGTTTCCTTTCCCCCCTCCTTTGTATTCTCTATTTCTGGCTCATTTTTTCTACATTTCATCGACTTACCTTTCCCTTAGGTTTCTTTCGTCTAAAGCGGTGAGCATTGTTCTACCTGTTCCTCCATTTTTCTTGTTCTTACTTTTTAAAATTTTTGTTTATAGCTACTGTTTTGATGCTGATATTTTGTTGGTCGGATGGATTATTTTAGTGCGACATGAAGTTGTAAACCATAACGATTTTTTCTTGAAAATTATTTTTCATTTTGATCAATTTCCTTTTACTTTATACTCGGCTCGTTAGCGGTGCACTTAGTTCTTTGCTTGATGAATCAAGCTGATTGAGGAGCTCGTATAAGGTTAACATGGAACGACTTTCAATGTGGCTGTGCCGTCGTTGATCATCTCCTCCCTTTTATTTTCCGTCGTAACGGCCTCTAGTGATGGGTTGGTTAGAACTGGGCTGAAAAAGCTGAAATTCGATCCGAACAACCGGCTTGAATCCAAGGATCGAGAGGCTTTCATAGCATCTATGAAAAAGCATCGCTTCCGTAACTATCTTGGAGACTCGGAGGATGTGGATATTGTTGCCTTGAAGAACTACATGGATGCTCAGTACTATGGTGAGATTGGTGTAGGAACTCCACAAAAATTCACTGTTATATTTGATACTGGCTGTTCAAATTTGTGGGTGCCATCATCTAAGTGCTATTTCTCGATTTCTTGTTATCTTCATTCCAAGTACAAGGCAAGTGAGTCAAAAACATATAAGAAGAATGAGAAATCTGCTGCTATTTCTGGTTTCTTTAGTTATGACGATGTTCAAATTGGTGACTTGGTTGTAAAATATCAAGAATTTATTGAGGCTACTAAGGAGCCAGGTCTTACGCTTTTGGTGGCCAAATTTGATGGGATATTAGGACTTGGGTTTAAGGAGATATCTGTTGGGAAAGCTGTCCCAATATGGTACAACATGATCAAGCAAGGTCTTATCAAGGACCCTTTATTTTCATTTTGGCTTAACCGCAATGTTGAGGAATACACCCATTTTTGTTTGGGTTTAAAAAATATTATTTCACCTTATTTTTATTATTATTATTATTATTATTATTTTATCTTAATTTTGTTTTTTATTCTTATTTCTTAATTTAACCTTTTAAAATTATTTCTTTTTGTTTAGCATTTATTTATTTTTATTTTACGATCTAATATTTTATTTTTTTGACCCTTTTTAAAAGAATTCAATCAATCAAAGGTAAGTAATTCGAATGGAGTCTTTAAATTTTAATTTTAATTTTCTCAATTAAGACAACCGGAAAATTAAAACGGTACCGAAAAGGTAATTCAAGGGTGCTAATCCTTGCTTGACTGTAACCGACTCTCGAATCCAACATACTTCTGTTAAAAACGCAGATCAGGTAAGATAGTATCCGATCAACCTAAATATTTTTTTAAATGATCGATGGCGACTCTAATGCGTTCTATTTAAGTTGAAACTAAATTCCGTACCCATCCTAAAAACTGCGACAATTAGCAAATGTGAATTCCTTCAATAAACTATCATTCATTTCGAGCGAGATATAAGGGACCACAACCTCTAGGATGCAACTGTCTACTCACTCCCAAACGAGGCAAATAAGTTTTGGAAATAACCACTAGCTTCCTCCTCAATCATCCCCTTATATTCCAATCATGCACCATCATCACGGTTAAGAAATCGAATACGGTTCTTACGTTTTCGCTGAGTGGCGTAATTGTGAAAAAATTCTTATTATTATCCCATTTTTAATCCAATTCACTCTCACCCCCGGCTCCTAGTAAAGTTCTGACATGTCAATTTTGAGATTGAGTTGTAATTTAATGTCTAATTTTTCCTAGCAAATTCGATGCCGAGGAAGAATCTTCTAACTCCACCAACTTCTTTTTAAGGTCTTTCTTCGAAATGTGTTTCTCCCTCCAAACTCTATTGAACCATTTGTTAAGGCCCAAGCGAACACAATGCAGCCTATCCAAAATCGTTCCTGAAGATGACTCTCATAAACAACGCATCTCCAGTTCACACGACTCTTTCAACAGCCAAGAGGATTCAAATTTAAAGTGTCACTTCCTCTCACTATCCACCATGTGATCAGTATTCAACAGTAATGAGCAATGGTTAGAAATAGAATGAACCAGATGATACAAGGAAAAATGGGGGAATTTCTCTAGCCACAAGGAATTAGCCACACCCTTATCCAACCTGTTTCGAATATTGGTCTCCGCCTATCTTCCCTGTTCCCACATGAATCGACAACCAAAGTATCCAATGTCCTCAAGGCCACAATCAAAGTGAGTATTACGGAAATCTTCTATTTTTCGTACGTTACATAGAAGCCCCCTCGTTTTTATAAGAAAATAAAATCTCATTGAAATCACTGACAACCATCCAAGGAATGTCTAGTCGATCATCCAAATGACGTAATAGAGCCCATTTTTTGCATCTCTGAATCTCCTTAGGAGCTTCATAGAATTTTTTTACAATGCCACAACAATCCATCTTCAGCAACTTTAATCAAAACATCAATGTGTATTGTCGAAAGCGACCTTAGGTCATATCTAACCTCCTTGCCAAGCCAAACATAAACCTCCGCTACTCTCATATGAATCAACATATAAACTATTTGGAAATCCACACCATCTACGAATTATCTCCATTTCTGTTGTTTTGTTTCAATCAAGAAAACTATAGTTGGGTTAATGTCCATTGGCAGATGCCGAAAGCGTCTAACTGGACGAGGTTGACCCAAACCCCGGACGTTTCAACTCATGAGCTTCATTGAGATCAACTGGACTAGTTCTGCAAGCCTGCCACTGATACGTTTTGCTCCCTATTAGACACTATCTCCTCTAAACACTCGTTAGACTTCGAGGAATACCTCTAACGTTTAGCACCATTGACTCTCACTAATGGATTCTCCTCCTCAACTGCTACCATTATCACATCCAACGAAGAATGTTGAACCAACTGTCGATTTTTATCCAAAATAGTCAATGGATGATTACTCTCACACCTTTGACCCAATGCATCTATGCGCACACCAGGGACCCTATTCTCATCAAGAACACCTCTCCACTCCTAATTATTTCCTAAGGAGCTCCTCCCATCACCCTCTTCCTCCCTCAACCATGGACTTTACAATGATCCTCGTTGCCGTATATGCCAAGCAAGGAGAAAGCGTACTCTTTCTTGTCCTGTAAAATAAGAAGTGGGCAAAAACCCTTTCCATGTCCCAACTTCCCACATATAAAACAAAAAAGTCTCAGTTTTTCGTACTAAAAAGATGCATAGACCAGTTTCCCATTCGAGAACGTTTGTTTCTTCCTTTTCTTCAATTGATTACTCACATCAACTTGAACACAAGTCCTGATACACCCCCATAACCTAATGAGATTGCTGAAGCATCATACTCCAAAGACTTAACTACAAAATTTCCTAATAGTTTTGCAACTAATTTGGAAATAAACCCTGTAGGCATATCAATAACACGCACCCAAAAGTCCATCGTATTTAGTGGAACTAGTAAAGGGTCGTCCCCCTCAGACAACCAGTAAAAAACTAACAAATGAGAGTTGAAGTACCACGGCCCATCCCTGACAATTTTGTCAATGTCAACAGTATGATATAATTGAAATAGATATCTCCCTCCTCAAGAACAGATATAGATATGCCATCAATAGGGTGTCATACATTAGCTAGAGTAGTGTGAATCGCCTAAAATTTATCATGCTAGACGTGACGAAATACCTCATAAGCCAATTCTTGAAAGAGATAGACGACCCAGTGGCCCCCAATTCTAACTTCAAAATCTCTTCCTCCTTTTCTTCCCCCAATTGAAGTTCGTCCAAACGTTGCTCTAGATCACCCATGTTGATTCAGAAGAATTGGAACGCACGAAAACCCATATGAAAAACGATAGCCACAATAGAAATAAAAAGCGAAGAACGATAAAATCCTGGAAAAAACCTGCCAAAGACGGAGAGAAAAGGGTAAAACCCTAGTAAAATTAATACTCCAATAACTCATCTGTCGGAACGGTCCTTAACCTTTTTGACGAGTTGGAATGGGATCGAAAAGCAAGAGTTTAGAAAACATATTTCAAGTCGCCATATAACCTTTTTTTAAAAATTTTAAATCTAAACCCTAAAAAAATTAAAACTCTCTCCTCTCTCTCCTCTCTTCTCCATATAACCGGTCACCTCCCCAAGAACCCGAAGCTCCGCTGTCGTTCGTCGGCCACCGCTGACAATGACCGGATATTCCCAAGCTAGCCCAAAACGCCCCTAACTTTCCGATCTACAACCTAAAACCCGAACCCGAGACTAAATCAACCAAACTAAGTCCCTAAACCCCCTAGAACCAAAACCGACTCTTGGGGTCACATATAATGGGTGTAAGGTTAAATGGGTTTACATTGTATTGGACTTGTAAATTTGGACATTTGTAGGATTTAATTTTTTTTGTGGTTGGTATTTGGTTTTAAAATTAACTAGGATCTCAATTTTCCAAAATGAACATATTTGATCTTCAAACCCTCTTAAATGAATGCTCGCAACTTATCAAATCCCCGGACTTATTTATCATCCATGCAATAAGGCCACTTGAACAATATTGATCGCCTCGAAATTCATTTTCAAATACCCGAACAATATTAGGGTATTACATCTCAGTAACAATCTTAAATCTATGTGAAATTAAAAAATATATATTGTGTATTTGGATCTTATCATTTTATTTATTCTGAAAATTAATATATTAATTTGTTATTTCACTTTAATCCAATGATTTTAAGACAATAATCCATGTTAGAAAAGCAGTAGAATCCCAAGAAATCAGGGACAAGTCAATATAATCGGCCTTTTTCTTTTACCACGTTTAGTTGACTTAGGATGCCAAATTTCTAAGATCAACCCAGTAATTAGTACCTAATTCATATTATACAAATTATCTAAGCAACAATGTCAACTCACATTTGAAGATGCCGATGATTCTAAATTTGATATATTCAGATTTTAATATTTGGTGCGATGAGCGTGAATAATGTCTTGCTCAAAAAATAAACCATGGTGCCTGAAGACAAATATACAATCTCATTAATAAAGAACTAGTTAAGAGAGATTATATTATATAAAATATCATAGTGTGAATAATCATTTGAGACTAAGGAGGACCCTAACCATGAGGTTGAGATCCCATTGTCATGTAAGTAATTAGAGAGGTCAAACATCCATTGTATATATATGATCCTCATTACTATATAAAATACCCAATAGATTTGGTGGTGGTGTAAAAAAATCTTAATATAATTCCTAACATCTAAGGATCAATATTGAAAAGACAAATTATGTATGTTCAAACTTCAGTAGAAACCAAAACGATGAAGATGTAGAAGTATGCATAGAAGGACACATTATCCCCTCAAATGATTGTTTCAAGTACCTAGGGTCTATGATACATAAAGATGGGGGTGTAGATGAAGACGTTACACACCGTATAAAGGGAAGATGGCTAAAGTGGAGGGCTGCTACTGGAGTTTTGTGTGACAAGAAGGTGCCTCAAAAACTAAAGGGAAAATTTTATAGAATGGCAATAAGACCAGCGCTGCTGTATGGATCAGAATGTTGGGCAATCAAGAAGGATCACGTAAGGAGGATGGAGGCCGCAGAAATGAGAATGCTTCGATGGACATGTGGTAGGACTCTGTGGGACATGACACCTAACTCTGCTATTAGGATGTACTTGGGGGTGGTGCCTGTATCCGAAAAATTGAGGGAGGGAAGACTACGGTGGTTTGGGCATGTCCTTAGGCGACAACCGTCGGATGCGGTCAGGAGGGTAGAGTCGATTACAGTCGACGGTGTCAGAAGGAGAGGACGACCAAGACGGAAGTGGGAAGACTGCTTGAGATCTGATTTGAAGGAATTAGCCCTTACCGAGGACATGACCTCCGATAGGAAAGTATGGAGACTTAAAACTAGGGTAGTTGAGTAGTGTGGTTCACAGCCATAGGGTGTAACATCTCTATCTTCTTTTTAATGTCTTTGTAGTACTTTCCATGACTTCTACTTTATACATGTTTCTGTCATTGAAATGTATGAAGGCTTAGAACTAGGGTGTCGGAGTAGTGTTGCCTTAGTTTAAGAATTAACTCATTTGAAGTTATTCCTTCTCGTAGCTTGCTATTATTGACTTCTGTGTATCATTTCTATTCATGTTTCCTCTTTTTAAATTTAGCGGGGTCTTACATTTTCAGTCTATATGCAGAGATTTCTATGTAGGGAATTATTTGCAGGGAATTATTTATAGGGATTACTCCCCATTACAGACGCACATATCAAGACTGCATATAAAGGCTGTTCATCTATGTATTTATTTATTTATACACGCATTTGCATCTTATCTTTATTTTTAATTTTCTGACTGCCGGAGGTCTTCCACGGAAGCTGCTCTCAACCTGGCATTGGGGTCAGCCTACTACCCTACATCCCCCTTACCCTATTGCATATGGGAATAAGGGTTTTGTTGTTGTTGTTGTTGAATAATCAATATTAGATCATTTATCACCAACAATTAGTTGGTTTAGTGGGATGAGACACTAAGTCTCTTAAGCAAGGTTAGGGGTTCAAACACTGACGTTTGCGAATGGAGCAAACTAGGATGGGATGGTCACTCTCACCTTTGTAGTATCCTATCTGGATTAGTTGTTCAGTAGATTCAGATACTAGTAATTAATTCAAAAAAAATATTAGACAATATATCGTTAAGAAGGTCATTTATAGATTTTCCGTTTGTCATTTAAAAGAAAAGAATAAATAACAAACTAATCGAATAAAGTTGTACATGAAATCAAATTATGAGTTCGTTGGGAAAATAGTTGAGCATGGTTTGAGTTAACTTATTACATATATTTAACATTAATGTGTATAAATCAATTTGGTTTTATATAAAAAAAAAATCTCATGTAGATTGAAACTAACTAAACTGAATGGATTGACGTATGTTTCAAATCGATAAATCCTCTCCCTAAATGAGAGGATTGAAATTTATAAGTGCTTTATATAAGTAACTATTATTGTTGTATGTTTTAAAATATTGGGTAAACTACTTAAATGGTCACTAATATTTGGGTAAGTTGTCATTTTCACCACTAATGTTTGAAAAATCATAAATCGGTCATTAACATATCATTTGTTACAAAATGATTATTTGAAGTTAACCATCGTTACTATAGGTGACGGAAAGCTGATGTGCCATGTTAATAGATTTGTTGGCACTGTTTAACCATATTAGACCATTTTGACTGCCCTTCTTTTTCTTCAACCCAACCCTTATTCTTCTTCTTCTTCAACCGAACCCTCTTTGGTTGATTTTGCATATTCTTTCCCCTTTCTTTAAAGAGGAAGGAGCAAAGTAGTTTTCGAACTGGGCACTATGAAAACTCAATAATATAGTAATTCTAAAGTATAAATTCACCTCTAGGACTAGACATTATAGTGTATGGCACTTAGCTGTGTGAGCTCCAAAAGCCTTTGCAAGCTTAGGAAGAATGTCCTCTGGTTTCTCAGGTTGAATGAGAAGATTGAGACCTTTCTTCATTAAATTTTTCTTCAAAACAACCAAGCATTCCATGATAAATTGTGCTTTCAAAGCTACCATGAATGAAACGAAAAACAAACAAATGATTTCATCTTTCAAAATGACAATATCCCAAAACGTTAATGCTGATCACAAAAACTGGAAAAGGTAAAGCAAAACAACAAGAAAAAAAGTGATACCTCCAGTCTTAGGGAAACCAAAGTGATAGGTGGTCTGAAAGAGACAATGGTCGATGCAGTAAACAGGCGAAATAGGCTCTGAGGAAACCCCAAGCCTTGAACAAAGGCTCATTGTCTAGCACCCTCAGATCATTCCTAAACCAAACCAAGGAAACCCCTTTTTCACTTCTCTTCACTGTGTTTAATGAGTACCTTTGGAAGGTCTTCTTCGCAATGCAGTCCATTTCAATGGAGTCTAGTTCCGAAACCTGGTACATCGTTGAGGAAGAAACACATTGCGTTTGGGATTTTGAAGCGAAGCTCATTATGTGCCTAAAATCAAAACGGAATCTAATTTGAGTTGAAATTGCAAAAGTTGAAGATGAAGAAATGAGATTTTTTGTTTGCGAAAGTAGAAGAAAGGAGGAAGGAGAAATAATACCCATATTGTTGAAAACATTTTTGATGTTTCGATACAACAAAATAAGTTAAATTAATTTTAAGATTTTACAAATGATTTTCTAAGTATATTCGATACAATTATTCAAATATCAAAATATTACTCGAAGTCTTTCAAAGTTTAAATTCAATCCTTACTAAAGTGTAAAATTGTGTTTTATACTTCAAATATTTTTGAAACAGTTTTCACAAAGTATTTCAAACAAAAAACGAGTCAAAAATCAAATTTGTGAAGGGATGCACCGATGCACTCATTGATGCATCGATGCACACACCATTTCGAATGCATTTTATGCATCGATGCACAACCATGCATCGATGCACTCAGGATTTTATTAAAATATCGAATACATTTTATGCATCGATGCACATACCATGCATCGATGCACTCCAGGCTTGTTTGAAACATCGAATGCAATTTATGCATCAATGCACCCTTAATGCACCGATGCACTAAGTGT
This sequence comes from Hibiscus syriacus, assembly GCF_006381635.1. NCBI lineage: Eukaryota > Viridiplantae > Streptophyta > Magnoliopsida > Malvales > Malvaceae > Hibiscus > Hibiscus syriacus. The sequence goes on along the minus strand of NW_024063485.1, from coordinate 3,056,279 downwards.
TCCAACGGTCGAAATATTTGAATTTTACACTTGATGCATCAATGCACCTTGACTATGCATCGATGCACCCACTCTCCCAACTGATTTTATTAATTATTTTCACACAATAACGGCTCTATTAACTCCACTAATGATCCCCAACGTTCAGAATCAATTGAATGAGTATTTAAACAAGCTTAGAAGCCATTGATCATAAACAATTATCAAGAATCAAGAAAGAATCAAAGAGAAAGCATCAAACTCATTGTTTGAGCATTTCAAGCCTATTTTTCATTCAATATTCATTTTGCTTTCAAGAACACTACTTGTACTCAATTGTATTCATTCTTGAGTATTCTTTCTTTGTTCTAGAATTGTGCAAACACATTTGCCTTGTGAGGTTTTTCATTAAGTTTGCGAATTTGTAATCTTCGCTGAGAAAGAGTGTTCTCAAGAATTGGGGTATATTCTTGAGAGAGTTGTAAGGTTATCTCTTTGGCCTCAAAAGAAAGAACAAATTAGTAATTTGTTGGAAAATCTTTAATGTGGATAGCTAAGGTAGTGGACGTAGACTTTGGTTGAGAAAGTCGAACCACTCTAAATCGCTGTGCAAATATTTTTAATTTTCTGCAAAAGCTTCCACCAAATTTTTAATTGCCAAGTCACCCCCTCTTGGTCGATTCCGTCGATCGATTAACTCAATACATATGGAAGAGAAGGGTAGGTCAAAATAATGGTCAAACAGTGCCAACAAAATATATTAACGTGCCACGTCAGCTTTTCGTCACCCACAACGATGGATGTTAACGTCGAGTGACTATTTTATAACAAACGATAATGTTAGTGATCGATTTGTGACTTTTCAAACATCAGTGATGAAAATGAACACTTACCCAAACATTAGTGACTATTTGTGTAGTTTATCCTAACAACAACAACAACAACAAAACCCAATTCCCATATATATGGGGTAAGGGGGAGGTAGGGTAGTAGGCTGCCCCCAACGCCAGGTTGAGAATAACTTCCGTGAAAGACCTCCGGCAGTCAGAAAATTAAAAATATAGATAAAATGCAATGCATGTATAAATAATTACATAAATACATAGCTAAAACAGTATTCATATGCAGTCATTAATATCATATGTGCTTCTGTAATGGGGAGTAATCCCTGCAAAATAATCCATGCGAAAGAATCTCTGCATATAGACAGAAACCTAAGACCCGACTAAATTTAATAGAGGAAACATGACGGGAATGATACACAGAAGACAACGATAGCAAGCCCAGGTCTAATCTTTCATAAATACCAATAACAGAAAAGTATAAAAAGTAAAAGTCATGGAAATTACTACAAATGCATTTAAAAGAAGACAAAGATGATACACCCTATAGATGTGACTCACACTACTCGACTACCCTAGTCTTAAGCCTCCATAATTTCCTATCATAGGTCATGTCTTCGGTAAGGCCTAAATCATTCTTTCACGTTAATAATTCGATTATATATTATATTATACTTTTATTAAGTTATTTGTAATTTGTAACTGTGTTGCTTTTTTACTATTGTAAGTTTAGAGATTAAATATTGTGAATGTTAATAGAAAAATGTAGATTGATAAAGTATTTGATTTAAGTTAATTGATTAATAAATCAAATACACGTAATTATAAAAATTAGGCTAAAACTTTATTTATTTTCTTGGGAGAAAAAATCACTCATTTTGGTCTGAAAAATATATTTTGATTCATATTGAATATGAGTTTTTATCGAACGAGTCGGTCGTGAGTTGAGCAGTGCTTAATTCGACTTGTTACTCTTTAAGCTTGATAAAATTTTGACTTGTGCTCATTAAAAAAACTTTTTGTTCTACTCGATTTGTTGCTCATTGCTCAATTCGTTACTTATTAAATTCTCCTAAACTTTTACCTTATTTTTTAACAATATCTAAAATCTAATAAATGAATAATTATTAAATTAATAATTTAGTAGCTTTCTTGTTATTTATTAGAAAATTAATAAATTGGTGTAACTATTAATTAATATTAATTAATAATTTAATATATTTCTTATTATTATCTGTTAGTAAATTATTAATTATTAATCATTATTTAAACTTTCTTTTTAAATAAAATATTTTTAAAGATAACTATTAAAAAATTATAAAAAAATAACAAATTGTTCGTAAATTTGTCGAGTCAAGTTGGACCTTGTTTGACCCAACTTGTTAAGGTCTTAAGTCGAGTTCGAGTTCAATTTAAGTCAATCAAAATTGATCGTTCATCAAAGTTTAACCGAATTGAGTTCAAACAACACACGAACTGCTCAACTCATTAAGTACTCGTAATATTATAGCCCATATATGTAATATTATGGTAAATTTTACCCAATAAGCCAACCGGGTAAACAAAATAGCACATTAAAACAACATGAATTTTATTTTGGGCATGACGAGTTTGCCCAAATATATTTTTATTCACTTTTTATATCGACGTGATGAGTTTTAATAAAATATAATTTTTTTATTAAATTTTGTCATATAAGATTGACAAATTCTAATAAAACGTATTTTATTAAAACTTATTACTACATTGATGTGATGAATTTCAAATCACGGAAATAAATATTGTAGATTAAAAATTAATTTTGAAAATAACTAAATGGACTAATTTTTTTATCTCGGCTGACCTATTAGACAAATTTTACAGTAATATTATTAAACATGCAAAGCCCAACTGAAACTCTTTTAAGGTAAATCAAGGCCTTTCCATAAATTTAGCCCAGGCTTTATTCAAAATTCAACTAACGGCACCCACCTCGCCTACTTGTTTTTTTGGTTAACCCACCCACTCAATCATCAATATATACACCACCACCACCATATCCTTTCCCCTTGGCTGTTTTTGCTTCATCTCTTTCACAAACCAGAGGGAGAAAAAAACTGAAGAAATCAGAGTTCACTTAAGAGAAAAAAGGGGGTTGAAGAGAGATCAAGCAAAGCAGACTGAAAGAGAAACACCTACAACGGAAGAAAATCCTTCTCAAATTCAATTGAGAAAGCAATAACAAATAAATTGCAGTAATTATTTAGGCAAGGAGTCGGAAGAGAAAACCCACTTTTTGTTTTTCTCTGGGATGATAGTGTTTCACTGTAAGATTTCTTCTTCTCTTGCTGTAATTTTTTTCTGAGCTTTTCTTTGTTCTTACATGGTAATGGATTTATTTATTTTTTATTTGGATTTTCAGGTTTTTCTGAGGGAAGATTATAGTGTATTTGCTTAGATCTTAAGGTTGGGCAACCTATTCCTCTTAAAGTTTCAAAATTTTCAGAAGAAATCTTTAATATGACATTTCTTCTCCTACTCTTCTCTTAAACGAAAGAAGAAGAAGAAGAAACTGTAAACACCCAGATTTTGTTTTCATCATCTCTTTGATTTTCACACCCAAATTGGTTTTCTCCAAAAAAAGACAGCTCTGTTGTTTTACTTTCTTCATCAAAAATTCGTTTTTGGGTCTTTTGAATTTCTTTATTTCTCTAAGAAATTAATTTTTTTATTTGTTTATGGTGTTTTAATGGCAGAGATGGAGAAAGAAGAGAAGAGCCAAAGAGCATGCAAAACGATAGAGCCAGAGGTGTTTTTACAGTGGGGGAATAGAAAGAGGCTAAGATGTGTGAGAGTTAAAGACCCTCAAAAGATCTCATATAAATCGAGTGCTGTAATTCGCAGAAGAATCACTTCTGCCAATTACAATCATGGTCTCACCAGGTATGACTATAAATCATGATTTTTCTTGGCTCATCTTGATGGTTTGGGGGAAAAAAGAGATTTTCTTTGTTTCCAAGCATTTTCTCTCCTTTTTTTTTGGATTATTTTACCCTTTTCTTTGATTTCTGAGAAGCTTCTGGGTTGAATTTGGTTTTTTTATCTCCCTAAATCAGCTGGACGTGGTTACGTTTTTTTTCCCCAGAAGCCATCTGCCAGTGATTATGGATTTTCCGAGAAAATTACTAAATGATGTTGCGACTGCTGTTTTTGTTTTCTCAGCTGCCAAACACGGTGTTAAGAAATTTTCCCTGTAAAACTTTTATAATGAAAACAAGCAAAACTGGTAAAAAAATGTGAAATTTACTCATTTAGTATGTTTGGTTTTGTAGGAATTCAGAAGCAGCTATACTCCGGTCGGACCACCGGAAAGCGTCATCGCCAGAGAAGGAAGACAGGTACTACACAACAAGGGGGTCATCAGCAGTGGATGAGAATGGGAAGACTGCAGTGGATAGTGGCAATAATGGAGAGGATAAGAAAGGAGTAGTGTGGCCAAAGCTGTTTATCACTTTGTCAAGCAAAGAAAAAGAGGAGGATTTCATGGCAATGAAAGGTTGTAAACCCCCTCAAAGGCCTAAAAAGAGAGCCAAAATCATCCAAAGGACCTTACTTGTAAGCAATCCAATTGTCGAATTTCCTTCGTATTTTCTGTCGATAATCTGTTTTCTTTAATATAAAATCTTGTATCCGTCAGTATATACGAGATAAACGTATCAGAAGCTGAGGCATATGATGATCTTATCTTGTGGATAAGGATTTCTTAGAATTTTGGGTTCAATTTTGTGCAGCTGGTGAGCCCCGGGGCTTGGTTGACTGATATGTGCCAAGAAAGATACGAAGTTCGGGAAAAGAAGAGTTCTAAGAAGGTAAACCTACGATGGCAATTTTCAGGGATTTAAATAGAGGTCCAATAGTGGCCGATGTATAGTGGTAAACGTGCCCCAGAAACCATTATTTGACAACCGCAATAACACCCGCAATTGCTACAATCCCCTGCTATCTTCCCTCTTGTTCTATCAAGTTTTTCAATATATTGTGCATGTAACTGTTATCTTCTTCCCTGGTTTTGTTTGCAGAGACCGAGGGGATTGAAGGCCATGGGCAGTGTGGAAAGTGATTCAGATTGAAGACCCTACTATAAGCCGCCATGGCAGCTGCAGTAGGGGCGTTTTTTCTCTGATTTTCGCAGCTAATGTTAATGGTGTTGATTGTTAAGAGTGTTGAGGGAGAGAAGGTTAATCAGTCTTCTGCTTGCTGTGGTTTGGTGTATACAAGTTGAAATTTTCATTTTTATGAATGAAAATAATTGTTCTTATTTACCGCGTTAAATTTTTACTGCAAACAGTTGCATGTGGCTCTCTTCTTTCTACCTTCATTTTTTCTTTATTTTTAAATAAATATATATTTTGGGCCTTTTTACCCAGGTATATCCTAAAAAAACATTAATTCCCAAATTCAAACACATTGCAAATTAATTTTGAACTTGCACATCGCGTACGTGTTGTAGAAGACGTTTCTTTGTCTTATATGATACAAAATAACGGCAATAAAAAAAATAATCTGGAATGAGTGTTAATCCCAAAAATTATCTTTATTAGATGACATTTCAATAAAAAAGAGCCTATATTTTGGTATCTTTAACTTGATTTTAGAATTTAATTCGGTATCAAAAGCTTTTTTAGTCTAATATTTCTATTTCAATCAACTAATACATATAACATAAATTTGGTAATTGAGAGGGTATTTACCGGCTACGGTAATCTTAATATACGATTAAGAAAATATCCACCGAAAATGTTAATATTTTTTAATATTTCTGGTAAATCGTTATCTAAAATATTTTTTTTACCAGAAATATTAATTTCGCTAATTAATTTCTAGTAGAATCTAATATTAACATTTTCAATAAAAAAAATAATGTTTTATGTAACGCTTTACAAAAAATGTTAAACATTTTAGATAGCGTCTAATATTAAAATTTTCAGTAGAAAAATAAAACTATAAAGTAACGGTTCACTAGAAATATTATTAAAAATATTAATATTTTCAGCAACATTTTTTTTTAACAATATATTAAAACTATCGTACCTTATACATTACTAATTAAGACGGTAAAAGTGTAATGGTATGAATTATTAACAGTCAGATTTGGTAAAATGTATGGTGTGAAATTGGGGTGACTGATTTATGCTTCCAAAAAAGTTGTGCCTATAACTGAGGTCTACGTGGTACTATTTCTCAGGGACCGATCTGCTTGGATTTAACATAGGGGAGTAAATGAAATCATATTTACATTTGTTTTTGGTTTAATTATAAAATAAATGTTTAAATTATATCACTTTTCTAAATAAGTTCCCAAACTTTTTTCGAATCATTCAAGTATCTAATGTATATACATAAATCATAAATCATAAATCACAAACCAGTTTCAACTTTCAAATGGTATCACCGACTGTAACGACAATTATATGAAAAGAAAGTTTCTGAGGTTATAATATGCAGAAAGCCATTTATCTCAGACGATTGTTTTCGGTATTTTTATCTATATCGCGACGAATTTCGGAATTATGTCTGTTTATATCCTGGAGATGTTCAATGCCACCATAACATAAGATCCTGCAGAACGAATTCGACAAGCATTAGTAAGGATCTTTGATTTTGGATACCATTGCCAGTAATTTATAATGCTGAAGCTGAGCATTTGACAACCATAAGATTGGCAGTTCAATCTATACAAACTAAAGTCTACATTTGTTGGTTAGATGAGACAGAGACCTGAGAAATTAGAAAACCTCACCTCTTATGTCACTTTTACCAGCATGTCAGTTAGCCTGAGATCGCGCAGCTTGGAGCATTTCAACTATGAGCGTTTTCACATCCCTGATACATACATAAAAAACCGATTGAACAGCGATAAAACATGCATGTAACACGGTCAAACCCGAAAAGCATTCCACCCAAGCTATTGTTCTTTTACTTGAAGTTTTAGCCAGTCAGAGAAGAACCGAGATCAGTATACAATCACGACATTCCTATTTAAATAACTGGATTAAGGCAAACAACGAGCTCTGCCCTCCTCGTTTATATCAGTGGCTTTTGCCGGGATTGTATAAATTTCGTTTTTCGTTGAGAATCTCAGAACAGATGCCCCAAACAAAATGTACTAGCTAACAACAGATGATAAGTAATATAAAGATATCTCACTTTCTATCTTCTGCGCGCCTAGGAAAAGGAACTCGAAGCTTGAAAGTATTTCCTTGATAACTAGCCTGCCAGAAAAAGAGGGGAAATGCTTCATATACCAAGAATTCGAATACAGTAAGGATTGATTCGCAACTCATGAGGAAATATTGATTGGACTTTTCAATATTAGTTAACTTCAAAAGTAATGGAAAAAAATTACTCTGTTAGGTAGCTAATAACAAGATTCAATATAAAAGGTTTAAAATTTATCACCTTGACATTGAATCCAAGACTATCCAAATCCAGCATGTAAGCAGAATCAACCTGGAGAAAGACGAAAATCAGGTAGGAAAAGGATGATGAGACAAGATGAGTTGTCATGTTGGATCTTCTAGAATGAAAAATTCATTTTCTGGATTTTCAAGAACACTAATGCACTTTGTTTGAAGAAACATTCGACAGATTTCAGTAAACATGCTTACCTGAACTATGAGACTAATAAATTCAATAAATTTATCCATATTATTATTAAACTGTAAGCGTAAACTAAGACAATTATCTATTTCTCTTGCACAGACGTTAATATTGGGACCAGAATTGGCTATTGAGACATGTCCTACAATTTTCCAACTTAACCAGCAAGAGCTAACTGACTTTTGTCTCTGCAATTAAATGCCTATAGAATCTTACACTTCAAATAAGATAGTGTTAAACAGGTAATATTCCTAATTACCGGGATTGATGTTGCGAATTGCACAATGACTTGTGTGTCTTCGGCATGATCCTTATTCATGTGAGACTGAAACAGAACACTGTCATTAATAAGGACGAATTCCTCATGAAAAAAAAAATGTATAACAAGAGAAAATGAACAGCCAAAAGATACCGTAACAGGCTTAGAAAATTGAGCTATTGGATCAACTTTTGAATTCTGGTACTCCTCTTTCTTGAACTCTTAATGACATAAGGTAAAATAGACAACAAAGAAATAAGATTGTTCAAGAAAAGGATAAAACCACAAAAAATCCGTAAGAGTTTCCAAAAACAATAAATCAAATGGGTGAAAGGCAGCAGAAAAAGAAGCAGTAGCCCCTTGTATTAAACGGACTATTACTTGCTTAGAAAATGAAAATAGGATCAGAAGCAGAAAAATAATCGGAGCGCAGACCTCCTGATCCCAGCAAAGCTGTCGCAACACCTGATACATATCTCACAACTTTCGGTTCAATGCGCATAAATTGGAAGTCACCAAAGTCAACCTTCAGAACGGAAAATATATACTGAGTTCTCTATCTAGACAGATTAGTGACAAGATTTATCTAAAGGGACATACGGAATGCAGGGGGATGCGAGACAAACATACCCAGAATGCATTGGGATGCTTAGCCAAATAAGCAGTTCGAACGGCTGCTTGATCTTTTTCCGAAACCTATATAATTGATCAATGCATCATCTCAAATATTTCAGAACACCAAATCATTAGGATGAGTAACAGGAGAACGAAAATTACAAATAACTTACAGAAATAGCATCACCGTGTAGAGTGATTACTAAATCAGTTCTGTCCTCGGGATCTCTAGCAACAAGCAATGAACATTTGCAATTGGCTAATAAGTCCTACGACAGCAATTTTTGTAATAATTATCAGGTGAAAAGAATAAAACTTGACTGTGTCGAAAGGGAAAATAGGATTAACAACAGAGAAACTCCCAATGGCAGAAAGAAAAATGACTGGTGACCGTGACTATAACATAAGAAACTAAAGCTAATTACAAGAGAACAGGCATATCTTAGAGTTTTCCTGGCTGTCGTAAATGATTTTGTCAAAAATGGTAACATGAGAATATCAATTTATAACCTTAACAATTTACATGATTTAACATAACTATAAGAAGAAGAAAAAAGCATGATCCAATATATGAGTCTTCATCTCCATACACAATAATAATCTGAACGATATCCAATATCCTTTTGATGTTTCAATTTCCCTCCTATTTCTTCTAAGCTAGGACAATCGATGAATAGATTCCAATCAAAGCACTCATACAAATAAGATTCAAAATCAAAGAGAGAACCTTAGTATGAACGGCCAGGCTACTGACTGCTAATATTGGAGATCCACTAGCATCACATGCAAAGTCGACCATTGACCCCGATGGATAGCCCTCATGCTTCTGCATGCAGAAAATGAGTAGGATAACAAGAAATTTTTTTCCTAATATGAGTTGTCAAAGAAAACATAAGTCATCATTCTAATTCCATCCAAACACTTCCACAAGAAGTGCCGAAGGACCCAGGATTTTGGAAGATCTTGTTTCCATCACAGTTCTATATAGGAAATATCAGCTGTACGAGCAACAGCATGGCCTAAGATACCGAAACTGCAACTAGGAAGGGCGGAGAAGGGGAAAGTTTGCAATATTCAGCAACAGCTTGTGCAAGTTTAGATTATAGGAGTCTTGTGGAGCTAGTTGATTAAGTTTATATTCACTATGAAGTGTAGTGATTACAAGGTTCTTTTATTCATTTTTAGAATTGTATGCTAGATGATGAGATAATGATTTGCATCATAGTATTAAATTGCGGCTGCAAAGCAGTGTAACAAGCACATCATAAGGTCACCGCAAACCAATTCCCAACATAAAAACGGAGTTATTTTAGAAAATAATTCATGGCGTAACTTCCACAACAGCAATACCTCAGCCGCAATTTAATACTATAATCTTCATACTGAGAATCCTTCTAACTTCTTCATTCCAAATCATCACCGTGGAAAGGGTGAGCAAATGACAGTAATCTTTAACAAAACGATCAAACAATAGCTTTCCTCAAACAAGTATCAAAACTGTCTTTACATCAGTCTTTATGATAAATTAACCTAAATTATAAATGATCAAATCAACTAGTAATATGATGACATACCTCTGAAAAAGTTGAAAGCATACCGCGCGTGCTCTGATCAAGCACAGTACGGATTTCCTCCACCGGAGAAAGCCTAGCAGCCTTCTCCTGAAAATGGAATGACCAAATTTCAGTAAGCACCAAACCCAAGTAAACTACAGGTATATATATATAAAAAAAGAGGGAAACTCGTACAACATTACATGCATAAAATTTAACAAACCTGGTGAGCTTGAATTAACTGAAACACATTGGTTTCATCATGAACATCATCAGGAGAGATTGCCTGGCAAAATAAACATAAAACCCATTAATTTTTCTACAAGAAAAGAATATTTTCCAATCAATTAACTCCTTTTCAGATAAAAATCAATACAAAAAAGAAAACCCAGGTTTCCGTATTCTTTTTTTAGATATATAGAAACGAATATAACATTGAGTGTGTAAATTACCTGAGAGGAAGAAGAAGGTCGAGTTGCAGAGGCCATGATAGAGAGGGTTCTAGGAGGAGAATTGAGAAAGAAACGACAGTGGCGAAATTGAAAGATGGGAGAAGATGGAGGGGTTTTATAGACATTTAAGCGTGATAGTAGGGAGAGACTACGAGTTGCTGGTAGAGTCGTCATTCCTTCAACCAACCTGCTAGAACTACAAGATTCCTATTCAACCAAACCAAACCAAACCAAAGTATATATTATTTATTTAATTTTTATTTTTTTTAATTATTTTGAGGTTGAAGACTATTTTAAAAGATGCTGAGAATTTAAAAATGAATGAGGTGGGAGGTTGAAGACGGAGGCTACCAAGAAAACTAAAAGGAGGCGACATGATATCTGGTCTAAATTTCAGGGCATTTTTATTGGCATATTATCATTCCAAAAAATTTACGGAGGGAAAAAATAGTTCTCATTTTGTTTTATTCTTTTTTTATATATATATATAATTAGTATTTAAAAGATTAATCATGGGTTTTAGCGAATCAATCTTTAAATTATTAAAAATAAATAGAAAAATACGTTTCATCACAAGCATTTTATAAGGATATGATCATACTATCAAATATTAAGATTTAAGATTTTTTTTAGGTAAATTACATCAAATATCACCTAATCTATGACAATGTATCATTATACTATCGAGTTTTAATTTTTTTTTAATTATAATATTAAATTTTGATTTCAATTATACTACTAAATTATTAAATTTTAACGATATGATGACATGAATGAATTCTTTTATTATTGTGATGATGTGGATAAAACAATGTTTTGATGTTGTTATCAATGCCAAAAATAATGATGTTTTAGACCCTAAAATTTAAAGGTGTATCAATTTTATTACTTGACTTCAAAAATTTTAATTTTTAACACTAAACTTTTTCGATTGTCGTTAATAGTATAACATCCTAAACTCGACCTTCACTCAATGACCACTTCACGAGTGTCACTTTCTATCATTAAAGTAATATGAGAGTTCACGATTTTAAACTCATGATTTACTCAAAAAATTTAGAACATCTTATACGAAAATAATATGTTATTTTGTAATATTTTAGAATAAAAAATAATAAATAATTTTTATATTTATATTTATACTATATGGAAGCAATATTATGTATAGCTTTAACTGGGTTGTCGAAACTAATCCACTATATTAAGTTTTAATTTTGTAACGTTATGAATCATTATTTCTTTGAAATATTATATATCCTTCCCTTGTTTTCAACTTACATGAGAAAAACTCCTTTCTAAAGTGGATACTATTATTCATTGTTTGATTTTAAAGAAATTAATCGATCAAATCAAAATTTAGTTTAATTAATCAATCGATTAATTAGATATTAGATCAATTAACGATTATTTTTTTAAAGTTTCGATTATCGATTAATTTATATCTAAATCGAATAATTAATTAAACACATTAAATATTATATATATATATATACACACACGCACGCACATTTTAAGTTCAAATTTATTAGAACCAAAACCTAATTATTTTTAATCACACTAAATTTATTAAACTTTTAAGTCTAAATCAAAATTTAATCCAAATAGGAAAAATATTTCACTATTAAATTAATCTAACTGAAAAATAACAATCAATTTTAGTTAATTCAAAAATTGACCTAATTAATTGAATTATGTCCGATTCGATTGATAATATTTTTTCTAAAAAATCGATGTATTTACTTCATCTATGGTTAAAGGCTTTGTTCAACTCAAAACACTTGTTTTGCATGTGATGAAAATGCAAGACATAATAAAAGGTAGGGGTGTTCAACTTCAGTTAAAATCTATTTATTCAGTAGAGCCAAAGTTTTTTCGGTTAATCTGTTGGTTAATTTTAAGTTTTTTGGGTTAACGGTTAATGATTTTCAAACTTCAGTTATCGGTTAATTCGATATGAAATCGGTCAATTAAATGAATTAACCAAATTAACCAAAATTATTAAATATTTAATATATCATATATATTAAATAGAGAAAATAACCTCAGTGACCGAAAATGCCTTATAATATATGATTTTAACCAATTTTTTTTGGATTTGCCAAAATGACCAACAAATTCGCAACGCGAACTCCTCGCAACCCAGTTTCCAATTTCGCAACGCGAATCTGTAAATTGCAACGTGAATTTGTAAATCGTAACACAGAAGTCAAATTCGCAACGCAATAGCCAAATTCGCAACACAAAAGTCAAATTCGCAACACAAAAGTCAAATTCGCAACGCGATAGTCAAATTCGCAATGCGAAACATAATATTAATTTCACAACACAAATGTAAATAGTATTATCGCAAATCATAACCTAAAACCCTAAATCACAACTCAGACCCATCTCCATCTCTCACTCTCTACGGTGAAATCCGTCCCCATCCCCGGCGAAATTCGTTCCCATCTCCGGCGAAATCCGTCTATCTCCATCTCTCAGAGCAATCCTCACAACCATTCACGGTCAGAAATAGAAAATCAACCACCGAGGGTTAGTTTTTTAATCTCTTATTTTTATTTTGAAAATTTTGTATTATTATTAGATTTTTCTTATATTGATGATAAATTTTCTGGTAATTTCAATATATATAAAGATTAACCATTTCACTGAGATTGCTTAGTAAATTCATTCGGTTGCTGCCAATACTGCTAAACTGTTTAGTCTTTAACCCTGTGAAGTTAGTATTTGTCTTTGTTTTGTCTTTTTGTTGAAGAAATGCAATTCATTCAAGTTTCAATTTGCAGAAGAATAGTTTTTGAAATATAAATTCGCAACACGAAAATGAAAATCGCAACACTAAAATCGCAACACCAAAATCGCAACGCGATTTTAGTTTCGTGTTGCGAATTTAAGTTTCAGAAACTACTCTTATTCTGCAAATTGAAACTTGAATGAATTGCATTACTTCAACAAAAAGACAAAACAAAGACAAATACTAACTTCACAGTGTTGCTAATTTAAGTTTCAAGAATAAACTACTACTCTTTATGTTGACCTTGAACCTACACTAAACCTATATGTTGTCCTTTTAAATGCTTATATAAGTGCTTACTTCTGGAATGTTATTTGATGTATTTTGTGAACTATGATGGAATAATGACAGCATGTGAATACCGTACTAGTTTGAAACATATTTGGCTTTGTTTTCACTGTTTATTATCATGTCTGTTTATAGTGTATAATTTGTAGTTTTTGGTATATCTAACTTGGTATGTTTATTGTTTTTGTAGAAATTTTTTTCGGCTGTATTGACCTTAAGGAATAAATTAAGCCTAGCCACTAAAATTGTGTCGACGCTTGCACCTCTACAAAGAAAATTGTTTGAGGATACTTGCTTCGGGCCATGGCTGAAAGTACAACATACGGGTGGAGATGCTATGTTGACATATTTGTTTCTTCAGACCATGACTAACGATCTACCCGAGAGGATACAACGTGGTGATGAAGAGATATGGTTTCATTTTCCTCCGGCACCGGCGTATACTTGTTTTGGGCGGGAGGAGTTTTGCTTAATCACTGGTCTACGCTTCGGACACGATGAAGTAACCCGGTACACTAGTCATACCACCCATCATGGTTATCTCGGGTTTTTCCTGAGCTGGCAAAGTCAAAGCCGAGTTTACACATCGACGACTTGAAGAGATTATTTGTTAAAGATGGTTTTACTCCGATGGATGACCTTAATGTTGTCCGAGTATGCCATTTATTACTTTTGTATGCTGACTTTTTAGGTAAAGAGGGCAGACAACTTATCTCTGAGGACCTAATATTATAGGTAGAGGACCTAAATGCATGGAACCTGTTTCCGTGGGGTTCATATCTATGGAAAGCTACCTAGAAGAAGTTGTCGTCTGCCTTTGAGGACCGAAAAAGTTTGTGGGGCGATGGTTCTAAATACACTTTGACATGCTTTACTTGGGCCTTTAAGGTAAGAATTTATATATAATGTTTCCAAAATTATAATTAATTATTTAACAATTACTAATGTTTGTGTATTATATTGTTTTGTAGATTTGGATATTTGAGGCTTTCCCCAGCATGCGAACATATGCGATAAAAAGATCAAATGATATTCCTAGGGGTATTACCTGGAAGAGGATCCGCATGTTAGATTGGGAAGAGTTACTCCTATATACGACGATGAATGATGTAAGTTAACACACAAATAATATCATACATAAACAAGTTATTACTAGTACAAGTTTAACTTTGTTTGAGCTTTTATATTGTTAGGAGGCCAACTATCCATTACAGAGGCTGACACCCACAGAGGCTGAGCTTGCTACTGATTGGTGGCAAGCTAGTAAGTGGTTTTTTGATGGGACGGATGATGAGCACCCCCCAATTTGAGAGCCATCACCTGATCGGGTCGATTCTACATCTCGATACCTGGAGCCATCACCTGATCGAGCCTCTTCTCCACCTCCACCATCACCTATTCCATCACATCATCGAGCCTCTTCTCCACCATCACCTCATAATAGACGACCGGCAAAGAGGCCACGCCATTTATCTCCCTGTTCTCCACCTCCACGGGATGAGTTAGGGGAGTTACATGATTAGGTCGGTGCTTTGCGTCATGAGGTCGGTACTTTACGTGAAAATAATGGTGCATGGCGTGATGAGGTTCAGTCTTTACGTGGTGAGGTGGATTTTTTACGCGATGACAATGGTGCGCTACGTGGTAAGGTATCTACTTTACGTGATGAGGTTGTCACTCTACGCGAGATTATTTCGTCATTGCAGAATGAGGTTTATACTCTACGCAATGAGGTAAATTTGTTTAATACTATACTAAAAATGCAAATAACATTTTTTCAGCATTATTTATTTATTTATTTACTGATTTATGTATTAATTTATTTTTAGCGGCCCGATAAGGTAGATGCTTTATATCGGGTTTTTCTTGCACGACGGGGTTCACGCATCAGACGTCGTGCACGTGCCATTACGTCTTCGTTCACCCCACTAGTGCCAAGACTCCGTAAGAAGAAGCTCGATGCACCTATCATCATTCAAGAGGCACCTCCTATCGTTCAAGAGGCCCCTCTCATCATCGAAGAAGCCCCTCCCACCGTTCAAGAGGCCCCTGTCATCGTTCAAGAGGTCCCGCCCGCCGTTCAAGAGCCCGATTCACATGGCGTCATATGTCGACATATTGATAAACCCCCTCCCGTGCCCGATATGATGGATGCGAGTTGGCTTTCGTATGTGTTATCGGCCAGTACCATTCCTCAACAGGAGAGGGAAACACTACCAGACACAATTACGGATAATACCCTTTAGGCTAAGACCGCAGTTGATTTTTATCTACATGAGCGGAGCAATGGGTGTTATTCTGATCTATGCCAACTCGACGATGTTATTCATTTGTTTTTTGATCGGTCTTGGTGGGGTATTTTATTAGGGGTTGAAGATAATGGCTATCTCGAAGGGGTGGTAAGTCTTATATTCTTCTTATATTGCATTTTGATTATTTTTTTTAAATTATTAATAAATTCACTAATATATGTATATTTTTTTATAAAACAGCATATTGATGCATGGGTGTCACGTCTTCTAATAATAAGGAAATTGAGGAAAATAAGAAATACTCGATGGACTATTATGCCGACGTCTTTTCACATAGCTCACTTGAAGGATCCGAGAGATGCTTCATATACGTTGGGTAATGGAAAAGCTAAACTTTATCCTGCGTGGTAGGAGGTCGATAAGGTTAGTATTTATTTTTTGAATATTTTAAAGGTTTTCATAAATTTTATTTGATGTGCGCAATTATTTATGATTGCAGGTGTTTATCCCTGTTTTGGAACGTCGTCATTGGCTTCTCGTCGAGCTTCAGCTCCCATCCCTGAAGACAATGGTATATGACAGCATGTTGAATTACATACCATTATCTGATTTGAGAGATATTATTTGTAAGGGATGGAGCGCTCATTTGGCGAAATACTTGGACGCGATTGATTATTGGACTAATTCTGGAAACAAGGAGCCAAAAAAGTTTAAAGTTATAATGATCAGAGACGATACCGCGCCACAACAAACAGAGGTAGCCATAGGGGATTGTGGTCCTCTTGTATGCATGTGCTTGGAGCGTTTGACGACAGGAAGTAAACACCTTCTACCTCCCACAGATAGAGATAGAGGTGCAGTATGCTTATGGTTTCGATATTTTATGGCTCGAGCGATATATGCGAGACGTTGCCTACCTGCATCCGCGTGCTGAAAGTTTGCATAAATAATTGGTAAGTTTAAGCAAGTGTTGTTAACATATATACTCTTTGTTGGTTTGAAAATGTTTGGTTAAGTACCTAGAATTCAATAATTTGTTGTTTGTTGGTTTTAGATGTGTAGAAAGTGTTGTTTGAGAAAATGTTTGGTTTCTGTAGGTTATTCCTGACGTGAGCTGCGTGAAATTGATGTATTTGTGCATAAACAACAGTCTGGGGTACACTTTTTTTGCTTGTTTAATTGAATTTTACATTGAAAGTTGATTTGTTTAATTGATGAGGAAATAAGAATTATTTTTTGTTTGTTTAATTGATTTGTAAAAGTTGATTTGTTTAATTTGATGTGTAAATAAGAATTATTTTTTTGCTTGTTTAATTGATTTGTAAAAGTTGATTTGTTGTTTTAAATTCAATCTGCATTATGTTAAAGGCAAAAAAGACATGTTGAAGATACAAATTCGCAACGCGAAAGTCAAATTCGCGTTGCGATTTTCGGTTTGCGATTTCGCGTTGCGAATTTGACTATCGCAACGCTTATTTCGCATTGCGAATTTGACTTTCCCGTTGATCGCAACATACAACATCAAGTTATATACAACATCAAACACATTCCAAGCTATAAATACAAGCTAAGGATACTTGAAGAAGCAAGAGAATAACTATCCAAGCAATCAAACACAAGAGAAAATCCCAACATGATAACAACTGAACAAATCATAACAATGTTCAAACTCAAGTTACTAATGAATGTCTAACTGAAAATGTATGCATTCACACATAAAATACACATAATACAACGTTTGCATTTAAAAATCACCTAAGTTAATAAGTCCCAAAAGGTGAAGCCGGTTGTGATTGGGATTTTGATTTTGATTGCGATTTTGATTTCCTTTTGCTTGGCACCATATGAGCTTTGGATTTTGATGAGGATCCATTTTTTGGTAGAGGAAAAGATGATTGTGATGGCACTGGTGATGCACAGGTCAACCTTGTATGACCACTTTCCTTACACCGACTACATGTCGATATCCTCTTCTCTTCACCCTTAGACAGTATACGATCGTGATTTTTTGGTCGGCCAGATAGCCTACTGTCCATGACTGGTGGCAAAACTGTTTGGAAGTCATCTGGTATGTCCCACTCAGAAGGATGTGGACATGGGTAGACAATCTCGACATAAGTTTGTCGATATACTTATGTAGTGTAGCAATCCATAGCGTATGCGCTTGAATCATCTTGGTTTAGATGAAGAGCAACTTTTATAACATCTCCACACAGATAACCAGATGTTTGTCATTTCTTACAACTACACGCCTTTGCATTTAGATTGATAAACCCATTTAAGTTATTATCCAATACTTCAAACAAAGTGTTTGAACATGGTTCAACTCTCCATGACGTTGATTTCACAACATGTTTCGTTATCTTTTTTCAGTCCATGGTGTAACACGACGTTCCAATGTTCCTGTAAATTTAAATAAATAATACTTAGTAAAATATATGATAAGTTACGAATTTAAAGAAATAATACCTACATGGTTTCTTTTCTTGTAGTACCACTGTTGAATAGAGGTTCAAAAAAACTCCATTAACATAGTAATGGGTAATTTCCGGGAATGACGACTTAGAGCATTGATTGATTCTGCACTATTAGACTTCATGAAACCATATCTTGCTCCAAGTTGATGTACTCTTGACCATCTTTCAAACCCGACATCTTCTAGTGTTTGAGCTCATTGAGGCAAAACACGTCTTAAACAATTTATATGCTTATTAAAATCCACTTCCCGATAAGCTTTTACAGCCTTCCAGTATGTACATTTGTGATTTTTTATACCAGCAGACCATGATTTTAGATTTCTATACAAATGAACACCACAAAGTCCATGAAAAGCATCTAGGAAACACCTTCTAACAGCGTTATCAATTGAGTTTGCCCTATCGGATATGATTGTCAGATTGCTAATAGGACCTATGCAATCCTTAAGATGCCCCATAAACCATGTCCATGAATCAGAGGTTTCAGATTTGCCAACCTCGTAAGTTATTGGCAGTATCCCATTGTTAGCATCCATGGATACTGCTAATAAGTTTACTCCAAGGTATCGACCTTTCAAATGTGCTCCCTCAACTATAATAACTGGGCGCATGTAAGTAATAAACGAACAAATCTAAAAAATCATATATACAAGAAATATAATCATTTAAATGTGAAATGCATGCAACTAACAAAAATGAGTCAAAAAATTATAATTATTTACTAACCTCAGCACCAATGGCGATAAACATCAACTCAAAGTGTCCATCTCTATCTGTTTTGATATGAGTTACCGACCCAGGATTTTTCATCTTTAAATTGTGACAATAAGCCGACAGTTGGGCAAACGATGCTTCTGGCCACCCTCTCAACAATTTCAAGGCATAACATTTGGCTCTCCAAGCTTGAGAATATGAGATACTAATCTTGAACCGAGTATTCATATCAGTCATAATTTTATGTCCCCGATATACCCTTCCATTCAAAAACATTAACTCAGCCAGAAAACCACCCAACACCTTTTTGTTTGCCTGTCTATGGTGAGGAAAAACTTGGCTTGAACATGTCTGTTTATCAATAAAAGTCCTAACTTGAAACATTTCGCAATCTTTTATCCTCTTTGCAATCATACGCCACGTACAGATTTTGTCAATCATACACCTTGTTTCGAAACGATCTTTGCTTGATTTGTTAACTTTTAGTTGATAGCCATCTTCCACACATTTCGTATACAAAGCTATCTTCAAGTATTCATTTGTATCAAAACAATCATCTTTCTTGATACGAATAACTTTTGTGTAACAATCAACTGCTATCTTTACCAACTCTTCTTTCGGTATCTGAAGTAATTCTATCATATTCCAGTTATACTCCAGTGGCATTTTCTTCGGGGACTTCTTTTTCTTCTTCAGGGTTATATGAATTACAAAATAGATGTTCAACATGTTCATTCACAGTCGTAACTTCCTCCTCATTATCATCAACATCTTCCTCGGCAGCGGCTGTTTCATCATCAAAATTCGGGTATTGACCAATATCAAAATCATTACATGCAGGGTCTGTTTCTTCTTCCATCACATCATCAAAATCTGAGTATTGACCAAGGTCAAATTCCGGGTATTGACCAAGATCAAATTTCGAATACTGACTAGTACTCACAATTTTTTCTGTTGGCTCATAATCGTCTAACTGATCAATACGAAAACCGGAATTTGGTGCTGAAAGTTGATTGAGATTTGGATTAGGAAAAGGTTGTGGGTTTTGAGATTGTGTTTGATATTTTATTTGGTATTGGAAATGTGGTAAACAAAATTTTCTTGGTGATGAAATTGTGGTGGAACCATTAAATTTTGAGGTTGATAACAACGTTGTACATTGTGAGCACCATAAACTGTGGTTGAAGAACTTAGTTGATTATTACCCGCTACTGACCCAACTTCACTACTTCTTGGTTCAACAACATATAATGTAACATCATCTTCTTGCGAAACACTAATGTAAGAAATGAATCGTTCAACATCTTCATTGTCGGTTAACAAATAAACTTTACCTTTTCTCTGATAAGATAGCCTAAATCCACTTAGAGACTCTAAATTCAATTTCTTTGCAACACGTAACATTAGAGTTTCATAAGTTAACTTTTTTAATGACAGTTTTAGTTGAAGATTCATGGGTAAAGGCACATATTGTAAAACACCATGAACATTCTCCCATGGCCGTCCAAAACATAAATCTATCTAAACATGATCAACATTAGATGATTTCATTCTACAAATTGTAAATTAATTTACTAAACAAACGAGCTATAAACTAGATATCATCACTAACTTAGAGAAAAACATACCTTTATTAAGTTGATAGTTGATAATTTGGGAGAGAAATCATTGAAAAATTATATAAAAACAAAATTATGTAAAAAAAATTAGAGATGGGGAAAGATGTCGTTGGATATAGGAACGGATGTAGCCGGAGAGAGTGATAGATGGAGATGGAATGAGTTGCAATTTAGGGATTTAGGTTATGAGTTACTGCTGCTGCGTTGTTATATACCCAAAACACTTGTGTTGCGAAACTAAAACCTGTTGCGAAATTAAATTCGTGTTGCGAATTCGAAAATCTAGTTGCGAATTTGAAATTCAGTTGCGAATTTGACTTTTGTGTTGCGAATTTGACTATCGCGTTGCGAATTTGACTTTTGTGTTGCGAATTTGACTATTGCTTTGCGAATTTGACTATCGCGTTGCGAATTTGACTTCTGTGTTGCGATTTACAAATTCGCGTTGCGATTTACATATTCGCGTTGCGAAATTGGAAACTGGGTTGCGAAATTGGAGTTCGCGTTGCGAATTTGTTGGTCATTTTGGAAAATCCAAAAAAAATTGGTTAAAATCATATATTATAAGACATTTTCGGTCACTGAGGTTATTTTCTCTATTAAATATATATCACTTAGCCCGTTTGGTTCACGGAATATAAAATTACCAGTGAGAATAAAAGATTACCAGGTAATAAGATTACTGGGAATGTTGTATTTAGTGTTTGGTTGGTTTAGCAGGAATGTAAGATTATCGTATTTGGTTAAAGGAATAAAAGATTATTAGAATGTATATTTGACCAAATTATCCTTATTATATATTTGTTTTTTTAACAAGTTGGAAAATATTTATATATTTTCTTTAAAAAATTTAAATTCATAAAATTCATATAATTTTTTTTACAAAATTGAAAATATAAAAAGGTTTAATGAAAGGGTAAAATTTTATTTTAACTCCTGAACTTCATATAAAATCTTAATTATAGACTTTTTTTGTAAATCTAAAATAGTATAAGGATAAATTTGTAATTTAACATTCGTAGAATTTTTATTATTCAATGAAAGAAGAAGGATATTTTTGAGAAAAAAAGTAAGGGCATTTTAGTCCAAAACGCCGGTAATCCAACAATACCTAAGGGAATGGGACATTCCCGGTAATATACCTAAAAAATCCACTATTGATAATAAAACATTACCGGTAATGACATTCCCGGCCAACCAAACGGGAGAATGTGTATTCCATTCCCGGGGAATCCCACATTCTCCCAACCAAACGGTCCCTAAGTGTGTTCAAATTTCTATTTTAACAGAATTAATCGATTGAATTAACCGAAAATAAAAAAAATATTTAATATATAATATATATTATTTATAAACTTCAGTCAGTAATTTTTTGTAAAAATTCAATTCAATTAACGATTAAATAGAAAAAAAAATCATTTAATAATATTTTGAAAATTCGGTTCGGTCATTTAATCAAACCGACCGATTAAACACCTATAATAGAAGCAATATTAGCAGCGCGGACAAAAAGAAGAAGAAGACAGGATTAGCAAAGCATCATAAGGCTGAAACAACAATGCATTTATAATGTGTCCGTGTTGTTAACAAATAAGGTTAAACAACAAAATTGATTCCTTCCGTTTTAGTTTTATACATTTTTCTTAATAAATTCAAAAAAACATAATATTTGATCAATTTTGTTTTTATTTTATTAAGACGGAGTCACTTTTATTTAATTTTCTCATTAAGGCGATCAAGATTTTAGTGACTAAACATTTAAAAGTAAAAAAGGTAAGTGGTACGTCTTAATTAAATTAAAACGAACATGATTACATCTTTAATAAAATAAAAATAAAAATGATCAAATATTATATTTTTAAATTTAATGAAGAAAAGTGTACAAAACTAAATCGAATGTTACCAATAATGTAGTTTACCCGACAAATAATTGGGAACTACGCAGTTTACATTTCAAAATCTAAATCTACATCAGCTGAATTTGGGATGGAATGCGGGAATGAAAGAGATATGGCATTGTGTAAGCCAAGAACTTGTATCTCACTACTTTCCCAACCTAAAAGTTCAGCAAGTCATCTTATGGAAAATGAAAAGTCATGAAGAGTCACGAAGAGGCTTCACATTGCAGGCAAGTTCGGTCGATCGATGTCGCCAGGGTTCTCCGTTTTCGTGGACAACGTGAGCAAAAGAGTTCATCAGAGAGCCTTGGGTGAAGTTTTTCAGGCGTACGATATTGTTTTAGATGTATTTATTGTGTACAATAATATGAATCGACTGCTCAAAAAGAGTACGTTTGCGTTTGTGAGATATAAGAAACGAGAGGAAGCAATCGTTGCAGTTGGGAATGGTTCTGGAAGATTGATCGATGGTCTTCCCATTAAGGTCTTTTTGTCTATGGATAAGATAGAAGGTCCACCTAAGAGAGCTGACGATCCGAGGACGGGTTTTAAGAGATCGTCTTTGAAAGGTTTGATGTCATTTAAGGAAGCATTGGTGGGGCGAGCAGAATCAGGGAATTCAGAGCTTCCCATTGATCAAGTAGTGAGGGGACACGTTGTCAAAGAGTTTGAGGTTCTGGTGAGTATTGTTGATAACCACATGCAAATTGATGACGATCCAAGTGACAGTAAGTTTAGGCCCATCTGTATTCTGAAGTCAGACACGGAGTGGAGGAGGAGGTGCCTGGTTGGACGAATTAAAGGAATGTATAATGAAGTTCTACTGGAAAATATATTGAGCAGTGAGGGGCTTAACGTGAAAATCAGTCCTTGGCAAGGGTTATTGGTGGTGATTCAGTTTCCAAGTGATGAAGAGCTTCAAAAATGCTTGCAGAAAAGAAAAGAGTTAATTCACATGTAGTTTGATGAATTGGAGATGTTAATCAGTTATGAAGGAAAAAGAAATGTTAATATTTGGGTTGCTATAGAAGATGTGCCTTTAGAAGTATGGAATGAAAAGTTCTTCCCAGAGCTTGGAAGTAGATGGGGAGCGCCCTTGAAGGTTGAGGAGGAGACTTTAAGGCGTGACCAATTTGACGTGGCTAGGGCGTTCATCTCAGTTCAAAAGGTATTATGTGTTCCTGATAGAGTTCCTATCATCATTGATGGGGGAGTGGCCAATTTGAAACTTAAGGTTTAGGGGTATGATGGGGATAGACTGTTTTGGGATGGTCGACTCCCATTTGAGGATGAGATGGGTGCGGAGCCTGCCAATTTGGTTGATCCCCTACTGGGAATGAAGACTATATTGCAAAACTAGCAAAAGAATTAAATGAGAAGTACGCAGCTGATGAAGAGCTGAACGCTTCGCCTTTTTCACTAGGGACTGAGAATAACTGCTGGGAGGAGTCAGAGACTGAGTTTGCTTTCATCCATTTCTAATAGCTCTAGATTATTAGAAGTGCCTATAGAAGAGGCGGAGAGCTTGGCATTAATAGGGGTGGGAAAGGATTTGGTTATTCACTGGAATCATCAAGGTGAGCATCTCGGGCTAGGATTGAGAACAAGGAATCTGTGCGACAAAGAAAGCAGAAAGGTGACTAAGAAAAAAGGAAAGAACAAAACCACCATCAAAAGGGGTAAAAGGATTCGGAAACGTGGTGAATGCCCTACTGTTAGTGGATTGATGAATCTTTCCTTGGGTCCTGATCAACCTAACTTGTTGAACGAGCCAACTATCGACACATTAACAGAGGCAATTTCGACGATAGAGGCAGGGAAATGTCTTGGTGTCGAGTTAAATGCCCCAGAATTTGTAGTTAGGGGACGATTTAAGGATATGGAAGATGCTGCAGGGTTGTAAATGCCCAGGAGCCTCATTCCTATCTTTTGTTGTGTGTTTTGATGCTATCTTATGAATTTGTCTCTTATTACTTGAAATGTGAGAGGGTTGGGTAAGGCTGAGAAGGTTCGAGCAGTGAGCAGAATTCTACACAGAAGCAAAGCCAACGTAGCGTTTATTCAGGAGTCCAGAATGTCAGCAGTGAAGCAGGGTATGTTATCTCATCTGAAAGGTAGAAGATTTCATGATGTGAAAGTTGTGCTATCTGATGGTGTGCTTCGGTTGGACTGATTACGTTGTGGGACGCGAACTTCTTTCAAGTGGAGCTTATGAGAGTGTATAATAGAGTGGTGGTGTTAGTTGGTAGGATTACGCAGAGCAATATACAGGTGGGATTTCTTAACATGTACGGCCCCAACGACCAAAGAGAAAGGGAGGAGTTCTTCGACAATTTAAATGGCACTGTTGGGGATTTGGGATTACAGGTCATCATCGAAGCTAATTTTAATGTTGTTATATGGGGGGGAAAGTCTGTGGGGTACTCATAATTTGACTGTGACGAGAACTTTCGTAGAGTTCATCCATTCAAGAAACTTAATTGATATGCCGCTAGTGGGAGGTCCGTTTACTTGGGTCAGAGGGGGGGCTTCAATGCCAGCGAGTAGACTGGACATGTTTTTGATATCTACTGAGGTGTTACTCAGCTTTCCAAGCTTGGCGCAGACTGCGCCCCCTAAGAGCTTTTCAGACCATAATCCTGTAACGATCCATGTGGAGAACGTTAGTAAGGGTCCTCGACCATTCAAATGGTTTACGCACTGGGCAGATGACAAAGATTATGCTGAGATGGTCAAGTCTGTTAGCAGGAGATGTAAAAACAAAGGTTCGAATACTTTACTGAGAGAGAAAAGGGGCGTCGAAAGTGTGGGCTTTGGAATGCTAGAGAGAGACGTTGAATCAATCCATGAGATTGAAAGCAGAATAGAGGATCTTGAAGGGGTGATGTTACTCGTGTATTGACATGGAGGCTAACCGATTATGTTAATGAAGTGGTCTGTGAGACTCGGTTTGTGTTCATTTCAAGCAAGCAAATTTCAAATTGTTTTATCATTGCTAACGAAGTGATTGATGACCTGAACAGAAAGAAAAGAAAAGTAGTTGTATTCAAAGTAGATTTCACGAAAGCATTCGATTTAGTCTATTGGAAGTTCCTAGACTTGGTATTGAGAATGAGGAGCTTTGGTAAAAAAATTGCGACGATGGATGAATTCGTGTATCACGAAGGCCTCAATTTCTGTTTTAGTAAACGACACCCTTACAAAAAAAAAAAAAAAAATTGATATTAAGAAAGGGTTTCGCCAAGGATGTCCATTATTAAGAAAGGGTTTGATAGCTAAAGCCGTAGACGTGGGGTTGATTGGTGGAGTCCCGGTGGGCTCAAGTGGGATGCGCATCTCCCATATTCTGTTTGTTGACGACATTTTAATATTCTTGGACGATAATTTGAAGCCGATTAGGAACGCGAAGAGGGTATTAAGAATATTGAAGATTGCATCTGGCCTAAGCTTAAATGTAAGCAAATCGACTGTGTATGGTGTTAATTTGTCTGAACATTGTGTCCAAAATAGGGCGAGTAGCATCAAATGTTCATATGGAAATTTCCCACCAACTTATCTTGGCTTGCCGCTCGGTTATTCAAGGGATTCAGTTGCCTTGTGGAAGCCCATTGTGAAGAAGATTAATGCAAGATTGGTCAGGTGAAAAAGAAAGCTTCTTTCATTCGGAAGACGCATGCCTTTGATAAGATCAGTTCTCGTTAACCTACTGGTGTATTTCCTTTCGTTATTCCAAATGCTTGTTTCTATCGCTTCTACCCTTAATTAGATTATTGCAAATTTCCTGTGGGGCGCGAAGTCTGGTAGGGCCGTCCAGTTGGTTAAATGGAATAACGTGTGCAGACCAAGGGCTTATGGTAGGCTTGGATTCCACGTCTTCGTGTCTGGAATCGATCATTATTAATCAAATAACTCTGGAGTTTGGTGGTGAGCCATATCTTTGTGGAGGAAAGTTGTAGAAGCTAAATATGGGATGGATCCCGATTTATTGATCCCGTACCCCCCCAACCAAGAAATTCTTCAAGGATATAGAGGAATATAACGACTCCATTGCTTAAGGATGATGACCTATATACTAGGAATGTGCGATTGTGTGCAGGGGACGTAAGGAATGTTGACTTTTGGAGTGACAATTGGACGAAAGTTAGGTCGTTAAGACAATCTTTTTCAAGAATATTTAGGGTTACTATTAGAAATTCGAGTAAAGTTTCGGAGTTCGACCACCTAGTTAATAGAGAGTGGGTCTGGAATATTGAAATTAGAAGATTGTTTTTTACGAGAAAGAGGGCTGTTAGAGATAAATTATGGGAATTTGTTTGGTCGAATTTAGCACCCGAAAAAGTTCAGGAATTTATCTGGAGGGTTGTAGTGCAAAGGATCGCAATATTGGTGGAGCTAGCGAAAACTGGA
The DNA here is from genome assembly GCF_006381635.1 of Hibiscus syriacus. Classification (NCBI taxonomy): domain Eukaryota; kingdom Viridiplantae; phylum Streptophyta; class Magnoliopsida; order Malvales; family Malvaceae; genus Hibiscus; species Hibiscus syriacus. The sequence goes on along the minus strand of NW_024063485.1, from coordinate 3,029,491 downwards.
GTTGTGTGTTTTGATTCTTGTAAATCACTTGTTTTGCCATTGCCAGTTTGTTTGGAGGATCTAGGCTAGGTGGTTCACGTTATGGAATCTAAACTTCGTGTGTCCGAATAATGTCAGAGCGTTCATCTTATTTTGGATCGATCAACCTATAGTTATCGGGTATAAGTAATTGTGGAATACGTCCATCTTTGTTTTTTTTTTCTTTAGACGATTTGGCTATGTAGGAATGAAGCTGTTTTTAATCGAAATAGATGGAAAGAAGACCAAATTTTTGAAGCGATAGTTACGAGGACATATTTTTCGTGCAAAATGTAAACGGCCGATTATAAGTTTTTCGATTTCTTATTTCATCAACTTGCCAAACTCGATTATCCAGGTTCGCAGAATGCAGAGTTGAGACTCGACGCTCAAGCTCTGCTGCAATAGCTGTGCTCCATTTGAGTGGGGGTTTGCAGTTCCAGTGCAATTGTAGTTTGAGGCCTTGGGGAGCTTTGATTGGGTTATCACAAGTGCTTGAACTTTGTTTGGGGTTTTATTGATGCGATTCCAGCTGAAAGTGTGAATAGTAGTTCTTTGTGTTGATTCTTTTGGGAATTGCAGGCCTTGGTTCATAAATTGTTTGTCTTGATTGGTGTGGAATGTTATGCTTGTTTGATAAGCCGTGAACTACCAGGCATTTTATAGACATCGTGTAGGCGCACTCTGATATACAACTATATTCATGCATGTAACTCATGTCATTAGAATACACATAGATTCATGATTATACAACAAGGACACGTGCAATCTCCTCGCCTAGATCAATGCCTTAACTCATGTCATTAATGTGACTCGTGTATTTACACAACATTATCAACTATTTATAAGAATATAAAACACGAATAACGCCTACTTACAAAACTAGCATATCTTCCTGAATTCTTTTCTTCTATTTCTATTATCTATTTTTATTCTCAGTCATAGCATATAGCATACGTGATATGTTTTTTAGTGGAAGAGACAAACAGTAGAAGAGGCAAGCGAGCAGTTGCACAGGTCCCTTAGCCCTAAGGCGGCATAAGCGTACGCCTGGCGCTTATGCAAAAATGTCCCATAAGCGCACGTCTAGGAGGGCTTCTTGTTGTGCGTTGTGCCTCTCTCCGAAGGCGTTGTGATTGATGCCTTAAGCGCGCTTTTGAAAACAAAGATAAAAATCTTACACTGCATTTTAAAAAAAATAATATATAAATATTAATATTATTAAAATTTAATTTAAAAGATTTAAAATTTAGTATTTTTTTCAAATTGTTTGCAAGCTTTTCAAGTCAAGCATTAACTAGCTTGCTTCAACTCGTTAAAAACTCGAGTTGAATCCATTCGAGTCAAGTACTGATTAAACTTTGACTCAATCAAACTCAAGTAACTAGCAATCTGTCTCATCTCATTTACGGTCCTACTCAGATAATTAGGATTAAGATAATTGAATTAAGATGACAATTTCTATGGGAACTGATGAATTTATGGAAGAAAAGGAAGGATTCCAAAATATAAGATTTTGCATGTGAAAAACAGCCCCAAGTTAAAAAAAATAATTGCACATTCCACGTCCAAAAGTCTAGGGAAGCTCAAAGAAATGAGTATATATATTGTCGCGAAAATATATAAGAAATAAATTAGTACAAGGTGGGATGATGATGATCATGATAAAATCAGTTTTCCTAGGGATGGATCGAAAGGGTGGGTGACGGCAATCACCCTTAAAAAATTCAAATTAATATATGGTTTAAATATTTTTTTTTGTATTTTCGATTGATAATCGGTTTTCGCCACTTTTAAAATTTTAGAAGTTTACCCCTAATATAAGATCCTATGTCTCTCCCCCGTTTCCCCAAACTCAACCGCTTGGAACTTACATGCCTACCAAAGCTAGAAAGCTTATGCTCGCTAGGGATTATGGCATTAGATTCCCATCCTTACATATTATGAGTGTGGAAAATTACCCAGAGATGAAGATGTTCTCTCAAGGACACTCAATCACTCCAATGTTTCACAAAGCACTACTAAATGAGAGGGGAAATGAAGGGCATTGGGAAGGCAGCCTTAATAACACCATACAACAACAATTCAGAGAACAGGTACGCATACATTTCCAAATTTCCTTGCATTGTTACAAAATTCCAATAATCATCTTGGGACTTGGGTTCTACAGGTCACTCTCCATACCTTTCTTCAATCCAAGTCAAAGAAATGGAAGTTTTTTAGAGCTATAAAGTGGAGTAATAATGGATATAGAAGATTAAATTGTATTTGTTCGGAAAAGAGGATGTTGTTATATATCACTTAGAATTTAGATAAGTAATTGTCACTAGTAAAATTCAAAAACTATGTTAAGTATCCAACCTAAAACTAATTGGTAATAGATTCCCAGACCCAAATTATATACAAAAACTATATAAAAAAATCAACTATTGTAGAGAATACTTACCTTATTTTGACCCTTTTAGATTCTTGGGAGTCATTATTTGAGGAAAAATCGATCGTGGCACCACGGGGGGCATTTCCAGCAACTTCAGTAGCTACTAACTCTCGTGGTCGCTTTATACCACCTTGTTGCTGTGATGAGGTCTCACTCACAGGAGCAGTGTTAAGGACAGGGTTAGCTTCTGGGTGGGTAAGACTTCTGCTTCCATTTATATTTTCAAGAGAGAGAATTAATTTGTTAAGCTTCTTAAGTTCGTGAGGTAGGTACTCGGATTCAAGTTTATGATCTTTGATGCATTTGACAACAGCCCTTAGATCAGCTATTCTTTTGGTGTTTGCCTCATTCTGTCAATTAATTTTACACATTTAGATGGCTAAATAGTTAACGACATAGCAAACTTTTAAATAGAAAGTTAGATAAACCTGTGCTTTAGGGGCCATTTTTTTCTTTTTCAAAATTGATCTAGCTTCAGCCTTGGAATGGTTCAAGAAATCTTTCAAGACAGGTACTGGAGGAAACTCATTAACCTGTTCAAAAGCATAAATAAATCTAATTGCCTCCATATGCTGCTTCTTTTCAACAAGTTTTCTTATGAAACCTGTCAGGCAGGTAATCCAAGTTATAACTGCTATGGACCTCCCCATGTAAAACAAACAATATAACTACAGGTAAATTTCATTTTATGATCTAGCCATCTAGGGCTTTTATGCATTCTCATTTCAAGAATTTGCATGTTTATCAGTAAAAGAAAACTTATAATATTAGACATGCATGTAAATAAGAGAAGGTAAAGGGTTCTATAAACTTTACCAGTGATCTTATCTCCCAAACCAAGAACCTTGAATAATTCAGGGGTTTGAATATGCTGAGCAACAAACACCAAGAAGTTGACAAGCTCGTCAGCATCTAAAGCACCTGCCAATCGGAAAGAGGCTAAAAGACGCAGAAATCCCAAAACCTCCAATTCATGGCCAGATTCAAGTCTCATTTTTGTTATCCAATCAAAGGCAAGCTTCATAGCTTCTTTTCTAACATGGGGCTTAACTTCAGGTGAGATTTTCATCAATTGCTCCAACAAGAGAATGCAACTTCTTCTGGCAACATTCCCTTCAAACTCTCCGTCTCCCTTACTCAAATGTGGAGGGTAAAACCCCTCCATTGCATCCAAGACAAGCTTTGCAGGGTCTGCTGCAAGTTGAAGAGCCATAGCAACTTCAGTGCCTATCGAACCATGCTCTTTCCAGCGCTCATTTAGGAACATCTGCAAATCCTTTCCATCCATATATACACAAAACCAAAGATGTGCTGGTGAAGAATAATCTATGGAACATTTAACCGACAAACTGCCTGCTGATTCTTCTTTCATTCGAGGATGGGGGGCTAAAGCATGACTCTTGCTTTCAAGTTCTTTCAACCATTCTGCAAGTTTCTTCTCCTTTAAATCAAGATCTCTGAACCGCTGCTCACACTTCTTACCATTGAACTCAAGCTCGCTGGACTGTTGCTCATACTTTCTCCTATGTTCTGCAGATAGTTCTTCGATCTCCTTCTCTCTTAGTTCAACTTTTCTCAAACATTCACCATAATGCTTCTCTTTGGCTTCAAGCTCCCGATTACGTTGCTCAAGACATTTTTCTTTTAACTCAAAATCTAGAGAATGGCATTTTTCTTTTAACTCAAAATCTTTTGAACACTGCTCAAAATACCTCTCTTTCAACTCAAGCTGTTGCTCTTTTTCCTCAACCTGTTCAAACTGATCTTTAACCATTTTCTCCTTAAGCTTCAGCTCCATGAATCTCTGATCATATTGCTTAACTTTATGTTCGAGTTCTTCAAATTGTAATTTATATTTTCTCGCCAGTTCCACAGATGATTCTTCTATTTGCTTCTCTTTCAATTTGATTTCTCTAAAGCACTCTTCATTATGTTTCTGTTTTGCTTCAAGTTCTTGATGACCCTTTTCAAGAGATGTCTCCTTCATTGTAAAATCTCTAGAACGCTGCTCAAAATGATTCATTTTCGATCTAAATTGCTCTTCTTTCTCCTTAAGCTCCTCACACTGGGTTGTTATTGATTCTTCCATTAACTTAAGCTCTCTGAATCTCTCCACACATTGTGCAGACTTTAGTTTTAGATCTTTAAGACCTTTCTGAAGGCAATTCTCTGACAATTCGACATCCCTACAACGCCGCCCAAGATCACTCTCTTTCCGCCCGAATTCTTCCTCTTTCCTTTTAATCTCTTCCAACCGCTTTTGCACCCCTTTCTCTATCATCTCATGATCCCTACAACGTTCTTTGAAAGCCTTTTCTTCCAAATCAAACTCAATGCAACGCTGCAGAAAATGCTTCTCTTTCGACCCGAATTGCTCTTTGCTGAACTTAAACTCTCTCAAACACTTCTCTAAATCTCTCTCTTTCAACCCAACTTCCTCCAATCTATCTTTTATCGATTTCTCATTCGATTTAACCTCTTCACATTGTTTCTCACATTGTTTTACACTAAATTCAAGATCTTGACGACGTTCTCTCAAAGCCTTTTCTTCCATCTCAAACTCTGTACACCGCCTCTGAAAACTATTCTCTTTCAACCTGAATTGATGTTCTTTTAACTCATACTCACTCGAGCACTTCTCAAAATCTCTCTCTTTCAACCCAAATTGCTTTTCTTTCAACTCATACTCTCTACAGCGTTTCTGCAAGTCTTTCTCTTGCAAACAAACTTTCTCCAACTTGTCTTTTACCATTTTCTCCATCGAATTAGCCTCTTCCCGCCGCTGCTCACATTGTTTTATGTTCATTTCAAGATACTTACGACGTTCTTTCAAAGCCTTTCCTTCCAACTCAAACTCCTTGCAACGCTTCCCGAAACTCTTTTCTTTCAGCCCAACTTCCTCCAACCTATCTTTTACCGATTTCTCCATCGATTTAACATCTTTCATTTGCTGCTCACATTGTTTAACACTAAGTTCAAGCCCTGCACGCTGCCGCTCAAAATCCTTCTTCTCTAACTCAAAATCCCTACGGTTCTTCTCAAACGCCTTCTCTTTAAACAAAATCTCATCCTCTTTTAGTTTAAGCCTTTCTTCAAAACACTGCTTCCCAAACTCCAAATCCCTAAGTTTCCTTCCTAGCTCCTTCTCTTTAACCTTAAGGTCTTCAAACTGGTCTCTAACCGATTTCTCCTTTCTTCCGATCTCATCTTCTTTTGAACTCACTTCTCTGAGTCGTTCTTCAACCGAACTCTGGGCGGAGTCCAAAACGTGTTCCATGTCTTTCCATCGAAGATTAAGCACAAGAAGGGAAGAAACGCGATCTTGAATCTCATTCATGGCCCTTCGTAAATTGGTTTTGCTCAACTCAATGCGTTCTAAATCAGTTAACTTCTCCATCAAGTAACTCGAACCAAAACACCCAATAATCTTCAGAAATCAATGCACGCGGGAACCTGAACTTGCAAAGCAAAAGCAAAAGCAAAAGCAAAAGCAAAAAGCAAAAGCAAAAGCAAAAGCAAAAGCAAAAGCAAAAGCGAAAATAGAATCTCTTTGTTTGTTGAGGAAAATAGAGACGAGAGAAATTTAGAGGAAAGAGGGAAAAGAATTAGGGAAAATTCAAAAATTGGGGATGAAGAAATCCCAAAAAGAACGTTTATAGCATAGAATTATTAATCATCCAAACCAAAAGTAATAAAGTCACATGAGACCCTTTTACTTTAAAAAAAATATGGTTATTGTTTTATTTTTATTTTTATTTTTTTTTATCAAATGTGACCATTCAATTTAAAAAATATATTTGATGTGATTTTTTTATCAATATATTTGATGTGATTTTTTTATCAATATTTTTTAAAATTAATTGTTATGTTATTAATGTGATATTTTACGATACTAACATGGTGATTTATGATTCATGATACTAAAGTAGCAGTCCATTGTAATAGATGATGTGACGAATACAATGACAAATGAATTAAATTATTTTTTTAATCTTGTTCGATAGTTAAATTATTTTTAAAGCAAATCAAGATCTTATTTATAAAATTTTAAATATAAAGTATTCAAATCTTCAAAAAAATTAAATATAAAAATAAAATTTAAATTACTAAAAAATGAAGTGTACATATTAAAAATATTAAAAATTACCGTTAAAAAATTAAATATAAATATATATATATCATAAGTTATAGAATGATAACTTATAAATTATTAAAAAAAATAGAAAGATATATTATATAAGATATATACATATAACATATAGTTGTATCATTAATACTAATATAAAATATTATTATTAGATTAATCAAGATTTATAAAATTTTAATTAGTTGAGATTTACAGATTTTAGATTAGTCGAAACTTATATCTTCTATTTATATTTAGAAACAAAATTTATAAATCTCGACTAATCCATTAAGAAAATTATGTATAAGTGTTGATGATATAATCATATATTACATGTATATCTTTTTTTTAATTATTTTTTTAATAATTTATAAATTATCATTTTATAGTTTATGACATGTATTCATTTTTAATAATAAATTTAGTATTTGTAATATATATTTAATTTTTAATAATTTAATTTATATTTTTAGTATTTTTATATTTGAGTATTTTTAAATATTTTTAAATTCAAATTTTAAAATGTTTTAAAAAAAATAAAAATATCACTAAACTTCTTTTGAAAAATCAATCTGGCCCTCAAACAAGATAAAAAAACTAATTTAGTTCGTCTATCATGTTATCTATAACGTCATCGATCATTGTAAACTGTCATGTTAATATCATGAATAATCACATCAATATTGTAAATTGTCACGTTAATAATGTAATGGTTAACGACAAAAATATTGATCAAATATCATATTAAATTTATTTTCTATGTTAAATGATCATATTTAATACGAGTAAATATCACATTGATTTTTAAAATAAAATTACAGGAATCACAATTGCTTTTTTGTCAAAACAAAATTACAAGGCAATACGATGGGTTGGACTTTTTGTTTTGATTTATAAAAAAAAATGTTCAAATTATATTTTTTTAAATCATTGTTTAATCTTTTTTAATCAATTCAAGTGTTTATCGTTATAACTGTTATTATTTTAGATACTTCGACTGTAACAATTAAAAAATTCATTAACTGACATTTGTTATATTTATATTTTTTTAAAATTTTATATTTTAAAAAAATAAAAATATTATTAAAAAATTATGCCCCTCCCCCCTCCCCTCCTTCCCTCCGCGTTGTCTCCCTGCAATTCCCAAATCGCAAAGACAATTTGACCGATCAAACAATTGATGAAAGTGATGGACAAAATCAAACAAGAATGGACACAATGAACTGCAACACATATTTCTCGGCGGATTTGGGTGGTGTCGGAATCATATTTCGGTTGGTCTTAAAATTGAGCTTCGACTTGAATGAATTGGATTATAGTCGTCACTGATCACTTTTAAAAAATATTTAGGTGGATCGGACACCATCTTACCTGATCTATGTTTTACCAGAAATGTGTCGAGTTCGGGAGTCGGTTACGGTCAATGAAGGATTGGCACCCTTGAACCGCCCTTTCGGTACCAATTAATTTACCGGTTGTCTTTATTTGTAAAAATTAAAATTAAAATTAAAATTCAAAAACCTGATTCTAATTACTTACCTTTGATCGATTGAGATTACCAAAAAGAAGTCAAAAAAATGTTAAATAAATAAGGAATAATAAATAGAAATCAAAGGGTAAAAACATAACAAATAAAAGATAAATAAATAAAAATATATCAAAATAAATAATAAATAGAAATAAATAGATAAATAGAATAAAATCAAATAAATAGAATAAAAGAAATAATAAGAAAATTTAAATAAATTGAAAGGAAAAGAAAAGTTATTTAAAAGTAAATAAATGGAAACAAATAAGAAAATAATACTACTAATAATTAAAAACATAATAAAAAAATAAAAAAGATAAAATTTCAGGGGACCAAATTGAAATAATAATAACATGGGGATACAATTTAAGAGAAAATTAGGGTCGAAAATGCGATTCCTCCCATTTGTTACAGAAACACGCAGACCCCCTTGGTCGGGTCGGGTCGGACACGGGTCAACCCAGCGGGTTGATATATAATCCCAAAAAAATCCCAAATTAGCTCATTTTCATCCTCTCTCAAATGTTATCTTCTCCCCTCTCCCAACTTTCTCAACATCCCCGATGGTCGATCAAAGCCTAGCCACCACTCCGGTGGTCAAACACCATTCGCCACCGCTCCGGCGGCCGGAAAAATTAACCTTACCTTAAAATAATCCTCACTCCACCCCCAACACAAATCCACCGTCCGATTCTCACAACCAAGCCCCAAATGACGTAGATCTAAGGGCAAAGCTCTCGGGCTTTTAGTTAGTTCTCGAAAACCCATCTGTTTCCTGGCGAGCCTTCTCGATTTCGACGCGCGCTGGTTCTCACTGCTATTTTTTCTTTGTTTTGTGTGTATTTCCTTGAGTTTTGCTTCGATGTTTGGCTGCTATGGTTTGTTTTGGTTTGCTATTTTTGGTATTGATGTTCGATGTTTCTCGATCTCTCGGTTTACTGTGTTTCCGTGGGTTCTGTCTGTGTTGATGGCTGTGTTGTTTTGGTACTGTGGTGTATCTCGGTGCTCGTCGTTTGACTGTTGTTATGTGCTCTCAGTTTACTGTTGATGTTTGTGATCCCCTTGGCAGTGGCTTGGTGAGGGTATTTATACCTCTACCGGTGGTCGTTCCGACGATTATGGTAACACACTTATGGTTGGCCAGGGATTTCGGGATGGGTTAATCCTGATCTCCTCGGCTGGAAATCTCGGTGACCGGTGTGTGGTCTCTTGACTGTTGTTGGTGGTGTTCAGGCTTTTGGAACCTTTGATTTGATCTTGACCGTTGGATTGGGTCAGATCCAACGGTCCAAGATCGGCCACGGCGTGATAGGTCTTTGAGGGTTAAATAAACCCTAACTCCTTAACAATATTGGTCGTTGATCTCCCTCCTGATCTAACGGTCCCCTGTTGTACGGCGCTTATGCTAACCCGTGAAACCCTAGACCCTCACTAGGCTAGTTCAGGCCCTATTCCTGGATTGATTAGACCCCAAATAGACCTAAAACGAGAAAGAAAAAATGAATAAATAAATAAATAAATAAATAAATAAAATATTTTTTTAAACTATATTTTATATATGATTTTAAAAAATGTTTTTCAAAACCATATAATATAATATATTTTCAAAAAATATTTTAAAACTATATTATATATATTTTCCAAAATGTTTTAAAAACTTATATATTATATAAGTTTTCAAAATATTTTTAAAAACTATATATTATATAAATTTTCAAAATGTTTTAAAAACTATATATTATATATATTTCCAAAATGTTTTAAAAACTATATATTATATATTTTTCCAAAATGTTTTAAAAACTATATATTATATATGTTTTCAAAATGCTTTCTAAAACTATATATTATATATATATATTTCAAAAATTATTTGCAAACTATATAATATATATATATATTTATAAAAAATTGGACGAAAATGAGTGTCTGCAGCTGCCCCTCTTTGTCCTTTTTCGTGGAACGAAAAATAGGACAAAGATAAAAGGACACAAATTTTTGTTCGGTGGAGTTGAAAATCGACTCTGATATTTCAATTAAGAATAACTCCATGTCGAATTGAGTTGCGGATGACTCCTCCGTCGCGAAGTCGAGTTCATCTTGAAACGATATGAAATTGAAGCTGTAATTCAGGATTTGAATCGGGATGCGGCTTCTCATTGCCAAATTGTAGTTCACTTCGGTCTTCTTCTCGATTTAAAGACCTTGGTTTAAAAACTCAACTGGAAAACAATTCCTTGACTCCACCATGTGGTTAATAGGCCCTCGAGCTGACTGAAATTGAACTCGAAAGGTCTTCGTTGACAGATAACTTTTCTCGACTTAAGTTATGCTGGCGGAAAACAGTTTCTTGTCACTAAGGCACTAACCCAGGTCTTCTTCTCGACTTGAAAACCTCGATTGCAACCGGACAGTAGTGTGGTTGATGTGTCATTGAGCTGAATGAAATCGAACTCGACAATTTTGTTGACAGATAGCCCTTCTCGCCATTAGCTATGATGTAAATTTGATTTGCCTCTGAGTTGAATGTAATTGAACTCGAAGGTCTTTGGCAGATAACCCTTCTTGCCTTGAGTCATGCTGTAAATTATGTGCCTTTGAGCTGAGTGTAATCGAACTCGAAGGTCTTTTGTTAATAAATAACCCTTCTAGCCTTGAGTTATGCTATAAATGATGTGCCTTTGAGCTGAATGTAATCGAACTCGAAAGTCTTTGGTAGATAGCCCTTCTTCCCTTGAGCTATGCTGTAAATGATGCACCTTTGAGCTGAATATAATCGAACTCGAAGGTCTTTTGTTGGCAGATAACCCTTCTATCCTTGAGTTATGCTGCAAATAATGTGCCTTTGAGCTGAGTGTAATCGAACTTGAAGGTCTTTTGTTGGCAAATAGACCTTCTCACCTTTGGCTATGTTGCAAATGATGTGCCTTTGAAATGAGTGTAATCGAACTCGAAGGTCTTTGGCAGATAGCCCTTCTTGCCTTAAGCTATGCTGCAAATAATGCATTTGAGCTAAGTGTAATCGAACTCGAATGTCTTTTGTTAGCAAGTATCCCTTCTCGCCTTGAGCTATGTTACAAATGATGTGCCTTTGAGCTGAGTGTAATCGAACTCGAAGGTCTTTTGTTGGCAGATAACCATTCTTGCCTTGAGTTATGCTGCAAATGATGTGCCTTTGAGCTGAGTGTAATCGAACTCGAAGGTCTTTGGTTGGCAGATAGCCCTTCTTGCCTTAAGCTATACTGCAAATGATGCACCTTTGAGCTGATTGTAATCGAACTCGAAGGTCTTGTATTGGTTGATAACCCTTTTAGCCTTGAGTTCTGCTGCAAATGATGTGCCTTTGAGTTGAGCGTAGTCGAACTCGAAGGTCTTTTGTTAGCAGATAACCCTTTTAGCCTTGAGTTATGGTGCAAATAAATAAAAAAATGGCTTCCCTTGACAGGTCTAAGCCGACCATAATTCTCAGGTGGTTCCCCTAAGTGGATCTGAAACAAGTGAGATGATCTTTGAATGACTCCCCTTTTACGGGAAAGCCCACTGATAAATTCTGACGGTCGGATATCTTCCGTTGTGGAATGGAAATTTAGCTTGAAAATATTAACTGGAAACCTGCTACTCATTGTTGAGTTGAGTTGAGTTGAACTGGATTTATTCTGAATTAGCTCTCGAACCTATCTGAAATTGATTCTGAGATCTGTCAATCTTTCGATGTGTCAAGTCGATAACTTCTCACTACTGAGTTAAGCAACCACCATCATTCTTTAAAGGCGCTTTTGAATCGAGTATCCTTCATCCTAAAGTCAAAACTTGACTCTAAAAGCTGTAAAAAAAATCATGTATGCTAAAATGATGAATGTGATGCTCTTAAGTATGCCTAAGATGCATCCAACATGAATGAGTTAGGTTTTATCTCTTGGATGGAGTCTCATGCTTTGTCTACCAATTTGGTCATTGGAATCGATCGTGCCCCATTTTCTTCTCGAGCTTTGATTTTAAAGACCTTTTATATTTGAGACTATCCTATTTGAAAATGTTTTTCTCCTTTCTCTTGTTTTAGGAGGGAAAAGGATAAAAAATTCTATAAAATGTTGCTTCCTTAATTCAGGCTCGCAATCGAATCAAATTATAAACATGAGTTCAAAGAAAATCAAAAGAATTAATAGCTCTTTTAATACTTTCAGAGTTATAGCTCTTTGAAAAATATTCAAATGGATGAGTTGACTTTAGGTTGGCTTCCTACTTTCTAAGGTTTCAGCCATAAATAAAAAAAATGTCAATTTTGGCCATTGTAACGTGCCTTTTTCTTGGCTTGGCATTTTAATTGAATGCGGACAAAATGACGCAACTAGCATGATCAATTACTATACCTTCTATTTCGGTCCTCTGAAATCTTCCATTTGTTCAAGCTTTGTAAACTTCTCTAACAAAGGTAGTGCAGAAATATCGGTCTAAAATTGAAGTTCCTGAGTGTTCGTGTGCAGTTGACTATAACAGGTGTTCCTTAACTCCCTTATTCCATCTTTACCGAAACTCCTTATTTAATTTGCCATTGTATGGCTAACTAGATCCATAAAGCCGGGACGTTTAACCAATTGCTCTAGAGGGACCGCTCAGTATTATAATATCCTTTATCAGGCTAGCTGAATATTATCCATAAAGCCGGGGCGTTTAACCAATTGCTCTAGAGGGACAACTCAAGCTTTATTATATATTATAATCAACTTTATCAGGCTAGCTGAATCTTATCCATAAAGTCGGGGCGTTTAACCAATTGCTCTAGAGGGACAGCTCAAGCTTTATTGTATATATATATAATTATATTTTGTGTATACAAATTTAATTTCTTAAGTTTGTCAAGAATAACCTGTTATAGTTTAGGTGTTGTTAAAAGTCAAGGAATCTCTTCTTTAGAGTTCAATTTCCAAGCAACTGACCTAAACTAGATTCACCTACTCGATTATTTCTTCTGTAAAGATAATGATCATCATTGAACATCTTAAACAAAAAGTATAGTAATTGTCATATACAAAAGATGCCCCATGTTGCCTGCACCTATGCAGATCTGAATACCAAGCCTTATGAATAGGAAAGGCTATATTGGTTATTTGCAAGAGAATGGTACGGTGTTTGAGCATAACTTTTGGGTAAGGTCAAAGTCCTTTTTTATATTTGCTTTTCAAAGATCTGTAACTCTAAATCATTTACAGAGTTTTTTTAATTCAGTTGATATTCAAAGAATTGCAAGTTTACAAATTTGATTCGTTGTTTGTCATCTTTAAAGTAACATAAATTTATTCAAATGTCCTTACAAAAACTTGAGAAAAAAATAAAGAACACAAATTCAAACAAAATACCTTAAACGATGAAATGATCTTTTTCACTTGGATGCCCCTAAGTTGTTGAAGTCGATCTAGTTCTAGTTACGCATCTTCTGCACGACTCTCTTGAATGCGTAACAATTCTCAATAGTATTCCCTGGGATACCGCCGTGATATTCACAATGAGCATTCTCATCATACCACTTGGGGTATGGGGGCTTCATGGGTTCCACCGTATATGGTGACACTACGTGGGTGTCAAGAAGTCATCGGTAAAGCTCTTTTTAGGTCATGGGAATAGGGTTAAAATGTTCCCTTTCCCTCTTAGGTTCTCTGGAATCTTGATTAAAAGTACCTGACGGTACAACTGTATTTGATTTTGGTTTGGAGATTGTAACACATTTATTAGTGTGGTAGGTTTTAACGTTGTTAATCTCCCCATCCATTTCCTTTACAAGAGGTTTCTTACTGGCCTCTCTATCCTTTATCTTGCCTTGCTTTATAGCCGACTCGATCATTTCTCTGGCCATAACTAAGTCTGAAAAGCTTCCTGATGTGATTGCAACCAGGTGTTTGAAATATGGAGCCTTCAGGGTCTATACAAAAAGCTTCAGGGTTTCTTTCTCATCCAGGGGTAGATGAACTTGTACAGTCAAATCCCTCCATTTTTATGCGTATTGCTTGAAACTCTTGTTATGCTTCTTTTCCATGCTTTGTAGCATAACTCGGTTTGGCCTTATGTCATTGACATGCTTGTACTGTTCTAGAAATGACTTGGCCTGGTTCTTCTAGGTCCTGATATATGATCGGCTTAGCTGGTTGTACCATCGGATAGCTGAGCATGACAGACTCTCCTGGAAGCAGTGGATTAGGAGTTGGTCGTTTTCTCTATATCCTGTCATCTTTCGGTAGAACATGGTGATGTGAGCGAATGGGCAACTGTTCCCATCAAACTTCTAGAATTCCGAGGACTTGAATTTCAGAGAAAGAACTAAGTCTGGGACTAGACTGAGTTCTGCGACATCGACTCCATGGTAGTCATGGCCTCCTTTGATTACCTTCATTTGGTCCTCCAATTGCTTGATTTTCTCCTCCATCTTCCATACTTTGTTCTCTTCGTCCAAATCCGGTATATGGTAATAACCCGAATTATTCTCAGGGTTAAATACAACAGTCTGTATCTTTGCAGCAGATAGGGCTTTTTCCTTTGTATCTAATAGGCCCCCTTGTAGTTCGTGTAAGATTCCAGGTGACACAACCACTTGTGGGGTAGGTGGTATAGCTCTCCCTTCCGATGAACCTGCCCCAGGCACACTTATATGATGTAGTCCAACTAACTTGGCAATAATCTGACCAACCAAGGACTCTTGGCTTTTGGTGATTGTATCCAGAGCACTTTGATTGCTCTAGTTTATCTTGTCTTCCAACTCTCTCTAGAGCTTCAACATGTTCTCTTCGATCTGAGTAATTCTGGATTCCTTATTCTTTTTTTTCAAGAGGGTGTTATGCGGATGGGGTGTGTCCAATGCTTGAGGTGGTGTATCCAGTCCATAATGCATGCAATGTTCGAGGCATTGATCCAAAACATATGTTTGTTATTATAAATAATCCTTATTGGTGACAAAAATGTTACGTCTTTAAGAGACAAAAAACATTTTGATGCATAGGTCCCAAACAGCCTCTAACAAGTTAATTCGTCTTCCGTCTTTTTTCTGTCACCGATTGAATACCCTGTCGAATCGTTCCAACTCCTTTGGCTAAACTGTGCAAGTGACAAGCTGCTTGCCCCAAAAAGTCTCGAAGGACTGTATCTTCGACTTTCACTCTCTGTTGAGGTTGTTCCCTATAGGAAGCGCCTTTGGAGGCCTCCATTGAAATGAACTATCTAAAACTCACTTCTTGGATTTGTCAACAATGGCCTATTGTCTTTGAAGGGACTCTCCAGGTCAATAACCTTTTTCTCGTCTTGCCCTTGCAACCTTTTTCCCTAAGTATTCTTTGACCATAACTGGACTTCTGAGCTTTTCATCTCTTTGTATTATAACCCCTTTGTCCATTAATGAAAATTATTTACGTTTAAAAAACACGTTTTTGATGGATCAACACCTCTTTTGAATGATGCAAATGATAAAAATGAAATAGAACAAAAATGAAAAGAGTTGGTAAGGTAAATCAAAGCAATAATTAAAATGAAAAGTCCTACCCCACATGATATCTACCCCCACATGCTTAGTATTCCTACCCGAACATGATCTCTATCTCGCAAGTTGATTTTGAACAAGTCCTAACCGCATAAATTTCTAGTTCACTTGCTTTGAACATAAAATAAAGCAGGAAATGAACTCAATATAGCCTAGGGTTTGAAATAAGGTTTCGGGGTGGGCTCTAATTCCCTGTAGTCTCCCGGTTTAGGTTCTAAAAAAGGTACCCGAGTTCTCCTTGCTGGTGCCCCCTTGGGCTTGCCAGACCCTTAGTCCTAAGCCCATTATAAGCTTCCGTGAACTAAGTTAAACTCGAGAGGATACATTCCCTTATGCCTATGCGGTAAATAAATTCACACGAAGACATGAGGTATATGAATCCCGAAGGTTACTTGCTAGGCCTGTACGGAGAATAAATTCCCACGAAGGCGTCACTTTCACCCCCACTTAAAAAGGGTTCGGAGCTCAGGTATAGAGCCAAAGATAGTAACTTTTCAAAAATCTGAAATCATTAAGAAAATGTCAGTACAACTATTTATTTGAAAAATAATCAAAGGTAAATAATTGGAATGAAATAAATAAATTAAAATTAAAATTTACTATTTTCGCATAAAAAGACAACCGAAAATTAATTCTGGCCTAACTCACTTACCTGTCCCCAGCAGAGTCGCCAAGTCGTCGGAACATCTTTCGGTTAGGCCCGGAATTGGGCTTCAACTTAAATGAATTGGGTTAGAGTCGCCACCGATCACTTTTAAAAAACATTTAGGTGGATCAGACACCATCTTACCTGATCTTCATTTTACCAGAAATATGTCAAGTTCGGGAGTCGGTTATGGTCAAGGAAGGACTAGCACCCTTGAACTGCCCTTTCGGTACCAATTAATTTACCGGTTGTCTTTATTTGTGAGAATTAAAATTCAAAAACCTGATTCAAATTGCTTACCTTTGATCGATTGAGATTACCAAAAAGAAGTCAAAAAAATGTTAAATAAATAAGGAATAACAAATAGAAATCAAAGGGCAAAAACATAACAAATAGAAGATAAATAAATAAAAATATATCAAAATAAAAAAAGATATAAAAAGTAATAAATAGATAAATAAAATCAAAGAAATAGAATAAAAGAAATAATAAATAAAATTTAAATAAATTGAAAGGAAAAGAAAAATTATATAAAAGTAAATAAATAGAAACAAATAAGAAAATAATACTACTAATATTAAAAATCATAATAAAAAATAACAAAGAAAAAATTTCAGGGGACCAAATTGAAATAATAATATCCTGGGGTACAATTTAAGAGAAAATTAGGGTAAAAATCGAATATGGGGATCAAAATGAAATTTATAAAAAATCGGGGGATCGAAAACGTGATTCCCCCATTTGTTACATAAACACGCAGACCCCCTTAGGCGGGTTAGGTCGGACACGGGGTAACCCACCGGGTTGATATATAATCCCAAAAAAATCCCAAATTCACTCATTTCCCCCTCTCTCAAATGTTATCTTCTCCCCTCTCCCAACTCTCTCAACATCCCTGATGGCTTATCAAAACCCGGCCACCACTCCGGTGGTCAAACGTCGTCCGCCGCCGCTCCGACCGCCCCGTTTGGCGGCCGAAAAAAATTAATCTTACCTCAAAATAATCCTCACTCCACCCCAACACAAATCCACCGTCCGATTCTCACAACCAAGCCCCAAATGATATAGATCTAAGGGCAAAAAAAGTATATGGTTTCAGATTTTTTTAAAAATATTTTTTAAAAATATATTTTTTTTAAAACTTATAAATATAACATATGTCACTTAAATGAGTTACCATCAAGCATCTAAAATGATAACTTCTTGATTTTAGGTACGGATGAAATAATGTTTATGCTGAGAACAATGTACACTTTGTACACCTTTGTCATATTTTAATACGTAGTGTGTTTAAAAAATGGTAAATTACACGTTTAATACTTTAACTATTGCTTTTGTTCTAATTTGATCAGTTAATTATTTTTTCAAAATCATCTTAAAGTTATGTTTTGATTTTATTTTAGTCACCCGGTTTTAAAAAATTAACAAAACCGCTGATGTGTCATTTTAAATAAATAATGTAAAATTATCTTATGACGACACATTAGCCGTTAATTTTTTAACAGTATGTAACTAATATGAAACTAAAATGTAATGTTAGGTATGATTTTGAAATAAAAAATATTTGATTGACCAAAATGGAACAAAAGCGATAGTTGAGATACTTAATGTGTAGTTTACGCAAAAATATTTGTTAGGATTTTCGGAAGCTCGAAATGACAACCGAAACGATTTGCAAAGAGGGGTCGGAACGGTTTTGTGTTTAGGGAGTAAGGAGATTGAAAGATAGAGAATTGCACAGCGATTTATAGTGGTTCGACTTTCTCAATCAAAGTCTACGTCCACTACCTTAGCTCCTCACCAAGGATTTTCTAACAAATTCACTAATTTGTTCTTTCTTTTGAGGACAAAGAGATAACCTTACAACTCCCTAGTTTTTTCGGGCTAAACTAGAACCTTTCCCCTTTACAAAAGGATAAAAGATGTAAACAATGAAACCTCTCTAAGGTAGGTGTTTACAAGAATTAAGCTCACAAGAACAAAATATTTACAAGAGAAAGATGAAATAAGAATGAAAAACTCTTCTCTTGTGTTTGATTACTTGGATAGTTGTTCTCTTTCTTCTTCAAGTGTCCTTAGCTTGTATTTATAGCTTGGAATGTGTTTGAAGTCATATCTAGCCGTTGGGGATGTTTTGGAGCCGTTTGGGAATGATTTTTCTGCAAAAATAGGCTGCCCAGAATGGGGGGAATCGGTACCCCTTCATAGGGAATCGATACCCCTTAATAATATTCAAATATTATGACCGTTGGGCTGATGAACAGTGAGGGAATCGGTACCCTTAAGGGTGGAATCTGTTCCCTCTGAGTAATCTGTTATTTCTCGGAGCCAAACCATGTAGGGGGGAATCTGTACCCGGGGAATCGATACCCCTGGGGGAATCTGTTCCCGGGGAATCGATACCCCCTGGGGGGAATCTGTTCCCCTGGGGGGAATCTATACCCCCTGGACAATATGATTTTTCTTGAAACCCTTTAAAAATAAAATATTTTTGGCTCGATTAAGGCTCGAAATACTTTGTAAAATTGTTTTAAAATAGTTTAAGTATAAAACACAATTTTACACTTTAGTAAGGATTAAAATGAACTTTGAAAGACTTGGAGTAATATTTTGATATTCGAATAATTACATCGAATATACTTAGAAAATCTTTTGTAAAATCTTTAAATTCATTTAACTTAATTTGTTATATCGAAACATCAAAATGTTTTCAACAATCTCCCCCTTTTTGATATAACAAAACATTTGAGTAATTTTAAGATTTTGAAATCAAGTTTGAAATTACTCCCCCTTACTTTAACACTTCTCCACTTTAACACCTTCACACTTCTCCCCCTTTTTGTTAAATCAAAAAGACTCTAATCTTTGAAGTTCAAAATAACTTTGGAGAGTAAGTAGTAAATTTGACATTTTAAAAATCATTTGAAAAAAAAATCAAATCTCCCCTCAATAAATGCATTCCAAATAAAATTTTTCTTTTAGGATCTTGACACTTAAACAAAATTGAATTTCAACAAAGAATAACAAACATGTTAGTAGCATATGAAATTCAATATATCCAATACTAAAATACTTTATGCAATACCAATTGTTGAATTTAAGATCATATGCATAAAGTTTTCTAAAAATATTATGCATTTGAAAATTTTTGATATCAATTGTTAGAGAGATATCATTTGCATTAAAACAAATTTTGACCAAAATTTTATTATGATGAACTAAAAATTCTGAAAAATCATTACAATTTTAAAATGTTCATCATAATCATCTTTTCAACATACATGAGATTAAAACAATGATGCATAATCATTTAAAACCAAAACTCATGCATGCTTAAAATCAAATGAGCAACCAAATAATCCAAAATTAAAAGTATTAAGCTTAGAGGTTACCCATTACTTTTTCATGTGTGGCTAGAGCATCTTGAATATCATCATTTTCATCACAATTGCTTCCACACAACTACAAGAGACATTTAAGTAGATTTTGGTATCCAAATTGCTTTGGATCCTTGAACGTTAGTTACAATGCCCCTTGTTCCTTTTGGAACCCATACTTGCCTAATTTTAAAATGTTTTCCTTTCTTCAAAGGACAAGTATATTCCATATGACCATGATAATGGCAATGTGAGCATTTTGCCATTTTTAAACATAATAGATTGTTTTTAGAAATTAATTCTTTTTCTTTTGTTAAGCTTTCAAGCTTAACTTCTAACTCAAAAATTTTCTTTTCTAAATCATTTATTTTGATTTTTGAAAGTTCTAAATCATTTTTCAAAATTTCATTTTGATTTTCAAAATCAACTCTAGCTTTCAAAATCGATTTATTTTCAATTTTGAGTTTTGAAATTAATTTTGTATATTTGGAATTCATGGTCTTAAATCCCAAATACAACCTATTATAAGCATCTTGTAACTCATCAAAAGTAAATGAATTAAATTCATTTGAGTTAGAAGATACCTCAAATTCTTCTTGAGTGGTCATGAGGCATAGGTTAACTACTTCATCTTCATCATTGGAATCATCTTCATCACTCCAAGATGCAATAAATGCATTCTTCCCCTTTTTCTTTAGAAGAGGACATTCATACATGACATGCCCCTTTCTTTGACAATCGAAACATACCGGGGGACTCTTCTTCTTGGTTGATTCATGTTTCACTTCCTTGGAAATCATGAATCTCTTGAGTTCGTTCAAGAGCTTGACCATCTCTTTTTTTTTTATCATCGTCTTCACCCACCTCATCACTTGAATCTTGATAGCTTTTATTGATGCCTACGTCCTCATTCTTCTTCTTCTTCTTGTTTTTCTTCTCTTCCCTTTCTTCATCTTCCTTCGTCATCATCTCATGAGTGAGAAGGGAACCAATTAGCTCGTCGAGAGTGAGAGACTTTAGGTTTCTTGCTTCGATAATGTCCGTCTTCTTTGATTGCCACTCCTTTGGAAGAGAGTAAATCATCTTCCTCACAAGCTTCTCATTTGGGATTACTTCTCCATATCCATTGAGACTGTTGACAATCATAGAGAATCTATCCATCATAGCTTTGATGTCTTCATCGGGTTTCATCTTGAAGTTCTCGTAGCTATGGTTGAGAAGACTTTTCTTTGATTCCCTCACTTTGTCGGTTCCTTCATGAGTGACTTGAAGCTTATCCCAAATCTGTTTGGCACTGGAACAAGATGAGACTCTTCCATATTCATTTGGGCCTAAAGCACAAAATAGAATATGTATAGCCTTAGAATTAAGCTGAAAATTTTTCTGCTCTTCTCTACTCCAATCGTTGTACTTGCCGGGTGGAAAGGAGTAACCGTTCATGATTGAGTACCAAGCTCCTAGATTGTATGATTGAATGAAGTACATCATCTTATTCTTCCAATGTGCATAATTTGCTCCATTGAAGAAGGGTGGCTTGTTGACCAGTTGTGAATCCATAATAGAATATTCTTCAAGATAATAAGCACCGGAGGAAAAAGTCATTTCTTTGTCGGTTGCGTCGGGAATTGGTAGAGCTTCTTCTAAGATCGTCTCAAGGTGGTTAAACCTTCTTAATGAGTTAGGCTCTGATGCCAATTTTTAGGATTTTCGGAAGCTCGAAATGACAACCGGAATGATTTGCAAAGAGGGGTCGGAATGGTTTTGTGTTTAGGGAGTAAGGAGATTGAAAGATAGAGAATTGCACAGCAATTTATAGTGGTTCGACTTTCTCAATCAAAGTCTATGTCCACTACCTTAGCTCCTCACCAAGGATTTTCCAACAAATTCACTAATTTGTTCTTTCTTTTGAGGACAAAGAGATAACCTTACAACTCCCTAGTTTTTCCGGGCTAAACTAGAACCTTTCCCTAGCTTTTACACGAGCTAAGCTAGAACCTTTCCCCTTTACAAAAGGATAAAAGATGTAAACAATAAAACATCTCTAAGGTAGGTGTTTACAAGAATTAAGCTCACAAGAACAAAATATTTACAAGAGAAAGATGAAATAAGAATGAAAAACTCTTCTCTTGTGTTTGATTACTTGGATAGTTGTTCTCTTTCTTCTTCAAGTGTCCTTAGCTTGTATTTATATCTTGGAATGTGTTTGAAGTCATATCTAGCCGTTTGGAATGTGTTTGATTACTTTTATTTTTATATAAAAGTGTCTTTTATATATTTAACTTTTTTTTTATCAATTTGGTATCTAACTTTCTTTCTTTTTATCAATTTGGTACCTGAGCTTGTAAAATAATCTCAAATTTATACTCATGCTTTTAATATTTCAACAAACAAAAAGCAGTTAACGTGACGCTAATCAATTAAAATGATCACATCTATGTCAGCATCAAATACTGATCTGAATATTTTTTTTCAAGTTTAAATACCAATTTGATCTAAAAAAAATTATACACCAAGTTAAAAAAAATTACAAAATTTAAGGGTCAATTTATATATTAAATTTATTTTCTAAAAAATATATTTGAATAAGATAAACTTGTTAAAGAAAATTATTGTCACTACATCATTGCCTCATTGGATATATCAATATTGTATATATCAAATTTTTAAAGAAATTTTATCCCAAACTTTTGAAATAATACAAGTATTATATAATAGTTTCAAAATTATAAAACAATGTATGAATTTTTAAGGAATTTATTGATTCTTATATGACAAAATGTAGAATCCCACTATATCAGTGGCCAACTAACTATTGTCCCTTTTCATTTTGACCACCATTTTTGAAATTTTATCAATCAGGTTAGCGAACTATTTAAATGCATTCAATTAAACCACTTGCCATTAATATTTAATGGAGAAATTGATGTGTCAGTTTAAATATTTGGTATGATTACACATTTGGTAACTGTTACTTATATATTCTATCAATTTGGTCCATACATTTAAAATAAACTTAACCCTTAAATCAAATGGTGGCATGTATCACTGGTGCCATGTGTAATAACATGCGTCACAATTTGATTGGATGATTAAATTTATTTTAATTTATTTTAAATTTAATATATTTTTCTCACCAATCAGAGATAAAAGAAAATTTTGGGGTAAACTTCAGTTCTTAATATTTTATATGTCTTAACTTAAATTCACATATTAAATTGATTTTACATATTGGAATTAAAAAATATATTTTTTATCTTAACTTATTAAATATATTTTATTTTTTTCGTAACCTAAAAATATTTTATTTTTATTTTAATTTAAAAAATATATTTAATCTTAAATTTAAAAAATATAAGATATTCTTATCTTAACTTAAATATTTATATTTTATTCTGATAATATTTTAAATCTAAGATAAAAATGTAATATGTTTTTTGTAGATAAGATAAAAATAAAATATATTTCTAAGTTAAGATAAAAATAAAAGATATGTTTTAAGTTAAAATAAGAATTAATTATATTTAATAATTTAAGATAAGAATAGAATATATTTAATAATTTATGTAATAAGTTAAGATAAGAATAAAATATATTTTTTAAGTTAAGATAAAGACTAAAATATATTTTTTAAGTTAAAATAAGAATAAAATATACTTTTAGGTCATGACAAGAATAAAATATATTTAATAAGTTAATATAAAAATATATTTTTAATGTTAACATGTAAAATTAATTTAATATGTGAATTTAGGTTAATATATTTATAATGTTAAGAATTTAAGTTTACACTATTATACAACATAAATAACATATGCAGTCAAATTTAAACTAATGAACTACTTTTGCTCAATGGATGAACCTTGGTTCTTCAATCCATGAACCCCATGTTCAATTCCGTTGGGTATTATTTAAGAACCCAAACATTTCTCCCTCTAATTGGTGAGAAAAATATATTAAATTAAAATAAATTTAATTAACATCATTTGATTTGAGGGTTAAGTTTATTTTAATTTATTAAAATTAGGACCAATTTGATATAATATAAATTAATAGTGACAAAATGTGTAATTATACCAAATATTTTAAATATCACATCAGCTTCTCCATTAAATATTACTGGAAAGTGGCTTAATTGAATGCATTTAAATAGTTAAGTGACATGATTGACAAAATTTTAAGATTGGTAGTTAAAATGAAAAGGGGTAATAGTTAGGTGGTCACTAATATATTTTATCCTTTATTTTAAATAATTTATATTTAACTTTTTAACTAATTCAAAATTATAAGTTGAGTCTTTTAGAATTTTAAATTTTTATAAATTAAATTAATGATGTTTATCGTTAGTGGTACTCATCCACGCTCATCAAGAGTGGCATACTCATCCTCCTACAATATATGAATTTTTAAGTTTAAGATTTCTTTACTCTCCGACTCCAGTAATTTCACAAAGCTACCATCTAACTATTTTACATATATAAATATTATTTTCTAATAGTACGGATGATTTTAAGATGATTTTTTTTATAATATGTAATATCCCAAATTTTGGATAGTGACCAAAATGTAAGTTTTGAAAGTTTAGTAGCTAAAGTATAAATTTGTAAAAATTTAGGGACTATAATTATAAATTTTAAAAAGTTATATATTTTGGCCCTTAAGTGAATAGCTTGTCTTAAAACAAGAATTTATTTTGGGAATAAAAAATTCGATATGAGATTTACATTAAAAGCTATAACACAATAAAGTCTGGTATAGAATCGGATAATTGGATCGAATTGGAATTTCATGAAAATTTGAAGGATGCTTGATAAGGGTTAGAAAAATTATTTTCATATTTTAGATCAGAGAAATGTAGCATAGATCAGTGGAATTGAAGTCAATGTTTCATATTTGGGTAAAACATTTAGAATTTAGTGACAAAATTGCAATTTTCAAAAATTGCAAGGGCAAAGGTGGAAAGTGGATTTTTATTTGTTCATATTTAACCTTGGAATATTAAAATGGATGATATTCCATTGGCAAGTTGAAATTATCATGTTTCATTAAAGGTAAAATGATAATTTCACATTAATTGAATTTTAAATTCATTTAAATTAGATTAAGGCCAAGTGTATTAGGAGATTAATGAAGAAAAATAAAGAAATTGACAGTATTCTTCTTCCTTGGACGTGAAATACCATAGTTATTAAGGTAAGAATTTTCAAGTTCATTTTTAAGTTTATTCGTTTGATTTTTGGATTTAACTATTGAGAGAGAAATAATCCTCTAAAATTCTCTAACATTTTGTATAAAAATTGTATGGAAATCATGCTTGGATGATGAGGTTGTTGATTAGGGTTTATGAAGAACATGCTTGATTTTGAAGATTTGATGGAAACTTTTTATGTTATTGATGTTGTAGAGTTGTTTCCAAGCTTGTATGATGATTAAAACTACTTGAAATTGGGTGAAATACCATTCGACCATACCTAGGTTTTGAGAAATTTGTGATTTGATTAAATGATGTTAGGGGTTTGATTGTAGAAGCTTTGAAATGTTGTTTAGAGGTTGAGTTCATGCTTGAAACAAGTTGAGAATCAATGATGTTTAAAAATTGGGGGGAAATTATGGAAAAATTTCCCTAGGCTTAGAAACGATGTTTAAAATGTTCTACAAGCTTTAGAAAGTCATTTGGACTAATTTGTAAATTTGTGAAAGTTAGGGGACCTATTCAACAATTATGGAAAGTTAAGGGTTGGATTTGAAATTATTAAATACATGATTTACTAAACTGGAATTTAATGTTAGAATGTTGAATTTGATGTTATAATGTGAAATTGGATTATTTTGGAAAGTTTGTGAAGCTTGAGGACTAAATTGTAAATATGAGAAAGTTAGTGACTTAAGTCAAAATGGTGTAAATGTTGATGTATTATACTGGAATTAAATTCTGAAAATTTTAATTAAGTTGATTGAAGTTTGAGTTGAAGGAAAATGACAAGGGACCAGTTTGAGTAAAATGGAAAAGTTTAGATGAATTCGAAAAGAATTAATAATTAGTGGTTAAAATGTGAAGTTTGAAAATATTGTGTGCCTTAGTGATTAATATGTATAAAAAGGGACTTGAATGGTCAAATTGAAGCTTTGAGATCTACATTTATGTTGCGATAATAAATTAGTATCGGATGAGTATTGAAAGATTTTTAGGAATTTATTTTTCTATTGTGTGCCTATGTTAATAAGATTCTAACATGTGGTTTGAAATGTATATGTTGTGTAAATGGTGTGACAATTGTCGTAATTGTCAAATAATTATTCATTTTTCTCGAATAATTATGCTAAGAACGTAGTATAGAGAAGAAGGTGTCGGTCCACAGGTATTCGAAAATTTCTAATGTCAATCTAAATTTATCATTAACCAAGTAATATGTAAAATAAGAAAATTAAAAAGATGGGGGTTTTGAATAATAAAGTAAACTAAATAAATAGAATGAAATTAAATCTAAAGAAATAGCCTCTAGCTTTGCTTCGCGATCACGAAATATATTTTACTTAGATACTTGTTGGTTACAATCTACAAGGCCCAACTCTTTTAACTTGTTATTCTCTCTTGTGAACTGATTTCCAAAGCCAATCCTTGAAAATTAGCCCTTGTTTGGATTAATATCGGCTATCGATATTAAAGCCAATGTTGCTTTTGAACTGGAAAAGTTCGTGCTCAGATTATGGTGTCTCGATGAAAATTGAACTCGATCTTGATTTCCCTTAACAGGCCACCGCTAAGTTTGTTCTTAGGGAATTGAACTTACTACAAGTCGATTCTCCTGCCCAACTGTAGATCAAAACTTCGATCAAGCCAATGTGCACTGTTGGATTGAAGAGGTTAAGATGTTTGAAAAAAAGTCGATTGTCTCCCCTTGTCTGCAGATAATCAAGAAAGAAATATGAATATATGAAGAACTTTTGCAATTCTCACGAGATCTAATCGAGTCTTCTCTTAGATATCAGCTAAAGAAAAATTTAGCCAAGCATGGTAGAGATCATGTTTGGCGTGTAGAAAGAAAAAGGATGGAGAAGAAAAATAATTTTATTAAGCTGAAAACCTAAAAACAAAAGAAAAGCCAAAACTATTTCTATATTGAATTCTAAACTTGTACATCTCTCAAGCTTCACCCCTAGGGGGTATTATAATCTTGAGCTAACCTAATGAAAATAAAATACTAATTCTTAAAATATCCAATCTCTTAATTCCTAACAAACTAAAAATCCTAATTAATAAATATTAAAAATTCTAAATAATATAAAACTAAAAATTCTATGAAAACTCAATTCCTAATAAAATAATAAAATCTCAAATGTTTGAATTCAATTGCAACTTTTAAATTCCTATAGAATTATGGTCCACCTTGCTTTCTTCATTTGATATTTTTACTTGGATTATTTAATCAGAGTTTGTGCTTGGATTGATCTTTGAATCTGATTGGCGCTGACTTTTCCTAAATAAATAGGAAAATCTGTTTAATTCACCTTTTAATTGTTATTTCCTGAAAAATAGACTCATGCACAGATTCTAATATAAACAACCCAAATTAGCGATATAAAATGAGGTAACACGGATTAATTAATAACAAAATATTAACCAAATAAAGCACTCATCAAATTTCCCCTAACTTATTCAATGATTGTCTTCAAGCATGCCTTAATCAATTATCAAAATCTTAAATTATTAGTCTTTCTTCTCACAATATATCAAAGAAAACCAAACAAGCTAATGACCAAATCAATTATCAGAAACAAGGTGACAATCAAGCATATAGGGATAACTAGCAAGGATTTTAAGTAAAAACCAAGACATCCCAATTATCCATCAATTTCAATGTAACAAGACTCAATATCTCACATGGATTCACTCATTATCACTCAAAGTGTTTAGGGTAAATGAAGTAAATTAAATCGCTCAAAGTAGAATTAATAAAGATATTACCATAGGCTTGTAAGAAAATCAAGTTTCCACCACTCGTTCGAACAAGATGCATTTAATCAAAGGGTCTTTAATAAGGTTGTAACAGGGCTTAGTTTAGGGTAGGGAAAAGATAAAAAAAATGGGTTTCAAAAGTCAAGACAAGAGATGTAAAATATATGAGTTCAAGCCATGAATTTAACAAAGTAAACACACTCGAAGAAGGGTAATCAAACAACAATTTTTCTTTTTTTCGAATCTCTTGTTGTTTTTAGCTATTTTTCTGTTTTTTTTTTGTTCAAACGCTTTGTTTGATCTAATTTTTTTCCTGAATACTTCTTCTTTTATTCTCTTGATTTTTCTTTCGTGGAAGAAATCTATATCATGTCTAAACAAGGGTAACAAGACAGGGTAAAAATAAAATTGAAAGGTTTCAGGTTTAATAATGTGATAAAAACAAAGAAAAGGGTAAAGGCTCAAAGTGGGTTCACTAGTGGATATAAATAAATGGGTAGGCAATTTGGGTAGAGAAGTGGTTTAATCCTAAGTGCCTTAATCATCTTAAAGCTTCAAGTTTTAACATGTGGTCTTGATATGCATTTATTCACAAGTTATAGAATGGCAAAATTAATATGGCACACTCAATCAAACAAATGAGCAAGAATGAAAATGTATGCTCGTTTAGGCTCAAATCTCTCAAGAAAGGGTAATGTGCTTTGAGTCAAGAAACATATCAACTAACGAATTCATGAAACATCAAGCAAAAATTTTAAGGAAAAATACTAATCATGTCGTTTTTACTATCATGCACCCTAAATTCGATAAAAGTTTGATCATAAACTTATAAGACAATGAGACAAAGAAAGATTTAAGATTAATGACAAACGATTTCAACAAATCAACCAAGGTAACTCAATTTCAAGAATGCAAATAAGCGAGCGATATTTCGATGCAAGTGTTCTTTAAGTTCTCCACCTATTCACTTAAAGCATATTGTCTCAATATGTAATTAAAGCCTAAGAGAAGGAATAGAGATACTCTCTATTTTTAGTGACAGTTACGACCTTGGTGAGAGTTGGCTGGGCGGAGGTAGGAGAAAATCTCAACAAGAGTGGACTCGAAGGAGTTGAGATGATCATGAATTTCATTAATTTGATGTTGCATGTTCGATCGTGGATCGTCTGTCGACCGAAGGTGGTGCATGTCTTCAGAGGAAGACATGTTCTCTTTGAGGTGTTATGGTACCGAGAGGAACAATAAAAAGTGCATTAGATGTGCATGTAAGTAATCCCATCGTGTCCAGGCATCACAAATCTAAACCATCCATATAAAAAACATAAGTAAATTATTCAGTAGTAAAAGAATGTGGGAAAAGTATAGATGCGAGATGAGTTATGTAAGGGTCGAGAATTGGTGGTTGATTAGAGCACACAATGTACTCGAAAGCTCATGCGAACCAAAATCCTATGTTAACTTTGATATCAGTAAGCATTCACCAAATGAAGAACACTTCAACTTTGCTCAAACTAGGTGTATCGTCGTTATTCCCTAAGTAGTTAATGCGAGAAACTGGTGAATGTATCGAAATGCATAGTTTTAGATGTTTCACCCTTTCATCGTTTGTGCATTGAAGGTTTGTATTGGTGAACCAGTCAAATTGGAGTAGGCATAGTTTGTTTCAAAATTCTGTGGAATCTCAAGTAAAGATGTCAGATAGATTTGGTTTGTGACATTTGTCACGAACCCTGTGGAAAAATTAAAAATCTAAAATTTACATCCTAAATTGTCCTAATAATCGAAAATAAATAACATCTGGGGAATTCACGCTAACAACTCGATTTGGAAAAAAGTTAAATGTGGTGTAAAATTCAAGAACCTATTCATAGCATGTTCCACATTTAATTTCAGGATATAAAGTCCAGCCAATAACATTAAAGTAATGTGTAACAGAATGTCTCATATGCAAAGTATCTAGAGTACGAGTATGAATGTACTTACAAGCTTGAAAGTTTGTCTCTGGATATTTTTGAATTGGATTTGTTCATCGTCATTGAATTTCAAGTAGCCTCACAACTCTTCTCCGTTTGGTATGGTGAGGTAATATGATGATGATGATGATGTCGGCGAGGGTGGATGTTATCGTGAACGTGAAGGTCCGGTATTGTTGTGAGGCCGAGAAGATTTTGTGGAGTTAGAAGTGCTCGGTTCAAGATTGAATTCCGGAGCAGCAGATCTTTGACTTCTTGTTTTCACCATGTTGAATTTTTTGCAGCAGAGAATAAAGATGAAAAGAAGAAAGAAAAGATGGTGAAATAATAATTGGTGATACAGTTAGCAGTTGGGGAGCAGTGATGATCGACAGCGTGAGAGAGGTGGTGCACAACAATCGATGGTGGTTATGGCATCGTTTAGCAATCAACGGTAGGTTAGCGAAAATGGGGAAGAAAATAAGAAAAAGGTTTTGACTGTTTAAAGAAAATAAGAGAAGTGGGTTGTTTGATTTGTGAGATTAAGAAAAATTAATGGGTTTATATAGGGAGGAGAAAAGAGTTTGGGTTGAAGAAGATGCTTAATTAATTCCAGGAGAAATAAAAGAAAAGGAAGAGTTTTAGTGGATTAATGTGTTTTAAAAGAAAAATAATGAGTAAAATAGTAATAGCAATAGCAATAGCAATAGCAATAGCAATAGCAATAGCAATAGCAATAGCAATAGCAATAGTAGTAGTAGTAATAATAGTAATAATAATAATGGAATTCGAAAGAAGTTTAAAAAGGTTTGAGTTGAAAAAGGTTGTATTATAATAATAATAATAATAATAATAATAATAATAATAATAATAATAATAAATTAATTGAATTGGGAAGGGGCGAGGGCAACAATAAGGTTTAATTAATTTTTTTTAAAATAATAATAATAGAAATAAATAATAAATAAAATAAAAACAAGAGGCTTAAAGAAATTGGGGGCTGCAGTAAGGCTTGAAAAAGTTTTTCTTAATATATATATTGTAACACCCTTAACCCGTATAATTATACCTATACAGATTATAGATGCTATCCGAATTTCTAAAAACCATTTTACGATTCGAAAGCAATTTAAAATTTATTTTCTTAAAATAGTAAATGATATTATAAAAATATCATATCATATAAAATTATGTTTCATTATAATAATTTAATTCAAAATATTTTTAATTATGAATAGTAAATAGTGCCCGAATAGTGAACAGTGAACAGTGGGGGAATCGATTCCCTGTAGCAGGGGAATCGGTACCCCTTTAACAATCTGAAAATTTTGCTTAAAAACTGTGGTTACTGTTCATGCTACAGTAACTTCCGAAAATTTACATATAAATTCATAAAAATTAACCTTTCATCACTATAAAAATTTCCAAAATTAATTCAACAAATAAATTGAACATTTTCAAATTACATGCCACTCTCTAAAATCAAATTTCACAATAGGATGTCTTACTGATATTGAAATATACCTCTCGATGCTTGATGTCGCTCTGAACTCTTTATTCTTATTCTTTGCTTTTTACCTACGAGTGAAAATTATCACACGCTAAGTATAAACTTAGTGAGGCAATTAAAACAATATATAGTGCAATACAATTCATGCATGAATTTAGATTTCAAATCAAATGCCATAAAACCATGCTAATAGCATCTTCAATATTTTACCATGATCAATATAATATAAATTTCGTACCTTTTATCCCATAAGCTAATAAGCTTATTTTTACCAAAATACTTACCATTTAAATTCCATAAGCTCGTAAGCTTATTTTTTTTCAATATACTTGCCATTATTCCGTAAGCTCATAAGCTTATTTGCATGGTTACCATTTATTAACCAATAAAACATAATCCATAGCTAATAGCCCATATTAAACCTTGAGGACCCTGGGTATACGAGTAAAATACCTGCACCGTAGTGCTAAACCTGCACTAAGCTTACGCCATAGTGCTAATCCGGACAATACACATAAGGTCGTGCCCACCACCTGCACTAAGCTTAAGCTATAGTGCTAATCCGGACATAAACCTGCACTTAGTGTCCTTACACACTATACACACTATAGTGCTAATATAAACCTGCAGCTGCTATACTCTATGGCATGCCAACTATACCCTGTCCCTCAATGACTTACTTGGGCATATAGTCTATTTTATTTGATCCATCCATGGCAAAGTATATTATCAAATTTAACATTAGGCAGTTCATACCCGAAAACATTCATGATAAAATACCACATTTTATTTTCATGATCAATGCATTTTAATTTCATACTCTGACATCTCAATGTCAATTTATAAAAAATGATATAAAATCATGTCGATATAAACAAGGTCGACTTATCGCAAGTCTTCCTTATGATGTATAAAACATCCATGTATAATTTCATGCATGTATTGCACTCACCTTGACACTTTATGTCTTTCAAAATATATAAGCCTCACTATTGTCCACCATAAGCCCTTTTATATTTGATTTGCTTCGATTACAAATCAATCACAATCTGTATAAATCATCAATTCATAATAATCCATATGTTAGTATTTTACTAACATAAATACATTCCACCATATCTCCATACTATATTTGAAATTCATCATCTATCAAAATATTTAACTCTTAATAATTCCTTATAACATTGGAACCAACTTTTCCCATTTACTCAAAATGGTCTTCTCCATTTTACCACTTAAATTCTTAATACCAGTAATTCCAACATTGAAATTATTTCCATTCAAATGCTTTTACAAAAGCATAAATACATTTACGTATCCCAACTATGCAATTGTTGTACTTAAATCACCAATCATTTCAATCTTCCCAAAATAATCAATTTCACATTTAACACTCATTTCAATTCTCAAACAACAATTCCCAGCATAGTACATCAATTATACAACTCTTACACAACAACCCATAAATTTTCAGAATTCAGACAACTCACACTACCCTTAAAGAATCATTATTCTGTATTGATATAGACACTGGAATTCAATTCAGTTTCTTCCGTTAAAAACTAGACTCGAATACGAATCTATCCATATAAAGAAATCCTTCTAATTCATTCTGTACAATTTATGGTGAATTTTCAAAGTTCACCAATAGAATCTGTTTTGTACAGAATTCTGCTGTCCGACTTTTCTGACCTTTCCTCAGTTAAAAATTCATATATATTTGTATACAACTTGAAATTGATCTCCGTTTGTTTTAAACAAAACTAGATCCATATATGAACACAATAGATAAAAATAACCTCCAAATTATTTTTATATATTTTCTGGTGAATTTTCAAACCTACTGCCAGAATCAAAATCCAAACTGTTTTCTTTAACTTCATCCTTAGGTTCTTCATCATTTCTTACAAACAATTCTTTAAAACCACTTAACTCTTCAAAACCCATAAAACACAAGAATCAAAATCCCCTTCATCAACTCAAGATAAATTTGAACATGAAACCCTAGTAATATTCATGTCAAAATGTAGAGAATTGAAAGTAGAATATTTTTCCTAACCACACTTTGTCTAATTCTCAAGAATTAGCTTCAAAATTAAAACTAAAGATGCTTACCTTCAAGATTGGAGCTGCCGGCCCTTTGATGAAGAAGAAGCTGAATTGCTCCACTATATTTTATATTCTAATGATATAATATCTAACACATGCTTAATATATATATTATAATAGAATATTTTATTCCATTCAATAGGAAATTTCACTTTTGCCCTTAATGAATTTCCATATTCCCCATATAACCTAGCAATCTGATCAATACCATATTTCAAAGTCAAACATAATTTATTTTGTCTTTGACTTCTGAAATTCACCTTGAATTTTCAAATCTTGCGTTTTAGTCACTAAATTCCACGGTTTCGGTTAAATCTGCAAATTTGCATATTTCCAGACCAAATTTCTCTGATCCAAAATATTAAAATAATATTTCCAACCATTTTATAACATCCTTCAAATTTTTGTAAAATTCCAATTCGATCGGAATTTACCGATTCCTTACCGGCTTTAACTCTTTCTTTACTAAATTCTAAATCCAACAATATGATTTCCATAAAACTCCAATCTCAAGAGTAAACCATATATTTATGGAATAAAATTCTTTTTAGGAAATTATCACTTAATTCCCTAAACTTTTTCCCAAACTTTCTACTTTGACCATCAAACTTTCAAAATTTTCATTTTGGTCATTGTCTAAATTTTTGGGGGTATTACATACACACACACACACACACACACACACACACATATATATATATATATATCTACGCCAACTTGCTAACGTGCACCGTTTTTCTTTTTCGTGTGAAATTCTAATTCGTCAGTTTTGCTTAACTTTAGCTTGATCAAAGTGTTCAGGTACCTAAAAATTCAATAAAAGTGAATAAGAACAAAAAAAAAATGAAATTCAAATAAAAAAATTCAGAATAAAAATAAAATAGAATGGTTTGCCTCCTATCAAGCGCTTTGTTTAACGTCCTTTAGCTCGACGACCTAATTCAGACTACATGTTCTTCTAAAACTATTTTCTCAATCACACATGGTTGATTGTTCTCGTACTATGGTTTTAATCCTTGACCATTTACTTTGAAACA
The DNA here is from genome assembly GCF_006381635.1 of Hibiscus syriacus. Classification (NCBI taxonomy): domain Eukaryota; kingdom Viridiplantae; phylum Streptophyta; class Magnoliopsida; order Malvales; family Malvaceae; genus Hibiscus; species Hibiscus syriacus. The sequence goes on along the minus strand of NW_024063485.1, from coordinate 2,995,275 downwards.
AGTTCCAGAATCATCTTGAATTTCAATTGCTCCATGGGGAAATACTTGAGTCATGATATAAGGTCCTGACCACTTCGTTCGTAATTTTCCTGGAAATATTTTTCAATTTAGAATTAAACAGTAAGACTTTCTGACCAATATTAAAATTTTTAAATGAAATTAAACGATCATGAAAATCTTTAGTTTTATCCTTATAAATCTGAGCACTGTCGTAAGCATTGCGACGAATTTCTTCAAGTTCTTGAATGTGTAATTTTTGTGCTTCGCCGATTGCATCCATCTCCATATTGCATTCTTTAATCGCCCAGTTAGCTTTGTGTTCCAATTCAACCGGTAAGTGACATGGTTTACCATAGATTAGGTGATACGAAGACATGTTGATGAGACCTTTGTAAGCAGCTCGATATGCCCTAAGGCATCTTTAAGTTTCAAACTCCAATCCTTTTTGTTCGGTTTCACAATCTTTTCAATAGTTAATTTAATTTCTTGGTTTAAAACTTCTTCTTGTCCATTAGTTTGAGGATGATAAGTCGTGGTGATTCATTGAGTGACTCTTTTGAGTCAATCAAGAGGATAAAATAACTAAGTGGGGGTATATTGGCAATTAAATTTTTTTTAGTGGAAGCTTGAAAAAAAAAGAAAATTGAACACAAGAATTTTAGAGTGGTTTAACTTTCTAAACCAAAGTCTACATCCACTACCTTAGCTAACCACACTAAGTATTTTCACAAATTCACTAATTTGTATCAACCGTTGAGGACAAGGTGTAACCTTAAAACTCCCTCAAGAATTATACCCTAAATTCTTGAGAATACTCTCTCAAAGAGAAAAGTACAAATTTGCAAACTTAGAAAACCTCACTAGGAATGTGTTTGCATAATTCAAGAACAAATAAAAACACTGAACAAATAAAACAAATTAGTACAATAGTTTTCTTTGAAAGCAAAAAGAATATTGACTTTGATTTTGGCTCAATTCGATTGCTTTGGCTTTCTTTATGGATTTTTTCTTCACATATGACTTGAAATCTTGTTTTTTACCTCCTCATTCAATTATAGCCATTTGAGTTGTTGTGGGAGTTAGTAGAGCAGTTGGAAGGAAGTCTCCCGCAATAAATGTTGTCCAAATGCCATGAGTATCGATAATCGAACTTAGAGTATTGATACTGCCGGCATTAATTACAAAAATTTTGACCGTTGGAAGAGCGGAGTATCGGTACTCTAGTAAGAGTATCGATATTGGTATCAATACTTGCACTATATTGATACCAAAAATGGCTACTAGAATTCTTCTCTGTCAAAATTATAAATGAAGTATCGTTACTCCCATCCAGAGTATCGATACTATTGCCTATTTTTACACAATAGTATCGATACTGGTATCGGTACTGCATGAATAGTATTGGTATTATTCTTGTAGTATCGATACTGCAAGGTTTAAAATCGATTTTTAATTCGATTAAAGTCTGAAACCCTTTGTAAAATTGTATATAACTTTAATTTTCAAGAAGTGTAAGGAGTACAAATGGATTTTTTGACCTTAAAAAGAATTTCAATATTTGAGTGATTTTATCAAATATAAAATTAAAAAACGAATATAAAATAATCTTAAAATTTCTTTAAAATAATATTCATTTTTGGCATATCAAAATAAAAAGCATGGTTCAACAAACTCCATAATTCTTTATTAATGCATCAATGATTCGATTGACAAAAAGTGTTCATCGATCACTAATTATTGCCCTCGGATTTCCAAATCTTGAAAAAAATAGAATTCTTTAGGAATTGAGCAGTAGTTCTAGCATCATTGTTGCGAGTAGTTTTAACTTCTACCCATTTTGAGACGTAATCAACAGTTAGAATTCTAAAATAAATGTTGTCCAATTGCCTTAAGTATCGATACTCGGGCTTGGAGTATCGATACTGCCTGCACTAATTACAAAAATTTTGACCGTTGGAAGAGGGGAGTATTGGTACTCTAGTAAGAGTATCGATACTTGCATAGTATCGATACAAAAAATGGCTACTGGAATTCGTCTTTGTCAAAATTAAAATGGAGTATCGGTACTCCATCCATAGTATCAACACTACTACCTATTTTTTCAAAATAATTAATATATTGGTATCGGTACTGCGTGAACAATATCAATATTGTTCTAGATGGGATTTTTGGTGAGACAAATAGAACTAGTATTGTAACACTTGATAGATATAGTACTTACATCAATTCCTTAGTCTATGAGTTGTTGTTTCATCAATAAAACTTGATCACAACAACTACCGGCCGAAATATATTTCACTTCGGTGGTTGATAATGCTACACTATTTTGTTTCTTTGAAAACCCATGAAATCAACATACTACCTATGAATTAGCAAGTACCCAAGATGTTTTTCCTATCTAATTTACAACCTCCATAATCCGCATCCGAGAAGGCATGTAAGCTAAAGTTAGAGTCTCTAGGATACCAAAGTCCTATATTAAGAGTGTCTCTAAGATATCTAAGGAGTCTCTTAGGACATGATTGAAATCTAGCACATAAGTAAACACTAAACATAATGTCCAATCTACTTACGGTAAGATAAAGCAATGATCCAATCATAGACCTATAAAGTTTAACATCTACACAGTTACTTTCTTCATCCTTGTCAAACTTTATAGATGAGCTCATAGGAGTGGCTTGGGGTTTCACATCCTCCAATCCAAACTTCTTGAGCATGTATTTGATGTACTTAGCTTGATTGATGAAGACGTCATCTTTTCTTTGCTTGATTTGGAGTCCCAAGAAAAATGAGAGTTCCCTCATAATGCTCATCTCAAACTCACATTGCATCAACTTAGCAAGCTCTTGGCAAAGATTATCATTAGTAGACCCAAAAGTAATGACATCAATATAAACTTGAACTACTAAAAAATCATTACCTTTACTTTTTATAAACAATGTAGTGTCAACCTTCCCTTTTGAAAAATATTTTTCCAAAAGAAAATTTGACAATATTTCATACCAAGCTCTAGGAGTTTGTTTTAAACCATGTAAAGCTTTTGTCAATTTAAAAATGTTATTTGGAAATTTTGAATCCTCAAAACTATGAGGTTGTTCCACATAAACTTCTTCTTATATAAAGCCATTTATAAAAGCACTTTTAACATCCATTTGATATAAAGTAAAGTCATGATAACATGAAAATGCTAATAACATTCTAATTGCCTCCATCCTAGCTACAAGAGCATAAGTTTCATCAAAATCTATTCCTTCTTATTGAGTATAGCCTTGTTCATCACTATGTTACCACTTTCATCCAATTTATTCCTAAATACTCATTTAGTACCTATAATAAATTTGTCACTAGGCCTTTCAACCAATGTCCATACTTGACTCTTCTCAAATTGATTTAACTATTCTTGCATAGCCAATATCCAAAATTAATCATTTAATGCTTCTTTGATATTTTAGGCTCTATGCATGAGATAAATGCAACAAAATTACAAACATTTCTAAGAGAGTATCTAGTAGTTACCATTTTGGATGGATCACCCAGAATTTTACCATCCTTGACATAGTTGTATTCCCTTAGGTAGGAGACTTCCCTTTCCTCTAGAGTTAGCTCCTCAAGAGCATCTTGTGTTTGTTCTTGCAAGTCTTCTTTAGATGATGGTTAACCAACTTCATTTGATGTCATTATACCTTCATCATCAATAACATAAGAATCATTCCTCAAAATAGGGTTATCATCTAAAACAACATGAATAGATTCTTCTACAACTAGAGTTCTTTTATTAAAGACTTTTAAATCTTTAGAATTCATGGAATATCAAAGGAATATTCCTTTATCACTTTTAGCATCAAATTTGCCAAGATTGTCTTTTCTATTGTTTAAAACAAAACACTTACACCCAAAAGGATGAAAATAGTTAATGTTAGGCTTTTTATTTTTAAAATTTCGTATGGAGTTTTCTTCAAAATAGGCATAATTATTACTCTATTTAAAATATAACAAGATGTGTTCATGGCTTCCGCCCAAAAATATTTTGGTAAATTATTTTCACAAAGTATGGTTCTAGCCATTTCCTCTAAAGTTCTATTTTTCCTCTCAATAATTCCATTTTGTTGAGGGGTTTTAGGGGTTGAAAAATTATGTCTAATACCATTAGAGTTACAATGTTTGCTAAAACCAAGATTTTCAAATTCGGTTCCATGGTCACTCTTAACACTATAAATTGAATAACCTTTTTTGTTTTAGTCTAATTTTAAAAATGTGATGAATTTGTCTAAAGCTTCATCTTTAGTGATTAAAAATAGAACACATGTGTATCTAGAATAATCATCAACAATTACAAAGGCATATTGTTTTCCACACAAGCTAGTAGTCCTAATAGACCCAAATAAATTAATATGAATCAATTGCAACAATCTATCAGAGGAAACATCATTAATGGATTTAAAGGAAACTCGTTTATTCTTAACCTTAGCACATGCATTACAAATTTTGTCTAAATTAAATTTTAGGTTTGGTAAACTTCTAACTAGATAACCTCTAACAAGTTTATTTAATATGCTCATGCTAGCATGTCCGATATTTCTATGCCATAACCATGAATCATTTTCATCTTTAGCTACTAGGCATACATTTGAGGAAACAATATCTAAATGCACCATGTAAATGTTGCCTATTCTATGACCAACAAGCATAATCATGTTTGATGCAATGTCAATTATTTTACAACCATTAGACTCGAAAATGGCATTGTACCCTTTATCACACAATTGACTTATACTAAGTAGATTATGCTTCAAACCATTGAAATATATGTTTTCAATCAAAATGGAATAATTGTACCAATTGAACCTTTTCTTTCTATGTGGCCTTTAGAGTTGTCACCAAAAGTTACTACTCCCCCGCTTTTAGGCTTGAGCACTTTGAAATAGTTCTTGTCACCGGTCATATATCTTGAGCATTCAATATCAAGGTACAATGAATTTGAGCTTACGTTTTGTACCTTGTAGCAATGCTCTTCCACCTACACACATAGATTAATTTTTTATTTTTGGTACCCAAATTCTTTTGGGTTCATAAGTATTAGTTCCCAATAATCTAGGCCCCTTAGGTATCCATTTTTCTAGTATATCATTTTCCTTAGTAGAAATGAGCCCTTTGGGGATCCATATGCTCCTAATAACTTTATCATTAGAGGTTCTTTGGTGACCTCTATGTTTGTAATGTCTAAATCTATTTTTAACATAGTTAGACCCTTTTGAAATCTATTTGATCCAACTTTTTTAAAAGAAGCTTTGAGATCATCAAGCTTTTTTTGATGATCATCGTGAACTTTTAAAAGTAGTTTGTGCAAGTCTATATTTTTCTTTTCAAACTCCTTAAGTTTGACTTGTATATCTTTGACCTTACTTTCAAGTTCATTGTTGGTCTTGGATAAGAGATCATTTTCACTTTTCAATTTTGAAATGTTTTTCTTATGTTTTAAAATCATGATCTCAAATTTCGAAGCAAACTCATCGTAAGCCTCTTGTAATTCATCAAAAGAATATTCATTTAATGTAGATGAATTAGAGGTTACCTTTATTTCTCACTCAATAGCCATAAGACATAAGTTGGTTACTTCTTGTTCTTCTTTATTGAAGCATTCTTCATCACTTCATGTAGTTACATGTGCCTTTTATGTCCTTTTGGATGACCCATTGTTCTTCAATTGACGACACTCAAACTTGATATGTCCCAGTTTCTTGCACTCATAACAAATGATGGAGTCCTTATCCTTAGATTTATTCTTGAAACCCTCTTTTATTTGAAATCTTCTTCATTGGTTGAACTTCATGAATCTTCTAAATCTTTGGGTAAACATTATTATTTCCTCATCATCTTCCTCGTTGGAATCATTCTCTTCCTTGGTGGATTTGAGGGTAATTCAAACTTTATTTTTCTGTACCTTATTTTTTTTGAGTTTCACTTCATGAGTGAGTAATGATCCGATGAGTTCATCAAGGGTGTACAACTCCAAATCTTTAGCTTCTTCTATGGCGGTTGCTTTGCCTTCCCAAGATGTAGGCAACGAGGAAAGCATCTTCCTTACAACTTCTTTATTGGGATAGACTTTCCCAAAATACTTCAAATCGTTGATGATAACGGTAAAATGATTAGACATTTTTAATGTTTTCATCATATTTCGTTTTGAAATTCTCATAATTGAGAGTGAGAATTCCAATCTTTTATTTCTTCACTTGAGTTGTACCCTTATGTTTGACTTCTAGTTTGTTCCATATTTCTTTTACATTTTAGCATGAAGACATCCTACTATATTCATCGGGTACTATATTTATCAGGGTTTAATGTACAAAATATGATGTGCATGGCCTTGGCATTGAGTTGAACGAGTCTTCAATCTTCTTTGGTTCATTTTGACTTAACTTTCGGTACCATATGTTCTCATGGTATTTTGGAATGAATGGATTCTCCGTCAGTGATGACATCCCACATGAAATAGTTGGTTGCTTAGATAAATAACATCATTCTATTCTTCTAATAAGAATAGTTGGCACCATTGAAATAGGGAGGCTTTGAGATGGATTGAGACTCACCAAAAATTCTAGAAGTAGATGGAGTAACCATTATAGATGAAATGATTGACTTATTCCTAGGATATTCTCAAGAGGATGTTAAGCCTTCTAATGAGATTAGCTCTAATACCAAATATTGAGTCAATCAAGATGATGAAATACCTCAGATGCAGTGAATTGGAAATTAATTTTTTTTTGTGTAAGCTTTAAATAAAAAAATAGAAAATTGAACACAAGAATTTTAAAGTGGTTTTAACTTTCTAAACCAAAGTCTACATCCACTACCTTAGCCATCTACACTAAGGATTTTCAAAAATTCACTAACTTGTATCAACTTTTGAGGACAAGGTATAACCTTACAACTCCCTCAAGAATTATACCAAATTCTTAAGAACACTCTCTCAAAGAGAAAATTACAAATTTACAAACTTATAAAACCTCACTATGAATATGTTTGTACAATTCAAGAACAAATAAGAACACTCAAGAAATAAAACAAATGAGTACAATAGTGTTCTTTGAACGAAAAAAGAAAATTAAAGAATGTTGACTTTGATTTTGGCTCAATTTGATTACTTTGGCTTTATTTTTGGTTTCTTGTCTTCACATATGGCTTGAAATCTTGTTTTTATACCTTCTCATTCAATTATAGCCATTTGAGTTGTTGTGGAAATTAATAGAGTCGTTGGGAGGAAGTTTCCTGTAATAAATGATGCAAAGATGCCTTGAGTATTAATATTGTCTGCATTAATTACAAAACTTTTAACTGTTGGAAGAGGGTAGTATCAGTACTCTAGTAAGAGTATCGATACCAAAAATGACTACAAGAATTCGTCTCTGTCAAAATTATAAATGAAGTATCGGTACTCCCATCCAGAGTATCGGTACTATTGCCTATTTTTACTCAATAATATCGATACTAGTATCAGTACTATTCTTGTAGTATCAGTATTGCAGGGGTTAAAATCGATTTTTGACTCGATTAAAGTCTGAAATCCTTTGTAAAGTTGTATATAACTTTAATTTTCAAGAAGAGTAAGGAGTAAAAATGTTTTTTTTACCTTAAAAAGAATTTTAATATTCGAGTGATTTTATCAAATATAAAATTAAAAATCGAATATAAAACAATCTTAAAATTTCTTCAAAATAATATTCATTTTTGGTATATCAAAATACAAAGCATGGTTCAACAAACTCCATATTTCTTCATTAATGCATCAATTATTCGATTGAAAAAAAAAGTGTTCATCGATCACTAATTATTGCCCTCAGATTTCCAAATCTGGAAAATATAGAATTCTTTAAGAATTGAGCAGTAGTTCTAGCTTCGTTGTTGCGAGTAGCTTTAGCTTCTACCCATTTTGAGACGTAATCAACAACTAGAATTCTACAATAAATGTTGTCCAGATGCCTTAAGTATCGATACTCGGGCTTGGAGTATCGATATTGACTGCACTAATTACAAAAATTTTGATTGTTGGAAGAGGGGAGTATTGATACTCTAGTAAGAGTATCGATACCAAAAATGGCAATTATAATTTGTCTTTGTCAAAATTAAAATGGAGTATCGGTACTCCCATCCAAAGTATCGACAATACTACCTATTTTTACAAAATAATATATATACTGGTATCGGTACTGCATGAACAATAGTTGTATTGTTCTAGATGGGATTTTTGGTGAGACAAATAACACTAGTATTGTCACACTTGATAGATATAGTACCTACATCAATTTCATAGTCTATGAGTTGTTGTTTCATCCATAAAACTTAATCATAACAACTACCGGCTGAAATGTATTTCGCTTCGGTGGTTGATAATGTAACATCTCAAAGATCGAGTTAGTGACTAAAATGAGAATTTTTTAAATTTGGGGATTAATTTAGGAAAAATTAAAAAGTTCAAGGACTTAAATAGGAATATTTCAATATTGGATTAAATTGTAATTATAAAATGAGTGAGGGGCATTATGGTAATTTTATCTTAAAATATATTTCCCCCTTAATAAGAGTGAAATATGTGGGCTTTGGAGAGTTATCTGGAACTCTTCTTCTTCTTCTTCTTCTTCATTTCTTCTTCTTGTGTGCTTAAGCTCAAGCCTCAAAGGTGAGTTTTAATTTTGATGGTTAATTCTTGAATGTTTAAGTTGAGTTTTATTCTTTGAGTGCTATAAGCTTAAGGAAAGCTTATATAAGCTTAAAGTATTAAGAAGAAATAATTATAAGGGAAATTCTATTAAGCATTTAAAAATGAACTTTTGATATATTGAAGTTCTAATGATGAATTTGACTTTTCAAAGGTATAATTAAGAAGATAGAAGCAATAGAATTGGAATTAGAACACATTGAAAATTTGGTATGATTCTTGAATTTCATATGAATAATAGGATTTTGAGGTTAAAGAGGTGATTATTGAGTAGAAATGAGTTTAAGTATGAGTAGGTAAGTTAAGGATAGGTGAGGGAATGAAATATGAAGTGTTGAGATTAAAATGAAGCAATTTTCAAGCTTAAAATGTAAATTCTGGGTTAGGGTGTATCAGTACACATTTAACAGGTACCGATACACCAAGGGTAAAATGCAAAAAGATATTCAAAGGGTACCGATACATAGGCAGTGTATCGATACCCCCTTGAAACAAAAACTTTCGAACATAATTTGTGTACCGATACATAGGTAGTGTATAGATACACACGTTAAGGGCCGATACACTATAAAGTGTATCGATACCTACCCTAAATAAGAAATGAAATTAGCCTTTCCTTTAATCTAAGAAATGAAATATTAGAGTATACCAAGTGGAATAATAATATGTATCAATATATGATTATGCAGACATTGATCGAAAACAAAGTTCGGATAGGTTGGCAGAGTAAGATTCGCAAGAAAGAAGAAGAGCTTGATAGTGTTCATTGAGACCATGTGAGTACATGATATGAAGTATAGTTATGTTAGGGAATTATGACTTGCGAGAAGTCTAATTCTGATATTAGATTATATGAGTACCCAGATGTAAGCATGTAATGATATGATGTTTTGAGAAATTCGAGTCCATGCATATGTTTAGATGTAAGTTCATCTTTATGTTTGTGATATATGTGAATACATGTATGTGTGTTAATTATGTGAATATGTGTAAAAATGATATAACTTACATGAATACAATAAAATGTGAATATGTGACATAAATTATGAGCTAAAGAGATAAATGATATGAGATAGGACATATGTGTTTATATGAGAACATGTATATGTTATGAGATAAGACCTATGACTATGAGCTATGTGAAAGAGAATACAAGTAAATGTGAAAAGCTATGCGATAAGTGAATGTGATTTACATGGAAATATGCTATGTGAAAGTAAATTATGTGCCTATGTGAAGATGTGAAATGGTATAAGATATAATGCCCATGTCATGTGTTATGGGAGCTATAGGTATAGTTGGCATGCCAAGAGTTGAGGGTTCTACATGGTCCTTCAGGACATATGTGTTATATATGGTCCTTCAGGACAAATTTTTATTCGCCCCTAGTGGGATTTATACGAGCTGTGGTGACTACATCGTGCACAACCTCTATGTACTCACATACCTTAAGTTCTCAAAAGTGTGCATGGGCTTTAAAGATAATAAATAACATGTTATGATAATATGTGTTTTCATTGTGAAATGGTATCTGTGTTGTATGACATGTATCAATGATAAGTTTAGGATCATATGATAATAGGAATTACGCTAATAAATATAAGTGCATATGTGTATTTGTGATATGAGATGCTATGTGTTTGTATATGATATGATAATAGTAATTGTTCATGCATTGTGGTGATTTAAAGTTTATATTATATGTTTAGGTCAAGTATATGCTCACATGATAGAAAATAATAAGTGACAATAAAATAAGTATGATGTTGTATTACATGATATGTAAATATATTTGTTAGTTTACATATGCATTTACATGTCTCACTAAGCCTATGACTTAGCGTGTAAGTGTCTTACACATAGGTGTGGATAAGTAAGAGGATCAAGCTCAGGACTAGCAGAGCAGCACATCTCCACTCAAAGATCAGATCAAAAATATTTTACAAAGTATGTCTCGTTTTGTAATTTAGTACGTTGGCATGTAAACAAAGTCATTAAGTATGTACTCTTTGATAGTGTTTGGTAATGTTTTGAACATGTTTATGCAAAAGAATAACTTTATAGAATGGAAGTTTTAAATTTTCTATGGTTTTTTTTAGAAAAGTATATTTTTTGACTAGTTAATGTGACACCTAGGATTTGTATTCGAGTCGGATACGGGTTGGGGGTGTTACAGATAATGCTACACTATTTTGTTTCTTTAAAAACCATGAAATCAACATACCACCTATGAATTAGCAAGTACCCAAGATGATTTTCCTATCTAATTTACAACCTCCATAATCGGCATCCAAGAAGGCATGTAAGCTAAATTTAGAGTCTCTAGGATACCAAAGTCTTATATTAAAAGTGTTTATAAGGTATCTAAAGATTCTCTTAATGGCTTGTAAATTTGATTCCTTAGGACATGATTGAAATCTAGCACATAAGTAAACACTAAACATAATGTCCGATCTACTTGCGGTAAGATAAAGTAATGACCCAATCATAGACCTATAAAGTTTAATATCTACACACTTACCTTCTTCATCCTTGTCAAACTTTATAGATGAGCCCATAGGAATGGATTGGGTTTCCCATCCTCCAGTCCAAACTTCTTAAGCATGTCTTTGATGTACTTATCTTGATTGATGAAGATGTCATCTTTTCTTTGCTTGATTTGGAGTCCCAAGAAAAACGAGAGCTCCCTCATCATGCACATCTCAAACTCACCTTGCATCAACTTAGCAAACTCTTGGCAACGATTATCATTAGTAGACCCAAAAATAATGACATCAACATAAACTTGAATTACTAACAAATCGTTACCTTTACTTTTTATAAACAATGTAGTGTTAACCTTCCCTTTTGAAAAATATTTTTCAAAAGAATAAATTGATAATATTTCATACCAAGCTCTAGGAGCTTGTTTTAAACCATATAAAGCTTTTGTCAATTTAAAAACATGATTTGTAAATTTTGAATCCTTAAAACTAGGAAGTTGTTGCACATAAACTTCTTCTTTTATAAAGCCATTTATAAAAGCACTTTTAACATCCATTTGATATAAAGTAAAGCCATGATAACATTCAAATGCTAATAACATTCTAATTACCTTCATCCTATGTACAAGAGCATAGGGCTCTTTTTCAATTTTATCCTAGATAATAAAATCACTCGCAACAATGATAAAATAATTATTACAAATCCTAGCTACAATGACATAGGGCGCTTTGTCGATTTTTTATCCGAGTACGACTCCTACGCTTGAATCACTCGCATCACACATGATAAGGGATAATCCCAGTTGGGCGGTTACATTATGGGTGCCGAAGTAAGTTCTTTCTTTAGGATGTCATACGCTTCTTTTCATTCATCGTCAAATTCAAAAGGTGTATCATTTTGTAGAAGCTTATAAATAGGTTGTGCTATCTTGGAAAAATTCTTTATAAACCTGCGATAAAATCTTGCATATCCAAGAAGAAACAAACTTCTCTCATAGTTGTGGGGTATGTGAGTGAGCGGATAATATCTTTTTTTTCTTTATCAACCAAAATTCTATCAGTAGAGACAATGTGACCAATAATTAAACCTTTATCAACCATAAAATGACATTTTTCATAATTAAGCACAAACTTATATTCAAGGCATGTTTTTAATACATTAGTTAAATACAAGACACAATCATCAAAGGAATTACCGTATACAGTAAAGTTGTCCATGAAAACTTTAATTCCTTTTTCTACATAATCGAAAAATATACCAAGCATGCATCCTTGGAATGTGCCTAGGGTGTTACATAGTTCAAACAACATTCCCCGATAAGAGAATGTTCCAAAGGGACATGTAAACATTGTTTTCACTTGATCCTCCACTGTGATTGGAATATGAAAGAATCCTGATAAACCATCTAGACGATGATAGTGAGATTTACCAGCTAATTGTTCAATCATTTGATCAATAAAAGGAAGCAAAAATGATCTTTTCGAGTAAGTGAATTCAACTTCCTGTAATCGATGCAAACTCTTAATCTGTTTTGAACTTGTGTAGGAACTAGTTCACCTTTAGAATCAACTACTGTCACTCCAGTTTTCTTAGGAAGCACATGGGCTGAACTTCCCCAATTACTTTAAGATATTTGATAAATGATGTTTACGCCTAAAAGTTTTTGAATTTATTTCTTTACCACCTCCTTCATTAGAGGATTTAAACACCTTTGTCATTCTCGGGACGGTTTCACATCTTCTTCGATTTTGATTTTATGCATGCATGTCAATGGACTGAAGCCTTTGATGTCGAATATAGTCCAACCAATTGCTTCTTTGTGGGTGCATAAAAACATCACTAAATCCTCTTTCTCCTCTTTTGAAAACTTATTTGAGATAATTACCAGGAGGGTGGCGTTTTCTCCTAGAAATGCATATTTGAGATGATCCGATAATTGTTTAAGTTCAATTTGTGGTGTCTGCAAAATTGAGAGTAAAATTTTAGATTTACTCAAAGTTAGGCGCAAATCAGATTGTATAGAAAATATATTTTCTAACTCCCTGATTTCTTTATCATAGTTTTCTAATTCTCTATACAAATCATCGGATAAATCAATCTCAATAAAATCATCTACCAAAGGTTCAATAATATCGATAAAATTAATGGTTTCAACATTATTTGGATGCTTTATCACTTTGTAAGCATCAAATTTTACAACCTTACCATCGAATTCCACTCTTAACATCGATTTTTGTCTATGCAGTGCTTAAGAATGGACAACCAAAAAGGATTTCAGAAGAAGAATTGATTCAATCGTTTTCCATGTCGATGACATAGAAGTCAGCCGAAAAAAATAAATTCATTTACCTTAACAAGAACGTTTTCAATAAATCCCTCAGGGTAAATTATGGATCTATCAGCTAACTGAATTGTTACACTAGTTTCTTTTGTAGGCTCAACAGAAAGTGAGTTATAAACATATAAGGGAATAACATTAATTGAAGCACTAAGGCCACACATAGCACATTTAATTCCTACCTTGCCAATTTTACGAGGGATATCAAACATACCTTGGTCCTTTAATTTCGGTGGAAACATGCGTTGAAAAATAACTGAGATATTTTCACCTAAATTTACCTTTTCAGTGTCGATAAGTCTCATTTTATTTGTGCAAAAATCTTTAAAAAAACAGACGTATCTCGACACTTTTTGGATTACCTCAATGAGAGGTATGTTTATCTCCAATTTTTGAAAAATGTCTAAAATTGCTTTCTCATTCACTTGTTTATCACATTTTACTAACCTCGATGGGAAAAAAGTTGGTGTCACATAGAGAGATACTCTAGGAGAAGTTGGCGTTGAATCTTTCTTTTTCCTATGGATTTCACGTCAACTTCTTTCTTTTCTTTCTAGGATCTTGATTCTTCTATTTCTTTCTTTGATTCTGTGGAAACTTCCTTAGGGATTAGTGTGATAATAGTGCTAATCTGAAGGGTGATAGCACTAACGTTTTCTCGTCGGTTTGCCTCAGTTTGAAATGGTAGTTTTCCCCTGATTCCATTCGTCCCACGATCTGAGCTAGTTGACTCATTTGTTTTTCGAGCTCTTGAAAGTGAGCTTTAGTTCTATTCTGAAATTATTCTTGATATATCACCAAATGTTCAATGATGGACTCCAATGATGATTGCGACAGTTGGTACTGCTAGGGTAGAAGTGGCCTTAGCTAATACGTTTGGTTTGGCCTTGGATTTGTTTCGATAGTCAATGTTGTGGGTAGCTAGCGCAGAGTTTCTTGAATCGTTCCCAATAGTCATATAATGACTCTCAATTTTCTTGTTGTACTCTTAAGATTTTCCTTCTTGATTCACTTGCTTTTGCTGCAGATAAGAACCTATAAAAAAAAAGACAAGTCGTATCAGCCCATGTATTAACAGAATTGGGAGGTAGATAAAATAACCAATCTTTAGTCGAGTCGGCTAAAGAGAGAGAAAGCACAGAGTTTAATTTGATTGTCAAATACTCCCTGTGGTTTCATGCTAGAGAAAACTAGATGAAACTCAGTAAGATGCTTGTGAGGACTTTCGTTGGGCAGTCCACGATAAGTAGGTAGAATATGGATTAAAACCCATTTTCAGCTTAAACGGTGTCTCTCCGTGAGGAAATACGATGCATAACGATTGTTGTTCGGCAGGTGCCGCAACTAATTTTTGAATTGTCTGTTTATCCATTGGATTTGGTTTCTTGAAGTCTTCTTCAGTGTCATAAAAGTTATTGGCATCCTTCGGGTTATGTTCGAATTACTATGATTGTTGTTTTTGTTGTCGCCTTTCTTGTAGTGTGCGTGAGTGTATTCTTTGGGCTAGTGCTTCGATCTCAGGTACCCAATCTGCTAGTTCGCCTGGATTTTTCCTGATCATAAATCAAAACAAATTTAAATTAGTAATTTTGTCGTGATCCCCATAAATAGTGCCAATTTGACAAGCGTCGTAATTGTCAAATAATTATTCCTTTTTTTGAATAATTATGCTAAGAACGTAGTATAGAGAAGAAGGTGTCAGTTTACAGGGATTCAAAAATTTATAATGTCAATCTGAATTGATCTTTAACAAAGAAATTTGTAAAATAAGAAAATTAAAAAGATGGGGGTTTTGAATAATAAAGTAAACTAAATAAATAGAATACAATTAAAGCAAAATGAATAATAAAAAATAGAAGAAGTAAATTGTAAAGAAATAAAAAGATGGGGGTTTTGATCTTTAACCTCTAGCTTTCCTTTGCTTAAATCCATCTCGATCACTAAAATAGATTTTACTTCAGATACTTGCTGATTGCAGTCTACAAGGACCAACCCTTTTAACTTATTATTCTCTCTTGTGAACTAATTTTCAAAGTCAATCCTTGAAAATTAGCCATTGTTTGTATTAATATCGGTTATCGATATTAGCGCCAATTCTAGTTTTTGAACTAGAAAAGCATGTGTTCGAATTATGGTATCTCGATGAGAATCGAACCCGATCTTGATTTCCCTTAGCGAAACGCTGCTAAGTTTGTTCTTAGGGAATTGAACTTGCTATAAGCCGATTCTCCTCCCAAACTGTAAATCAAAACTTTGATCAAGACAATGTGCACTCTTGGATTGAAGATGTTAAGATGTTTGAAGAAAAGCCCATTGCCTCCCCTTTTCTATCGAAAATCAAGAAAGAAATATGAAGATATGAAGTGCTTTTGCAATTCTCACTAGATCTGATCGAGTCTTCGATTAGCTATCAGCTAAAGAAAAATTTTGCCAAGAATGGTAGAGATCATGCTTGGCGTGTAGAAACAAAGAAGATGGAGAAGAAAAATAATTTTATTAAACTGAAAACCTAAAAACAAAAGAAAAGCCATAACCAGTTCTATACTGAATTCTAAACTTGTACATCTCTCAAGCTTCACCCATAGGGGGTATTTATAGTCTTGAGTTAACTTAATGAAAATAAAATACTAACTCTTAAAATATCCAAACTCTTAATTCCTAACAAACTAAAAATCCTAATTAATAAATATTAAAAATTCTAAATAATAGAAAACTAAAAATTTTATGCAAACTCAATTCCTATTAAAATAATAAAATCTCAAATGTTTGAATACAATTACAACTTTTAAATTCCTAAAGAATTATGGTTCGCCTTGCTTTCCTCCTTTGATCTTGCTACTTGGATTATTTAATCATAGTCTGTGCTTGGATCAATATTTGAATTTGATTGGCACCGACTTTTCCCAAATAAATAAGAAAATCTATTTAATTCACCTTTTAATTGTTATTTCCTGAAAATAGAGTCATGCACAGATTCAAATAAATACAACCCAAATTAGAACTATAAAAGGAGGTAACACGGATTAATTAATAACAAAATATTAACCAAGTAAAACACTCATCATGATGTCCATTTAGATTATGATTGAAATCAAGGTCAAGAAATATTAAAGCTAATGAGAAGCTTAGGGATGAATGTGCATTACTAAGGAAGGTTTACAAGCTAAGGACACAAGGTGAGTGCATATTTAATTCATATTTATGTTATAATGCAAACATTGGCTTGCGATGAGCTAGTGACGAAGTTGCTATTATAAGAAGTGAATAAGTTAAGGATGCAAATTAGTGAAATTTGTCTAGATTTGGGAGTTGAACAGTAAGTTTAGAAAATCATCATAAATTATACATAAATTATTAGAAGATGATTTTATACCGTTGGATTTTTATATCAATCTAGTTTTATTTAAAACAAATGGCTACTAGTTTAGGAGTATAAAAAAAGATATGAATTTTTAATCAAAGATAGGTCAGAAAACAGGACAACATATTTTGTTCAAAAATAGCTTATGTAATTCAGCTTCGAAAATTCACTATAAATTGTACAAATTGAACTAGAAGAAGTTACTTATATGGTTAGAATCATATTTGAATATAGTTTTCAATGGTATAAACAGAATAATTTTTAAGTGTGTATATTAATATAGAATAATATTTCTTTGAGGGTAGCGCAAACTGCCAATATAAGAGATTGGTCATAAATTGTGTTTTTATGATACTCTTATGTTATTTATTATTATAAAATTTTGAAATGAGTAACTTTATTATATTGATATGAATATTGTGATATTTATTTATATGATGAATATAATTTTATATAATATTTTTTTGAAAAGTTATCCGAATGAATTTTTTAATAATTTTAAATTATGATATGAAATTTTAATGATAGAATATTTCTTTAATGGTTTCAGAAATGATATCTGAATTATTTTAGGGTATGAACTGCCCAAGTAATGATTTTTATGATACTGAATAAAAAATGATTCTAATTTGGAAATGTGATTTATAAATGAATATGATATATTATGAAAGCCAATTGTATATTGCATTAAGAGTTGTGGGTACACTTGACATACCATGAAGTTGAGTAAAGTCTGATTCCTATTCTGATCTGGTACATTCGTGTACATTATGTATTGCACTGTTTGTGCAAATGATATGATTGCACTTGGAGTGCATATTCTGATTTTGTTGATAGCACCGTACAGTGCTTAGTGTGCAAAAATTCTGTTTGATTTACGTACCTTGCGTTCTTATAAATATACATTGGGCAATGAATATGAAATTAAGCTGTGAATATGAAAATAAATTATGAATTTGGAAATAAAGTTCTCAATTTGAAAATGAATATGAATATGAATATGAAAGTAAAAAAAGATGAAAATGAAATATGAAAATTCTGAATTGTATTTGAATGAAAAAGAATATGACATAGTTATTATGTCTGATATTGATTATCATGGTTTTGACAAAATCATGATATGATAATATTTTTCAAATTTTCTAATGAGCAAAAATGACTTGAATAATCGATTTATTATCATGGTTCTTATGGATATGTGAGATATTGCTTTTGACAGGTTTTAAAGATGAGGAAATGAATGATTAAAGTTAGTTTGTGAATTTTGAAAGCTTTATATAAAGAAATATACTATTTTCATTTTATTAAGTTGTTTTAAATTCTATATCATTTTAGTATTTTTAATGTCTCATTTTACTGTGTGGTGATTTTCATGCATAAGTAAAGAAGAGCAAGTGAAGTAAGGAGCTGAGTTTGACATCAATCAACAAATTAGAATAATTACAGGTATCAATAATGATATCCTAATATTTTAAATTTTCTAAATGACATGTATACGAATAAGAAATGTCTTAGATATATTATTATGAATATAAATATAAATCTAAGTTTTGTGTTTCAGATAAAAGTTATATTTTATTAGAATATTGAAATATTTTAAATTAGACAGTTATTAGGCAGATTAATTTATGATAGGAAATAATTAATAATTGTCTAGTTGTTACCTGAAAATGATATTGATTTGGATGTTTAAATATTATATTATGATTTATTTTTATTGAAATAATTAAGTCGGATAAGTTATAAAGGTTCAAATTTGTACTGGTTTTCAACTATAGAATGTTTGTAAATGCTATGTGACATCTTTGATTTGTATTCGGGTATGTATACGGGTTAAGGGTGTTACATAATCTATCTTAATCATTGACAATACGCACACATCTTACAGATGCAATTTCTCGAACTCAAGACCTCAATGGAGAACAATATTTCCTTCAACCTTCAAATAAATATTATTTTTAGGGGAAAAAACAATCTATTAGGTTTGGGTAGACTACACAAATGATTTCTCAACTATATGATACTAATTTATTGAGTCATTTGACTATTGAAAGTTACAAAACACTCCCTCGACTATAATGCAATGCTTGCAAAATAGTCACTCGACTATTCTTATGTTTTAAACTCGTCTTATTCCGTTAATAAAATTGGGGGTCGCTTTAGCTAGATGTTAACCTACTCTCTGGAATATGATAAAATATGATCTCAGAATTTTTTGAACTGTATTTTGTGGAATGAATATCTGTTTATATTTTGTCGTTAAGTTAGTGCTTGAAACATTAGCCATCGAGCCAATGCTTGAAAGTAACGACAATTCTAGTAGATATAGTTACAATATGATTTTATCATATCCAACCAACATGTTAACGTTCAACTCAAACAATCATTAATTTTTTAACGAAATAGTATGAGTTTAAAATATATGAATAGTTTGATGATCATTTTGTAACTTTTAATAGTCAAGAGATTCAACAAAATAACACCATATACTTGGAGACTATATTTTAACTTTTAATAGTCGAATAACTCAACAAACTAGTGCTCTATAGTCGATGATCAGTTGTGCACACTTTACCCTTAGATTTCCATGCGTTTTAAAATTTATTACAATATAATAATTAATGATAACCAATCTATTATATAACAATTAATGATAACAAATCTATTAACAATAAACAATCAATTAGCTTCAAATTTCACCCAATCCCGTCCCTTACTCTCTTTTTTTTGTTCATAAACTCTTTAAATGTGAACCTAAACCCATTCCACCTGCATTCCAAATTCATGCACTCATTTTATCATATTATTTACCTTTTGTCATTATTATGTTATAAGTGCTATTACAAAATTTTCAGTATGTCTTTGTGTCTCATTTTGTCATGTAGAAAATTAGTATTATTTTTGTTCAATGTTTTGTTGTTAAGAGTTGATGAGATGAGGAACCAGTCGTATGTCTGATTGATTCATTGTGAAGGATCAAATATTTCAATTGAAATAAGGAGAAAAGTGTAAGTTTTTTGGCTCGTTGACAGTGGCTGCAGAAATATTTTTGAGGTATATATATATATATCATAAATTTTTCGTATGAGATTGATATAAATAAAATTTTAAGGTGGACATTATAAAAAAATAAATAATTAATATTAAAAAATTCAGATTTTAAAGTAGACATGTATCCATCCTGGGCAAATCCTACATCCGTTATTGTCTAGTGATGCAAACTGTCCTTGTGGGTTTTATTTATGAATGAGCATTCGATCAAGTCGAGTTGAGTCAAAATATTTTGAGTTATTCGAGTTGATGAGTCTTATGTATAATTCAAATTTTATTTGATATATTTTAAGTCAAATTGAATTGTTGTAGTTTTTATTTAAATTTAATTGTAAATATATATAATATTATGATACTACTTAATTACAATTTAAACATTTTCTAAAATCATATATAATATACATATATATTTCTTTATATTTGATATATATATACCGAAAATAATTGATAAACTTGACTCATACTTAAAAATCAATCTAATATTTACTAAAAGTTTTGAATTTTTTCAAATTTTATTTTATAAATCAATATAAATTAGAATTTTCTTAATCAAGTTTATAATATTACAAATTTAGTCAGATTAAATAGAACATTTTAACTCCAAATCAAGTTAATTTTTTTTGGGTAAACTATACTATTGACTAACTAACTATTTAGTTCTTTTACTTTTGCCATCGATTTTTTATTTTTGTCAATCAGACCATCTAATTATTTAAATGATGTCAATCAAACCACTAACCAAAAAAAATGTTGGAAGGATTCTAACCTATGACACTGAGAACCAATGCAATCACCATACCACTGAACCAAGCTCTCATGCTGGTGATATGTTTACACAATAATTTTTATATATTTTATTTCATTCTAAAAAAAAGAATATGCCCATGGTAAGAATTATATTTTTTTATTTTTTATAAGTCAAGGATTATATAACATGATTATATATAATTTCAAATTGGATCTTTTTAATTTAATTAATGATATTATTTTTATCAAAAAAAATAAAATATATGAATCATCTATATTTTAATTAATCTTTTATTAAATTGTGTAGTTCAAAATGTGTAATTTAAAGTCGATTTTAAAATCGATTGGCTAGTTCAAAATGAGTAATTGAAGTTTTATAACATGATTAAAATCGACTTTAAAGTCGATGGACTGGACATATTCCTCTTCTTTCTTCTGAAATGAAGTAAAATATATAGACTAATGTGTAAAACATATTGTCATAACCAAAATAACAAAATATTTACGGCTCATATCACAAACATGAGCTTGGTTCAGTGGTATGTCGCTATCTAATAGGTGGATTAAATTTATTCAAATAAATTAAATTTAAGATTAAATTAATAGAATGTATAAGTATTGAGGATGAAATATATAATTACATTAATTTTTGTAATTGCTATGTCAGCATTTTTGTCAACGAATTGATTGACATCATTTAAATATTTAGGTGGTATGATTGAAAAAATTAAAAAATTAGGGGTAAAAATAAAAAAGACTAAATAGTTAAGTGGTAAGTAATATACTTTATAAGTTTTTTTCTTATGATGTTTCATTGAAAAATGTCAAGTTCAAAACTGATATTAAAAAAAGTTGAGGTGACAATGACAACTCTGTCAGGTGTAAGCAAACACCCCTTCCTATAAAAGCTCTGTTTCTCTGTGTCCATATGTCAGAGTTTTGACTCGTCATTTTTATTAAATTTAATATAAAATAAATGTTAAAATTGTATTATTTTTCTATTTAGATGATTAAATTATTTTTATGTGAATTTAGATATTTAATATTATAAATATTATTTTTTTAAATATTTTAACCAAATTTTGTTAAATGACACATCATTTTTTTTATAATTTTATAAATTTTATTTTTAAAAAGTTAAAAATAAATCATTATATTTAAGAAGTGTTTTAAAAAGTATTTGGATTTACAAATGAAAAGAGAAAATAACGTTGGGTTGCAAGTGGAGGATATATGGGGCAGAATCAAAGCTTGGTCCTACTAAGATACTCAGTTTGCTTTGAAAGCATTCCCTTCTCTGATTTCCCTGCAACTCCTCAAAGTTTTCACTCAGCTTGGTTTTGTTAGGAACGGGAAATGATCACGTGCTATACGGTTAAAAAAATATTACCAGTTTTATTATTATTTTTTAATAAAATTAATAAAAAATTACTGAAAATATTATTATTTTTATTAATTTTATTATTATTGATGTTTTATCGGTTTTATTAATAAATCTGTTAAAACTCTATTATTTTTATTATTTTTTCTATTGATTTTATTATCATTGCGCATTTTATCGGAATTGTTAAAAAATATTAATGATTTAAGTATAAATAATAATGTTTTAGATAATTTTTTGTCGATTTTATTAAAAAATAATAATAAAATCAATAGTATTTTTTTCTTAATTGTATATTAATAGTGTCTCAATGTAGAACTTCCCGTTAGGAACAGATTGGAAATCAAAACATATCGAACGTGAGTATCAGGATACAAGGGAGACCATGAGAGTTTGAGAGGATGGAAAGGTTAATCCACGGTAACTTTAGATTTTGTTTTTAGGTTAAAATATTAGTTTTAATATTTTATTTATTTTAAATTTTTATATATTTGAATTTTTTAAAAATAATTAAGAAAATATAAATCAATGCCACATGTTATAACCTAAAAGGATAACAGTTTTTTAATAATCGTTACGATCGAGACACTTAAAATAATAACGTTTGTAAAGTTAAACAATTGAATTAACCGGAAAATAATTTAAACAACTAAATGAAAAAAATGATATAATTTAAACACGTATTTTTATAAGGTAAAACATGTGTTTAATACCTAAACTTATATTGTCTATCGGTGACTTTTTTCGTAGATTTAAGAAGAAAAAAATGTTACGTAAGAGATGTGTTATAAAAAATTAAAATGATAATTTATCCTCAAAAAATTAAATTTTACTTTGTTAGAAAACTAAAAAAAGAGAGAATCGCCTCAGTGACCAAAAAAAAGTTATAATATACGATTTTAACCAACTTTTTTTGGATTTGCCAAAATGACCAACAAAATCGCAACGCGAAATAAAAATCGCAACGCGATCCCCAGAATCGCAAATCAGTTTCCAAAATCGCAACGCGATTCTTGAAAATCGCGATGCGATAGTACAAATTCGCATTGCGATTTTCCATAATCGCAACGCGAATATGAAAATCGCAACGCGAACACATAAATCGCAACGCGTATCCGTAAATCGCAACGTGTATCCGTAAATCGCAACGCGTATGGGTAAATCGCAATGCGTATCCGTATATCGCAACGCGTATCCGTAAATCGCAACGCGTATCCGTAAACTGCAACGTGTATCCGTAAATCGCAACGCGTATCCGTAAATCGCAATGCGTATCCGTAAATCGCAACGCGTATCCGTAAATCGCAACGATAATCCGTAAATCGCAACGCGTATCCGTAAATCGCAACGATAATCCGTAAATCGCAACGAGAATCTGTAAATCGCAACGATAATCCGTAAATCGCAACGAGAATCTGTAAATCACAACACTTAAATTTTGGGTATATAACACTGAAATCATAAACTAAATCCCTAAATCGCAACTCATTCCATCTCCATCTATCACTCTCTCCGGCGACATCCGTTCCTATATCCAAGACATCCTTCCCAATCCGGCAACAGGTTTTAGTTTCGCAGCTCGTGTTTAGTAAATTAATTTACAACCATGAATCATCTAATGTTGATCATGTTTGGATAGATTTGTGTTTTGGAGGGTCATGGGATAATGTTCATGGTGTTTTACAATATATGCCTTTACCCATGAATCTTCAACTAAAATTGTCTTTACAAAAGTTAACTTATGAAACTCTAATGCTACGTGTTTCAAATAAATTGAATTTAGAGCCCCTAAGTGGATTTAGGCTATCTTATCAGAGAAATGGTAAGTTTATTTGTTAACCGACATGAAGATGTTGAACGATTCATTGCTTACATTAGTGTTTCACAAGATGATGTTACATTGTATGTTGTTGAACCTAGAAGTAGTATTGTTGGGTCAGTAGCGGGTAGTAATCAACTAAGTTTTTCTCAAAACCCACAACCTTTCTCTAATCCAAATCCCAATCAACTTTCAGCACCAAATTCCGGTTTTCGTATTGACCAGTTAGACGATGATGAGCCAACAGAAAAAATTGTGAGTACTAGTCAGTATTCGAAATTTGGTCTTGGTCAATATCCGGACTTTGATATTGGTCAATACACGGATTTTTGATGATGTTTCAGAAGAAGAAACAGACCATGCGTGTAATGATATTGATATTGGTCAATACCCGAATTTTGATGATGAAACAGCCGTTGCCGAAGAATGTAATGTTGATGATAATGAGGAGGAAGTTACGACTGTGAATGAACATGTTGAACATCCATTCTGTAATTCATATAATCCTGAAGAAGAAAAAGAAGAAGAAAAAGTCCCCGAAGAAAAGAAAATGCCACGGGCGTATAACTGGAATATGCCAGAATTACTTCAGATACCGGAAAGAAGAGTTGATAAGAAAGCAGTTGATTGTTACACAAAAGTTATTCGTATCAAGAAAGATGATTGTTTTGATACAAGGAAGACTTGAAGATAGCTTTATATCGTTTCGAAACAAGGTGTATGATTGACAAAAACTGTACGTGGCGTATGATTGCAAAGAGAATAAAAGATTGCAAAATGTTTCAAGTTAGGACTTTTATTGATAAACATACATGTTCAAGAACCAAGTTTTTCCTCACCATAGACAGGCAAACAAAAGGTGTTGGGTGGTTTTCTGGCTGAGTTAATGTTTTTGAATGGCAGGGTATATCGGGACATGAAATTATGACTGACATGAATGCGGTTCAAGATTAGTATATCATATTCTCAAGCTTGGAGAGCCAAATGTTATGCCTTGGAATTGTTGAGGGGGTCGCCAGAAGCATCGTTTGCCCAACTGCTTATTGTCACAATTTAAAGCTGAAAAATCCTGGGTCGGTAACTCATATCAAAACAGATAGAGATGGACGCTTTGTCACAATTTAAAGCTGAAAAATCCTGGGTCGGTAACTCATATCAAACAGATAGAGATGGACGCTTTGAGTTGCTGTTTATCGCCATTGGTGCTACGGTTAGTAAATCAATATAATTTTGTGACTCATTTTTGTTAGTTACATGCATTTCACATTTAAATGATTATTTCTTGTGTATTATTTTGTAGATTCGTTCGTTTATTACTTGCATGCGCCCAGTTATTATAGTTGACGGAGCCACATTTGAAAGGTCGATACCTTGGAGTAAACTTATTAGCAGTAGCCATGGATGCTAACAATGGGATATTGCCAAGCTTACGGGTTGGCAATCTGAAACCTCTGATTCATGGACATGGTTTATGGGGCATCTTAGGGATTGCATAGGTCCTATTAGCAATCTGACAATCATATCCGATAGGGCAACTCAATTGACAACGCTGTTAGAAGGTGTTTCCCAGATGCTTTCATGGACTTTGTGGTGTTCATTTGTATAGAAATCTAAAATCAAGGTCTGCTGGTATAAAAAAGCACAAATGGACATACTGGAAGGCTGTAAAAGCTTATCGGGAAGTGGATTTCAATAAGCATATAAATTGTTTAAGACGTGTTTTGCCTCAGTGTGCTCAAACACTAGAAGATGTCGGGTTTGAAAGATGGTCAAGTACATCACTTGGAGCAAGATATGGTTTCATGACGTCTAATAGTGCAGAATCAATCAACGCTCTAAGCGTCATTTCCCGGAAATTACCCATTACTATGTTAATGGAGTTTTTTTCGAGCCTCTATTCAACAGTGGTACTACAAGAAAAGAAACCATGCAGGTATTATTTCTTTGAATTCGTAACTTATCATATTTATATATTTTACTAAGTATTGTTTATTTAAATTTACAGGAACATTGGAACATCGTTACACCATGGACTGAAAAAAAGATAACGAAACGTTGTGAAGTCAACGTCATGGAGAGTTGAACCATGTTCAAACACTTTGTTTCAAGTACTGGATAATAACTTAAATGGGCTAGTCGATCTAAATGCAAAGACGTGTAGTTGTATGAAATGGCAAACATCTGGTTATCCGTGTGGCCATGTTATAAAAGTTGCTCTTCATTTAAACCAAGATGATTCAAGCGCATACGCTATGGATTGCTACACTACAGAAGTTTATCGACAGACTTATGCCGAGATTGTCTACCCTATTCCACATCCTTCTGAGTGGGACATACCAGATGACTTACAAACAGTTTTGCCACCAGCCATGGACAGAAGGCTACCTGGCCGACCAAAAAGTCACGATCGTATACCGTCTAAGGGTGAGAGAAGAAGAGATCGACATGTAGTCGGTGCAAGGAAAGTGGTCATACAGGTTGACATGTGGATCACCAGTGCCATCAAAATCATCTTTTCCTCTACCAAAATATGGATCCTCATCAAAATCCAAAGCTCATATGGTGTCAAGCAAAAGGCAATCATCTTTAAAATCCCAATCACGATTGGCTTCACCTTTTGAGACTGTTAACTTAGGTGATTTTTAAATGCAAACGTTGTATTATGGATTTTATGTGTGAACTTTTAACATTTTCAGTTGAATTAATGACTCAGGCCAACCATTTTGACTTAACCAACTCTTGTTATCAGTTGTTATCACTATTAGGCATGCATTTGACTATCGCAACACGGAAAATACAATCGCAACGCGAAATGAAAATCCCAACATGAAAATCGCAATGCGGAAATGAAAATCGCAACGAGAGAATCGCAATGCGAAATGAAAATCGCCAATGCGAATGAAAATCGCAATGCGAAATGAAAATAGCAACGAGATAATCGCAATGCGAAATTATAAACGCATTGCGATTTTCATTTCCGCATTGCGATTTTCATTTCGCATTGCGATTCTTCGTTGCGATTTTCATTTCGCATTGCGATTTTCATTTCGCATTGCGATAGTCATTTTTGCCTTCAACATAATGCAGATTGAAATCAACAAATCAACCATTACATTTCAATCAATTAAACAAGCACAAATAAGAATTATGTTCGCATCAATTACACAAATCAACTTTTACAAATCATCTTTTACAATCAATTAAACAATCAAAAATAAGCAATAATTCTTATTTCCGATCATCTACTATTGAATCAACTTTTACAAATCAAAACAATCAAAAAACAATCAATTAAACTATTGAATCAACTTTTGCAGCTCGACATCATTTTCACGCAGTTCACTTCTGAGATTAACCTGCAGAAACCAAACATTTGTTCAAACAACTTACCAATTGTTTATGGACATTTTTATAACGCGGATGCAGGTAGGCAGCGTCTCGTATATATCGATTTAGCATATAATGCCGAAACCACAAGCCTACTGCAGCTTTATCTCTATCGGTGGGAGGTAGATACTTGATGCTTCCCGTCGTCAAACGCTCCAACGCCAAGCATACGAGAGGACCACAATCTCCTCTGGCTCCGCTCGTTTGTTGTGGCGCGGTCTCGTCTCTAATAACTGTAATATTGAGCTCTTCTTTGGCTTCTTGTTTCCAGAACGAGTCCAATAATTGATCGCATCCAAGAATTTAGCCAAATGAGAGCTCCATCCCTTAATAACATCTCTTAAATCAGCCAATGATATGTAATTTATCATGCTGTCTACACTATTGTCTTAAGGGATGGGAGCTGAAGCTCGACGAGAATCCAATGTTTACGTTCCAAAACAGGGTAAACACCTGCAATCATAAGTATAATTCATTCATTTGCGCACTTATTTCATAAAACCTTTAAACTCAATCTAAAAAATACTAACCTTATCGACCTCCCACCATGCAGGATAAGTTTAGCTTGTCCATTGCCCAAATCAAATGATTCATCTCGTGCATTCTTCAAGTGAACGGCGTGAAAAGACGTCGGCATTATTGTATATCGTATATTTTTATTTTTCTTAAGTTTTCTTATTATTAGAAGACGTGTCACCCACGCATCGATATGCTGTTTTACAAAAAAAGACATATATTAGTGACTTCTAAATTTAAAAAAAAATTAATCAAATTGAAATATAAGAAAAATATAAGACTTACCCCCCCATCGAAATAGCCATTGTCTTCGACCCTAATAATACGCCCCACCAAGGCCGTTCAAGCAACAAAAAGATATCATCGGTGAGCTTGCATATGTCAGTGAAACACCCCTTGCTCCGCTCATGTAGATAAAATCAACTGCGGTCTTAGCCCAAAGGGTGTTATCCAAATTGTGTCCGGTAGTTGTTCCCTCCTCTTCAGATACCGGTATGGTACTGCCGGTAACTCATACGAGAGCCAACTTGAATCCATCATGTCCGGCACGACAGAGGGTTTCTCAAGAAGCCTACATATGACGCCATGTGAATCGGGCTCTTGAATGGTGGAGGGACCTCTTCATGATGACAGTGGCCTCTTGAACGGTGGGAGGGGACTCTCGAGAATGATATGGGGGGCCTCTTCAACGATAGGAGTGGACTCTTGAGGGATGACAGGCGAGTCGGCTTCTTCTTGCGGTGTCTTCGCACTATTGGGGTGTACGGAGACTTAATAGCACGTGCACGCTGTCTGATGCGTGAACTCCGTCGTGCAAGCATAACCCGACGTAAAGCATCCACTCTATCGGGCCGCTAAATAATTAAATACAAAAATCAGTAATAAACAGACATGATATTTAAACAGTGAAAACAAAGACAAATATGTTTCAAACTTGCATTGTATTCACCAAGTCATTATTCTATCATAGTTCACAAAATGCATCAGATAACAAGAAAAATATGTTTCAACTAATACCCTGAAGTTAGTATTGTCTTTGTTTGTCTATTGGTTGAAGTAATGCAATCCATTCAAGTTTCAATTTGCAGAAGAAGAATAGTTTACTTTCGCAACACGAAACTTAAAATCGCAACGCGAAACCAAAATCGCAACGCGAAATGAAAATCGCAACGACAGAATCGCAATGCGAAATGAAAATCGCAACGAAAGAATCGCAACGCGAAATGAAAATCGCAATGCGATTTTGGTTTCGCGTTGCGATCTTGTCGTTGCGATTTTGGTTTCGCGTTGCGATTCTGTCGTTGCGATTTTCATTTCGCGTTGCGATTTTGGTTTCGCGTTGCGATTTTAAGTTTCGTGTTGCGAAAGTAAACTATTTCTTCTTCTGCAAATTGAAACTTGAATGGATAAATTTACTTTCAACCAAAAGACAAAACAAAGACAAATACTATTTCACAGTGTTAAAGAATACACAGTTTAGCAGAATTGGCAGCAACCGAACAAATTTACTTTCAACCAAAAGACAAAACAAAGACAAATATATTTCACAGTGTTAAAGAATACACAGTTTAGCAGAATTGGCAGCAACCGAACAAATTTACTTTCAACCAAAGACAAAACAAAGACAAATACTATTTCACAGTGTTAAAGAATACACAGTTTAGTAGAATTGGCAGCAATCGAACAAATTTACTTTCAACCAAAAGACAAAACAAAGACAAATATTTCACAGTGTTAAGAATATACAGTTTAGCAGAATTGGCAGCAACCGAACAAATTTACTTTCAACCAAAAGACAAAACAAAGACAAATACTATTTCACAGTGTTAAAGAATACACAGTTTAGCAGAATTGGCAGCAACCGAATAAATTTACTAAGCAATCTAAGTGAAATGGCTAATCTAGTGAAATTACGAGTAAATTTATCATTAAGTTAAATATGGAAAATCTTAAACTTACCTCGTTGCGTAGAGTATGAACCTCATTCTGCAACGGGCAGCAACCGAACAAATTTACTTTCAACCAAAAGACAAACAAACACAATACTATTTCACAGTGTTAAAGAATACACAGTTTAGCAGAATTGGCAGCAACCGAATAAATTTACTAAGCAATCTAAGTGAAATGGCTAATCTAGTGAAATTACGAGTAAATTTATCATTAAGTTAAATATGGAAAATCTTAAACTTACCTCGTTGCGTAGAGTATGAACCTCATTCTGCAACGATACTATCAGTCACTAGAGCGGCAACCTCACCACGTAAAGTTGACACCTCCACACGCCATGCACCATCGTTATCGCTTAGAGTACCGATCTCCTCACGCAAGGCATTGACCTCATCACGTAACTCCCTTGACTCATCCCGTTGAGGTGGAGGTGGAGAACAGGGAGATAGGAGTCGTGGCATCTTGCCGGTCGCCTATCATGAGGTGATGGTGGAGAGGCTCGATGATGTGACGGGATAGGTGATGGCTCTCGTTCTAGAGATGTATAGTCGGTCGATCGGGTGATGGCTCTAGGTGAGTGTGCTCGAATTGGAGGAAGTGATGCTGCTCCATCCGTGCCATCAAAAAAATTCTGACTAGCTTGCCACCAATCAGTGGCAAGCTCTTCTCCGTGGGTGTCAGTCTTTGTAATGGAATGTTGGCCTCCTAAAATATAAAAACTCAAACAAAGTTAAACGTCTACTATTAATAACTTGTTTATATATTATATGAAAGTATTTGTGTAACTTACATTATTTATTGTGGCATATGGTATTAAGTCTTCCCAATCCACAGAGTTTTCCTCTTCCAGGAAATAGCCCTGGGAATATCATTTGACGTTTTTATTGCATATGTACGCATGCTGGGGAAAAGCCTCGAATATCCAAATCTACAAACAATATAATAACAAAATTAGTAATTGTTAAATAATTATTATAATTTTAGAAACATTATATAGAAATTCTTACCTTAAAGGCCCAAACAAGCCTGACAAAGTGTATTTGGACCCATCGCCCCGCAAACTTTTGCGGTCATCAAAGGCAGACGACAACTTAGTCCAGGTAGCTTTCCATATATACGACCCCACGGAAACAGATTCCATGCATTCAGTCCTCTACCAATATTATTAGCTCCCGATGAATAGGTTGTCTGGCCTCTCTGCCTAAAAAGCCGGCATACACAAGTAGTAGAAGGCTACTCGGACAACATCGACGTCTTCCATCCGAGTGAAACCAGCTTTCTTATTAAATAATTTCTTCAGGTCGTCGACATGTAGGTTCGGCTTCTCCATTGACTCATCCGAAAAACCCGGGAGAACCATGATGGGCGGGCGATATGACGAGTGTACCGCCTACATCATCGTGTCCGAATCGTAGACCAGTGATTAAGCAGAACTCCTTCCGCCCAAGCAAGTATACGCTGGTGGAAAATGAAACCATATCTCTTCCTCACCACGTTGTATACTGTCGGGTAGATTTGATGTCATGGTCTGAAGCCACAAATGGTCAAATTAGCATCTCCACCCGGATGCTGTACTCTCAGCCATGGCCCGAAGCAGGTTTCCTCAAACATTGTCTTTGAGCAGTGAAAGCTTCTTTGCAATTGTAGTGGCCAGGCTGACTTTATTTCTCAAGGTCAATTGAGCCGAAAAAATTTCTACAAAAACAATAACATACCAAGTTAGATATACCAAAACTACACTGTGAAGATATACCAAAAACAATAAACATAAAAAGTAGTAGTTTATTCTTGAAACTAAATTTGCAACACTGTTTTGTCTTTTTTTGAAATGAAAATCGCAACGAGAGAATCGCAACGCGAGATGACAATCGCAACGAGAGAAGCGCAACGCGAAATGAAAATCGCAACGAGAGAATCGCAACGCGAAATGAAAATCGCAATGCGATTTTGGTTTCGCGTTGCGATTCTCTCGTTGCGATTTTCATTTCGCGTTGCGATTCTCTCGTTGCGACAGTCATCTCGCGTTGCGATTTTCATTTATCTCGTTGCGACTCTTCTGCAAATTGAAACTTGAATGGATTGCATTACTTCAACCAAAAGACAGAACAAAGACAAATATATTTCACAGTGTTAAAGAATACACAGTTTAGCAGAATTGGCAGCAACCGAACAAATTTACTTTCAACCAAAAGACAAAACAAAGACAAATACTATTTCACAGTGTTAAAGAATACACAGTTTAGTAGAATTGGCACAACCGAACAAATTTACTTTCAACCAAAAGACAAAACAAAGAAATATATTTCACAGTGTTAAAGAATACACAGTTTAGCAGAATTGGCAGCAACCGAACAAATTTACTTTCAACCAAAAGACAACAAAGACAACTATTTCACAGTGTTAAAGAATACACAGTTTAGTAGAATTGGCAGCAACCGAACAAATTTACTTTCAACCAAAAGACAAAACAAAGACAAATATATTTCACAGTGTTAAAGAATATACAGTTTAGCAGAATTGGCAGCAACCGAACAAATTTACTTTCAACCAAAAGACAAAACAAAGACAAATACTATTTCACAGTGTTAAAGAATACACAGTTTAGCAGATTGGCAGCAACCGATAAATTTACTAAGCAATCTAAGTGAAATGGCTAATCTAAGTGAAATTACGAGTAAATTTATCATTAAGTTAAATATGGAAAATCTTAAACTTACCTCGTTGCGTAGAGTATGAACCTCATTCTGCAACGATACTATCATCTCACGTAGAGCGTCAACCTCACCACGTAAAGTTGACACCTCCACACGCCATGCACCATCGTTATCGCGTAGAGTACCGATCTCCTCACGCAAGGCATTGACCTCATCACGTAACTCCCTTGACTCATCCCGTTGAGGTGGAGGTGGAGAACAGGGAGATAGGAGTCGTGGCATCTTTGCCGGTCGCCTATCATGAGGTGATGGTGGAGAAGGCTCGATGATGTGACGGGATAGGTGATGGCTCTCGTTCTAGAGATGTATAGTCGGGTCGATCGGGATGGCTCTAGGTGAGGTGATGGCTCTCGATTGGAGGAAGTGGATGCTGCTCATCATCCGTGCCATCAAAAAATTCTGACTAGCTTGCCACCAATCAGTGGCAAGCTCTTCCTCCGTGGGTGTCAGTCTTTGTAATGGAATGTTGGCCTCCTAAAATATAAAAACTCAAACAAAGTTAAACGTCTACTATTAATAACTTGTTTATATATTATATGAAAGTATTTGTGTTAACTTACATTATTTATTGTGGCATATGGTATTAAGTCTTCCCAATCCAACAGAGTTTTCCTCTTCCAGGAAATAGCCCTGGAATATCATTTGACGTTTTTATTGCATATGTACGCATGCTGGGGAAAGCCTCGAATATCCAAATCTACAAACAATATAACAAAATTAGTAATTGTTAAATAATTAATTATAATTTTAGAAACATTATATAAATTCTTACCTTAAAGGCCCAAACAAAGCCTGACAAAGTGTATTTGGACCCATCGCCCCGCAAACTTTTGCGGTCATCAAAGGCAGACGACAACTTAGTCCAGGTAGCTTTCCATATATACGAACCCCACGGAAACAGATTCCATGCATTCAGGTCCTCTACCATATTATTAGCTCCCGATGAAGGTTGTCTGGCCTCTCTGCCTAAAAAGCCGGCATACACAAGTAGTAGAAGGCATACTCGGACAACATCGACGTCTTCCATCCGAGTGAAACCACTTTCTTATTAAATAATTTCTTCAGGTCGTCGACATGTAGGTTCGGCTTCTCCATTGACTCATCCGGAAAACCCTAACCATGATGGGCGGGCGATATGACGAGTGTACCGGCCTACATCATCGTGTCCGAATCGTAGACCAGTGATTAAGCAACTCCTTCCGCCCAAAGCAAGTATACGCTGGTGGAAAATGAAACCATATCTCTTCCTCACCACGTTGTATACTGTCGGGTAGATTTGATGTCATGGTCTGAAGCCACAAATGGGTCAAATTAGCATCTCCACCCGGATGCTGTACTCTCAGCCATGGCCGAAGCAGGTTTCCTCAAACAATTGTCTTTGAGCAGGTGAAAGCTTCTTTGCAATTGTAGTGGCCAGGCTGACTTTATTTCTCAAGGTCAATTGAGCCGAAAAAAATTTCTACAAAAACAATAAACATACCAAGTTAGATATACCAAAAACTACACTGTGAAGATATACCAAAAACAATAAACATAAAAAGTAGTAGTTTATTCTTGAAACTAAAATTTGCAACACTGTTTTGTCTTTTGGTTGAAATGAAAATCGCAACGAGAGAATCGCAACGCGAGATGACAATCGCAACGAGAGAATCGCAACGCGAAATGAAATCGCAACGAGAGAATCGCAACGCGAAATGAAAATCGCAATGCGATTTTGGTTTCGCGTTGCGATTCTCTCGTTGCGATTTTCATTTCGCGTTGCGATTCTCTCGTTGCGACAGTCATCTCGCGTTGCGATTTTCATTTATCTCGTTGCGACTCTTCTGCAAATTGAAACTTGAATGGATTGCATTACTTCAACCAAAAGACAGAACAAAGACAAAGACAAATACTAACTTGAAAATCGCAACGAGAGAATACAACGCGAAATGAAAATCGCAACGACAGAATCGTAACGCGAAATGAAATCTAAGTGAAATGGTTAATCTATTATTGAAATGACCAGTAAACTTATCATCAGTTTCAATATGAAAAACCTACAATAATGCAAACATTTCAAAATAAAAATAATTAAAAAAACTAACCCTCGGAGGTTTTTTCCATTTCTGAATATTGTGAGGGATTTCTGACCGTGAATGGTTGAGGGATTTCGCCGGAGATGGGGACGGAAATCTTCGGAGATGGGGACGGATTTCTTCGCCGTAGAGAGTGAGAGATGGAGATGGGACTGAGTTGTGATTTTAGGTTTTAGGTTATGAGTTGCGATTACGGGATTTTGTCTTAATATTCTTTTTGTAATTTGAAAATAAAATACGCGTAGCGATTATAATGGCGCTTTAAATATCGCGTTGCGATTTACGGATACGCGTTGCGATTTTATGTATTATCGTTGCGATTTACGGATACGCGTTGCGATATACGGATACGCATTGCGATTTACCCATACGCGTTGCGATTTACGGATACACGTTGCGATTTACGGATACGCGTTGCGATTTATGTGTTCGCGTTGCGATTTTCATATTCGCGTTGCGATTATGGAAAATCGCAATGCGAATTTGTACTATCGCATCGCGATTTTCAAGAATCGCGTTGCGATTTTGGAAACTGATTTGCGATTCTGGAAACTGATTTGCGATTCTGGGGATCGCGTTGCGATTTTTATTTCGCGTTGCGATTTTGTTGGTCATTTTGGCAAATCCAAAAAAAGTTGGTTAAAATCGTATATTATAACTTTTTTTTGGTCACTGAGGCGATTTTCTCCTAAAAAAAAATACAAAGTGAAATGTGCATAGTGAAAGTTGATTTTTTTTAAATAGACATAAGTGGGACAATTTTAAAACACAAAAGGAAAAATTTTAATGGGACAAAGGGGGTAAATTTTTTTATCCATTTTAGTATTTAAACTTTTATTTTTTTTAAAATCATATATAATATTTAGTTTTTGTTTTATTTTAGTATCCTATTAAAAATTTAACGTTAGGTTTTGAAAAAAAATGAAATTTTAGGCATCAAAACGGACCAAAATTAATCGTTTAGATACTAAACGCGTTAAGTTTTTAACTACATGGTATCAAAATGAAACAAAAATTAAATTTTAGGTATAATTTGAAAAATTAAAAGTTTAAGTATTAAAATTGATTAAAACTGATAGTTTATATAAAATGCGTAGTTTACCCATTTTTTTGTTTACACCATATAAAGTTTTTAAGTTTTATATTTTAAAGATAGTTGAATGAATAAATAAAAGAACGAGACTTAAATAGGAAATGAGAAAATATTTACAGGAAAGAAAATGAGATAATTTTGACCATCTATTTTTATTCATCTATCGGTTCTAAAAACTATACAACTAAAAATTTTAAGGTAAAATATACAAATGGTCCCCATAACTATAGGATATCGCTTTGTTAAGTCCCCTAACTATTAAAAGTTATAAAATGGTCCTCTGACTATAGAGAGTTGGTTTGTCGAGTCCCTTGACTATTAAAAGTTACTAAATAGTCACTTAATTATTCATTATATTTAAAACTAGCCCTTTTCTTTTAAAAAAATTAATGACAATATGAGCTAGACATTAACTAACTGATTGAGATATGATAAAAATATAATCTCATAATCTCAAACAATTACCATATCTCAGTCAACATGTTAGCGTCTACCTCAGACGATAGTTAATTTTTATCAGAAAATGAAGAGTTTGGAACATGATAAATAGTTGGGTAATCATTTTGTAACTTTTAATAGTCGCGAGACTCAACAAAGCAACTCCCATAATCGGTCGTGGTCCTATTTTGTAACTTTTAATAATCGAGAGATTCAATAAAACAATATCCTATACTCAGGGGACCATTTGTGTACTTTACCCTACATTTAATACTAAGTTTAAATAGATCCTAATTCTATATTATATATAATCTAGATAATATCATTTAAAAATTATTTATCAAATTAACACATAAAGTTAATTAATTGTTGAAATTATATTTATTTATTTTATTATGACTCAATGTGCCTTTTAAAAGTACATTTGATCAAATGCATCATTGTGTTATGCGACCATTTTAATCAACGATAAATAATATTTTATTGGTTGAAAAAAGAAGATAAAATTGACATAACGCACCTTATCAAAGGTTAAATGTAACACATTTATTTTATTTTGTTTAACAAAAGTGTATTTCGAGGAACATGTGCTTTCTAGTTTGTGTTTAGTTTTTGTAATACTTTCAATCTGGTCTAATCGAAAATCTGATTCGATGAAGTCATACAACTTATCAGAATTGATAACTTTAACTTATTTCAAATATCAATTAATTAATTAATTAATTCATGAATTTAGGGACTAAATTGTCATTACATTTTCAATCATATACTTCATGGACTAAATTTAGTCAGCCAACAGTCCAACATGCTTTGAAAACATTTCATAATCATCATCAAACAATTAAGGACTAAAATGTATAATGTGATTTTATAATACTAAATTGCATATTTCTTTTTGACAAATTACTAAATTGCATAATTTAACTTTATTCCCAGTTAGTATTGATTTTGTTCATTTAATATCGATATTTCTTAGTATCTATTAGTCAATCGATCAAGAAAAGAGGTCAAAATAGGGTGAATTGACAATAAAAAATTGTTGGAAACTTTTGAGAAAGATAAGAAAAATGGCGCAAGAATTTTAGAGTGACTCAACTTCTTAAATGAAGTCTATATCCAATACCTAAGCTTGTACACTAAGAATTTCAACGAATTCACTAATTTGTTATAATCTTTTTGGAGAATGTGTAACCTTACAAAACAGTAAGACCTATACCTCAAAGTCTTAAGTGCAAAACCCTTCATAAGAAGAAATTACAAACGAGCAAACTTTGAATATCCTCACAGTGATAGATTGTTTGCAAATTGAAGCTCACACACACCCAAGAACACTAGAAAGATACAACTGAATATAAATTTGACTCTATTTACTCTTTAATTGTTGGAATAGTTTTCTTGTTTTTGTTTGTTTGTTCGAAGACCCCTTTTATATACCTTCATTAATTTCTAGCCGTTTGAGGTTGTTGGAAGGACTTTGAAGTCATTTGAAGCATTAAATTCGCACATTCAATGCAAATTTGCACAATGATTTCACAACCACCAAGGGGATTTCCAAAACTTTCTTTTAAAAATTTAACTATTGTATAGGGGGTTTCAAAACCAACAAGAGGGGTTTCAAAACCAGGTAAAAAGGTTTTGAAACCAGCATGAGGGCTTCAAAACCAGATGTGTAATTTTGACAAATTTGAGCTATTGCTTTAGAGGTTTCAAAATTATTTTAAGACTTTATAATTTTTCAAAATATTTATGAATTTATTTTGGACATCTTTATAACTTGAAAAAAATATTTTTACACACTTTCAAAATTTTTGAGTTGAATATAATAAAATCTCATTTTTACAAAATTTCCAATTCAATCCTTTGTTATATCAAAATCATTTAATTATATTTATGAATCTCCCCGTTTTTTATATACCAAAACCATTTTGTAAAAATTTGTTAAAGATAATTTTTTTGATGTAAAAAATTTCCACAAGTGAAAATTTTCATTTTTCTCCCCTTAGAAAATGAATTTAAAGATACATTTTAAAAATGTGTTTAAAAAAGAAAAATTTAACAATTCGGTAACAAATTTTACTAATAATTTCTCCATTTTTTTGCTAGATCAAAATCATTTTGCTACAAGAGAGAAGACAAGATTAATCATAATGACAAATGAATCCAACATAACTATTAATAGCCAAATGAGCAAACCAATATTAAAGTTCAACATAAAAGATGCATAAATATCATAAGTAAATGTAAAAATATCCAAAATAAAAGTATCAAACATAACTAAAATGAATTGTAAAATTCTAACATAGAAATATCCAATATAAATGTATCTTAGAAGTCCAAGGTAATCTGCAATGATCAATCCTCAACATCCGGATGAGAAAAAGAAAGAAGACCCGATAAGAGATACGATCCCGAAAAATGAGCCTCTAAAGCATCAATACGAGCTCCCATGACATTAAAGTGACCATCAACTTGATGAAGAACCTCATCAAAGTGAGTGGCCATGTAATTAGATAGAGACTCTATAGTGACAAGAGGTAAAGGAGGTACATCGATAGCATGTGCATCAACTCCACGGTCTACGAAATCATCATCCAGAGCAATGTCATCACGAGTTTTTACCTAATTTCCATTTTGAAACCGAAATCCCATTTTCTTAACTGAGGAATAATCAAGCTTACTAGAGAGTGGCATATTCTTTTCATATTGTAATGTTATTTAATATATCTTATACAATATAAAATTATAAAATATGTTCAAAATATTATATTTTAAAGAAAATATTTTGAGGATAAAATATTGACGAGAGTATAAAGATTATAGGAATTGATGAAAAGAAAGAATTTGTAAGCAAGTCTAGTCAAAAGACTAAATTGAGTAAAATACAAAGTCAATGGACTAAATAAAAATTAGAGTACATTTTTAGTAAAAAAATAAGAATTGAAGTTACATAGGTATTTTATAGTGGAATATGAGCATATGGTTCAAATTTGGTAAAAACGAACTTAAGATGAAGGATGAATTGAAGAAATAAGGGAATTACGAAAAATTGGGGGACTAAATTGAAAAATAAAAATTTGTTATTAAAAAGAGAAATTGAAAGTACATATGTATTCTACGATAGTTTAGGAGCATGCGGTTCAAATTTGATAAAAAATACTTAAAATGAAGGAGGAATTAAAGGAATAATAAAATCAATAACTAAATCATAAAATTATAAAAATAATTTGTCAAAATTTTGATATTTTTAGTAACTCAAAATTTTAAAATTTTAAATCGAGTCAAACTCAAAAACCAAATCGATAATTCGATTCGAATTGAATAATTCGACTCGAATAACTCCAAATTGAAAAAAAATAGATTTTTAGAGTCGAATTGATTTTTGCTCACCCCTAACAAGATCAAAAGAAATATTGACAGAATGGGTGCGAAAAATATGATCGAGGATGCAAACATAATGTAAAGATAAATTAGCATTGAGTACTTTAATGACAGTGTTCACTAAGTCAAGAAAGATGATTTGGGCAATATTGGGACATTCCTCTATGCGAAATTGATGAAGCCACCAATAGTCCAAGTGACACATACGGGTGGTGAGACCACGCAAAGGACGGAGGAACCAAGAGATGAAAATGTGCAATATTTGTTCCACAAATTTCAAGAGAAGTGGGATTATCACCCTGCAGAGGTTCAAAAGGAACTTCAACATCTTTGTTATAAGAGACGTCACAAATAATTCATAAATATCTTGCAATGGATTTGGGAGAAAGCTTAAGATCGACACCCATAA
Source organism: Hibiscus syriacus (assembly GCF_006381635.1). Lineage (NCBI taxonomy): Eukaryota > Viridiplantae > Streptophyta > Magnoliopsida > Malvales > Malvaceae > Hibiscus > Hibiscus syriacus. The sequence goes on along the minus strand of NW_024063485.1, from coordinate 2,955,421 downwards.
GAAAAGAATCAATGCCTAAAATGTCATCGAAATTGGGATTCCTGTAAAATGAAGCATTGCAAAAGAAGGCCCTAACAAGTGTGAATAAAAGGCTCGATATGTATAAAAGGTATCCAACGCCAATCAATAAGGGTATGATAGAAGCTCAATTCATATTTATTCGAACTAAGAAAATTTATATCAAAGTTACGTTTAGAACGAATGGGACGACCGATATAGTGTTTATGGTAATGTGAAAAAGTTTCAGGATTAGGAAAACATATGTTTTCAAAAGTTTGTGAAAGGGAAGCTTGAGTGGTCCTAGAGCGTCTGGTAGGTAGTTTAGGTGCCATTGGAGGTGAGACAAGTGTTTGAGAAAGGAATTTTCGTTTAGGAATTTCTAGAAACACTTGGTGAGGAAGGTTAATGTTTGGATTTCTAAAGGATTTGGGTAAATGGGCTAACCTCTTACAATAAAGATGAATATATTTATCACCAATAAATCAGTCTATTGCAACCAAATAACCCTAATTTTGCAAAAATCAAATCAATTTTTGGAATCTATTTTTCAACAATTTTGAAGAAATTTTGATTTTTAACAAGATAATGACCTTTAAGTAAGTATTTCAAAGCATTATAAAATGTCTAAAACCATTATCAAGTCATGAATTAAGTTTTAAAGGTTTGAAATAATCAATTTTTTTAAAAGAAAAAAAATTAGGGCTCATGGGATAAAAAGAGGATTACCGCACGATTTGATGAAAAAAAGGAACAAGATAGAGCGCAATGGTTGCTAGACGACGAACGACGTGACTTCTTAGAATAATAGTTGAGCAATTGAAATAGGTTTGAAGATTTTTCTTGATGAGATATGAGGTTTGAGCGATGTAAAGAAGACAGAGAAGAGGAGAGAGGCATATACGAGATTTTGATAATTAAAAAAACCCTCAAATTTTTATAGGGGTTTCAAAACCAACTGTCCAAATTAAAACAAATCGCTCACTGCCCAACTGGTTTCGAAACCACAAATGGGGTTTGGAAACTAATACACCAAATACAATTTTTGGCCAACTTAGAATAAGAAAATCACCCGGAAAAGAATCTAACATGCATGAGAAAAATTTGTACGTTAAAATCATATCAAATTATGATTTAAAATGTATGACATGGATTCAATGTTTTTCTAAGGGTATGATCATTAAATTTTTTTATTTAGGCATACTTGAGCATTTTTTAGATGTTCAAAGTTAGTCTAAAATGTCATGGAATGACATAAATATATCTCCTCACTTTTTGCATTGGAAAACTATATAGACTAATCATGCTTTTTATAATAATCAATTTTAAGAAAAAAATCATCTAAAAACATTAAACTTCGAAAAAATTGACTAAGGCCTATGGAAGGCTAGAGAGTCCTAACTCTCTCCTAAAGTCTAAAATCTTTCTTTATCTAAAGGCTTAGTAAATATATCAGCTATTTGATGTAAAATATCATCATATTCTAGAACTACATCTTTTTTATAGATATGGCCTCTAACTAAAAGATATATAATTTCAATGTGTTTAGTTTTAAAGTGTTGAATGAGATTTTTAGTGAGAATTACACTATTATTGTCACACTTAATTGGAATGGTTTTATATTTTAAAAGTGTTAGGTATGACTCATAAATATATTGGTTACAAAGAAAGTCTCGTAGAGGGGGTTACGATTATGTGAATTGGGGGTGCGGGGGCACAGCCTCGCGGTACGGTACAGGGTTAATTATGTAACTATGTACCAGGTTTTTTTATTATAAATAGAGATGTAACCTAAACCTATGAGACATTGAATAAAACTTCTAGCGCCGTCTAGGCACCGAGGACGTAAGCACATTGCCAAACCTCGTTAAAATTCTTGTGTTTTTTCGTTTTCTTTACCTGGTTCTTCAACAATTGGTATCAGATGTCAGGAGCAAAATTCAAAGTTGCGAAATTCGATGGTCAGGGTAACTTCGGATTATGGCAAACGAGGGTGAAGGATCTGTTGGCGCAACAAGGGATCCTGAAGGCTTTGCGACCTACAAAGTCGGCGTCGATGGAGGAGGAAGATTGGGAAGAATTACAACAGCGAGCGGCAAGAACCATACGATTATGCTTGGCGGACGAGGTTATGTATCACGTCATGCATCTTTCGTCTCCAGACGAAATTTAGAGGAAGTTGGAAAGTCGGTTTATGTCCAAATCCTTAATGACAAAACTGTATCTAAAGCAGCGGCTGTATGGGCTGAAGATGCAATATGATCATGATTTGGCGCAACATGTGAATGTCTTCAATCAAATCGTTTCTGATTTGGCTCTGCTTGATGTGAAAATTGAGAATAAAGACAGAGCGATGATTATGTTGTGTTCGTTACCTCCCTCTTACGAACACATGGTGACTACTCTTACATATGGGAAAGAGACTATCAACGTTGAGGAGATTACTGCAGACTTGTTGGCTCATAACCGGTAGAAGCAGAATGCAGGGGAAAGCTCTCAAGCCGATAGCTTATATGTCAAGGGTAATCGAGACCGTGGACGGAAGCCAGAGAAGACAGGGTCTGACAAGTAGAATTCCAGATCCAAATCTAGGGATAAGAAGACAATTCACTGTTACAAGTACAAGCAGGCGAGACATATGAAGCGAGTCTGTCCGAAGTTGAAAAAGCAGATTGATGAGAAGCGTGATGATTCATCCAAGTCTGTGAATGTGGTCGAGGATGGTAACTCCGATTGCAGTGAGGGTGATATGCTCTCTATTTCAACGATTCAATTGACGGATATTTGGATTCTTGATTCTGGATGTTCTTATCATATCATGCCAAATAGGGGATGGTTTTCGACATACAGGTCGGTTAATTATGGTTCTGTTTATTTGGGTAATGATCGATGTTGCAATATTGTTGGTATTGGTGATGTCAGAATTAAGATGTATGATGACTCTGTTCGGATGTTGAGTGGTGTTCGACATATCCCAGATTTGAAGAAGAATTTGATTTCTTTGGGAACTTTGCACAAGAATGGTTTTATCCCTAAGGCTGATGAGGATAGGGAAACCATTTGGATTGTTAATGGAGCTTTGAATATGATGAAAGGAAAGATGACTGCAGGTAATATTTACAGATTGTTAGGGAGTACCGTTGTAGGTGGAGTTCATTCTGTTGAGTCATGTGATGATATTACAAAACTGTGGCATATACATCTTGCTCATCTTAGTGAACGTGGTATGGCAGAATTAAACAAAATAAATTTGTTGCATGGTGTCAAAAGCTATTGTGTTCTTGGTAAACAGACTAAAGTCCGTTTCAAGACTGCGAAGCACACAACTCAAGGGATTCTTGATTATGTGCATTCTGATGTATAGGGGCCTTCCACGACATCGTCCATGGGTGAATCTAGGTATTATGTTACTTTTATTGACGATTTTTCACGGAAAGTTTGGGTGTATTTGTTTGAAACAGAAGTCTGACGTTTTTGAAAAGTTCAAGCTGTGGAAAGCTGAGGTAGAAAACCAAACATGATGAAAAATCAAGTGTTTGTGGTCTGACAATGGTATAGAGTACATAGATTCACAGTTTTTACACTTCTGTAAGGAGTATGGGATTAAGAGACATTTTACAATGCGCAAGACACCACAACAAAATGGTGTTGCGGAACGGATGAACAGGTCGTTGAATGAAAAAGCCAGATGTTTTCGGTTGAATGTGGGGCTTCCCAAACACTTCTAGGCTGAGGCTGTTAACATGGCGTGTTATCTTATCAACAGATCACCAAGGGCATCATTGGCTGGGAAAGTTGCAGAAGAGGTATGGACTGGTCATGATGTTAGCTTTGATCACTTACATATTTTTTGTTGTCCTGCTTATGTGCATGTACCTGCTGATGAGAGATCCAAACTTGATGCAAAATTGAAGGTGTTAAAGGATTCAAGTTCTGGGATCCAGTTGCGAAGAAAATTGTGATTAGTAGAGATGTTGTTTTTGATGAACAGTCCATGTTGCAGCAGAAGAAATACACGACAGTGGTGGATTTCGAGTAGTTTCCAGTTGAGAAACCAGAAACTTCTTAACCGACTTCTGGTGGTTCTGCTATGGATAATTTGCAGGATTATGGTCTCCCAGAGACAGGGTGAGACGGAAGAATATAAAGCCCCCGAATAGATTGGGTTTTGAAGACTTTGTCTCTTTTGCACTTATTGTTAGTAGTGATGATCCGTTTACTTTTCATGATACTGTTACTAGTCAGCAAAACGACAAGTAGATGGCTGCCATGGTTGAGGAGATAGAGTCTTTGAATCACAATCGTACATGGGAGTTGGTTCGTCTTCCTGAGGGTAAGAATCTGATTGGTTGTAAATGGATGTATAAGAAGAAACCATCAGTAACAAAAAAAGAGGGGGAGAAGTTCAAGGCTCGTTTGGTAGCAAAGGGTTTTTCACAGTAGAAATGAGTTAATTATGATGAAATTTTTTCTCATGTGGTCAGACACACTTCAATTCGAGCAGTACTTGTATTGGTGGCTTGTTGGTATTTGCATTTAGAGTAGATGGATATTAAAACTGCTTTTTTGCATGGTGATTTAGAGGAACAGATCTACATGCAGCAGCCTGAAGGTTTCACTCAACCTGGAAACGAGCATTTAGTTTACATATTGAAGAAATCTTTATACGGGTTGAAACAGTCTCCGAGACAGTGGTATAAACGGTTTGACTCCTATATGATCAATATTGGCTACAACCGATGTGAGTATGATTGTTGTGTCTATGTTAAGAGCCTTGATGATGGTTCTTTTATTTTTCTGTTATTGTATGTTGATGATATGTTAATTGCTACGAAGAACATGGATGATGTTATCGGTTTGAAAACTTTTTTGAGTCAGGAATTTGATATGAAAGATCTATGTGCTGCAAAGAAAATTCTAGTAATGGAAATTTGCAGGGACAAAGACTCAAGGAAACTATGGCTATCTTAACGGGGTTATGTTGAGAAAATGCTAGAAAGGTTTGCGATGAGCACCGTAAAACCAATGAGCACTCCATTGGCGAATCACTTTAAACTCTCATCAGAACAGTGCCCTAAGACAGATAAGAAAGCTGAAGATATGGCAAAGGTTCCATATTCTAATGTTGTTGGCTGCTTGATGTATGCAATGGTATGTACTCGTCCTGATTTAGCTCATGTTGTTAGTCAAGTTTATAAGTACATGTCTAAACCTGGTAAGCAACATTGGGAAGCAATCAAGTGGATCTTTCGGTACTTAAAGGGTACTGTGGGACATGGAATTATTTTTGGTGGTCAGCGGGATAATCCTTTGGTTGTAGGATATGTGGATTCAGACTATGTAGGTGACTTGGATAATAGAAGATCTACGACAGGGTATGTGTTTACTCTTGGTGGAGGGCCTATTTGTTAGAATTCTACTATTCAATCTGTTGTGGCAATATCTACAACTGAAGCTGAATACATGGCAGCGGCTGAAGCTGCAAAAAAAGCTTTATGGCTTACTGGTTTAGTGAAGGAGTTGGGTGTTCAGCAAGGTGGAGTTCAGTTGCTTTGTGACAATCAAAGTGTTATTCACTTGGCTAAGAATCAGGTGTGTCGTGCTAAAACTAAACATATTGATGTAAGGTTCCACAAGATCAAAGAGTTGGTTGCATCTGGAGAGGTTTTGTTTCAGAAGGTACATACTGATTAGAATGCCGCTGATATGTTCACCAAGCCAATTACAACAGACAAGTTCAAGTATTGCTTGGACTTATTGAATGTTTCGAGTTGTTAAAGAAGTAAGGTAACCCAACCCACATTGAAGTTTCCAAGAGGCAGTATATTCGCCAAGGTGGAGATTTGTTAGGTATGGCTCATAAATATACCGATTACAAAGAAAGTCTCGTAGAGGGGGTTACGATTATGTGGGTTAGGGGTACGGGGGCGCAGCCTCGTAGTACGGTACAGGGTTAATTATGTAATTATATACCAGGTTTTTTATTATAAAAAGAGAATTAACCTAAACCTATGAGACAATGAATAAAACTTCTAGCGTCGTCTAGGCACCGAGGACGTAAGCACATTGCCGAACCTCGTTAAAATTATTGTGTTATTTCATTTTCTTTACCTGATTCTTCAATAAAAAATTATTGTTTCATCCATAAAACTTGTGCACAATAATTACAAACCAAAATGTATTTCACTTTGGTAGTTGATAATGCAACACTATTTTGTTTACTAGAAAATCATGAAATTAGCATATTTCCTAGGAATTGATATGTATTGGATGTGCTTATTTTTATCCATTTTGCAACCTCTAAAATCTACATCCGAGAAAGCATGCAAGCTAAAATTTGAGTCTCTAAGATACCAAAGACCTAAATTAGAAGTGTCTCTAAGGTATCTAAAGATTCTCCCAGTGATGTGTAAATGAGGTTTATTAGGCAAAAATTGATATCTAGCGCACAAGAAAATACTAAACATTATATTCGATGTATTTTTTGTACGATAAAACAAAGAACCAATCATTGACTTATATAATTTAACATCCACTCATTTACCTTCTTCATCTTTGTGAAGCTTTGTTGAAGTTCTCATATGAGTGGCTTGAGGTTTAACATTCTCTAAGCCAAACTTTTTGAGCATGTCCTTTATGTATTTAGCTTGATTGATGAAAATCTCATCATTTTCTTTGCTTGATTTGGAGTCTCAAAAAATATGAGAGCTTTCCCATCATTCTCATCTCAAATCCACCTTGCATAAACTTAAACAATTCTTGACAAAGAGCATTATAAGTAGCACCAAATATAATATCATCAACATAAATTTGTATTACTAACATGTCATTGTCTTTTCTTTTAATAAAAAGTGTAGTATCTATCTTCCCTCTAGAAAAACCTTTTTCAATTAAAAAATTTGATAATCTTTCATACCAAGCTCTAGGAGATTTCTTTAAACCATAAAAAGCTTTTGAAAGTTTAAAACATGACCTAGAATTTTAGAAACTTCAAAACCGGGAGGTTTTTCAACATGTACTTCTTCATAAATAAAACTATTTACAAAAGCACTTTTATCATCCACTTGATAAAGCATAAAATTATTAAAAACATGTAAAAGCAAGTAATAACATAATGACTTCCATTCTAGATACAAGAATATATGTCTCATCAAAGTATATTCCTTCTTCTTGAGTGCAACCTTGAGCAACAAGTCTAGCTTTATTTCTCACAATGTTACCACTCTCATCTAGTTTGTTTATATAAATTCATTTAGTACCTATAGTAGACTTATTACAAGGCCTTTCAACTAATATCTATACTTTGTTTCTCTCAAAATGATTTAACTCTTCTTGCATAACCATAATCCAATGTTTGTCATTTAATGTTTCTTTGTTATTCTTAGGCTCTATTCATGAAATAAATGCAACAAAATCACAAATATTTCTAAGAGAAGATCTAGTGGTTACCTATTTGGATGCATCACCCAAAATCTTATCACCTTTAACATAGTTGTACTCACTTGGGTATGGGATCTCCCTTTCCTATAGAGTTAGATTGTTGAAATAATCTTGAGTTTTCTAATCATCTACTTCTTTCAATGATGATTTACCAACTTAAATTGGGTATATTGTTACAACGATCCTTAAGCTTTTTTGGGGCCAAGAGGAGATCGATTTCTACTTCTTTCAATGATGATTTACCAACTTAAATTGGGTATATTGTTACAACGATCCTTAAGCTTTTTTGGGGCCAAGAGGAGATCGATTTAACTTAATTTTTAAGATATTAGGGTTTGAAAAAACAAATCGATTTGCAGTTGCCATCGACATTTAGGTTAGGTAGGTCGAATACCTAAAAATATGTTTTAAAATAATTTTATAGGAAAAATCAAATTAACCTAGGTTTAACTAGAAACTTATTTTTAACGGTTCACGAGTCATTTACGAGTGGGGAAGGATGAGAACCCCCATAACATCCAAAATCGATACCTAAGCGATTATACATCATCTAAACATTGAAACTTGCATATTCAAATATACATTTAACTTATGATTCTTTTAGAAAAATAGAAGCGATATCATTTTGTATGAACAATCATCGGAAACTCCTTTCTTGTTAGTCAAGGCACATTTCCATAAATCATCATACAAAATAACATTGTCATGATGTTTTAATAAATTATGTATATTTCATATGTTATAAGAACTCACTTAAATAAAAAGTGTTACTTCGTACGACCAACTCTTAGGAACACAATCCTTATCAATCAAGATGCGTTCACATAAATTCCTCGCACGAGATACATTATTTTATATTTTAATAAATATAATAATAAAAATAATAATATTAATAATAATCAATATGAAAAATAACAAATATAGATTATGAAAATAAAATAGAGAGTGGATACAAAATAATCGAGATATCTATATAGTTATGTTATATTTAAATAGTATAGTATATGAAAAATAAATATACACACGAAATAAACATAAAATCATGAACATTAATGAAAACATATGCACATGGAAGGCCAAAATGAAAGTTATAGCTATTAAATGAGCATAAATGAAAATATTGTAAAGAATGGTGATTCATATATGAATGAAATAGGCATTGATGGTAAAATAAGAAATAAATTGCATTCACAAATAAAATAAAATAAAACAGAAAGTGAAGTGTATAAATTGAAATTGCTGGAAATTAAAGGGACAAAAATATAAAGCGCTGAAAATTAAAAGTTTAGAAATATAAAAACAAAAAAATAAAGTGCATAAATGTAAATAAAAGAAAAATAAAGTGCATACATGCAAATAACAAAAATATAAATCGAATGAAAATAAAAGGTTAGAAGTTAATTTTTAAAATTTTATCTGAATCATAATAATGTGGGTCATATCCTAGAGTGAGTGACCACAAGATCATAAATTAATTCAAATATTTTTTTAAAGCTAGTAGTTAGCAATTAGAAATTTAGACATTAGCAATTAGTAGGTTAGAGTTTCATTCAGAACAAAATAATGCGGGTCATACCTTGGAACGGGTCATCGCAAGGTTGTATCGAGATTTTAAGCAAAATTAATAATAAGGAATAAAATTAAATAAAATATAATATAATATCATAATTCAAGATAAAATAAAAAATAGAAACCATATCAGTGACCAAAATAAAACAAAGATAAAATCAGTGCTAAATTTGAAGTAAACAAGAAAGTAAAAAAGTGACCAAATTGAAATGAACTAAAACAGAGCACCAAATGCAAAATAATAACAAAATGGAAAATTAGTAACTAAAATGTAAATATATGCATAAATTAAAGGGACTTAAAGCTAATTTTCTCTTTTAAAACTTGGCAAATTGAGCACAAAAATAGAAGTGATATTCATTCAATTAGGACATCTAATTCAAAATAGAACGAAATAAACAAGAGACTAAGGGATCAAAGTGTAAACATACGATAACGTTGGGGGACCTAAGCGTGATTTTTCCCTAAATTGTAAGTATAGAGCTCACCTTTTTTGTTTGGCCATTTCACTCTCTTCTGTCAACACACACTCGTCGGTCGCATTCTTCTAGCTCCCAAAGCCCCTCATCGGCCACCATTCATCGATGGCCATGCCTCACTCTGTCTCCCAACAGCTCCGACCGGTAACGACCGTAAACCATCCTAAACAAACAACACTTCAAAATCTCTTCGAAAGCCCTCTTTAGCTCTTATTTGAAAACCTCATAAACCCAAAAGACACCATCTCGACCATAGTACATCGGTTGTGTTTCCTCTCTACTCACCCTCAATGATGGTCGGAAAAACCTTTTCCTAGACCTAAATAAAACCAAATTTAACTTTTTCTTTGTCTATCCCTAAAATGAACCTTAAAAAACACCATACAGGCCTCTAAACGGCTAGAGAAGACCCAACTATTCGACTTTCCACTCCTGATGCTCAACTCCGACGAGATTTCCCCTGCTCTCAACGAAGGACTCAAACCAGCAAGGTAAACTGTAAATAGACTACTTTTCCTTTTTTTTACTATGTCTTTGTTTTCAAAACCAAACAAAAGGGCTCTGGAAAATCTAAAAGGAAAAAATGAAGAAAATAATCTTCTTTTGATTCTTGTGTTCCTTGAAAACAAAAATGGGAGAGCTTTCTGTTATTGCTCGTTATAAAATGATGGGGGAGCCCCTTCTTACCTATTTATCTTTTTTGAAGGATGACGGTGGAACCTATTAGGAGAAGAATCCTTTACATTGGCTTTGTTTTGGGAAAAAAATACTCTGGTTACAAATTTGAAAAAAAAACTCATTTTTACAACTTTTGATTTTTGTTAGGCTTGTAAACGAACCGAATGCACACGAATGGAGGTATGTTCATGTTCGTTCATTTAATAAATAAACGAACATAAACGAACAAATTTTTTTTTGTTCATGTTCGTTTATTAAGGAATATAACTTGTTCATGTTCGTACATTTAATAAATAAATGAACATAAACGAACACGAACATAAACAAACACGAACATAAATGAACACGAACATAAAAGAACACGAACATAAACGTTGGAGACCCTACCTTCCATTGTTCTTTCATGAAAAATAATCGACAATGCAAATCAACCAAATCTACGTTATTCTAATAAATTCGCCGACTAAAAGTTTTGTGATATCAATGTAAGACTTAAGTGAGGTTTGTTAATAATGGTCATTTCCGTTGGCAGAGTAGAAAATTTAAGAGCATGAAGATTTCGAACGGTACAAATTGGACTACAAGGCAATAACATAGATCCAAAATCCCTTCGATGCTCCATTTTATAACTGATATTATTGCTAAACCACCATTCAAAAATTTTAACATACCTAAAGTCTACTCCACAACTAAAGGTCACACGAGAACAATGAAAACAAAAGTTCATTGTCAAAGTGTATTTTCTACTTATTAATGGGTTCTTCCTGGAAAACCCATTACTTTCGCTATTACACTCTTTTTCAGAAATTGCATAGAAACATTTGTTTTGTTTTCTGGCAAATTCTATTATAGTTTTCTCTTTACTGATGCTCATATACTTTCGATTGTTACCTTTATCTTCCCATCTATTTCTAGAAAGAAGTATGATGTTTTCTTGAGTTTTAGATGTGAAGATACCCGCAATAACTTTACATATCAACTATTAAGCCAAATAAAACAGAGAAATAGATGAAAACAGACCTGTAAACTTCATATTGCACTATAATATAACTTGTTTTGAAGATTTCAGCAATCGTCTCCACTCTCCAGTGAACATTAGGGTTTGGGAAAAAGGGGGAAAATGAATATAGGTGCGAGGTGTCTCACGGGTTAACATATTGGATTTAATCTCCAAATAAAATTGGGTTAATTATGGAGTTGGTCATCAGAATATCAGATTAATTAATATTTTTAAGATACTTACAAATTGGTCACCAAAATTGATTTAAGAAGATTGGGTTAAACATAAATGAATAAACATAAACTAACATAAACGAACGTAACCGAACGTTCACGAACGTAAATGAACAAACGGTTCATGAACGGTTCGTTGAACGTTCAGTTCATTTACAGGCCTAATTTTTGTGGAGCACGACCAAGCACATCAGTCATTCTTGAAACTACTGTAATACAAAAATAAAATAAATATCATAATAATACTTATAGATGATCTTGAAGGTGATCAGATCAACTAGTGCATATTAAAAAGTGAAGGATATTAGTCCGAATGATTGTCAATCATTGTAGTGTTGAAGCTTGATTTGAAATCTTGATAATTTGATATAAATTCAGAATATTATAAATTGTCGTTTTACCCTTATTGGGTTATTTTATTAAGATTTTTTTTTCGAAATCAAAATGTCTAAAATGTTCCTATAGGCCTGAATAATGGAATCAATCTCGGTATATTTGAATCTTGAAGCATTATAATGTAAAGGTTCCTGAATACATTCATGATACACTCAAATCTTAGATTGATCTGAAGCATCATTTTTTAAATGTTTGATTAGATCAGCTAGTAATTGAACCCTTTCAAGAAGAGACCTTGTATCTGAAATTTGATCAATCTACAAAAATTCTACGTTTTTTTCTTCTTGATAACTATATGTCTCTTTGAATAATAATTGAATCCTCTAGTGGGTTCCTGGTGTGCTATATGATTATTTTATATGATTTGAATTATGACTATTTTATCTGATTTGATTTGAAAATGAATTATTTGATGGAATATTTTGATAATTAATTTATTGATTTTCAAACTATTTTTGCTTGATATATGTCTTATGATTTCTATCTTTACTAAAAATATAAACATGTCTGATATATGGATCTTGGAACCACTATTTATTATTTGAACAGTTTTATTGGAATATTGTCTAGGTAGGATTCTGGAGTTTTAAGGTTCAAAATTTGACCATTGGGTAGGTATATAGGCCCCTAGGTAGTCTTTTAGGTTGGCTCTTATACCCAATGGGTATAGGGTAAGTTCTTATAGATGTAGTTTTTGGGGATTGCATTTCGGTTAAGGGTGGAGGGCAGTTAAGTGATTTAAATAAATATCTCTATCATTTTTAAGATATTTTATTGGCCAACAGTTCTGGTATTATAGAGTTTTGTAGGTTTAGCTCTGATCAAGTTGGTAATTTCTTATGGGCCTAAGGTGACTCTTGGGTAGGCCCATAGACCCCAAGATACTCCTTTAGGTTGGCTCTAACGCTCAATGGGCCTAAGGTAAATCCTTATGGATGTAGTTCCGGTGAACTGCATATGGAGTGTTTGGTTGGAGGGTATTACAATGATTTTAAAAAAAAAATATTACTGAAATAAATTACTACTACTGTTTTAAAAGACGTTTACATTTATTTCTGGTTTCATGGGAACACACTAGACACCCATTTCAATCTCCTGAATCTATCGCTCTGAATGTTTCCTCCAAACTATAAGTTTTATGACTATTACTTGAAGATTTAATTAATGAACCTCAGCTCACCATTAGAACATGTATAAGCCTGGATCAAATGAAGGTTTTATGCTTTGTCATATCTTTACTGATCCTTTAGCATCATTTAGTAGTTTGGTATTATTTAGCTTTCCCAAAGTTCACTATGTTACTCACAATTTTAGGTTAAAGGAATTAATCCTATGCATTATCGAAATCAGTTGGGAGTTCCTTCGGCGTTGCTAGCTTTCCCAAAGTTCACTATGTTACTCACAATTTTAGGTTAAAGGAATTAATCCTATGCATTTTCGAAATCAGTTGGGAGTTCCTTCGGCGTTGCTTGCGGAGTACGGTACTCGAATAATTATTGGGCATGAAAGTTATATTTGATTTTATACTAAGTTTGAAACTTGATGATATTGTGTATGGTTAAAATATTTTTTAAATATATGAATGATTTTTTGAATTTATGTTTTATTTATAAATTGTCTTACAGTTTTGAAATGGTTTAAATTTTTTTTTTATTTTTCTGGATTTTTACTGTGGGTTACTCTGATGGCCTTAATGTAACACCTCGGATCAGATCAGACACCCGCATCAGTTTAAGGGTGTTACGCACTTGGCGAAAGGTTTAGTCAACCCATCTGTAACCTGATGGGTAGTTGGTATGTAATTTACACAAATCTCACTTGTAGCCACATTTTCTCGTACGAAATGTATATCCAAGTCTACGTGTTTCGATTGAGCATAGTAAACCAGGTTTACACTCATCGCTACTACGCTCGTATTGTCACATCAAACAACGAGTTTCTTGTACTACTGAACACCCAAGCCTTTCAACAAAGTGTTGATCCATGTAACCTCAGCTACTGAATCAATTATGCTATAGTATTCTGCGTCCATTATTGATCGTGAGACTAATTTTTGTTTCTTAGAGCCTCATGCTATAAGACAACCACCCATGAAAACACCATACCCTGATATTAATCAATAATTATCAAGATTTCCCCCCAATCTGCATCAGCGAAGGTTATAACATGTAGACCAGATATGTCTGGTGAGAACACCAACATGTACTATACAGTTCTAGCCAAGTATCTCAGTATGTGCCTAACTGCAAGCAAATGTTCTTCACGTGGTGCATACATAAATTGAGCCACCTTGCCCACGCTAAAGGCAATGTCTAGTTTTATATGGCACAAATATAACGACGACCCTACAATGCTTCGATAGCCACTTTTATCTGAAAGTAGTGTTCCTTCACCCTATGACAATTTTGGCATTGTAACCTAGGGGTGTTCAATCAGTCGATTCAGTTAATTGACCGAACTGAACTAGGCAAAAATCATCAACTGGATTCATTTTACCTTTCATCGTTAACCGAACCAAAATTTTTCGTAAATTTTTTAACCATATTCGCTCGATTAACCAGATTAATCAAAATTTTAAGTAATATATATTATATATTATTATTTAATATTTTTAGTTAATTCAGTTAAAACCAAAATTTAAACACTTTTAAAGCTAAATAATATATAATTAATATATTAAAATTTAAAATGTTTGATTAATTCAGTTAATTAACCAATTTTGAACCAAATTAACCGATAATCGAACTTTGAAAAAATATTAATTGTTAATCGGGCGAACATAAAATTAACCGATCGATTAACCAATTATTTTTTTGTTTTGTCAATTTAATCGGTTTTAACCGATTAATGAACACCCCTATTGTAACCATCGGGGTGCGAGTTGGTGTAGCTAGGCCTGTAAACGAACCGAACGTTCAACGAACTATTCGGCGGGAAGTTCGTTTATTTATTAAATGAATGAACATGAACAAGATTTTGTTTTCGTTTAATTAAATGAACGAACATGAACATAGGGCTCATTCGTTCATTTACGTTCGCGAACATTAGATAATGTGTTAGTTCATTTATGTTTGTTTATGTTCGTTCATTTATGTTCGTTTGTTTATGTGTGTTCATTTATGTTTAGCTCAATCTTTCTAGACCCATTTAAAATATTAAAGCCCCATAAATTTTAATATGATATCCATTAATATTTTAAAATTTAATTAATTTTAAATACAAATAAAAAAAGATCAAAACAATTAAATAAAATATAATCATAAAATTGTTAGGAAGGAAAAAAAAATCTATTTTCATTTAAGTTCATTTATGTTAAGAAGTTAAGTTTGTTATTTCTGTTTTGCAGTTGTAAATAATTATCACTTAGTTAGTTAGTTAGATTAGAAATGTATATATATTTGTAACATTTCTATTCAATAATACATGAGGTATTACACAGTATGCCATTTGCAAAATTTAACATGGTATCAGTCTCCAGTCCGTCCTTGCTTGGGTTTCATGTTTGGCCCATCTCTCGCTAAGTTTTCTGTGGCCCGTCTTTTACAGCAATTCCAGGTTACATTCTTCCCCCAAATTGTCTTCTCTTAGGGCTAATGGCTCTCTCAATTAATTCAAACCACCCTCTCTTTATACATCATTCAGATACGCTGAGGGTTCAACTCGTCTCGCAACAGCTCACAGATGTCGAGAACTACAGCTTGTGGAGCAGGGTAATCCGCATCACGCTTCTGGCCAAGAACAATCTTGGTTTTGTAGACGGAAGCTATCGAAGGGACGACGATGACTCTAGGATTTTTTTCTACATCGCTCAATTGCAACACTTGTTCAGGGAGAATCATCTGTTTCTATCTATTTCACTCGTCTTAAACTTTTGTAGGACGAATACACTGCGCTGGTTCCATTCTCTATTTGTGACTGCGATGCTACCCAGCAGAACTCGGTTCCTGTGGCTCAACAACGCTTGTTCCAGTTTCTGATGGGCCTTAACGAAACCTATTTTGCACTCCGTAGTCAAATTCTCATCATGAAGCCTCTCCCCACTGTCAATCAAGCCTACTCTATGATTGTTCAAGAGGAGTTGCATCATGCTCAACTTTCTGCCTCGCCCGTTGAAACCTCTGTGATGTTCACAACTACTTCCAAAGGTAATGAAAGAAGACATTTTAGTGGAACGTGTGATTACTGTAAAATCAAGGGCCACAGTCGCGATCGTTGTTACAGACTTGTTGGCTTTCCACTAGACTTTAAATTCAATAAGAAGAAGGTTCCTCCTACTGCTACGGTAGTTAACTCTGTTCATGTTGTTGATGAAGAAACTACGGTTGGCTTGATGGTTTCTCCTACTGTTTCAGCAGTACCTTCTTTCACCTCTGAACAATACCATCAAATATTGAATTTACTGAGAAAAAGTCAACCATTAGATTCCAGTGTGAATCTTGTAGGTACTGTTGCTTGTAATTTACATGCTTTCAATAATTCCTGTATTCGTTGGATAATTGATACCAGTGCAACTGGTCACATTTTATCTGTTTTCAAGGGCTTGCAATTTCCTGTTTTATGTTCTGCTCATCATTTTGTTCATCTGCCTAATGGTTATACTGAAATTGTAACTCATGTATGGTCTCATAGGTTAAATTCTGAATTTGTTCTCTCTAACTTCTTGTTTGTTCCAAGCTTTTCTCATAATTTGATCTCTGTCTCTTGGCTTGCTAAAGATCATGCCTGTATCATTTCTTTTTGTCCTAATATTTTTATCTTGTAGGATCTTTGCAGTGGCATGATCAAGGGTATTAATGGCCTTTACATTTTTGAGTCTAAAGGAGCTACTGGTTTGATTTCTAATTCTTTGGCTAGTACTGGGGATATTTCTTCTGCTCATTCTGTACATGATATTTCTGTTAATAATAAAACAAGTCTTTGGCATGATAGGTTTGGACATGCCTCTGCTTCTGCTATGAAAAAGCTTTCTTATTATATTTCTGATAAGTTTGATGAAAATTCTATTCATTCTTGCAATGTTTGTCCTTTAGAAAAACAAACTAGGTTGCCATTTCCTCTTAGTTCTACTAGATCCTCAACACTTTTTGAACTAATTCATATCGATTTATGGGGTCCTTATAGAATATCTACTCATAGTGGTCATAGGTATTTCTTGACTGTGGTTGATGATTGCACAAGAATGACTTGTGTTTATCTCTTGAGGGCCAAAAATGATGTTATTTTGTTTCTTAAACAGTTTCTTTCATTTACCTCCACTCAATTTTCTTCTGTCACTAAAATTATCAGAAGTGACAATGGTACATAATTTTTTAATTCTCATTGCTCTCTATTTTTTCTTCTCTTGGAATTTTGCACCAAAGTTCATGTGTTCAGACTCCACAGCAAAATGGAGTTACAGAAAGAAAACATAGACATCTCTTAGAGGTAGCTAGGGCTTTACATTTTTAGTCAAAAGTACCTATTAAATTATGGGGTGAATGTGTATTAACAGCTTGTTTCATTATAAACATACTCCCTTCCTCTGTTTTATAATGAAAGACTCCTTATGAACTTCTTTATCACAAAGTCCCTGACATGTCTATTTTGAGAGTGTTTGGTTGTTTATGCTATGCTATTATTCCTAAACCAATTGATAAATTTGCCCCTAGAGCCTTCCCTTCTATTTTCATGGGTTATTCAAACACTCAAAAAGGTTATCTCTTATTTGATCTTACTTCTAAGAAGTTCTTTGTCAATAGAGATGTTATTTTTCATGAACTAGTGTTTCCTTTTCACTTTCCTATCCAAATAAATTCATTTTTTCCTTTTACTCCTTATATTCCTGATTCTGAGTTTTTAAACCTTTCTTTTGGTCAGCAACATGTTCCTACTACACCACATGTTTCTCCTTCCAGTATTGAACTTGGGGAATCATCACAACAGTTAGAAAGTCTCGTGGTTCCAGTAGCTCTAGTCTCCGTTAGAAAATCTACTAGGGTTCCTAAGCAACCTCAATTGTTATCTGATTTTATTTGCAATTCTGTTTCCACCTCCACTTATTTCATTTCAGATTTCATTTTTTATAATCTTCTTCCTTGTGGTACTCAATCATTTGTTTCTTTTATTTCTAATTCTGTTGAACCTAAGTCTTATCATGAGGCCATTCAACATCCTGAATGGGTACAGGCCATGAAGGATGAAATTCTTTCTCTTGAAACAAATAAAACCTGGTCAGTTGTTTATTTACCTTATGGCAAAATTCCCATTGGTTGTAAATGGGTTTATCAGATTAAATACAATGCTGCTGGTACTATAGAAAGATATAAAGATCGCTTGGTGGCCAAGGGATATAGTCAGAAATAGGGTGTGGATTATGTGGATACTTTCTCACCAGTGGTTAAATTGGTTACTGTTCATTTTCTCCTTGCTATTGCTTCTGTTTTTTATTGGCCTCTATTCCAGCTTGATGTGTATAATGCATTTTTACAAGGTGATTTGTTTGAAGAGGTATATATGGAACTTCCTCCTGGTTTTTGCAGTCAGGGGGAGAATATGGTATGTAGACTGCAAAAATCTCTTTATGGCTAGAAACAAGCATCTAGGCAATGGAATTTAAAGTTGACTGAGGCTCTTTTAGGGGCTGGTTATGAACAGAGTTAATTTGACTATTCTTTGTTCACGATGAGAAATGATAAGAATATTGTAGTTTTATTGATTTATGTTGATGACTTGTTAATTACTGGGAATGATGATTATTTGATTGATGACTTGAAGAGTTTTTTGAACAAAAAGTTTAAGATGAAAGATCTTGGTGAGTTGAAGTATTTTTTGGGGCTTGAAGTTATAAGGTCAAAAGAAGGAATCTTAGTTAACCAGCGCAAATATGCTCTTGAATTAATTGATGAATCATGAATGAGTGGTTTAAAACCTGCAAGAACTCCTCTTGAACAAAATATTAAGCTCACTACAACAAAGTATGATGAGCTATGCATGAAAGGGAGTAATGAAAACGATGAGTTGTTAATTGATAAGAGTGTTTTTCAAAGGCTCGTTGGAAAACTCATTTACCTCACACATACCAGGCCTGATATAACCTTTGTTGTACATTACTTGAGCCAGTTTATGCAATAGCCTAAGGAGTCTCATTTATGTTCTGCGTTGAGGATAGTGAAGTACATAAAAAAGAATCCTGGTCAAGGGATTTTGATGGACTCAAACAGCAGCTGTGAACTTAATGCATATTGTGACTCAGATTGGGTTGTATGTCCTATTTCAAGAAGGTTTATTTCTGGTTTTTGCATTAAGCTTGGAAGTTCATTGGTTTCGTGAAAAACTAAGAAGCAGAATGTTATAGCCATATCATCTGCTGAAGCAGAATACATAAGCATGGCATCTACGACAGCAGAGTTGACATGGTTAAATGGTTTAGCCAATGAATTTGGACTAGAAAGAAAAGACCCAGTCAGGTTGTACTGTGATAACAAGGTTGCCCTTCAGATTGCTGCAAATCCAGTTTATCATGAGCGCACGAAGCACATAGAAATTGATTGTCACTTTGTAAGGGAAAAAATACAAGAAGGGCTCATCAAGACAGAATTTGTGTCTTCTTCAGAACAATTAGCAGACATTTTCACTAAAGCTTTAGGAGTACAACAACATGAATATCTTGTATCCAAGTTGGGGTTAAAGGATATCTTCTACCCACCAACTTGAGGGGGAGTGTTAAGAAGTTAAGTTTGTTATTTATGTTTTGCAGTTGTAACTAATTATCAGTTAGTTAGTTAGTTAGATTAGAAATGTATATATATTTGTAACATTTCTATTCAATAATGCATTAGGTATTACACATTATACCATTTGCAAAATTTAACAATTTATTGTATTTGTTTACGTTCATTCATTTGTGTTCGTTTACGTTTGTTTATTGTGTTCGTTTATGTTCGTTTACATTCGTTTATTGTGTTCGTTTATGTTCGTTTATATCCATTCGTTTATATTCGTTTATTTGTGTTCATTTATCATTTAAATGAACGAGCACAAACAAGCTACATTCCTTAACGAACGAACATGAACAATAAATTTTTGTTCTTTTATGTTCGTGTTTGTTCATTTGTTCGGTTAAAGTTAAAAGAACGAACATGAACATACCCCTATTCGTATTCGTTCGGTTCGTTTACATGCCTAGTTGCAGCTTTTGTCATGCTTGTTTTCTGATAGAGGAAAAGACTACCATCACATCGCTTGACTTCAATGCCAATAGCTTAGCTCTCCCAAATCATTGATTGAGAATTTTTATTTCAACAATCTCACCACTTTCGTAATCTCAGCTTTTGACTCCCCAATAATAAAGATATCATCTATATACACCAAAACAAATGTGGATCCATTCTACTTGTGACTTATAACAAAGAGGTACCAACATGTGACACTGTAAACCCCATTTGGAACAAACCCTCCCTGAGTCTATTGTGTCGGTTTCTAGGAGCTTGTCGTAGCTTGTATAATGCCTTTTGAAGCTCACACACAAGCGGAATACCATCGGCTGCATACTGTTCGAAACCTGACGGTTGTTGCATGTAGACGTCCTCATTCAAGTCAGCCATTGAGGAAGGGATTGTTAACATTTACATGTCGTAGTTCCCATTTCTTTGTGACTGCACTAGACAGAACAACGTTTAAGGTTGCTAACTTCCCAACAAGCTTGAACGTATCTTTAAAATCAGAACCAGGTACTTGTGAGTAACTCTTAGCCATGAGTCGTGCCTTGTACCTATGGACTGAGTCATCCGGGTTCCTCTTAAACTTAAACCACTTACATCCAACTGTTGTTCTACTTTCAGGAAGCTTGACCAAAAACCACGTATTATTGCTTTGAAGTGCATCGTACTTAGCATGCACTGCAGATTTTCAACTCGGTGGTTGGAGGGCCTCATACACATTATAGGGCACTCTATCTTTAAAATAGCTTGTATATATAGACTTTCGGTTTATATACACCACGTTTACTTCTTGTAAGCATTGGGTGGTGATTCAGTACTCCTGCTGGGCTAACTCTCTAGTCGACTGCCTGATTATCAGTCACGCCAATCATGCGATCAAAACTAATCCCATGAACAGTCTTTGTGAATTTAGGAGATGTGAGCTTCACACCAGCCTCATTGCCAGTAGTAATAGCATGTTCATTACTGATAACAGTATCACCAGGCTCAGATACTATATTGGATTTTCTAAGTGATAGAGATTTTTCACAAATAATAGAATATATTGAACTTGCTTTAAAGGGCCACACAATATAGCATTTATAGTACGTACAAAACATGCAGTTACAAAGCATGTAGTTAGAGTCAACAACTCAACTAACAAATTTAAAAATGAATATTTTTTTAGAAAAATTAGTATGCAATTTTTTTAAATTTTTATACTCTTCTCAACAAATTAAACTTAGCAATTATTTTTTTGAAATAATATTTCCTAGAAGGCTTAATGCATATGCCCCTCCATATGTTAAATTTACCTTTCCATCATTTTGAGAGTCAATGGCGGATTTATTGCTGGTGAAAGAAAACATTAATCATGAATGGAATGAGGAGATAAACAAGATTTGTGGGGATAACAAAAAAAAATGGTGTTTCCTTTTCTTTGTAATATTTTATCTTAAGATGAAAAGGTGTGGTAATTTTTACCAAATAATATTTGAAAAATGTGTGGATGTGAAAAGGAAGGAGGACAAACTGACAGCTGTTTTCTCTTGCTCAAAACAACAGCCAGTCTTATTTAACCGGGGAAAGGAAGACCAGGTCACTGATTGGACGACCGACCAGCTCTCGGTGGCTCCGCAAATCACCAAACTGACAAAGCAGACAATGGAAATGATCTACTCCCAACACTCTAACTAAAATAAACTTCATACATTATAAAAGGAAGGAGGACAAACTGACAGCTTTTCTCTTGCTCAAAACAACAGCCAGTCTTATTTAACCGGGAAAGGAAGACCAGGTCACTGATTGGACGACCGACCAGCTCTCGGTGGCTCCGCAAATCACCAAACTGACAAAGCAGACAATGGAAATGATCTACTCCCAACACTCTAACTAAAATAAACTTCATACATTATAAGATCTTAATCCTAAAATATTCGTATCTCATTCAAAAATTTATTAAATTGATATTTCACGTTTTAAAATCAACTTAAATTTCTTTTTTAAAATCATTGTTTTTTATTTTTTAAATTACATTTAAAAAACAATTCTAAATACGAGCATAAAGATCAAATAGAGAATGAATACCCACATTCAGCTGACGGCATACAGCATCCATATTATAAAACAACAAATAGAGAATGAATGAGAAGAAAACATTCTTTGCTTTTTCTATGAATTGCAAGTTTAGAATAAAGTTTACCTGGTTACGCGAGAATTGAAGAAATCCTGAGCTATACGATATCTCTGGTTTAGCTCGGAACACATATCTGTTAAGACAGGATCCAACTCGGTCTCATAAGGTTCCGTTACCTATCAACGAAGCCAACCGGAAAAATCATACCAACAATGATCTATACGAGATTGAGGTGCCTAGGAGTATGAGAGGCCATTGCAGTATCTTCACACGCAAGCGTTGTCTGTTTCGTTAGCGAGCAAGATTCCTGCACTGATGAAGTTGATCGTACCAACAATGGTGTCGTTTGCTGCCATCTCTGGGAATAGTTGTTTTGTTTTATTGGGTATTGTAATAATATAATGTCGAAAAAGGAAATGAGATAGGCAGATAGCATAGACTGGGGATAAAATGTGAAGAAAATGTTGAGGACCATGGGGTTATACTTATATTTTCCAACTCCGAGCCAGCTAGATGAGCACGAATCACAATGAATGAAGATTTCAAGTCTTTTACTCCCAATCCCAACGTTTTCCTGATAGAGCTATCTCGTTAATTTTCAAAATCAGCTACTAATTAACATCATTGGAGTGTTCATTATGGAGATCAAATGCATGCGTATTGCCAGACAACATTTCTGAACCCCCACCCTTAAAGTCAATGTTCTCATGCACTAAATATATTTGGATACATCGGGTTGATGGTAACGGACCGTTAGTGATTATTACCTTTTAATTTGGACTAGAGCTGCGGTGACTTTTAAACAATCCGTGGCTGTGAGAAGGAAGGTACGAAATAGGGTGTTTATACGGCGAGTTAATTGTGAGTTGAGTTGTACTTGACTTGTATCCATTAAAAAATTTTGTTGCTCAATTCGACTCGTTGCTCGTTAAGTTCATTAAACTTGTTAGACTCGTGCTTGTTAAGCTCATTGCTCATCTCGTTGCTCGTTAAATTCACTAAATTTTTTATCTTATTTTTTTAACTATAGGTAAAATCTACTAATATTATATAGAGCTTAAAATAAACTAAATTAATAAATTTAACCCAAAAAAATTATCAAAATAATGTATGCAACAAATTTAAAGTCAAAGTCCAAAATAAAAATCCACAATACATTAAAATAATAATTAGGATTTGATTTTTGGGTGTAGTAAAATAATTATTAATTAATAATTTGGTATTGTTTTTATTATTTATTAGAAAATTAATAGATTAGTAATTTATCAATCTTTTTATTATCTATTAGTAAATTAATATTTTTAATGAAACAATTTTTTAAGATAAGTACTAAAATTTATAAAAAAACATTAACGAGCTGGTTGCAAACTTATTGAGTCAAGTTAGAGTTTGTTCGACTCAGCTTGTAAAGGTCTCGAGTCAAGTAAACCCAAGTCAAACTTGTATCAATTTTTGATCAAATCAAACTCAAACTGTTTACAGGTTACTCAACTCATTAAGCACCCGTAGGAAACATGATCTATATAAATAAAGAAATCATAGGTCTATAACCCTCTTATTTGTGGTTGAGAGATTTATAATGATTTTTTTATGACGTTTGATATAAGACTATCATAACTATTAATATATAGACAGATAAATAAATCTCATTTTCAGATATGATATTTCATCGCAATAAATTGATTCGACTTATTCCACTAGAAGTCTTATTCATCTACCGTAACTGATTTAAGAGTTTGTGTCCAGAAAATATAGGGTTGCTGGAAACTCGAGAGAAGCAAAAATGTTTGTACAAAGGTTCTGAAAAGCTAAGAGCCGGTAGTTTTCACAATTTTAGGGATGGACACAGGTAGGGGTGGGTCGTTTTTTTTACCGTCCCGACTTCGACTCAAAAATATATACTTTAAAATCCGATCTCGTTCTAATTCAAAAACTTTTAGGTTTTTTTCTCGTCTCAGACCCCGTCTGGATCCATTCTGATTTTTAGACTAAAACCCTGATCCCAATCCGATTCTTAGACTTAAACCCTAATCCCAATCTAATTCAATCGAATATTTTAATATTTTAAAATAATTAAAATAAAATATTTTATAATAATATATCTATAATTATTTATTATATTTTAAATGATTAAATTAATATATTTTATAATAATTTTATATTTTGATAATTAAATATATATTTTAATAATTAATCAATTATCAAAATCTCGAATTATTAATCTTTCATCTCACAATGTACCAAAATAAAACCAAACAAGCTAATGATCACATTAATTATCAGACACAAGGTAACAATTAAGCAAATAGACATAACTAGTAAGAATTTTAAGTAAAAGCAAAGATATCCCAATTTTTCATCAATTTCAATGTGATAAGATTCAATACCACACAATTCATTCATTATCGTTCAAAGTGTTCAGGGTAGAAGAAATAAATCAAAATCGGGATTAATAAAGACATTAACATAGGCTTGTAAGGAAATCAAGTTTTCACCACTCGTTTGAACAAGATGCATTTAATCAAAGAGGTTTTTAATAAGGTTGTAACGAGGATTAGCTTGGGGTAGGGATAAGGCCAAAAAAAATTGGGTTCAAAAGTCAAGTGAAGAGATGTAAAATATATGAGTTCAAACTATGAATTCAACAAAGTAAACACATTCGAAGAAGCTTAATCAAACAATCAAATTTTTTCTTTCTTTTTTTCGATTTCCTTGCTATTTTAAGCTATTTTTCAATAATTGTTTTTTGTTTGAACGCTTTGTTCTTTTTTTTTTAATGCTTCCACTTTCTTCTCTTAATTTTTCGTTCGTGGAACAAATCTATCTCATGTCACGACAAGGGTAATAAGAGAGGGTGAAAATAAAATTAAAAGGTTTTGGGTTTATAATATGGTAAAAACAAGGTAAATTATGAGTTTAGTACCTAAAGTTTCAATTTTTACAAAATCATATATAACATTTAATTTTTATTTCAATTTTTAATATTTTTTAAACTTCCACATCAATAATTAAATATTAATTTTTATTATTTTATTAAATCAATAAGATGACAACACATGTTACCATCGTATTAAAATAAAATTAACCCCTATTACGCTTACCCACGCCTTCCTATAAAAAGGAGGAGAGGGATTGGCCACTGGGCCAAGCAATGTAGTTGTTACTTTTTCACTAAAACCTATATTTAATTTATACTTCATAATCACTCCAAATAAGATATTTTAATTAAAATTAAGACTCAAATTTACGACTTCTCTCCATGAAAAATTAATGTTCAACCATTAAGGTAGTAAATGAAATTGATCATATATCATCAATTTTATATTTATTTTATATAATTGTTTAATTAAAGACTAAAATATTAATTTATTTAAAAATATAAAACATTTTTCATTATAAACCTAATTACTTAATTTAAAAGTAAATTATTTTAACTTTTTTTTTTGGAATAAAAATAATTAAATATGTTTTTTTAAAATAATATTAAATATTTTAAAAATTAAATTTAAAATATTTATTTATAATATAATTAAATTAAATAAATATTAAAAATTATTTTTATCATAATTTTAAATTTTATAATTATTTAATTAATATTAAATTAATAGAGGATTATGAAGTTCAAAATATTTTATATAATTTTATATAGTTTTACTATATTTTGTATTTTTAAATATTTAATCTTTAATCAAACAATATAAAATAAATATAAAATTGATGATATAAGACCAATTTTATATACTAGCTTAATGATTGAACACTATTTTTTCTTAGGGAGAAGTCTTAAATTTAAGTCCTAATTTTAATTAAAATATTTTGATTTGTGGTGGTTATGGAGTATAAATTAAATATGAGTTTTGGAAAATGGTAACAACTACATTGATTGGTCCACTGGCCAAGCTCTCTCCCTTTCTCCCAGAGAGCATGGGTTATAGTAGGGGTTAATTTTATTTCAATATGGTGGTGATACGTGTCATCATTTTAATGGTCAAATAAAAATATTAAAATTAACATTTAATTGCTTATGTGGAAGTTTAAAAAATATTAAAAATTATCACAGTTTGCTACATCAGCTTTGTCGTTAAGTTTTTAACGGTGGGATACTAAAAATGAAACAAAAACTAAACGTTAGATATGATTTTGTAAAAATTGAAACTTCTGGTAGTAAAACATACAAAAGGTGAACCTTTAGGTACTAAACACGTAATTTACTCTAAAAACAAAAAAAGGTGTAAAGGCTCAAAGTTGCTCACTAGTGGATATAAATGGGTAGGCAATTTTAGGTAAAGAAGTAGGTTAATCCTAAGTGGCCCAATCATCTTAAAACATCAATTTTTGGTCTCAATATGTATTTAATCACAAGTTCTAGAATATTAAAATTAATTTGGCGCACTCAATCAAACAAATGAGCAAGATTAAGAAGATATTTCCGTTAGGCTCAAATCTCACAAGAAGGGGTAATGTGTATTGAGTCAAGAAACATATTAACTAACTGATTCATGGAACTTCAAGCAAAAATTTTAAGAAAAATACTAATCATGTTCTTTTTACTATCATGCGACCACAAACTCCAAAGATAGTCGATGAGACAAAGCAAGATTCAAAATTAATAACGAGATTTCAAAAAATCAATCAAGACAACTCAATTTCAAGAATATAAACAAGCGAGTGATAATTCGATGCAAGTTTTCTCTAAGCTTTCTACCCCACTTAAAGCATAATGTCCCAGTATGTAAATTAAAGCGTAGGAGAAGAAATAAATATACTCCCCATGTTTAGGTGAGAATCAATTCGAGTTCTTGATTTTTGGTTCGAACAATGGTGATATCGACTGAAGCTTCGAGCGACGTGTTTGAAGGAAAACAAATGTGAAGAGATTGGACGTGTGGCTTGTGTTAATAAAAAAAAATTGGTGCTAGAATTTCGAAATGAAAAATCACGTTGGTTATGAGGGTTTAATGGGGTTTGATGAAACAATATGTTTAGGGCTATGGAAGGTTATGCTAAAACGAGCACAAAGCATGTGGGGGATTTGCTATCATGCACTTTTGGTGTTTTGAGAAGAAAGGTGTGCACGATTAAAACACAATTTACCCTCTTGCTTGCCTTTGCACTATGCTGTCACGTGAAATAGTTCCATGGTCGATCATTCATGTTCAAACGATTTTTTCTTTTTACCTAAAAAAAATAAAGAAACAAATAACTACTCAGAAAAAATAGTAAATTAAATAAAATAAATAAAATAATAAAATAATAAAAATGGGTTGTCTTCTATTAGAACGCTTTTGTTTAATGTCGTTTAACTCGAAGACCTGATTTAGACTACAAGTTGTGCGAGAGAAATGTTCACTTCATTCGCTTTTTTCCAACTAAAAAAATCTTTATGAGAAATTCTACGATCATAAAACTTTTTCTTTTTATCTTTGTAGAAATTTTCATAGACTTTTCTTCGGATCTTTTTCATCTTTGAAAGCTTGTCCAATATAATCGATAAATTATTTCATCCACCCAGAAATATGTTCTTAAAATATTTTGGAAGCAGTTTTAATTTTGATTTTGATGCCTGCAAAATAGATGGAAATTTTTAGATTGAGAAAGCATCAAATTTAAATTCTTACTTAGCTCTTCGCTAGACAACTACAAGTCCATGTCAGAAGCTATATCAGTTCCAACCTTTGAATTCATGTACAATTCATCAAAAAAAATTATGTTCAACATATTCATTCACATAAGGTTTAATTATATTGACAAACTTAGCATTAGCAATAGAGTCATGATGCTTCATTGCTTTATAAATATCGAATTTTATCACTTCACCGTCAAACTCCATGGTAAGAGTTCTACTTCTAACGTCGATTTTAGTGTAAATCATGCTTAAGAATGGGCGGCCAAGAAGGATTTCAGAGGAGTTGTTGGTTCGGTCTTTTTCCATGTTGATGACATAGAAATCTGTCAAAAAAATTAACTCTTTTACCTTAACAAGTACGTTTTCAAGAAGTCCTTCAGGATAGATGACAGATCAATCAACGAGATGAATTGTTACTCTAGTTTCCTTCAAAGGTTCAACATAAATTGTTCTTGAGACAGTGCAAACCGTTCGACGATTGACTTCAATGATGATTTCGACGGTTGATACTGTTGAGGTGGGGGTGGCCTTGGTTGATACGTTTAGTTTCAACTTAGGTTTTGTTCATAGCTGAAGTTCGGATGGTCCCTCTACCCTGGATTATAGGTATTCACGTTAGGATTTTATTGTCTCTGGGGGGGTCCTGGAAAATTTCCAACTGCGTTGACTTATGTGCTAAAGTCTTCTTGTAACATCAAACAACAATCTATGGGATGGTCCAACATTATGCATATTCCGTAAAGTCTAGTTGTAGTCGTTTTTCTTGCAATAAGAGTTTGAACAATATCAGTTAATTTATCAAGTTTATTTTCTAAAGAATTTGAACTTATCTCATGAATCCATCGAGTAGGTTCACTCGCAGAGCCAAATTGTTGAGAGTTAGCAGTCATAGTTGAAATCAAATTTCTGGCTGCATGTGGAGTCATATTAATTAGTGCTCCTCCGCTAGCTATTCCAATCATCTTCATCTCCAAAGTAAGTAATCATTCGTAAAAGTACTGAAGAAGTGTTTGTTTTGACAGTCCATGTTATGGGTAGGTAACGCAGAGTTTCTTGAATCATTCCCAGTAATCATATAATGATTCCCCATTTATTTGTTGCATTCCTAAGAATTTTCTTCTTAATTCACTAGCTTTTGATGCAAGGAAGAACTTGTCAAGAAAAAGACGAGTCATATTATCCCATGTATTAACAGAACTAGTAGGTAGATAAAATAGTCAATCTTTAGTCGAGTCAGCTAAAGAAAAAGGAAAAGCATGAAGTTTATTTTGATCATCAGATACACCCTGTAGTTTCATGCTATAGCAAACTAGATAAAACTCAGTGAAATGCTTGTGACGACTTTTGTCGGGCATTTCACAATAAGTAGTAAAAGATGGATTAAACCCATTTTCAGCTCAAATAGTGTTACTCCTTGAGGGAATACGATGCATACCGGTTTTTGTTCGGCAAGTATAACATTGACCTAATTCTCATATTGTTTTTTGATCCATTGGAATCAATTTCTCAAAGTCTTCTTCGGCGTCAGAGAATGTTTCAGTGTCCAGAGGTGTCTCCAGATTAGATTCGGAATGTTTTGCTTGTTGTTATTGTTGTCGCCTTTCTTGTAGTGTGCGTGAGTTTATTCTTCGGGCTAGTGCTTCTATCTCAGGTACCCAATCTTCTAGTTCTCCTGGATTTTTCTTGGTCATAAATTTTAATCAATATTTTGTCGTGATCCCCGATAACGGAGCCAATTTGATAAGCATCGTAATTGTCAAATAATTATTCCTTGTTCTTGAATAATTATGCTAAGAACGTAATATAGAGAAGAAGGATGTTGATCCACAGGGATTCAGAAATTTCTAATAACAATTTGAATTGATCTTTAACAAAAAAATCTATAAAACAATAAAATTAATAAGATGGAGGGTTTTGAATAATAAAGTAAACTAAATAAATAAAATAAAATTAATGCGAAAACAATAAAAAAATAGAAGAAGTAAATTGTAAAGAAATAATAAAGATAAGAGATAGTCTCCAGCTTCGTTTCGCCTCAATCCGTCTCGATCACTGAAATAGATTTTACTTCGGATACTTGCCGATTATAGTCTACAAGGCCCAACCCTTGTAACTTGCTATTCTCTTTTGTGAACTCATTTTCAAAGCCAATCCTTGAAAATTAACCCATGTTTGGATTAATATCGGTTATCGATATTAATGCAAATGTTAGGTTGGAACTGGAAAAGCCCGTACTCAGATTATGGTGTCTTAAGAAAAATCGAACCCGATCTTGATTTCCCTTAGCGAATCGCCGCTAAGCTTGTTCTTATGGAATTCAATTTGCTACAAGCCAACTCTCTTCCCCAACTTTAGATCACAACGTCGATCAAACCAATGTGTACTTTTTGGATTGAAGGTATTTAGATGTTTGAAGAAAAGTCGATTGCCTCCCCTTGTCTGTCGAAAATCAAGACAGAAATATGAAGATATGAAGCGCTTTTGCAATTCTCACGAGATCGGATCAAGTCGTAGCTCAGCTATCAACTAAAGAAAAGTTTAGTCAAACATAGTAGAGATCATGCTTGGCATGTAGAAGAAAGAAGATGAAGAACAAACATATTTTTATTAAACTGAAAACCTAAAACAAAAGAAAAAGCCAAAACCAATTTTATATTGAATTATGAACTTGTAAATCTCTCAAGCTTCACCCTGGGGTATTTATAATCTTGAGTTAACCTACTGAAAATAAACTCTTAAAATATCCAAACTCTTAATTCCTAACAAACTAAACATCTTAATTAATAAATATTAAAAATTCTAACAATGGTAAACTAAAATTGTATGCAAAATAAATTCCTAATAAATTAATAAAATATCAATTGTTTAGATTTAATTACAACTTTTTAATTCCTAAAGAATTATGGTTCGCCTTGCTTTCCTCCTTTGATCTTGTTACTTGAATTATTTAATCAGAGTTTGTTTTTGGATCGATCTTTAAATCTGAGTTGGCGATGACTTCTCCAAAAAAAAAGAGGAAAATTTTGTTTAATTTACCTTTTAATTGTTATTTCTTGGAAAATATAGTCATGCACATATTCGAACATAAATAACTCAAATTAGCACTATAAAAGGAGGTAGCACGGATTAATTAATAACAAAATATTAAACAAATAAAACATTCATCAATAATATAAAAAAATTCTTAAAATATTAAATATAATATATATAAAAATAAAAATTAATTAGATCGAGATGTATCAGAGATTTTTCACCTTAAACCCAACTCTATCATGTCCCAAAATTTTATACCTTATAAGCTACCCGCCCTGTCCCAAGTCTCGAAATTTTAAAAAAAAACCATCTCTGTAAGATTGAGATCCATCAAATTCAAATATTTTGACCATCCATCCTTATATAATTTGAGAGGTATAACACATCACATCACATCACTGTTTTTAAACAAATTTATACTCTAATAAAAACAATCACTACCGACACAAATGTTCAACCAAGGAGAGCATCTGCTTAGTTTTACGAAGTCACAAAACCAACCCCAATCGCATCACAACCAGCATAAACTTGACCTAATTCTCGTCACGTATAACCTTGCTTGTACTTTCTAAATATATCCTCCGTTTTGGCATTCCTAAACGCACAGCACCCTACCAGATACACAAATATCAAAGCAACAAGAGTTACGAGCAGTATTATGTCGGCTTTTCTCCATTCCTCTTTTATATTCGCAAGTAACCCGGCTTAGCACGGTAGAAGTATCTCGGCAGGTTAAGAAAATGTGTTATAAATTTTATTATTATTTTTTTAATAAAATTGATAAAAAATTATCGAAAACATTATTATTTCTATCGAAAATGTTATTATTGAGCTCTTTACCGGGTTTTGTAATATATCCGGTAAAAACAATAATATTTTAGGTAGAATTTTACCGGATATATTATCAAACTTGGTAAAATACTTAATAATATTTTTGGTAGAAATAATAATATTTTTAATAATATTTTTACTGATTTTATTAAAAATAATAATAAAATCAGTTGCTTCTTTCTTTATTGCGGTAAAACTTTCCCTTTGCACGAGTTGCAACTATAGCAGAGCTGCATTTGGTCGTTGTTCAACTGTATGCAGTCCGGGTCTGCTATGTTGTTGATGGGGCTGATCCAGTTTGTTGGATTCACAAATGTGTACCCACATGCTGTTGGTGGCTTACAGCATCCAGACTGTCAAGGGGAAAACAAAAATTGTAAAGATTTACTGAATCTAATCATCTTAAAACACGCACACTTAATTCTACTTAATTTGGGTAAACTATACTCGCTACCATTTAATTACGAGCGGATTCTATTTATTATATCACTTAACTATTTAAGTACCGCAAATCGTACCATCTGCAACTAACTTTTGACGGAATAATTAAAGGTAGCAAACGGGTCATTTAGATCGGTTTTAGGTCGGGTAATTTTGGATCGGATTATTTCGGATCTAAATTATATTCAATTTAATTTTGTTCGGGTGGGATCGAATCTGGTTCGAATTTAGTTCGATTGTAAGATAATTCAGATCGGGTCGGGTATCGACTAAGGTCAATTTTCGGGTCGGGTGATTTATCGGATCAGTTGTTTTTTAGTTCTTATCGGTTGATTTTTGGGTCGGGTCAATATCAGATCGGTTTGATTTCGGGTCGGGTCAATATCGGATCGGTTGATTTTCGGTTAGGTCAACCTTTAGATCAGTCAATACGGGTTGAATTGATTATGAGTCTAATCAAACATATATAAAATTATTGATATATTCTTGTAAAAATCATCTTCTTGTTTGTTAATCTTATCATTTAGGCCTAATTTCAGTTCTCAATCATTAAATATTTTGAATTAAACCAACATTTATAGATGATAAATCGATAATAGACACAAATACAATTTTATAATGCATGTTACGATTTGTTATCAAAATTTTATATTGATATTGTATGATAATTTTATAGTGAGAACTATTTAATAAAGAAATATTTGTTTATTAAATTTTTAAATTTAATGTAACTTTATTTGTTAAGTTTTAGTCATAAGTGAACTTTATATTATTTTTATTATAAATCTAATATTATTTCCTTTGTTTTAGTTGTTTTCTATTATTTTTATTATAAATTTAATATTTTTATTACAAGTAAGATAAGTAAACTTTATTTCTTACTGTTTTCAAGCTTACAATTAGATTCTTTTATTTAGTATTGTTTTCAATCTTACGATTAGATTCTTACTTTTAAATTCCTCTTATGTAATAACATAAGTAAATTTTCTATTATTTTTATTATAAATATAATATTTTTAATAAATTATAAATTTTATTTAAATTAATTTATTATTCGGTTTAGATTAATTTCTCTTCAGGTTGCTTTCGGGTCGGGTTAAATTCGATTCGTATTACTTTCGGTCGAGTTAAAATTTGGTTCGGATTCTTTCGGTTTGGGTTAATTTTGATTTTGGTTAGGGTTAATTTCTGTTCGAGTTACTTTCGGTTTCACTAAATTTTGGTTCGGGTGTGGTTCAGATCACGTATGGGTCTAGCATCGTATCAAATTTGATTATCATATTCGGGTTAATATCGAGTATTGGGTCGGGTAAATCAGTTCATGTAATCAAGTTCGGCAGGTTTAGGAATAATTGTAACAAAATTAGTATAATTACAAATTTAGTTCTCATTATTTATACATTCTATTAATTTGGTCATAATTTTTAAATTAATTCAATAAATTTAATCATCTAATTAGATAGTGGCATATGTCATCAATGATAATATCATGGCATGTGTCACAAAATGATTGGAAGATTCTTTATTAATTTTAATTATATTTAAGGTAAATTACATGTTTAATACCTCAATTATTACTTTTATTCTATTTTGGTCACCAAACTATTATATTTATCAAAATCATACCCAACGTTACATTTAAGTTTCATTTTGGTCACCGCTGTTGAAAAAGTAACAGAAGTGTTGATGTTGCATTTTTTTTTAACTTTTTCAATAATGACATGATATTATCTTATGTTGACACGTACCATTAATTTTTTAAAGGTGGGTGATTAAAATGAAACCAAAACATAACATTAGGTATGATTTTCAAAAAAATAATTATATAACTAAAATAGAACAAAAGTGATAGTTAGAATACTAAGCATTTAATTTATCCTTATATTTAATTTAGTAATATCACCATCTAACGGAAGAAAAATAAATTGAAGAAGCAATTCGGGGGAACTGAACTTGGGCCTTGACGGGGAATAACATGCTTAAATAATTAATGATTGATGATTTGATTAACATCACTTAAATAATTAAGCGATTTTGTTGACAAAATTAAATGATGAATGGTCAAAATAGAAAAGTTTACCCTAATTTTTATGCTTAGAAAACTAGGATTTATGCTTTAACATACCTCATTAAACTATTATATGTAAGTATTTGTTTAAACAAAGCAGTAAAGTTCATATGAATGGAACAATTTGAAACTTGAGAAGATGAAGTGAGATTTACCTCTATGGGTGTTAAACGAGAGTTAAAGAAATCTATAGCCATAGTATAGCTTTGGTTCATCTGGGAACACAAATCTGTGGAGCTAAGACAGATCTTAATCCTTTCCCACTTGAAAGAACTTCCAACTCTTCGTTGAAGCCAACCGGAAAAATCTTCCAGATGATATTCCAAGTACGCCCGGTTCGGTTCGAGGTGGCCGGAACCTCAGATGAAAACAACCAAGCACGCAAGAAATACGATGAGGATCAACATGCCGACAAGGTAAGCAATGAGGAGCCACGGAATGCGCCAGAACCCTCCAATGAAGCCTGCTAGAGCTATAACCAAGATTAAGACCCCTAAAACTATGACAGGCCACTATAGAATCTTGACACATGAGTTGTCTGGTTGATTTGCAAGCCAGATTCCAGCACCGATGATTGGAATCGAGAGCAGCATGGCAACGGAGTTGATTGCACCAATGACATTGTTGCTTAATGCCATTATTCTCACTTTGGAGAGCTTAGAAGTTGACAAGAGTGAAGCACCTATGTGGGTGTTGTTTTGAGATCTAGTAGTGAAAAGGGCTTAAAAGAAAAGAAAATGGAGCTGCCTCGAATGAAGATATATCTGTCATGCAACCCCACAATCCATGAAAGCCACTGAAATAATGCAGTTAACGACAGTTTCCATAGTGTTTTTAGGTCTTCAAATCTAGTCACTTTTTGAAAGGGATACATTTTGTACAAGATTGAGAAAGAAAAAAAAAAGCTTAATGCCCAAATAAGTGCCCAAAGTATACCTTCTGTACCAAATAAGTGCTTACATTTTTTTTGGTTCGTCCGGGTGTCTAAAGTTACAAATGTTAGCACTTTAGGTGCCCAGGCCGTCAAGGCATAAGTTTTCCCTTTTAAGTAACACGTGTCACAACTTGATAATTTTGAATTTATTTTTCTAAATAATAAAAATATTATTATATTTTAAAAAAACCCTAACTTTTCTTATATTATAAAATATCCCCAAAACCCCAAATCATAACCTTAATCCACCATCGCCGTCCTCTCCGGCCACAACCACCGCCGCCGACGTAGTCTTTGCCATCATCATGCTATCGTAGTTGTTGCCGAGTCACCGTCGAAATCACGTGGGATTGCGATTTTCATCGTAGGGTTCGTGGGAGATTTGTCGTCGACTGGTCACGACTTCATAGGGGTTTTGTTCGTAGGGGGACAAGAGGTCGGGTGGAGCTTCTTCGGCGGCAAACAACAGTAGTCAGCGTGGGTTTAGTGGTTGAAATGAAGGTTTTCAAAGTTTAAGGGTTATTTCTAAATTTATGTGTTTTCTTTTTTAAAAATATATAATTTAATTTTTTTAATTTTATATAAATTTTTTAAAATTACTAGGTTATGACACGTGCCACTTAACAAGAAAAACTAATGTTTTTGACGGCCCGAGTACCTAAAATGCTAACGTTTGTAATTTAGGTACCCGGATGGAGAAAAAATGCAAGCACTTATTTGGCAAAAAAGCTATAGTTTGGGCATTAAGCCAAAGAAAAACAAAAGTGATTAGTTTGTCAACAACTTTTGTATTTATCAATGAAAAAAGACTTAAGTACACAAATGGTCCCTTGACTATAGGTTATTGCTTTGTTGAGTCCCTTAACTATTAAAAGTTATAAATTGGTATTCATACTATATGATGATGTTTTATTGAGTCCCCAAACTATTACAAGTTACAAAATGATCAATAAATTATTCATGTGTTCCAACCTCATCTTTTCTGTTAAAAATTTGATAGTCATCTGAGCTAGACGTCAACATGCTGAGTGAGATATAATAAAAATCGTATTTGAATAATGTCTACTGGAACCATTGTTGCTTAAAAACACTTACTTAGGGTGCGTTTGGTTCACGGAATGTAAGATTACCAGTAGGAATAAAAGATTATCAGGGAATAGGATTACTGAGAATGTTGTATTTTGTGTTTGGTTGGTTTAACAAGAATGTAAGATTATCGTGTTTGGTTAAAAGAATAAAAGATTATTGAAATGTATATTTTACCAAATTATCCTTATTATATATTTGTTTTTTAACAAGTTGGAAAATATTTATATATTTTCTTTAAAAAATTTAAATTCATAAAATTTATATAATTTTTTTTACAAATTGAAAATATAAAAAGGTATAATGAAAGGGTAAAGTTTTATTTTAACTCCTGAACTTCATATAAAATTTTAATTATAGATTTTTTTTGTAAATCTAAAATAGTTTAAGGATAAATTTGTAATTTAACATTCGTAGAATTTTTATTATTCAATGAAAAAATAAATATATTTTTTGAAAAAAAATTAAGGGCATTTTAGTCCAAAACGCCGGTAATCCAACAATACCTAAGGAAAGGGAGGTAATGACATTCTCGGTAATATACCCCAAAAAATCCACTATTGGTAATGTAAGATTACCGGGAATGATATTCCCATCCAACCAAACGGGGGAATATGAATTCTATTCCCATGAGAATCTCACATTCCCCCAACCAAACACACCCTTAGTGCCATAATATTTCAAGCGTTGATTCGATGATATAACGTAAACGGAGAATCAATCCACAAAATACAACTCAAACTATTTTGAGATCAGATTTTATAATATATTAATTAGTAGTTGATTTTATCATAAATTAACTTAAATCCAATGATCCATGTTAAATTATGCTGACTAAAAGTATATAAATGACATTATTGACCTTTAAATTTCATCTTTCAATTTTTTTTGCCATTTTCATGGAAGGGTCCATCATGTTGTTCTTCCAACTCATACTCTCTTCAAAATCTTTCTATTTGAATTCAATTTCCTCCAATTCATCTTTATAAAATATAGTCATTCAGCACCTTTATCTTAAGTAGTTCGCATAAACAAAGTACATCGGGGCATCAATCTCAAGTATGTAAATCCCATTTTCTCTTGTGAAAATGACCATGAAATCGAATTTATGTACCTTCAAATGATGAATTACGGCCGAGGCCGAGGCTGAGCATTGCAGCCTGCAGACAACACCACCAGGGGAGTATAATGGATCAGCAATGTTTGTCATGACATTGTCGTTTTACATCCTGTATTGAACTTAACAGCCGAAGGAGAAAATTGCCCTGAAAAATATATAGCAACACCAATCTCACAATTACAAACTTACTATAAAAAAACTACTTTACTTTGGCTTTAAAAAAAACCAGCAGCGAGATTCAGCTTGTTGTGAGATAGCAAGAAAAGCAAGAACCAACAATTTCGATGGTCCAATTAGGGATTTATATAGTGGTTATCGACGTGTTTTCCATTATGCTGTGTTTACTGCATATATATAAAGGATATTATTGCGGCCATTGCAAGTTTCGCAATCATGCAATAGTGGTTTCGAATGATACAATTACAACTATATAACGACCGTAATTCCAATGACGGACTTCTATTTAAATCCCTAATTCCGATAGCTACCATTTCTTTCTTTATTTCCATCAATGTGGCACTGCTTGAATATTGCGGAACTTCTTGTGTTCAGAACCAAGCAACAAATAAAATCCGTTTACGTTTTGTGCTTCAACTAATGAAATTGATGGCATTTAACTTTACAACGCATCAAGGTTGCTTACCGAGGGTGCAATGCGATATTTTAAAATAAATTCTATTTTTTTGAATTATTATTTAAAAATATTAGAAAATTATCAAAATAAAAATAATAATAATAATAGATAAGGATCAAATAAGATACTATTCATTAGCTTATCACGTGGTTAATTACATTAAAAATTAATATTAACTATTTTAAATTTTTTAAATAAAAAATATGAATTTACCAAAATATGTGGAAATAAATTTTTTTTTTTAAAATGAGATGATTATAAGATAATATTTGTTCAGAATATTTCTTAACCATTAGGGAGTGTTTGGTTCAAGGATTGTGGGATTCCCATGGGATGAGAATCCTACATTCCCATGTTTGGTTGGCCGGGAATCTCATTCCCGGTAATGTTTTATTACCAATACTAAATTTTTTGGGATTTATTACCGGGAATATCATTACCTCCCTTCCCTTAGGTATTGTAACATTACCGGTGTTTTGGACTAAAATACCCTTAAATTTTTATATTTTTTCAAAAATATCATTTTTCTATCATTGAATAATAAAAATTTTACGAAGTTTAAATTACAAATTTATCCTTAAATTATTTTAGATTTACAAAAAAAATCTATAATTAAAATTTTATATAAAGTTCAGAGGTTAAAAAAAGATTTACCCTTTCATTAAACCTTTTTTATATTTTTAATTTTGTAAAAAAAAATTATATAAATATTATGAATTTAATTTTTTAAAGAAAATATATAAATATTTTACAATTTTTAATATTATACAAATATATAATAAGGACAATTTGGTCAAATATACATTTCAATAATATTTTATTCCTTTAACCAAACACGGTAATCTTACATTCCTACTAAACCAACCAAACACAAAATATAACATTCCCAGTAATCCTATTCTCTGGTAATCTTTTATTCCCACTGGTAATCTTACATTCCGTGAACCAAACGCACCCTTAATAGCATATTTACATCCTATAGACCCGGTTTCTCAAATCCATTACTTCTAGAAAGGACAACACTCTCTTATTACTGAGACCATTCAATAGATTTTTGCAAATAAACTTTTTAAATATAGGAAAAGAATCAACTTTTTAAACATAGGAAACGAATGCAATAAAGCAATCTCATCAGCAAACAATACCAATATTCCAAATGTCTCTTTCACAAATAATTTTCTTCAAAAGTAACAATAACTTCTGATATTCTGAAACCCCAATAATTGGGATCACGTTTCATTTAACAAGCTCTTCAAGCCTTTATCCGGACCACAAACGAACCTGAAGGAAAATTAGAAGTCTCAACAAGTTTACCTATCACATGAACTAAAACTAAAATAAAATGGAACGGTTAAATCTGTTCAAGTATCTAACACTATGTTTAAGTTTCTTCTGGAAACAGGTTATCGACATCGATCAAGTATCAACAAACAAGGGTGCAAAGTCTGAGGTCGTAATAAAAACAAAGCACAATAAACGAAGTGAATAACGTTATATATAACACCATACATCAACCTTTTTTCAAATTCCTACACTATAAAGTCTCTTAACATCTATTTACTCAGATTTAGATAAAGTGTCAGCAGCTTAGCTTAAAAGATAAGGGCTAACCGGCTAAGATCCTAAACTTTCTTGTTATGTTATCCTTAACTGACTCAAAATGACTTATATTAAGGGTATCTAGAAACAAGTAAAGATAATGTTGTTTTCCCTATAGGTCTCAGGTTCGAGCTGCATGGTGAGTGTGTGTTGTCAAAGGTTAAACTATGAATAAATACTACCTTGTAATCATACCAGACTATTAATAAAAAGTAAATGTTTACAATATAACATAGCAATCATCAAACAGGTTACTCACATGCAGGAAGGTTGGATATGTCGGCGGAAACTGCACAAGGTATTCCTAAGTTTGAAAGAGCTCCCCTGATGATTCCACATGGAAAATATAAATGCATGCTTTCCAAAGCCTTTTCATCAAATATGATGGAAGGCTCTCCAGATGTTACATTTTCAGGTGATTGATCAATTGACATTCGTGTAAGCCAACGAAAACGATTATCTTGCAATACAAAGGTACCCTAGAAGACACATTTAAATCAGTTCATAAAACTTCATCATCGAAACCAGATTTTGGTCAGTTTCAGTTACTAAACATACTCTATGATTTGTCTTCAAGTTGTCTATCTGCTTCTTAAAAAGCTCAGACCAAAAATCCTTGCAGATGAACTTGATTGCCTCTAAATGATCACTAAAACGTGGCCTCTCCATCGTGTACCTGGCAATAGCTAAGCTTTGTTGTCACAACAATTTACATATTAACTTCACTAATGAATGAGTATCAGGAACAATACATTATCGAACCATAACTTATGTATAAGATAGAAAGTTGGAAAATAAATACAGACAGAACGTTAACCAATACCCTAATTATTGGTCCCTTAAATGATAATGTCTTTTCAGTCTAGTAGAAACAAATGCATACATGTTAAGAAGATTCATCAATATTACAAGTCAAATCATTTCAGTTTTTTTTGCCATAGTATTTACCTTGCATTACATCATAATCAAGGAGAAGCTAAATTACTAAGATAATCACAGCAACGGTTCCAAGCAATACTGATAACTATAAAAGCCAAATCATTGCATTGGTTTGCATTGACAACCAAAACTTCAAATTCTCACACACGTAGAGCACTACACGATCATAAAAGTTTTATTATATCCGTTATACTCTCGGAGGTCACCTCCGAAGAATCCTAGCTCTCCACTAGCCAAAACTTCCTGAAGAGCCCTTCTGCTTACTAGAGCACTTGAAGGACTCGTATCCTCCGGACATAGGAGTAACATAACCTCCGAGCTACCTACGATACATAAACAAGACCTCTAACATGCACATGTGATCTACCATAATGAAATTCAAGATCCAACTACCAGATATATTTAGCACGTTTTTTTGGGTTCAAAGCTACCGAGTCTCGAACCTTGTCAAGGTTAGAGTGACAACACCTAACCATTAGGACAGGACAAGAGATGGTATATATTTAGCACGTCACCTACAAATAGCCATAATGATATTATGACTGAAAGGACCATCCTCTATTTCCTCTTACATACACATATTCTTCATTATGTCTTCATCTCTCTCATAGAGAAAGACCGGCCAACAGTCATTATCTAATCAATC
This sequence comes from Hibiscus syriacus, assembly GCF_006381635.1. Taxonomy (NCBI): domain Eukaryota; kingdom Viridiplantae; phylum Streptophyta; class Magnoliopsida; order Malvales; family Malvaceae; genus Hibiscus; species Hibiscus syriacus. The sequence goes on along the minus strand of NW_024063485.1, from coordinate 2,914,358 downwards.
GCGACTCTCGGCCCAAACCTAAAGGGTGAACAACAACGGCCGACAGGAAAAATTTGTTCCACACCAATATTATACAAAAGAAGATTATTGCCCTTCATTTCATAGCATCATAATATCAATAACAGAATTGGGTTATAGAAATTTCACTCAAATTAGCTCAATCGATGGTTTTTTACTTTTCACGCCCTTAGATCCAAAATTGAGACATTAAAATATAGTTACTTAAGCTAAAATTCACGCTATCGAAAACAATTTGAACAAAAAAGTAATTCAAAAGGAATTTTAAGCTTCATAAATCTAGTAAACGACTAAAAGTGTAGGGCATTTGAATATTTGATAAGATGTAGAAGGGTTCACCGTTCAGAGAGCTGGTGGCCGACCTGATATCCGATCGCTTCGATCCGACGAGCAGCGAGCTCAGGCTTGTTGGCGTAAAAGCAGTTGCAATATGTGGAAACCATTTCGATTAGCAGGCTATCAACGCAGCTTTCTGATACTTCTCTCCCCATTTTTTTTCTCCTGTTTTAACTCAGAATATGGTTTCTATTTTCTAAAATATTTATGGTTTTTTTTCCAAATTTTCTTTTATATTTTGAGCCTATGATGTTCATGGATCCATACTATTTGGGCCAGACTTTGAAAGCACTATTTCTTCAAGGGTAAAGTTAGAAAAAATCATCATTAAATTATGGATAAACTATAAATATGACCATTTAACTATTGATTCATTTTAACTTAACTAATTTTTTTAAATTAATTTTTTAAAGAATAAAATTTAATTTAATTTATATATGTATATGTATTAATTTTTTTATTAAATTATATAGTTTGAATTGTGTAATTTAAATCAGTTTATTTAAAAATAAAACATTTTTAATTCATTTTTAGTAAAAAAATAAAATATTTGTCTTTTAACTCAATTTAATAATTTATATATAAAATTATAAAAATAAATATAAAAATATTAAATTATTTTTTGGTTGCCTTCCCAGTTCCAAGGCTTTGTCTTGACTAATCAGAACCGATCGCGTCGCACACCTGATTTTGGTGGGTGAGTATCCCCGCAATGATTTTCTAGTTAAATTATTAGATAACAAAATATTAGATTTGTTAGTTGTTTAGGTGTCCTTTTATTTTATAATTTGTCTAAGTTTTAATCCTTATTTGAATTTTTTTCACCATCAAAATATCTTAAGATAAATATAATTTGTTGCAACTTTTAAACCAATAGAGACTTTAGTAGTTAGGGTGCCTACCCTTATTCCTAAATGGTGGAGGTTCTACCCCTTGAGTGTAATTTCTTATCTTTTTTATTTTCATTTATATTAGGTGATGACACATGTCACTAACTGATTAAACATATATTTATTTAGTTAAATAAATTAAAATTCATAAAAAAATATTTCAATCATGTATTGACACATCTCATCTCCTGATTGAATGATTAATTTATTAAATTAAATTAATACTAGGATCAAATGTGTAATTATATCAATTTTATTAATTGATACATCAACATTTCCGTTAAATGTTAATGACATGTGGCTTGATTTATCTCATTTAAATAGTTAAGTGGTCATACATATAGTTTACCCTTAAATTATTTCAAAATATATTTTTTTCATTTTTGTTAAGATTTCAAACATTAGATTTTAAATTTACATCATATTAAAAATTTCATCTAATATTTAATTAAATAATTATTTTAGTTTTTATTTTTGAAACAATTTAAACACGTGTTATTTTAGGTCAAAATAACCTTTTTGTAGATGAAAATTGTTGGTTGACTAAGCAACACATCTTGTTGACTAAGCATGTTCATGTGAATGAAAGTGATGATGGGGTATATTATCACATTAGTAAAAATATTTTTTTAAATAATATTATATTATGTTAATTACAACCAATTATATGATTAAATGTCATATCATCTAGTTGATTTTAAATTAAATATCTCTAAAATATTTTTTGGGGATTCAAACCTAGATGTATGGATTGAGGTGATGACTCCTTAACCACTAGATCAAGACACATTCTTTGTTATATTTTGACAAGATATTCTATATAATTACAATCACTTGAACAAGTTCCTATGTCATCCAATGTATCATCGTCTCTCCCTCTAGTAACCATTTCATCAACATTTATGTCTTGTTAAAATCGAGTTTGTTCAATTATCCGACCACGATTATCATTAAAATTTATGGCATTACCTGATTTCTCATATCGGTTTCTCCATTGATTCACTTTGAGAACAAGCTTATTCTCACATTATGCTAGTGTTATTACACTAGAAAAAGCTTCATTTTCCCCAGATCACATCATTTTTCTCATACCAATTTCAAAAAAGAAGTGATTTACATAAAAAACCACCTATATAATTTTGTTTATAGAAAAGTCATAATAGTACAATTGAAAAATCTTTTGAATATGTGGCATGTTTCCACCGCTCCTGATAAGAATCATTATTTTTGTCGGAATATCAATTTCGACGTCACATTTAAAATTTACATGACAAAGCTCGATTGTCATATGTCGTGCAAATTCCTCAAAAATATCAATGAGTGCAAAATAATTGATTCGACAGGAAAAGAGAAGATAAAAGCGATGTGCTTAGGTTGAAGCTATATCAAGCGTTGAGTAGAGGGGGAGTGCGAATATGGCTTTAGTAGAGGGACATAATGAAAGAGATTGTATGATTGTTCGGGGATAGTGACCTTGTAAGGTATATGCAAGTAGTTTATCCCATTGAAACTATATTTTAGGATCTTTAGTTACCTAAGTTGATTTTTTCCCACATATCGCCTTGACAAATCATGGGCTTTAGTCTTATTCCTCTTAATGTTTTTTTTTATCAATTTAATCTCAATTCAACCATTTGATTAGTAAATCTGTAATGTTATCTTTTGATCTTACAAAATCAAAGAAGTAACTTCAACTAATATAAGTTGTCTAATAGTATTGTGACGACGACACATGTGCCTCAACTTATAATTATACATTAGGTTTTGTGTTCTACAAGTTGTTGCTTGGTTATCATAATGTATACATACTTTGGACACATGTTTTGGTCATTCAATTATATCATTTTAAAAATTTTGTAGTCATTCTACTCTTCTCCAAATTTTTCTAGAGCTAAAACCTCAGATTTCATCATGAATCTGATTATATCGTTTACCTTGAGCATTTTCATGACACATTTTCTCCTCTCAGTTTCTCCTTCCAATGTGAAAAATGTGATCACTTGTTCCTTTGGTATTTTAAATACAAAATATATAACTGACCTCATAGAACCTTCTAACACAATAGGATCTCTGGAATAATACAACCAGTAGTTCAAAAATATATCGAAGATATCTTAGTACCCTCACAATCGCTTTCTAGTGGTTCTCCCTCGAATTGGTTATGAATCTACTTAAATTTCTTACATGCAATATCAAGTCTAGTGCAACTCATAAGATACATTAGACTACCTATGACCCTTGCATATTTCATTTGGTCAACACTTTTATCTTTATTTTTAGACAAATGTTAACTTGTATCTATCGAAGCTCCAACTACACGACAATTCTGTAAAATTTTTAAGAATGTTTTCTATGTAGTTTGACTGAGTCAATATGAGATTTTCAAACAACCTTTTTAATTTGGATGTCCAAAACAATGTCACCAAGTCTCATATCTTTCATGTCTAATATTAAATTTAACATGTTTTTAGTACGTTTTACCTACTTCTAACAATGAATATATCATCAACATATAGACATACGATTATATATCCATCAACAGTGATTTTGACATACACACTTGTCACACTCATTAATTTTAAAATCATTTAATATAATGACACTTTTAAACTTTTCATGTCACTGCTCTGATGCTTTCGTAAGTCCATACAATAACTTCACCAACCTACATGCTTTCTGTTTTTGTGTTTGAGCTTCATGACCATAGGTTATTATATATAAATTTCCTTATCAAGGTCTCCATTTAAGAAAGTGGTCTTAATATCCATTTGATGTATTTTTAAATTTTGTAAAGTGATAATTGCAAGTATCTTTTTATAGATGTTATTTTTTATACAAGCAAATATATATCAAAGTAATCCAGACCTTCATTTTGTAGATAATCTCTTATAACCAACCTGACCTTATACCTATTAATTGTTTCGTTTGCTTTTATTTTTCATTTGAAAACCCATTTAAAATTTAATGATTTGGTTCTCTGAGGAAAATCCAATAATTCGCACATATAATTTTACATGATTAATCAATTTCACTCTTGATAAAATCTTTCCGCAAAAGGCTTTTAATAACATATAGATTTATTAGAAGTTTTTGGTTCAGTCTCTATCATATAGATTAGAAATTTCAACCCAAACAATTTTTCCACCCTTGCCCTTTTAATTATTCTTGGCTCTGTCTCGATTTCAAGCTCTTGTAGAAAGTCATAACTATTTTCATCAATAATTTTTTAAGTTCATTTCCTTTAACTTGAGTCAATTTTCCTAGTTTTACGAGAGAAAACATTTTCAAAGAATGAAGTATTTTTAGATTTCCAATTTCATATTCTTTTGAATTTCACGATTCTTTGATTAATGCATAAAAAATCAACATGCATTATAGTTGTGAGTATGACCAATGAAAATATAATTCACTATTAGGATTTATTTTAATTTACTTTGATAAATGAGCCATTACCTTTGCAAGACACCACTACACTTTCAAGTAGTTGTAGAAAAGTTGCTTGTCCATCCATAACTGGTGTCTTGTCCTTTTTCTTGTGGGACACATTATTTAAAAGGCAATTTACTAATAAAACAGTTTCAATCCACATATCAACCCAAAACTTTCTAGCATGACATTCATCATTTCCTTTTAAGGTTTTTTTTTTTTTTTTGCTCTTCTACTCCATTCAATTGAGGAGAGTATGGTGGTGTTGAATAATATCATATTGTGCATACACCAAAATATTTATCGATTTATGATGATTTTTCTATATGACATTGCATATAACGTCACAAAATATAATATAACATGACATTTTTTTCTCTTCATCAAATTTAGTGATTAATGGTATATCTTTTATGACAATTTCAAAAATAGTCATTGATTTTCGTCACTATATGTTTGGTGCCAAAATCTTCCCTCCAAAAAATTTGGTGGGAAACCTTTTAATGACATTTTAATAAAATGGTGACGTTTTAAAATCATATCAAATGAAAAAAAGTATTAGTGACATTTTATTATAATGACGATTCGATTTAATTTAGTGACATTGCACATTTGTGACTAATAAATTTTATTTGTGACACTTTGATTCGTCATATTTTATATGACATTAAAAGTGACGTTTTATTATTATCACACAAAATAGATTTAGCATGATGAAATCAATTATTTTTCTCTCATTGTTATATCTATTTTTTTACATGGTGATTTTTAAAGACGTCGTGAAATTGCATCACTTAATGTTTTTTGCACCAAGAATTTTTTTATATCTTATTGGGACTAATTAAAAATGTTTTTAGGGACTAATTTTCAAATACCATGGATTTTTTAAGGTACAGACTAAACAAGTCTTTGTTATAGTCATTCCAATATTATTGTAACAATTTAAAAACACATCTTAATCGAATCAAACTTTTTTTTTTTTGAATGAACGAGGAAAAAGAAAACCAACTCCTATCGTCTACATTCCAGCAGACTGCAGTCCTCGCTTCCTCTTGTACTAACTCTGCAACAACCTTCGGTGGATCCTGGTAACTATTGAATGCAAAAACGCTTGACCAAGCCAGTCGTGTTACACAATCCGCAATTCGATTCCTTTCTCGGGGTACATAAATGAAACTCAGCCGCCAGTTCTTCTTTGTGAAGATTCGAATATGATGAACCAGTGCAAGGGTAACAGGGCTCCCGGAAGAGTCCTTAATCGTATCAACGGCATTTTTAGAATCGGACTCCTCACACACTGAATTCAATCCCATTCGCCAAGCAAGCGAGAACCCCTCATAAATTCCCCATAATCCGACATCAAGTAGCAAACACTTCCCTATCGTTTTAGAGAAACCCCCAAGCCAACATCCCTCGTGGTCTCGAATAATTCCCCACACGAAGCGATCCCATCCTCGGTTCTACACACTCCATCCGTGTTTAGTTTCGCCATTCCCACCGATGGGCAACTCCAGGGAGTGGCATGATCAGTGGCTGTGCTACTTCTCCTACGATCTTCTTTGATTTAGCCAAACAGTAACCATCCCATCCTTCAATCTGGAACTTCACACTAACACACTTTCCTCGACCACAAAGTCAGGATCAAACAACACACGGTTTCGACGACACCAAAGATTCCAGATTAGAGCCCAAAACTTCAGATCACACTCACATAGATCATTAGGAAAATAACTCAACTGAGTAATACTTTATAATCCAATCCTGCGAAGACAGTCCATTAAACTCCTCGATCTGGCTCGGTTTAATCATTACCTGCCAAACCATGCGCGCAGCGAAACAATCCCGAACAATATACAAACTCGATTCAGTCCCCGCACCACATACATTACAATGAGTATCCATCATCATATGTCGTCTTCCTTGCTCCTCATTCGTGAGTAACTTGTCACGAAACAACAGCCAAAGAAACAAATTGATTCAGGGAGTACCTCGATACCGCACAATCGACCACCAGTCCACTGCCTGAGTGTTAACTGGCATCACCTGTTTTCGAATTTCATACGTACCCCTGACCGTAAACCTTTTGTTTGGACCTCCATTCTAGATCGGGACATCATCCATTTCCCCTACAGTAGGCGCATTGACTGCTGCGAAATAGGATAGGATCGTAGGAGGGAATAAAGTCTCGAGTATATGCCACTTCTATTCCCCATGCACCGCCATGTCCTTAACCCGACAAGAAGACTCGGTGTATAGACTCGAGTCCAAACACCATTGCCTCAACAGTCCGAGCTCCTCTATCCATACGTGATTCTAGAAGTCCACACATGAGCCATTCCGAATGCCCCAGCCCATGCTCATTCACAAATCCTTCCACACTAACGTCAAACCGGACCAAAGTCGTGAACAAACCGAGCGTTTAATGTTTAAAGGGGCTATATCCTCCAGTTTGTACTTTGCTCGGAGCAGTCGTACCCATAAACGATTTCTATCAGAAATAAGATGGAAACCAACTTTCATGAGGAAAGCCTTATTTTGGATGTGCATGTGTTTGAATCCAATGCCTCCTAGTTTAGTTGGGGAACACACTTCCTCCCATCGGACCAAATGAATAATTTTTTAATAATTATAAAAATAATAATTTTTACTCTTTTAAATTATTTTTAATTTATCTAAATTTTTATAATTTCTTAATTTTTCATCTATTTCTTAATAATTTTGAACTGATACATTTTCATCTTCCCTCCAATTAAAACTCAGCTTCCCTCCGATAAAACTTCCTCTTCCTTATTCATAGCATGATTTTTACCTCATTCATAATGAAATAATCAATTTCTTTAATCAACACTTTCCATTTTATAAAATCATCTCCATATTTAATTTACTTTAGGGTTACTAAGTCTACCGTAAATAAGTGGAAAAATGTTCTTTTCTCTGAGATAATTTCGTTTTATATTTTTACTATTTTACAATTTTTTTTTTCTGTTCTGCTTCAGATTACAATATTATAAGTGTTTCTCCGACTATAATCTGCAGCTAACTGTTGTCTTCTTTTAAATTTATTTTTTATTTCTTGTTATTCCATTGAGATGGTTTTAGGATTAGCTTTGTTTTTCAATTTTAATGTTAATCACGTGAAATCCAGTTTCTCTTCTTCCGTAAATTCATATCAGGATTAGGTCTTTCAATCGTTCTTATCTGTCGATTCTAATTTTAAACATGCTTAGGAAAACCCAGATTTTCTTCAATTTCTATATCCATTTGGGTTCCCTGATTTGAGTTTCAGCTCGTGGTTTTTATTTTTGAAGTGGGTTTAGGGTTCTTCTTCTACATGAAATACTCTGTTTTTTTTTAATTTTGTTTCCTCTGTTTTCTTGCTGTGATATGTTCGTTAAAAGCTCTTACTGTGGTGGCAAATTATAGGCAATATTGTCCTTCAATATCATGATTGGGTCAACCATGAGTAAATAGAAAATTAAAAACGTACATAGCTATTTCAGTTGAAATACTTGAGATAATTATACCACTCCTAATTGCACAACATATAGAGGAGATAGAAAGCTCTGCAAGGATGCAACAGCCCAAGAAATATATTTGTGTACATAGCTATTCCAGTTGGTAATGTTTTCTAAACTAGTATAATCCAGGGTTTTAAATAGCGTTCGCGATCACGTTTTCGATCGCATCACGTTTATCACGGTTGCGGACATAACGGATGCCATCGCTTTCACTACGGGTGTCGCGGTCGTGAATTTCTTTAAATTTTGCACAACTTATATTAAAACATAATAAAAATAATTATAATTATAATGAATCATTTTAATGATTTTTAAAATATTTTCTAATCGAAATTGATATATATATATATATATATATATATATATATATATATATATATATATATATATATATATATATAATATAGTTTAACAAAGAAAACAAAAAAAAACGTAAACAATGTAAATTATTTGATTTTTTAGGCTTTTCTAAGTAGGGTATTTATTTATTTTAAAATATCAGAATATAATACCTAAAATAAAATAGTTCAGAATATTAAAATATAGAATTAAAATGACTAAAATATAATAAAGTAAAGAATTGAGATCAAAATAAAATAATAACAATGAGTAGATTATAAATAAAATAGTGACCAAAATAAAAGAAAATAAAAATATCACAGCTAATTTCGAAATAAAAAAAATATAAATGAGTGATTAAAATAAAACTAATGAAACTAGAGCATTATATTCAAAATAATTTAAAAAATGAGGAAGGGGTGACTATTTCATAAAAAGGTGCATAAATGTTAGGGACCTAAGAAGGATTAATCCTAAAACTTCTTAATAAACACTTCAGCAAAACATAAGGTAAATTATCATGATCAGACCCTATGATCCAGAATAAAATTCACAATAGTCCAAATTCAATGACAAAAATACAAATATGCGGCTAAAGATAGTGGACTTAAATGAAATTAATCCAAAAATAAATTAATATAACCTAAAACAATACCCTGTTTGTACTTCATCTCTTCTATTTCTCTCCCTCTCCATCTCACGAACGCCTCTCTCCATGAGGGCTCCAAGTCTCTCGATCGTCGGCCACCATTATTAACGATAGATAATGGTAATATCGTCCCGTTATCGACGCTATTAACTGTTACCCGTTAGATTGCGGAAGCGGTCGATTGATTTTGGCATATTGAAACCTTGAAAGTATGTATGGCTGTTTTCACATACATGATAAGTGAGTGATCCAAATTGACTTGTAGTGATTTGAGGGCATCTTTCAATCTAATTATACAACTCTTACTAGGGGTAGCCTTTTTAGTGCTAGCTGGACGTAAAGTAAACTTTAGTGCAACGTTGAAAGGAGCCTGTTGTAAATGTTTTGAAATTGACTCTAAAATAACCTATTTCACCAAGTATTGTTAATTTTTCCTTATTTTAGAATGACTCTAGTAGTTACATTTATGTTAAGTCTGGCGCTCCAAGCTACGACATATATATTATTTTTAATTGTTTTTTCTATGGCTTAGGATGGTACCGAGAAACATATTTAGAAAAAGTAATAGAACCCAAGAATATGAACCACAAGTCTCTGGTGAACTGAATCGAACCCAAGAACCTGAACCTCAACAAATTCATGATGCTCTAAATCAAACACATGAAAAAATTGATCCAGATACAACAATTGAAAATTCAAGTCATATAATTGGGATTAAGGTAAATGTTGCCGACTAAGGATTTTCTCCAAGTAAGAAATGAACCGTGAGAATTCTTGGAGAGGAATAGTCACGTTGTTCACGAGCAACTTACCGACGAGACTACACTGGAGTGGTTTGCGCCAAGTTTTCGGTAGACAAGGGGATGTGAGAAATTTTTTTGGATTCAAAAGGAAAACGTTTTGGCTTTGTGAGATTCTCCAACAAATATGACGCCGCCAGAGCCATCGAAAGACTGAATGGCTTCAACTTGTATGGTTCTCGCTTATTTGTATCCATCGCAAAGTTTCAGGGGAGAACTTCATTCCAGAAAAGAAGAGTTGGCGCTGCCACAAGAAAGGATCTTACGACGGTTGAAGGGGTTTATTGATGAATGAAAAATTCAACTGCTAAGAAATTGCCTGGTTGGTTGGGGTAAGAACTTCATAACTATAGGAAACCTTGCAAGCCAACTTGAGGGAAAAGATTTATCTAGCTTTTCGATTATGAGGCTTGCTGGAGATATTGTATTATTGATGTTTTTTTTGGTATACATTGTATTATTGATGTTTGAAAATAAAATATAATGGAAATAACGAAATTAGACAAAGCAGAAATTTTCAAAGAATGGTTCTATAGACTGGATTCTTGGTCTGAAAACCTGATTGTAGAGAGGCGTCGTGCGTGGTTAGTATGCGGGGGGATTCCAATCCATTCTTGGAATTGGGAGACTTTCAAGAACATTGCAGCAAAGTGGGGTAAGCTTATTTCAATAGATGAAAGCTCTCAATATCTTTCATCTTTTGATCGGGCAAAGATGCACATCATTTTAAATTCGCAAAATAGAATTGATGAAGTGATTAAATTGAAGGTCGATTCCAATACTTTTAAGGTCGGTGTATGAAGTTGAACCAGTTTTCAATCCAAATATGTGGGTTTTCGAAGAAGAAGAGGAAAGGATGGAGTCTGACCTCGATCCAAAGGTGAATTCAGAAATTAGATATGGTGAAGTAAAAAGTCAAAAAGATGTTTCATCTCCTGTTCATTGTTCTAAAGAAGATGTCGAGTCTGTCAAGTCATCGGAATCATCTCTATCGAGGTCGCTGGAATCATCTTCGTCAGGGTCGTTGCAACTTTTATCTGGCGTGAATCGCCTCGTAGAAGATGAATCATTCAAGGTTGTCAGCAAAGGGAAGGACAATAACTTTAATGCGAGCCAGGCTGTTGAGGATACAAGCCGATGTCTTGATCAATTTTTAAGAGTTTATTTTGATTTTACTTAATATAGATGTATTTTCAAAACGTTTGATATTTATTTTCTTTTTAAATTTCTTAAAAATGAAATCAATTTTTTAAAGTTTTTATTTTATTTTCTTTCTTTTTTTCCCTACAAATTGAAAGAATAAGATGAACAAAGATTACTTTGGTACCATTTGATTTGAGAGTTAAATTTATTTTAATTTATTAAAATTAGGACTAAATTGATAGAATATATAAGTAACATGAACCAAATGTGTAATAATATCAAATATTTTAATTGCCACATTAGCTTTTCCTTTAAGATTAATGACAAGTGACTTAATTGAATTCATTTAAATAGTTGAGTAACTGATTAAAAAAATTCAAAAATAGTGGTGTAGAATTTGTCTTTAAAAATAACATATATATAAATCGGGTATTCGTAATTTAAAAATGCATGTAATTACTTTTTGCAGATACTCGAATAATAGGTACCCGATATTCATGGATTGGGATACGAACTATATTTTCTACTACTCGTAAAAAACCGGGTATCTAGATATACTAGTACTCATTATTGAACACCCTGGTTAATAATATTTACAGTTACTAAAAGACAGTCTTTATGCAAATCACATAGAAATGACTTTTTTGCATTGTCAATCCACTTAAAGTCGATTTTCACCCAGCTAATCAAGATCAAAATCAAAGCAAATTATATTGAAGGGTTCTTTGCCTATATAAGAAAGCTTCATGGTAGCTTTCCGAACACACCAAATAAAATCAAGTGTTCTCATACATTTGATTATTTCTTTCTTCCTCTTATTGTTTCAAGCCTTTGTTTGCTTGTGAGGTGTTCAACAATTGATATCAGAGTTTTGGTGAAGGTTGTTCGATTGTTGCTAAAGTATTGTGGTAGTATGACGGTGTATGTCTAAAAAAGTCTTAGAAAAGACTTGGTATTTAAGTGATATGTGTGATCCGCCTCTCTTTCTTGAGAACTTAATGAATTATTCACAAACTACCTCCACTGTTTCATTTAGTTTTGTGAAAATCCTTTGTCAACAATATGACCGACTTACATGCCGTCGGAGGAATGAGAAAACTTAATAATGACAACTACAATACATAATCAACTTGTATAGTGTCATATATGCAAGGACAAGACGTATAAGAGATTATCAATAGTAATGAAATGGAGTAACCAGAAGTAGAAGATGCAAATGAAATACTAAGAAAATGGAAGATAAAAGTAGGCAAAACAATGTTAACCTTAAAGATAACAATGGAGGAAGAAATGCTAGAACACATTCATGGTGCCAAAATCCTAAATGAAGCTTGAGAATTATTCACCAAGTTGTTTTCTAAGTAGAATGATACATGACTCCCACTTTTGGAGAGTGAGTTGTTGTCTAAGAAGCAAGGCAACATGATGATCAAACAGTACTTTTAGAGAGTGAGTTGTTGTCCATGAAGCAAGGAAACATAACAATCAACCATCACTTGTAGAATTTGAAAATTTATTAGCTAATCAAGAAGTCTTAGCTATACAAATGGGAGAAGTTTCATTGACAAAAAGAAGAAGAGACACTCCATACCAATATAGCCAAACAAATTTCAAACAGTGTGACAATGTAGGTTCAATAAAAATCAAGGAGAAGAAAACTTTCGTGAAGGGGAAGGCTCCAAAAACCATGACAACAAAAAAAATGTTTGAATGAAAATGTTACAACAATGGGAAGAAATGTCACATGGAAAAAGCTTTTTGGTTGAAGAAAAAAACATGGAGAGTAATGTTGTTACTTCCAAAAATGAAAAAGAATGTGACACAGAGGCATTCTTCCTAGTAGAAGATGAAGAGACAACTCATAAAAAATTACAAATTTCGTTGTTTTAGGCCTTACTTTTATGAAGCATCTTTTTCTGAATTATCACAACTTAAACCTCATAAAAATTTCACTAATCTAGTCATCCAACATAAGCATAAAAAATAGCCTGTATTACTTCCAAACACTAACTTTTTCAATATTTCTGACACAACATCCTAGATCTCAAGGAAAAGGCTAATGAATTTGTTGGGTTTGTTGGTCAAGAAGTAGTGGATGTTTTTACAATGGATATTCATCACTGTGATGTTACTATAAATCACATGTAGTATGTAAAGGGCTCAATAAGTATGTAATAAGGGAGCTTCTTAAGATATAAAAGAGTCACACCTTGATAATAGACGTCCAACTTATGTTGATAAGAAAACCCCCCACAAATGTCGTTTGGATTGCCCTTCATAGATGCAACCTTTATAATTGATACTTAATCTTTAATGAAAGGAATGAATCCCTCAATAGCTCTCTAGAATATTTTTAACTCAGAAAAGAGAAAGCCTCATCTTCACACATTATGCAATACTAAAGCATATCTAATACACACAAACACTAAAATTCTATTTCCTCCATTTAAGAATTGGTATCCTTAGAGAGTATTTTTCCATTGTCTCTCCTAGAACGTCAATATCCTTTACTATGTAGCCATAACATTGAGATTCCTCTGCTATGTAGATATAGTTTAGGGATGTCTCCTTGTTATCCAAGAGCATCAAGTTACCTCCATTTTTACCTGATTAAAGGATTTTTTCCAATATCTTTTCATTGTTCAACCATAAGAGTTGAGATGCCTTTGTTACAAATAAGTAATGTTGAGATGCCTCCATTTACTTTATACAAAAGCATCGAGATACCTCTACCCATTCTGTAATCTTCAAAAAGGAGTAGAGTTGCCTTCACTCGAAGCTTACAACTAGTGGAATTTACCTAAGGGGTCATGTTACCTTAGCTATATGAATAAAAGATCTTTGATTTTGTTTTAAAGAACATCGACCCTAATGAAGGGAAGCCATTATTGCTTCTTCCAAGGTGAAGATGCCTCAACCTAACCTATAATATTCCTCCTATGGTGTGAAGATGCCTCCGCTCCTCTTACAAAACTAATGGGATAGAGTTGCCTCTTTTACTAATAGAGAATTGACATGCCTATTCTCATCTCTAACTAAATGAGACTCTTCTATTATCTCTATATCACTAATAAAAAAAGTTGAGAAGCCTTCGTTCTAGCAATAAAAGTCTCTCTATTACATTTCATATGATGTTAAGATGCCTCCACCCTAAAATCATTTAGATGCGATGTTAAGATGCCTCAACCCTAAAATCATTTAGTTGCCCTACACATTACATGATAGTCCATCAAAGACATGTAGTTGTCTCAAACTCTAGCTTCTATGATATTGTGAGTGTCGAGATGTTTTTTCCCTAGCAAGAAGAAATTGGAAATTTTCCATTGCTTCTACCAAGGGAAAGATACTTCAACCCAACTTGTAGTATTCCTCTAGGAGAGTAAAGATGCCTCCGTTTCTTATACAGTGCCATTATGGATAAGTTGCCTCATTTACTAACCAAGAGCTTTGAGATGCCTCTTCACCTCTCTAACTAAAATGACTCTTTCGCTATCTCTTTAATACCATCTAAAAGAGTTAAGATGCCTCTATTCTAGTAATATGAGTATCTTCATTTATGCTGACAAAAACCTAATTATAGGGGTTCGCACCAGCTTTAGAGGTCTGCGAATAACACATCTTCTTTATGCTAATGACAACCTTTTCATCTTTAAAAACTCTATTCAGGAAGCCCAAAGAATTAAATGTCTCCTAAGCACTTATGAGGATACCTCTGGTTAGAAGATAAATTATGATAAATCGAGCATTTACTTTAGCAATAAGACTTGACAAAAGGACCGTGATAGCATCCTGATGGTTTTTGGAGTGGTAAAGAAAGAGGATCCAGGAGATTACCTTGGCTTACCGTTGGTTGTTGGTAAAGGGAAAATTAACACTTTTGGTTTTGTTCACAACATAACGACTAAACGCATTCAAGGATGGACTAAAAACCTTCTCTCATTCGAAGACAAAGAAGTTTTTCTTAAGTCAGTTGCACAAGCCCTTCCCTCTTATGCTATGTCATGTTGCTTACTCATAAATGTGATCATTGAGGACATTACCTCCCAAATTCGTGTTTTCTGGTGGTCGGGCAAGCAGGACAAGTGATATTAGCCATGGTGTCATGGGATAAAATATGTAGAGCCAAGTTAGGAGATTAGACTTCAAGGATCTTAAGCTGTTCAATATTGCATTGAGCTTTCCCATGTGGATTTGGGTTCTTCGTGTTGCTGGGCAGCGATCCTTGCTGCCTAATACTCGATGCATTTGCCAATTACCCAACTTAGTTCTCTAAAGCTCTTAGTGACATTGATTATCTTGCCATGTACTCCTTCATTAAGGCCTCAAGGGATGTATGATCGTTGGATTGCGTTGAGGATTGCCCTTTATAATTTTACCTTTGCTGTGGCAATATGGCCTTATGTCTGATGCTGAGGCATTGGCTGTTGTTGATTGTACTGTTATGGTTGGTAATGATGTTGCTGATTATTGTAGTGATGTTGTTGTGGATTGGCAGTGTTTTGACTTCGCCAATATAGGTTGGGATGGTTGCAGAAGTCATCATTGTATACGTTCCCATAAGTATTTGCATTGTCATTTATGTTGTAATTTCTCACTAAATAGACAAACTCGAGGTTTTATGGACATTCTTCAAAGTTATGGTCATCACCGCAATAAACACAATTAACAAAATATGAAGATTTTACCTAATACATACCCCTAGTTTGTGTAGCTTCTTAACTATATATGTCAATGCAGTGATTCGGGAAGCCATAGAATTACAGTTGTCCATATCCACTGTTGCAGCATTACGTATGCTGAACATGTTTCCCGTGTTGGGATACTGATAATCATTGTTTGATATTCTTTCCAAAATATCATAAGCCTCATTATATGTCTTATCCAGCAATGCTCCATTTGCTGAAGGATCTACTACCTTTCAAGTATGCATTTTCAACCCATTATAGAATATTTCCATTTGTGTCCAATGCAGGAATCCGTGCATTGTGCATTTGCATAGTAATTCCTTAAAACGTTCCCAAGCCTCGTATAAACTTTCATCCTCTAATTGTTTGAAATATTTAAAATCATTTCGTAGCTTTACATTCATGTTGGGCGGATTGAAATGCAACAAGAATTTTTGTTCTAACTCATTCCATGATACTAGCACCAGTCGACAGTGAGTTAAGCCATGCTCTAGCTTTATTACGGAGCGAATAGGGAAATAACTTCAGCTTCAAGGCTTGTTCAAGTACTCATTTTTGTATAAATAAGTCGCACACCTCTATGAATGCTCTAAGGTGTGCTCTAGGGTCTTCAACAAATGAACCGATATACTGCCTCATTGATTGCAGCATCTGAAGCATTACCAAATTCAGCTAAAAATTGGCAGCATGTATTGCTGGTCGCACAATGCCAAGATGTAAATCATCAAGTGTTGGAATCACGTGCTCCCAAATAGGTCAGTTTCAGTCATCCATGTTGTAATAATGCTTCTAGTTACCTCCATTGCTAGACGATAATCCATCTTCACCATTTGGCACTTGTGGAAAATCGTTGTTACCACATGTTGGGCCATATTTTATCGATTACGAGCTTCTTCTCTATGGTATTCTCGTAATGTATGTTTGATTTCAGGATCAAAATGCTATAGGTCTTGATTGTTGCTCACCAACAATATTATGCTAGAGAAAAATGTACCTACAAAAAGAAAATAAACAAAATTAATAAACAAAGAAACAACTCTAAAGTAAAACAATTACTCCCCAACAACGGTGCCAAAAACTTGATGTTACGTAAGATGCTATAGTAATTACGAAAAAATATGTATCGTTCAGGTAATAACGTGAAAGCTATAAAAACTTCGGATGTTGAACCCATAAAGAGTGTATGTGACAAAAAAGTTGTTGTTGGAAAAAGAAAATATAAGTAATGCGTATTTTAAGAAGGTAACAGAAAGATTGCAAAGTAATAAATTCAGAATGATAAAAACATGAGAATGCTACTATAAGCAGTTGAGCAGTGGTAGCTTACAGTACGATTATGTTGTGGCAATGCAATTATGAGTTATCCAGCGGTTAACACATTAATCCTCTCTCAAGAATTAAACACTCAACCAAATGGAGTTAACTATCATCAATACCATAGATTAAACAGTTAATGAAGCATAACACTCGGCATCATACATCTCTATATGATTTAGTTTACTCTCATAAACACCGATGTTGGAGCAAAAGTAGCATGCAATCTCAATAATTCTTATCTCTAAAAACAACCAAGAATAACACACATGAAGGTGAAATTATCTCTAAAAACATCCATTAAAAAGAACTCAGCTCATAAAAATATTATTCAAAGTAAAAATCATAAAGTAGTCATTTCATTGAACACATTATACTCAAATCCAAATAACATACAAAAAACAATAAAACATTCAAACTAATTTAAGTATCTTCCCTTCTTAGAAAAAGAAACAAATTAAAGATCGAACTCAATCGGTAGTCGCTACTACACGATTGCTCCACACTATTGGTACACTCTCTGGAAAATGACTTAGGCGACCATGATGATGGTATGAGAAAAATAAAAGGGTGTCCAAGTTTTTTCTTCAAGATTGAAAAGGTGTGTAGAAAAAGTTATATTTTTAGCCCATCATAATTAAACTTTCAACCAATAGATAAGTTACTCTTTTTCTGAAAATTCCTTTTTAGATTCAAAATTCAGCCTTTAATCCCACAACTTTATCACTTCCTAAAATTTCAAACACCTTGTGACTCAACAGTTGTTGCAAAATCATCTCAGCAATCTAGTCCAGCATCAGCGTACAACATTAACAATGTCACATCATTAGTTTTACAACAAAAATATTAAAATCAACCTAAGTATCAGGAATTCACTCTCACTATACAAATGATGTACAATATGCTAAAATCAAATATAAATATGATCCTAAATATGCTAAAATGCAAACTTAACTTAAGTAAAAAGGATGTAAAATATAACACTTTTGGAGAGTTATCATCCCACTGCCACGGTGCTTCATGAACAGATCAAGCTAATAACCTGGGAACGAAAAATATTTGAATGCTGAGATTACAAAGCCCAATAGTATAATCGTTAATCTAGAGCAGCATAATGAGCCTCATAAACACAAGCAAACCAAAGACATGGTATTAAGCAGTAGGTACATACATGGCCATGATCAAGTGGTACCTACTTAAGGTTTAATTGTTCTATTGCTAAAGTATGAGTCTCATGCTTCCCTTAATCCTCTACTAAGGGCCTTGCCATGAGTACACCTTTATTGGATTTCTAACCACAATGATTATAACTGTTTTGCATTATCTAAATGCAACATATGACACGCTACTAGTATCTGATCTCACATAGCCATTAGATACTAGTTAGTTGAGGGAACCTAGCAATCACAGTGCATCAGTAAAATTCTTACTAAGCTATTGAATAATCTCCTGGTCTCACATAGTAATCAGGTAGATCATGGAGGAGAGTCTGATTATCACATAGCGTCGGTACAATTCTCGCTTGACTAAAGCATTGGCTCGTTCTCACACAGCCATCAAGCTAAGATATAAGAATATATGTTGTGTTGTGTTGTTACAACTATACATGCATGTCTGAGGGTCCAAGGCCCTAAAACACTGATAATCCCCTACGATGACAATTTAGGTAGCCTAGCTACACACCACTGACAATGCCCCACTAGCGCATTTTAGGTTGCCTCGTCACACACTAGTATAGCTCGGCATACTAAAGTAATACCCTAACTAGCTTCTATCTTGCTCGTCCTCTCATCTAGAATGTTATGCAAGTGTTTATTAGTTTGTTTTATCTGTTAGTCTATTAAGCTACTCTATTCTGGTCATTTTACACAGAAGGGCGATTTAGTCATTTCCATCTCTAAGGAGATATTTATGTGTTTCATGATATTATGATGAATTCTTTTGCTCACTTGTGGTATTATTTGAAACCCCGACACATGACTCAAGTTTATTACTTGGTAGTGATACTCTAGTCGCTATCATCATGTTTTCCTCAATTAACCCTCAAATTGGAGTGATAATTGTACGTCCACGGTTCATTGATATTCTTATAGTACACGATTATAATATTATGTAATTTGATTAGTTTATTATACCTCTTTTCGGTACGTCCTCTACAATGATCCTTCTTTCTTAGCTACTTGATACATGCTCGACTGAGGATACTTGGACGTATTATGCCTAATGTATTTACTTCGTTCATACCCCAGTCGTACGAGTGTTTATAGGTACATTTCGTCATTTATGTCCCTCGCGGACTAAGTTCCATCATTGCGGGTCATCCTTAACTCGTAAGGGGGCATTTGGTTCAGGGTATCTCACATTACCAAGGGAATGGAATGTTATTCCCCCGTTTGGTTGGAAAACATTCGCAGCCCCCGATAATAAGTTATTCCCAACAGTGTTATTTTGGGGGTATATTACCGATAATGTGATTACCCCATTCCCTTAGGTATTGTTACATCCCATCGTTTTGGATTAGAATACCGTTATTTTTTCCAAAAATATCATTCTTATGTCGTTGAATAAAAAAATCTACGAAGGTTAATTTACAAATTTATCCTTAAACTATTTTAAATTTACAAAAAAGTCCATAATTAGAATTTTATATGAAGTTCAGGGGTTAAAATAAAATTTTACAATTTCATTAAACCTATTTATCTTTTCAATTTTGTTAAAAAATTCTATAAATTTTATGATTTTAAAATTTTAAAGGAAAATATATAAATTATTTATAGTAATATTATAGTAGAATTCAACTTGTTAAAAAAACAAATATATAATAAGGACAATTTGGTAAAATATACATTCCAATAATCTTTTATTCCTTTAACTAAACACTGTAATCTTACATTCCTGCTAAACGAACCAAACACAAAATACAACATTCCTAGTAATCTTATTCTCGTCGGTAATCCTATTTCTGCCGGTAATCTTACATTCCATTAACCAAACGCACCCTAAAGGTCTAAAAAAAAGTCAATTTTAACTATCCAAAATGGGTAGTATCGATATCTTACATGTAGTATCGATACACCCTAGTCAAGTATCGACACGATCTTGAATATCGTACCAAAAACAACTTTTGTTTTGCAAAAAATCACTTCAATATCAATACTGTAATTCTAGTATTGGTATTACAGTATCTGTACTGTAATTCCAGTGCTGATATTACAATATCAGTATTGTTCCAGTGCTAGTATTACAGTATCAATATTGTGATTTCATTGTTGGTATTACAGTATCGTTGTTGTTTTTCTAGTATTGGTACTCGAACCTAAAAATGTCTTGTTTAAGCTTGAGAATCACTCAAGAATCATCCCAAAGGTCTAACTTTGGTCCCAATTCATGTGCTAAAGCTTAAGAAAGCTACTTAGGGTCACAAAGTACCATAAAAACACATATTTTACATCAAAAACCTCATCTATGACATTAATCAAGAATAAACCATAAAAAGCTTAAATATTTAAGTTTTAATAAATCTGCATGCTTATGAAAGTCTTAACTCCACAAAGTATTAAAAGTACACTATATTGACGCTAGAATCCCAAAATAAAACTCTTTTTTTTAAGCTACACTCACTTCCTCTAGGGTTTGCTTGCTCAACCCCCTATTTTCTCTAGCAAACATCTTTGTATCATCAAAACAAGTTGCTGGAGGGACTAGGTACGAATTTAAAGCTTAAAGTGAGCATAAAAGGGGCTCAAGGAACTTACCCTTAGCTATGGAACTCGAAGAGGAAAAAAAGGAACAAGAGAAATGAGAATGAAGAAAAATGAAAAAAGAATAGATGAAATGAGATATAAAAACTCTCATCTTTTTAAAAATGAGCAAGTTACTCTTTTGTTCACTCCTTATCTTTTTACTATGCAAAAATTCCCATTTTATGATCAATCAGGCCTAATTCACAACCAATTAATCCCACACTTGACCTAACGACTTTAATTTTGAACTCTACAAGGTTTACATACCTCTCGATTAAACCCAAAACTACTAAGTTAGAATTTGGGTATTACATGGCCTACCGATTTAATGTACATTGCATGAGAAGTAACTTTATCCCAAAGAAAACCATAAGCTTAAGATTTATTAGGACCAATGATCAAGGGTATTCCCAAATACATCCCATGATCAATAACACAATTTACACCCATGAGATAAGTCTTCTTTGTAACAACCAAATTAGAAGGACTAAAATAAAGAATTGATTTTGCATAGTTTACCTTCCGACAAGAATGAGTATCATATAGATCGAGTATCTCCCGAACCCACTGAAATTCAAAATCTGTGGTACTTAAGAAAAGAAGGCAATCATCTGCATAGAACAAGTGAGTAACACAGGGACCACGATGACTAACCTAGATACTCTTGATACGGCTATGACACTGCTCAAAATGTTCTAAGGAAGACAAGCCCTAGGCACAAAGAAAAGAGATGAAAGACGATAACAAGTCACCTTAGTAGAGGCCACATGTTGAGTAGAAGCTTTTAGAAAGGCAGCCATTAATACGTAATTAGTATGAAACAATAGCGACATGAGACATTATCAAAGATACCCATTTATCCATAAACCCGACTTGGAGAAGCATAGTACGAAGGAAAGGTCATTACACCCTATCATTAAGGCTGTAAAATCAGGTAATCGGACAGGTTTTAGTCGGATCTTGGCAGGTCGGGTAAAATCGGGTACAAGTCAAGTCAGGTCAATTTGTTGGTTTGACTAGGATCAGGTCAGGTACTACTCAAATCGGTCCGGGTCATTTTCAGGTTGATTTGACACCAGATCGAGATCGGGTTCAGGACATGTCATTTTCAGTTCGGATCGATGTCAGTTCAGGTCCGAAGCAGATAAAGACCAGGTTAATTCAGGTTCAGGTGGACTTCAGTTGGATCTCGTTCAGATCAGGGCACATCATTGGCAAATAAAATTCAGGTCGGATGTTTACCGGATACGGATTGAGTTCAGGTCGAGTCGTTTTTATTTTGGATTAATTATTTTGTCATCTTTCGTGATTGTTGAATTGCAAGTTGTAATTCAATATGATTTTGAGTAAATTACAAAAATAATATTCATGGATCAATTTTGTAAAAAATATAAATTTGAGGACAAAATTGAAGAAATTTAAAATTACAAATAAAATTTTAAAATATAAATTAAACAACACACATAGGTAAGGGACCAAATCAAAATAAATTTAAAATGTGAGGTTTAAATTAATATAAAAAGGACTAAATTATACCCATTTAAAAAGTTATGGGCCAATTACAAAAATATAAATAACAACTAACAATGGGCTAAATAAAGATGCAAATATAAATTGAAGGACTAAATTGAATACATATAAAAGTGAAAGACTTAAAATTGAAATAAATTAAAAAACAGAAAAGAATGAAATCGAAATAAATGTAAAATGTGAAAAAATAATGAAAAATATAGTAAATTGCATTCATTTAAAAAATTGAAAAAAATTATAATATATATATAATATAAGTTTATATATAAACTATATATATAAACTATATTTATATTATAAACTATATATTTTTATAAGCTATACATATAAATTATGTTTATGAATTATATATATAAACTATGTATATAAACTATATACGTATAAACTATAAAAAGTATATAGTTTATAAACTATAATTTATATTAATATAGTGTATATATATATATATATGTATATAAACTATATATGTATAAACTATATAAAATATATAGTTTATAAATTATAATTTATACTAATATTGTATATATATGTATAACTAATATAAGTAATCTATAGATTATATATATAGTTTATAGAAACTCTAAACCCTAAAACTTTAACCCTAAGCCCTAAACTTTATAAACTATGTATGAATAGACACAATTGATAATTCATATATAGTTTATATAAAAAATAGTTTATATAAATTATATATGTAATATTAACCTATAGTCTATAAACAATAGTTAATATATATAACCTATAGTATATGTATACATGTAAACTATATATGTAACTTATAGTACATGTATATAAACTATGTATCGTATATATAAACTCTCTCTCTCTCTCTATATATAACCTATATTTATATATATATAAAAACCATATAAAGTAAATTACTTATACAATTTATAGAAACACTATGCATAAACTATATAAATTAATAAAGTATATAGTTTATAGAAACCCTAAACCCTAAACACTAAACACTATGCATAAACAATAGTTAATAAATGTAACCTATAGTATATGTATACAAGTAAACTATATATGTAACTTATAGTACATGTATGTATAAACTATATATAGTATATATAAACTATATATATATAACCTATAGTATATGTATATATACAATCTATTTATATGTTATATAAACTATATATGTAACCTATAGTTTATAAACAATAGTTTATATTAGTGTACTATATAGTTTACACTTTATAACCTATAGTATATAATTTATAAAATATAGTTTATATTAATGTTAATTATCTTAACTATAATTTATATTAATATAGTATATAGTTTATAAACTATACTATATTAATATTAATTATTTAACTATAGTTTATAAACTATACTATATAATTTATAACATATAGTTTATATTAATATTAATTTTATAGACTATATTTTATATTAATATTAATTACAAATTATAAACTATATTATATTAATATAAGCTAATATTAATATTAATTATAATATATAATTATTTTAATATTAATTATAAATAGTTTATTAATATAAATTATATATGGATGAAATTGAAATAATTTAAAATATAAAGATTAAATCGAATCATTAAAGTTGGACTAAATTGAATAAAATTAAAACAAGGGGACAATGGGACAATACGAAACGAAATTCAAAAACACGCGGATCTTGAACCTGACTCGAACGGAGCAACTATATAAGGTAATTTTTTCTCATTTTCTGGTTTCCTATTCATTCTCCCATTTTGCTCTCTCTCTCTCTCTCTCACTCACTCTCCGATTCTCTCAAAATTCTTTGTATTTTCTCTAGAAGTTCATCTGTGTTCTTCATTGTTCTTTGAAAAAAACCTTCATTTGATCTTCAAAAACACGAAATCCCAAACATTTTTCTGTTTTTTGGATCAAACACATGAAATTTCTTAACTTGTTTATCCTTGTTCATCCGAGTTCATACCAAAACCCTCATTTGATCTTCATAGACACCAAAACCCATACGATTTCTTTTTTTTTTCGATCAAACACTCAAAATTTTCTCTCATGTTCATCCTTATTCATCCCAATTCATATTTGTTCTTCACAAAAACCATCCGTTGATCTTCACAAACACCAAAACACATACCATTTCCTATTTTTCAGATCAAACCCCAAACCCAAGCAACAATCCATCCTTGTTCTTCCCCAAACCATTCTTTAATCCTTATAAACACCTAAACCCTAAAATTAATTTTTTCTTTGATCAAACCCTAACACTAATTCATCTTTTATAACCTAACCCCAACCTAAACCTTAAACTCAAACCTCAAACCTAAACCCTAAACCTAAACCCAAACACTAACCAAACCCGAACCCGAACCTAAAAAACCCTAACTGAGCATCTTTACTTTATATATATTTTCTTCTACTATAACCACGACTCTTCTTCATGTTCTTCCTCTTCTCCCGTCTCTGTTGATATTCGAATACTTTATTTTTTCAAGGGTTTCATGGACAAATTTTCTTACGAGTTAAATTATCCATGTATGTTTAATATTTTGTTATTTTGTTTTTATTTTAATATTGTTCATTAATAATATATTATTCATTTCTTTTGTAGGAGAAAACCCAACAAATTATAATGAAGAACATTATGAAAGAGGTAAATATATTATGCTTTGTAACTACTGTTTATTTGTTTCCTATGTAGTCCTTGTTTGTGTTGGTTGTTCATTCGGATTGGTTGTATAAGGTTGTTAGCTGCCTTTGTTTGTAGCTTAATCAAGGTTGTTAGCTGTATGTTTGGTAAAGATTAAATTGAATCATTAAAGTTCGACTAAATTGAATAAAATAAAAATAAATGGATAATGGTATAATGCGAAACGAAATTCAAAAACACGCGGATCTTGAACCTGACCCGAACGGAGCGACTATATAAGGTAAAAAAATTCCTCTTTTTTTGGTTTCTTATTCATTCTCCCATTTTGCTCTCTCTCTCTCTCTCTAACTCTCCGATTCTCTCAAAATTCTCTGCATTCTCTCTAGAAGTTCATATAGGTTCTTCACTGTTCTTTAAAAAACCTTTATTTGATCTTCAAAAACACGAAATCCTAAACAGATTTCTATTTTTTGGATCAAACACACGAAATATCTTAACTTGTTCATCTGAGTTCATACCAAAACCCTCATTTGATCTTCATAAACACCAAAACCCATACGATTTCTTGTTTTTTCGATCAAACACGCAAACTTTTCTCCCATGTTCATCCGTATTCATCCAGTTCATTGTTCTTCCCAAAAATCATCCGTTGATCTTCACAAACACCAAAACACATACCATTTCATGTTTTTCCGGATTAAACCCCAAACCCAAGCAATAATTCATCCTTGTTCTTCCCCAAACCATTTTTTAATCCTTATAAACACCTAAACCCTAAAATCAATATATTTTCTTCGATCAAATCCAAACCCTAACACTAATTCATCTTCTATAACCCAACTTTAACTCAAACCCTAAACTTGAACCCCAAACCCCAAACCCAAAATCAAATTCAAACCTGAACCCGAACCTAAATTCAAACCTGAACCTAAAAACCCTAACCGAGCATCTTCAATTTCTGTATATTTTCTTATACTATAACCACAACTATTCTTCATGCTCTTCCACTTCTTCCATCTCTGTTGATATTCGAATCTTTTATTTTTTTTCAAGGGTTTCATGGACAGCCTTTCTTACGAGCTGAATTATCCAGGCATGTTTAATATTTTATTATTTATTTTAATATTGTTCATTAATATATTATTCATTTATTTTCTAGGAGAAAACCCAACAAATTATAATAAAGAACATTCTGAAAGAGGTAAATATATTGTACTTTGTAGCTACTGTTTATTTGTTTCCTCTGTAGTCCTTGTTTGTGTTGTTGGTTGTTCATTCAGATTGGTTATAAAGGTTGTTAGCTACCTTTGTTTGTAGCTTAATCAAGGTTTAATTTTTACTATACTAACCTTAATTTTTTTTTGCAAAGGGATGTAAATGATATACTGTCTGAAGCAGTTGATATAAATAAATCCTCTAAGAGAAAGTCCAATGGTTCATCCGAATTTGGGAGAAGAACCTCTCCTGTTTGGGACCACTACACATTCACCAAATATGATGATGGTTTTGTTTATGCCGAGTGTAAGTATTGCAAAGTGAAAAGGTATAAAGTTGATTTTTATATTGGTACATCTAACCCTAGAAGGCATACTGAGAAATGCCAAACATATAAGAGTTTTCTTGTTGAAAATCCTGGTAGTGTAGCTTCTTTTGATCAAAACAAATGCTGTAAATTATTTGCTGAGGCTATTTTGTGTCATAGTTATGGATATAGTATTGTTGAGAATAAAAAACTTAGGGATTTACATCATTACCTTAATTCTTCTATTAAGGATATATCTAGGTATACTGTTACTAAGTATTGCATGTTGGAGTATGAAAAGCATAAAAAATTACTGCTTGATTCAATGCATTCTGTCTCAAGTCGTGTTTGTTTCACATGTGATGCTTGGTCTGCCTGCACTTCACGTTCTTATTTTTCCCTTACTTCTCATTATATTGATAATAGCTGGAAACTTCAGTCTAAAATACTTAATTTTCTTCGTTTTCCTCCTCCTCATGATGTTGAGTCTATCTTTAAGTTTGTGAAAAAGATGATATGTGAGTGGGGTCTTGAAAAAAAGCATTTACCATTACACTTGATAATGCTTCTGCAAATGATAGAATGGTTAAGAGACTGAAAGATGATTCGAATGTAATTTCTCCTCTTCCTTGCAATGGTAAGTACTTCCATATAAGGTGTGTTCCCACATTTTGAATTTGATAGTTCAAAGAGGTTTGAAGGTAATTGATTCTTCTCTTAATAAATTATGTCAGATTGTTAAGTTTATTGATTCTTTTGAATCTCGACTTTGTGCCTTTGAATTAGTTGTTAAAGACTGTGATTCTTCTTTCTCTAGTAAGTTAGTATTGGATGTTCCTACTCGTTGGAATTCTACTTACGTGATGATTCATAGGGCACTTGAGGCTATATTAGCAATTAACTTGTTTTTTTAATAGGGAAAATGAGTTAGATATCATTATTGATCATGAATGGGAAACATTTCAAATAATTTGTTATTTTCTTGAGCCTTTTTATGAAATACTACTCTGTTCTCTGGTTCTAAGTATCCCACTTTTAACTTGTATTTGGCTAACGTTGTTGCAATTGAGAAATTGTTGTGTGACGGTCATAATGATCCTTGTGAAGGTATTTATGCAATGGCAGGACCTATGCTTGAACTATATGAGAAATATTGGTCTGGTCACTCAATGATTTTGTCTTTTGTTGTTTTACATGATCCTCGATATAAATTATAACTTCTGAAGGAGTTGTACAATGTTCTTTATGTTGAGGATGAGGTTCAACGGAGGGTAAGTCTCATTTATGATGAGTTTCTTGAGTTATATGTATTTTATTAAAAAAATGCATCTTGTGGTTCTTCTTCTTTTTCTTCTGTCCAAAGTAGCACATCCTTGGACAGAAGTGGCTCAAGTTCCAATCGGCCTCGAACATTTAGAAAAACATATTTATTTCAGGTTAGTTAGTATAATTTCTAGTTGAATTTTAACTTATTTATTTCTTGTTTTCATTTACTAATTTCCTGTTTTTTGTTTTTCAGAATTTTGATGCCAATTTAGCTGCTTCAAGGAGTGAATGATCTGATGTTGACTCGTACAATAGTTTTCCCCTTATCCCTCGTATTAGAGAATTAGACTTTGATACTTTGGAGTGTTGGAAAAATCAAAGTGTTTCATATCATGTACTTTCTCGCATGGCGAGAGATATATTGGCTATTCCAATTACTTCAATTGCATCTGAATCGTCCTTTAGTATGGGGGTAGAATTTTGAACAAATTAAGAGCTTCACTCTTACCAAAAAAATGTTGAGATTTTTTGTTACAACCCGTAATTGGTTGTATGGTTTTGAGCTGGATGATAAGGATGAAGACTACCTTACTGTGGTTAATGAGTCTGCTATGTAAAGGTGTGATAAAATTGTTTTATTTTTAATTTTAATCTCAATATTTCAAATTGTTTCTTAATTATTTTAATTTTAATTTTTAGGGTGTTTAACGTTAAGTGAAACCATTGGAATTTGAGATTCAATCTTGTTTCTTCCATTTGTAGGTAACTTCTACTTATTAATTACTTATTATATTTATTAAGTTTAAAAATAACTGAAAAAATTTTTTATTGATGCTTTTGTTTTTTTGTAGGATGCTTCTGTCCAGAGTAACACATCCTGATTTTGCTTGATATTATTTCTATTATTATAAACAATGTTGAATGCTTGATTATGTAAGGGTTTGGTAAAGCCGGAATTGTTTGGCACTATTGTCCATCGTATTCCCTTTGGTTTTACCACTGACTGCATGTTTGTTTAATGTTGCCTGTTGCTGCCTATTGTTGCATGGTGTCTGTTGTTGCCTTGTAATTTATTTTGTTGGTATGACTTAAATAGATTGTTGAAACTGTCATTTTTTTCCGAAATAGCTACTCATGTTAAATTATGTTGGTAGCTTTAAAAGTTGTTCGTAATTTAACAATGTTAACAGCTATTTCGATACAAAAGCTCGATGAAGAAATTTCTAGTAGCAAAGTTAGGCTTTTAGCCTTATAACATTTTTGTTATAAAATCTGAGAGCTTAAAAAACACTTTTATTTCATTTTATTATATTCAACTTGAATTAACTCGAATGTTATTCAATTTTTATATCAAATGTTATTCAAATTATCGTTATCAATTAAATTTATTTTTTATATTATGTTTTATTTATGTTATAATTGTTAGATAATTTTTCTTTACAAAAATTAAACTGTATAGTTTATATTTATATTTTGGAGAATTAATCACGTTGAATGCCAATATTCATTTATTATCAAATTAATTATCATTTCATTGCCAAAATTATTTGTATTAATAATATAAAACATTAATATAAATTACATAATAAATACTTGCATTATTAATATTATTTTTTCTTTACATAAATTAAACTATATAATTTATATAAATTAAACTATATTAATTTACATTTAATCATTGTTCAATGCCAATATTTTTATTAATCATGTTTTATATAATTTACATTTAAATAATTTTATTAACTTTATTAAATAATTTTATATAATAGGTCTATTTATTAATTTAATTATCATAATAAATATTTTATTGCAACATTTAAAAATTAATCATATTACTTTTTTAATTATATCATAAACTCAAAAACTCATAATTTTATTAAAATCTTATAATTTCATCCATGGTAATATATAAGTCAGGTAAATGTCAAGTCAAGTAAATATCAGATAAAGTCAATAACAAGTCGGATCATTTACATGTCAAGTTAAAAACATGTGAGGTTCATCACAAGTTAGGTTGAAAACAGGTCGGGTAATACTATTTATTTACTAGGTCAATCTCAAGTTCAAGTTCATATTAGTCGGATGCAGGTCGGGTTCAAGTATCATTTTTTCGGTTCAATTCTGGTTCAGGTCGTTTTCAGGTCGGGTATAGGTCGGGTTCGGATCCACAATTTTTAGGTCCAACTCGGATTCAGGTAAACACCAATTTCGACTCGAGTTAATTTTGGATCTCTACAGCGCAAGTTAAAACAGTTTTGACTCGAGTCAGTTTCAATCAGTTTTGCAGGTCGGGTCATCTTTTTACATCGCTACCTATCATAAGTCTTTTCCATGTATAATTTAAGGGTTGCACCTCAAGGATTGTTAGAATGACATTACTTTAAATAATTTAAAATTAATGTACAATGAGTACATTATCAATAATCAATCGGCTAAGGATAAAATCACCTTGATTATCATTAATGCAATCATTTAATAAATGCCAAAGCCGATTAACCAATACTTTTGCAACAATTTTATAAATAACAGTATATAAAGGAATAGGCCTAAACTGGGTCGTCAACTCCAGTTCGGCAATCTTTGGGATTAACACCAATGCAGTATAGTGAACGGAGGACATGGAAGCATCACCAGCAAGAAGATCAGAACAAAGAGCAAGCACATCATCTCCAATAAGTGGCCAAAAAGATATGTAAAGACTGTCTAGCAAACTATCGACTCCTGGGGCTTTATGAGGACGGATCTAAGCAAAGGCTACAAGTACCTCTTCCTTAGTGAATTCAGTCGTGAGCAGAGCATTCATATCAGTCGTCACTATGGGTGTAACGGTAGAGAGAATGAAATCTGGTGGTGAGGAGAATCCGTGGTGAACAACAAGCTAAAATAATCAGCAGTCGTGGCATGTATGTTTTCTAATTCATCAACCTAAACACCGGTTGCCCACAGACAACATTTCACTTCCTACCATTGGACGAACGAGCACGAAAATAAGTAGTGTTCTTATCACCATACGTCAACCATTGAACTCGTGATTTTTGGTCCCAATACCTCTCTACTGCCATGAGACAGCGGTGAAGTTCATGATTGAGTGTCGCAAACTGCTGAAGATCGAAATTCAACATCGGACCTCGAAGGAGTCGATTGATCTGCTCCCAAATATAAAAAATGTGACCCTTATAAGACAAACTTTTCATGTTGCCAATCCCGCAAAATTGAACCGACCGCACTAAGCTTGGAGATGGTAGAATCACTAAAACTAGACTAAGTAGCACGCACTCGAGCCACACACTCAGGATCTGAACCCCAACAGTCATCAAACTTAAAATAGTTACGTTGAATACGGGGAGGAGAGACTAGGGAAGGAGATGTATCAAGGAGATTGTAGCAATGATCTGATGACGGAACAAAACTCACCAGACATTGATCCATGAGGACAAAGGGCTCGCCAATCAGTAGAAGAGACAAAACGGTCAAGGCACTCACAAATCTGAGAAGAAGATACTGAACCTTTATGCCACATGAACGAACCTCGTACAGGTTGCATATCCCACAAATCATTGCGATATAGGGCATCCCGAAAATCATCCATATCAGTTTGGGAATGGCAGCGTCCACCGGCCTTTTCGGAATGAAGGAGTATTTCATTGAAGTCTCCTCCAACAAGCTATGGAAGAGATGAGTGTGGATGCAGACGGTTAAGCAAAGCCCAAGTCTCACCATGATACGCCGGTCACTACATCAATGTATCTCCCTGTAAAGCAGAAATTGCCAAACACATCATCAATCACAACATCAATATGTTGACCAGAATACGAAAGCAGCTGTACAGAAAGCGCAGAGCGCCAAAACAACAATAACACAGTACAAGAAGAACCACTGAGCACAAACAAACATCCTTCCATGTCCAAGTATTGCTTCAAGAGCTCAACCCAAGGCCGAATTAAATGTGTTTCACAGAGGAACACCATATCAAGATCTTTGCGATCAACAATCTGCTTCAAAGATTGAATTGTCTATGGATTTTCAAGCCCACAACAGTTCCAGTACATGAGTTTCGGCGGGGCTGGTGACCAACCGCCGTCGAAAATGTAGGTGTAGAAGCAGAAATATTGGACATTGAGTTGGAGCATACGAGATCAATCGGGCGCACCCAGCTCACTGAATCCTCTATCGACTGAGACATAAAGGTACCATCCCACATTGAGTAGCTTTATCTACAAGCAGATTTTGATATTCTAATTTTATATTGTCTCCTATTCTACCAGCCCACATTGATGACCAAAGAGTGTGATACTTCACTATCTAACATTTACCTTACTTCTTCAACTTCTTAATTCTCTTCAAATTATAATTATGAGCATAGAGTTTATCAAACAAATAACGCAAACTTAGTGAGCTAAAATATGCAAGCAATAACTCAAATACTTGAGTTGGGACATTAAGTTGATTCTCGATGAAAAAAAAATGAAATGTAAATTGGTATCCGGAAAGAAATATGTTTTCTTTGTTCGTAAATTGTGATGTTTTTTCTTCTGTACTTTTTCTTCCAAAATTTCTTTAAAAAATCATTTTTTTTTCTTGTCTAGGTGGTTATTGAGAGTCGAAAGTACTCTTCTTTCCTTTTTATTTTACTCACATTGCTTTTCTTTTTCTAAAATTCTTCATCCATAATTCATTCGGAAACTCTTCCTCCTTCGTTAGAACTGTTATTCTTTTCATTTTTTTTATTGGAAGCAAGACAATTAACTTCCAACTCTGCTTGTGCGAGCCGATGCTTCTGATCTTAAGCAAGAAGACACCCTATTTTGTATGGTTAATGAAGAACTAGGTTGTTAAACACTATTCTTCCGAAGAGTTTCTTACCATGGATACTTAGTTATTAAGCATGCAAGTTTCATGTTACAGCATTGGAGAAAAAGCTACATACAATGAAGAAATTAAAAACTGACATTTCTTTAAGAAATGAACCAGGAATACAGACTAGCAAGTGTAGACCTGAATCAACAACCAGTAGCACCTGAATCAGTCCACAAACACCAACCCATAAAATTTTTATTATAACAAAATTAAACCACTTGAATGAAACCATGCACCAAACACCGCCAGATCATGAATTCTCTAAGGCAGATCCTCAACAAGTTCATCACATAGAATCAGATTACAACTAACCAGATCAGAAAGCAACTGATTTAATTAATGCAGCAAGTAGCAACTCCAAAAACAACACTATGAATGTTCAAGGAATCTCAAGATTCAAACAAGACTACGAGAAGATCAGTTTCCAGATTCAACAGCATATCTAAACATGATGATATTGAAAAATCGTAACAAATCTAGCACTTAGCAGCCACATTCGCAACCACCTGCATCGCACTTGTTTTCAAGGCATCCATGGCATTTTTCAACACAATCCAAGGGCTTTTGGCATTCAACTTGCTCCGGTTGCAGTATGTCTTCTGCCGCAAAGTTGGCGGCGCAACCACATTCACAATCACCAGCATCACATTTGTTTTCAAGGCATCCATGGCATTTTAGAACACAATCTGACGGCTTTGAGCATTCAACTTGAGCTTCACTTTTTTCGTTCAAACCTAAATCATTTATTTCCATTATTTATATAATCCAAAAAGAACATTATCAAGAAGGATATGAAGCTGAAGAGGTTGAGAGACTTACATGATGCAATAACCAGCAGGGCTAGCAAGAAGAAATTAGCAGCAGCTCTTCCCATTTTGCCTTAATCAGTACGTAGTTGACTATGAGAAGATAGAGTTTTGTATATGCTTTTACCAGCAACTATGGAGTTACTTTTACAAATACTGACAAAAATGCACTGTCAACTCTCATTTACTTCTTTGTTTTTTGGTTGATTTCAGGAGCTATTGGCCTTTACAACTGTGGTTTGGAGCAAAGCCGAAGATGGGAAACACTCTTCAACCTCAACACAGGGGTAAACTATATCAGATACCACCAAACTGTAGGCGTTGTATCATTTATATAACTGAACTTTCAATTTTACCAATTATAGCATTGAACTTTGATTTTTTGATTCAATTATACCACTTGGCCATTAAATCGTTGACAGTCTTATCAAAACGATGTTGAGGTGTCTATGTTGGCTATCGTTAGTCATGTTATCATGTCGTTAACGATTTAACGATTCAATGATATAATTGAAACGAAAATCAAAGTTTTGCGTTATAATTAACAAAAGTGAACGTTCAGTGGTATAAATGATACAATGTCTAAAGTTGGGTGATATCTGATATAGTTTACCCACATTTTAGTCTTTGCACTATTATTTTTCTATAGAAAGAAGAAAACACGCTCCTTTTCTTTATCATCTCATATATCATATTTAACTATCATGAAATTTCTATACGGCTTAATACATGAATTAGTTCTTAAAATACCAGTGCCAGTTAAAAAGTCCATATGATATACATTGGAAGGCTCTACGTGATACTAGGCCGTATTCGGTTTGGTTTGATTTTTAATATAAGATCAATTGAACTATATTATATGTTTTTTTTAAAATAAAATCGATACTGAAACCAAATGATATAAGAATCGACATTTTTAATTCGATTTGGATCAATTTGGTTTAGTTTTGCATTTTTTTTAACTATTCACTATTCCCAATATATAAAAAATTAAGTTTAAATCAATTGTAAACACACGAGTTTTAATTCACAAAAAAATATTACTAGTTTTAGGGGTTTATTTGTTTAAGTTTGTCTAATAAGAAATTCAAATTGAATTTGTCTTAGAACATTATTTTTTTGGGTAAATTGTATCAATGACCACTTAATTATAGTCTATTTTTATTTTGACCACCATTTTTGAATTTTTGTCAATTAAGTAACTCAACTATTTAAATACATTCAATCAAATCACTTGCCGTTAAAATTTAAAGACGTGAAAGTTAAAAAATTTATATAATTACATATTTGATCCTTAATATTTATGAATTCTATTAATTTAGAGATTAAATTTATTAAATTGAATTAAAATTATGATTAAATTGATAGAATGTGTAAATATCAAGGATTAAATGTATAATTATATTAATATTTTTAACAAGCATGTCAGCAGCACTTAAATAGACTAAATTAAGTAGTTTGATTGATAAAATTAAAAAATCAATGGTTAAAATAAAATTAAAGTAAATCCACTCTAATTCAGTAGCTTTCTAGTGTATGTTGGTGAAAGCCAATGAATAGAGAAAATAACTTTAGTTACTGAAAATGCCTTATAATATACGATTTTAACCAACTTTTTTTGGATTTGCGAAAATGACCAACAAATTCACAACGCGAACTTCAATTTCGCAACTTAGTTTCCAAATTCGCAACGCGCATATGTAAATTGCAACGTGAATATGTAAATCGCAACACATAAGTCAAATTCGCAACGCGATTTCCAAATTCCCAACGTGATTTCTGATTTCGCAACTCGATTTTTGAATTCACAACACGAATTTTAATTTCGCAATAGGTTTTATTTTCGCAACACAAATGTTTTGGGTATATAACTACGCAGCAGCATCAACTCATAACCTAAATCCCTAAATCGCAACTCATTCCATCTCCATCTATCACTCTCTCCGGCGATATCCGTTCCTATATCCGGCGACATCCGTTCCTATATCAAACGACATCTTTCCCCATCTCTAATTTTTTTTTACATAATTTTATTTCTATATAATTATTCAATGATTTCTCTCCCAAATTATCAACTATCAACTTAATAAAGGTATGTACTTCTCTAAGTTAGTGATGATAAGTAGTTTATAGCTCATTTGTTTAGTAAATTAATTTACAATTTGTAGAATGAAACCATCTAATGTTGATCATGTTTGGATATATTTGTGTTTTGGAGGGTCATGGGAGAATGTTCATGGTGTTTTACGATATATGCCTTTACCCAGGAATCTTCAACTAAAACTGTCATTAAAAAAGTTAACTTATGAAACTCTAATGTTACGTGTTACAAAGAAATTGAATTTAGAGCCTCTAAGTGGATTTAGGCTATCTTATCAGAGAAAAGGTAAAGTTTATTTGTTAACCAACAATGAAGATGTTGAATGATTCATTGCTTACATTAGTGTTTCGCAAGAATATGATGTTACATTGTATGTTGTTGAACCTAGAAGTAGTGAAGTTGGGTCAGTAGCGGGTAGTAATCAACTAAGTTCTTCAACCCCAGTTTATGGTGCTCACAATGTACAACGTTATTATCAACATCAAAATTTAATGGTTCCACCATAATTTCATCACCAAGAAAATTTTGTTTCACCACATTTCCAATACCAAACACAATATCAAACACAATCTCAAAACCCACAACCTTTTCCTAATCCAAATCCCAATAAACTTTTAGCACCAAATTCTGATTTTCATATTGACCAGTTAGACGTTGATGAGCCAACAGAAAAAATTGTGAGTACTAGTCAGTATTCGAAATTTGATCTTGGTCAATACCCGGACTTTGATCTTGGTCAATACTCGGATTTTGATGATGTTTCAGAAGAAGAAACAGATCTTGTGTGTAATGATTTTGATATTGGTCAATACCCGAATTTTGATGATGAAACAGCCGCTGCCGAGGAAGATGTTGATGATAATGAGAAGGAAGTTACGACTGTGAATGAATATGTTGAACATCCATTTTGTAATTCATATAACCCTAAAGAATAAGAAGAAGAAGTCCCCGAAGAAAAGAAAAAGAAGAAAATGCCACGGGAGTATAACTGTAATATGCCAGAATTACTTCAGATACCGGAAGAAGAGTTGGTA
This sequence comes from Hibiscus syriacus, assembly GCF_006381635.1. NCBI lineage: Eukaryota > Viridiplantae > Streptophyta > Magnoliopsida > Malvales > Malvaceae > Hibiscus > Hibiscus syriacus. The sequence goes on along the minus strand of NW_024063485.1, from coordinate 2,877,768 downwards.
AAGATAGCAGTTGATTGTTACACAAAAGTTATTCGTATCAAGAAAGATGATTGTTTTGATACAAAGGAATACTTGAAGATAGCTTTGTATACGAAATGTGTGGAAGATGGCAATCAACTAAAAGTTAACAAATCAAGCAAAGATCGTTTTGAAACAAGGTGTATGATTGACAAAAACTGTACGTAGCGTATGATTGCAAAGAGGATAAAAGATTGCGAAATGTTTCAAGTTAGGACTTTTATTGATAAACATACATGTTCAAGAACCCAAGTTTTTCCTCACCATAGACAGGCAAACAAAAAAGTATTGGGTGGTTTTCTGGCTGAGTTAATGTTTTTGAATGGCAGGGTATATCGGGGACATGAAATTATGAATGACATGAATGCTCGGTTCAAGATTAGTATCTCATATTCTCAAGCTTGGAGAGCCAAATGTTATGCCTTGGAATTGTTGAGGGTGTCGCCAGAAGCATCGTTTGCCCAACTGCCGACTTATTGTCACAATTTAAAGCTGAAAAAATCCTGGGTCAATAACTCATATCAAAACAGATAGAGATGGACGCTTTGAGTTGCTGTTTATCGCCATTGGTGGTGCGGTTAGTAAATCAATATAATTTTGTTGACTCATTTTTGTTAGTTACACGCATTTCACATTTAAATGATTATATTTCTTGTGTATATTATTTTGTAGATTCGTTCGTTTATTACTTGCATGCGCCCAGTTATTATAGTTGACGGAGCACATTTGAAAGGTCGATACCTTGGAGTAAACTTATTAGCAGTAGCCATGGATGCTAACAATGGGATACTGCCAATAGCTTACGGGGTTGGAAAATCTGAAACCTCAGTTTCATGGACATGGTTTATGGGGCATCTTAGGGATTACATAGGTCCTATTAGCAATCTGACAATCATATCCGATAGGGCAAACTCAATTGACAACGCTGTTAGAAGGTGTTTCTCATATGCTTTTTATGGACTTTGTGGTGTTCATTTGTACAGAAATCTAAAATCAATGTCTGCTGGTATAAAAAATCACAAATAGACATACTGGAAAGTTGTAAAAGCTTATCGGGAAGTGGATTTTAATAAGCATATAAATTGTTTAAGACGTGTTTTGCCTCAATGTGCTCAAACACTAGAAGATGTCGGGTTTGAAAGATGATCAAGATTACATCAACTTGGAGCAAGATATGATTTCATGACGTCTAATAGTACATAATCAATCAACGCTCTAAGTCGTCATTCCCGAAAATTACCCATTACTATGTTAATGGAGTTTTTTTCGAGCCTCTATTCAACAGTGGTACTACAAGAAAAGAAACAATGCAGATATTATTTCTTTAAATTTGTAACTTATCATATTTAATATATATTTTACTAAGTATTATTTATTTAAATTTACAGGAACATTGGAATGTCGTGTTACACCATGGACTGAAAAAAAGATAATGAAACGTGTTGTGAAGTCAACGTCATGGAGAGTTGAACCATGTTTAAACACTTTGTTTGAAGTATTGGATAATAACTTAAATGGGCTTGTCGATCTAAATGCAAAGACATGTAGTTGTATGAAATGGCAAACATCTAATTATCTGTGTGACCATGTTATAAAAGTTGCTCTTCATCTAAACCAAGATGATTCAAGCGCATAAGCTATAGATTGCTACACTACAGAAGTATATCGACAGACTTATGCCGAGATTGTCTACCCTATTCCACATCCTTCTGAGTGGGACATACCAAATGACTTACAAACAGTTTTGCCACCAGTCATGGACAGCAGGCTACCTGGCCGACCAAAAAATCACGATCGTATACCGTGTAAGGGTGAAGAGAAGAGGATATCAATATGTAGTCGGTGCAAGGAAAGTGGTCATACAAGGTTGACCTGTGTATCACCAGTGCCATCACAATCATCTTTTCCTCTACTAAAATATGGATCCTCATCAAAATCCAAAGCTCATATGGTGCCAAGCAAAAGGAAATCAAAATCGCAATCAAAATCAAAATCAAAATCTTAATCACAACCGGCTTCACCTTTTGAGACTTATTAAATTAAGTGATTTTTAAATGCAAACGTTGTATTATGTGTATTTTATGTGTGAATGTATACATTTTCAGTTAGACATGCATTAGTAACTTGAGTTTGAACATTGCTATGATCTGTTCAGTTGTTATCACTTATCAGATTGTTGTCTTTTATCTTTTTCAGTTGTATTTTATGTAGTCAAATATGCAACGTGAAAATCAAATTCGCAATGCAAAAATCGCAATGCGAATTTGACTATCGCAACAATCGAAACGAGAAAATCGCAACGCGAATTTGACTTTCGCATTGCGAAAGTGTACCTTCAACAGGTCTTTTTTTCCTTCAACATAATGCAGATTGAAAATTAAACAACAAATCAATTAAACATTGTTGTGAGTACATTATTTGAACATTGTTATGGGTACATTATTTGGAAAATAATGTTCCGGACTTCGTTAGAAATAACCCTTTTTCATCGGATTAATTTCAGTGTTGTGGGTACATTATTTGAACATTGTTATGTATAAATTTGTTATGTATGTTTTGGTTTGATTATATTGTATGTATATTTTCATTCAGATAGGATGGGCTGTGCATAACAAAACAATATATCTCTTCCATGTGAGTACTTTATTCCCATTATGTAACAAGTGTGACAACCCCATCAACTCAACACTCAGCTTTGAACTCAATCAATATTGTCTTTTAGCTTGATGGTTCATAAAACATGTTACTTGAATAATATGAATCAATTATGCAATTTCCATGTTCAATTTAACACTGCATTTCAAATTCATTTCATATGTAATTGGAGTTTGAATTTAGATTTCAATTTGAGTTTGAATTTAAATTTCAATTTGAGTTTGAATTTCAATATAAATTTCGGCTCCACTATAAGTATTAGCCCGAGCCTTTGTTCCATCCAAACAACAACTTACTCAATGGAATAACTTAGCCAATATACATGTTATCATTGATTATTCCTAATTTCCATTGTTTTTTCCAACTTTAAACGTGGGGGAAATCCTGACCATCGTAATTTTTGGTTAACAAGTAGGAAGATTGGATATCCGAAGAATGCCTTTTGGATACTATCCATTTCAGTCAGCTCACTGAGGTAGGTTAACCCTAAATAGAAACTGACTTAGCCAAACATACTTGATGTAGAAGCAGCTGCAGATTTAAAATCTCAATGGTGATGCATTTGGTTCTCAAACAATTAAAGCGTCAGAAACGTTTCAGACGTATGATCTGGGTGGTATACGGAAAATGCAACAAATGACAACTAAAAATCCCGATAATTGAGGGCTACAACTTGTAATAATAACAAAAATAATTGAAGGGTACACGTGTATAAACTATCGATACTTTGCTAAATTAACAATGTAAACGGTAAAATTCTACCGGTGCAATGGTAATAGGCGTATATGACAAGCGTCTCAACTTGTCATTTACGGCTATTTTCATTATACCGGAGAACTTTTATTTGTTTACATTGTTAATTATACCGGTACTTATGTTTTATGTGTGTATCTTCTATTATTTTAACATTATTATTAAAAGATCTAACGTTTAATTCTCGAGAATTTTTTGATGCATTTTGTTGCATTACCCGTGTACCACCCAAATCATAAGTCCGAAATGCTTCTGATACTTTAAATGTTTGAGAACCAAATGGATCGCCTTCGAGATTTTAAATATGCAGCTGCTTCTACATCAACTATGTTTCTCTCAGACTATTTCGGTTAACGGTTATCCTATCTTCATGAGCTGGATGAAATGGATAATATTCGGAAGGTATTTTTTTCACATAATTTTATTTCTATATAATTTTTCAATGATTTCTCTCCCAAATTATCAACTATCAACTTAATAAATGTATGTTCTTCTCTAAGTTAGTGATGATATGTAGTTTATAGCTCGTTTGTTTAGTAAAATGATTTACAATTTGTAGAATGAAATCATCTAATGTTGATCATGTTTGGATAGATTTGTGTTTTGGAGGGTCATGAGAGAATGTTCATATGGTGTCAAGCAAAAGGAAATCAAAATCTCAATCACAACCGGCTTCACCTTTTGAGACTTATTAACTTAGGTGGTTTTTAAATGCAAACGTTGTATTATTTATATTTTATGTGTAAATGCATACATTTCAGTTAGACATTCATTAGTAACTTGAGTTTGAACATTGCTATGATCTGTTCAGTTGTTATCACTTATCAGATTTTTTGTTGCGATTGTTGCGAAAGTCAAATTTGCGTTGCGAAAGTCAAATTCGAAACGTGAAAATCGCAATGCGAATTTGACTTTCACGTTGCGAATTTGACTTTCGCGTTGCGAAAGTGTACCTTCAACAGGTCTTTTTTGCCTTCAACATAATGCAGATTGAAATTTAAAACAACAAATCAACTTTTACAAATCAATTAAACAAGCAAAAAAAAGAATTATTTACATATCAATTAAACAAATCAACTTTTACAAATCAATTAAACAAGTAAAAAATAATTCTTATTTCCTCATCAATTAAACAAATCAAATTTTACAAATCAACTTTTTACAAATAAATCAATTTCACGCAGACAGTTGTTTATGCACAAATACATCAATTTCACGCAGCTCACTTCAGGATTAACCTGTAGAAACCAAACATTTGCTCAAACAACACTTTATCCACATCTAAAACTAACAAACAACAAATTATTGAATTCTAGGTACTTAACCAAACATTTTCAAACCAACAAAGAGTATATATGTTAACAACACTTGCTCAAACTTACCAATTGTTTATGCATACTTTCAGCACGCGGATGCAGGTAAACAACGTCTCGCATATATCACTCTAGCCATAAAATGCCAAAACCACAAGTCTACTGCACCTCTATCTCTATATATGGGAGGTAGAAACTATTTACTTCTTGTCGTCAAACGTTCCAAGCACATGCATACGAGAGGACCACAATCCCCTCTGACTCCCTACGTTTGTTGTGGTGCGGTCTCGTCTCTGATCATTGTAACTTTGAACTTCTTTGGCTTCTTGTTTCCAGAATTAGTCCAATAATCAATCACATCCAAGTATTTAGCCAAATGAGCGCTCCATCCCTTACAAATAATATCTCTCAAATTAGACAATGATATGTAATTCAACATGTTGTTATATACCATTGTCTTCAGGGATGGGAGATGAAGCTCGACGAGAAGACAATGACAACGTTCCAAAACATAGATAAACACATGCAATCATAAATAATAATTCGATTGTGCACATCAAATTTTTATTTATGAGCACCTTTAAAATATTCAAAAATAAATACTAACCTTATCGACCTCCCACCACGCAGGATAAAGTTTAACTTTTCCATTACCCAACACATATGAAGTGTCTATCTGATCCTTCAAGTGATCTACGTGAAAAGACGTCGGCATAACAGTCCATCGCGTATTTTTTATTTTCTTTAATTTCCTTATTATTAGAAGACATGACACCCATGCATCAATATGATGTTTTATAAAAAAAATACATATATTAGTGAATTTCATAAATTTAAAAAAAATTAATCAAAATGAAATATAAGAAGAATATAAATTTACTCCCCGTCAAAATAGCCATTGTCTTCAACCCCTAATAACACACCCCACCAAGACCGATCAAGAAACAAATGCATATCATCGTCGAGTTTGCATATGTCAGCGTAACACCCCTGGCTCCGCTCATGTAGATAAAAATCAACTGCGGTCTTAGCCCAAAGGGTATTATCCATAATTGTGTCTGATAGTGTTCTCCTCTCCACTTCAGATACCGAAATGGTACTGACCGGTAACTCATACGAAAGCCAACTCTCATCTATCATGTCGGGCACTTGAGGGGTTTTATAAATATGTCGACATATTATGCCATGTGAATCGGGCTCTCGAACGATGACAGAGGCCTCTTGAACGATGATAAGGGCCTCTTGAATGATAAGAGAGGCCTCTTGAACGATGACAGGTGAATCGGGCTTCTTCTTACGGAGTCTTGGCACTATTGGGGTGAACGGAGACGTAATGACACGCACACGACGTCTGATGCGTGAACCCCGTAGTGCAAGAAAAATAGTGTAATAATGCTGAATAAAATCTTGTGTTCATTATCATTGGCAAAAAATAGCTAAATAATACAAAATTTTTGTAGCATATAAACTCTAGGCAATGAACTCTCACAGTGTAAAAGGTTTGGCTTAGGCCATGTAAAGTAATTCCTATAAATAAATGAAGATTTTTCCCACCATTTCTTTTTTAATCAGAAACAGGGATTTCAATTGCATTTTTTTTGTTATTTTACGTTTATTGCGATTAACGGATGCTATTGCAGGTTATCGCAGTCATGCAATATCGGTTTTCGAATGGCATCCCTGATAAAAAACCAGTCTCAGTATGCAACCTGACAGTGGTGCCGAGCTCCGGTTCCCGCCGTGATGTCTTCCATAACTGGGACTCCAGCCTTAACCTCCTAATCTCCATAAGCCCATGCTCAACTGCATGGAGTACAAACAATCAACATACTCTAACCAGGTATCACAGTACATCAAAATTTACCATACCATATATGTAAACTGCTTATGTTACCCTGATCTCGGAGATGGATAGGCATAAGTCCGATCATACTTCATTCTCATGTTTAGATATATATCGAGTGAATCAAATACTTGTTCTCATTCGTCAACACAATAGGTAGATGAAGAAAGGGAGAGGAATAGAGAGCAAGTACCATCGACTGCGTCCTTCGAAGTGGAGGATTGTGAACTGCGGTTGATCCGCGACTTCAGACGTTCGTCTGCAATATCAGGTTCCACACCATGGCTCATTGCCCTCCTCCAGAAATATGTAAGCCAAGCCTACACAACAAATCTATAAGCAATAAAGATTCTTGAAATCATCTCATAGAATGTATACAGCTTATATGACACATATTTTCATTGGTAAATAGTGAAATTGAAACAATTCGACGTACAGACAGCAAGAAATGCATGATGCCTTATCAGTACTGATCTTTTATCGATGCTGTTTTTCGAAAGCCAAACCTTCTTAAACACGAAATTCGATAGCATAAGAGTAGTTGCAGAACAAATGTCATTGCAAAAGTCTAGTTGAAACAACTAACTCGAACAAACAGGACTAATGGCAGAATTATGAGCCCTGCTTACCATGAGCCTTTAAAATTCCTCGACCTCAGTATCATTTCCTCTTGTTATATGTATAAGATTCATCAACTTCAAATTACATGAAATGAACATAATATCCAAGAGATTACTAGTTGCATATTCTTGCAAATAATCACTTTCAAATTACATGCAATGAACATAAGATCCAAGAGAAAACAAGGATTAGCTTGGAGCCATAATGACATAATCATCTTTCTTAGATATTGGAGCCTTAAGATGCAAAAAAATTCTTAGTGAAACATAGTATAAAGGTAACATGGTACCTTCTTAAACCTCACATCTTCATACTCCTCTTGGCTCAATTCAAATGCCTCAAACTGACAATCGGTAGGCATTTTCACCTCCTCGGTTTTATGCATATTCGCGTGTCGCTGTTTAGCCATTTTGAATGCAACGGCATCCTGTACCTTTAAATAAGCCAGTTCCCTTAGACCTTTCTCAAATAAAAGCATGCTCTCAACATTTCTCTCCCCAGAGAGCTCATTAGTCTGTTTCAGGACCTTCTGCCGCTCTTCTAAATTGTTTGTTGTTCGCTACAGAGAGAAGGAAAGAAACAAGGAGACATTTAGTTCTCTCTCCACTGAGAGTGGAAGGAGTATGCATGGATATCAAATGAAATCTTACATGAAATATCCTCCTCTCTGACCCTTTTACCAGCAGCTACTACTATTTCGAAAGGAAGAGGAGCAAATGATGACCAATATTCGTATTTCACGCTGGCTATATCGTCCTGAATGCCTGCAAAACGTGATGTCCTCAAGGAATCTAAGAAGCTCCATGCAAAATGTGAAAGACACCATGACAGATGTCCACATTAAAAAAACTGTGTCAACTTCAACTACTGCCAGGATTACTCAGCCTTTATAACGGATTGCAACATTTTATCGTTTATAGAGACTACATATAAGCAGACCTGTTTATCCAATACAGCGGCATCAACTCAAAAACAATCATTAATTTCATGTATTGAAAGATCAACACTTTACCATGTTCCACACATAAACTCCAATACCGAGCAATATCGAGCAAGCCAGCATCTCTTTAAAACCACCTCTTCCTAAGATGAAAACTGCAGATTATGTAACAATGACATAAAGGAAAATATTGACGGGATGATGTCTACAAGATTAGGAAAAAATCTAACCATCTCTTCCTCGGTCAGCATCATCCTTTGAGTTACTGTTTGCAGTGTTTTGATTTCAAACTCAGTTTTACTGAGCTTCTGTAGGGCAGAATTTGTTTCACCTCTTGCAAGCTAGGTCACAATTTAAGAGACAAAATCATTTTAAGCATGGATTCGTTCCTGTTTTAAAATGTTAAAATTCAAAAGATAAAACCCGAACATAACATCCAATGATACCTCAGCTTCTGCCTGAAGAGCAGGAATCATCTGTACAGTTAAATGTTTAAAAATGATTAAAGCATGACCTCGGTAAATAGTAGCACGTGCAGAGTAGTTTGAGCTAAGGAAATAATAGCACTCATTAAAAGAACAAACCTCTTTCTCCTGCTGGGCTGCTTCCTTACTAAAGAGAGAGAAATAGTAATGAAAAGGAAAAACAAACTACAATATGAAATTGAATACATGTAAGCCATGAAGCTTGCCTGCTTGAAAGATGCGCTTCTAGAGTTGCACCTTCTCCGAGATCAGCAATCTATATCGGAACATGTTATGAATCAATTAAACATATACATTCCTTTTCTGGCCAGAGTTATATAAAGTTCATTTACATATCAGTTGTCTAGTTGCCTCGAAAACTATGAAAAACTCACCTGTTTCTCCAGCAACCGAGCTCTTTCTTCTGCTTCTTCACACCTCTCCTCTGCAAGGTGAAGCTGGGAAGGCAAAAATCATGATGAAGAACAAAAAAAAAGTGTACGATTATTATTATTATTATTATTATTTTATAGAAGTTGGAAGTCTCATTAAAAATTCCCTTCGTATTCTTCCACATACTTAGAAGTATGTTGAAGAACATTGGAAGGAAGAAAAGAGTGCCTCATATTTTATTAAATAGAAGACCAATTACATATGGAAACACCAAACCCTCATACGGGAATAACACCATTACAAACCATAACACCTAAAATTCCTCCATCTTCAAAAAATCCCTAAGGCATAACCCTAATTTAAAAAAAACCTCAAGATGAAAGATTACATATCAAAATAAAAACCAACAATTAAAACCACAAACTACAAAAAACTCCTCTGAAAATCGCTGCCGAACAATAACGATTCAATTTGAGGGACAAGATCTAACGAAATATCGCAATCTTCAGGGACCCAAGAATTAGGTTTGAAGGAAGGGTCAACTTCATACACCAAGGTTTTGAATAAATTATCACCGACCTTCAACTCCAACTTCTCATCAATTCTCCCATGAACATTTGTGAGTATTTGGATTTTAGCCCGATCAAAGGATGATGGAAACTCACAACTGTTGTCAATTGCCATTAACTTGCCCCACTTAGTTGCGATGTTTTTGAAAGTATTCCAATTCCAAGCATGAAAAGGAATACCTTCGCAAACTAACCACACGCGCCGGCACTCCACCACAAGGCTCTCTGACCAAGTTTCCACTCTGGAAAACCATTCTACAAGAGTCTTTAGCTTATCATCCTTCACGCCTCTTAACGAATCAGAGTTTTCAAAAACCATAAGAACTACATTCCCAGTAACTCTCATTAGCGTGAAACCAGCTAGTCCTTTGGCTTGTATTTGGTTAGCATGATTACCAATTTTGATAAAGTTCTTGCACTACCCCACAAGACAGTTACTTAACACTTGAAGTTTATCTTCGTCCACAACACCCTCAACTTCACAGTGTTTAATCCTCGGAGAATCTTCCATCCCAGACTTACTCTGAACAGTCGTCGAGGACTTTCGCCAGTAAGATTGTCAGGGTTTATATTTAGTCAAAGAGACTCTAATTTTGCTGCCGTAAATATGAAGGCCATTCATGTTTAATATCGCTTTCCTTGATTCTTCAATAGCTGCAAAGCGAATGAACCCAAAGCGACCTCCTGTCGAATTCCTTTTGATAGGAATGAAGGCATCAATAACATGACCGTAGGTGCAAAATAAAGATCCGAGTCTCTTCCAATGGCTATTGAAATTTTTCATAGGCAGAAGTGCTAGTTTGGCTAACGAAAAAACATCAGTTTTGGGAAGAAAATGGTGCTGCAACAGCAATATCCAAATGGAAGTACTCATATAGATTATGCCAGTTTTTTTCGAAGATTACTGTTCCAACAACTTCAGAATATTGGCTCAGTGCTTGAAGATGATGGAGAGCCAAATTGATGTGCATAAGTACAATATCAAATTTTAAATAGAACATATCATAAGATCTCATTAGATTCAAAAATAGAAAAAAGTTACTTGATAAAGAAGAAAAAGAGTTACTGAAATCACCTTTTGAAGCAAACTTTCATTTTTATCTTGTAGCATATCAAGTTGCCATGAAATTCGCAACACATTATTTAGAAAAGAAAGAAAGAAAGAACGTAAACCTTTTCCTAAAGGTCTTCATTGTTCTATATCGACTATTTTCCTTTTTTGGGATAGAACACAGACATAAATTTGAAAAATAAGATATGGTGATGTATACACAAGGTTTAAATAATTATTATAAATGAAAAAACTAACAAAAAACCTAATGGATGCAAGAAGGGAACACATATATAGTTTAACAAAGTATTGTACCTCATCTTGTAGAACAGAAGCGGTTGTTTTCGGTACTGCATGAAACATCCCAACTCCCGACTGCTGGCGACCTGGACCTGTGGAACCAGGAGATACAGGTTGTTCTGAAGAACTGTTAAATGCAGATGGTCGGCCAACACTTAAAGCTGCAAAACTTTGAAGAGATGATCGTCCAGCTGAAGGTGACATGGATTGCTCCACAGAGTTTTGGCCACTTGTAGGTTGTGTTTGATCTTGATTGACATGAACTGACTAAAAGCAAATTTGAAGTTAAAAGTAAGAACTACATTAATCAGTTATATAAGCATTAAACAAACAAACAATTTAGACAACTGAGCAAACTTAGTTAATAAACAAATTACCTAGGGAGAAGACGATGGCCTAGTCTTCCGCCGAGCCCAATGGTTGGTTTGTCACTCACTGAACTGTTAGCAAGATCATCCTCATCATTGTCCTCATCACTTGGTTGTGGTCCTCCCTGTTGCACAGGCCTTTGAGCCATAGGTCTGACCTGAGTTTTTTAACGAAAGCCTATATAAGAATTCATTTCCTGGTACCATAAAACTCCAGCATTCAAAACGGTAAGATAGTTTCCTTACTCTCACATCCTAAGTAGTTCTTCTTCTCTCACATTAGCGTTACAAACAAGAAAATAGCTAAAACAGATTCATAACACGAAATCGCAAAATTACCACAGAAGTTTGCTGTATAGTAGTTTGTGCCATCCGCTTCAGAGATAAGATTTTAACCTGCAAAATTACCCACTGTAAGTCAACTGAGAATATTTGTTGGTAGCCTCAATTATACACCCACTGCATTGAAACTCTGTCACCGAGGCTCATTCGAAAAACACATTCTATCTAAATCAGGTAATCACATAGTTACCACAGGAGACAAAGGCCGTGCTGCCCTTCCACCGAGACATTCTTGTCGTGCCACTCACTAAAAGATCATCTTCATCATCCTTAGAATCAGATACTGGTAATGGTGCTCTAGTTTTAGCTAAGCTTTTTTTCTGGATAATACAAGATAAGTCGAGGAAAGAACATACTTAACTGCAATGTAAAACCAGCTACATGATACCATAAACAAATTTCAGACCAGCTACATGTTTGAAAATCATTAGTATGCGTGATAAATTGATAAAAACTGTTATATTAACTTATAAAATGGAAAGTGTTGAACTAAAACAAGAAGTTTGTTCATCTCACTAGACAAACGCATGCTGCTGGTCTTAGATAAAATCAACTTCATATCAGATGATTACCGCAGGAGAGTTTGACATCCTTAACCTTGAAGGGGCACCTATGCTTGTTGTGTTACTGACTGGGGCATCCTCATCATTGTCATTGTCTGATGGTTGTTGTTACGTTACCGGTGATGGTCGCCTTTGAGGCATATTTTTGGTCTGCATTTCAAAATGCAAGTCCAGGTACGAACATATATACTTGCAATGTTAGAACTCTAGCGTATGCAAACCATGAACAAATTTAGCTTAGAGCAACAAAAGAGATTCAGAACTAAATAATTTGACTGTGATTACCATAGCCAAAGGGGACCTCCCACGCAGTTGTCTTCCACCAGCAAGCCTTATACTTGGCCTGCACTAACTATAAGATCATCCTCACCATTGTCCTCATCAGCTTGTTGTTGTGTTGCCTGTGGAGCTCGCCTTCTAGTCTGGATGTTACAAGTGAATAAAACCCAGCTGGTAAGAAGTACCCTATAGGTTTGTATCAATATTTAAGGTATGGTATCGATACCGAAGGATGTTATGTGGACTTAGGGTATTATAGGGAAATCGCTAGAGATAATTTGATGATAATGTGAGTAGTTAACGAAGTGAAGATTAATGATGTGTGATTAATATTAGAATGAATAATGAAACATGTGTGTTGAGCGTAAGTACATAACATTCCATCAGAATTATGTCTTTGTTTGACATTCAGGTAACGACTAGGATACTCAAATTACCTACGAATCGACGATCGTCAAATACGTTGATGGATTATCCAGATATCCTAAGAATCATACTGAGGCACTGAAAATATGCTAGTCAAATGTTGAACTAATGCTCTTATCACCTAGATTCATCCGTATGCTCTATAAGAGTAAATTGATCGGGTGTATTTTCAAAATGTCAAGCACTAACATAGGCTTATAGTAGTTATTGAATACTAGTTGAACACTTCATCATCGATACTATGAAACTTAACATATACTCGTATGGGATATATCAATGTAACAATATATTACCATAGGAGAGGGAGAAAGTGTCGGTGTAGGTCTTGCACCACCGAATCCAAAGCTTCCCGTGCTACTAACGCTACTCTGATCAAGCTGCTCATAATCATCACCATCACCTTCGGCATCGTTCTGCTGATTCGACATAACGGCGGCCAGCCTCTGCGCCGCTGCTTTTGTTTGCGCTTTCCTAGGGTTCCCCGCGCCTCCATAGCTTGATCCCGACCGTGTGTGGCGCTGCAGTGGGGAGGCCGATCTCAAAGGTGATGATGGCGTCCCGGGAATCGCTGATGCTATTTGTCTTCTCTCATTTTGAAACCTCCTCTTATCCATAGTCACTGCAATAAAAAAAAGTTGAAAAAAAAGAAGGAAAGAAAATCAATCAATTTCAAAAGAGAAAAAAAAAAGAACTTAAATCTTACGAGGATAATAAAAAAGATTCTGGATTCCAGCAAATGGTAAGAATAAACGAGCATTTTTCTGTGACGCAAAACTGAAAATAACGAGAGACTGTGATTGGTGTAGAACAGTTTACGGTGAAACATTTAAAAGTGAAAACTGGTAAACCAAAAGGATCCGATGGTTAAGGCGGGAGAGCGGCAGGTTTTAACGCTCAAACTCCGGTTCTTCCTTTTGGAATTGAAATATTTTCTCCTTCGTATTTTATTTTCCTAAACTATATTCGATGTGTTCTTTTTATAAAGAACAAGAATTTAATAGCATGGATGGGATGTTCACCAAAAAAAATGTTATATTAGTTTTTGTAACATGAATGATGAACCGAAAATTCTTTTATTAAAAGAAATTATATTTACAAAAATTCTATTATAAATAGTTAATGCCTCGTGTTCAATTTTTAAAATGAACTTTTATTATTCTTTTATTTGAAAATTATATGAAAATACAAAAAAAATATTGTATAATAATATCAATTATCTTTCTTAATCATTTTATATATAAAATAATAAAAATTTATCATGTACATATGTTTGTTTGAGTAAAGTATCGTTTTTCACATTTGTTGCTAAACTACATATATTTTTAACATAAAGAAGAAGAAAAAACATTCCTTAGCAGAAGCATTATTATCAGAGGCCTGGTGTTATTATGGATTCAAGCCACTATATCTATAGTGTTGAAGAATGAAGGTCTTTGATGTGATTGTTATGAGTTGTCAAGTAGGGTGAAAGTTGAAGAATGATGTGCATTGCATTGCATGAATTTGTTAAGAGTCTGTTAAGAGTTTGTTATAAGGTTGCTTGCAAAGTTGGTAAAAGAGGTGGTTTGAGTCGTTTGTTCAGCCTTGTATATAAGCACCCCTTGTATGACTTTAAATGCAACTTTTTCATTCTAATAAAAATGAATCTGGAATTTTTTTCTCTTCATTTCTTTGTTATGAGTGTTTACATAATAGTTGTTTGACTATTTTAACATGGTATCTTTCGCCATATCCTGGAGGTTTTCTTTTCACTACGTGGTTCTTATCTGCTACAGGTTTTGATTGAGTGCATGAGCAAGATGCATCAGATCAGGTGTGTTGCTTCTGGTTTGTTTTTGTGTTTGTTCTGGTAAGAGTCATGGCTGATCCGCATGTTGTCTCTCCGATGAATTCCCTTGGTTATTTACTTTGGAAGCATCAAGTGTCTATTATTCTTGATGGTTATGGTTTAATGAAATATATTTCATGATAGTGTTCTGAGTGAGTGGATTACAAATGAGTCTGGTCAAGTTGAGGAGAATTCACCCTTTGTCATGTATAGACATCAAGATAAATTGCTAGCGTCTTGGTTATTGACAACGGATAGTGTGGATGTTTTACCTCATCTTACAAGGCTTATGTCTTCACTTACTATTTGGAATGCGATAGCACGATTGTTTGGAACTAGATCTAGGGCTAAAATTTATTCACTTAGACATAATTTGCACTCTCAAAGAAAGGTTGGATCGTTTGTAAGTGAGTATTTAGCAAAGGTAAAGTCTATATTTGATATGTTAAATGCAGCTAGTTGTGTTGTTACTGAGCAGGAGCAGGTTAGTGTTGTGCTTGTTGGGTTATCCATTGAGTTTGAGTCCATTATTGCTATTGCATCTTGTGAAGCTTTATCATTAGATGTGCTTACTGAGATGTTTCTTGATTGTGAAGCTCGACAAAAAGTTTTTCTTAGTGATGGTATTTCATCTAATATGGCAGTTCGTTCAAACGATACTCGTGTTAGTGATGTGCCTGTGAAGATTTCCACTAAAGGAGATATGCCTGAGAAACAGTCTTCTCATATGAGAGGGAAACAAGGTAATGGTTATCATGGGCGAGGTCGAGGAAGATTAAATGGCTCAAATCGACCTCAATGTCAGTTGTGTGGTAAGTTTGGTCACATTGTTCAAAAGTGTTATCATCGGTTTGATAGAGAATTTACTGGAATCACTATTGGTGAGGGTCTGAATAGTGATGCTTAGAAGAGATCATCGAGTTCAAACGCTGATAGTCACTCGTCTTTTGCTAGAGTACAAGCTTACACCCATTTTGCAGCTCTTTCTTATTCCACTTATCAAGCTGGTTAGGTATATCCACCTTCTCCGTATCTTGGAGTTTCAGGGATGTCAGCTCTATTTTATCATGGGTTTCCTTATTCATCATTTGTATCTTTGATTGTTGATACTCGTTTTAGTTCATCCACTCTAAATGTGCCATCAGCAACATTTGTTTCTGCCTTACCTAGTGCTTCTTCAAGTGTGTCAACTCAATCTACTGCTGCTAATGCTCTTTGGTATCCATATACTGGTGCCACTCATCATGTTTCAAATGATCTTTCAGTTTTTTGACTCAGGTACTGCCTATACAGGTAATAATACCCTTCTCGTGGGTAATGATAAGGGTGCTTCGATCACTCATATTGGTCAAGGTTGGTTACAATATAGTTTCAAGCCTTTGATCTTGCAAAATATACTTCATGTTCCTGATATTAAGAAGAAGTTGTTGTCTGTCTCTCAGTTTACACGTGATAATAATGTGTTTCTTGAGTTTCACCCATTTGAATGTTTTGTGAATGATGCTCAAACTCGGACCATTCTGTTGCAAGGGAAACTCATGGATGAAGGGTTGTACCAGTTTCTTCTGTAACCCCCTCAGACCGATGCAGATATCCCGATCCGATCTGGAGTGTCACATTAGGGTCACCGGAGTGACCCACTGTAAATATAACAGAAAATTTAAAACTTAAATAAAAACATGTAACTCATAAAATGATTTACCAGTATGAAGAAATAAACCAGATTTTCATACTCAAATATAAAACAAAATACAATTACATGCCCCCTAATCACATGTACCATACTCTGCAAATAACGCCGGAAGAGCTCCCTTACTGAAATCGATAGATGCACTGGTACAATTCTTTTAACCTGCAATGGTGAATAATAGAGTGAGCTTCGGAAAGCTCAGTAATACAGAACTACCAGATGATGCTACATGACATGCAGATAAATGAGAAGCCATAATTTCCTTATTGAATCAACGTATACTAATTGCAGAATAAAATGGGGTTTTATTAGTAGTTCATCGAGTAGAAGCCATGAATCTCAGTTCATAAGAAGCATTCATAGTTTAACATTTTCAGGAGATCGAATAGGATGTCTAGTGTGTTCCAAGAGTAAAATAAAATCATAATAGGTACATTTATCAAATGAAAGTTCAGTAAATCTCATAAAATCATAATGAAGTTTAACCTTTGAAACTCATAGTTTAAACCAATCTCTTGTACACCATTCGCAGTTCCCAGAACTGCGTCCATAGGGCTTACCTTAAGCACACGACAAAAAGGAAGCCAACCTAAGGATAGGCTTTGGGGCATGTATCCTTAAGTCCATAAGTCCATAGTGATTACCCTAAGTACACAGTAAAGGGAGCCAACCTAATGGAGCATCTTGGGGCCTGTGAGCATACCCCAAGAGTCACATTAGGTCCGTAAGGTTTACCAGCTTGATCAGAGCTATACTCTGTAATTCAATCCATCCAAAATCAGTATTTCAAAATACAATTTATGAAGTACGCATAATTTCCATAAATCTGTAATCATCGTTATCATATATCAATGAAAACCAATAATCATATATTAGTCATAGTCCATAAACCATCACCGGTAAGTCGATGTATCAATAAATAGTAAATCATATATTTCAATGTACAATATTTCAAAATAGATAAAATAATTAAATAGTACTTAGGGAACACACTAGAGGATCCATGTATTTTTCAGAGGCATTTTGTAGTCATCAGTATGGATAACATGAACTTGTGCAATTTGTTCGAATTCCAGGAATAAGATCTCATTGAAGAGAATTGATTTCTAACCGATCTAATCAGACATTTTAGATTGCTACTTTAGAATTCCACTAAGTTTCCATGTGCATCAGGAAAACGTTCAGGAACCTTTATACATAATAATTCTAAATTCAGATTTACTGCGAGTGATTCCATTACCCAAACAATCAGGGGTATTCAGGAATATACTTTGAATTCATAGGATTTCAGCCCAATTGAATCAAATGAGGTATTCAGAATCTTTTCCTTCTGCGTTACTTGCGTTTTCAAACATGACTGAAGTGATTTTAGATGAAAATATAGAATCGAATATTCAAGTCATTTACAATCTATGACTATCGATCGTATTATCAAACAACTCGAGTTACGCAACTCCCAAACTGATGCATGTCAACAAGTAAATTCATTATCATTCTAGTGTATTCACTCTTTAATACCATAATGCAGATCCATAGATCATCCCCATAATTATCGTTGAATAGATCTTCCAACGGTCTTTATTCCATTTCCACGTTTCAACGATATTAGGAAATATGGGCGCACTTGATTCATGGTTCATAACCCATAAGGACAATTCATCATGTAATTTCAACAGTGTTTCCAAAGTAATCCAATCACCTAATTAATCCTCGGTCATTGAGGTTACTTAGTTCGTTTAGTAAGCAAGTTTATCCCGGTTACTTTAGAGTTTTCCAGAATAATTCAGACGTTTCTGAATTTCAAATACATGTTGTACTTCCTTTCAGTTCAATTTAGTCATATAATAAAGTCATTCTGGTATTTGTGATTGATTTGTCACACAAATACCCACTTATTAGTACTGTATACGCTCTAGAGTTTAGCTGAGCCAAGTACTTCAAGATCATCGATCCAAATTTGAGAAGACGAACAAACATTCAAGTGGTACCTATATCATTCAGGTAATGATATAACACTAGCGTTGGTTGATCACTTAAGCTGCGTTCCATAACTTTTACTGGTAGCACAGCATCCATGTTTATTTGGATTTCTTAATTAATCCAAGACATTTACTTATTCTAGGTCATAAGGGTATTTTGGTCATTTTGATGCTCAGTTTTATTCCATTCATTTCAAATCTTGAGGATAACTATTCATTCCTGAACTTGGTGATATTCTTGAGTCATTTCCATTACAAGGGTATTTTGGTCATTTTACATATCCCACATATTTTAATCAGTTCTTTCTGTCCGATCTTATTATTTAATTCAGACTTATCATCTATTCTATATGAACAATTCTGACAGAAGAGCACCCTCGATAATTTATTCTTCAAGTATTTACTTATAACTCAAAGATTTCGAGTTAAATACCTTCTCAGATGTTACTAACAAATTATCAAAAATTTTCCATATAAAAAATAGTATCTCAACAAGTAAATCAGTAATTTATTGAGTTAAAAATGAATCCTCAAAGTACTTTCTCATTCAGGCTCAACTCGGACTATTTTTACCTCTCAAGGGCATTTTCGTAATTTCTTAACCATATAATTTTGATATTAACTCTTAACGAAAATAATTATAATTTAGAGATCCTATGGCTAATTGTTTTCCCGAACATTCTCTGATCTTGAAATGATTCCTTAACAGACTTCTAGATTCTTGCCCAAAACCTTCTTGGGGTTAAAAACCGGTTATCCGTATTTCCTAAGCAAAACTAGTATTTCTTATGCACATCAATAATTTTTACCGGATCAAGGCATCTTTTCAGAGTTATTAACCAACTTCCAGGATAATTCTTGTCATCCTACAACATAAGGGTATTTTCGTAATTTTATCCTACCAGAGTATTCTCATAATTTCCCATCCAAGTACCTTTAACATTTAACCTTTGATGATATAAAATATAAGTTACAAATCCATGGCTGATTTCTTTATCACTAATCACAAACTTGTAATTTAATTCTAACAATTCCTCAATCTCTTATATTAGTCATTCGATCCGTATTCAGTTACAGAATTTTTACCACATTCATATCGAGTGAATAAATTATTCAAGTCCACAAAAGTGACCAACATTATCTTATTCATGCATTTAGCAATATTAACATGTTCCATAAAGCATAAAGAGGTAGTAAAGTATTACCTCGATTTTCCGTGCCATACTGGTCGACCATTTAAATTCCATTCGAACGTCCTCGGTCTTTGATTCAACTTCTAATATTTTCCTCTCAATCCAGACCATCAAAATTACTAACCCGTATCCAAATAATTTTCCTCGCTACAAAGATAGCTTATTAGAATTGAAATAATAATTTGGAAACTCAATTAGTATAATAGAATACTTGTGCGGTTACTATAATAATTAATCACTAAAATTAGGGATTGAACCGAATTAATTTGCATTATTGAGCCATAAACTAAAACTAAAAGTATGAGACAAAGCCAAGTTCTTACCAAGCACTCATGATGAAATTTTCAACTATATTTTCTTTTTAAAACACCACCCACGTGATATTCCTTTGGAAATCATAACTCCATTTGGCAAATAATTGGTGTGTGGGGCATTGCCACATAACCCACGTGATTTTCTCCTTCATCTTTATCAGATTCGAAGGCTCAGACATTGGACTTTCCTTTGCTCAAGTGATTGCATCGTCCATCTATTTTCTCACTTCCTTCATATATATCATAAATCTAGATTCGTTTTTCTTTCCGATCAATTTCACCGCCTCGTTAATCATCTTGAAATGACCAGAACCATCTTGAGCAACAATTACATTTGGTGTATTCTTGGATTCCTGCAACAGTCTCTTTTCAGTGGAATGAATCCAAGCTGAAAACTCTGACGATATAAACCCAAGCAACCTACGGTGAATTGGAATATTGAAATCAGTCAACAAACTGTTGCTGGCAAATCCACTTGAGTTCTGCATGGTGGCTGTGAGTTCTTGGACAAGTGTGGCGTTGAAATGCTTTGTAGTGTTCAGTTCCTCCAAGGTGTATAAGCATGTTTCTTGATCAGTTATCGCTGTTCTTAGCTGAGTCTTCAAGTCATTGATCTTGGAATCCGACAATATCGACTCTTCATCCCCGACTTCCAAGGAAGTTGTCGAGTCATAGAGTCAATCCAACGCGTCATTAAACATGGATTTGCATATATCTAAAGCATGTTTCACCTGGGCATAATCTGTTTCAGATTATAACTTCTTGGGATATTGAGACAACTTAGCTCGTCGAGGATGATGAGATGCCTTCGTGTCTTTTACTTGAAAGCTCGCTCTTCGGCCTCGTCTACTTTACCATAGCCCTTGAAAGACTTGATTGAATCCATGGCTGATTTTTTTTTCTTCTTCCAATTTCTCTAATTAAAAGCAAGTCATCCCAAAAATATCTTTAAAACATGTGGTTCTCCATTTTCCATATTATACAAATAATAATAATTGCAGTGGTTGAACAACTCTTCCCACTTTTCGTTTTTCATTTTCCATATTTTAAACTTAAGAAATCTATCCCTATATTGGGGTGTGATAATTCTCCCCTCCTTAAAAGAATTTCGTCCTCGAAATTCATTCATGTCACAGAATTACAAAAATAAAACATCCATCAGTTCTCTCATATCTTTAAGTAGCTTTTACAAAAGTACGGATCCTCCACTAATCCTTAACCAGCTGAGCATACATTCTTATCAGAACTCTCCCTCATTTCAATAAAATAATAAGAATCCATTTATCCTTGTGAAATTAATTTCAGCCTTGGTTATTAGAATAGGTTCTTAGATGAGTAGCATATCCCAATTTCATTTCTGGGGTCGGGTCAAAATTTCTCATATGAATAACTCTCACATGGCTCGTAAGGTACTGTACAGAGTTTAGAAATATATTATTTGTATTCCTTTTTGCAAAGTAGAGCCTTAACGGATAAAAACTTCGGTTTGCTCGTTACAGATAGGGACTCAACCTTGGAGTTCAGGCTCAGAGAAGTACGATTCTAGTCTAGGGACATATACTGATCAGACATCTTTTGAAATTCAACCAGCCGGTCTATCTTGAAAATTTTTGACTCAAACCATAGCTCTGATACCACTAAATGTAACCCCCTCTGACCGATGCGGATATCCCGATCTGATCTGAAGTGTCACATTAGGGTCACCGGAGCGACCCACTGTAAATATAGCAGAAAATTTAAAACTTAAATAAAAACATGTAACTCATAAAATGATTTACCAGTATGTATAAATAAACCAAATTTTCAGACTCAAATATAAAACAAAATACAATTACATTACCCCTAATCACATGTACCATACTCTGCAAATAACGCCGGAAGAGCTCCCTTACTGAAATCGATAGATGCACTGGTACAATTGTTTTAACCTACAATGGTGAGTAATAGAGTGAGCTTCGGAAAGCTTAGTAATACAGAACTACCAGATGATGCTACATGACATGCAGATAAATGGGAAGCCATAATTTCCTTATTGAATCAAATGTATACCAATTGCAGAATAAACTGGGGTTCCATTAGTAGTTCATCGAGTAAAAGCCATGAATCTCAGTTCATAAGAAGCATTCATAGTTTAACATTTTCAGGAGATCGAATAGGATGTCTAGTGGTTCCAAGAGTACAATAAAATCATAATAGGTACATTTATCAAATGAAAGTTCAATAAATGTCATAAAATCATAATGAAGTTTAACCTTTGAAACTCATAGTTTAAACCATTCTCTTGTACACCATCCGCAGTTCCCAGAACTGCGTCCATAGGGCTTACCTTAAGCACATGGCAAAAAGGAAGCTAACCTAAGGATAGGCTTTGGGGAATGTATCCTTAAGTCCATAAGTCCATAGGGATTACCCTAAGCACACAGTAAAGGGAGCCAACCTAATGGAGCATTTTAGGGCCTGTGAGCCTACCCAATAGTCACATTAGGTCCGTAAGGTTTACCAACTTGATCAGAGCTATACTCTATAATTCAATCCATCCAAAATCAGTATTTCAAAATACAATTTATGAAGTACGCATAATTTCCATAAATCCGTAATCATCGTTATCATATATCAATGAAAACCAATAATCATATATTAGTCATAGTCCATAAAACATCACCGGTAAGTCGGTGTATCAATAAATAGTAAATCATAGATTTCAATGTACCATATTTCAAAATAGATAAAATAATTAAATAGTACTTAGGGAACACACTAGAGGATCCATGTATTTTTCAGAGGCATTTTGTAGTCATCAATATGGATAACATGAACTTGTGCAATTTGTTCGGATTCCAGGAATAAGATCTCATTGAAGAGAATTGATTTCTAACCGATCTAATCAGACATTTCAGATTGATACTTTAGAATTCCACTAAGTTTCCATGTGCATCAGGAAAACGTTCAGGAACCTTTATACATAATAATTCTAAATTCAGATTTACTGCGAGTGATTCCATTACCCAAATAATCAGGGGTATTCAGGAATATACTTTGAATTCATAGGATTTCAGCCCAATTGAATCAAATGAGGTATTCAGAATCTTTTCCTTTTACGTTACTTGCGTTTTCAAACATGACTGAAGTGATTTTAGATGAAAATATAGAATCGAAGATTCAAGTTATTTACAATCTATGACTATCGATCGTATTATCAAACAACTCGAGTTACGCAACTCCCAAACTGATGCATGTCAATAAGTAAATTCATTATCATTCTAGTGTATTCACTCTTTAATACCATAATGCAGATCTATAGATCATCCTCATAATCATCGCTGAATAGATCTTCCAACGGTCTTTATTTCATTTCCACGTTTCAACGATATCAGGAAATACGGACGCACTTTATTCATGGTTCATAATCCATAAGGACAATTCATCATGTAATTTCAATAGTGTTTCCAAAGTAATCCAATCACCTAATTAATCCTCGGTCATTGAGGTTACTTAGTTCGTTTAGTAAGCAAGTCTATCCCAGTTACTTTAGAGTTTTCCAGAATAATTCAGACGTTTCTGAATTTCAAATACATGTTGTACTTCCTTTCAGTTCAATTTAATCATATAATAAAGTCATTCTAGTATTTGGGATTGATTTGTCACACGAATACCCACTTATTAGTACTGTATACGCTCTAGAGTTTAGCTGAGCCAAGTACTTCAAGAATTATCATCGATCCAAATTTGAGAAGACGAACTTACATTCAAGTGGTACCTATATCATTCAGGTAATGATATAGCACTAGCGTTGGTTGATCACTTAAGCTGTGTTCCATAACTTTTACGGGTAGTACATCATCCATGTTTATTTAGATTTCTTAATTAATCCAAGACATTTACTTATTCTAGGTCATAAGGGTATTTTGGTCATTTTGATGCTTAATTTTATTCCATTCATTTCAAAGCTTGAGGATATCTATTCATTCTTGAACTTGGTGATATTCTTGAGTCATTTCCATTACAAGGGTATTTTGGTCATTTTACATATCCCACATATTTTAATCAGTTCTTTCCGTCCGATCTTATTATTTAATTCAGACTTATCATCTATTCTATTCTATACGAACAATTCTGACAGAAGAGCACCCTCGATAATTTATTCTTCAGGTATTTACTTATAACTCGAAGATTTCGAGTTAAATACCTTCTCAGATGTTACTAACAAATTATCAAAAATTTTCCATATAAAAAATAGGATCTCAACAAGTAAATCAGTAATCTATTGAGTTAAAAATGAATCCTCAAAATACTTTCTCATTCAGGCTCAACTCGGACTATTTTTACCTCTCAAGGGCATTTTCGTAATTTCTTAACCATATAATTTTGATATTAACTCTTAACGAAAATAATTATAATTTAGAGATCCTATGGCTAATTGTTTTCCCGAACATTCTTTGATCTTGAAATGATTCCTTAACAGACTTCTAGATTTTTGCCCAAAACCTTTTTGGGGTTAAAAACTGGTTATCCGCATTTCCTAAGCAAAACTAGTATTTCTTATGCACATCAATAATTTTTACCGGATCAATACATCTTTTCAGAGTTATTAACCAACTTCCAGGACAATTCTTGTCATCCTACAACATAAGGGTATTTTCGTAATTTTACCCTACCAGAGTATTCTTATAATTTCTCATCCAAGTACCTTTAACATTTAACCTTTGATGATATAAAATATAAGTTACAAATCCATGGCTGATTTCTTTATCACTAATCACAAACTTGTAATTTAATTCTAACAATTCCTCAATCTCTTATATTAGTCATTCGATCCGTATTCAGTTGCAGAATTTTTACCATATTCATATCGAGTGAATAAATTATTCAAGTCCATAAAAGTGACCAACATTATCTTATTCATGCATTTACCAATATCAACATGTTCCATAAAGCATAAAGAGGTAGTAAAGTATTACCTCGATTTTCCGTGCCATACTGGTCGACCATTTAAATTCCATTCGAACGTCCTCGGTCTTTGATTCAACTTCTAATATTTTCCTCTCAATCCAGACCATCAAAATTACTAACTCGTATCTAAATAATTTTCCTCGCCATAAAGATAGCTTATTAGAATTGAAATAATAATTTGGAAACTTAATTAGTATAATAGAATACTTGTGCGGTTACTATAATAATTAATCACTAAAATTAGGGACTGAACCGAATTAATTTGAATTATTGAGCCATAAACTAAAACTAAAGGAAAGTATGAGACAAAGCCAAGTTCTTACCAAGCACTCATGATGAAATTTTCCACTATATTTTCTTTTTAAAACACCACCCACGTGATATTTCTTTGGAAATCATAACTCCATTTGGCAAATAATTGGTGTGTGGGGCATTGCCACATAACCCACGTGATTTTCTCCTTCATCTTTATCAGATTTGAAGGCTCAGACATTGGACTTTCCTTTGCTCAAGTGATTGCATCGTCCATCTATTTTCTCACTTTCTTCATATATATCACAAATCTAGATTCGTTTCACCGCCTCGGTAATCATCTTGAAATGACCGGAACCATCTTGAGCAACAATTACATTTGGTGTATTCTTGGATTCCTGCAACAGTCTCTTTTCAGTGGAATAAGTCCAAGCTGGAAACTCTGACGATACAAACCCAAGCAACCTACGGTGAATTGGAATATTGAAATCAGTCAACAAACTGTTGCTGGCAAATCCACTTGAGTTCTGCATGGTGGCTGTGAGTTCTTGGACAAGTGTGGCGTTGAAATGCTTTGTAGTGTTCAGTTCCTCCAAGGTGTATAAGCATGTTTCTTGATCAGTTATCGTTGTGCTTAGTTGAGTCTTCAAGTCATTGATCTTGGAATCCGACAATATCGACTCTTCATCCCCGACTTCCAAGGAAGTTGTCGAGTCATAGAGTCGATCCAACGCGTCATTAAACATGGATTTGCATATATCTAAAGCATGTTTCACCTGGGCATAATCTGTTTCAGCTTGTAACTTCTTGGGATATTGAGACAACTTAGCAAGCTCGTCGAGGATGATGAGACGCCTTCGTGTCTTTTGCTTGAAAGCTCACTCTTCGGCCTCGTCTACTTTACCATAGCCCTTAAAAGACTTGATTGAATCCATGGCTGATTTTTTTTTTCTTCTTCCAATTTCTCTAATTAAAAGCAAGTCATCCCAAAAATATCTTTAAAACATGTGGTTCTCCATTTTCCATATTATAAAAATAATAATAATTGCAGTGGTTGCACAACTCTTCCCACTTGTCGTTTTTCATTTTCCATATTTTAAACTTAAGAAATCTAACCCTATATTGGGGTGTGACATCTTCCTTGTGTTGAAAAGGAACCTCGATGTCTTGTGAATAATGTGTCAAAATCGCAAGTTGTTTTGGATATGTGGCATAGACATTTAGGTCATTCTTCTGTTAAGAATGTGAAGGATGTTATGAAGTCATGTAATTTATTTTCTGATGCCAATAATGTCTCAAGTTTGTACTGCTTGTTTGCAAGGCAAAGCTCATAAGCTACCATTTTGTAATTTATTGACTGAATATACAACTCCTTTCCAATTAGTTGTCTCAGATGTATGGGGACCATCACCTTTTACTTCTTCTGATGGTTATGTGTATTATGTGTCCTTTACTGACGTGTTTAGCAAACATACTTGGCTATATTTACTTAAGCGTAAATCTGAAGTGGGACAATGTTTTGTTAATTTTTATAAAATGGTTGAAGTTCAGTTTGGACATAAAATCAAGGTTGTGCAAAATGATGGTAGCGGTGAATATCAACCACTTCATGTGTGGTTTCTTATTCATGGGATTCAACATCGAATTTTATGTTCAAATACATCATAGCAGAATGGAAAGGTTGAGTGAAAACACATGCATGTGGTTGAAATGGGACTGAATTTATTGGCTCAAGAAAATTTGCCTCTGAAATTTTGGAGCCATGCTTTTACAACAACTATTTATTTGATAAATCGATTACCAACTGATGTTCTAGCTGGTAAGTCTCCTTTTGAGATACTTTATCAAACATCACCTGATTATTCTGGTTTGAGGGTGTTTGGTTGTGCTTGCTTTTCGTTTCTAAGGCATTTTAATATGCACAAGCTGGAGTTTTGATCTCGACAATGTGTGTTTCTTAGGTATAACTCATCTCATAAGGGTTATAAATGCTTGGATGAGAATGGTCGAATATTTGTATCTCGTCATGTAATTTTTGATGAGACAATGTTTCCCTATAATGTTTGCAAGGTTGTTGATAAGCATGGTAATGCTCATGGAGTTTCCAAGGGAGTGTTGCATGTGATTGTTGTTTCACAAGATCGGTCTCAAGTTGACAGAGGTGATAATGTTGAGCATTTGACTTTAGTTCAAGGTGCTTGTAATGCTAATGAACAGGTAGTTTTACCTAACCCTAATGTTGTAACTGATCAAGGGCTGACTACTACTGGCATTAATGAGTTGACTAATGATGTAAATGAAGTTTTCATGAAAGAGGAGGAAATGTGATTGCATTGGACAGAGTGCCTATTGTATCCAAAGAGAATGAGGTGGTTTTGACTAGAGTCGACAGAGAGTCTTGTTCACGTGAGGTCATGCTTAAGCTAGTTGCTTCAATGGACAATGTACCTGTTTCCAATGATACAAATATTAATGTTCATTTTATGATTACCAGAAGTAAACTAGGGATTTGGAAACCAAAAATATTCCAGGTTATGAGTTATGATCGAGAGCCTCGCAATATAAATGAGGCTGTAATGTATCCTCTTTGGAAGGTTGTTGTGTAAGCAAAATATGATGCATTGGTTCAAAACAATTCCTGGTCATTTGTTCCTCTTACTGCTAATAGGCGAGTACTTGCTTGCAAGTGGCTGTTTAAGGTGAAGAGAAATGTTGATGGCTCCGTAGCGAGGTATAAGCTCGTCTTGTAGCAAAGTGGTTTATTTAGCAACCTGGTGTTGATTTTCATGAAGTTTATAGTCCTGTAGTTAAGCCTTCCACAATACGAGTTATTCTTTCGTTTGCTTTGACTCGTGGTTGGAAGTTACGACAAGTTGATATTAATATCGCTTTTTTAAATGGGATTCTTACTAAGGAAATGTACATGATTCAGCATCCAAGTTACGAGAAAGGTAATTGTAACATTGTTTGTAAACTTCACAAGGCCATTTATTGGCTTAAACAAGCTCATAGAGCTTGATTTGAGCGACTCTGCATGTATTTAGAGTATGAGGGTTTTGTTTTAGCAAAATCTGATTCATCTCTTTATGTTTACAAGTCATCTACTAGTGTTATATATTTGTTGGTGTATGTTGACGATATTATTCTCACTGGAAATAAACCTGATGAAGTACAACTTGTTATTAACAAGTTGAACAAACAGTTTTCATTGAAGGATCTTGGATCTTTGAGCTATTTTTGGGGGTTGAGGTTTGTTATGAGGCAGGTAATATTATGTTGAGTCAACGGAAATATATTGGTTATTTGTTACAGCGCAGTGGCTTTGCTGGTGCCAAGAGTCTTCTTACGCCCAAGGTGTCAAGTTGTAAGTTGTTAGTTAAGGATATATCTAGTTTTGAAGATGTTTCTTGCTACATAAGTATAGTTGGTGCATTGCAATATGTTGTCATTACTCGCCCTGATGTGGCATTTGCAGTCAATCGAGTGTGTCAGTTCATGCAGGCTCCACTTGATACTCATTTTCAAGCTGTGGAGTGAATTCTACGTTATCTTCAGGGCAC
This sequence comes from Hibiscus syriacus, assembly GCF_006381635.1. Classification (NCBI taxonomy): domain Eukaryota; kingdom Viridiplantae; phylum Streptophyta; class Magnoliopsida; order Malvales; family Malvaceae; genus Hibiscus; species Hibiscus syriacus. The sequence continues at coordinate 2,849,104 of NW_024063485.1, read as the reverse complement.
TATTGATTTTGGTTTACGTTTCTCACCTTCCTCAAGATTGACGTTAACTGGTTTTGCTGATGCCAACGGGGGGTCGGATGTGGATAATCGGCGCTCTACTTTTGGTTATTGCATTTACTTTTCTGGGAACTTAGTTTCATGGAGTTCTCGAAAACAACAAGTTGTAGTCAGATCTACTGCTGAGGTTGAATATCCTAGTGTTGCATGTGCTGCGGCTGATATGGTATGGCTTCAGTCCTTACTACTGAATTGCATGTTGTTCTACATGGTACACCTGCATTATGGTGTGACAATTCGAGTGATGTTGTTGTATGTGTTTAACCCGGTCCTTCATTCTAAATTCAAACATGTGGAACTTGATTTGTTCTTTGTTAGAGAGATGGTTGCTGCTGGAAAATTGTATGTTCATGAGGTTCCAATAGTTGAGCAGGTTACTGATATTCTAACTAAACCATTGTCTGCTCCTTTATTCCTAAAGCATAGACAACGACTGTTGATTGTTCAACTCAAAGATAAGTTGTTGTTTCATGAGTTGAACAGTAAAAATATAGTTTAAAAAGTTGACGAATGATAAAGGCATTGACAAGTTGTTAATAGGGTGAATGTTGAAGAATAAAGGTTTTGATGTGTTTGTTATGAGTTGTCAAGTAGGGTGAATGTTAAAGAATGTTGTGCAATGCATTGCATGAATTTGTTTTATAGGGTTGCTCGCAAAGTTGGTAAAAGAGGTGGTTAGAGTCGTTTGTTCAGACTTGTATATAAGCACCCCTTGTATGACTTTAAATGCAACTTTTTCATTCTAATAAAAATGAATCTAAAATTTTCTTCTCTTCTTTTCTTTGTTATGAGTGTTTACATAATAGTTGTTTGGCTATCTTAACATATAGGGTGTATGCATTAAAGCTACAATAATAATATGGCGAGTCACGTGTGTTTTGACATAATAATTAACAAGTAAATGATAATTATTTAATTAAATAAAAACTGTTAATATTTTCCAAAAAATAATAATAATGCTGAATCGGCTACATTGCTTGTACCATCACTGTAACATCCATTTGAATAATGTTGGGATTTGTAGTGGAAAACGGGGAAGAAGAAAACTGAACAAAAAAGCTCAAAAGAAGAAATAAAAAAGGACAAATGCATAGTTCAGTAAAAGGAAAAAAACTGGAATTACAACCTATCTGGTCCAGATAGCACGAAAACGTTTCAATTCAACCACGAAAGTTCTGCTTCAGAGCCCTTAAGATTCAACATTTCTGGAAAACATTTTTGTTCACCTGTGCATTATTATACAGCGATAAACTCCATTTTCATTCAAGCAACTAAGCATCCGACAACACGAACGAGCTACGGAAATAATAATGTTCATTCACCTTGGCAAGAAGATGGCAGTTGGATTCCCAGGAGATGGAGGATTCTGCCTTAAGAGGGATGCAAGAGAACCGGCTTTAATGTTGGCATCAGGATCAGCGAATGACAGTACTTCTACCTCTTCAAGGCCGAGTTGTCTTTTGATCAAGTGCAAGTTCTCTCTTAGGACCTCGATCTCTCCAAAGGGAAGCTTCAAATCCAGGGCCTGGACACCGATTTTAATAGCCTCGTCCTTCTTAAACCTCAAGAATGGCATACATAGTTTCTGGGTTCTTCTAAAGTCCGCCGCCTGGCCAACGGTGCTCTCCTGTAACGCTTTCATTATTTCACCTTCTGATGCAAAAGTATTGGTGTGACTGTCGAATTTGCTTTAGAGCCCAAAATCTGCTTATTGAGCAGCTTTCTCATCAACACGATGGAATCCTGCAAATACTTATTGGCACTCTTGAGTTTTAGATCTGGAGAATCTGCCGTTGGCCAACCTGCTTTTACCACGAAGCTGTCTTTTTTCAGAAGCTCTCTCCAAACGAACTCAGAATAGTGAGGGCAGAATGGAGTGATAAGTCTGGTCTGCACATCCATAAAACGCCATACAAGGTCACGGTTCATGCCCCCATTGCCACAAGAGAACCTATACTCGTCCCTCGCGGTTTGGAGATCGTAAAAGCCGGTTTTGAGAGCCTCTCGAAACATGTAATCTTGATAATTCTTCTCAGTCATTTTGATGGCGATGTTTATCTCGTTTTCAAACACTCGATCAGCATAGGTAGATGGCGGCCCCGTACTCAATGATGATTCTGCAGCTAGAATCTCTTCCATCCATGCAATCTCTTTAGTAAGCCGTAAGATTGCAGTATTGGCTGTCTCGAATACAAAGTTTGCATCATCTACACCATCCCCTGCATCAGCTAGAGAGAATCTTGTTGCATCAGCAGAGAATTCCTCAATGGCCTGGCGCAATGTCCTGAAATTTCCAGTAGACTTGGACATCTTCTCCGAATTGAGCATAATATGTCCGTTGCACCTGAATCCACGAGGCCAGTGATCCTTGGACATGATTGCTGTGTGGTTGTAAATACAAAATGTCAAGTGGTTCTGGATAAGGTCTTTTCCGGACACTCTAAGATCGAATGGGTACCAGTATTCAAATTCCTGCTTCATCTTATTAAGAACAGAGGATGCTATATCTGAAGATTTGGGATAAGGACCACCACAGAAGAGAAATTCCCAGACGTCATCAGTCATATGGGCAGGTTTAACCAGAACAGCACTTTTTCCATACATGTCCCCATTTTGTAAGAGATGAGCACCTGTGTAATAAGCCATGTAAATGGTTGAGTCAGATAATGACTCGACAAGGAATTCCTCATCCCAGGGAATGCGAGTCCCGAGACCAAAGGATCGCGAGCAAGCCCATTGGTTCAGCCATCCTAAAGTATGTTCGAAGCCATGCCGTGTCTCATCAGAGTACAGATTCATGTTAGATAAGCACTCCTCGGACAATTTTTTCCATTCTGGTTCACCATATGTGATATACCACTGATCGGTTAGAGCCACAACACACTCATCGCCAGACCTTGACATGACCTTCTTCTCAGGCTCACTATAAATTATTGCTTGGCCCGTCTCAATCAGTTTGGTCCTTATCAGTGGCTTAGCTTCCTGCACTTTTCTTCCAGCATACTCTCCAACAGTCATGATTCCCTCGGTAAAACCTCTCAAGTATACCAGCCTCTTTGCCTCGGCAAGCTTGTCTTTCTCGTTCTGACTTTTAATTTTAAGATCCAGACAAACTTTTTCAGCAGCTCTGTCACCAAATTCAGGAATGTCAATAATGGGTACAATCTCAAAGGGCACCCACTCGTCTTTCACCCCAAACTTTGCCCGAAAAGCAGGTTTTGCTTTCAGATCATGTAAGGCCATATAATCATCAGGGGCATCACTAGGAACACTAGTGACAATTCCGGTACCCTTGTCTGTTAGAATAGTCAGCATCGGAAGAGCATATATGATCTCATTAAATGAGAGCGGAGACCTCACAGGAAGACCAATTAGATCATATCCAGTCAACTCAACCAAGCAAGTAGGCTTGTCGGGAACACAGGAGAGCTTCTGATAAGCAAGGTTGAGTGCTGCTCTCTCGGTCAGAATAAACACCTCGGTGTCATTGATTTCAAAGGCTCCATATTTCCCATCAGGCAACACCCAGCAGTTTGTTTGCCCATACATGGTCTCGGGCCTCAATGTCGCAGCAGCCAAAAACACTTTTTTCCCTTCCAAAACACCCATTTTGGCCGGAAAAGGTGGCACCACCTCCATCTTAATAATGGTATACTCTTGAGGTTGAACTCCTTCACCAGTTGCCCTATCGTGATCGGCACAAGGCTGGCCATCCAAGGGAGAATATATAGTATACCTCATATCTTTAACGATCTTACCCATCGATTTCAACTTCCTCATCTGCCACTTAACAAAGGAATCAAAAAACGGATTCATATCCGTAGTCACAAACGATCTTCTCCAATCACAACCTAGGCCAAATGCCTTAAGGTCTTCAACAGCCAATGGCGGAAAGAATTTAAGCCATTCATATGGGTTCTGAAACTTCGATATGTCACTATCCGAAAGTCCAAAACTCCTCATAATTTCCCACTGAAACATCTGTCCACTCGACTTAGACGCCGCTTTCGACTTTTTCCCTTTAAACTTATCAGGCACCACATTGGCACCTTTATTTGAGTCAGATTCTTCTTTCGAAATAGGTTCCTCTTCAACAACCTCGTGAGGAAAAACGGGTGGATCACCGAATATTTGGATTTCTCTAGCGAGTTTATCGGCAGAAGCCTTGATGGGCATACCAGTGCAGTGAAACGCGAATGGCAACAACACATTCGCGCCTCTTAATCTATGGTAAGCAGCAGCGAACTCGAGTTTCGAAAGAGAAAAGGCATGACCCAGATGTAAAAAACCATTCATATAGGGAAAAGGAAAGTTCCCGAAGAATTTTTCACCTGGTTGAGGTGGTTTCTCGCCGGGCTCTGCCTTGAAAACATCCTTCTCATCCCACCAAACTCTAACCTTTGACTCGATTTCAAGCAGTTTGTCTCTCCTTGCGAAGCTCTTGGCTCCCTCTGTCGCCATCACGTGAAACTGATGGAATCTATCGAAAACCCAAAACAAAATTCAATTCACAGAAAACGAAACAAGCAATAAAATAAAAAGGAAAATTTGAAAAAGGGAAGTACCTGAGGTTACTGATGAATACGGCGTTGAGCCTACGAGCAGGCTCTGTAGATCGAATAATCTTTGCTGGATAGCGGCGGAAAACAGAGAACTGGATGGAGATGATGGAGGATAAAGAGAAACAACGGAGACTGCGTTGAATCTCAACTTCAGTTACATACAAACAATGGCTCGTTCCCCATTTCGTTTGTATTTTACAGGTTTTTAGGGTTTAAAAGTGAAAAAGGGCCAGACCCATCATTTTTAACAGATCAAAACACTCATTGTGCAATGGCCCAATTTCTGCAAAAAGATAAATACTTCTTCCAACAGATAAATCAAAGCCCCGTTAGGTTCGGCAATTAGTTTGTCATCGTATAAATTCATCAAACAAAAAGATGGATTGGGTTTTCGTTTTTTGCTGCAGCGTCTGCTTCCACTGCCCACCAGGTAAGTTCCATTTTAGTTTTCCTTGTATCCTATTTCTTGTTTTACTGCTTCAATCTAGTGAGGAAATTACTTGTTCTTTAATGTAGGAGGCAATACACAGACAATTTCCTAACCTTGCCATCTCCCTAATATTAAACATTCAATTTAAGCCTTTAAGTTCTAAAGCTCCGAATCCATTTCATGGTTTAGTGGTAGAAGATAATATTGTTTTTCTTATAGATTTTAAGTTCGAACAAATATGAAAAATGACACTTTATTAATAAAAATTTAACAAATAATATTTTATAGTATTTAAATAATCAAGAAAAAAATACAAAGAAAGTATTTAAACTATATAGAATTTGAAATTTTCAAGACCATACGCCAGCATCCCTCGATCCATCTATACTAATTGTTGGAAGTACGAAGGAGAAAAGCCAGGGCGACATAACCTAATCTTAAGGAAACAATATAGGAATCTGGAGTTCAGTGAAAACAAGACAGGAAGACATAGGAAAACACTAAAGCGCAGAGATTCAGCACCCAACTTTTGCATTAGATGGTTTCATAGTTTTTTTCTGTATCATTGGAAAGGCAGTTTAAGTTCTTGTCTGTATCTTTCAGTTCTTGTTGTTTGGCGAATCCTGAACGAAACAAGGTCGACATAAATTATACCATAAATGTAATTGCGGACAATTGGCAAAGCTGGAAACTAATTGTATAAAATAAGTATTGGTTGCAGGTAGGATAGTTTTGTATTATTGTTTTCTGCTCATTTTTGTTGACTCATATTTACGTCAGTTTATATAAGAAAATTGACAGAGCCGGCCATTGGATTCTCATCACCATTGACAATTGGCAAAGCCGGCATGTTTTTTTATGGTGAATTTAGCTATTGAAATTGACAATCAAGAGCCTTAAATTGTCACTGAATGCAACAAAATTGAAGTATTACAACTGGTTTTTCTTTGATTTCAAAATTAGTAAGGTGGTTGGAGAAATTACATTGGAAGATGAGTTTGTTTGATAATGACTGCAGTTTGGCCTACAAAAATGTCCTTACTGCTTTTTTCTCTGCTTTTTATTCGATGGTTAGTGACACGAAGACAATGGAAGACTAAAGTCTTCGGCTTTGGACAAGTCAAATGCAAAACTCCAAATGGGAAGAAGACTGGTAGCAGTGCTATAAAGAAGAGTGATTTGCACTTCAAACTAGTGCATTTAAGGCTCTCAACAGCCACAACCACCAAGCTTAAAGAGATAAGCAATTGAAATGAGGATTTGTGAAGGAAAGAAGTCAATGTTCCATGTCTTTGTTCATCCCATCTCGAAATTTGCCATCATAATCTGCCTGGCATTGATTTTTCCACCACCAACCTTGTCCCTGAAATCTGCAGTCAATGTTTGGCCCAAACCAAGGTTGGTTTCATGGCCGAAACCACTTGCCAGATTCCTTTCTGCAAACTTCACCATGGATTCTCCTTACCATCAGCACCTGACGCCAGCCGTCAACCGCTACCTCAGCCTCGTCCGGACCGAGCACTACCATCCCCTTATCACCCCTTCTGTCAAAGTTTCGGCCTCGGCCGCTCCGTTGCAAACTCTTTCCATCAAGATAACCGATCTCGCTGCACCCCTCCAACACGGAGCCAACGAGACCTACTCCCTCTCCATTTCTGAAGCAGGTGGAACGGCCTATTTGACAGCCGAAACGGCATGGGGTGCAATACGGGGTTTAGAGACGTTTTCGCAGTTGGTATGGGGCGATCCTCCAGCTATACCCGTCAGGTTGTATATTTGGGATGCTCCCTTGTTTGCACACAGGGGAGTCATTTTGGATACTTCAAGGAATTATTATGGGGTGGAAGACATACTAAGGACTATTGAGGCAATGAGTGCTAACAAACTTAATGTATTCCATTGGCATATTACTGATTCCCATTCTTTTCCTCTAATGGTTCCTTCGGAGCCGGAGCTCGCCGCCAAGGGATCCTATGGTCCGGACATGATATATTCTCCCTCGGATGTTGCTAAGATTGTTCAGTTTGGCTTGGAACATGGGGTCAGGGTCCTACCAGAAATTGATTCACCAGGTAAGCTTTTTATTAAAGTAACTTTTCACCACTGAAAACAACTATGGCATCAACTAGATGATGAATTTCATTTTACCTCGGAATTGCAGGGCATACAGGATCATGGGCAGAAGCCTATCCGGAAATAGTTGCCTGTGCATACATGTTCTGGTTGCCGGGAAGTGATTGGGCTGACCGTCTTGCGGCCGAGCCAGGAACTGGTCATCTAAATCCCTTGAACCAGAAAACCTACAAAGTTATCGAGAACGTAATCCGCGATGTGTCCAATATGTTCCCCGAAACTTTCTACCATGGTGGTGCTGATGAGATAACTCCTGGATGCTGGAAAGCCGATCCTACCATTCAATCTTTCCTTTCAAATGGTGGAACACTAAGCCAGGTCCTAGAAAAATTTATCAACTCAACGTTGCCTTACATTATATCCCTCAATCGTACCGTGGTCTATTGGGAGGATGTTCTATTAGATGATATTGTGAAAGTAGACTCCTCATTTCTTCCAAAGGAGCACACCATTTTACAAACATGGAACAATGGCCCAAGCAACACCAAAAAGATAGTTGAAGCCGGATACCGGACAATTGTATCGTCTTCGGAGTTCTATTATTTAGACTGTGGCCACGGAGGTTTTCTAGGGAATGATAGTCGGTATGATTCACAAGCAACAGGAGACAAAGAAGGTGCTTCTTGGTGTGATCCATTTAAAGCATGGCAAACCATTTATAACTATGACATTACTCTTGGTTTGAGTGAAGATGAAGCTAAATTGGTACTCGGTGGAGAGGTGGCATTGTGGTCAGAACAAGCTGATCCTACGGTTTTGGATGGTAGGTTATGGCCGAGAACTTCGGCAATGGCGGAGACATTGTGGTCGGGGAACTGCGATGAGGCCGGGAGAAAGAGGTCCGGCGAGGCAACCGATAGGAAGCTAAATTGGTACTCGGTGGAGAGGTGGCATTGTGGTCAGAACAAGCTGATCCTACGGTTTTGGATGGTAGGTTATGGCCGAGAACTTCGGCAATGGCGGAGACATTGTGGTCGGGGAACTGCGATGAGGCCGGGAGAAAGAGGTCCGGCGAGGCAACCGATAGGTTGAACGAGTGGAGGTATAGGATGGTAAGTAGAGGGGTGAAAGGCTGAACCAATTCAACCACTGTGGTGCATTAGGAATCCGGGGATGTGTAACGCAGTCCAGTCAACTTGATTTTCATACAAGTGGAAAGAGAAAATGATTCTGTAGTTCACTGGATTTTTACATTTAGAACCCCTCTTTCAGTTTTCACCTTGTATTTGATGTTTCAAATTGTCTATGTTATGGCTTATGTTATCCACATCTTTTTCTCTTTAAAATGCTCTTGTAGTCTTCTGCGGGTAAATTACACATTTAGTACCTAATTACTTTTATTCTGTTTTGATACCAAATTTTATTTTTTTAAAATATTTTTAATGTTTAGTTTAAGTTTTATTTTGGTACCCATCGTTAAAAACTTAATGGTAATATTGATCTGTCACTATAAGGTATTATCATGTCATCATTGAAAAAACTCACGTTAGTAATTCTGTTAATTTTTTAACAGCGAAGTACTAAATTTAAATTTAAACTATATATATTCAGTATGATTTTGAAAAAAAATGAAATTTAGGTACTAAAACAAAATAAAAGTAAAAATTTAAATACTAAATGTGTAGTTTACCTTTTTCTGATACACCACAAAACTTAGGTGAAATTGAAGTGCTGGTAAGTTTACTCGTCTATTTGGGAATTCTTTAAAAATATGGGGCTTTGGGTTGTAATTAACTTATAATTTTTGGGGTTTGAATACCCAAAATTTGCATTCACGGTTACTATTTGGTATTTTAGGAAAAAAAAATGGGCACCTTAATTGGTTCTCTCTCTCTATTATCTCTCTCTCAACAAAACGTTGTTGGTTTTTCTTCGATTTGCTGCTAACCGAGAGGAGGTGTTTGGCACCTCCGGTACCATTGCGTTCATCTCATCGATCCCGTTCATCCGGTGTCCTTGGATTTCCGTTCACCATCGCCGTTTGCAATCTGTAAAGTTTTGAATGTTCGGGTTTCGCAAAAAATCCCATCTCCATTGATCTTTTTCGCAAACTGACCTCGATAAGTGAATCCTCGTAGTTGGAATTATTTTTCTGCAAATTTTTTGTATTTTTTTGGCCACCGTAAAGTCCCCCACGCGCCAACGTGCGCGCATGAGATTCATCCGACAGTTTGGACCGACTGAACTTGTCCCCCTTTCGATTGAACTGGCTGAGCCGATCACGGACCCATTAGACTGACCCATTGAACCATTGACCTGACTTGTTTGACCGACACATTGACCCGACCCGTTTGACCGACCTGTTAACCGTTAACTTTGACTGTTGACATTTTTCAAAACCATATATCTTTATGTTTTTCGACGTCCTGAGTTCATTTTCGTAGTTTGTTAGGACAAATTCTGACCTGAAAACCCTGTTTTGCATCGTTTATTGCTTAAAGTCATGATTTAATTAAGTAAATTGTGGGATTTTGGACTCACTTTTTTATATTGATTTCTGAAGATGATTACGCTTTTCAGCATCATTCACTAGTTGACCCTAACCATTCTCGCTCAGCTCAGTTCGATTCTACTCATTTATCTCGAGATACACATAAGTATTATTTAGTGACTTTATAATCTTTTATCATTTAGAATTATGGACTTTGTGTTCATAGACTAGTACCGTTTTAGGTTCCCATTCCGTAGGACCTAGTACTACTAACGTGAGAAATGTAAGGCCTGACCGATATGCATTTTTCTCTTATAGGTATTTCCCCTTGACCTATTCGATATATTTAACGTGTTATGATATATGTTGTTATCTGTAAACATTTTTTTGATATGATAATAGTATATATATATATATATATATTTATATATTTATACGCGACATATCTAACTTCTAAATACTATGACATCATCATTAATTTACATGTTCATGCATTTATGATATCTACATGGGATATTCTATGGATGGCATAATCCTCGTCCTAATTCTGCATGAGATTTATTCCCCGTCCTGATTCTGCATGTGATTTATTTCCCATCCTGATTCTACATGGGCTTAGTCCCCGTCCTAATTCTGCATGGGACCTCGTTCCCCATTCTAACATTTGTATGTGATAAACGACCCCTTCTAACATCTGAATGGGATAAATTATCTGTTCTGACATCTGCATAAAATTATATCTCCGTCCTGATTCTGTTTGGGATCCTCATATGAGGGCTAAATTCCCATTTTGATTTTAGTATTCAGTTTTTTATATCTCATTGTAAGGTAATGTGCATATTCTGTTGATTCATAACGAAAAGTAAGATTGTGAATTTCTTTTGGGATATTATGCTGGTAAAATATCTAAATTTTAATATTAATTGTTTATTATTTTACACTTGAAATTTTTCTGTGTTTCAGTATTATCTGATTAAATTTTAAAGGACACATTAAGCCTTTTAGCTCACTCTGTTTATATCTTTCTTTTTCATATTATCCAGATGTTGGGATTTAACGGAAGCTCGAATTGACAAACGAAACGGTTTGCAAAGAGGAGTCGGAATGGTTTTTGTGTTTAGGGAGTAAAGAGATTGAAAGATAGAGAATTGTACTGCGATTTATAATGGTTCGACTTCTCAACCAAGTCTACATCCACTACCTTAGCTCCTTACCAAGGATTTTCCAACAAATTCACTAATTTGTTCTTTCTTTTTAAGGATAAAGAGATAACCTTTACAACTCCCTAGTTTTTCAATGGCTAAACTAGAACATTTCCCTAACTTTTTCACGGGCTTAGCTAGAACATTTCCCCTTTACAAAAGGATAAAAGAAGTAAATAAATAAACCTATCAAAGGTAGGTGTTTACAAGAATTAAGCTCACTGGAACAATATTTACAAGAGATAATGAAAATAAGAATGAAAAATCTTTTCTTGTGTTTGAATGATTGGATAGTTGAGCTCATACTTCTTCAAGTGTTCTCAACTTGTATTGCTAGGAATGAGTTTGAAGTCGTATATAGCCGTTGGAGATTTTTTGGAGCTGTTGGGGATTCATTTTCTGCAAAATAAAACTGCCTATAACAAGGTGTATAGGTACACTATCAAGGTGTATCCGGTATCCCTTCATAAAATTTGAATTTTATGACCGTTAGGCTGAAATGACTATAGCAGTGTATCGATACACTATAGCAGTACCGATACACATTTTACATTCGATGTTTTTTTGAGCATCGGGTACTGTTCATTACTGTTACTATTTATACAGTGCTGATACTATTTATATTGTTCACACAGTATCGATATTATTTATACAGTATCGGTATTATTTATACAGTATACTACTATTCATAAAATATTTTTATGCTCAATTCTAAATTAAATGGACTTTGAATTATTTTTATAAACTTTGAAAACTTTGAATAAATTCAATTCAAGTTCAAAAACATTTTGCCATAAATCGTTATATCAAAGCATAGATCAACACTAGATATATGACCTGTTTGGCTATCGAAAATATGGTTCCGATTATACACTGTATGCGATTTAATATTTACTTTTCAAACTTTTCAAAATGTGGCATGAGTTTATTTCTTATTTTATATTCGATAAACATTTTTCATAACGACTTATTAAAATTTTTTGTTCGTGGATCGTATATGTGATCAACATGGTCACCTTGATTCAGTTGTAACTCCTAGGTTGGGTTTAGAATGTTACATTTAATGGTATCATAGCCTAGGTTTAAACTCTCAGACTGTGCAGACTGCTATAATTATGAAAATTTGTTTAAAACAAATTTGCAAAAAGTTTTTTAGAAAAGTATGAAAAATAATTTTTGAAAAAATCATGCCACAAGATTTTCAAGTATTTTTCTGAAATTATCGAAACTCCGATGCTATTCTGGAAAGTTACTACTTATATATAATGATAGTTTAATACTTAAAATATATAGTCGTGAGCCTGGTTTGGATGTCTGATGTCGTCTAGACACATTAATTGGCTATTTCGGATGTAAGGTCTGAACTCTTGCAATTAAGTCAAATAACGACACATGTTCTTGATTTTCTTTTAACACTCTTCAGTCCTCCTCGGTTAAACTTTATTAACAATTATAATTTTTTTTCTTTATTTACTCTTGAAAATAATGTGTTAATATCTGGTTTTCAACATTATGTTCAGTTTTATATGGAAAACTCTGACTGAAATCTCTAGACATGTTATAAAATATTTCCTTAGAGGTAACTCGTAGAACTTTTATATATGGCGTATGACTAAATATTCTTCTAAGTTCTTCTCGATTGTGAGTTTTGATAAAATTCCAGTTCTGTTCGACAATATAAGAATATAAATGGATCCCTGTAATAGTGCTAACCTGTTCGAGTTCTTTCTCTATCACATTGTGGTTTCCTATGTACAAAAATGTTTTTTAGCAATATTTTGTTCAAGTTTTTATTCTACCAAAAATTTGTGTAAAGTTGACATTCCATAATGGAATATTATTTTGATATGAACAATTTTGAATTCCTTCAAATCCTCTATAGATTAATTTCGATAACTACTAATAGCTTCCTCATTTGGTTAATAATCGTTCTAATTCAAATTGACTTGGGGAAAGTGTTTCGACACTATCATTCCTCTTTCTCGGGAATTATTAATTATGTATGTGATATTCATTGTCCTAAAATATGAGTATAGGTTATGAAGTATTTTGAATGAGACTGGATATAAGAATTTCCCTTGTATTGTTTATATTCTGAAAATCGAAAGGATGTAACATCTGTATTACTCTATTTCAGACTATCTCTAGGAGAAAAAGTTAATTTCGGGAATTACTCTGAAAGTATGAAAACTAGAATTCCATTCTGCCTAGTTTATTTCAACCATACAGACTTCAAAATGGATTTGTGAACGAGTAACTATAGACTTTCTCAGTAGATTGCCTTTGACTTTATCAAAGTTAGATTCAGTCTTTGTTTTATCGATCATCTCAACAAGTCTGTTTATTTTATTTTAGTTCGAACCGGTTACATTTCTGGTAATTAATTGCGTTGTTTACTTTTGAGATTGTTCACTTTGGCGAGTTTTCCTTGTCTATAGTGACTGACCGAGATCTGGGATTTATGCCACTATTGAGCCTTGTAGCTCACTCTGTTTCTGTCTTTCTTTTTCAGATTATCCAGATATAGGACTACTTTGACTATCGGAAGTATGGTCTTAATTATATACTCTATGCGGTTTAATATTTACTTTTCTGGCTTCTTAAAATGTGGCATGAGTTTATTTCTGATTTTATATTCGGTAAACATTTTCAGAACGACTTATTAAAAGTTTTCGTTCGTGGACCGTATATGTGATCAACATGGTCACCCTGATTCAGTTGTAACTCCTAGGCTGGGTCTAGGGGTTACAATCCAAGGAACCTATATTTCCTTGAAGAAGTTAATAACACCTGTTTGAAGCATCAGAGTTGCAATCTCAACCAGCAAAATAGTAGGGCAATATTAGGACATACATCAACAAATTAAGTAGAAAATAAAAGAAAAATGAAATGCATCTGCACTGCGCTCTAGTAAATTGTATCCATAAAGTGGTCGAAAATTCCTATAGATATAACTGTGAAGGATGCTAGGGTACCAACAACCCCAAACAGAATGATGTTGATGAAGTTATGGAAAAATTGATTCTTTTTCACTTGAAATTTAGCGGACAAAGCATATATCAGAAGGGTTTTCAGAAAGTAAATAATTAACTAAATCCAGTCAAACCTTAGTATCATAAAAGAGACAGGAACAAATAAAGTTTTATATTGGACAAATATTGCATATCTATCTAATTTACCTTTTATAAGCTATAATAAACCATTTCCTTGTTTTTCATTAACAATATAAATGAAAATCAAGGGGAACAGACATACCCAGCATTGAATATGATTGGAGGCAGAAGATAAATAAAGAACAGATCTCAAGCAATCAAGACTTAGCTGAATTGTCCATGAATGATAAATTCAGGCTATAGATATCAGGAGAGAAACTCACAATGATAAGGGCAGTGATTGACTTGTTCATCCGTCGTTTCTCTTCTGAAAGATGGCTAATCATACTGCAAGCGCAAAGAAGTGCAACGATTATGTTTATAGAGACCACATACACATGATCTGAAGTAGATAGTGTTAAATTAAAATCCATAATTACGGGCAGTACACATATGTATAATGTATAATGCTATCATAAAGTATGATACAGAATTAAGTGACTAATTATGTTACATATGTCATATGTATTAAAGTGTCATAAAATTAAAGTGTAGATACCATAAGTTGTATTTATAATTTGCTGAGGGGCATAATTATAAATATTTAATAGATTGACATAGTATTCATTCTATATAAAGAGGTAGTGGTCCCCAAAAAATATGTTAACTTGTATTACTCTTAACCTGCCTAAGAGTTTTTACCGCATTAGCAAACTTATTTTCTTGAAAGATCACAACCAAAGAAGTATTCAATGATTTTTACCTATTAATTAATTTAGTACTCTTCTGCATGTAGTATTTTGTTCTTGATGATTTAATATGATAAATATTGAATTTTGGTTTCATATTTATTATAATTTGGCTATAAGAGATAATGTCTGCCGCTTAGTAAAGATAGCAGCTAACTACGGTGCCACCATATTGATTTCTTTCTTTTATCAAAATTTATTAGACAAGCAATGGCTTATAGCAATGGCTTATAACTGAAAGAGGTATAGTCCAAAGCTTCAAATTTAAGTTCTCCTTCAACAATTATATCCTAAAAAATTTCTATGTTTCGGAACTGTCCATTTCAAGAACTTTTGAATTTTCAATCCTTAAGCACTCTGCATTACAATAGGCAAAGAGTTATAAATAGGATATAATTCCAAATATATATATAAAAATTTTCATTCTTTATTTTATGTTGGTTAGTGTAGTTAATTATGTATGTATTCAACTGTTTAGAAACCGAAACAAGTGTACTTTGTGGTTAAAAAATTGTTGTTATGCATTCCGGGTTCGAGCATCATATATGTAAGAATATTTGAACATTCAGTGTTAAATGGTTAAGAATCTTTGAATAGATATTACATTGTATTCACCTCGTACTAATAAAAAAATATTTAGTGTTAAGAAAGTGAAAGAATAGAGTAAATTCAATAATAATATGGATTGTAGTAGTCTGCTTTTTTATTCAATGTATATAGCTTTATACACATCAGTAGCAGTAATCAACTCATAACAGTCTGAAGGTTGGTATATCAAACTAACTACACACACCGAGTCATCAGCTAACAAACTACAAGGCTTCTAGTTTTGTAGAATATATTCAACACGTTCCCTGCTCTTCCACTTCTCATCATCGTGTATTGGAAGCACTCCCAGATTCTCTCGAAACATCGCAAAATAATATTTGGTTAAAGCCTTGAATAAACTGTATGCATCTTCAATTTGTTTGCTGTCACCTTTTCACGTAGAAAGTGTACATCTGACTCAACATGCTTGGTCTTCGAATGATACACAAGATTAGCAGTCATGGCTATTGCACCTGAATTATCGCTTCAGACAACTGGTGTAGCATTCAACTTCACTCCCATATCGATCAGCAGCGCATCCAACCAAGAAACTTCTAATGCCATATCTGCTAAGCTTCTGTATTCTGTTTCAATAATAGACGTTAAGACAGTCTTTTGTTTCCTTAAATTCCACAAGACTAGGCTGTCACCAAAATAAACACAGTTTCCTGAGATTAAACGCCCGTCATCAATGTTTCCACCTCAATCTGTATCTGTAAAGGTAACCAGCTGAAAACAATATACTCTAGGAAAGAACACTAAGCCATAGTCAGGTGTTCCATATAAATAATGTAACACATGTTTCGCTGCAGCCAAATGTTGCTCACAAGGAGCATGCATAAACTGGGCAAGATTGTTCACATTATAGGCAATATCTAGCCTCGTGTGACAGGCATACAACAACGACCCAACAAGACTCCTATACTCCTTTAAATCAACAAGAACACTTCCTACTTCTTTGGTGAGTTTGAGTGAGGCTGTCATAGGAGTTGAAGTAGGAGTAGCCTTAGTCATGTGAGTTTTAACCAAAAGTTCTATCACGTTCTTCTTTGACTTAACACTATTGCATCACCTATTCATCGTACCTCAATTTGAAGGAAAAAAAAAAGTTGCCTTATATCCTTCAATGAAAACATCTTACCAAGCATGCTAACAACCTCATCGAGAAAGCTCCCAGTTACTATTATATCATCTACATGTATTAAGACATAAGTAACTTCTTTCCCATCATGCTTACTAAACAAAGAGTTGTAGCCTGTGACCTCTTAAAACCTATATTCACAAAACGACCGCGCAACTTAGAGGACTAATTTTACAGGGATTGTTTCAGTTCATACAGTGCTTTTTGTAATTTGCACACAAGCATAGTTCCGTCAGGTGCCAACTTCCCAAACCCTTGGGGTTGCTGCATGAAGATATCTTTACGTAAATCACTGTTCAAAAAAACGTTGTTAATATCATCAAGCCTCAAATCCCACTTGCTGTACACTGTTAAAGCAAGAACAACGTTTATCGTTGAAACCTTCGCCACAGAACTGAAAGTGTCTTGAAAGTTCTGCCTAGGTATTTGTGAAAAAAAGTCATTAAAAAAAGGTTATTGTGAAAAAAACCTTACAAATCTTACTTTGTAGCGCTATAGAGCCATCAGGATTTTTTTTGATCCTGAAAACCCACCTTTACCACTCAGATATTATGGATTATATTTCCAACTTCTATTTCTGTCCCTTCATCAATTCTTGATGCGTAATTTGTTGTTATCAAAATAGTCATCTTCTCACAATTCTTGGAGTGATCTGTATGTTCTCCCAGATCTTCAAGTTTACCTCAAAGTTCTACTACCCTTTTGAAAGTATCATGGTTCCAGCAATGGAGAGGAACGCTAGCCACCTCTATCCATGTTACTCTTTTCACTTGATTCATGTTTTCTGATCACAATTTGACCTCGACAAGTATCTCCTTCAACTAAGACCAATTTAAATCCTCCAACAACATGAACAGTTCGTCATCTTCAATCGAGATCAGAAACGTTTTCCCTTTTAGTCTTTAGACTTTTATCTCTCTCAGACCCAATCATGTAATCTAATCTGGATGCTCCCCGCGCTACACATCGTTGACATCTCCTCTACTAAGCACATTTTGAGCTTCACCAAGTCGTCTTGTTCGACATGGTCAGAAATTCTTTTATGATTTGGTTATGATTTTTTAATAAATTAATTGAGGGTAAACGTTCGAGTAAAAATATTTTAAGTTATTCGAGTTGATGAATACTTTTTTATAATTTAAACTTTATTTAAATTTTTTTGAATTAAGTCGAGTTTATAAAATTTGAATTGAATCTATTCGAATTATTCATGTTTCTGTTTAAATTTAATTGTAAATATTTATAATATTGTACTATTATTTTATTTCAATTTAAATGGTTTTCTATGAACATATAAAATACATATATAATTTTTTATATTTTTTATATTTTTTTCATATATAATATAAGTATTTCATATTGAAAGGCCTAAAAATCAACCCAAAGATATGAACTAGGTAAATAGAAATGGAAAAGAGATGTTTCCAATTCATCAAAATCAGAAGCTTTTTCTGCATCCATATGATCTACTAAAGTGGATAGGTATTTGCCCATGTAACGAAAGCAGATCTTGGTCCATGCAGTCCCAAGAAGGTAAGAACTCCAACCTGTCCGATGTCTCTTCGACCAAATACAATATACAAGTGGGACCTGCACTATGAGCAAGCTGTGCGAAAAACCGCTTTTTTTTTCCGGTTCAGCAACAACTTGGGTGAAATGGGTTTTTTTAGTTTTTGCCGTTGGTTACCGGTCGAGCCACTGGAATGGAATAAGATAAGAATCTAAAAATCAACAATATGAACTTTCCAAATATTCCAGAATGTAAAGGCTTGAAGCCCAAATATAACCCAGAGAAAATTAAGTAAGAGTAGACCTCGGATCTCACCGCCTAAAAAAACAACCAAGATCTTTGCTTTGGGCCCTTTTCTCATACGACAACTGGAATTGCAGCTTCAAATACCCAATATCTATCCACTATAAGGCTTTTCTGGCCCAATAGGGTAACAAAGAAAAAATTAGCAAATAGGCATGTCAGAGATTTATTTTAAAATCTGACATTTTCTACAATAAAGGGAGAACTCGTCACCTCGAGGAGACGAGTTCAATAGGATGTTATTATTTTATTACGTGTGTATTATTTTATTATTTTTTACAGTTATTTACTTGAAATTGAAAATTAAAAAAATACATTGAAACACGTCATCTCGAGGTGACAAGTTCGTTTGGTTTTAAATATGTAGCAATTTAAAAATAATTGAAAAGTAGCAGTTTGTAGCTGTTAGAACTCGTCCTGTGCGCATGACGAGTTCCAACGGGCATTTTGAAAAATTTTCACTATAAATAGTCATGGGGTGTGTTGATAGAGTTATACGAGAATCAAATCATGCATTTTTTAGAAGAATATTTTAGAAAATTTTTGAAATATCATTTTGGGTCTGATTACTCTGACATTGATTATTCGGATTCAAGCTCATCTTCATATGGGGAGTGCGTAAAAGAGTCAATAAAGTTGATTCTTGATTAACATAAAGAGATAAAAATGGAGGAGGAGGAGGGGAAGGAGAAGAAGAAGAATGAAGACTTACCAAACCGACATAGCAAATGACTTGTCGAGAGGAATGAAAAGAAGAAAAATAATAATGTAAAAATTGGGAGGAATAAGAAGAGGAAAAATTGTTTGTTTTGTTGAAAAATGTTTTAAATATATATATACACACACATATATGAATTTGTGTTTAGTTAAACATTATTTATGAATAGTTTGCAATTATATATGAAAAGTAAAAAAAAATATGGTCATTGATATTGATAAATTATACAAAACTTGTACAACTGACAGTATGATAATACAATTACAAAAGGTTTTATCGGCCCAATTGATACTTTGGAAGATATAGACAGTGTTTCTTGTTGTGACCTTCACATCTGCAGTGGCCACAAAGCTTTGCAGACCTTGCTCTTGTTGAGGATCATCTATATCAATATGAATTCTACTAGATTCAGGGCGACCCCTCAGTTTTCTTTGTAATTGTGAATTTAGCAACCATTCTTCAGAAATAGTTGGTGGTCAATATGCATCGTTTGGGAGATACTTAAATTTATAGTTGTATATATTGTGCATAATATGTAGGTTATAACAATCATCAACATATGAGTATAGTTCTATATTCACATGTATACATGTAGCAACCGTGTGAGTGCATAGGTATATGAAGGATTGAAATTGAACACAATCACATTATTTCTATTCAGATTACCAGTATAAGTGGTAGAATTCCCGCCCTCATCTGATCGAACAAGTGTTTGGACAACATAATCAGAATCGATTCTGGCAAAATTATAAACAAACATTGATGTTATATGTGTTTGATTTTTGTTCATTGCTTTCTCCAGATTTATGTTGTAAGCACTACAAGAAAATATACCTTTAATGACACAAGAACGATGACACACGCTAATTTATGACTTGCAAAATATGTGTGTCATAGAAAACATGTCATGTGTTTTTAAAATCTGAACGATTTATGACTTACAATAATGTGTGTCATATTTAATAGTCATAATCCAAAAATTTTGCAAAAACACGGAGTACACTTTTATTTGTGTGTCATCTGTAAAAGTCGTATTTTAATTTTTCCCCCTTATTTTCATCCTTTCCCGCTTCTTCCCCTCGATAACAAAGTTCACGCCACTTGCTTCCCCCATTTTTCTCTTTTTCCCTTTTTCTCTTTGCATCAGTCCACTGGGGTTCAAGAAATACTCCTTATGCTACCGTAGACGACTCGAGTTCATCATATCCTCCTTATCCACCACCAATTCTTGAAGAGCCTTCATCTTCTTTTTTTGAGAGTACGATTTTACAACACTTTGTTGGTTGTAACTATTAATTACTATTGACTATCAATTCTTTATTGCTTTCTACAGCAGCAGAGGATGATCCACTTCCAGCTATAGAAGGTCTCCAAATTTCGGGGGAAGCTTATCCAAGAAGGGAACTTCAGGCATGTGGATATTCTATCAATGGAACAACCAGTTGTAATTTTGAGGTGTTCTTTCTGGATTTTCTTGCCCTCTATTTTAAGTTTTTAGGATTTTTGAACAATTATTTCTTTGATGTTTTTGAAGAGGCTTTGGATTAGATAACATTACTTTGGATTTTGTAGTATGAATATATAATCCAGTAATGTGCTTGCGATGACAGTGTGTACGCCATATGGAAGATGGATATGTTAATTATATTAATGGTAGTTGCTTATCCTTAATCTTTCTCTAGCTTCTCTTTCCATATAATCCCTGTTATTCATCGAATTTGTTTCTAAAGGAGTTTTGAAAAACAGGAGCAAAGCAACCAAATTATCTTGTTACTGCTGATGAAGTTGATACATACATTACTATTGAAGTCCAGCCTCTAGATAACAGGAATCGCAAGGTATTGACTTTACTTCAATTTTGTTTTCCATAATGGGCACCTTGTGCATTCATATGTAGTTTGTTATCCTTGGCTTTTCTGTTCTTGCCTTTGAATATGGTTGAAGATTACTCTTGAAAAAAAATCTGATTTTAGTTTCGTAATCGAACTCTAAGGATAAAGAACTGCACTTGATCTGTTTTCGGTTTCGTTCTGAACACTTTCGAGTAAGTATAAAAACGAGAATCCTTTTTCTTTTTGAAATGAAACGGTTGGGGTTTTATTATCAACGAAAATTCTTGTTTTTCTTCTTCTTTTGGATGATATGAAAAAGGGTTTATTTTAGGGTTCTTTTCATTAATTCAAATCTTTAGTGGAAGATTATATGGTTTCTGGTGTTCTGATTGGCTAGATTAGGGTTAAATCTGATCGAAGCTCCGCGTGAGAGAAACAGATAATTGCACGCCGTAATTGGCATAAGATTTAAACAAACAACGAATTTGGGTATGTTTTAGAGAATCTGACATTGGATTTTAACTGTTCGAAGGGAGCAAATTTTATGTAGCTGATCTCACTAGTTTGAACTTGAAGTTAAGCTGTGGACTTTTTGACAGAATGTTTCTTAACTAAAAATCTATTGTTTCCTTGTAACATTACTTTTTTCTGACGCTCGTATTCTGCAAAAGTATATATTCTGTATGCTATATGAAGAAGTAATTGTTAACATTTGATTCCCATATGTTTTCAGTATCATAGTTTACTTGAATGCTTAGAAACTTAACTTTATGTCTCCTAGAAGCTTATAGTTATTTTTATTTGAGGAATTTATTTATTTATGGTGTTATGTAAGAAACTATATTCTTAATGCACTTTTTTTCTTTGTTCTGATCCTTCACTTTGAATGTAAGTCATATATGTTATTTTTGCTCGAAACCTATGATAATAAACATTCTACATTCTCCTCCTTAATGGTTTCTTCCTTCTTAACTTTGGGAATCCATTAGGAAGATAGATGCTTGGATGGGATGGGCAGGTGCACTACGTAGTATTTAATGGATAGCCAATACTAGTTTCTATAAAGTTTACCTGGCTGAATTATGGCATCTGCAAGCCTAGGAAATGGAGGAGTGGGTAGTTCCAGATCTGTTAATGGTTTCAAAAGCTCGTATAGTTTTGTTGATTGGCTGGGGAGAGAAATGCTTGAAATGAGACTCGGAGACAAGGTGGACAATGATGAAGATAGAGTAAGAAGCTCAATCTTTAGTTCCTTAGTATTTCATTTCATAACTTCTCAAGCAGCTTTACAATGGCCATGCTTATTGAGAATATAATAGTCTGATACTGAAACCTTGAACGTAATTTTACAATCTCTGCAAGAGGCTTCTCTATTTGTAGATGATCCTTTATGTTTTATCCATACAGGATAGTATGAAAGAGATCTCTTTTACTCACAGTTATGGGCCTGCATTGAGTCGATACATGGTGCTTTAAATTTGATCTTTTGTTTTGCAGTTAAGTATGAAAGAGATGCTAAGAAGTATCGAGATCAGTTCTACAGGCGACATCAAGATAAAGTTAGTCCTCATGCAGTTTTGTTTAAGTTGTTTTCACCCCTTTTTATATCTACTATTTTCATTGTTAAGATGTTGTGTTATTACTTAAATGCACTACATCTACTTCCCAAACCCGAATTTTGGACTGGCTGTTAAATAATTTTAAATGCTATAATAGATACCTAAGGTTGAGGATCAAATGTTACTAAATTTCGGTTTAGTCTTTGTACTAGCAATGGTTGTGACAAACAGCAAGGTTCTTTTTGGGATCACTTCGAAAAGCTGCAACTTATATAGAACCACTGCTACAAGAATTTTATTATGTTATTTGGTATAGTGATTTTGAAATTGTTTAATTCCTATCGTTTCAGTTTTTTAAAGATAGGCACTAATTGGACAAGGAATGGGATCAATACTTCTATATGAGTCGAAGCTAACTATTTTCTTCTCTTTGTTTTTGATTTTTTAATTCTTCAAGGTTATTTGTTTCCTTTTTTAACTAATTTTTTTATTAAATCAAAGAAGCGGAAGAAAAGTTATTTTGGAGGTAAATCACTTAATATGTTCACTTACATATTATCCGTTCAATATATATTTTGTGGTAAATAAATAGGCTGCCTACTAATACTATTTTCCTGAGTTTAAATCCACAATAAGTTCTCTGTTAATGCTAGGTTATTTGGAAATGGACTTGTTTTAATTGAGTTCTAGTAAATGAGAATAGTGCTAACATTTCTGCTTTCCCTATGAATTCTTATTTTATTCCTCTAAATGGTCTGGTAATCTTATTCGAGATGCCCTTATTGTTGAAGTCAATGGTGTGGCAAACCTTGTTGAATGTTGGTCACTATATATAGTAGAACTTGACTTTATTGTTCCTTATAGTGTGTGTTAAGTAGTTCCCCTTCTTGTCTAAGGTTCTTAAATTCTCATGTAAGATTTCTATATATTATAGAACTAATGTGACCTTGGTAATCAGGTTGGTTGTGGTGCTATAAATATTGTATTCCCTCTAATTGCTACATACCCAGAGGTTGATCTATGTTGTTCAGAGACTATGCTGTTGGTGACCTTGCTCAAGTTGATCTATGCACATATCATTTAGCACCATTTTTAGTAAAATTAATGTGCTAAGATCTTATAATCTGTTAGTATCTTGTTGTGATAATCTGAGAACATTCTTAGTTTTTTGTTTTCAAATAGGCAATAGGTGATGGATATTATGTTTGTAACTTAATGTGAATATATTGTATGCAAATGGATTGCTTATATATAATATGATATATATATTTAGTACTATGAGGCATTAAATGTGATTTAGTTTGATTATTTGTCAATCTACAATATATATATATATATACCAATAATTTACGAAATACAATCACGACACACGAATGTGTGTCATCTTTTTTAATGACGTGTGCTTCAATGACACGCAATGTAAGTCATACATGTGTGTCATAAATTTATGACACACAAATGTGTGTCATCTTAATTTATGATGGGGGCTTCAATGACGCGCAATGAGCGTCATAAATGCGCGCCATAAATTCATGACGCACAATTGCTTGTCATCTGAGATTCATGTTGGTGGCTACAACGACAGGCATTTGTGTGTCATCCGCACCCATAGATGACGCGCAATGCGAGTCATTAAAGGGGGTTTTTCTAGTAGTGAAGTTGGGCATTTTCTCTTGTTTTCTATGCAGAACATTGGATTCTAGAAATTATGCTAAAAGGGACAAATTTCTGAAGTTTTTTTTAGAATCGAGGCTGGAGTAATGGGCATGACTCCGCTTATGTGGCATCTAATAAACGTCTTCTAGAAGGTCCAATCAACATTTTTGTGCAAGCAGAAGACTCAACTATAATGTTATACATGAATTTAGGAATTATCTTTATTTTTTGGTATTTTATTCAAACAATTAAGGGAGTTATCATTTGAGATATTTAGGAAATTATCTTTTGTGATATTTTAGGAATTATCTTGAGCATTTTTAGAGTTTTTAAGAAGTTATAAATACCTATTTGGGGTAAGCTTCAATCATATCTTTCACCTTCGGGTTTTTCCTTGTTCTTGTTTACTTTAGTTTTATAAAATTTCTTTCTTTTTACTTTCATTTTTCATTTTAAAGGCCTTCTTTATTTTAAAAATGCTAAGCATGATTTCTATAATGCTTAGCTAAGTTTTTCATAGCCAAAGGCTGAAGCGAAGACTCAATTCCAATCGTGAGAATTAAAAAACACTTAATACCATTCGAGTTACATTCTTATTTTTCTGGAATCAAGGATCGGAAATATACCATCCTTTTATAATTAAAACACTTTCAAAACTTCCTGTGAATACACTTAGTTCCGATCCGCTAAGGGAAATCGAGATCAGATTCGATTCTCAGTGAGACACTATAATCTGAGTCAGGTTTTACTAAAGCATTTTAATTGAGTTGGTGCTAATAAAAATTGTCATGATTAGTCCACATAAGGACTTACAATCAAAGATTGTTTTATATTGTTAGTTTAATAGAGATAAAAACAAGTTTTAGGGGTTGGGCCCTATAGACTATTATCGATATGAATCCGAGGCTAAGATATATTTCGAAGGTCGACGAAATTTGAGACAAAGTGAAAGCATGAGACTGATTTTTATCATTGAAATTCACTTCAAGTTTACTTTCTTTTAATTTTACTTTCATTATTTTTCAATAAAATAAACCTCCCTTTTTACTTTCTTTTTCAATTATAGCCTAACTTAGAAGCAAGACCCATTCATCAGTGATTTCAATAGTCACTATAGATTGACCCTTACTCTATCTATATTCTACTTAGTTCTATTTATTTTTATTGAGATTAAGACTTATTTTGCAATTAAAAGGGCGTGTTGTCAAATTGGTTCCGTTATTAGTAAATACGAAAAATTACTGATATATTGTTTTTTTATGACTAGGTCAAACATGAGCACATTAGAAGGATTTGACTCAAGGATCGAAGAAAGAGATAGGAGAATTAACAGACAAATTCTTCAAAATAAAAGAAGAAGGCGACAAGAACAATTAAATCAGATGCCATTTCCCACAAAGAGCTGTCGCATTCCATTGAATTATCACAAGCTGATTCACACAACATTTCCGAAGTATTGCACGCTATACTCGACGCCCACCTAACATCTGTAACACCCCCAACCCGTATCCGACCCGGATACGAGTCCGAAGTGTCACATTGACTTTTCAAACATTTATTCGTATAAAATAGTGAGTAATTTAAAAACTTTGATAATAGTTAACTCATTCAAAACGTTTACAAAATATATCAGAGTTCATACAATTTATATCTTTAGACTACATGCCAACTACACTCTATAACCAGTACATATATTTTCTGATATGACATTTGGTAAGGAGAACTGACCTGTCTTGCTCCGCATTACTCTTTACTCTTCTCGAAACCTACGTGTGAAACAATCACACGCTAAGTCGAAGACTTAGCGAGGCATAAAAACTAATAATGCACTTTATAACATATATCAATACATGCATGTTCTGTTCTATCATGTTATACCAAATTATATGCTTTCTTCGTATCATATAAAATCATATCAGATTAATTACAGTAAATACATACATACACATAACTCATCATTAACAGTTTATCATGTAATCACATACTTTTATGCTTAACCTTTTCAATCAAACACTATACACACACAACATCATATCATTTCTATAACATTTATCATACCACTAACATATACTTGTTCATATCTCTGGATTAGCCCATGTACATATGTGAGAACTATAGATATGTGAGTTTATGGAGGTTGTGCACTAATGCTGTCACCACAGCTCATATAAATGCACCGAAGTGCCACATAGAATTGCACCGTAGTGCCGCGTAGAATTGCATCGTTGTGCCATATAATAATGTCCATAAGGACCACATATCATTCCTTAAGAATCATATACATATACTAGGGATCAAGTATGCGTCTTACCAGACTTCACACATGTTCCAAAGAATATATATATGTCCCAAAGGACCACAATGTCCCGAAGGACCACAATGTCCCGAAGGACCACATATCATTCCTTAAGAATCATATACATATGCTAGGGATCAAGTATGTGTCTCACCAGACTTCACACATGTTCCAAAGAATACATATATGTCCCGAAGGACCACAATGTCCCGAAGGACCACATATCATTCCTTAAGAATCATATACATATGCTAGGGATCAAGTATGTGTCTCACCAGACTTCACACATGTTCCAAAAAATACATATATGTCCCGAATGACCACATAGACCCTCGACTCTTGGCATGCCAACTATACCCCTAGCTCTCATGACACATAACATGGGCATTGTCATTTAACAGTTCACATTACTTGCCATTTCTCTTCTGTCACATACCATATGTATGTGTAATCATGTATTCCATATCATATCACATGTTCATATAAGCTCATAGCTTCTTTCACATATACATGTAATCACTTAGTCTATTTTCATGTAATTCTTTTCACTTCTCATATGATTTTATATTCATATCTCACATATTTCATATAGTCACTTGGCTTATTTCATTTCACATTGGGCATGTCTCATAGCATATATCACACATGCATATAATCATGTAACATATATAATAACCTATATCCATTTCATGTATCCATGCACATACCAAAATCATAAATCAAATAACATTGTATTATTACATACTTTGTTCCATAGCCATATATTTACATATCTTATACTTACCTAGTTTACTCTATTTCACACATAGTCACATAATCACGTAATATAATTACGCATAGATCATTTTCATACCTAAATCATATAACACCCAATTCTTCCTCATAAAGTTATATATTATATTCATATAATATCATATTCCCATGCAATCATATAGACCATTCATATTAATTCCTATACTTATCACAATACATGTATTCACACAATCATTTAACACATATTGTAATATATATCACATATACCCAAATCAAACATATGCCTATGATCATAAATTAATGCATTATAATATAGGAAATAGACTCGTCGCAAGTCTTATTTCCATTAAACATCATAAACTAACTTGTATGCACTCACCTCGCCTCACTAGTCCATTCCAATCTCTTATCTTCCCTTTTTATCGATCTTACTTGTCAATGATTCCGGAACTCGTTTAGGCTCTGAATCTACATAATAATTCATTGATACTTATCAGTATACTAATTAGTATATTCTAAACTATCATTTCTTAGGCTAAAAGAAAAGCCATTTTCATCTTTTAATGGAGGCATGCATCGATGCACTCCTGATGCATCGATGCACTGAGGGCATTCGATGTTCATTTTATTATAAATGAATCGATGCACTCCTTATGCATCGATGCACTGACGACATTCGATGTTTGTATTTAAATTAATGCATCGATGCACTTCATATGCATCGATGCACCTTCAATAAATTTTTGGGATTTATCATTGATGCATCGGTGCATAATGAATGTGCATCGATGCACATTGCCCAGAAATGTCATTTAAGCATGAAAATCTCTTCTTACTCTACTTGACACTTTATATTTCCCCTCTTTTAATATCCCTAACTTGCATACTCTTACTTAAACTAATTATTATCCATTAAATACTTCTAAAACTTAGAAATCTAATTCTCCATGTAGAATTTAAGAATCTAACCCAAATTCCAACATGTTCTAATTTGAATTCTAACACCTCATACTTCTTAGTTAGCTTTATGACAAGTCAAATCCCACTTTCAATTCTTATTATGAACTCTACTTTAAGATTTCACTTTTCTACTTCCTTTCTTTAATTCTTCATATACTCCTCATCTTATGGTTTTATGATAATCTAAGCTTTCCTTAAGCTTAGTTATTATCTAAGGATCAATAAGCAACCTTAAATTCATCAAGAATTTGATTCACAAGAAAACTCACCTTTAGCTTGGTTTCACGGGAGAGAAGAAGAAGAAGATGAGAGAAATGTCTAGAACTCTAATTTTTCTTCCAAATGCCATCCACGTGGGTTATAAGATAACCCAAAATAATATTAAATTCATTTACTTGATAAAAGACTAGTTTGCCCTCTTAACTTTTCCTTATATGCTAAATTATCCTTCTCCAAATATTTTAATCCAGTTCATGACCTTTCAATTTATCTAATTTGGTCACTGAAATTAAAATCTCACAATTTGATCACTAACCCTGTATAAGGGATGTTACAAATCTCCCCCTCTTAAGAAAATTCGTCCTCGAATTTTCACTGCACATCTTAATAAGAACATATCTTCTAATGTTCTTATGTTGCTTCCCTACTTATTCTTTCTTGTCATCATCAGAAACTTACTTTTCAATCCTTTAGTTTTCCAACTATCTTTTTCGTTTATACATTCATCTTCTGTTGCTTATCATATAAACAATAACAAGTAATACCAATCCATTGTTGTCTTTTCTCTCATTCGATTATGCATTTTTCCTTTGACCTTTCTAAAATTCCATATAATGTCACTCATCACGTTGACAGTAACATCCATCTCATCACTCTATATCATAAATCCATCTATTTTTTCATAACTCTCTAATTACCTTATAACCATACCAACTTGTATTTCGTCATCATTTGACCAAAACACAACTTTAAATCTTCTTTAATTGTGATTAAACATATACTTTAAGGAGTCAAACAATATTTTCACATCACCTTGCACACTTTTCGTGTTTCTATATCGAACTTATCATTTACACTTCCATACAAATCCTCACTTCATTCACTATATCACGTTTATGTAATCAAAATATACAACTATATCTAATACAATTTCATCACAAAATATTGTTAGTCAACGCTAACTCTTTCATTCTAAAGTATAAATCCTTATCATCTCCACACTCTTTCTTATACACAATACTATCCCTTTGTTTCAAATTCATAACTCTGATTCCATTCATATAATGTTACTTATCCTGTAGACAGTAACATCAATTCTTATCACTAAAAATCAAAAAAAAATCAATCAATTCATTTCTTTCCTCATTTTCTAATTAATTCACCACAATCCAAACTTTTACTCATTCTTTCATCCTTGTCGGTATTACGATACACATAATCTCTTCATATAACCTTATATACTTTTCTTACTTCTAATCAAACTTATAATTTGCACTTCCTTATAACCCTTTATCATATTTACTCATTTAAACACCATCTTTTCATTTCTTTATCCATTTGTCCTTTTATTATCAAAATCTTCTTATATACAAATCATATCTTTCCTTCCATGTTCACATACTCTTGTCTTATCACTTATTTTTATCTCTGTGTAACCATCTTCATTGCATCCTCATAACTTTGATATCCCTATTTCTTCTACCGATCTTTATTCTTTATCATCTCTTGTATTTGTATTTTCTTCTTTAAAGCCACTTTTAAAACATACCAATGCTTATCTCTTTGCCTACATCATATCGGTATGATCAAGATACATAACCACATCTAGATTCATATCATATTTGATTAACTCCACTTTATCTTTCCTCTAATCTTATAACTCTAGCACCTTTACTCTGACAGCTAGATAATAACTTTTGTTCAATCTAGGGCACAAACCCTATTATACCAATCATATACATCTATTCCAATCTAAATTATCTTAAAATTCGCTTACTCAACTTATCAATTTCACTTCTATTCTCATACCTCCTGAAATTTCTTTTGCTCAAACTCAACATTCTGACTTCCTGTGTCCTATAATCTGATCATCGATATACACATTCTCAAACTCTTCTTATCAATCCTCAGTTTTACTTAAATATACAAATTCTTACTTCCTTTTCCTTTACTATACCACATTACTATGATCCAAATATGCAACTGTATCCAGATCCCTTGCAGATTTGGTTATCATATCCTAACAATATCTTATAATCTTATAATTCCAGTACATTTTTATCACATACTCTAGTTAGCCAATGCTAACTCTTTCCATCTTAACTGCAAACCCTTATCATAAACATACTCTTGTTTATGCGTAATACTATCACTTCATTTCAAACTCATAAGCTTTGACTTTATACATCTTATACACTTGTCACTGATACACTTATCCTTGAGTTCTTCTATACGTACTCACCACGTCATTAAATCTTTTTAACATTCTTATGGTGACACCTGTTCACCATATTCTATCTTATCCACATAATAACAAAACTACTCTATATCATGTTTCCGATTCAAAACAATGAAAACTTTCTATCATTATTCAGATATGATTTCAGCTTTCTGAAATCAACTTTTGATCTTACTAGGCATTTCCTGAGGTGTCCGCTCTTCATCCTGCCTGGCCAGGGCAGGTGAATAGCTATCACAATCAGGAATATCACCTTTCACTTACTTCGAAATTATCACGATCGGATTTCTACTGTATTAAACTATTCTTATTCTATTAGCAAGACAACATATTCCTTACACTATCAGATCAGAAATTTTTCAATCTATGTTGGCATGTACACCTTTTATGACACTTTGGACTTCGGTTTATGCTGAGAATCGGCTAAACCTTAGCTCTGATACCATTAAATGTAACACTCCCAACCCGTATCCGACCCGGATACGAGTCCGAAGTGTCACATTGACTTTTCAAACATTTATTCGTATAAAATAGTGAGTAATTTAAAAAATTTGATAACAGTTAACTCATTCAAAACGTTTACAAAATATATCAGAGTTCATACAATTTATATCTTTAGACTACATGCCAACTACACTCTATAACCAGTACATATATTTTCTGATCTAACATTTGGTAAGGAGAACTGACATGTCTTGCTCCGCATTACTCTTTACTCTTCTCGAAACCTACGTGTGAAACAATCACATGCTAAGTCGAAGACTTAGTGAGGCATAAAAACTTATAATGCACTTTATAACATATATAAATACATGCATGTTCTGTTCTATCATGTTATACCAAATTACATGCTTTCTTCGTATCATATAAAATCATATCAGATTAATTACAGTAAATACATACATACACATAACTCATCATTAACAGTTTATCATGTAATCACATACTTTTATGCTTAACATTTTCAATCAAACACTATACACACACAACATCATATCATTTCTATAACATTTATCATACCACTAACATATACTTGTTCATATCTCTGGATTAGCCCATGTACATATGTGAGAACTATAGATATGTGAGTTTATGGAGGTTGTGCACTAATGCTGTCACCACAGCTCATATAAATGCACTGAAGTGCCACATAGAATTGCACCGTAGTGCCGCATAGAATTGCACCATAGTGCCATATAATAATGTCCATAAGGACCACATATCATTCCTTAAGAATCATATACATATACTAGGGATCAAGTATGCGTCTCACCAGACTTCACACATGTTCCAAAGAATACATATATGTCCCAAAAGGACCACAATGTCCCAAAAGGACCACAATGTCCCGAAGGACTACATATCATTCCTTAAGAATCATATACATATGCTAGGGATCAAGTATGTGTCTCACCAGACTTCACACATGTTCCAAAGAATACATATATGTCCCGAAGGACCACAATGTCCCAAAGGACCACATATCATTCCTTAAGAATCATATACATATGCTAGGGATCAAGTATGTGTCTCACCAGACTTCACACATGTTCCAAAGAATACATATATGTCCCGAAGGACCACATAGACCCTCGACTCTTGGCATGCCAATTATACCCCTAGCTCTCATGACACATAACATGGGCATTGTCATTTAACAGTTCACATTACTTGTCATTTCTCTTCTGTCACATACCATATGTATGTGTAATCATGTATTCCATATCATATCACATGTTCATATAAGCTCATAGCTTCTTTCACATATACATGTAATCACTTAGTCTATTTTCATGTAATTCTTTTCACTTCTCATATGATTTTATATTCATATCTCACATATTTCATATAGTCACTTGGCTTATTTCATTTCACATTGGGCATGTCTCATAGCATATATCACACATGCATATAATCATGTAACATATATAATAACCTATATCCATTTCATGTATCCATGCACATACCAAAATTATAAATCAAATAACATTGTATTATTACATACTTTGTTCCATAGCCATATATTTACATATCTTATACTTACCTAGTTTACTCTATTTTACACATAGTCACATAATCACGTAATATAATTACGCATAGATCATTTTCATACCTAAATCATATAACACCCAATTCTTCCTTATAAAGTTATATATTATATTCATATAATATCATATTCCCATGCAATCATATAGACCATTCATATTAATTCCTATACTTATCACAATACATGTATTCACACAATCATTTAACACATATTGTAATATATATATCACATATACCCAAATCAAACATATGCCTATGATCATAAATTAATGCATTATAATATAGGAAATAGACTCGTCGCAAGTCTTATTTCCATTAAACATCATAAACTAACTTGTATGCACTCACCTGGCCTCACTAGTCCATTCCAATCTCTTATCTTCCCTTTTTATCGATCTTACTTGTCAATGATTCCGGAACTCGTTTAGGCTCTGAATCTACATAATAATTCATTGATACTTATCAGTATACTAATTAGTATATTCTAAACTATCATTTCTTAGGCTAAAAGAAAAGCCATTTTCATCTTTTAATGGAGGCATGCATCGATGCACTCCTGATGCATCGATGCATTGAGGGCATTCGATGTTCATTTTATTAGAAATGCATCGATGCACTCCTTATGCATCGATGCACTGACGACATTCGATGTTTGTTTTTAAATTAATGCATCGATGCACTTCATATGCATCGATGCGCCTTCAACAAATTTCTGGGATTTATCATTGATGCATCGGTGCATAATGAATGTGCATCGATGCACATTGCCCAGAAATGTCATTTAAGCACGAAAGTCTCTTCTTACTCTACTTGACACTTTATATTTCCCCTCTTTTAATATCCCTAACTTGCATACTCTTACTTAAACTAATTATTATCCATTAAATACTTCTAAAACTTAGAAATCTAATTCTCCATGTAGAATTTAAGAATCTAACCCAAATTCCAACATGTTCTAATTTGAATTCTAACACCTCATACTTCTTAGTTAGCTTTATGACAAGTTAAATCCCATTTTCAATTCTTATTATGAACTCTACTTCAAGATTTCACTTTTCTACTTCCTTTCTTTAATTCTTCATATACTCCTCATCTTATGGTTTTAAGTTAATCTAAGCTTTCTTTAAGCTTAGTTATTATCTAAGGATCAATAAGCAACCTTAAATTCATCAAGAATTTGATTCACAAGAAAACTCACATTTAGCTTGGCTTCACGGGGGAGAAGAAGAAGAAGATGAAAGAAATGTCTAGAACTCTAATTTTTCTCCCAAATGCCATCCACGTGGGTTATAAGATAACCCCAAATAATATTAAATTCATTTACTTGATAAAAGACTAGTTTGCCCTCTTAACTTTTCCTTATATGCTAAATTATCCTTCTCCAAATATTTTAATCCAGTTCATGAACTTTCAATTTATCTAATTTGGTCACTGAAATTAAAATCTCACAGTTTGATCACTAACCCGGTATGAGGGATGTTACAACATCAATTTCATAGAATCGTTAAGATTGATGGAGAATCAAATAATTCAAGAGTTAGTCGTAGTTCCCGCGGTTCAACAACCCCTTTGTATCACCTTTTTTCAAGGTAAAACTCCATTTCAACTAAAGATGGGGATGATTCATCTTCTTTTTACCTTTAACAATCTTTCCAGTGAAAGTGCACATAAACATTTGGCATAATTCCATTTGGTTTTTTCAAGCATGAAACCACATGGAGTTTCCGATGACCAAATTAAATTAAAAACTTTCCCTTTTTTTAGCCTATATTGTTAAAGGGTGGTTATTTTATTTACAGCTGAATTCTGTTCAAACTTGGAATGATTTAACTTGAATTTTTCTTGACAGGTTTTTCCCAGTAGCAAAGGCAAGTGAATTGAGGAGAAGCATATTGGGAATTAAACAAAAAGATGGGAAAAATAATCCTCTTCAGCAAAAACTTTCAAATGATATATCATAGGCAAAATAATGCAACATGGCATAATCTAATTGTGCCAATTAATCCTCTTCAACAAATTTTCAATGATACATCAACACATTTTAGAAAACTTTTCAGTTGTGATATATCACTTCATAACAAAAAAGTGCATTTCTCATAGGCAAATTAATGCACTATGGCAAACAAATTTTAGCGCCCAATTAATCCTCTTCACTAACTTTTAAGTGATATATCAACTCATTTAAGAAAACTGCTCAGTTATGATATATCACTTCATATCAGAAAAACGTACATTTCTCATAGGAAAAATAATGTACCATGGCAGAACCTTTTCAGTGCCTAATTAATCATTTTCAGCAACTTTTCAGTGATATGCCAATTCATTTAAGAAAACTTTTCATTGGTGATATATCACTTCATATAAAAAAACGTATATTTCTCATAGGTAAAATAATGCACCATGACAGAAACTTTTCAGTTCACAAACTTTTCATAAATCTATTAATATGTGTGAGGTGAAAGACTCATTTAAAGCAAAAAATCTAAAACAGTTTTAGTCTTTGAGTTTTTTTAGAACTTGACAACTATTAGCGCAACTGTTTTTTATGATTGCAAATATTTAACCATGTGTTTCAAAAAAATTTCAACTAGACGAGTTGAAGTTCAATATAGAAACAAGAGTTCAACTCGGAAGCAATAGAAAAATATCTTCGTTATATTATAAATTGCAACTATTGTACACGAGGTTTCATCTAAGCGATGATGTCGATCTTGCTGGTATGATTGAGACATACTTCTATCATTCTTTGTCTAATGTCGATTTTTTTTGCAGAATTCGTTGATCTCGACCTTGCTCGTACGGTTGAGGATGCTACTTCCAGCTCGAATATCCCACCAACTCAGACAAATGACGAGGAAACAAACATAGATGATGGAGACCTAGAAGCATGGTTCTAATTTGTACGTGAACGACATTAAGAAAAAGCATGGAGATTTGAAGAACTTAATATTACTTCTGATGAGTTTACTGATTACAAAGATTAAAACATCATAACGAATATTGCTATGTTTAAGGCGTGTGTAAGGTTAGTTGTATTTACGTCTTTAATGTAATATATTAAGTTTGTTGTTTTTTCTTCTTAATGTAATGTTCATGGTTCGTTGTTTTTGTCTCTATAATGTAATGTTTAATGATTTAATTTAATATTTATAGTTCGATGTTCTTTTAAAAATAAATTTATTACAATTTGTTTAACTTTTCAGTGATATATCAGTATGGCCACTCAAATATCGTAACCTCAACATTAC
Organism: Hibiscus syriacus; assembly: GCF_006381635.1. Taxonomy (NCBI): domain Eukaryota; kingdom Viridiplantae; phylum Streptophyta; class Magnoliopsida; order Malvales; family Malvaceae; genus Hibiscus; species Hibiscus syriacus. Next base: position 2,813,380 of record NW_024063485.1, on the reverse strand, counting down.
GAATTTCTTTTTAAAATATAATGTTACAAAATCACAAAAATAATAATATTATTTTAAAGAAATTCATCACCAACATATTTTTAAAAAAAATTAATTTTAAATAAATAATTATAAATAATTTATTTTGATGAAATTCATCACTTCGAAGTGACATTTTTAATAAAAAATATTAAAATAATAAAGACAAAATAAAATAATAATAACCTATGAAACTTGAGGTGACGAGTTTCCTTGTATTATAAAATTGTCGCAGGTCTCGAAATAAATATTTAACAGACCTATTTTACTAATATTTTTTTCTTGTAGCTCTATTGGTAGGGATGGGTATGAGATCCGAACCAGATGGGTTCCGACCCGATCGGGTGTGGTTTTTTTAAAAAAAAATCAGATTCGGGTCGGGTCGAGTTTTTTTATTGTGATGTTCGGGTCGGGTCGTGTTCGGGTTTATGGTGAAAAATACCTGACCTGAACCAAAAATATAATTTTACCTTATACATTTAGGAATAATTACAATAATACCCCTCTATATATTATTTTTTTCAATTAAATTATTATTTTTTATTGAATAAAAATAATATTTTTTATTATTTCAGAACAGGTCGAGTAGGGTTTTTAAGTTATATAACGGGTCGGGTTCAGATCGGATAAAATCTTATTTTGGTCGGGTCTCGAATAGAGAATTTCTTGTTCTCGGATTAGATCGGGTGGACCAAAAACCCGACCCAATTAAACTCATGCACATTCCTACCTATTTGGGCCCCCAAAAATCCCAACATAAAGCTCTGACTCACCGTAAAGCTCTGACTCTTCATGTTGAACGAGTACTCTCTTTCCCTAAAACACCCCAGTTTTCGCCGAATCTTATACATGGGTTTTTGGATTTGATCTTCAAAACACTGAATGAAGTTTTAATTTTTGAATGGGAAAAAGAGAAGCAATGAAAAATTCAAACCCCGGAAGCAATTTGCGTTGCCCTCACTGCGCTGGCCCTCTTTCCAAAGAGATGGTAAGAATCTTTTACATACACCTTATTTATTTTTCTTTTGAAATTTTAATTTTGTTTGGTTCAATTGTGCAGGACACAAGTGAATGGACTGTTGCTCCACTTGTGAGGGATAGTTTTTCTATGGTAAAACTTTTTTTTTTAATTTGGGGATTTGGGATTTATTTGCTTGTGTTATTTTATTAACCTCTTTTTGGAAAATTGGATGCCCCCCCAGTTTAATGGGATAGGTTTCCAGTATTACAATGTTTTTACAGTCGTTGCTTCGTTTTTTTTGTTTTCATTTTTTTTTTGTGTGCTTTTGAGGGTGGCTTAGTTTGTGTGTTTATGGTTGTTATTGTAGATTGGCTCTGCTGTTGGTGGCACTACGAGCGCGTTCTACGGCTTCAACCTTGGTATATAGATCTGTTTCTTCTTCTTCTTTTTTTCACCAATTAGATGTAGCTCAGTTGGTATGATTTGATCAGGAATTTAAATTAAAGTTGCGGCCATGCTTTCGATTGCCTTGTGTTTATTGCGGATGCTATTGCGGTCACTGTGCGTATCACGGTCATGCAAATAACAGTTTCGGACGAATTTTAAATCCCTGAATTTGATTATAAAGTTGTAATTCAAGCTCTTTTAAATGATAATCATGGCTCCTTCAATGACTTAACTTTCTGCAAGCTCTCTGTAAACTTATTCCTTTTTTATGTGAAAGGATTTTCCTTTTATGGGACAATATTTTTCCAATATTTCTTCAGAAGTGTCAATTTCAAATAAGTCTTTTCCATTTAATGTTTTTTGGTGATGATTGGTTTTTAGATAAAGCCAATGCCTTGTTTAACTTCAAATTTGCATCATACTTAAATCGAACTAGCCTGAATTTTAATGCTGCACTGGTGCTTGAAGTTCCATGTTATAGATTCTATTCAAGGTCATATGAATGTTTCATTCGTCCTCTGAAATATGTGCCATAAAACTTATTATGCCGGCATAATTCTATGATCTATTTGTGTATTTACTATGTATATTCTTGCTTTCTGATGTCTTTTTGACACAATGACTCGAGAAAAGTTATTTTTTGATTCCTCGCATGTCAAGAACAGCGTTTCGATTGTCTTTCTGACTAGTATATTTTTTTTCGGTGCAGTTATGCCGGTAGTCAGGAAATATGTAAAAGGACCCATGTGGGTGCATTTTCTTGTTGGGGTAAGTTCTTTATAGGCCAATTTTCTTGATTTATCAATGTTTGGTTTACAAGGCATAGATTTACATATGCCTTAGCTCTTGGTTTTCATTCAGCCCCTCATCCATAAACACCATTTGGCTGAATTTTTGCACTGGATACTCTTTTACTCATATTTTATTCTCAATGAAAAGCATAACTTACATTACTAATCTTTATTTACATGTAGACACCGCCTGTGATAGTGTTATCGTCTGCTTGTGCAGGAGTGGCAGGTTTGAAATTCTCTTTAATGATCATCTTATTTGTTTGACCCATATTGATATTTTGTGTGTGCTGGAGGTCCTCTCGTAATATTACGTGCACTTGTTCTTGTCATTAGATTGCCTAGCCAATGGATTGATATTTATTAGATGTTGAATAGTTCTTAGACAATTGTGTTCTATAAACAATTTGTTGGTAGTTAAATCCTATGTGGAAATATACAATCTCTATACATTTTTTTATAGAATTCTGATCATAATAAGTTAATATTGTATTATTGTCTCAAAAGATTGGATCATAGCACCATCCTTGTGTTACAAGATTTGATGGAATCTGGTTTCATCAAATCATGTTTGCTTGGACTAACGGTTGCTGCATGGCAACTCCATTATATCGGAGAAATCCGCAGGTGGTGCTGTTCCAGCCCTTGCTCAACTTGCTTCTTCATCGTACCATGCTGCGTTCTCGTCGTCTTCGTTGCCTAAAACATCTCGGGATGATAAGGTGCACAAGTCCAGGACCAACTCTACTTTGTAATTAGACAAATATATATATATAGCATCTTCGTCCATTACCTTGAAATTTTGTATTGTTTGAGGATACAAGGATTTTCCTTTCTCTTTATAATGACTACGTTCTGCTATGTTCACCCTTTTTATTTTAGTCAAATTTCAAGTGTATAGGCAGACGAAATCTATTTAATTTTTCTTCATTTTGGATCAAAACAAAGTTACAACATCAGCGAGTATATTGCAGAAAATTTCAGGCAAAGGCCTGAAACAGTTAATTAAGTATATGAACAAAAAGAAAAAAATCAATTATCCTGTGTCCGAGGTGCACTTTCACTCCCTGTCATGACCTCCAACGATGAAGCTGAAATAGAACCACTTGCGGAACCTTGTAAGGCCCGTAAACGCTCATAATGCCACGTAATTGGTATCCAATACAGTCTTCTGGTCCGGAGTCCTCCGCCACTTTGTGCATCTGCAATGTCAACTCTCCCTTCACCATCGGCCCCAATCTCCGGATCATCCCAAGGAGCTTAAACCTGCATATTGGACAAGAACTATGAAGTTCTAGCTGTGGAGTAATACATGCACAATGGAATTTATATTTGCACGGCATCTCTTTCGCTTCATTTCCAATCTCAATATCCTCCAAACACACAGAACACTGTAATTTGTCATCGACTGTAACATTCAGCATTGATTCAATTGTTTCTTTCAGTGCTGGTGGGGTTCCATGGTGGTTTATTTCATTCTCGGACAAATACTGCAGCAAAAGATCCCAACCATGTCCCCATTAAGTAATCACCCAACGAAGCATGGACAATCAAAGCACCATCGTTGAATGGATCGGATAAGGTCTTTCTCTCTCTCCTTTCTCCATTGTTTTCGGGATTCTCGGGTTCAGAGACTGCTACATTAGGTATATCCTCGAGCATATGATTAGAAGATTGGAAGGTTTTATTTATAAATTTTAAATAATTTAATTAAATAATTTTATATCCAATCAGGTGGTGACACATTGAAATGAAAACAAAGGGACCAACATGCTTGTAAGGGGAAAAAGCTACCAAACACCCAAACCATTGGACCAAAGGTCCCTAATGTTTTAAACTTATAATAATTTGTATTTAACTTTTAAAAGTTTGTTAATGATAAAAAAATTAAACAAATTACTATTTAAATCAATTGTAAACTGTTTTTTGAATTAAAAATATTCAATTGTTATATAAATTAGAAAATTCTAGTTAATTCGAAAATTGACTGAATTAACTGAAATTTGTTCAATTCGATTAATAATTTTCAAATAAATTCGGTTCGTTAAAGAAAAAAATCGGTTAATTCAGCTCGGTTAATAATTTCGAAATAAATTTTGGTTCGATTAATGGATAAAGAAAAAATTGGTTAATTCGGTTCGGTTAATCGAACCAAAATTTATTTGAAAATTATTCACTGAACCGAATGAATTTGAAAATTATTAACCGAACCAAATTAACTTTTTTTTAAAAAAAATTAATAACCAAATTAATCGAAGCAAAATTTTGGTTAATTCGGTTCGGTTAATTGAAAAAAAATTTATTTGAAAATTATTAACCGAACCGAATTAATTTGAAAATTATTAATCGAACCGAATTAACCTATTTTTTTAAATTATTAACCGAATTAATCTAAGAAAAATTTCGGTTAATCAAACTAAAATTTATTTAAAAATTATTAAACAAACTGAATTAATTTGAAAATTATTAACTGAACCGAATTAACCGAATTTTTTTCTTTAACCATTAATCGAACCGAAAAAATTTCGGTTAATTCGGTCAATTTTCGAATTAACCAAAAAAAATTTAAAATTTTCTAATTTATATAAAAATTGAATATTTTTAATTGAAAAATAGTTTACAATTAATTTAAATAATAATTTGTGGAATCAAATAATTTGTTTAATATTTTATCATTAACAAACTTTTATAAGTTAAATACAAACTGTTGTAAGTTTAAAATATTGGAGATCTTTGGCCAAATGATTTAAGCGCCTGGTAGTTTTTCCCTGACGCAGGTTCAATTCCCCATGCAAGCATGTTGGTTTTTTTATTTTCATTTCAATTGGTGTCACCACCTGATTGGATAGAAAAATATTTAATTAAATTATTTAAAATTCATAAATAAAACATTTTAATCATGTATTGACACGTGTCATGTTCTAATTGGATAATTAAATTTATTTTATTGAATTAAAATAGTGATTAAATTGATAGAATATGTAAATATTAAGGACCAAATATATAATTATGCCAATTTTATTAACGGACACGTCATCACCTCAGTTAAAAATTAACGGCCGGTGGTTTGATTAAATCAATTAAACAGTTGGGTGGTCTGATTGACTCAATTGAAAATTCGGTCGGTGATCATATTGATATTTTATCATAGTTTAGTGGTCTCCCTTATAGTTTACCCTTTTCAAGAACTAACCACTCGAGAAAATAGGGGAATTTTAAAATTTAAAAAAAAATCTCATGAAATTAGCAACTATTCACAGCACCAACGTTATAGTTGTAGCAGCCACTATTCCACTCCCCATCAAGATGCAAAGCCAAACCTAAAGAGTGTCTTGATGGTTTCATTAGCTGGGCCAAAGTCGTCAAGCTCATGAAGGCGCCCGAAGCTTCGATCAGCCATAAAATCCTATTTTATGGTGAATAAGATAGTAGGTGGCGCGGTTAGGAAAATAAGATGAAAATTATGGAACTCCCGATGATCACAGTAGGGTAGGTTAGCAATATATATATATATGAATACATATCTTTGGCCATTCGTACTTACCCCTTTATTTTATATATATTTCAATTTTCAACTTTCAAAAAATTGAAGAATCGCAACCTCGAGGCAAGGATCACGATCTTGCCTTGTTAGGTATGGCTCATAAATATACCAGTAAAGAGGACAGGAGATGGAGCGGAGTGAGCGAAGCGAACATCAACTGTCCTTACAAAGAAAGTCTCGTTGTGGGGTTACAAATTATGTGGGTTGGGGGTGCGGGGGCGTAGCCCCGCGGTACGGTACAGGGTTGATTTTGTAATTATGTACCAGGGTTTTCTATTATAAATAGAGATGTAACCTAGACCTAAAATATCATTGAATAAAATTCTAGCGCCGCCTAGGCACCGAGGACGTAAGCACATTGCCGAACCTCGTAAAATTCTCGTGTTCTTTCGTTTTTCTTTACCCATTTTCGTCAACAATTGGTATCAGATGTCAGGAGCAAAATTCGAAGTCGCGAAATTCGATGGTCAGGGTAACTTCGGATTATGGCAAACGAGGGTGAAGGATCTATTGGCGCAGCAAGGGATCTTGAAGGCTTTGCGACCTATAAAGCCAGCGTCGATGGATGAGGAAGATTGGGAAGAATTGCAGCAGCGAGCGGCAGGAACCATACGATTATGCTTGGCGGACGAGGTCATGTATCACGTCATGCATCTATCGTCTCCAGACGAAATTTGGAGGAAGTTGGAAAGTCAGTTTATGTCCAAATCCTTAACGACAAAACTGTATCTGAAGCAGCGGCTGTATGGGCTGAAGATGCAGGACGATCACGATTTGGCGCAACACGTGAATGTCTTCAATCAAATCGTTTCTGATCTGGCTCGGCTTGATGTGAAAATTGAGGATGAAGACAGAGCGATGATTCTGTTGTGTTCGTTACCTTCCTCTTACGAACACATGGTGACTACTCTTACATATGGGAAAGAGACTATCAACGTTGAGGAGATTACTGCAGCCTTGTTGGCTCATAACCAGCGGAAGCAGAATGCAGGGGAAAGCTCTCAAGCCGATAGCTTATATGTCAAGGGTAATCGAGATCGTGGACGGAAGCCAGAGAAGGCAGGGTCCGGGAAGCGGAATTCCAGATCTAAATCCAGGGATAAGAAGACGATTCACTGTTACAAGTGCAAGGAGGCGGGACATATGAAGCGAGACTGTCCGAAGTTGAAAAAGCAGACTGATGAGAAGTGTGATGGCTCATCCAAGTCTGTGAACGTGGTCGAGGATGATACTTCTGATTGCAGTGAGGGTGATATGCTTTCTATTTCAACGACACAATTGACGGATGCTTGGATTCTTGATTCTGGATGTTCTTATCACATCACGCCAAATAGGGAATGGTTTTCGACATACAGGCCGGTTAATTCTGGTTCGGTTTATTTGGGTGATGATCGATGTTGCAATATTGTTGGTATTGGTGATGTCAGAATTAAGATGCACGATGGCTCTGTTCGGACGTTGAGTGGTGTTCGACATATCCCAGACTTGAAGAAGAATTTGATTTCCTTGGGCACTTTGCACAAGAATGGTTTTATCCCTAAGGCTGACGAGGATAGGGAAACCATTCGGATTGTTAAAGGAGCATTGACTGTGATGAAAGGCAAGATGACTGCAGGGAATATCTACAGATTGTTAGGGAGTACCGTTGCAGGTGGAGTTCACTCTGTTGAGTCCTGTGATGATACGACAAAATTGTGGCATATGCGCCTTGCTCATCTTAGTGAACGTGGTATGGCATAATTACACAAGAGAAACTTGTTGCATGGTGTCAAAAGCTGTAAGCTCGATTTTTGCAAGTATTGTGTTCTTGGTAAACAAACTAAAGTCCGTTTCAAGACTGCGAAGCACACAACTCAAGGGATTCTTGATTATGTGCATTCTGATGTATGGGGGCCTTCCACGACATCGTCTTTGGGTGGATCTAGGTACTATGTTACTTTTATTGATGATTTTTCACGGAAAGTTTGGGTGTATTTTTTTGAAACAGAAATCTGAAGTTTTTGAGAAGTTCAAGCTGTGGAAAGCTGAGGTAGAAAACCAAACAGGACGAAAAATCAAGTGTTTGCGGTCTGACAATGGTACGGAGTACACAGATTCACAGTTCCTACAATTCTGTAAGGAGCATGGGATTCAGAGGCATTTTACAGTGCGCAAGACACCACAACAGAATGGTGTTGCGGAGCGAATGAACAGGTCGTTGAATGAAAGAGCCAGATGTTTGCGGTTGAATGCGGGGCTTCCCAAACACTTCTGGGTTGAGGCTGTTAACATGGCGTGTTACCTTATCAACAGATCGCCAAGGGCATTGCTGGCTGGGAAAGTTGCAGAAGAGGTATGGACTGGTCATGATGTTAGTTTTGATAACTTACGGATTTTTTGGTTGTCCTGCTTATGTGCATGTACCTGCTGATGAGAGATCCAAATTTGATGCAAAATCGAAGGAGTGCATTTTTCCGGGTTACAAGAAAGGTGTCAAAGGATTCAAGTTCTGGGATCCAGTTGCGAAGAAAGTTGTGATTAGTAGAGATGTCGTTTTTGATGAACAGTCTATGTTGCAGCAGAAGCAAGACACGACAGTGGTAGATTTCGAGCAGTTTCCAGTTGAGAAACCAGAAACTTCTCAACCGACTTCTGGTGGTTCCACTACGGATGATTTGCAGGATTATAGTCTCGCCAGAGACAGGGTGAGACGGACGAATATAAAGCCTCCGAACAGATTGGGTTTTGAAGACTTGGTATCTTTTGCACTTACTGTTAGCAGTGATGATCTAGTTACTTTTCATGATGCCGTTACTAGTCAGGAAAACGACAAGTGGATGCAGCCATGGTTGAGGAGATGGAGTCTTTGAATCACAATCGCACATGGGAGTTAGTTCCCCTTCCTGAGGGTAAGAAGCCGATTGGTTGCAAATGGGTGTATAAGAAGAAACCAGCAGTAACAGAAAAAGAGGGGGAGAAGTTCAAGGCTCGTTTGGTAGCGAAGGGTTTTTCATAGCAGAAAGGAGTTGATTATGATGAAATCTTTTCTCCTGTGGTCAGGCACACTTCAATCCGAGCAGTACTTGCATTGGTGGCTAGTTGGGATTTGCATTTAGAGCAGATGGATGTTAAAACTGCTTTTTTGCATGGTGATTTAGAGGAGCAGATCTACATGCGGCAACCTGAAGGTTTCACTCAACCTGGAAACGAGCATTTAGTTTGCAGATTGAAGAAATCTTTGTACGGGTTAAAACAGTCTCCGAGACAGTGGTATAAACGGTTTGACTCCTATATGATCAAGATTGGCTACAACCGATGTGAGTATGATTGTTGTGTCTATGTTAAGAGCCTTGATGATGGTTCTTTTATTTTTCTATTACTGTATGTTGATGATATGTTGATTGTTGCGAAGAACATAGATGATGTTATCGGTTTGAAAACTTTATTGAGACAGGAATTTGATATGAAAGATTTAGGTGCTGCAAAGAAAATTCTTGGAATGGAAATTTGCAGGGACAGAGACTCAAGGAAACTGCGGCTATCTCAACGGGGTTATGTTGAGAAAATGCTAGAAAGGTTTGCGATGAGCAGCGCGAAACCAGTTAGCACTCCATTGGCGAATCACTTTAAGCTCTCATCAGAACAGTGCCCTAAGACAGATAAGGAAGCTGAAAATATGGCAAAGGTTCCGTATTCTAATGCTGTTGGCTGCTTGATGTATGCGATGGTATGTACTCGTCCTGATTTAGCTCATGCTGTTAGTCAAGTTTGTAAGTACATGTCTAAACCTGGTAAGCAACATTGGGATGCAGTCAAGTGGATCTTTCGGTACTTAAAGGGTACTGTGGGACATGGAATTGTTTTTGGGAGTCAGCGGGATAATCCTTTGGTTGTAGGATATGTGGATTCAGATTATGCAGGTGACTTGGATAATAGAAGATCTACGACAGGGTATGTGTTTACTCTTGGTGGAGGGCCTATTTGCTGGAAGTCTACTGTTCAATCTGTCGTGGCACTATCTACAACTGAAGCTGAATACATGGCAGCGGCTGAAGCTGCAAAAGAAGCTTTATGGCTTACTGGTTTAGTGAAGGAGTTGGGTGTTCAACAAGGTGGAGTTCAGTTGCTTTGTGATAATCAAAGTGCTATTCACTTGGCTAAGAATCAGGTGTATCGTGCTAGAACTAAACATATTGATGTAAGGTTCCACAAGATCAGAGAGTTGGTTGCATATGGAGAGGTTTTGTTTCAGAAGGTACATACTGATGAGAATGCCGCTGATATGTTCACCAAGCCAGTTACGACAGACAAGTTCAAGCATTGCTTGGACTTGTTGAATGTTTCGAGTTGTTAAAGAAGCAAGGTAACCCAACCCACATTGAAGTTTCCAAGGGGCAGGATATTCGCCAAGGTGGAGATTTGTTAGGTACGGTACAGGGTTGATTTTGTAATTATGTACCAGGGTTTTCTATTATAAATAGAGATGTAACCTAGACCTAAAATATCATTGAATAAAATTCTAGCGCCGCCTAGGCACCGAGGACGTAAGCACATTGCCGAACCTCGTAAAATTCTCGTGTTCTTTCGTTTTCTTTACCCGTTTTCGTCAACATGCCTAAAACTCCAAGCTTCGGTTTGCTCGACAGATCTGAAATGAGCGAAAAAGTGTTTTGTGCATTTAAAGTTCAAATCGAGAGCGGGTGAGTTAGAGGACGTCCACCATGTTCTTCATCGTCAGTTGTTTCCTACTTCCTTGTTGCACCTCTATTTCAGCTAAGTTGTCTTTGTATCTACACCACCAATGGTCTTGCATTGTTTAATGTCGCTTGAGTGATCATTTTGTTCTTAAAACATCATCCATTGTGTTGAATATCTAGTGAAGAAACACAAAATACAAGTATATTGAACATAGAATGAATTCCACATCTGGTTTGCAACTCCTCTGCTGTTTATATACAGTTCTTCATAGTTGTTATAGTTTTAACAGACTTTGTAACTAACCATTAACAACCTCAACTAAACATTAACAACCTTAACTGCTAACAAACTTCTAGAATCACTAAACAACATGCACTAACTCATTATGCTAACATTCTCTCTACTTCTTCTTCTTCTTCTGTTCTTCTAACCTTGAACACACTATTATAGCAAGCTCTAAAAAAAAACTAATTACAACTCATTTCTGACATTCAATCTTCTTGATGAAAAGATGAACAATTGAATCGAAAGTGCCGATGCTTCCTTCCGTTCACTTTGAATCGAAAGTGCCGATGCTTCCTTTCGTTCTTCTTGAATCGAAAGTGCCGATGTTTCCTTCCGTTCACTTTGAATCGAAAGTGTCGATGCTTCCTTTCGTTCTTCTTCCTCACCTTCATTTCTTTCTTCTTTATTGTTCTTTCAATTATACAAGACCACAAAAAATACTACGCTACACCATTTACCGAAAATTCCATTGCTCTTTCAATGCTTTGTTCTTTCCATGAAGATGCTGGTGCAATGATCCATGAGCCATAAACTCGTAAAGCAGAAGCCGTTCTCCACCCTCTTCGCAGTATCTGAGCAGATTCAAAAGATGGCATGGTTCAATCTTGACAATAAATCTAACTCTGTGCGGAACTCTTTCGAATTCTTCTGTTTATCTGAAGATATTATAGCCTTTATAACTGCAACAACAATCCCATCTTTCAATACCCCTATATAAACGCATGAGAAACTTTCTTTTCCAACCACAGATTCTTCTTTTAATCCACCAGTGGCCCTCTCAAGTTCTTCGTAATTGAACATCCGAGCTCTCCTGATCTTAAGCTCATCGAAGTCGGAACGGATTTTTATGTTTTCTTTTTGGCAAGAATCAACCTCATTAGCTTTCATGAATTTTGACTCTTTTGCTTTGCAGCGACAGTTATGCAACCTCTCGTTTTTACTTCCATTAGCAACATCAGAATTCGAAGGTGAAGAACAATTAGAGAAGCACTCCACTGAATTGCAACTAGAACAATTATAATCACAAACACGATCGGCCTTCAAAGTACATCCTGATTTTTGGTACATTTCAGCATGGCAACCAATGCCGAGGTATAAGTGAAGGAAACGAGCAATCAACAACTTGGTCGCAAGGGACTTATGGGCAGCTTCCTCGGTTGTAACTCTAACAGGCTTTCCATCGAATAGTTTCTGGGCAGTTAGGGATAGCAATCCAGCCGGTGATTGGGCGGCAGATGGAGGATCCGATTGCAGGAATGATACAGGAGATGAGGGAGGGGTGATAAAGGGCATTACAATGCCAGTCATATTGCTTACATTTTCAGCAGTTGAAACTGCAACTCCAGGTTCCACTGGTTCAGGGACAAGGACAACATGGCCAATTCGCTTACTGTTCTTATGAGATCCGAAACACCAGTAAAAGCTCCAGCAGCTTCCCCATCGTTTCTTCTGAACTGTGGTAGGCTGGACTATGGACTTGGCTGAGACGATGGCGGAGGCAACCGCCGATAGCATATTCTCCTCCTCTTCCATGCAGCGGAAGAAAAAAAAATAAAATCAGGACCGTTTGGCGAATGATACCATATTGAATATCTAGTGAAGAAACACAGAATACAAGTATATTGAACAAAGAATGAATACCACATCTGGTTTATAACTCCTCTGCTGTTTATATACAGTTCTTCATAGTTGTTATAGTCTTAACAGACTTTGTAACTAACCATTAACAACCTCAACTAAACATTAACAGCCTTAACTGCTAACAAACTTCTAGAATCATTAAACAACATGCACTAACTCATTATGCTAACACATTGTGAATTTATATGGAAATAATTGTAGGTGACATCATTGCTCGTGTTTTAACAACAGTAATAAATTGCTTCTAAATTGTTAGAAAATAATATTACTGCAAGACAAAATCATTAGCATTGACTAACAAATAATAATGAAATAAAAAGACAAATAAAACGATTTACTGTGCCGTAGTATGAAAGCCACTACCTTATAAGCAATTTTGTCCAGATTTGTGTAATCTTGAAAGTGGACGTTGCTCCCCCAAGGTTAATACAATTTTTCAAACTTCGTACACTCGAAGAAAAAAAGTGGAACCCACTTGTGTTGCTCTCTTCGACAGGAAATTTTCCAAAAAGAAAATACCGAAACCATTAAATTGTGCATTCAATTAGGGAGAGGGATTATCCATTTTATAGGAGTGGTAGAGAGATAAAATTGTCAATTTGCATTTACCCACTCCAACCAATGCCTATTAGGGGCTGTTTGGTTTGGGGAATGTGGGATTTCCATGGGAATGGAATCCACATTCCCATGTTTGATTGGCCGGGAATCTCATTCCCGATAATGTTTTATTACTAATAGTGAATTTTTTGGGGTATATTACCGAGAATGTCATTACCTCAATTTCCTTAGATATTGTTGGATTACTGGTGTTTTAGACTAAAATGCCCTTATTTTTTTTTCAAAAATATCATTCTTCTGTCATTGAATAATAAAAATTCTACGAAGTTTAAATTACAAATTTATCCTTAAACTATTTTAGATTTACAAAAAAATCTATAATTAAAATTTTATATGAAGTTCAGGGGTTAAAATAAAATTTTACCATTTCATTAAACCTTTTTATATTTTCAATTTTGTAAAAAAATTATATAAGTTTTATGAATTTAATTTTTTTTAAAGAAAATATATAAATATTTTTCAACTTGTTAAAAAAATATATATAATAAGGATAATTTGGTCAAATATACATTCCAATAATCTTTTATTCCTTTAACCAAACACAGTAATTTTACATTCCTACTAAACCAACCAAACACAAAATACAACATTCTCAGTAATCCTATTCTCTGGTAATCTTTTATTCTCATTGGTAATCTTACATTCCGTGAACCAAACGAACCTAAGGGTAACCAACACCCTAAAAATAATCATAGTATTTGCATTACTAACAACTATGTCATATTTGATCCGAGTCAAATAGTCATTTATGTCATTATTTTCAATGTGAATCTTCATCTATTCCACGCATTTAATAAAGAGAGATTAATTAGTTAGAAGTTACTTTGAAATAGATAAATCTTATTTATTGGGATCATGTATGACTTGGTGAATTTGATCCATAATAATTTCTCAAAGGGAAATCCAACACTCCTTTCAAATGATTATTTTATTGTTAAATATGTTAGCTGATAGGTTTAGAATAAATAAAAAATTGTACTCTGTATTTGTTTAGAGGTATATTAATTTTCTAGTTCTCCGGATAATAATGAAGGCTTCACTGCATAATATAGTAGGTTTAATTTTACATTTAGTCCCTGAATTTATACATCCTTCTGAAAGTGGCCTCTGAACTTTTATTTCATAATTAGTCTATGAAGTTGTATTTTATTAAATATATTAGCCATTCTTTGAAAGATGTTAAGTGAGTGATGACGTTATGCTTTAAGATTATATCACTTTATCAATTATCAACTTAAAATTTAAAGTTATATAATTAATTCGAAAAACAAAATTATATTTACATTAAAAATTAATAAATATATATGTGTATAATTAAAAAAATAAGATATCATAATTAAACTTTTGAGAACAGAAATGTTGAAAAGAATTTCTAGAAGAGGTAAATTATGTTTTAAACCAAAACTTTTTTATATGTTCGAGTTATTTTAACTTTTTAAAAATACTTAATTTAAAGGTGTCTAGGGTTGGGCCGAGGTTTAATAATAAAAATTTTCTATGCATGGACCCGATTCAACCATCCAAAAGGATCCATTTTTATTTTTTAAAAATATATTATTAAAGAAATTTTGATATTAATATTTATATATTTTATAATTAAATTTAAATAAAGTACATATTTAGATTTATATATGAACTGATCGAACTCACATTATAATTTTTTTTATCAAATTTAATCTGAGTTAAATTAAATTAATCACTCGACATATGAATAAGTTCATTATGAAAGAAATACAGAATATATTTAAAAAATAATAATTATACATTTATAACCAATTAATTTTAAGTTGATATGTTAGGTTTATTTTATGGGATACAAACTTGAATAAATTAGGGATGACAATTTAACCCAAATTCGACTGGACATTACCCCTTAAAAATCAACCCAACCTGATCAGAACCCGATTTTTTATAATAAAAAAATGACCCTATCGAATTGAGTTGTTAGGGTCTATGATACATAAAGATGGGGGTAGATGATGACGTTACACACCGTATAAAGGCGGGATTGCTAAAGTGGAGGGTGCTACTAGAGTTTTGTGTGACAAGAAGGTACCTCTAAAACTTAAGGGAAAATTTTATAGAATGTCAATAAGACCAGCGCTGTTGTATGGATCAGAATGTTGGGAAATCAAGAAGGATCACGTAAGGAGGATGGAGACCGTAGAAATGAGAATGCTTCGATGGGCATGCGGTAGGACTCTGTGGGACATGCACCAAACTCTGCTATTAGGAAGTCTTTGGGGGTGGTGCCTGTATCCGAAAAAATGAGAGAGGGAAGACTACGGTGGTTTGGGCATGTCCTTAGGCGACACTCGTCGGATGCCGTCAGGAGGATAGAGTCGATTACAGTCGACGGTGCCAGAAGGAGAGGACGACCAAGGAAGAAGTGGGTAGACTGCTTGAGATCTGATTTGATGGATTTAGCCCTTACCGAGGACATGACCTATGATATAGAATGTCAATAAGACCAGCGTGTTGTATGGATCAGAATGTTGGGAAATCAAGAAGGATCACGTAAGGAGGATGGAGACCGTAGAAATGAGAATGCTTCGATGGCATGCGTAGGACTCTGTGGACATGCACCAACTCTATAGGAAGTCTTGGGGTGGTGCCTGTCCGAAAAAATGAGAGAGGGAAGACTACGGTGGTTTGGGCATGTCCTTAGGCGACACTCGTCGGATGCCGTCAGGAGGATAGAGTCGATTACAGTCGACGGTGCCAGAAGGAGAGGACGACCAAGGAAGAAGTGGGTAGACTGCTTGAGATCTGATTTGATGGATTTAGCCCTTACCGAGGACATGACCTATGATAGGAAAGTATGGAGACTTAAGACCCGGGTAGCCGAGTAGTGTGGGTCACATTCATAGGGTGTAGCATCTATGTTTTCTTTTTAATGCCTTTGTAGTAATTTCCATGACTTCTACATTTTACATTTATGTCATTGGAATTTATGAAGGCTTAGAATAGGGTAACGGAGTAGTGTTGCCTTAGTTTAGGTTTTAACCCATTTGACTTTATTCATTCTCGTAACTTACTATTGTTGCCTTCTGTGTATCACTCTCTTCATGTTTCCCCTATTTAATTTTAGCCAGGTCTTACGTTTCTGTCCATGTGCAGAGATTTTTTTTTCGTAGGGATTTATTTGCAGGGATTACCTTCCATTTCAGACACGTATATGAAGATTGCATTAGAAGACTGTTCAACCATGTATTTATTTATTTATGTATACATGCATTGTATTTTATCTTTATTTTTAATTTTTATTATTGACGGAGGTCTTTCACGGAAGCTGCTTTCAACCTGGCGATGGGGACAACCTACTACCCCACCTCCCTTACCCCATCACATATGAAAATAGGGTTTTGTTGTTGTTTGTTGTTTGTATATGTTACAAAAATAAGGTCGAACATGCGAGAAAATTACCTCCCACTGTTTCTTGCTAAGCGCGTGAACAAAATACATGATAGTTGAACCACCCGATTGAACCGTCGAATCTTTTGTCAAATTTATTACATTTAAACTATTCGATTCAACCATAATACGTTTAAATCCCAAGTCTCATGCTAAGGACATCCCAATATATATGCTCCAAAGTTCAGTTTTTTAAAATCGAGCACACGCCAATAAATTTGGAAATTCACATACGCCATCGTCCAATATAACGGTGAAAAACATTCGATTCGAAATATGAAATTTAAATTTTATTAAAAACATTTATACTTACAAATGAATAATGACCCGTTCATATTTTTATTTCTTAAAATATTTACGGTATATTAATTTAACATTTCTTTTATTAAAATTTCAAGTAACAACAACATAGTATGTTGTTTTTTTTTATTTATGTTATAGTATTATTTATTATTATAAATTAAATGTACGTGTTGAGTAAATTTTTTTTTGATATAAATGAATTATTATATGTTACAAATTTTAAAAAATAAATTGAATTGAATTAGGTGACTAAAATGGAATAAAAACTTAAGTTTAGTGATTATTTTGATTAATTGAGTGACAGAAACCGAACTGTGAAAATAGTTGAGTAACAAAATATGTAATTTACCCCTGATATTTTTAACATAGTTAACGGTTTGAGTCAAACGAGATAACGATTTAAATTTTATGTGATAAAACGTTTCGAAAAATACTTTAAGAGAAAACTCGGTATACATGATATAGTTGAGGGGCAATGGGTCATTTAAGCCTTTTATAAACAATGCGGCCCTTTGTTGATTCAATTTGGAACAAGAGCTGTTGAGCCCAATTCCTCATATCAAGATTCCAAGTCAAAGGTCTGGGAAAAGAAATAAAAAATTAATAAAAAAAGAGGTGGCAATTGTTGTGTTTTCAAACCGAAACATCTGGTCCCACCTCACAAGCTTCTTCTTTATGACATGCTTCCCCTATATATTATGTATCAAGATGAAGAGCTCCTTCCACGCACATCAAACTCTTTCCTAGAACTTCCTTCCTCAATACCTCCCAATTTTCTTACCTACTTTCGTGATGAAGAGCTTCTTCCTTATGATATATCCTGGACAGCTCTTCAGTCACTCTGGTGCTGAATTGTCTCAATTTCTTTCTTACCTGGAGGTGAGAAACAAATTGATACAGTTTTAGTATCAAGGATCATCATTAACTGCTGCGGTTTCTTTTTCTTCAGTTTAAGTTTTAGTCACTCTTCATTTATTTTTATATGTAAATAATATATGTGAAGGAGGTGGTGATTTGCAGGTTAGATGTATCAATATTGTACAGACGATTCCAATCGTTGCTGTGGTTTGACCTTAACTGTAAGTTCATGCATACCAATTGACACTAGCTGGGATGCCAAATGGTTGCCTGATCCATTTACAAATCATGACTTGAACTTTCATATATTCAACAGACTGCTCTATATCCATTGCAGGTTTAATTTCTCAAAGATATATAACCAATTCGGTTTACACCAGTCTGGAACTTGCAGAAACCCTTTGTATATCTTCTTGTTCCCTGCATAAGGTGATGATGAAATAGTTAAAACAAACATAATATTGATGGGAAATTAAAAGCTAAACTGAAAAGATAGTATTGTATTCATAAAGCAGGCAAGTTAACCGGAAGGAATTGCAATCGGGTTAGAGTCAGTAGATGGTAATTCACGGAATCTACTCTGTTTTAATCCTATGGAATCGGTGCTCTTGAAAGGATTGCAACCAGATTCAGACCCTGCACAAAAAGAATGTCAATGTCCACTGCTAAAAGAGCGAGACTATCGACGGACGTTAAGAACTCACAATTTAATTAAATGGTAAGTATGCTCATCAATGAAAAATAATAATCTCAAAAAAAGAAAAAAGAAAAATAATAATCTAGATTCAAATTTAATCATTTAGGTGAAATACTGTTCACGAGTATGATGGATTGATTTCTTTTTGATAGAAAACAACTGTGTCAGTGTCAATGTTAATGTATGCTATAATCTCATGGCTTTGGGTGTCAGTGTCAAGAATCGTGAGAACTCGCACAGTTTTGGTGGATTCGTGTTGGCAATCGTGCGATGAGCTCGTGAAAGTGGCGGTCTATTTGTCTTGACTCGCGGTGTCGTTGTCAGAATTCACGCCAGATGGTGGATATTAGGGAAGTGATCGATCGTGCGATGACCCCACGCCCTTGGCGAAGAACCTTGTTATGATCGAGCGATGCGGCCGTATCATGATGGGGACTCGTGCGGTTTCTGAGGGATACCGGGCGAGGGAACGCGATGTGTCCTTATTGTGCTAGTATCGTCATAAACAGTGGGACAGGCGCGCGAGGGAACACGATGAGCCCGTATCGTCGTCAGGGTTTTGGAGGGTTCTCGTCATAAACAGTGGGACGGGCGCGCGATCATTCAATGTATCGGAGAGTGTATGTATTTTGACTTTTAATTAATTTATATTTTTATTTAAAATAATATTTTATCTTTTTTTATCAATATATTTTACATGTTTAGTTTTTAGCAGAAAGAACAATTTAAAGCTAAATTTTAGTTCTAATATCTATCAAAATTAAAATAATATTTTCAAAGTATATTTAGTGGCGGATCCACAACTATCTAATGATGGATGGGTATAAAATCTGAAATATTTTTTAGGTAGTTATCTATTTTATTGATAATGTTTACCCTTAGTTTATTTGTGTCACCTGTTAAAATATTTTATGTTATCTTTTTAATAATTCAAAATGATTATAAAATAATATTTGTTAATAACTTTTTTTTAATTATTGATAACAAATAAACCATATAAATACAATTGTTCGAACCTAATACCTCAAAAGAAAATAACACTCTTTTTAACCAATGACGTTGTTTAATAGATTGATATTTTATGTTATTAATATACATACGTGTTCACCCTAAAATTATTTTTAGATATACGTTACTAATTTAATTGATATGTTTTACTTAATTCATATATGTGTATATATATAAAATTTGCATTTCTTATTTTTTAAATATATATTGTAGAATTTGTGTAATGGTATGTGATGTAAGATTTTGGTCGTATCATAATTAACTCTAGATTCCCTTTATTTCGACATGTAAAGTGATCGTTCGACCGGCTCGCTCGATTGAACGTCCGATTAGAGAAAAGGGGATGTAATTTCCTAAGCAAAACCCCATCTTCTAATCTTCCATTATTTAAGTTTTACTTTCTGCTTGCAGCTTCTTGTTCCAAACCCTAAACCCACCAATATAAAAAGGGCCTTTTCCATTTCTTAGCTTTGAAGCGACGATTCCTATCTGAGATGGCAGGGTTTCGGATTCGGCGTCAATTTTCACTGAGTCGCTTCAACATCGAGGTCGGTTTTCTTTCTCTTTCTCTTTCAGTTTCAATGGTTTCCATTTTCTGTTTCTCAAAGCTGTAAACTTGAGCAAAGTTTTTTTCCTTTTTCATTATTTGGATATGAAAACTTTTTGTTTTTAATATACTAGTTTTGCTGGTGAAATTAAACCTGTGGCATTTGATTTTGAAAACGTGATTGTGGGTTGTGGAAACAGGGTCGGGGCATGAGAGCTGGACAGGCAAGGAAGCCAAGGGTTAAAGC
Source organism: Hibiscus syriacus (assembly GCF_006381635.1). Taxonomy (NCBI): domain Eukaryota; kingdom Viridiplantae; phylum Streptophyta; class Magnoliopsida; order Malvales; family Malvaceae; genus Hibiscus; species Hibiscus syriacus. Next base: position 2,793,324 of record NW_024063485.1, on the reverse strand, counting down.
GCGTGTGATGCAGTCGCCGAAAGCTTTGCAAATTGCAGAGATCAAGGCACTGATTCGGATGATTAGTGAAGCAATTAAACGTGCTAATAAGTGGATTGAGGATCGTCTTCTCGAGATTGAAAACGACCCTTTGATAAGGGACGCTTTGGAAATGGTCAATCCTCAGAATCACAACATGAGTAACACCTTTACTGGGTAGAAAGCTTGACCTTTTACAGGACGGCAGCGCCGCCCCTTACTGCCGTGAGTTGTGTAAACGCTGGGTTTACACTAGAAGACGATGCTGGTGAATAAGGTCTAATGATTGTTGATATCCCAAAAATAATGCCACAATCTACATACTCCAGAGAACAGAATCCATCTGCCCCAATCGCTACTCGCACTCCCATGCTTGTCACGTGGCTTAAAATATTGTGTCCGTAAAATTAAGTGTTGTGTTAAATAAATTGAGTTTTATAATGATGGATGAAAGATACAAGTACTTCGTCAAAGTTGTACGTAATAGTGTGTGTTTAGTTCTTAAAAATTGCAATATGTATTACTTTTCTTACATACAGTGTGTTATGAATAAAAACATAAATGTTATTTGAGGATATGTCATATTATTCTAAACATGAGTTATAATAGGTTGTTCCTTTCAAGTGTCTAATATTTTAAGGATCTAATCTTTTAAAATTATCGAATAAGGGTCTAACTTATTTGTATATGACTAAATAAAAATTTACCAATTCAAAACGATCAAATAAGAGTAACATTTATGAATTTGTTCAAATAAAGGTGATGTGATCTCATCCGCTAAGGATCCGAAAGAATTTCCTAGTGGTCCAATTACCCGTGTTAGGGCAAAGAAATTTCAAAAAATCATAGAAAATGTGTTTTGTCAAAGCTGGAATTTGAAGGATGGAACACCAATTTCGATGGAGCATTGCAACCTTCTACTTGTGCAAGTTTGCATGAGCATTAATCAATTTGCATGTTTAGTTTTGCATGGTAGTTCATTTATTGCACATGACCAAATATGCATGCTAATTCATTTAAGCATGTTAGCTCATTTAAGTATGTTATTTATTTAAACATGTTAGTTTATTTAAGTATGATAGTTCATTTAATTAAATTAGTTCATTCAAGTTGGCATGATATTTTATTTCATTATCATATTTTTATTCAAGTTAGTAAGCATGAATGTTTCCTAGAGGTATGTCTAGATGCAATTTCGGATGAGGAATAAGCTTGGATCAAAGGGAGGTTGTTCGAATTCTTCAAGGATGACAAACATTCGGCTTGATTATCATCCATTTAGAGGAGACTTTTTGAATTCTAAGGAGGAAGAGAGCATTGAAAGACTTTTTAGTCATCCATTAAGACATTAAAAGAAAGTGAACGACAATAAATTAGGCTTGAAATCTCAAAAGCCACTCCCTTGTGGCCGCATAGATGTCTACATTCATCCTACAATTCATCTTAGAGAATTACGCCTTGGAAGCTCAAAGATTTCTTCCTTGTGGACAAATGGGTGTCTACATTCATCCTAGTGCTTCATCAAGTATTTTAGGCTGCCAAGGGAGAAGGAAGGACACAAGCTATTATGTGTGTGTTCATTACCATTAAGATGAAGACTTACTCTTATTTTGTGTCTTTTCAATTTTAGCCTTGAACACTATAAATAGATATTTCTTTCTCTATTGTAAACACAACTTTCATGATTATAAACATACTTGAGATTGTTCTCTTTTTAGTTCTTTAAGAACTTTATCAGCTTATTAAGCTAGTCTTTTGGCTTCTATCAATTCGTCCCTTAACCATAACCATTGTTCCCATCATCTTACTAAACCTTTCTTTATATTGTAATTACAATCATTCCAAAATCCATTTCTAAACTCAAAGTTATCGTTTTTAAACTCTTATTAGAATCAAGATCGGATAATTCATATATAATTCGACAATCTTCACAAAAGAATTCATATTAAAAGTTTTATCTTTCCGAAACATTTTCAAATAAAGGTTTCCATTTTAGTATATTTAACCAGACTTAAAAAGGGTATTTTGAGTTGGAGTAATCAAGGAAGGACTAATGTTGTAATTTTCCCTACAAATATCCCAAAGCTTATTTCCATTTAATGGATTATGTCATCCACGTTGGAATCACCCCCACTTTGTCTTCTTCCTTTCATTCAAACTCTCCCATTCTTCTTCTTGTGCCCAAGCTAAAAGTGAAAACTTGTTGCTCTTCATTCTCATTACGAATTTGTTAAGGTAAGATTCATAACCTCATTCCTTGAAGCTTTCTTAAGCTCCAAATCACAAGGTATGGCCATGGAGGCCATGGTGGGGGTTATAAAAGGGTTTTGGATTCTAGGGCTCTTGGGTGCTCCATATCCATCCCAAAGTGTTTAGAGTCTTTTCTTTTGGTTATTGAGAGAAGTAGGTGAAAGCTCAAAGGTGAATAACAAGGAGAAAGCGACCCTTGGTTGAGCTTGAGGTTGTTTTCCAACTCCTTGGTGAAAATTAACACACTTCTAACCTTATTTTATTGCTTGTAGATCATCATGTATAATTTTGATGCATGTTTGTGTATATGAGCCTTTTTGCGCACTTGGGTGAGAGTTTAAAGCATGAAAACGAGATTTTTTGTTGTTCTTGTGTAAAGTGATGACCTTTCATGTTTCTTAAGTACTAAATAAGCTTTAAACACCACTTTGGGACCTTAGTGACACCTTATGATCAATTTGGGGGACTTTGGATGAATAAAATAGGGATTTTCGAATAGAGGGTGTAAGTACTAAAAGAATAGTATCGGTACTGCCCGTTGTGGAAGGGTAAAATTTCAAGAGTTTGTAAGGAGGGCATCGATACTCAACAAGGAGTATCGATACTATTCGTGTAGTATCGATACTTGGGGAACCAAATTGGATTCCAAAATACAAATTTGGTATCGATACTTGAGGGAGTATCGATACCATGGGGTAGTATTGATACTCCCTATAGGCATATCGATATTGGGGTATTTTCCAAAACATCAAATGTAATTTTGGTATTGATACTTGTATTGATACTAAGGAGGGTGAGTATCGATACTCTCATGCGGGTATCAATACTGAGTTTAATTTCCAAACATCAAAGGTAAATTTGGTACTGATATCCAAGGGAGTATCTATACCACTGTGAATGGGAGTATTGATGCTTAAGGTGGAGTATCGATACCCACGTGAAACTTTGGGCAGTAATGCTAGTGGAATAAAAAAACGGGTCGAGTTTCTTTAAGAGGGGACATTCTTCCATAAGAATACAAGTGGTAATCGTAATAATTGTGCAATAACATAAGATCTTAATGAGGTAAGATTCTATAAGACTTTTGCCTTTGTTTAATGCTTGGGAAATGATGAGAACACTCGAGTTTCTTAAATGACGATAGTGTGATAGTTGAAAGATTATCCGGATATATCCAAATTAGTGCTTAGGCACTCTATTGCTAGTTGAATGTTGTGTCGATGCTATGTGACTCGGACACATCCCGAGTACTTTAGAGGAGTAAACTAGCTGAGCAACGTACAAATGCTTCGTGACCCAGACTTGGCCCGAAGTTGGGAAGACTTTGATGCTCTGTGACCCATGTCTTCCTTAAGGTTCATAGTAAGTAAAGAGGGGTGTGAGTTCCGTGAGGCTAAGTGACCCCAAACTACACCATGAAGCTTACTTGATTGTTGTTCTAGTGTCTGCAATTGTGCATGACCATACCTACAACATGCTTATATTTTAAATGCATGAAGTATAGTATGGTTATTTGTGTGGCACTGAGCTTGTGAGCTCAACGTATGAAATGTGTTTCTGTGTGCATGTTCTTAGGTTCCAGTTGAGCAGCTCATTGCTAGGTTTGGATTCTATACTCGACTTTACTTCAGAGTACGTCTCGAGTATTAGTGGGCATGTACTACCATAGACCCTTTTATATATTTAAGTTGTAAACTCTGTTATTTAGTATTTAAATATTTTAGAGACTGATGTTGGGAGCTCCCCTATATTTTAAATACTTATATTTTGTAAACATATTATATTTGGTTTACGTTATATGTGTATGTCGATTGGACAAACAACTTTAAAAAATGGTTAGCCACTTAGTGGTTCCATGTGACATTCTAATCAACTGGGTTTCGAGTCGGATCAGATTAGGGTGTTACACTTTAAATACACCTACTACTACAATCAATATATGTGTATGTGTGTGTGTGTGATACTATGTTAAACATGTATACTAAACCTCCATTACTCAAATAAATCCTGAATGCAAAACACAAGTACTATGTTAAACATGTTAAACAATAATTTAGCAGATCTATAACACCCCGATTTTTCCCTAAATGTAAAACGACTTTATACAAAAATAATTGTCTAAACTTTACCTCAAAAAATGATTTGGCGCCTAAAGAATTTTTTGCTAAAAATTTGTGTTCTAGGTGCCCAGTATCATATTTTTTTAATTTTTTAATAATAAAAATATAACAGCCTAATCTAGTTCGACCTGGAGATCCATGGATTATAATATTACACGAGACTACTGAAATTGTGACACAAAAAGTTTCTTTAAAAACTTCTTTATAATTCACTTAAAATAGTTCATGTATAGTAATAAAAATAAAACATGATAATAATATGAGTTCAAAAAATAATAGGGAGCTCCCAAAATATATTCAAAATAATACAGTACCAAGTACATATCAAAGTTACTACCGAATATACGTAAAGGTCCATAAATAGTACATGCTCTCTAAAGATGACTCAAGACGTACTCTGATGGTCTCTGTTGGTCTGAACAATTGGACAAGAATGTCTGCTAATGATAACTCCCCATGAACTGCCCCTAAGAACCTGCACACGGAAACACATTCCGAACATTGAGTTTACGAGATCATTGACTCATTAATAATTGTATTATACTACATACAATCACTAAGGTGGTGTTTGTTTTTGCAGAGGTAAAAGGTCTGTAGTCTGCGGACCACATCTGCAGCAGAAGAGGTGGACCAAAAGTCTGCAGTCTGCAAGAAGAAGACTGTTTGTTTTTTAACGTCTGCAGACTGCTAAAATGAACTGAAATATAAATAAACTAATTTTTTAAACTTAAAAGAGTTTTACAATACTGAGATTTAAATAATTTTAGTTTTCCAATACTGAAATTTAAATAATCCATACAACTACAATAATAAATTATTTAAAATAAATCAATGTTTGTTTTTTAACGTCTGCAGACTGCTAAAATGAACTGAATATAAATAAACTAATTTTTTAAACTTAAAAGAGTTTTACAATACTGAGATTTAAATAATTTTAGTTTTCCAATACTGAAATTTAAATAATCCATACAACTACAATAATAAATTATTTAAAATAAATCAATCCATATTTTAAATAAATCAATCCATACTAATAAATTATTTAAAATAAATCAATCCATACAACTACAATAAATCAATCCATATTTAAATAAATCAATACATACAAATAAATTATTTAAAATAAATCAATACATACTAATAATTATTTAAAATAAATCATCCATATTTTAAAATAAATCAATCCATATTTTAAATAAATCATCCTACTACTAAATTATTTAAAATAAATCAATCTATACAAATACAATAATAAATAATTCATATTTTAAATAAATCAATCCATACTAATAAATATTTAAAATAAATCATCCATATTTTAAATAAATCAATCAATATAAATTATTTAAATAAATCAATCCATATTTTAAAATAAATCAATCCATACTAATAAATTATTTAAAATAATCAATCCATACTACAATAATAAATCAATCCATATTTTAAAATAAATCAATCCATACTAATAAATTATTTAAAATAAATCAATCCATATTTTAAAATAAATCAATCCATACTATAAAATTAAATCAATCCATATCCATCCCAAAGTGTTTAGAGTCATGTTCTTACCTCCTTTAAGCCTCCAAGTAAGTTAGTAATCCTTTTATTTTCTTTTGGTTAGTGAGAGAAGTAGGTGAAAGTTCAAAGGTGAAGAACAAGGAGAAAGTGACCCTTGGTTGAGCTTGAGGTTGTTTTCCAACTCCTTGGTGAAAATTAACACACTTCTAACCTTATCTTATTGCTTGTAGATCATTATGTATAATTTTGATGCATGTTTGTGTATATGAGCCTTTTTACGCACTTGGGTGAGAGTTTAAAGCATGAAAACGAGATTTTTGTTGTTTTTGTGTAAAGTGATGACCTTTCATGTTCCTTAAGTACTAAATAAGCTTTAAACACCACTTTGGGACCTTAGGGACACCTTATGATCGATTTGGGGGACTTTGGATGAATAAAATAGGGATTTTCGAATAGAGGGTGTAAGTACTAAAAGAATAGTATCGGTACTGCCCGTTGTGGAAGGGTAAAATTTCAAGAGTTTGTAAGGAGGGCATCGATACTCAACAAGGAGTATCGATACTCTCACGCGGGTATCAATACTGAGTTTAATTTCCAAACATCGAAGGTAAATTTGGTACCGATATCCAAGAGAGTATCTATACCACTGTGAATGGGAGTATTGATACTTAAGATAGAGTGGAGTATCGATACCCACGTGAAACTTTGGGCAGTAATGCTAGTGGAATAAAAAAATGGGTCGAGTTTCTTTAAGAGGGGACATTCTTCCATAAGAATCCAAGTGGTAACCGTAATAATTGTGTGATAACATAAGATCTTAATGAGGTAAGATTCTATAAGACTTTTGCCTTTGTTTGATGCTCGGAAAATGATGAGAACACTCGAGTTTCTTAAATGACGATAGTGTGATAGTTGAAAGATTATCCGAATATATCCAAATTAGTGCTTAGGCACTCTATTGCTAGTTGAATGTTGTGTCGATGTTATGTGACTCGGACACATCCCGAGTACTCTAGAGGTGTAAACTAGCTGAGCAAGGTACAAACGCTTCGTGACCCAGACTTAGCCCGAAGTTAGGAAGACGTTGATGCTCTGTGACCCATGTCTTCCTTAAGGTTCATAGTAAGTAAAGAGGGGTGTGAGTTCCGTGAGGCTAAGTGACCCCAAACTACACCATGATGCTTACTTGATTGTTGTTCTAGTGTCTGCAATTGTGCATGACCATACCTACAACATGCTTATATTTTAAATGCATGTAGTATAGTACGATTATTTGTGTGGCACTGAGCTTGTGAGCTCAACGTATGGAATGTGTTTCTATGTGCAGGTTCTTAGGTGCCAGTTGAGAAGCTCATTGCTAGGTTTGGATTCTATACTTGAATTTACTTTAGAGTACGTCTCGAGTATTAGTGGGCATGTACTACCATAGACCCTTTTATACATTTAAGTTGTAAACTCTGTTATTTAGTATTTAAATATTTTAGAGACTGATGTTGGGAGCTCCCCTATATTTTAAATACTTATATTTTGTAAACAAATTATATTTGGTTTACGTTATATGTGTATGTCGATTGGACAAACGACTTTAAAAAATGGTTAGCCACTTAGTGGTTCCGTGAGACATTCTAATCATCCGGGTTTCGAGTCGGATCAGATTAGGGTGTTACACTTTAAGTACACCTACTACTACAATCAATATATGTGTGTGTGTGTGTGATACTATGTTAAACATGTATAATAAACCTCCATTACTCAAATAAATCCTAAATACAAAACACAAGTACTATGTTAAACATGTTAAACTAGTTACACTTCTAGGTGCCCACTATTATATTTTTTTATTTTTTTAATAATAAAAATGTAACAGCCTAATCCAGTTCGACCTGGAGATCCATGGATTACAATGTTACACGAGACTACTGAAATTGTGACCCAAAAAGTTTCTTTAAAAACTGCTTTATAATTCGCTTAAAATAGTTCATCCATAGTAATAAAAATAAAACATGATAATAATATGAGTTTAAAAAATAATAGGGAGCTCCCAAAATATATCCAAAATAATACAGTACCAAGTACAGATCAAAGTTACTACCGAATATACGTAAAGGTCCATAAATAGTACATGCTCTCTAAAGATGACTCAAGACGTACTCTGATGGTCTTTGTTGCTCTGAACAGTTAGACAAGAATGTCTGCTAATGATAACTCCCCACGAACTGCCCCTAAGAACCTACGCACGGAAACACATTTCGAAGGTTGAGTTTACAAGCTCATTGACACATTAATAATTGTATTATACTACATACAATCACTCAATAATTTAATTAGTAGAACAGGTCTGAATCATGCAAAGATATTTATTTTAACTATTGAGTAGGCATCATGGTGCCGATGAGGGTTCTGCGTCTTAGAGCTCACACACCCCTCTATCTTTTCTGAGATACCCTCGGGTACCTAGGGTGAAGTCTGGAGCTATATCGAAAACTTACACCTGCCAACTTACTCCATCGAGTCTTGGGGCATCTGCGCCTAGTCAGCTAATGAAGTGCCTTGGGACTGACTTGGATATCCATTAACTGTTGTATTATGCTAAGAATGAACTTGGGTGTCCTGACTGTTTCCAGAGAGTCAAGATTGTTTTATGTAATCCAAGTTGTTATTATTTCTACCGTTATGATGTTTATTACTATTCTTACTTGAAGTCTTATTTATTGTTATTCCGAGTATATGGGGTACCTTGAGTCTGATCCCTAATCCTTGGATTAGTTATCCAAATATGTTTGTGGGTATCAATACTGACCTTAGTTTCGATACTAAACTTTGGTATCAATACCCACCTGTTGGTATCGATACCCCCTAACTGATGTGGACTATTTGGTTAAGGGAGTATCGATACTCCAGAATGAGTATTGATACTCTGATTCTGGGTATCGATACTTGACTAAGTATCGAAACCAAATTTCAGTTCAATGTTTTGAAAAATACCCGAGTATCGATACTCTATGAATGAGTATCGATAGTTCCCCTTCAAAATAGTCTAATTTTTGCCTGAATGAAAAATAATATCAATAATGCTCCATCGCTACTGGGTGCTCTATTTTGGTACGAAAAATCCTATATTTCTATCTTAAAGGCCCCATTGAGGTCCCCAACTGATATTTAAATTTTTTATTTGATTTTGGGATCATAAATAGGTCTTAAGCATACTAAAAACACTCAAATGATCCAACTACCATGAACATGCGTAAGCTTATGCAACTTACCAAATTTCATCTAAATGATCCAACTACCATGAACATGCGTAAGCTTATGCAACTTACCAAATTTTATCTAAATGAGCTACATTTGGTATAGTGGTGTTAGAAATGAGTTACCTTGAGTGTCTGGATTACTGAAAGTGCTCAAGGCTCAACCCAAGGTAAGCTTATCATTCCCTCTAGCTTGAGAGCTTTGTCCAACCTCTCTCACTATGCAAGAATCAAAGAATAAGGGTTACTAGCTGAATGTAGAGTTTTAGGAGACTTTAAAAACATTTCAAAACCTAAAAATCTCTAGGAACATATTAAAATCCATAGGTTTGTTAAACCCCCACAAAACCCATTTTGGGTTCCCATAGTGAAATGGTAAAGTTGAGGGTTCAATCTAAAGCTATGAAGATGCTAAGTTCAATCATTACCTTGGCTTGCTAAGAAATTATGGAATTAAGCTAAAGTTTCCACATTTGCTTCAACTTTCTAATGGAGAAGAAGAAGATAAATGTGAAGAGAAGAAAATAAGGAAGAGTTGAGAAAAAGTGAGAGAGGACAATGTGAGATCACACATAATTAAGAACTCTTTAGATTTTGAAATTCTCAATGGTATAATTCTATCCTTGGTCCCTCAAGTTTCACCCTAAGCTTTAAAATGTCTCATTTGCCAATTATTGAGCTCAACTCAAGCCTAAATCCATTTCAATTTGGGTCAAATCTTCTTCTAAACTAGGAAATTAATTCACGGCCCAACTCAGGTTGGCCCAAAAATGTCTGGACCTAATGTTTTACCCTTACTAAGCTCTGTCCAACATAGTGGAGTATTACACTTGTGCCCATACAAGGCATCAAACGAAGTCATCTGAATGCTCGATTGAAAACTATTGTTGTAGGCAAACTCCACTGATGGCAAGTGGTCCTCCTAACTACCCTCTAGATCGATAATGGTACATCTGATCGTTTACTCAAGAATCTGGATAACTCACTTTGACTGGCCATCTGTCTGAGGATGGAAAGTTGTGCTAAAGTGTAGTCTGGTGCCTAAGGACTCGTGAAGGGCTTTACAAAAGCGGGAAGTAAATTAAGGGTCCCTGTCTGAAATGATGGAAGTCAGTACGCTATGCAACCTCACTATCTTACATATGTAAAACTGAGCTAACCTCTATAAGGTACATGCCATCCTAACTGAGAGGAAATGAGCTGATTTGGGTAGATGGTCTACTATGTCCCAAACAACGTAATGTCTCTATCTGGTCATTAGTAACTTGGTTACAAAGTTCATGGTTACCCTGTCCCATTTCCATTGAGGAATCTATATGAGCTGAAGCAAACATGAAGGAACCTGGTGTTTTGTCTTAACTTACTGACACACAAGACATCTAGCGATAAACTCTAACATTTCCCTTTTCATACTCGGCCAATAAAACAATCAACAAAGCTCTTGATACATCTTGGTACTGCCTGGGTGTAATGATAGTGAACTGCAATGTGCCTCATAGAGAATCTTACCACATAATTGAGCGTCTGCGAGTATACACAACTGACCCCTGAAGTACAACACATCTCCATCACACAACTCAAAACCTAGGGCCTCGTCCTGATGAACCTGCTCAATTCGAGTTCTTAATCGGTCATCTGAACTCTATCATCTCTTGGTTTCACTTACATATTCTGGTTCAATTCATAACTCGACTAATAACCTGTCGTTATTGGACAAACTCAACTGTGATAGAAAGGCTCACAACTCTAATATTGACGTTCTGCTCAATGCGTTTGCCATTACATTAACCTTTCCTGGGTGGTAATCTATCACACAGTCATAGTCCTTAAGTAACTCAACTCATCTGTGATGTCTGAGATTCAACTCCTTTTGAGTGAGGAGATTCTTGAGGCTCTTGGGATTGGTAAAAATGTGGCACTTCTTACTAAAGAGGTAGTGTCACCAAATCTTCAAAGTGAACACCACTGCTTAAGTTAATAGGATGCGTAAGCTACAACTTTACCCTCCTGTATCAGAACACATCCAAATTCATTCAATGAAGCATCACTGAAAACTGTGAAGTCCTTACCCGACTCTAGTTGGGTCAATACTAGGGCTTGGGTCAAGATGACATTCAATTGTTTAAAGCTCTCCTGTTGCTTCTCATTCCAAACGAAGGGAACTATTTTCTAAAGAAGTTTGGTTAACAGGGTGGCTATTATCGAGAAACCCTGAACAAATCGATGATAGTATCTAGCCAAACCAAGGATGCTACGCAGCCCTAACACATTCTTACGAGGCTCCCACTCAACTATGGCTTGAATTTTCTGTGGTCAACTTTGATGTCGTCTGCTGACACAAAATACCCCAAAATATAAAACCTCTAATAGCTAAAATTCACCTTTTCTGAACTTCACATACAACTGTCTATCTCTGATCATGTGGAAAATGATACAGAGATGCTGATCATGCTCGTCCTTTGATCGAGAGTACATTAGAAATTTGTCTATAAACACCACCATGAACAGATCTAAGCATGGGTGGAAGACTCGATTCATTAGGCCGATGAACACCGCCAGAGTGTTGGTGAGTCCAAACAACATCAACAATAACTCATAATGCTCATGCCTTGTTCTGAAAGTTTTCGTTGTCACATCCTCATCCTTGACTTTCAATTGATAATAGTCTGACTGTAAATCAATCTTGGAGAAGAAACATACTCATCTCAACTAGTCGAAGAGGTCTTCTATACTAGGAAGTGGGTAACGGTTCTTGATAATTAACTTGTTCAACTGCCTGTAGTCAATACATAACCTCATCGACCCATCTTCCTTTTTGACGAACAAGATCGGTGTTCCTGATAACTCCGTAAAAAGACTATTTTTTGTCTTTTTTACTTAAGTTATTGATTGTCAAAAAGCCATTGACATATCATTTTAGCTGCATATAGTTGCATTTAGGACATATTTGCATGTGGTAGATAACTTTTACCGAGGCAAAGTTTATATGACTAAACTGATGCTGTTGAGGAGAAGGATCGTTTGTTGGTTGTAATGATGCAAGAAATAACTGAGGAAGAATTTATTTGGGGAGGCAAATTAATTTGCTAGGGCCAGTGGAACAGAAGACGACAACAGTGAGGAACAAATTTTCTTTCCAAGGTGAGTTTTTATCTCACAAGTCTGACACAGAAAAAGACAAAACTATTGACGTTACTAGGCGAGCTATCCAATACACCTCATATGAATCAATTCCCCTACTAAGGAATTTGGGACCACTACCAGCTGCCATATTATTCACACAATGGGCCTGAAACCAAGAGTATTTAGGGAATTTCCAAGGGCACTAAACCCTAGAAATTTCCACTATAAATATCTCATTATACCACCCTAAAGGAGAGAAGAGAACATACCCTAAAGATGAGGCTTAAAGAAAGGCGGCTACAGCGCATCCATGTCCACTATCCCCCACTAGACTTTCCTTGGTGCCCTCCATAGCCAGGCTTCGCCGAAGCAATGGCTTGGCCCTCGAGAGAGGCTGACCAGTGGAGCAGTCATGGTGGTGGTCTGATGTCAGGACAGAGCTCTGTTCTGAAAGTTTTTCTTCCTCTTGTTATTTATTTCTATATCATTTAAGGGCTTGTATTTAAAGATTATTTTTGGGATGATGTTTGCCACACCATAAACTATTTTATTTGGTGTTAGAAATGCTTGAATGATACTTTATTCGATTTTTAATGAATGACTAAGTATGCTTTTGTTGAATGTTGTTTTGTTCTTTGTTTTAATCTTTGCCTTGGCACTGTAAGAGCTTTTGAAAGATTATCTGGTTCCACGACAAAACATTCATAGTCTTTGTAAGAGCTTTTGAAAGATTTGCCATTTTCTAGGAGATGATACCTAATATTCGAAAGAGGTAGGTTAGATCTACGTGAACAATGGAACTAATATGAGATGATGAGGTTCTAATCTAACTTAGAGATAAGGAGATAGTTTCATTCGACTAAGAAGGGTAAATGCTTGGGTAGATAGGCTAGAGATATAGTTTATGCTGAGAGGTATTGTCACAACAACAGTTTGACAAACCAAGGACTGCAGTTCACACTGAGTAGTATTGCCGTAACAAAATTTCTATGGACACTCTAGTAAATCCTGTCGAGCAGCATAGGCATAACATGCTAAATCATCATAGACATAGAGTAATTTCTTGCCATAGCGAATCTAACCCAAGTGCTCCGTTAAAGGTCTAATTGTGTGAGGTTTTTCAGAATATATTGAACTAAACGTTTTTCTTTGCCTTAACAACTTTTATTTGTTTACCTTCGCATATTTTTCTCACCATGATAAAACGTTTATGCTCACTTCACATTATAATTTTTCTTGCCTCGTCTATACCTTTTTCCATATGTTTGATACTACTTGTTTTTCCCTTATGAATACCATTAGACAATAATCTTAGGACTAGTTAGTGACACCTAGTTCTAGCTATAACAATCATAAAAAAATTCCCACCTATCCATTTGGATACGATAAATCACGTACTACTATATTACTTGTTTCGATTATGTATACTTGCACAAAATTACGTGCCATAAAACACACTTATACACGCGATCACTCCCCAATAAGATATGCTCAGTCAGATGAACCTTTCTCTAGTAACTTCTAAATCTGAGTCTTTAACTCATTTAGTTCTGTTAGTAGCATGTGACAGGGAACAATAGACACCAGAACTGAACCTAACATTACCTCAATGCCAAACTCCAACTCACGATCGGGTGGCAAACCCGAAATTCTTCTAAGAACACATCGGGAAAATATCATAGTGCTTAGATATCCTCGAGTGTGGGTACTGAAATTTAGGTGTCGACTACATGAGCCAAGAAGGCCTCACATCCACAGTTAACCATCCTTTGGGTTTTTAAAGCTGATATTATCCTTGTTTGGTGGGATCTCTCGCTGGTCATTACTAACTTGGTCTCGTCAGCTGTTCCGAGTTTATGTTGCGTGGCCCTATACCATAAACTAGTATCATGATTTGTTAACAATCCATCCCTAAAATTATATCAAACTCTTTGAAGGGCAATTCCATCAAATCTGTGGGGAAATTCTGATCCTGGATTCTTACTGGGTAACGTCTGAAAATTTATCCATAAGAACGTATAGACATAAGGGGCTCGATACTCGAACACCTATATTAAGATCCTCTGCTGGGGTTTTTATTTCTCGAACTAAGTTAGAGAAGATATATGAGTGGGTGGAACCGAAGTCTATCAATGCAATAACTAGAATGGAAAAAAATAGTAAATGTATATGATATCACATCTACCACATCAACCCCCTCCTAGGCTCATATCACATACTGATTGAAGGATACTCTAGGCTTTGTATCGGCCATCAATCTAGCTTTCCCTCATCTCTATTTCCCAGACACTGTACTACCACTTCTAGCAAGCCCTGGGCACTAACGATGTCCATCTTTGAGTCTCTACTGATGTTGCACCCTAAGCTCTTGGGCAGTCTCTGACAAAGTGATCTAGGGAGCCACAGTAGTAGTAAAGCCTCGATACCCTACCGACACGTCATTGGATGCCTCCTACCACGCTGAGCACAAATAGGGTGAGTAAAGACTTTGGTCCTGTCACTGGCACCACCCCCGAAGGCTAAGTTCAGTGGTATCCTTCTGGAATCATATCCACTTTCTCGGTCAGAACTCTGTCCAATCCTCATCAACTGCGCTGCTGAGGGTCTCGATGAACCTTGACTATGTCTGGATCTTTTGGTTGGAGACTGAGATGGCCTCGCTGGCTCAGGGGCTCTCCTAGTCTGTCTCACAATATTATCAGTCTACTAGGCCTACTTATCCAAAACCCTCTCCACTGCCTTCGCCTGGTGGATCAGCTGAGCAAATATCATGGGTGGATCGACTGTAAGGTGCGTCAAAATATCCGCAGTGAAGGCCCTCTATGAACCTACGACAGTGATGTCTATCTATCATTATCAACTCTATGGTATATTTGATGAGCCAAAGGAACTCTCGCTCATACTCCATCATTAAGAGATCACTCTTAGTTAAGCGTAGGAACTACTCCATCAAGTTATTGGTATGAATATGCTTAACATGCTTCTATCTAAACTCTAAGAGGAACTACTCCTATGTCGACATTTCTGGCTCCATAGCCATCTGGATCGTCTCCCACCAATCTATGGCATCATCATTGAGCAGGGCAGTGACATATTCCAGATTACCCTATGTGGTAAGATACATCCATCTAAGGGTACGAAGCATCTCTTTGAGCCACTGATCGACTGATATAGGGTCGTCTTCCTCTAAATCAAAGAAGGTAGAGTTGTTTTACTAGGGACTCATAGGGAATGGCCACTGACTGAGTTGAGTGTACTAGTGGGGGATGTGGTGCAACTGTGGAACTAGGTAGGGACCTAGCTATTTGTCTAAGTATGGAGGTGAGGTCCCTGAAGAAAATTGCATCCTCAACCCTCACATCTACTAGAGCCTACTGCTCATAGGTTTCTTACTAATATCTACTGGTGGTGAAGCATGACTTTCATCTCTACCATTCTAACTATATGTTGGGTCGTCTTCCATAGGTACTATATGAAATTAGAAGGAAAAAGGAGGATCATTATCTTCATTCCAGTATTTATAATACTCTTGACTCCCTAGAGGCATGTACTTATACAAACACTAATTGACTATAACTCGCTGGTCATAGGAATGACTAAACCTGGACGCTCTGATACCACTAAATGTAACACCCTAATCTAGTTTGACCTGAAGATTCATGGATTATAATGTTACACGGGATTGCCGATATAATGACGTAATTTTTTTAAAAAATATTCTTTATAATTACTGAAAATAGGTCATCCATAGTAATAAAAATAAAACATGATAATAATATGAGTTTACAAAATAATGGGTATCTCCAAAAACATATCCAAAATAATACAGTACCAAGTACAAATCAAAGTTATGACTGAATATACATAAGGGTCCATAAAAAGTACATGCCTTCTAAAGATGACTTAAGTCGTACTCTGAATGGTCTTTGCTAGTCTGAACTGTTGTACTAGATTGTCTAGTGATGATAAATCCCCACGAACTGCCATGAAGAACCTATGCACGGAAACACATTCCGAATGTTGAGCTTACTAGCTCAGTTCCTCACTAATGAATGTACTATACTACTTGCAGTCACTAAATAATTTAACTAGTGGCATAAGTTTGAATCATGCAAAGATACTGATTTTAACTATTGAGTAGGCATCATGGTCTGGCAGAGGGTTATGCATCACGGAGCTCACAAACTCCTTTATCATATTTGAGGTACCTTTGGGTATCTTGGGTGAGGTCTGGAGCTGCATCACAAACTTACATTCACCAACTTACTCCGTCTAGTATTGGGGCATCTATGCCCAGTCGACTAATGAAGTGCCTTTGCACTGACTTTGATATCCACTGTCTGTTGTATTCTGCTAGGAAAGAACTTGGATGTCCTGACTGTTTCTCAAGCGTCAAATAGGGCTTGTTTTATGTAATTCTATCTGTTATTATTTTTATTGTTATGATATTTACTATTTTTCTAGCTTGAAATCTTATTTTTTTATTATTATGAGTATATGGGGTACCTCAAGTTTATCCCTTAATTCTTGAATTAGTTATCCAAATCTTTTTGTTAGTATCGATACTGAGCTTTCAGTATCGATACTAAAATAAATAAAGAAAATGTAACAAGAAAATAAAAGTTTCTATGACAAAAATTATCAAAATTCCTCTAGTTGGAAATCCCCAGCAACGTCGCAAAAAACTTGATCGCTTTTAAGTATATGCGCTATGGCAAGTAAATCTGTGCAAGTTTACACAATCAATGCAAGTAATATAGTAGTAAGTGAGTTATTCTCTCCACAAGGATTGGTGGGAATTTTTTATGTTTGCAACAGCTATAACTAAGTGTCACTAACTAGTCCTATGATTCTCGTCTAAAGATATTCACCAAGGGAAAATGAGCAGTATCTAATGATATGAACAAATGGAAAAATATTGTCGAGGCAAGAAAAAATATAAAGTGCAGTGAGCAGAAAAGTTTGCTCGAGGCAAGAAAAATATGCAAAGGTAAACAAAATAAAAGTTGTGAAGGAAATAAAAAATGTTCGAGTGTCAAATATTGAGAATAACCTAACACAATTAGATTTCTAATGGAGAACTTGAGTTGGACTTACTATGGTGACAAATTATTCTACGTCTATGATGATTCATAATGCTATGCTTATGCTGCCTGATAGGATTTACTATAGTGTTTTAGGTCTTTTTCTACGGTAATACTACTCGAAGTGAACTACAACCCTTAGTTTGTCAAACTGTTGTTGCGGAAATACCTTTCAGCATAAACTGTAGCCTTTGGCCTATCTTACTCAAGTATTTACCCTTTTTTAGCCGAATAAAACCCTCTCTTTATCTCTAAAGTAGATTAAAACCTCACCATCCCGGATTAGTTCCCTTATTCACGTAGATCTACCTTAACTCTCTCGATATTAAGCATCAACTCCTAAAAAATGGCAATCTCTTGAAGGCTCTTAAAAAGACTAGGAATGTTTTGTTATGCACCAAGCAATCTTTCAAAAGCTCTTACAACGTCAAGACAAAATATTGAAACAATGAATAAAACAACACTTAGCATAAAAAATTGCATCATTCATTAACAGTTGAATAAAGTATAATTCAAGCGTCATCCAACACCAAATAAAACAATTATGGTATGGTAAATATCATCCAAAAATCAATCTTTAAGTACAACCCTTTAAACGATATGGAAATGAAAAATAAAGGAAGAAAACTCCCAAAATCAGAGCTCTGCCTTGACATTCTGACCACAACCATGCATGCTCCGGATACCAACATCTCTCGAGTGTCTGGCCGCCGCTCCAATGAAGTCCGACTATAGAAAGCACTAAGGACGGTCGAGTGGAGGACTGTGTAAAAGTGAAATACTATAGTTGCCTACTCCAAGCCTCGGGTATATTCATCTCTCTTATCTTCGATTATGATCTCTTTCATGAATATTTACAATGGGGTATTTATAGTGGGAATTTGTAGGGTTTAGTGCCCTTGGAAATTCCCTAAATAACCTTGATGTCATATCCATTTTATGATGATATAGCAGTTGGAAGTCGTCTCAATTAACTTAATGAGGGCTTGACTGTACGTGAGGTTGAAGCTGGGCAAGTAGCATCAACAGTTTTGTTGAGCTACGTCAGACTTGCAAGATTTCTCTCGCATAGGCAAGAAAATTTGTTCCTCATTGTCGTCTTCTTATGTTCCTCATTGTCGTCTTCTTATGTTCCACTAGCCATAGGAAATTGATTTGTCTCGGCAAATGAATTCTTCCTAAATCATTTCCTGCATCAACACAACCATCAAACAACCTTCCTCCTCAGTTGCATTAGTTAAACCAAATAAAGTTTTTCTCGGCAAAACTTATCCACCACATGCAAATATATCCTAAATGCAACTACATGTAACTAAAATTCTATGACAAATATCTTTTAGATAAACAATAACCTAAGTAAAAAGACATAGAACACAGTCTTTTATGGAGTTATCACACCCTCAAACTTAAGTTATTGCTTGTCCTCAAGCAATGGATAGTAAACGATAGAAAAAATTAAGTGTCACGACAAAGTAATAATTAGGACAATCATGTGGTTTAAATTTCAGCCCTCAGCAAAAAGTCTCAACATGCAAGACTGTACGAGAAGCTAAGTACATTTCCCAAGGTCAAGACTCTTTTTTTAGTGTGTGTGCTTGATTGTATCTAGTCTATGCTTTAACATATTTAGAAAACTCCTATGTAAATTCTTATGTTCAGCCAAGGTATCAAATTGTTCTTTAAGCATAGTCTCACTCCTATTTATTCAACACATAACTTCAAACTTTGTTTTATTTTGTTCTTTTTTTAAGCATAACACTGCTTCAAGGGGAGTCATCTCATCACACCTACTATCCTACAATCTAGGTGAAATGGAGCATACATTCTACTCCCGTGCTAGTCAGGTAGAGTCATCTCGTGACTGCTTTCATTCACTCATATACTGAAGCAACCATTTATTTAAGGAATTTTCTAGGTAATGCGATCGTATAGAGGAGTGTCACTCTACAGTTATGCCGAGGCATTTATTTGCAATTCACGCAATTCAAAACATTAAGGAGTTCAACTTAATATTTTCAATCATTTAATGCCACGAAGCGTAAAAATTTTTTTCCTAAAAATTTTCTAAGCACCTTAAGCAGAGAAAACATACAATTGTGTTAACAATATCACAAAGTATCAAGTCCTAGGGTCGACTCTATCCTTCAACAACCATTAAAAATTTCTAGCCTAGGCGATAAGAGTTTACTTTTATCATCGGGAATCCTCAACTTATTCCAACAACTATCCTAACATACTCATGCCATGAAAAAAAATATATTTCAACCAATCATTATCAAATGAAACTAAGTTTAAGACACAACACCTCCCCAAAACTTGAGGGGTGCATTGTCCTCAATGCATGAAATCTAATGCAAGTGAAATTACTATAAAATGTTGATGTAAATGCAAGTGAAACATAGTACCTCATTTTGGTGGAGAAGTTCGGCTGGACTCGCGGGTTCTGTGTCTTTTGATGGAAGCGATGATGAAGATGGAATAATAATACTGCCTACTGAACGCTTGAGACGATGCCGAGTTTTGGGAGGACTGTCTGGTAGGGGTATCTCCTCGGTTGGGGAGGTCTCAGCGGGTACTCTAGGGGCTGGCTAGTTTCAGGGTGATAACTGGTTCATTATTAAGTTTTGATGGCTGTTCAGGGGCTAAATCAGTGTTGTACTACTCTGTAACTGGTTCAAAAAATATATGGCTGGGACAAAATCTTCGGCTTTAAAAAATTCATGTGGGATTTCCTAAGTATGCTCGGAAGAGGAAGAGGACAAACTGATGTACTCATCCATCTGGCCCTGACCTTCTTCATGGATTGGAGAGACGTGCATGGCTAGAGGGGTGACATTAACTGGGGAATCGAGCTGAACGTCTGGTGTTGAGGTGAAAAGTGTGTTGTCGCATGTGGGTTCTGATTTTTGCAATAGTTCTTCAGGAAACAAACGTAGGTCTTCAGTGGTAACTGGTAGCCGTTCCTTGAAAACACGTTCAATTGTCTATCTCTGGCCTTGACATGATTGAAGATGGTTTGCATGTAACCCTCCAAGCTTTCTAACCACTTCCATGTATCTCGAGTGTTGGTGACCACAACCGTCATTCTCACCGCAACTACAGATTTGGCACCCTAATTCTTCAGTCGGAGCATTATCATAAAAACTCACCAGCTCTGGCACATTCTTCTTGGTAATGACATCCTTTGATTTGATAAACTCCTCCAAGGGTTCCTCAGGGACCTTTTTCTTCCTATATAAAATGGTTATTAAATGTGGAAAAAATAAGTTACCTCTGGCTTGCTTTTCACATTCGTGGACCTGCTCGAAGATAATTTCGCCCACATCGATTGAGCACCCGTAGATAATGAAATGCAGCAACATTAATCACCGTAGCAGCATTGTGGTGTTGTGTGAGGTGGGCATAAGCTTGCCCTTAAAGAAGTGGTTCCACAGTTTTGTGACTGGTTTGAGAGCGTGGTGATCTACACGCTTTCGATTGGGGGCATTACCTTCAAAATTTGCCCAACCAAAACACAAGTCCTCCAGCACAACATCGTATGTCTCAAAATCTGCCTCTACAAGAAATTTCTTATATTGATTTTTGACTTTGCTGAGCTTAAAATTTGATGGTCGAGGGAGTGAAATGGATGAACTTCCCTAGAAAATAGA
This sequence comes from Hibiscus syriacus, assembly GCF_006381635.1. Taxonomy (NCBI): domain Eukaryota; kingdom Viridiplantae; phylum Streptophyta; class Magnoliopsida; order Malvales; family Malvaceae; genus Hibiscus; species Hibiscus syriacus. Next base: position 2,772,310 of record NW_024063485.1, on the reverse strand, counting down.
CAAAGTGCTTGTATAAAACTCCTAGACCAGTGCCAGTGCCACCACCTTTGGATGCCGGGCAAACTTTTCCCAGTTGTGTTTTCAGACAAAGTCTATCACCTCTTGCCCGAACGATTCCTCTTCAGCTGAAGGGAAGATAAAACCATCCTCCAAGTAGACTTGGCATTTTTACAGCGCCTTAAATCTTGTCTCATCCTCAACACTTTGGAAGCACTGGAATCGTGTAGTTGCGACGAAGTGGACGCATCCGAATTTAACTTAGAGCGAGTTATCAATTTTGTGATAGCATATTTTGTGGAGATAGAAAAGATTTTGTATGAGATATATGGAGGGTTTTGGTGAATGGGGGTGAAAACAAAAGATGAAGATGAAAAGTGAGTGAAAGATGAAGGTGAGAGAGAGAGTAAAGTAGGCGGTTCTGAAGAAGGTGGACGGCTTCTTTGGGGTAAATAAGTAAAAAGAAAAATAAAAGGAGATATGGTTATTAATGCAAAAGATTTTTTATAGAAGAAAAAGGAATAAAATAATGAAGGAAGAAATTTTCCCTCTCAAAGTGCCGCCAAATAAATTATTAGGGTTTGTTTCTTTCTATGTATGAGATTAAACCCTAAACTACCACATATCACAAGATCACTAAATTAGAGAATAAAATTGAAATAACAACTCGTGCATAATAAAATAAGGAAAAATTATTTATGTATATAGTACAAATTATGTTACCTAGGAAACAAAATTTGTTTAGGAAATAGAAGAAAACTCTTGGGCGTCGTGGAGTAGCGACGCCGCTCTATCTCGCAGGATTGGTGCTCCGTTGTACTCCTTCAGCCTTTTACCAATCACCTTAAAAATATTCATATCATCTAAATTGGAGATTTCGATAGCGCCGTGGCTATGCACTTGATGTACTATGAATGGTCCTGACCATCTTGAGTTTAGCTTACTTGGAAACAACTTGAGTCTTGAATTATAGAGCAATACTTGTTGTCCTGGAAAAAATTACCTTCGCATAATTTTTCTGTCATGTCATCTTTTTGGTTTTTCTTTGTAAATGCGAGCATTTTCATACGCTTAAGCTCTAAATTCGCCCATCTCGTTTAATTCCAACAATCTCATTTCTCCAGCAAGCTGTGTATCCATATTATGTTTCTTGATGGCCTAGTACGGCATGTGTTCAAATTCCACGGGCAAATGGCGACCCTTGCGGTAGACTAACTTGAATGGAGACATCCCAAGCGACATTTTAAATGTCGTGTCATACGCCCACAGTGCCTCATCCAACTTTGGTGACTGATCTTTCCATTTAGGGTTGACTACCTTCTCAAGGATCTACTTGATCTCACAATTTGAAACCTCAATTTGCCTATTAGTCTGGGCATGATATGATGTGGCAATTTTATGAAACACCTATATCTTTACAGCGCTTTGGCAATTAATTTATTATCGAAGTGAGTGCATTCATCGCTGATAATTTCTCGTGGTCCCCCAAAATGCGTGAATATATTTTTGTGCAAGAACTTCAGCACAGTCTTAATGTCATTACGGGTGTTGCCATGGCTTCCACTCAGTTGGATACATAGTCCACAACCAATAGAATGTGCATATCACCAAAAGATTCTAGGAAGGGTCCCATAAAATCAATTCCCCATACATCGAAGAGTTCGACTTCCAAAATATTTTGCCATGGCATCTCATTTCTCTTTGATATATTCCTGGTACGTTGATAACGATCACATGACTTGTAGAAGTCATGCACATCCTTAAATAATGTGGGCTAGTAGAAGCCGAATTGGAGGAACTTTGTAGCAGTCCTCATCCCATCGAAATGTCATCCACACGGGGATGTATGGCAATGAAATAGAATCTCCTTATGTTCTTCTTCGAGGATGTATTTCCAAATTATTTGGTCTCCACATTGTTTGAATAAGAGCTTTTCATCCAGTAATAATGGCATAGGATGTGTCTGAACTTTTCCTGCCCTGGCTATATAAATCTTTTCTTTGCCCTAACACTACCTCTACTGCGTAGTCACTGGCATCACACATCAACTCGAAAGGGGCGTCCTAGTCAGGTGGAGCAACAATTGGTGCCAAGGCAAGTTTTTTCTTCAGATCAGTGAATGCATTGAGGCATTTATCATTGAACACGAACGATTGATTTTTTGAAGCAACAGACACAAACGCTTTAAAATCTTTGAAAAATCCTGCATGCCCTAGGAAACTCCTTATGCCCTTCAGAGTGGTAGGTGGAGGCATATTCTCAATTAATTACACCTTGGCTTTGTCAACCTCGATGCCTTGGCAAGAAATTGTGTTGAGACACAATTCCTTCTGTCTCCATAAAGTGACATTTCTCCCAGTTTAGCACAAGGTTGGACTCCTCACATTGTTTCAGTACTTTAGATAAATTATCGAGGCATCAATCAAAGTCATCGATCGAGACGGAAAAATTATCCATAAGTATTTTCAAGAAGTCCTCCACCATGTCTGAGAAAATAGCCACCATACATCTCTGAAAAGTTGTCGGGTATTACGTAGTCTAAACGATATTATCCGAAAGGTATATGTGTCGTATAGGCAAGTGAATGTGGTCTTCTCCTGATCTTCAGGTGCTATGGAAATCTGATTATATCTAGAATATTCGTCAAGGAAACAATAAAATGCCTTTGCTGCTAACCTATCAACCATCTGATCAATGAAAGGAAGGGGAAATGGTCTTTCTTTGTTGCCTTGTTGAGCTTTCTATCCATACAGATCGCGAGCCTGTGACGGTTCTTGTATTCAGAAGCTAATCATTTTCATTCTTTACCACAATCACGCCACCTTTCTTTGGCATACATTGAATCGAACTAACCCAAGCGCTATCGGATATGGGATAGATCACCCTAGCATCGAGCCATTTTATGATCTCCTTTATTACCACTTTCTTTATTATAGGATTAAGTCTCATTTGGGTTTGACAAAATTACTATAACACTCATCTAGCTGGATCTTGTGCATGCATATGGTAGGGTTGATTCCCTTCAAATTTTTCATAGTCCAACCCAGAGCTTTTTTTGTGCTGTGACAAAACATTAAATAAACTACCCTCTTGCTCGAGGGTTAGACTAGCAGAAATTATAACCGATAAAGTATTGTCACTCCCTAGATAAATGTATTTCAAATGTGATGACAAAGGTTTAAGTTCTAAGGTAGGTGCATATTGTAACGAAGATTTTGGAGGAATAAATTCATTGAAATCTCAAATCTCATACTTGATCTAGCTTGAAGTAATCTAGATTGTTCCACCTCTAATGAATAATCCTCATAATCTTCATTTGTTCTATCTTCAGTAAATCCTACATTTTCTTTTGTGGGAAATATTTTTCCTGGGCAAATAGTTTTGCCTTCCTCATTATGAAAAAAACCGCCTGGGCCAAAATTATTGTTTCTCTCTGGCTGTAAAATATAGTCAGGGCAAAAAAATTTCACTCCTGAATCTGGACAATGTTATCTTTGCACAGAGTATCATATTCACCTAGATGTAAAATTTTTCCTTGACAAAAAATTTATGTTACGTCTTCTTCATTTGGCTCCATGTCTCCAATACAATGGCATTCTTCAAAATCATCAACATACTTAAAAGTGTTGAAGACATTGATAGTGACACTTTGATTGGCCATCGTCATCATAAACTATCCATTCTTGCAATATATTAAGATGCGCCCTGTGGCTAAGAAAGGACGCCCAAGAATAATAGGTGTATTTTCATCAGTCTCATAGACTAAAATAAGGAAATCTTCTTGGAATACGAACTTGTACACTTTAACTATCACATTTTCAATTTTTCTCTCGGGACGAATATGTGATTGGTCCGTCAGTTGCAAAATCATGGTGGTTGGTCGAGCATTACCCATTCCAAATTTAAAAAATATGGACTTAGGTATTAGGTTTACACTTGACCCCAAATCACAAAGGGCTCTCCCAATATACTTATCATCGATGGAGCATGGTATAACAAAACTTCCAGGATCTTTTTGCTTCGGCGAAAGTTTACTAAATGCTGAACAATATTCTGTTGTTGTGCCAACATTTTCTATTTTTTCCTCCTTTATCTTCTTCGTGACAATATCCTTCAAGAACTTGGCGTAATAAGGCATTTGATCAATATCATCGAGCAATGGGACATTGATATACAACTTATCAATGATATCAATGAACTTTTTGAACTAAATCTAATCATTATGCTTCTTCAACCGCTAAGGGAAAGGCGATGGAGGTTTGATTTCATATGCTTCAGATGAAGGTAAAACTTTTACCTTGGAAATAAATTTTCTTCCATCATTGGGTTGACTTGTTAACCCCTCCTTATTATTTTTCTTTTCCTCAAACAAGTCTTCGTGTTCGACATGTTCAACTTGACCTTCTAGTTCTTCCTGTGTAGTGCCTTGGCATGAAATTTCTCGCTTATTTCCCCAAACTTATCATCGAGATTAATTTAGAAACCACTTTTAAGTGTAAGCTCATTGTATTTCTCCTTTCCATGAGGCTTAGTGACCTCAATATCACTAGGGAGACTTCCTTACGGGAGTGAATGTATTGTCGTGGTGATTTGGCCCACTTGATTCTCCAATGCTCTCAATGATGAAATATGGATTTGTAATAGAGTTGTTTCGCTTTGTAACAAAGCTCGTTGATTCTTGATTTTCGATGAGTGCTCGTGTATCAAGGTCTTTGTTAAAGCCATGAAATCTTTTGTCAAAACCATAAATTCTTGCAGTAAAGCTTCAAGAGTGTTAGAATTTGACGAAGATGCATTACCTTTATTATTATTTTACCAGGGCATTTGTTGATGCTGCAAACTTGAATGTTCAAAAACGTTTTGTTGTGGCCTATTAAAATTGTATTCATAGTTGTTATTGTTATTCTCTTAATTATCTCATGAAAAATTTCGATGTTGTCGCCATCCAGGATTGTATGTATTAGAGTAAGGGTTGTTATTTCTTATGTTAAAATTGCCCATGAAATTGATAGACTCCTGGTTTTCTGGGCATTCACTCTCATGATGGTTGTCGCGACAAACAATACATGCTGAATTAGTTGCTTGACTTCTTTCACCCCACTGGAATACTATAAATTTTTTAGCATGTTAGTTATGGCAGAAAGTTGGGCAGAAAATGAATCCTTCCCATTAAGTTCATATGCCCCAGATATTTTATTGTCGGTTCCAAGCCTTGCAGAAGAGAATTGATAGTCATTATTGGGTATCCGATCGAGGATATCAGAGGCTTCCTCGGGTGATTTGTCAAGTAAAGTGCCATTTGCCGAAGCATTCAACATCATGTGAGTAGGTGCATTGACATAATTATAGAACATGACAACTTGAGTCCATTTGTGGAATCTATGGTTGGTAAATTTACGAAGTAAACTTTTATATTTGTCCCAGTAATCATACATAGATTCGTCATTGCCTTGGTGAAAACTTGCAATGTCATTGCGGATATGGGTATGCATATTGGGTAGGTTGTATCGAAGCAAAAATATTTTGTATATTGCATTGAGCCGGATGGGACTCCACTTAACCAAGCTCTTGCTCGGTCGCATAAAGAGTAGGGGAATAGTTTTATTTTCAACACGTCCTCGTACACTCCTTTTTTCCTAGGTGAGTCACACACTTTAAGGAAAACATGCACATGATGTCTAACATTTTCATTAGGCAAGTCACCAAAATGAACGATGAAATTGAACATGTTGAACATCATTGGTTTGAGTTTAAAGTGGGTTTTCTGTATTTTCGGTGCCATGATTCTAGGGTTGAGATCATCGAGAATAAGATTTAAGTGATATCGTATAGCTCATGGTCTTGCAGCATTTTGGGGAATATTATTTATCGCGACATGGAGATCTGCCTGATCTTCCATAGAGTTATCAACTTGAAATTGTAATCGATTCATATAATCTCTAGCACACTGAGCACGTCACCTTTGTCTTAATAACTACTCAATCTCAGGGTCGAATGGTATTAATGGTTTGTCAACAGATCTCCTGGTCATGCAACAACAAAATCCTATAAAAGAAAATAAGAAAACAAACAAGTAAAACTAAAATAAATAAATAAATGTGATAAGAAAATAAAAGTTGTCATGACAAAAATTATCAAAATTCCTCCAATTGCTAATCCCTGACAACTGCGACAAAAACTTGATCGCTTGTAAGTATGTGTGCTATGGCAAGCAAATATATGCAAGTTTGCATAATCGATGCAAGTAATATAGTAGTAAGTGAGTTATTGTCTCTACAGGGATTGTTAGAAATTTTTAATGTTTGCAACAGCTAGAACTAGGTGTCACTAACTAGTCCTACGATTCTTGTCAAAAGATATTCACAAAGGGAAAATGAGCAATATCTAATGATATGAACATATGGAAAAGTATTTGCTAATAAAAGTGCAGTGAGCAGAAAAGTTTGGTCGACGCAAGAAAAATATGCAAAAGAAAACAAATAAAAGTCGTCAAGGGAATAAAAAAATGTTTGAGTGTAAAACATTCAAGAAAAACCTCACACAATCAGACTTCTAACGGAGCACTTGAGTTGGACTTGCTACGTGTCAAATTATTCTACATCTATGATGATACAGAATGCTATTTTTGTGCTGCTCGACCAGATTTACTAGAGTGTTTTAGGTCTTTTCTACGACAATACTACTTAGCGTGAACTACAACCCTTGGTTTTTCAAACTGTTGTTCTGACAATACCCCTCAGCGTAAACTGTAGCCTTTGGCTTATCTTACTCAAGAATTTACCCTTTTTAGTCGAATGAAACCCTCTCCTTATCTCTAAGGAGGATTAGAACCTTACCATCTCGGATTAGTTCCCTTGTTCACATAGATCTACCCTAACTCTCTCGATATTAGGCATATACTCCTAGAAAAATGGCAATCTCTCGAATGATCTTACAAAGACTAGGAATGTTTTTCCGTGGCACCATACAATCTCTCAAAAGCTCTTAATGTGTCAAGGAAAAATATTGAAACAATGAACAAAATAACACTTAGCATAAAAATCTGCATCATTCATTAATAGTTGAATAAAGTATCATTCAAGCATCATCCAACACCAAATAAAACAGTTATGGTGTGGTAAATATCATCCAAAAATCAATCTTTAAGTACATTCATTTAAACGATATGGAAATGAGAAAATAAAGGAAGAAAAACTCCCAAAATCATAGCTCTGCCGTGACATTCTAACCACCACCATGCCTGCTCCAGCAACCAGCCTCTCTCGAGGGCCTGGCCGTCGCTCCAATTAAGTTCGGCTATGGAGGGAACCAAGGACGGTCGAGTAGGGAACGGTGTGAAAGTTATGTGCTACAGTCGCCTACTCCAAGCCTCGGGTATATTCTTCTCTCTTCTCTTCGATTTCTATCTCTTTCATGAAGAGTTATAATGGCGTATTTATAGTGGGAATTTTTAGGGTTTAGTTCCCTTGGAAATTCCCTAAATACCCTTGATGCCATACCCATTTTATGAATCATATAACATATGTCAGTGGTCTCAATTAACTTAATAAGGGCTTGCTTGCACGTGAGGTTGAAGCTGGGCAAGTGACGTTAGTAGTTTCGTTGAGTTGCATCAGACTTGCAAAATATCTCTTGCCTAGGCAAGAAAATCTATTCCTCGCTATTGTCTTCTTATGTCGCCTAGGCAAATGAATTATTCCTTAGTCATTTCGTGCATCATTACAACCAGCAAACAACCTTCCTCCTCAACAGCATCAGTTAAACCAAATAAAGTTTGCCTCGGCAAAACTTATCCACCACATGCAAATATGTCCTAAATGCAACTATATGCAACTAAAATGTTATGAAAAATGGCTTTTAGACAAACAATAACCTAAGTAAAAAGATGCAGAACACAATGTTTTACGGAGTTATCAGTTGACATCATGGTGCGACTGAGGGTTCAGCATCTCGGATCTCACACACCACTTTAACCCTTTTTGAGATACCATCGAGTATCTAGGGTGAGGTCCTGAGTTGCATCGAAAATGTACACTCGCCAACTTACTCCATCGAGTCTTGGGGCATTTGTGCCCAGTCGGCTAATGAAGTGCCTTAGAACTAACTTGGATATCCACTAACTAGCGCATTTTGCTAAGGAGGAACTTAGTTGTCCTGACTGTTTCTCTAGCGACAAATAGGGCAAATTGTATGTAATCCTAGCTATTATATTTTCTACTATTCTTATATTTATTATTTTTCTTGCTTGAAGTCTTATTTACTGTTATTCTGAGTATATGGGGTACCTCAAGTCTGATCCCTTAATCTTTGGATTAGTTATCCAAATCTATTATTGGGTACTGATACTGACCTTTCAGTATCAATACTAAACCTTTGGTATCGATACCCCTGACTGATGTGGACTATTTGGTTAAGGTAGTATCGATACCCCAGGATGAGTATCGATACTATAATGTTGGGTATCGATACTTGACTGAGTATCGATACCAAATTTTTATTTGATGTTTTGAAAAATACCTAGTACAGATACCCCTAAGAGGAGTATCGATACTCTCGATCTGGTATTGATACTTTATGAATGAGTATCGACACTTCCCCTTTAAAACCATCTAATTTTTGCCTGAATAAAGAACAATATCGATAGTATTCTTAAAATATCAATACCATCTCTATGGGTGCTCTGTTTTAGCTCGAAAAATCCTATCTTTCTATCCCAAAAAGCCCCATTGAGGTCCCCAACTGATATTTAATTATTTTATTTGATTTTTAGGATCATATATAGGTCTTAAGTGTAACATTCATAACCCGTATACGTCTCGAGTTACGAGTTAAAGACGTTACATTAACAATTCAGACATTCGTTGAACATAAATGCTTAAAATTTCATTTTATACTAAAACATTTCTTTATCAACTTTAAATCTATTTCGTTAAACATTTATATTCATAAAATAATAATTTATCATTCAAAACAAATCCAATTTTATGGAACAATTAGACAGTTCAATGTTGTTTCATAACTATATAAAACTGCCTAAATATTATTTAATTTAAAAACCATTTAAAACATAATATTTATACTATTATTCATAAATATGATTATAACTAAAATTAACCGAAATTAAAATAGTCCTAGTTTACTATTACAGACCCATAAAAAATAACTCCGATAAAGAAAACCAACAAAATAATGTACATGCCACTAATAAGTCAAAGATAAGATGTCTTAATGATATTGTCGATAGGTTTAATTTCCAAAAGATGCCAAAAAAGTTCCCCACTTCACTTTCTTTTCTTTATTCAAACCTACACATGAAAATCATCATGCGCTAAGTAAAACTTAGTGAGACAGTAATACATATAAGGTGAAATAAAACATAAAATAGCAAAAAAATACTTTAAGACATAAAAGGAAATGTAATTTAAATAAAAATTATTAAAACTTTCAAACCAAGCTATTTAAGTCGATTTCCTCTTCAAAAACCTGAAAAATCATCATTTCATGATTTTATCAAAATCATGTAAATAAACATTGATATAATAATCATTTCATTTTCTTTTTCATTCTTACATAATTTAGAACTTTCACATTCACTATTCATATTTACTTTCACAACCCAATATACATGTAAGAGAATGCAATGTATGCGAGTCAAACATAATGTGCACACTAGGCATTACATGGTATCAATCGTTGTCATAATATGCACTCCAAGTGCAAATCATATAATATGCACCAACAGTGCCATACGTAATGTACATGAATGTACATTAACTTAACTTAACTTGAACATTACTCAACTTACTAGCATGCCAAGTGCATCTACGACTCTCAATGCAACATACAATGGGCTTTTAGATTTTTTTCATAATCATTTAGTAATCAACATTTCAAAATCAGAATCATTTTCAATTCATAGTCGCAAAAACATAAACTTGGGTACTTTAAACCCTAACCCATCCATAAAACATTTGTATAAACATTATAGAAATATTCCTTAAATAATTTAAAATTCAAACTTTAAAATAAATATTATGAGTTGACTTATCACAAGTCTTGTTCAATCAAAATAATTAAATAAATAACTACACTCACATTAATCCTTTATATACAAGTCAAAATATGAGCCTCGCTAAGCTTTAAGTTTGATTCTTTGCTTTCGATTCGCTTCTATCATGAACTTTATCACAATTTCATATTTTGCCAGTTTGCACTACCTTCAAAGAAATATTATTATGTATTAATCTACACACTTAAAAATTATTTTATTTATACCATTGGAAACTAGACTAAATAATTAAATCTAACCATGTAAGGCACTTCTTCTAGTTCAATATGTACAATTTATAGTGAATTTTCAAATATGATTTACAGAAGTTGTTTTTTAGAAGAATCTGTTGTGTTGTATTCTGACCTATCCTTGATTAAAAATACATATCTTTCTATATACTACTCAAAATTAGTAGTTGTTTATTTTACAAAAAAACTAGATTGATATTAGAATCCAACGACATATGATTAATCCTCTAACCATTTTCGTAGAATTTATGGTGATTTTGTAAACTTATTGTTCAAGTATCAAGTATAGGCAGATTTCACCAATTTGCATCCTTAGCGTATTCACTAATTATATTAGCTTACTAAATGAACGTTGGCTTGAATCACAATTAACATAACATTTGGAGTCACTTATTGCCATAGTAACTCCGTCACTGGCTCATCGCAAGCCAATGTTTGTTCGATAATATAAATACAAATTAACTGCACTCACCTAGTGTCCTTAGCTTGAAAACCTTCCTTAGTAATTCACATTTCATCTTTAAGCTTCTCCTTATCTTTAATATTGCTTGATCTTGATTTCAATCATAATCTAAATGAATATCATTATAAGACATATACATTTCAAACCACATGTCAAAATCTCACTAACATAGGCACACAATGGAAAAGAAATTCCTAAAAATCTTTCAATGCTCATTCAATATTAATTTCTTGTTACAACATAAATGTTGATATCAAAGCTTCAAATTGACCATTCAAGTCCATTTTTATCCATATTCACTAAGACACACAATTTTCAAACTTCACATTTTAACCACTAATTATGAATTATTTTTGAATTCATCTCAACTTTTCCATTTTATTCTAAATAGTCCTTTACCTTTTAAATTCAATTCAAGTCTCAAACAACTTAATTAAATTTCCAGAATCTAAATTCCAGCCCAATACCTCAACAATACCACCGTTATCACTTAAGTCACTAACTCTCTCAATACTTGCCATTTAGTACTCAAACTTTGCTAGCTTCCCAAAATAGTCCAATTTGACATTTAAACATCAAATTCAACACTTCAACATTAATTTACATAATAGTAAATCATGAATTGAAAAATTATACATAAACACCTTAAATTTTTCAAAATTTCCAAATAGGTCCCCTAACTTTTACAAAATTAAAAATTGGTCCAATTGATATTCTAAAGCTTGTAGGACCTTTGAAACATCATTTCTAAGCATAGGAAAAATTTTCACAATTTTTTACAAATTATTTCCTTAGGGTCGAGTATTAAAGGGTTAGGAATTCTTATTTTCACTTGATTCAAGCATGGATTCCACCTCTAAACAACATTTCAAGACCTCTACAATCAAACCCCTAAATTAATTTAACCAAATAACAAATACTTCAAAACCCTAGGTTCAGGCCTAACATGATTAAGCTTGATTTCAAGTGTTTTAATCATCACACATGCTTTAGAAATAATCTATAACATCATAAAGCATATTAATAATCCATCAAATCTTCAAAATCAAACATGTCCTTCATAAAACCTAATCTTCAATCTCATTATATAAACATGATTTCCATGTAATTTTTATACCAAATGATAGAGAATTTCAAGAGGATTAATTCACTCTCTAAAATCTTAATCCAAAAATCAATCGAATAAGCTTAAATATAAAAAAATCTTACCTTATAACTATGGTGGTGCACGGCTTGAGCAAGAAAAGGGGCTAAAAATTCTTGTTTTCTCTTCATAATTAACATATACACTGTCTTAATTTAATAAAAATGAATTTAAAATTCATTTAATTATAAATTACCATTTTAACCTTACTAAAATATGATAATTTCCACTTTGCCATTTCTATAACATCATCCATGACACCATCTTATCTATATCATCCTCATAGAAAAAGATGAACAAATAAAAATCCACTTTCCACATTTTCCCTTGCAATTTTTTTAAAGCTACAATTTAATCATTATATTTTCCAATTTCAGCTAAATATGGAAAATCGACTTCAATTCCTATGATCCACATTAAATTTCATTGTTCTAAAATTTTGAAATAATATTTCCAACCTTTATCTATCATCCTTCAAATTGTTTTTGAAATTTCGATTCGATCATATTATCCAATTCTATACCGAATTTTACTGCCTTATAACTTGTAATACAAATCCTATACCAAAATTTTGATTCCCACATAAATATCATTCTTAGGGGCGAAATATTCATTTATAGGCCAAAATATCTAACTTTTGAAAATTACATTTTAGTCACTAAATTTTTCCAAACTTTATACATTGGCCGCTAATATTTCAAAATTTATATTTTGGTCACTAACAAAAATTTGGGGTATTACATTAAGCATACTGAAAACATTCAAATGATGCAACTACCATAAACATGCTTTAAGCTTATGCAACTTACCAAATCTCATCTAAATGAGCTACATGTGGTATAGAGAAGTGAGAAATGAGTTACGTTGAGTGTCTGGACTACTGGAAGTGCTCAAGGCTCAACCCAAGGTAAGTTTATCCTTACCCCTAGCTTGAGAGCTCTCTCCAACCTCTCTTTCTAAGTAAGAATCAAAGAACAAGGGTTACGAGCTAAATGAAGAGGTTTAGGATACTTTAAAAATATTTCCTAAGCCTACAAATCTCTAGGAACGGATTAAAATCCATAGGTTTGTTAAACCCCTACAAAACCTATTTTTGGTTATAATGGTGAAGTTAAGGGCTTAATCTAAAGCTCTGAAGATGTTGAGTTCAATACTTACCTTGGCTTGATAGGAAATGCTGGAATTAAGCTAAAGTTTTCAAATTTGCTTCAACTTTCTAAGGGAGAAGAAGAAGACATGGAAGAGTTGAGAAAAAAAGGGAATGGACAATGTGATATCGCCCACAATTAATAACTCTTCAGCTTTTAAAATTCTCAATGGTATAATTCCATCCTTGGTTCCTTAAGTTTCACCCTAAGCTTAAAAATGTCTCATTTGCCAACTATTGGGCTCAACTCAAGCCCAAATCCATTTCAATTTGGGTCAAAGCTTCTTATAAACTAGGAAATTAATTCAAGGCCCAACTCGGGTTGGCCCAAAACTCTTAACCAGAATTTTGGGGTGTTAAAAAATATTATTTTTAATAAAGAAGAAAAAATGAAAAAAAACTTAATTTATTTCAAAAGAACATCAAACTTTTAATCAAATTATAAAAAAACTCAAAAAACTAAAATATCTACTTTCAACCTCATTACCATGGTTGAATGTCGGAGGAGTATTGACGAAGCGACGACGAGGATAAGTTTTGAGTAGAATTAGATGGTGGTTTGAATGGTGGTGACGGCATGGCATATGGAGGTCGAAATCATGCGAAATTGACAAAAAATAACGAAGGTGGCTTAAAATCTAATAGAACTTTGAACGCTTCTACACGGAAAACGGTGGCATTTTACGATTAAAGGCTAACGAGGTTTGATCGAGAGTCAACGACGTTGCTAACGACTGTGGTAGTGGCAGTCACGGCCGGTCGATCGGCGACCTTGGAAGGGGAAAAAGGGAAGGGAGAAGGAGGAAAGAAGGGGGCTCTTGCGATGGGGCTTCGTTTTTTTTTAAATAAAAAATATATATATTTTTTAAAATTTTAAAATAAATTCTCAAAATTATCAGGGCTCGACATGTTTCAACTACCAAATTTAACGGTCGTCATGGTTCAGGTACCTAAAAGTGCTCCGATGAAAACATTAGGCACCTAATTTTAGTGAAAATATTTTTAGGCACTAAAACATTTTTTGAGGCAAAGTTCAAGCATTTTTTTTATATTAAGCCATCTATAACCCTAAAATTTGGGAGAAATTCTTAAATTCTTAAATCAAGCTCAGTGACCAATTTGCAAAAATGGTAAAAGTTTAAGTCCATTTCGTAAACCTTAGAAAACTTGAGGACCAACTCTACAATTTACCCAATTTATATTTGCTTTCAATTCCAACTCTACTTCCCCGTGTGGCGCCTTATATGTGCTTTTCTTATTTTGTTCCTTTTTGTTTTTTTGTCTCCTTCCTTGTTGTACCCATCCATCATTGTCGAATCGTCGGTTCCCATCGAAGCAAGCTGCCATCTTATGTCGTAACCCCCTCTTCGCCGTTAAGTGGCGCTGCCTTTGTTTTCTTTTGGTAAGAATATTGAATGCTTTAATGCACAGTCGTGGTTGGTTCCAGCTATGGGATGGTCGGGTTTTGCTTAGTAGAGACTGAATCGGCCAAATCTCGGCCTAAATAATACCGTGAATGGCTTCGAAACTTACTGTCACCCTTCTCCATCGTTGGCCGCTCCATGGGTGGCTTAGTGCACCGTCGTTCGTTTGTTTCAGTCGCGGCTCCATGGGTGGCTTAGTGTAGAACCAAATAACCATTGTTCGAATCAATAGTCTGTTGTCCGTTCATAATTCGAACCAAGAATTATTTTTAATCATTGTTAAATTGCTTCATTAATCTAAAAATCGTTGAATCAGGATATTTAATTGAGGTGTCGTATTTTTGCAAAGGACTTCGACTCGAAGTCGGATTTACCACCTCCTTCGTTGTTACTCGTTAATTTGGAATCGACTCGTATTACGTGAATCGATCGTGAGTTGTCGATTATATTTTACATTTAGATTCGGTTTTTTGATAGATTAGGTTAATAAAAATTATTGTTAAATATTATGTAGAAGCTGATCGGTCTAACCCATTTATAGAGCTGAGTGTGGTAATCATCACGATCGTAGTTAGCTTTTTTGTCGAGATGTGTCTTTATTCAGTGCTATATTATTTTGTGTTGACTGATTGTTTGTCTGACTAAAAAATTGATTTGAAACGTGATTGTTTTGTGGGATTGTAGTATTATTTATAATTCGTATGAACATGGTTATTGAAAGTCTGACTTTAAGCATGATGGTACTATGATATTGTTGTATCTGACGCAATTCAGAAATGTATGCTATGTGTCATATATTATTTATCATATTTAGATTATGTTATGCATTCGGATTATTTATATATGTAGCTATTACGTTCGGATCATATCATAACTCGGATATAATATTCAAGTATATGTTATTTGGATCGGATCAGATATCATATATGTTTGTCATTTGTATGTCATATTGAGATGAATTTTGATATGGGAAGTTCAGTGCATTCACTCGACTGGGTGAACGTCACTTTTTCGGATTTAGTGCCTCTACTTAGGCGGAAGACCCCACTCACATGGTGTGGCTTGATTGTAGATATGGTTCTGGGAAACCACTCTTCAGGGTGTGACAAGAATACGGGCAGGTGCTTGAGCATTTGCGTACATTTAAATATTTGATTATCGTTGTTTTATTCGGAATATGATTATTTCTGGTTGTTCAACTATATTGTTACTTGTGTTTGTTTGCACTTTAGAGACATGCTGAACTTAATAGCTTACACCCCTATAGTTTCTTTATGTTAGATATTTGACTTAAGAAATTCGGTACTTGGAGAATCAAATTGTTTACTCAGTTAAAAGTATTATTTCTATTATGATTTTTCTTTCATCTGACTTTTTTTATATTTTGGAATTAATATTTAAAAATGGAACTTTGAACATTATCGTTATTATTGATACGCATGCCTTTCTAGATATTTATTATATATATTGAATTTTCTCAGACATTTGTTTTGATAAAAATTATGAAGATTGATTTTGATAATTGTTTATTTAATTATGATGTAAATTTTAAGTTTGAATAGAACATGGTTTACTCGAGGGAAAATTATTTAAATTGGGCTCTTTAGAGTTGACCTGATTTCTCTTAGATTGGGTTAAGGAGTTACAGTGTAGCACCCAAAATTTTTCTTAGTGATCAAATTGTAAATTTTGAAAATTCAGTAATCAAAGTATAAAGTTTGGAAAACTTTATGGACCAAAATGGCAATTTTCCAAAAGTTTAGTGACCAAAAATATAATTTTAAAAAGTTAGGTGTTTTAACCCATAAATGAATAGTTCACCCCAGAATAAAGTTTTGGTGGGAATCAGATTTTTTATATGAAATTTATGTTAAAAGATATAAAGTGTTAAAATTCGGTAAAATTTAGTAAATCATACCTAATAGAAATTTTGAGAAAATATGAAGGACGATAAATTAAGGTGTAAAATATTATTTCTACACTTTAAAATGATGGAAAATAATATGGATCATTGGATTTGAGAATTTATTTCCATGTTCAATTTGGATCGTTGGATGAAAATAGCAAGATTGAAATTTTTAGAAAAGTGCACGGATAAAGTTGTTAAGGGTATAAAATGTTGTTCATCTTTGACTTTGGGAAGATGATAAGTGTTACGTGGCTTGGTATTGATGTAATTATCAAGTTGCATTAATGATAAAATTTTAATTTCCCATTATATGAATTTAAAATTCATTTTAAGCTTAATAAATGACAAATTAACATGAAATTAACTAGAAGTTTCATGGAAATAAGGCCTTCTTCAACCTCTATTTCGTGCTCATCATAACCTAGGTAAGAGAAATTTTATTTTCATTTTTGAGCAATTTCCTTTGGATTTTGGATCGAATCGTGAAATAGAAAATTGTTCTATTCGAAGAGCTCTACCAGTTGGTACGATTATTGCATGCTAATCTTGCTTGAATGCTAAGTTCTAAAATTTTAGGGTTTATGAACATGTTAGGGTTTTACAAATTGATGATGTATTTTGAGGTTATTTATGTTGTAGAATCATTTCCAAGCTTGAGTGATGATTAAAACCACCTAGATATGCTTGTATTGGTTTTGGCCTAAACCCTAAATTTGGGGAAGTTTATGTTTTAATGAAATTTAGTTAGGGGTTTAATTGTAGACTTGAAAATGATTATTAGAGGTTGATTTAATGCTTGAATCAATTGAAATCAAGTGAAAATCATGGAACCCTAACCTTGATGTATTCGGCCTAAGCATTAGAAGGTGAGAAAAATTATCAAAAAATTATTTAGGGGTTGGAAATGATGTAAGAAAGATTCTACAATCTTTAGAAAGTTTTAGGGGCTAATCTATTATTTTATGAAAGTTAGAGGACCTCTTCAACAATTATAGAAAATTATGGGATCAATGTGTAATTGTTTAATAGTTTGATGCACTATGCTGGAAATTAATGTTAGTATTGTAATTGATGCTAGAATTTGAAATTGGGCCTTTTTGGAAAGGTTGAGATTTTAAGTGAAAATGTTATGTGAAGTTGGGATAAAAAGGAACTTGGATGGACAATTTGAAGGGTTAAGGTCAACATTGATGTTGTGAAATGGAATTGGCATCGAATGAGTATATGAAGATTTTAGGAATTTATTTTCTAATGTGTACCTATGCTAGTAAGATTCTAACATGTGGTTTGAATTGCCTATGTTTTGTAATGATGCTCATTTAGATTGTGTGCTTGAAATCAAGATCAACCAATATTAAAACTAAAGAGAAGCTTAAGGATGAAATGTGAATTTCTAAGGAAGGTTGCAAGCTAAGGACACCAGGTGAGCTCATATTTAATTTGTACTTATATTATCGAACAAACATTGGCTTACGATGAGTCAGTGATGGAGTTACTATGGTAATAATTGACTCCTAATGTTGTGTGACTTCGTGATATGTGCATTTGGTGAGCTAATAGAATAATTGAATAAGTTGAAAATGCAAATTGGTGAAATTTGCCTAGATTTGTTATTTGAATAGTAATTTTAGAAAATCACCATAAATTCTAAAGAAATGATTAGATAATGATTTTTATACCTTTGGATTCATATATCAGTCTAGTTTTGTGTAAAACAAACTGATACTAATTTCAATGAGTACACAAAAAGATATGAATTTTTAATCGAGGATAGGTTAGAAAATAGGGTAACATATTCTACTCAAAATAACTTCTGTAAGTCAAATTTGAAAATTCACCATAAATTGTAAAAATTAAACTAGAATAAGTGCCTTATATGATTAGATTTTTATTTGAGTCTAGTTTCCATTGGTATAAATGGAATAATTTTTAAGCATGCAGATTAATACAGACTAATATTTCTTTGAAGGTAGTACAAACTAAAAAATTTTGGGATCGAACGAAATCGAAAGCAAAGGATCAAGTTAAAGCTTAGTGAGGCTTATATTTTGACTTTTTTTATAAAGTTTCAAAGTGAGTGCAATGCATGTATAACATTATACATTGATGTTTTATACATCATTATGAAGACTTACAATGAGTCTACCTTGTTCATGTTGTCATGATACTTATGTCATTTATCATATGATTGACATATTCTAAATATGTCAAAGGTTGAATATAAAATGCATTGATCACTAGTTATTATATATGATGTTTATCATGAATATATATGATGGTTATTACGAATGTTAATTTGGGTATGAACTGTCCAATGTTAAATTATATTAATATACATTGCCATGGATGGAATAAAAATAGACTATATACCCAAGTAATTCATTTAGGAACAGGGTATAGTTGGCATGCATAGAGTCCAACAGCTGTAGATTATGCAACACTGTAGTGTGTAAGGACACTTATTGCAAATGGCGGGCACGACCTTATATGTCATATTTAATTAAGCATTATAGTGTGTAAAGACACTTAGTGCAGGTGGTGGGCACTACCTTATGTGTCATAGCACTACGGTGTAGGTATTTGACTCGAGTACCCAAGATCCTCAAGGTTTAAGATTGGGCTATAGTTTACTGGTTAAAAATTGATATACATGTGAATAAGCTTATGAGCTTATGGAAAAAAATGGCAAGTATATTGGTCTGAAATTTAAATGTGATTCATATCATGTTAATATTAGTAGCATGATTGAAAATACAAGTAAAGTGATTATAATTCATTGAATATTACTATTGTTTACATTTATGTTTTGCATTGCCTTGAATATTTTTATTGATTACCTCACTAGTGTATACTTAGAGTGTGATGTTTTTCACGCATAGATAAAATATAGCGAGAGGAGTAAGGAGATGAGCTTGACATCAATCACCAAAGAATATTTACAAGTAACAGTAATGATATCCTATTGAGTTCTAAATTTTCAAGCTGGTATTTATACGTGCAAGAACTGTATGCAAATCATTAAATAATTGGTTTAAAATATTAATCAATTGGATTTTAAATCAGACAATTTTTAGACAGTTTTATTTATTATATGAAATATAGCAGAACTGTCTGTTACTACCTAAAATCATATTTGAATTAGAAGTCAAAATATTATATTTTGATTTTCTCTATTTAATTATTTTATTATAAATGTTTAAAATTTGGAACTTGTGAAAAGAACAAAATTTTACCCATTTTGGGTTACGAAATGTTTTGGATATTTGATATGACATCTTTAACTCATAATAGTACACATTTACGAGTTAAGAGTGTTACATTTATTGGTATCAGAGCTGCAGGTTTAACTGATTCTAGGACTAAACCGAGCTTGTTTTGAGTCAAAAAGTGTATACATGTTGCTAGGAAGTTATTGTTACTGATATGATGTTTATAAGGTTCGATTGATGCCACTCCTTACTCAGGAAAGTGAATAAGTGCAGTACATGTATTAGACGTTTGTAACCTAGGGTTTAAATTAAGTGACCGAGCAGGAGGTTCAAAAATAAGCTAATAGTAATAGTAATGTTGTTAGCCACAATTCTCATATTTAGTCTAATAATGATGATGCATCGGCACAATAGGAATTGCCAATGTAAGTTTAAGAAAACCCTTGATCATGCATAAGTACAGTATTGATTAAAAAATGGAACATTCTGATAGAATTGATCCTAAGTGACATGTGTGCAACTAACCCTTTTAGACTAGAGTGCGAGAATGAATTGTATTTGTAGACAATAATTGTCTATTAAAGATTCAAAGTGTTGAGTTTTAATGGAATTGATAGAAATGCCTTTCGAAGGTAATTGTTGGAATGGATTGATTACCCCTACCATGGCACAATGAATTATCGCTTAAAGTGATTGATTTTAAAGAATTCGAAAAGCTTTGAGATATTAGTGCTATATGTTTCTTAATGTGATTTTAACAATAATTGTTATGAAGTCATTACTATAAGGTTGTTAAGCCTTCTTGGTAAATGTGTGGATACTCAAACTTTCATAGTTAAGTTGGATGATATTCCAATTGTTCGAGATTATCCAAATATGTCTATGCAAAAAGTTACATGGACTACTTCCAGATTGAGATGTAGAATAAATAAAATAATATAGAGGTGCTACCTAGTATTGTATTTATTTATACTACCGTATTGATTGGCTCCGATTGAGCTCAGAGTTTTAAATTTATAGTTACTAGAATGGTTAAAATCTAGTAATTACAAGACCAAGTGGTCATATGGGATGCAATAATGTTATTTGAGAAAAAGAAAGAAGAGTCTATGCAATTATGCATGGATTATCATTGATCAAAATAAGGTAATAATGAAGAATAAGTATCATATTATGAGGAATGATGATATTTTGATATGTTAAAAGCTAGATTGATATTTTCCAAGATTGATCTCCTATCTGGATATTATTAGTTAAAGATAAAGAAGAAGATATTCCTAAGACAATTTTCAAAATTCAATATGGACACTACGAGTTTGTGGTAATGTCGTTCAGTTTAATGAATACTCCTGTGACATTTATGGATATGATAAATTGAGTATTCCAGTTATACTTGGATTAATTTGTGGTAGTGTTCATTGATGGTATTTTGATATGTTATAAGACAAAGGAAGAACATGATGCATATCTTTGTATAGCTCTTCCATTTCTTCGGGAGGAAAGTTGTATGCTAAGTTGACAAAGTGTAAATGTTGGTTGTCTAAGGTTGTATTCCTTGGCTATGTGATCTCAGCTGAGGGGATAAGAATATATCTCAAGGAAGCACGATCCATAGTCGAATGATAACGTTCAAGGAATTTTTCGAATGTTGAGGTTTCTTGGGACTTGCTGGTTATTATCAAAGGTTCATGTTGGGATTTATGAAGCTCAATAGTCGAATGATAACGTTCAAGGAATTTTTTGAATGTTGAGGTTTCTTGGGACTTGCTGGTTACTATCAAAGGTTCATGTTGGGATTTATGAAGCTCAATTAATCAACTGAAAAAAGGGATAAGAATAGTGAATTGGCTTTTTGAAATTTTAGGGAAAAAAAGAGAAAGGATATGAAGATTTGCAAAATGATTTATAGTGGTTCAAATTTCTCAATGAAGTTTACATCCACTACCTTAGCTCCTCACTATGGATTTCTAACAAATTAACTAATTTATTCTGTTTTTTCTAGGCTTAAGAGTAACTTTTACAATTTCCCTATCTTTTCAATCGTTAAGATATAACCACTTCCCTTTTTACAAAGGATAAAAGTTGTGTAAACAAGAAAACCTCTACAAGGTAGGTATTTACAATTAAAGCTCACAAAAACACTCTATTTACAAGAGAAAGGGAAAATAAGATTGAAAGAGCTTTTCTCTATACGTGGATTGCTTGGGTAGGTGTTGTAACCTACTTCAAGTGTCTTAAACTTGTTTTTATATGTTGGAATGAGTTTGTGGACATTTCTAGCTGTTGGGGATGTTTTGGAGCCGTTTGGGACTTAATTTCTGCAAAACAAAATTGTCCAGACACAGGAGTATTGATACTCGGGTTGGAAATATCGGTACTGCTCTAATAAAAACTAGTCATTTATGACTATTGGATAGGGAGTATCGATATTGGTATCGATACTTGCACAGTATCGATACTAAAATTGCAATATGGAATCTGAACTCATTTAAAACCAATAGGCAATATTGATACTTCCATGGGAGTATCGATACTTCCCTTGCCTTGGGTATCGATACTATATAAACAATATCAATATTTTTCATGTGATATCGATACTGAAGGAACAATATTGGTACTTCATGCTTAGAAAAATATTTGGAGTTCAAATTCAAGTTTTATGGACTTTGAATTATTTTTGAAAACATTGCATAAATTCAATTTAGTCCAAAAACATTTTGCCCTTAAATTTTTTATATCAAAATAGATTCAACAATCTCCTCCTTTTTTATATAACAAGACCTTTGAAAAAAATGATTTTTGGCAAAACTCCCCCTTTATAAAACATTTAATGAAAGAGAGAAATATTTTGGAAAATATTAAACCTCCCCCTGAAATATTTTGGAAAATATGAAAGCTCCCCCTTTTTCATTCTTTAAATTGAATTTTTCAAACCCATACTTCCCCCCTTTTGTTATATCAAAAATAATTCAAACTTTAATGTTCAAAAATAACAATGGCAAGTAAGTTGAACTTTTTTACTTAAAATTCATTTAAAAAATCAAAAGGTCCCCCTCAACAAAAGCATTCCAAAAAAATTTGATTTTAAAATGACACTAAAAACTATTAAATTTCAAAAGAGATAAACAAACATGTTAGTAACACATGAAATTCAATAAATCCAAATCTAAACTACTTTATGCAATACTAGCATGAGACATTAAAGTTCATATGCATAAAGCTATCCAAAAATGTTATGCATTGGAAAAATTGAAATCAATTGTTAGAAAGATATCATTTGCAATAAATTACATGCATAAACATTTAAATTTAAGGTCAAAAAAATTAAAGTTTATAAAAATAAATCATTAAAAGCATAGTTAACCAAAAATCATTATGATGAACTAAAACTTATGAAAAATCATTAAAACTTTAAAATTTTCATCATAATACATTTTATCATACATGAGATGGAAAATAACACATAATCATTTAAGTCCAAAACTCATGCTTGCATAAAACAAATAAGCAGCCAATTATGCAAAATAAAAACATTTAAGTGTAGAGGTTACCCATTCTATATTATGTGTGGCCAGAGCATTTGAATTTCTCTACTTTAGTCACCATTGCTCCCATACACCTACAAGAGACATTTATTAGGATTTTATTACCCAAATTTCTTTGGGTCATTGAACATTAGTTTCAATGCTCCTTGTTCCCTTAGGAACTCATACTTGTCTAATTTTAAAATGTTTTCCTTTCTTTAAAGGACAAGTATGTTCCATGTGACCATGGAAACGACAATGTGAGCATTTTACCATTTTGAGTATGATTAATTGTTTTGATAAATTAATTCTTTTTCCTTTGTTAATCTTTCAAGCTTAACTTTTAAATTAATTTATTTTTCTAAATCATTGATTTTGATTTTTGAAAGATCAAAATCATTTTCAAAACTTCATTTTGTTTTTCAAAGTCACACTTTGCTTTCAAAATCAAATCATTTTCAACCTTAAATTTTTAAATTAATTTCTTATATTTGGAATTCATGGTCTCAAATTCCAAAATAAATCATCATAGGCATCTTGTAACTCTTTAAAATAATAAGAATTTAAATCACTAGAATTAGAAGCTACAATTGAATCTTCTTGAATGGCCATTAGGCATAGATTGACTACTTCATCATCGGAGTTGTCTTCATCACTCCAAGCCGCCACAAAAGCCTTCTTTTTACTTGATCCTTTCTTCTTTAGGAGAGGACATTCATACTTGACGTGTCCCGTCCTTTGGCACTCAAAGCACACCAGGGGACCTTTCTTCTTGCTAGATTCATGTTTCACTTCTTTTCCTTTAGAAGTCATGAATTTAGTGAATCGTTTGAAGAACTTGGCCATATCTTCATATTCCTCTTCATCCACCTTTTCACTTGACTCTTAATTACTCTCATTGGTGGATTTGAATGTGATTCTCACCTCATTCTTCCTGTTTTTCTTCCACTTTCTTTGGAGTTTCACCTAATGAGTGAGTAAAGAACCGATGAGCTAATTGAGGTGTATAACTCTAATTCCTTGGCTTCTTCGATGGTATTCGCTTTATCTTCCCAAGATGTAGACAATGAGGCAAACATCTTTCTCACCATCTGTTCATTGGGATAGACCTTCCCAAAGTTCTTCAAGTCATTGATAATCATTGCAAACCGATCAAACATTGTCTAGATGTCTTCATCAGGGTTTATTTTGAAGTTTACATAGTTTAGGGTTTGAATGCCAATCTTGGACTTCTTCAATTGGCTTGTTCTTTCATGGGTCACCTTCAATTTGTCTCAAATCTCCTTAGCATTAGAGAACGAAGATAATCTACTATATTTTTCTGGGCCAAGTGCACAAGATAGGATGTGCATAGCCTTGGCATTGCGTTGGGCAAGCTTCTTTTCTTCAATAGCCCAATCTTTTTGATTCTTTCAAGGAACGAGAGAACCATCGATGATGGCATCCCAAACTGCAAGGTTCATGGCTTGAATGAACAAACTCATCATATTCTTCTAACAGGAGTAGTCAGCAACATTAAAGTAAGGCGGTCTGTGATGGAGTATGAATCCTCGAGATAGTACATTCCAGATGTTGAAGTCATCTTCTCAGTTGCTTCGGTAATTGATATAGTGCTTTAAGGATCTTCACATGGTTGTCAAACCGTCGATTTGTGACCCGCATGATACCAATTGTTGGGATTTAAAAAGCTCAATTAATCTTGGCTTTTTGAAATTTTAGGGAAATAAGGAAAAAGGATAGGAAGATTTGAATAATGATTTATAGTGGTTCAACTTTCTCAATGAAGTCTGCATCCACTACCTTAGCTCCTCACTAAGGATTTCTAACAAATTAAATAATTTGTTCTTTTTTTTCCTAGGATCAAGTGTAACCTTTACAATTTCCCTATCTTTTCAATGGCTAAGATAGAACCACTCCCCTTTTACAAAGGATAAAAATTGTGTAAACAAGAAAACCTCTACAAGGTAGGTGTTTACAATTAAAACTCACAAAAACACTTTATTTACAAGAGAAAATGAAAAATAAGATTGAAAGAGCTTTCTCTTGATGTTGATTGCTTGGATAGGTGTTGTAACCTTCTTCAAGTGTCTTGAACTTGTTTTTATATGTTGGAATGAGTTTGTGGATGTTTCTAGCTGTTGGGGATGTTTTGGAGCCATTGGGGACTTAATTTCTGCGAAACAAAACTGTCCAAACATAGGAGTATCGATACTCAGGTGAGAGTATCGGTACTGTTATAATAAAAACTCGTCATTTATGACCATTGGACAAGGAGTATCGATACTGGTATCGATACTTGCATAGTATTGGTACTAAAATTGCAATATGGAATGTGAACTCATTTAAAAACCAATAGACATTATCGGTACTGCCATGGGAGTATCAATACTTCCCTTGCCTTAAGTATTGATACTATTCATATGGTATCGATACTATTCATGTGGTATTGATACTGAAGAAACAATATCTGTACTTCATGCTTAGAAAAATATTTTGAGTTCAAATTCAAGTTTTATGGACTTTGAATTATTTTTGAAAATTTTTCATAAATTCAATTTAGTCTAAAAATATTTTGCCCTTAAATTTGTTATATCAAAATAGGTTCAATAGTTTGTGAAAAACGTTTTGATGATTATCTTCCCTTTCACCAAGCTATTGAGAAAAGACGCGTTATTCATTTGGACTAATAAGTACAAAGAAAATTTCAAGAGGTTAAAAAGAATACTGACATAAGCTCTAGGGTCAATGTAATCAGTCTAGAAAATATTATGTGATTTATAGTAATGTGTCTCATAATGGTTTGGGATGCGTGCTCTGAAAGAGGAAAAGTTATGGCTTATGTTGTAAAGCATCTAAAGAATCATGAAAGAAAATATTGGACTCGTGATCTCGAGTTGGCAACTGTTGTGTTTACTTCATTGATATAACACTATTATCTATATGGTGAGTGAAGCTATATCTACACGGATCTCAAAGTCAAAAGTATGTGTTAACTCGAATGAGTAAAAATAGAGGAAATTGATTGAATTCCTTAAAGAATGAAGAGGTACTTATCGACTGCCACCAGGAATGGCTAATGTAGTGGCTGATACGATAAAACTAAAAGACATTTCTGTTCTGAGAGTTTTGAATATATGATTATCTTTAAGGAAAAATGGAGTTATGCTTTTAGAAATAAAGAAAAAGCCTATGCGACTAGATCGAGTAAAGGATCTTCAGAAACATGATAAAAATTGTTTTGCTTGTCAAGAGATAAAACAAATGGAAAATGTTGAAATCAGAGACTTTGAAGTTAAGTATGATGGATGTTTGTATTATCGAGAAATAAATTAATATTAGTAGCAAGTATAAAAAGAGATATCACCGAGATTGTTTCTAAATGTCTGATATGTCGACGAGTTAAAAGAGAGCAACAAGTGCCTTCTAGATTGTCGTAACTAGTATTTATCCCTTAGTGAGAATAGGAACGAGTTAAAGCATAACATATGAAGTCTCAAATAAACCTGGCACTGAGTGTTCCTTTTGAATTCTCAGTTTTATTCCTCACAAATAAATCCATTATTATTTTTGTAGGTCTCTATTGTAGTTTCTTATTTACTGGGACCAGAACATTCAAAAAAATATAGATTTTTACAGGTGATATGGTTCCTAAAAAAAAACCTGATCCACTAAGTATTTCACCCCTCTTAATTTTCATATATATTTACAAAAAAACTTCATACAAGCTCGAGTCAAACAAAATTTTATTAAACTTATCAAGTATTGAGTCAAATCAAACACGAATTAAACAATTTTTGTATCAAATCGAGAACTGCTCAACTCATGATCGACTCACTCGATAAGCACCATTAGTTGGTATACATTATTGAAAAATAAATGGGGACAATTATCTACCAGAAAAACCCTTAGTCGAGTTTTACTCATTAGTTGGTACACATTTTTGAAAAAAAAAATATGGGGACAATTATCTACTAAAAACCCTTAGTCGAGTTTTGCTCACTCCAAACACAAACTTCGTACCAAAAATCTGAGTGACACGAAAAACGTCATTCTTCGGGTAAGCTATTCATTCACTGGATAAAATACATATTTTGGAAAATTACAACTTTAGTCACAAAACTTTTTTCAAATTTATACTTTGGTCACCAAACTTTGAATTTATTCATTTTGGCTACTAACAAAAATTTTGGAGTATTACATAGATCTTGATGTGGGATTTTTCATTTATAGTATTCATTCAATAACTTTTTTATTATTAATATGTATAAGCCTCACTGAGTTTCATATCTAGTGTGTGATTATTTTCATACGTAGATAGTTGATTCAGTTTTAAAGAAGTCAAAAATTATATTTCCGAACATAAATTAATTAGATCTCGAAAAAAAATGTTCGATCTCTGGTTACTATAATCTATGTGTCATGTACAAGATTATTACAGATGTAGCATACCATATTCTGTGAATAAAACATTTTGTGAATATTGAAATCAAATTCTTTGACATCGGTGTTTTGTATAGCATAACTGTAACTTAAATATATTTAAACAAAGTAAATAAAGATTAGAAATTGGTTTATCCGATTTTAAAATCGTTAAAAACCACATAAATGTTTAAATAAAAAAGCTAGGCTTAATTTGAATAACTTTAAAAAAATAAATTCAGATTTTTAATATAATTAGAGGTTTAGATAATTCAAAAAATACATATAGACCGCCGTCATGGCATGAAGTGTATGTAGTCATTTTTTTTTACTTATTTTAGATTGTCAAACCCTATAAGGACACACTAAAAGGGCCAATTTACATATTAACCAAAATGGAGTTAGCATATTGATTATTGTGTCTACTTGACATGATTGGAAACCCCGTTTAGTTTAGACCAATGGCATTGAAGCCTTCTGGCACAAGGATAGAGTTTTTTCAAAACCTTACATAATTATTGCGTCACCTTCTCACTATAAAATAAAACCATCATTCGCTCCATTTTCAGACCCAATACAAAGTGGATCGTTCGATTGGGCGCGCGGTTACTCAAACGTTCGATAAAGAAGGAGGCAAACCAGTCCTTTAAATGGTGTTTTCACTCAACTTTCTAAAATCCTCTTATTCATTGATCACCTAAAAGAAAAAGGGCAATTCTTCTTTTGTTTTCTGCGTTCTTCTACTCGGATGGTTGGGTTTTTCTTTGGTCATTTTCTGCAGCGTCGCTCCCAAATCATATTGGTCAGTTTCCCTCTCTTTCCTATCATCTCTTTCGGATTTCGGAAAATGGTTTTTAGTATTTAGTCGTCCAATTATCATTTTGATTCCGGTTTACTCATATGACTTTTTTTAAAAAAAAATCATGTACAAATATAACTGCTAACATGATAATTTTGGAAAAAATAATAGTTATATGATCAAAACAGGACCAAAATGATAGTTCAATGACTTCATATGTAATATACCCAAAAGGTTTTGATCAATAAATTCCGTGAACCCTTTTTTACTTTCGGGTTTTGATTCTTGGAAACTTGGTTGTTGAAAAACAGGGACGCTGCCTGAGAGATCTGAGAGTTGAATTGGCTCGGAGGCGAAGGCGTAATAAGCGTACGTTGGAATCTTTGGGAGCGTGGGAAGCTGCGGTTGCAGTGACGGGGGAGCAAAACCGCCGGATTAGAGTGGGAATGAGGCGACAGTGTGTTGTCGATTCCCTTACTAATTTGTTGATTCACCACTGTCTCCTTGAGGTGGAGAACGATCCTTCGATGAGGGACGCTTTCCAAAGAATCGACGCCGAGAATCTCAACCTGCGGAACTTCGCTGACATGAATCCACCTCGACCTTTTCCAGGTCGCCGCCGCCGCCGATGATTGCCATTAGTAGTTGTGATCGTCGAGTCAGTCTAGAGAGTTTTCGGTAGGGATAAATTAAATTTTAGTCCCTAAATTTTATTTATATTAATTCGTAAATTTAGATTTTTTTTTATCTATTTTCAATCCTATTAATGATGTGCCACCTTGATATTGTGTACCATGAGTGCCATATCCATTAACAGGATTAAAATAAGTAAAAAAACCTAAATTTAAGGTTAGTATAAATAAAAAAAATCAAGGATCAAATTAAAAAGATTACAAAATTTTAGGATTTAAAATAATTTATCCCTTCTCTATCCCGTTCTTACGTTTACTGTCTGACTGTCTTTTAATAAAATATAAGGTGCCGATGAGTCCTTAGCTGCACAGCAGGGAGAGGCTACGGTACTTTAAAGTAACCGGTTCAATTTTTAATATGTTTGGATTTAATTTAGATTTATTTTAATAAATTGTTCAGTTTTAATTTAGTTATTCTAGACTTTTGTTACTGTGATTGTAATAGTTAATTTCAGTATTTTTTTTCAATTTCTGATGAAGATAATAAAGTTTAATTTTAAATTTTTCATGGTATATAATTATTTAGTTTTTTATAACATGTATATATCATTCATTTCAAAATATGAATCCATTAAATAATTTTTATGATATAAAGAAATGCTATTTTTTTTTATAGAAATTTAGGTTTAAATAATTATATTTACATGGTGTATATAAGTTATAAATAAATTTAAAAAATTTAAATAGTTATTGTATTATCATCCTTTCAAACTATTTAAAAAATAATTAAATATTTTATTTGTATTTTATATGAATTATTTAATTTCGTACCCCTGAGTTTTATAATCTCACACCCATAAAATTTTAATATAATTTTTTATGTTCATACTCCTGATACAAATTCTTACGTCCGTCCTTGGAGAAGAGGTAAAAATAACATGACAAACCCTATATCATATTTTGGGTTACATTTTGATTATTTTATTGAAAAATGTTCAAATTAATCATTGTACGTTTTAAAAAGAGAAATAATTTTCATTCATGAATTATATTCAATCTATTTTTAATGATTGATATGAGAATTAACAAAAAATGATAAAATGTTTTTACTAATATAACCCTTAATTATTTAGAATAAAAGGTTTAAAAATATTTTTTATTATAAATTACAAAACTATTTCGGATCTTTTAATTTAACCGGAAAATTTCAATATAAAAATTTAATTTTATCAATTTAACACTGCTATTTTTTTTTATTGAATTCTTAAAAATGAAAAGAAAAAAAAAAGAAGAAAAGAAAAGTAAGAGCTATCCTAATAGCAACACCCAAAGAATAAGTTTTGGTTTACTCTCATTCACATTTTTCTTTACAAGTCATAACCCCTACAGTTATCAGTATTTACCGGACAGCCACTATCGTACAGTCTTTAATTTGTTTCCTTATCCACTTTGTTTCTTGCAACTGAACCATAAGGTTATTTTTGCTGTGGGTTTTATCTAATTATAAATAAAATAAAAATGTGCCAATAATTTTTTTATAAATTTTTTAATATTTTTAATATATCAATAAAAAATGGTAAACAAAAAAGATTAAAAAAATATTTTTTTTCATTTATACGACTGTAACATTAATGGGGAAACTTTGTGATAGAGTTTGGAGAGCCAATTTAAAATTTTAAAAGTTTAGAGGTTTAAATTAATTTTTTTAAAAAAAAATTGAAGGGTTTAATTTAAATTTTTCCAAAAAAATCAAGGTCTAACTAAATTTTTTAAAATTTTGAGAGGCTTAATGAGAATTTTTAATATTATGGGAATGAGTTTAATCAAGAACATTAAAAGATTTTAAAGTTCAATCTAAATTCCTAATAATTTTAAGGTATTGAAAGGCTAGTTAATTTTAGCATATTTAAAATGACTTCTTGAATTAAAAGTAATTTTAGTGAAGTCATCAATGCATGTGCTTAGCCTTTTGTACTTAAAAATTCATTCAAATTCCTAAACTTTTTCAAAAGGCTAAACCGAAGCATCTAGAATAAAAGTTCGGTCGCCATGGATAAAACCTTTCTACCTTTCAAACTCTTGGTTTGAAAACTACCGACTAAATAAATAAATAAGAAAATAAATAAAAAATCGTTAATCGTTTAAAATGATTATAAGATAATATTTATTTATATTTTTTTAACAATACACACTCTTTAAACGTAATTGTTCGATTCTATAATTCTAAGAAAAAGAATATTTTTTCTCCCATGATATAGATTCAAATAAATAAAATTTTCTTTTTCATAACTAATTTTGAATTGTATGATTATAAATAATCAAATTTTAAACTCTTATTTTAGAAAACATTTTTTAATATCTTAATCTTTCAAAATGTTACTTTTTTATGAATATATTTGTTTATTTAGTTAGAAATTTAAGTGAATAAAAAGATGATTAAATTAAATAAAATCACAAAATTGATAATTTTTTATTAAATATTTGATGATGATATAATTTTAAAAGTGTAAACTTATAGTTTAAATATATTAAAATAATTCTAATCAATTGATCCAATAAATTCGTACTTTATGCACTTTAAATGGACAAAGTTGAGCAATATCTTTCCCAAGACTAATTCCACTACCTTGCATTGAAAAAGGTGTGTAACAAATAAAATAAAATAAAATAAACTCCAATATTATGTCTGCACGTGCGGCACAACTAGCTGTTGTCAAATGTTTTCATATTTTATGTGCTTAACGTATAAAGTTGTACATTAATGGCGTAACAGTATTCCGACGTGTTAAAATCCACACTTAATGCTTGTTTATGGTCTTTATTTTTAAAAAATATTTTAATTTTGATTGAAATAGTCTTTTAATAAAATATAATTTAAATATTTTTTTAATAAAAATATTTTTTTAATATTTAAATAAAATAATATATTATAAGTACGTTTTTTGAATTTATTGAAATCCTAAATTAAGGAGCATGAATGAGAGGGGATAACTTTTAGGATAGAGTAAAATGGTCCACTGCATATAGGATTATGTTTGATTGAGTCTTCTTATTATTAAAAGTTACAAAATGACCCCCGATTATAGGATGTTATTTTGTTGAGTCCTCCGATTATTAAAATTTACAAAATAGTCATCTGACTATTCATATGTTCTAAATTCATCATTTTTTGTTCAAAATTGACGATAATCTAAGTTGAACGTTAAATTGTTAATTGATATATGATAAAATATGATTGCATAACCTCAAACGACTATCATATTCTAGTCAATATTGTTAGAAAGGTTCTTAAGCTCAAGAACGACATTCGACTATATTTTAAAAAAATTTGGGTTTTATTTAAGAATTTTAAACCCTAAACCCAACTACTTTGCTAAAATTATGCAACAGAGATCTCAGGATTTCCCATAAAATGCTTGCAGTTGTGTGCAAATCCTATCATTCAGCAGGTTCTCTTCAGGAGTATAGGCATAATTGCAAAGTTGATTCTAGGCTCGATCTTCATGCAGAGCAAAAGCTACTGCTCTTAGTAAATCTTTAAGTGCCAAATTTCTTGTGCTCTACCTCGAGGATATAGGGTACTACATACATCTAACTAATTGGTCCCGAAACATGAACGGATATCATTATAACTATTCTTATATACAATGAAGAACAATTATTCAAGAACTGAATACAACTATTATATGTAATGTTCAATCATGCACTCCTTACGTTGGAGGGATTCAGTCCCTAAACCCTCAAAGGAAGCTTGCCTTACCAATTCCTAGCTTACCATTTGGACTCTGCAAGGGGAATTTATTGGCTATACAATCAACATGATTATGAGCTTCCTTTATCATTTGGCATTTAGTCAGACTGTAGAGATTTGAAATTTGTAATCAATTAAAAGTTCTTAAATACTTTAATCCAATTACCATTTCAAGAACAATTACATGAATACATTGATACTTACTGGTCGCTTTCGATTTTCTTCAATGTTGATACGATGGGGCTCTATTTGAAAGTCATCATCTTCATGAACAAAAATTGAACTTTCAACCTATAATAGGTCCATTCGAAAACAACAAACTTTAAAACCTAACCCCTATTTTCAAAGACTAAAATTCTAAAAAAAAATAAGGTTTGACAACATACCTTTCGAACATATTAAGGAAAAAAAGAGTCCAATCTGGAAATCAATCAAACCCTAATTTATGGCAAATATCAATAAATTTACATGAAGAACTGATCGTAATTGTTATGAATATTGGTATTCGTCGAAGTGGAAGAGTTCTATTATGCCTTTATGGTTTTTCGATTTAGGGTTTGTATCGACGCTTTTAACATATAAATAATGAAAGAAAAAGCACGCATAATTTAAGAAAATATCGATACAATTTTAAAAAGTGTTGATACATTATGTTGACCTATTTTCTAATTAAATTGGTATAATTCTACCGATTACATTGTAAATTTACCTATTACATTATAATTATCGGTTTTGATGTTTTAGGGATCAATACTTTTAATAAATATATCGACACTTTATGCGTGTACCTCATTTGGCATTCATTCTGGATAAAAAGTATCGAAACAATTTAAAATGGTATCGATACATTATATTGGCCTATTTTCTAATTAACCGGTATATTTCTACCAGTTACATTGTAAATTTACCTATCACATTATAATTATCGATTTCGATGTTTTTGAGATCTATACTTTTAGTAAATGTATCGACACTTTATGCGTGCACCTTGTTTGACATTCATTCTGGACAAAAAGTATCGACACAATTTAAAAAGTATCGATGCATTATGTTGACCTATTTTCTAATTAACCAGTATATTTCTACCGGTTACATTATAAATTTACCTATTACATTATAATTATCGGTTTCAATGTTTTTGGGGTCGATAATTTTAGTAAATGTATCGACACTTTATGTGTGCACCTCGTTTGGCATTCATTATGGATAAAAAGTATCGACACAATTTAAAAATGTATTGATACATTATGTTGACCTATTTTCTAATTAACCAGTATATTTCTACTGGTTACATTGTAAATTTACCTATTACATTATAATTATGAATTTTGATGTTTTTGGGATCGATACTTACAATAAATGTATCGACATTTTATGCGTGTACCTCGTTGGGCATTCATTCTGGACCAAAAGTATCAACACAAATTTAAAAAGTGTCGATACATTATGTTGACCTATTTACTAATTAAACTGGTATATTTCTTCCGGTTACATTGTAAATTTACCTATTACATTATAATTATCGATTTCGATGTTTTTGGGATTGATACAATTTTAAAAATTATCGATACATTATGTTTACCTATTCTCTGATTAAACCGGTATATTTTATCTATTACTTTATAATTATCGGTTTCGATATTTTGAGGATCGATACTTACAATAAATGTATCGACACTTTATGCGTGCATCTTGTTTGGAAGCTATTGAGCAAACTTTGTGTTTACTAATTTTGTCATTAAAAAATGTATTTTTACCACTTACATTGTAAATTTACCTATTACTTTAATAATGTGTTTCAATAAATTTGCACGCAGATATAAAATACATTAATAAGTAGTATTGATATTTCAACAATCCTCAAATGTATCGGTATACAGAGAAATGAATATGGATATAAAAGCTCGATCAATCAACCAACAATGATTCGAAGATCAAATGGCATTATATATTCGGAGCAATAAACCTAAATGAAACGCGAGGAAAATCCTGACCATCATAATTTTGAGTAACAAGCAGGAAGACTGGATATGCGAATAATGCCTTCAGAATATTATCCATTTCATCCAGCTCATGAAGATAGGAGAACCGTAAACCAAAATCGTCTGAGAGAAACATAGCTGATGTAGAAGCAGCTGCATATTTAAAATCTCGAAGGCGATCCATTTGGTTCTTAAACATTTAAAGCATCAGAAGCATTTTGGACTTATGATTTGGGTATCACACGGGTAATGCAACAAAATGCATCCAATTTTTTTTAGAATTAAACGCTAGATCTTTTAATAATAATGTTAAATAATGGAAGACACGTACGTAAATCATAAGTACCGATACAATTAATAATGTAAATGGATAAAAGTTCTCCGGTATAATGAAAATAGTCGTAAATGACAAGTTGAGACGCTTGTCATGTACGCCTATTATCATTGCACCGGTAGAATTTTACCATTTACATTGTTAATTTAGCCAATTATCGATACTTTATACATGTGTACCCTTCAATTATTTTTATTATTATTACAAGTTGTAGCCCTCAATTATCGGGATTTTTAGTTTCCCTTTGTTGCATTTACCGTATACCACCCAGATCATACTTCCGAACCGTTTCTGACGCTTTAACTGTTTGAGAACCAATTGCATCACCGTTGAGATTTTAAATCTACAGTTGCTTCTACATCAAGTATGTTTTGCTCTGATGGTTTCAGTTTAGGGTTAACTTATCTCAATGAGCTGGTTGAAATGGATAGTATCCGGAAGGCATTCTTCGGATATCCAATCTTCCTGTTTGATACTCAAGATTATGATGATCGGGATTTCCCTCGCGTTTCAAGTTGGGAAAAAAACAATGAAAATTAGGAATAATCAATTATAACATGCAAATTGTCTAAGTTAATAAGTTTTGAAAAATGTTATTGTTACCTTAGAAATGGAATTTGAAGTTACCTCCCGATGCATCTATTGAGTAAGTTGTTGTTTGGATGGAACAAAGGCTCAGCCTCATATTTATAGTGAAGTTGAATTTATATCGAAATTCAAACTCAAATTGAAATTTAAATTCAAACTCCAATTAAATTTCAAATGAACATGGAATGCAGTGTTAAATTGAACATGAAAATTGCATAATTGATTCATAGTGTTCAAGTAACATGCGTTAAGAACCATCAAGCTGGTAAAAGACAATACTAATTCAGTTCAAAGCTGAGTTGTAAGTTGATGGGGTTGTAACACTTGTCTAATGGGAATAAAGTACTCACATAGAAGAGAAGATGAGAGTAGATAGATAGATTGTTATGCACAGCCCATCTGAATGGAATATTTACTGTGTAAGTCACATGTTATACTGTAGAATATTAAAATACACAGTTACTATGTTATATGTTTTAGTATTTTTAAATTGAAAATACTGCATTATGTGTATTATGTGAATAGAATGAATATATACACACAATATAAACAAACCAAACATACATACACAACAAATTTATACATAACAATGTTCAAATAATGTACCCACAACGAAATTAATCCGATGAAAAAGTGTTATTTCTAACGAAGTCGTGAACATGTGGCACCTTCCACAAATTTTCCAAATACTCTCGTATGTTACCGCCTTTTTCTGAGGACATATATAAATAATTTCAATTATCAAACTAATCAGGTGCAATTTTACTAATAAGAAACTAAATTCGCATAAGCAGGAATAAATTTGTGTCATACCTAAAGCATTGTCCTCCGAGTAGGAAGCGTCAAAGGGAAGTGGACATATGTAATTGTATTACTATATAAAAACATAAATTGTTAATCAATGTATGAACACCTGTTTAACTGGAAAAACATATGGCATAAATGTAGCTTACTGGATTATAAATCATTTTTCGCGATGAATCATCGATCAACGGTGTATTTATGGCGATAAAATCAGGATACGCATTTCAAACATCATGGAGATCTTTACAGTAGGTAAAACCATCTTCTTTTTTGCAATTTCCTTGATCCTGTTTACAAACAGTCGAACATAAATATGTAGGAATC
Source organism: Hibiscus syriacus (assembly GCF_006381635.1). Lineage (NCBI taxonomy): Eukaryota > Viridiplantae > Streptophyta > Magnoliopsida > Malvales > Malvaceae > Hibiscus > Hibiscus syriacus. The sequence continues at coordinate 2,735,561 of NW_024063485.1, read as the reverse complement.
ATAAACAAATAAAAGTCTGTAAAGTGTAATGACATTCATCTTACCCAAAAGAATTAAAATTGGTCAGACAACAAAGGTAGTTTATGAAGTACATGGTTGATGTTATGAATGAGATTGTAATCAAGTTTGAATGTTAACATTTAATTGTATATTAACGATTTTGTCTATAGTAATTCAACTGTTTAATAGTTCTAACTTCATCTTGGAAGACCAAATGGCAACAACAAAATTTTGTAAACAATAATGTATAAATTCATTTATTTTTGTTCTCATGATAACATCTACAACATGAAGAAAATGAGATTAAAGTTGTATGCTTATATGTTAAAATAATGGATACAAATGAACGGAATTAAAACCTTTTGGATTTTTTGAGAAGTAGGCAATGACATAAAAAATTACAAGTTTTCTTGTCGGCGGTGTTGCAGACATGATATACTTATTTGGATCATCATTATCATCTTCATTGAGCACTTGGTTGTCCACATATGTTAAAAGAAAATCAAATACATTTTACAACGTGTAAATGTTTAGAAACAAAAATATTTAGTTACCTAACTCATTTGATGTTGTTGACGTAATTCGTCACGCAATATGGAGACTTCATCACTAAATGATGCAATATCGGCTCATATTTTGCGTACAAGGGAATCAATATGCTCCCAAAAATTAACCATGTATTTCATCACTATCTTAATTGTGACATCCTCTCCACCTGGAGCGTCTTCTATCATTGCGTCTCCCATTGGTTGGTCGTCTTCATGGTCAATGAGGTCTATTTGCTCCTTCTATTTTTCTAATTAAATTACATCATTAACACACTTCCAACCGACATTTTCAACTTCATTAATAACATGCCAATCTTGCGGGTTAATCGAACAGCGGAGTCTTGCAAAAAATCAACTCCATGCTTCTTCAACAGATGGGTGATGACATATTCATATGGTAGTGAAGTTGAAATTGATGCTCCCTTTGTGACCATATATACAATTGTCTTAAATATCAGTTTAGCAATGTTTGGAACCGTTTTGGATCTATACTTTGCTAACCACCAATAATCGCTGTCTCGAATCACTGAAAATTTTCCCCCAGAAGGCCGAATAAACCAAGTGAGCATTTTATGAAACACTCTCCACTCTACATCTAGGTGAATTGAGCTATTTATATCAACACGTTGGATTGTAGTATCTAAATCATTCTCATCCCAATCCCCTTTATTCTCGACACATATACCAGAAGCAATAGTACCCAGATATATATATATATCATTCCCCATGACATGGGTATTAATTCCTATTATATTAGTCTTATTAGGCTCACGCTGGAAGGAATCATTATTGTAGAATACTCTAACTAGGTTGAGGTAATATTTTAGTTCAATACCAAGGAATTCAAGCCAACCCCAAGATGTAAATGTGGATTTAAAACTAAAAGCATATTTCTCATCGAACAAGAAACTCATGTCAATGACACGATCTGGACAAATCTTCCTTACTTTGAAACTCCTTTGCCATCTTTCTTTCTCCTCATCAGTTCTAAAGTTCTGAGTTTCGAACGACTTGATTTGTTCAGAAGAAACGCTTGGTTGAGGAGAAGGTCGTCGTTGAGAAGAAGTTGTTGAGAAGAAGATTTAGGGATCTCGTACCTCTAACGTTTTGGAGCCATTTGGGTGTGGATGTTGTTACATTGGAACACAAACACATTAAGTAAAAAGAGTTCAATATGGAATAGTTCTCTTCTGCCTTTAGGTTTAGGGTTTTTTGATTTGGGGTTTGTATAGATTATTTTAACATATAAATAATGAAGGAAAAAAATGCGTAATTTAAAAAATATATCGATACAATTTAAAAAGTGTCGATACAATATGTTTACCTATTCTCTCATAAAATCGATATATTTTTATCGGTTACATTGTAAATTTACCTATTACATTATAATTATCGGTTTTAATGTTTTTGGGATCGATACAATTTTAAATGTATCGGCACTTTATGCGTGCACCCTGTTGGGTATTCATTCTGGAAAAAATGTATCGACACAAATTTAAAAAGTGTCGATATATTATGTTGACCTATTTTCTAATTAAACCGGTATATTTTTACCGGTTACATTATAAATTTACCTATTACATTATAATTATCGGTTTTGATGGTTTTGGGATCTATACAATTTTAAATATATCGACACTTTATACGTGCACCTCATTGGGCATTCATTCTGGACCAAAAGTATCGACACAAATTTGAAAAGTGTCGATACATTATGTGGACCTATTTTTTAATTAAATCGGTATATTTCTTACATTGTATATTTACCTATTACATTATAATTATCAGTTTCGATGTTTTTGGGATCGATACTTTTAATAAATGTATCGACACTTTATGCGTGCACCTCTTTGGGTATTCATTCTAGACAAAAAGTATCGACACAAATTTAAAAAGTGTCGATACATTATTTTGACCTATTTTCTAATTAATATGTATATTTCTACTGGTTACATTGTAAACTTACCTATTACATTATAATTATCGGTTCCGATGTTTTCGAGATCAATACAATTTTAAATGTATCGACACTTTATGCGTATACCTCGTTGGGCATTCATTATGGACCAAAAGTATCGACACAATATGTTGATCTATTCTGTCATAAAATCGGTATATTCTTACAGGTTACATTGTAAATTTACCTATTACTTTATAATTATCGGTTTCGATGTTTTTGGGATCGATACAATTTAAAAATTATCGATACATTATGTTTACATATTCTCTCATTAAACCGGTATATTGTACCTATTACTTTATAATAATCAGTTTCGATGTTTTGAGGATCGATACTTACAATAAATGTATCGACACTTTATGTGTGCATATCGTTTGGCAGTAATTGTGGACATAAAGTATCGATACAATTAATAAAAATATCGATACATTATGTTGACCTATTTTCTCGTAAAATTGATATATTTTTACCAGTTACATTGTAAATTTAACTATTACTTTATAATGTGTCGATACTTATGATAAATGTATTGATACCTCAAGTTTGGGAAACATAATGGACAAAAATGTTGGAAACTTTGTGTTTACTAATTTTGTCATTAAAAAAGTCTATTTTTACCACTTACATTGTAAATTTACCTATTACTTTAATGTAATAAAAGTTGAATTTTGTAGTTATTGTACATACCTAAATATGTACTACGAAATTAATGTTGTACTCACCCTTCAACTACCACATCCTATTGAAAGCACCACTAAAATATGTTGTTCTATGAACCTCTGCTTACATCTCCATCAACTCCTGTTGGGACCACTGAACTTGCACAACCAAAGTTTTGACATATGGATCATACTGTATCAAACAATGTTAAGCCAACCGATGAATGCCATGAAGTAAATATTGTTGATGAATCTGACAGATTGGTGATCAACTCTTCTCTTCATGTGATCAAGCTAGGTATTTTTATAAGTGATTCACAAGGGAACATGGTTTTAGTTCACATCGGGCAACAACATGGCTTGATATGGAAGGGAATGTGAAGACACAAGAATTTTGTTGTTCCAAAGAAGGGTTTCGAGTATCCAAAGTCAATACTATTGATCGTTAACATGCTTATACGCCAGTCACAAGAACGAGATACAAGGCTAAAGTCGTAGTTATAGTAACAAATACAAAAGATCAGTGGGTTGTAAGTAAGTTTTCTCAGAAACATAATCATGCATTGTGCATACCTGCTATAACACCATTTATACGTTCTAATAGAGCTATAAGTAAGGATGATATTGATGATGCAATAATATTGAAAGAGGTCGGTGTTGGCACGTCACAAGTAATAAACTATTTAGCGCAGCAGGCATGGGGTTATCATAATGTTGGATTTACACAAAAAGACCTCTACAATGCACTTCAAAGAGGTAAAGCAAAGGAAATCTCCAATTGGGATGTGAATGCTCTTATTGCTTACTTTGATTAAAAGAAACATGATGATCTCAAGTTTTTTAGGACATACTCGGTAGACAAATCAGTGGCATTGCATAATCTTATTTGGTCAGATTGTACATCGAGATCAGATTACACATGCTTCGGTGATGTAATTGCGTTCGACACAACGTACAAAGATAATTTGTATGGTCGACCAATTATACCTACTGTCGGTGTCAATCATTGCCATAACATAATTGTGTTTGCTACTGCCATAATCGCTGATAAGATGTCCCAATCTTTCGAGTGGGTGCTAAAGAATTTTTTAGAAGCCATGATGAATAAATCGTCTATTTCAGTTGTCACCGATGGGGATAGGGCAATGTAGAGGGTAATCAAATCTGTTATCCCTTCTGCTAAGAACAAATTATGTTCTTGGCATCTTTCTCGCAATGCACAAGCTAACATTGGTGACCCAAAATTTACAGCAGCATTCTCAAAATGCATGGCTTCCTGGTGGACAACTGATGAATTTGATATTCACTGGCGTTCAGTTGTTTCAGAATTCAATGTCGAAAAGCATCCATGGGTGATTGAGAAGGGAAATACTCAGCACTTATGGGCACAAGCATATCTAATCGATCATTTCTTTGCCAATATTTTCTCAACACAAAGGTGCGAGTCTATGAATGTTTCACTCGCGATTGCACTGAAACAAAAGAAGACATATTTAGATGTTGTTCATACAATTGAAGAAGGAATTAGTAGAATGCGTATGAACGAGTTGAAAGAGGATAACTTAAGTTCCCAGACAAAGCCCTTCCAGATCACAAAACTTATTGACCTTGAAAGCCATGTTGCTGAGATTTATATGCACGAATCTTTTCATCTGTTCCAAGAAGAACTTCAACGGGAGACGTTATATCGGATTCAGGAAGAGATTCAGTACTTATCAGATATATGTCAAAATTATATTTTGACAAATTACAAAGAAAAAATAAGACATTTGAAATCAGTTTTGATTTCAATACAAAAACCCTAAATTACTCGTGTAAAAAATTTGAGACCGGCGGACCTCCATGTCGCCATAAACTTCACGTTTTAAAGCGCTTGGATTACTCATATTTGCTCGGGTCTTTGATTCAAAGTAGGTGGACTAAGGATACGAAGGCTTGTGCACCCAGTTTTGTTGACTTAAATATGCCTCCAGAAGTAATGTAAATGGTAAGGTTCGTTGCTCTACGTGCAACGTCAAGTCGGTTATGCTACATTTCATCAAAGACATATGCGTCTTTCAAAACCGCAAGAGATGAGATGAAAAGACTAACAGTAGAATTTGAAAACTCATTTGGTTTGAATGATTCAGTCAACCAGAGCAGTGTAGTAAACAACGTTTGCGACCCTTAACGAAAACAACGCAAGCGAAAAGAAGTACCAAAGAACAAGGTCGAGAAGAAAATTAGGCAATGTGGGTTCTAAAACGGTGAGGGACATAGCAAATCAACATGTCCTCAAGTAAAGCTCATTTTGGAAACAGAATGGAATGGTCATTCAGTCCCGCACATGATGTCAATTATATTAGTCACATTTGGAATAATAGAGACAACGATCTCCATATATCGTAAGTATCAACATGACCCCTACTATGTATAAGAAACATGTACAACAACCTATTGCTAACTTTTCTCATCTCATACATAATTACATTCAGATACAAAATTATAAATCGAATACAAAATTTCCCTTACATTGACATCATCGTGCCCTTTTGTTATTCTTGTGTCTGATGGCAGCTTTTGTCATATCCTCTCTTCGTTTATTTTGATTGTGGCTTACGAGATCATTTAATATTCTCATACGATCACATTCTCTAACAACCTATATTCAAATTTTCAGTACGTTAAGTATTGTAAACCACATCATTCAATCTACGTCTTTTAACAATTTAACAACAAACTAATTTTTCATTCCACTTACAAAATCACCAGTTGCCCCTCTAGAACCGATCGATTCCATCCATATAATCACATAAATGCTGCAATCATATCTGTTACAAAATTTGAATATTATACATATCAATTATGAAACCTGCATAAATTGCACTTTCTATTTATGATAACATCTCATACCCATTCAATTGCTCATTCATCTTATGCTCCACAAATTTGAATTGTTTCAATGGGACATTAGACGGCCACATGCTTCTACAAAAATGCGTTCCTTATTATAACTATCTAATATTGTCATCTGCATTAAAAAAATATCAAGTTATGATCCAAACAACTTATGCATTATAATTTACATAATTTCCTTTCATGCATACCAATCTCTTAGCATCCTTCACTCTCTATTTGGCCGCTAGAGATGAAAATAGACTATCATATACCGTTGCAATACGTTCTACCATATCCAACACCAATAGATACCAATGGGAACCAATTTAGTTTATTGTGATCAGGATCTGCAATAAATTTTACCCCCAATATGACAAAATTCAACATTATATATCCTAAAACATCATTTGTAATTCGTATGGTGTTTTACCTTGTCATACTCGGTGAATTTCACATAGTCATCCAATATCGACCCCCAAAAGCTCGCAACACCATCAACAATTGCGTTGCCCTCCAACGCCTGTTGCTGCATTTTTGCGACAATCATTATTAATTTACCATCTATAACACTACTTTTCAACATTTATTATTTTAACTCACAGCTAAGTGGTATGGAAGGTAGCCAATCTTCCCGATTAAGTTTTTCGATTCGTAACATAATGTCCAACCGACCAAATCAATAACCTAACAAAATTAATTACACAATCAGAACATATTCACTAGGTTTTAACATTTTTTACTTTCTACTTACCGTACTGCCAACCCATTCCATAGGCTTCAACGTTTCAACGTCGTTTACAGTAGCGAATTGATTTCCTATTACGATTACAACATATCTATATGAAGCATTATGATTAATATTTTGTCATGAAATATTTAAATATCATTCACAAAGCAATATATTGCACTTACGACGATTCTAACCCACTATTTCATAAATAATCACACATTGCAGCTTCATAATCACCAATTCCACTTTTTCAACCTAAATTTTTTCATACAAATTTTTGTCACAACGACATAATAAAAATCAAATTAAGTTTTCTTTTATTCAGCTTACCTTCTGCTTCTTCTTGGGTGCAGGACATTTTGAATCTAAATCTGCATCTATAACACTCTCTAGTGTATAAATCACATGCACATCCTTCTTTCTCACTTCCTCCATCTTTTGTTCTTTATATTTTTTTCAATTCATCGTATTTTTCCTCTACATAACTCTTCATCACATTTATTTCGCCCTTCATTTTTTCCCTTTCATCCAATTTTTTATCAACCACCCCATCACCCCCGTAAGTTCACTCCTCAATTCCACAACTTCTTTCACCACTCCATTAATTTTTCCACCCATCACCATCTTAAGTTCACCCCTCAACACCTCAACTTCTTTCACTACTTCATCTATTTTTCCACCCACTTTCCCCTTAAGCCTCTCAATTGTCTCTTCGACTCTTGATTATCTTTGTAGAATATCAAAAAGGAATTTTTTTACATCCGCCAATTCAGACATCAAAATGTCAAATTTACTATGTTTTCCCTCACCGTTATCCCCTTCACCTTCATCCCCTACTACCATCTCTTCTTCCTTCTCCTCTTCCACCACTGCCTCCACTGCCTCTTCTACCTCCTTGCCAATAACCTTCAAAATTAAATTACAATTTTAATACATTGATTATATTCTTAATATTATTTAATTATATTTATTATCCTTTCTTGCTTCATCGGTCTATCTAACTTCAACTTCACCATCACTCTAACCACCTCTTCCTTCCCCAATGCACGGATACGTACCACTCTAAGCATTTCATATTCCGGTACACTATTACAGTCCAACTAAAAATCGAATAGTGCAACTTGCATTTATAATTAAATTTATCATTTTATATAAAAAAACAAAATCGTTCTTCAACTCATTTACCTCTAAGATTGCTATGCACCCTTTGAGGTATCTCTGGTGGCCATTTTGAATGCTGATTATTGATTCAATCAATCTTGAATGGACATATTCAGCCCAACCGAATTAACCTTTCAATCCTTCATCGCAAATCAACTTTATATTGTCCTTGTTCGTTGATGTATCACCCGTTAGACAAAGAAAGATCCCGATAAGGTATAATAGAACTCGGGCATTCAGGTCATCTTCCTCGTAAGATCCACTTTTGATTTCATCTTCAAGTTTAGCATATGTCACCTTGTGCTTCAAATCATATTTGGAGACAAGTGCTTTCCAGTTCTTAGTCTTAATGACTTCTACAACACTTTTGCCTTTATTTTCTACCCCAAGACGGCTGCATCACATGAGACCCCCAGAGGAAATGAATAATCACCATATTTAACCATACATTGTTGGACATCGAATTGCTCCACCAAGGATCGACACAATTACCTCTGAATTGGTCGATCCCTCACTCCTATCAAAGATCCAAACCCCATTTCTTTCACCACATTCAATTGCTCCTTCTCCTTAAGGTGTTCAATTAATGAATTCACTCTTTTTATGTTGCACCTTGTCGACACTTCCTACATTTTTAAAAAATATATAATGTTATTGTTCTTACATATCTTTTATCAAAGTATTTACAAGTTTATTGAATACCTTCTTTTCATGTGATTTCCTCCAAGCTTTTTATTATTGTCTATCCATCTTTGACCGTGTCATGTAAGGTTCTTTCTCAGCATCACTTATCGATTTCCATTTCTCCAACGCATCATTTTCACCTAATATTAAGCATAAATGTTTCTTAATCAATACATTAACTCTAAATAATACTCAATGTCAATTTCCTTTTACATATTGAACCGATGTGATTGTCAGCTTCCTTCATCCTTTGGCATTCGGTCATACTGTCAATATTTAAAATTTGTAATCAATTTAAAGTTCTTAAATACTTTAATCCAATTATCATTTCAACAATAATAACAAAAATATATTGATACTTACTAGAAGTACATATAACCACCATTTGGTTGTTTTCGACTCTCGGCCTCAATTTCAAAGTCATATTCGCGATCAACAATTGCAAGATCCGTTGACTTCATTTTTCCTTCATATATCATTTTACGCAAATCAAAATCAAATACTTCTAACATACAATTTATTCAATAAGCAAATATTGATAACTACTCTTGTAGTAAAACAGTTTCCTTCAAAAGAATTTGAATGGCCACTACTATAAGTATGCACATTTATACAACATACAATATCATTTTCTACCAATAATATTATATACAAGTATCGATATTTATTTTCTACCTATAATATTATATAATCGGTCCCAAATCCTTCTTGGCTTTGAAATCCCAAAACCAAACCTAAAAACCATAATCCCTATTTCCTTCAAACAAATGATAATACTTCTTTACTTCAAAACCCCCAAACAACACATAAAACCCCTATTTACGATTACTGTAATAATAAAAAATTAGGGTTTCGACAATATACTTTTCGATTCAACTGCAGTAACAAACTAACTAACTTCCCTTTAAAAACGCCTTCTGAAATGCAACAACAATTACGCTTCGATTTCAAAAACTCGGTCGTCTCCTATTTATTTTCAGAGGAAATTTAGCAATGTCTTTTATATTTTAACCGGATATGTTATTTATATTTAATTGATACAATTACCAAAGTGTCGATACTTTTATGTCAAGTGTCGATACTTTTATGTCAGGTGTTGATACTTTCGATAGGATATTTATCTGTTTCTTTTAAAAGTATCGATAATTTATTATGCGTACTTATTAAAGTATCGACACTTTCAACATATCCGATAACACTTTACTAGTTTTGTCATAATGAAACCGAGTTTTTCATATTTTTACATGTTATATTGTTATAGATCGATACATTTTTATAAAGTATCGACATTTTATAGACACTATTACTACTTTTCTTTTAAATTCCAAAAGTGTCGATATTTTTTTCAATGGAATTGATACTTTCAACATATCCGATAGCGCTTTACCGGTTTTGTCATAATGAAACCGGTTTTGTCATATTTTTACCTCTTATATTGTTATGGATCGATATATTTTTATAAAGTATCGACATTTTATAGGCGCTATTACTGTTTCTCTTTTAAATTTCAAAAGTGTCGATACTTATTTCAATGGAATTGATAATTTCAACATATCCGGTAGCGCTTTACTGGTTTTGTCATAATGAAACCGGTTTTGTCATATTTTTACCTGTTATATTGTTATAGATCGATACATTTTTATTTGTATCGACACTTTATAGGCGCTATTACAGCTTCTCTTTTAAATTCCAAAAGTGTCGATACTTATTTCAATGGAATCGATACTTTCAACATATTAGGTAGTGCTTTATCGGTTTTTTCATAATGAAACCGGTTTGGTCATATTTTTACCTGTTATATTGTTATGAATCGATACATTTTTATTTGTATTGATACTTTATAGCCGCTATTACTGCATCTCTTTTAAATTCTAAAAGTGTCGATACTTATTTCAATGGAATCGATACTTTCAACAAATTAGGTAGTTCTTTACCGGTTTTATCATAATGAAACCGGTTTGGTCATATTTTTACATGTTATATTGTTATGGATCGATACATTTTTATTTGTATCGACACATACCGACAAGCTAAGTTTGTCGGTTGCCAAATTTTTTAATATTTCTTCATGATTTCCACCTACAACATTATTATTACTCGACATTTCCGATAGCGCTAAACCGAATTTATTAAATATCTTTTAATATAACTGGTAACGTCGTATATTAGCCGTATATTAATTCGTCTTTCCTAAGACAACCCAAATTCTTTGACATCGGTGTTTTGTATAGCATAACTGTAACTTAAATATATTTAAACAAAGTAAACGTAAATATTTAAATAAAAAAACTAGGCTTAATTTGAATAACTTAAAAAATAAATTCAGATTTTAAATATAATTAGAGATTTAGATAATTCAAAAAATACATATAGACCGCCGACATGGCATGAAGTGTATGTAGTCATTTTTTTTAGTTATTTTAGATTGTCAAACCCTAGAAAGGACACACTAAAAGGGCCAATTTACATATTAACCAAAATGGAGTAGCATATTGATTTTTGTGTCTACTCTTTGTTTTGAAAATCAGACCGGATCGGTCGGTTCAATTGGGAATCGTTATTTAGTTCGGTTCAATCTAAATCAGTTGAATCGCTATTAGTGAACCGGCCAGAACCGTTGAACCGTTCGAACCGGACCGACTGAAAACCGGAAAAAACCGGGAATTTTGTTTTTTTTTAAAAAATAAACCAAACAACGTCGTTTGTTAAACGAGCCAAGTCGAACTCAAGTATTGTTGAGCTCGACTCGAACTTGAAAACTTTAAAAGTAAGCTCAACTCAACTCAAACTCACAAGCTAAAAATTATCAAGTTCAACTCAAACTCGAAATATAATATTGAAACTTGAACTCAAAAAAAATTTAGAAGTTTGATTGAAGCCTAAAATTCGAGCTTGATTGAAGTGAAAGAATAGTTCACTCAATGCTCACCAAAAGACTCTATGATTTTGAATGCCAAATTACCTCTATTATTTATAGAAGTTAGTTGTGATACTCTTCTATGTTTCTTAGCAATGTGAGATTGTTTTGTTCTCATATTTTTACTCTTTAGACTTTTGAGATGCTCTTCTATGTTTCTTAGCCATGTGGGATTGTTTTTAAAAAAAAATTAAACCAAACAATATCATTTTGTTATGATTTTTTAACCCTAAATTTATTTTTTTTAATTATAGTTATATAATTATATTTATTATTTAATATGTTTTACCTTAAATATTATGTTGTAGTTAATTTGAATCATTTTGTTTCACTTGATTTTATGGTTTTTAACTTATATATGTTATGACTTACTTTGAATATGAATTGTGATATAAAAAATTATTTTTTATTAAATATTTTTGATATTTTTATTTAATTTTTTAAATAATTATGACGTCGTCTGGTTCTTCCGACCGGTCGAACCGATTCGACTGATTAAACCAATGAACTGATAGCATGACCGGTTCGGTCCGGTTTTGAAAACCATCTGTCTACTTGACATGATTGGAAACCCCGTTTAGTTTAGACCAATGGCATTGGAGCCTTCTGGCACAAGGATAGAGTTTTTTCAAAACCTTACATAATTATTGCGTCAGCATTGCACTATAAAATAAAACATTATTCGCTCCATTTTCAGACCCAATACGAAGTTTACAAATCCCCATTTTTTTCATATTTAAAGTGGATCGCTCGATTGGGCGCGCGGTTACTCAAACGTCCTATTAAGAAGGAGCCGAACCTGTCCCTTAAATGGTGTTTTCACTCACCTTCTTTTAGAGCTGAATTATAGCAACTTTCTTAAATCCTCTTATTGATTGATCCCATAAAAGAAAAAGGGCAATTCTTCTTTTGTTTTCTGGGTTCTTCTACTCGGATGGTTGGGTTTTTCTTTGGTCATTTTCTGCAGCGTCGCTCCCAAATCATATTGGTCAGTTTTCCTTTCTTTCCTATCATCTCTTTCGGATTTTGGAAAATAGTTTTGAGTATTTGGTCCTCCAATTATCATTTTGATTCGATTAGTCATATGACTATTTTTTTTCTCAAAATCAAGCACAAATATAACTGCTAACATGATAATTTTAGAAAAACTAATAGTTATATGATCAAAACAGGACCAAAATGATAGTTTAATGACTACAAATGTAATTTACCCAAAAGGTTTTGATCAATAAATTCCGTGAAACCCTTTTTTTTTCTTTCGGGTTTTGATTCTCGGAAACTTCCTTTTTTTTTTTTTTTATCAATTGATTCTTGGAAACTTGGTTGTCGAAAAACAGGGACGCTGCCTGAGAGATCTGAGAGTTGGATTGGCTCGGAGACGAAGGCGTAATAGGCATGCGTTGGAATCCTTGGGAGCGTGGAAAGCTGCGGTTGCAGTGACGGGGGAGCAAAACCGCCGGATTAGAGTGGGAATGAGGCGACAGTGTGTTGTCGATTCCCTTACTAATTTGTTGATTCACCACTGTCTCCTTGAGGTGGAGAACGATCCTTCGATGAGGGACGCTTTCCAAAGAATCGACGCCGAGAATCTCAACCTGCGGAACTTCGCTGACATGAATCCACCTCGACCTTTTCCAGGTCGCCGCCGCCGCCGATGATTGCCATTAGTAGTTGTGATCGTTGAGTCAGTCTAGAGAGTTTTCGGTAGGGATAAATTAAATTTTAGTCCCTAAATTTTATTTATATTAATTCGTAAATTTAGATTTTTTTTATCTATTTTCAATCCTATTAATGATGTGCCACCTTGATATTGTGTACCATGAGTGCCATATCCATTAACAGGATTAAAATAAGTAAAAAAACCTAAATTTAAGGTTAGTATAAATAAAAAAAATCAAGGATCAAATTAAAAAAGATTACAAAATTTTAGGATTTAAAATAATTTATCCCTTCTCTATCCCGTTCTTACGTTTACTGTCTGACTGTCTTTTAATAAAATATAAGGTGCCGATGAGTCCTTAGCTGCACAGCAGGGAGAGGCTACGGTACTTTAAAGTAACCGGTTCAATTTTTAATATGCTTGGATTTAATTTAGATTTATTTTAATAAATTGTTCAGTTTTAATTTAGTTATTCTAGACTTTTGTTATTGTGATTGTAATAGTTAATTTCAGTATATTTTCAATTTCTGATGAAGATAATAAAGTTTAATTTTAAATTTTTCATGGTATATAATTATTTAGTTTTTTATAACATGTATATATCATTCATTTCAAAATATGAATCCATTAAATATTTTTTATGATATAAAGAAATGTTATTTTTTATATAAATTTAGGTTTAAATAATTATATTTACATGGTGTATATAAGTTATAAATAAATTTAAAAATTTAAATAGTTATTGTATTATCATCCTTTCAAATTATTTAATAAAATAATTAAATATTTTATTTGTATTTTATATGAAATATTTAATTTCGTACCCCTAGATTTTATAATCTCACACTCCTAAAATTTTAATATAATTTTTTATGTTCATACTCCAGATACAAATTCTTACATCCGTCCCTGGAGAATAGGTAAAAATAACATGACAAACCCTATATCATATTTTGGGTTACATTTTGATTATTTTATTGAAAAATGTTCAAATTAATCATTGTACATTTTAAAAAGAGAAATAATTTTCATTCATCGCTTATATTCAATCTATTTTAATTGATTGATATGAGAATTAACAAAAAAATGATAAAATATTTTTGACTAATATAACCCTTAGTTATTTAGAAATAAGATTTAAAAATATTTTTATTCTACATTACAAAACTAATTGGGCCTTTTTAAATTAACCGAAAAGTTGAATATAAAAATTTAATTTTATCAATTTAACACTGCTATTTTTTTTATTGAATTCTTAAAAATGAAAAGGAAAAAAAAAGAGAAAAGTAAGAGCTATCCTAATAGCAACATCCAAAGAATAAGTTTTTGTTTACTCTCATTCACATTTTTCATTACAACTCTACAGTTATCAGTATTTACCGGACAGCCACTATCGCACAGTCTTTAATTTGTTTCCTTGTCCACTTTGTTTCTTGCAACTGAACCACAAGGTTATTTTTTCTGTGGGTTTTATCTAATTATAAATAAAATAAAAAATGTGCCAATAATTTTTTTTATAAAATTTTAAATATTTTGAATAATATTTTTAATATATCAATAAAAAATGTTAAAAAATATTTAAAAAATATTTTTTTCATTTATACGATTGTAACGTTAATGGGAAACTTTGTGATAGAGTTTGGAGAGCCAATTTAAAACTTTTAAAGTTTAGAGATTTAAATTATTTTTTTTTTTAAATTGAAGGGTTTAATTTACATTTTTCCAAAAAAAAATTAGGGTCTAACTAAATTTTTTAAAATTTTGAGAGGTTTAATGAGAATTTATAATATTATGGGAAGGAGTTTAATCAAGAACATTAAAAGATTTTAAAATTCAATCTAAATTCCTAATAATTTTAAGGAATTGAAAGGCTAGTTAATTTTAGCATATTTAAAATGACTTCTTGAATTAAAAGTAATTTTAGTGAAGTCATCAATGCATGTGCTTACCCTTTTGTACTTAAAAATTCATTCAAATTCCTAAACTTTTTCAAAAGGCTAAACCGAAGCATCTAGAATAAAAGTTCGGTCGCCATGGATAAATCCTTTCTACCTTTCAAACTCTTGGTTTGAAAACTACCGACTAAATAAATAAATAAGAAAATAAATAAAAAATCGTTAATCGTTTAAAGTGATTATAGGATAATATTTATTTATATTTTTTTAACAATACACACTCTTTAAACGTAATCGTTCGATTCTATAATTCTAAGAAAAAGAATATTTTTTCTCCCATGATATAGATTCAAATAAATAAAATTTTCTTTTTCATAACTAATTTTGAATTGTATAATTATAAATAATCAAATTTTAAACTCTTATTTTAGAAAACATTTTTTAATATCTTAATCTTTCAAAATGTTACTTTTTTATGAATATAGTTGTTTATTTAGTTAGAAATTTAAGTGAATAAAAAGATGATTAAATTAAATAAAATCACAAAATTGATAATTTTTTATTAAATATTTGATGATGATATAATTTTAAAAGTGTAAACTTATATTTTAAATATATTAAAATAATTCTAATCAATTGATCCAATAAATTCGTACTTATGCACTTTAAATGGACAAAGTTGAGCAATATCTTTCCCAAGACTAATTCCACTATTACGTTTGCATTAAAAAAGGTGTATAACAAATAAACAAAAACTCCAATATTATGTCTGCACGTGTGGCACAACTAGCTGTTGTCAAATGTTTTCATACTTTATGTCTTTAACGTATAAAGTTGTACATTAATGGCGAAACAGTATTCCGACGTGTTAAAATCCACACTTAATGCTTGTTTATGGTCTTTATTTTTAAAAACTATTTTAACTTCTAATATTTTAATTTTAATTGAAATAGTTTTTTTAATAAAATACTATTTTAAATATTTGTTTTAATTAAAAAATTAAATATTTAAATAAAAATAATATATTATAAGTACTTTTTTGAATTTAGTGAAATCCTAAATTAAGGAGCATAAATGAGAGGGGATAACTTTTAGGATAAAGTACAATGTCTAGTGTCTATTGGATTATGTTTTATTGAGTCTTCTTATTATCAAAAGTTATAAACCCGATTATAGGGTGTTGTTTTTTGAGTCTCCCGTCTATTAAAATTTATAAAAATGGTGATCAGACTATTCATATGTTCTAAACTCATTATTTTTTGTTTAAAATTGACGATAATCTAATTTTAACGTTAACATGTTAACTGAGACATGATAAAATATGATTTCAGAACCTCAAACAACTATCTTATTCCAATTAGTATTGTTAGAAAGGTCCTTAAGCTCAAGAACAACATTCGACTATATTTTAAAACATTTGGGTTTTATTTTGAAAACAATTTTGAAGACGACATCGACCTTTAGGTTAGGTAGGTCGAATATCTAAAAATGTATTTGTAAAAAAATTTAGAAAAATCGTTTACAAGGCTTAAAATGTTCTGCATATTTCTAGAAATTCATTTTTGAGGATTCGGGAGTCGATTACGCATGGGGAAGTGTAAGCACCACACAATGCCCAAAATTGGAACATTTCGATTACATGTTGTCTAAAATAATGGAATTTTACATATTTGAATCTAAAATTTAAATTACGATCCTTTTATTTTGATGGATGACTTTGAAAATGGAATGAACATTTTTATAAAATATTTGACTCTAAAACGTGCTTGGTTTATTTAGTTTTATTTTTAAAATGGTGTCCTCTTACTACGTAAATTAACGCAAATTGAAATCCAATTATGTTGGACACAATTCCATTAACTCACAATGCAAAATAACATTGCCTTCAATTATTTTAAAAACAAATTCATGATTCATGGATGCAACAATAATAAATGACATGTTCAGAGCGAGTGAAATATCAAATATATTAAAACAATTAAAAAAACTAACACTTATTGTCACACCCAAATTTAGGATCTAAAATTTTCAATTACTTAAATTCAGGATTAAATTGAACTTTTAATTAAATACAAACCAATTTTTAACTTGGAAAATCGGATGGCTAAAAGGGTGATTTTCCCTTCTTAAGTTATTCTAAAGAACGACATACTAATATGAAACAAAAAAAGCGCAACCGAAAATATGAAGAAAAAAAACCCTTAAAAAAAATAGGTCTAGCGGCACTGGAAAAGTTAACTTATTTGTAATATATTGAGTTGTAACTATTTTAAAATAACATAAAATGGTGTAACCGAGAAACTTATCTTACAAGTTAAAAGCGGAACACAAAATGTTATAAAGCGGAACTGGAAAAGTTATCAATGTAGTAACATAATAAGTTACACCTAAAATGTTATAAAGGTAAAAAAAAAGTTATAAACAATAAATGTTATGAATATTATTAACATTCTAGGTTCGCCTAAAATGTTACCAGAGTTTAAGCTGATGGGATATTGGATTTTCCTACATAAGAAAATAAGTTAAAAGCTGAAAATATTATGAATATATATATATATATATATATATATATATATATATATATATATATATACACACGGTTACGCCAAAAAATGTCACGGTTCACAAAGTAACAGTTTGAGATCTGGAATGTTAATATTTTTATTAATAAAATGGGTTGCGCCCAAGAATGTCACGGTTCACTAATAAATAGGTTGTGATATGGAGTGTTAATATTTTTATGGGTAAAGTATAGTAATGGTCGCTGAACATTTCTGAAGCTTGCATTTAGGTCCCCTAACTTTTAAAACTTGCAATACAGTCCTCCAACATTTATTCTGTTTACAATATGGTCCCCCAACTTAAACCACCGTTAGAAAATTAGGGTAAATTATATAAATGGTCATTGAACTTTTTAGGCACATGAATTTAGGTCCCCCAACTTTAAAACTTGCAAAACAATCCTCAATTTCATTCTAAACCCCAAATTCCAAAGTAATTCAATTTTATTCTAAATAGTAAATTCATGTTCAAAATTCAAAAGTAATTCAATTTCATTCTAAACCCTAAATTCCAAAATAATTCAATTACATTCTAAACCTTAAATTGAAGTATTTTAGAATTTGGGGTTTAGAATTTAATTGAATTATTTTGGAATTTAGGGTTTAGAATAAAATTGAATTACTTTGGAATTTGGGGTTTAGAATGAAATTGAGGACTATTTTGCAAGTTTTAAAAGTTGGGGGACCTAAATTCAAGTGCCTAAAAAGTTCAATGACCATTTATATAATTTACCCTAATTTTCTAACTGTGGTTAAAGTTGAGGGACCATATTGCAAACGGAATAAATGTTGGGGGACTGTATTGCAAGTTTTAAAAGTTGAGGGACCTAAATGCAAGCTTTAGAAATGTTCAGTGACCATTACTATACTTTACCCTATTTTTATTAATAAAATGAGTTGTGCCCAAGAATGTCATGATTCACTAATAAATATGTTATGATTTGGAATGTTAATATTTTTATTAATAAAATGACTTGCACACAAAAATGTTATGGTTCACTAAGAAAGCAAGTTGCAATCTAGAATGTTAATTTTTCTATTATAAAAAATCGAAAGTATAGATTCTTTTCCAAAAGTATCGATACACTCGAATTTAAAGAAAAATATAGAAAATGAGAAAGCGGCAAAATATTGATACGTTTGTAAAAGTATAGATACTTTTAACTTCGAAAGTTAAAATAGCATTTTCCTTTTTTTAAAAAAATTTGAAAGTATCGATACTTTTAAATTTGAAAGTTAAAATTTTATTTTTTTTTTATTTTTTTAAATTCGAAAGTATAGATATTTTTTAAAGCTTTTACATGAGTGCGTGCAAGGCTTGCTCTACTCTCCCAAAATATTATTCCAACACTTTTTATATTTTAATATCAATTTCTGATTTTAAATATTAATATTTAAATCATTAAAAATATTGATTGGTGATAATAAATATTGATATTTATTTTAAGTATTGATATTCTAATCATGAGTATTATTAATAATCAAGTGTCTGTCAACATTTCTTTTATGTAAAACAAAGAGCATATACTCATCATTTCCATTGTTTCTGTGATATTCTAGTGTTTCATCACCAACATTTCTCGTGATTAGACTTATTAAAAGTGGTATGTCGGGTCTAGTTAGGTCATATTTATTCGAATTTTAAAAGTGTGAACTTATTTGCTTGATTTATTTTAAATTTGATTTATTATAATTTTAAACTATTTTATATTTGGATTGTTTCAAGTTACTTTTAGATCACTTTCTAGTTTAGATCATTTTCAGGTTTAGATTTATTTATGTAGTTTAAGTCAATCTTGATTTTATTTTATTTTTTCATTTTAGGTGAATTATTTTGAATTTAGATAATTTGAATTTAAACAATTTTAATATCAAATCATATAAAGTTGGAGTCATTGTGTCTTCAAATAACTAAATAATTTCAAGTCACTTTGAGTTTTGTTATTCGTGTTTAACACTCGGATTGAAATCATTTTATGGTTACTTGTTCAAATTGTTTCAGGGTTTAGATATGAGTTTAATGTTAAGTTTAACAAATTGTAATAGTTGAACTCATATAATGTTAAGGTTAACAAATTATAATAGTCGATCTAGAATGTTAAGGTTAACATTCTTGTGCGCAACCCATTTTATTAATAAAAATATTAACATTCCAGATCGCAACCTATTTCTTAATGAACCATGACATTCTTGAGCGAAACCCATTTTATTAATAAAATTATTAACATTCCAGTTTGCAACCCATTTCTTAATGAACCATGATATTCTTGGGCGCAACCTATTTTATTAAAAAATATTAATATTACATTACAAATCACAACCTATTTTTTTAGTGAACCATGACATTCTTGGGCTCAACCCATTTTATTAATAAAAATATTAACATTCCAGATCGCAACCTGTTTCCTAGTGAACCATGTCATTTTTAGGCGCAACTGTATTTTATATATATATATATATTCATAACATTTTAAGCTTTTAACTTATTTTTATCGTGGGAAAATCCAAAGATCCATCAGCTTAAACTCTGATAACATTTTAGGCACAACCCATTTTATTATTAAAAATATTAAGATTTCATATTGCAACATGATTTCTTAGTGATCCATGACATTCTTTGGAGCAACTTATTTTATTAATAAAAATATTAATATTACATATCACATCATATTTCTTAGTGAACCGTAACATTATTGGGCGCAACCGTATTTCTTATATATATTCATAACATTTTATGAATTATTGCTAGAGCAAAATCCACTGGATCAATCTCAACTGCACCTTCTTTTTGCTCATCAGGTACTTAAAGTTATATGATCAGAAAAAAATAATTATTTTAGTACCAAGAAGATATGATCAAAACTTTTCTAAAGAAAAAACAATGGCGAAGAGTTCTTTTTCTGTTGTGGAATAATTTTGCTGAACCATAACTAAGGTTCTTGATGCATAGGCGATAACATGAGGTTCTTTATTGCTTTTCTACCCAATAATGACTCCCACACTTGTGTCTAATGCATCACACATGATTTCAAAAAGGAAGTCCCAAATGGACGGTTGAACAATTGGAGTCAAAAGTAGCTTTTCCTTCAAAAAATTGAATGATTCCTTAGACTCTGGATTGAATTCAAAAGCTTTATCTTTTTTCAACAAATTGCACAGCAGTTACGCCACCTTCAAAAAGTCTTTAATAAACTTGTGGTAAAACCTTGCATGACCAAGAAAAGAACGAACTTCCCTCACAGCTGTGGGGTAAATAAGTGAGTGTATAATATCATTTTTTGCTTTGTCAACCACAACCCCATTGAAAGAGACAATATCAATCTCTTATCAACCATAAAATGGCATTTTTCATAATTGAGTACGAGGTTGAATTCAAGACATTGCTTAAGCACATCAGTTAAATTCAAAAGGCATTCATTAAAGGAATTACCATATACTGTAAAATGGAATTTTTCATAATTGAGAAGTTTCTGAATTCTTGTATTCACTACCTCCATCATTGGTGGATTTAACCGTCGTTGGCCTTCTCGTGATGGTTTTGCGTCTTCTTCAATTTTAATTTTGTGCATACACATTGATGGACTAAGCCATTTGATATCGGCTATGATTTATCCTATCACGTTCTTGTGTGCACGTAAAATAGTGACTAAATATTCTTCCTATTCTTTCGATAGTTTATTAGATATGATCATGGTAAAATGAAGTTTCCCCTAAAAATGTATACTTTAGGTGTTCCGGTAATTGCTTCAGTTTTATTTGTGGATCCTACAAAATAAAAGGTAGAAGTTTAGACTTAGATGGGACTAGGCGCATATCAAATTGAATAGAAAAAATTTCTTCTAACTCTATGTTATCCTCGTTGTCGTTCTTCAATTCCCTACAAAGATGATCGGTTAAGTTAGTTTCTACAAATTCATTCACCAAGGGATAAAAATATAAAAAAATTAACGCTCACCACATTATCCGAGTATTTCATAGCCTTATACATGTCAAATTTAATGATCTGACCTTCAAACTTCATGGTAAGAATACCGCTTCGAACATTAATTTTCGTATGTGTCGTGCTCAGAAAAGGACGACCAAGGAGAATTTCAGAGGTAGTACTGTATGGTCATTTTCCATGTCGATAACATAGAAATCAGCTGAAAAAATGAAATCTTTTACCTTAACCAGTACATTCTCTAGGATTACTTATTGATAGATTACAAATCTATTGGCGAGCTAGATCGTAACTCTCGTTTCCTTTAAAGGCTTAGTTGTAATCAAATTGTTGGCAGATAGAAGCATCACATTGATAGAGGTGTCTAAATCATGCATAGCTCGCTTGATTTCAACTTTTTCGATTTTACAAGGTATTGCGAACATATGTTGGTCCTTTAATTTTAAAAGGAGCATGCGTTGGAATTTGACTGATGCATTTTTTCCTAAATTCACCTTCTTACTTCTGGTAAGTCGCATTTTATTGATATAAAGACCTTTAAGAAATATATCGTACTTCGAAACTTTTTGGATTACTTCAAGGAGTGGTATGTTTATTTCCACTTTTTGGAAGACATAAAGGATCTCCTTCTCCTCCGCTTGTTTATCACGTTTTGTTAGTCTTGACAGAAAATGAGGTAGAACTTTATATGGGGATGGTGCAGGGATTAACGTGGAAGGCACTTGAATGGTGGAAGATGATGTTCCATCTTTCTTATTTTTTTACGATTGTGCGACCTCCTTCCCTGGGATCTCGGGTGTGAAAACGGTTCCACTCCGAAGAGTAATGGCACTGACATTTTCCATATGGTTTGGCTCAGTTTGAGATGTTAACCTCCCTTGTAACTCCAATCTCCCTACTATTTGAGCCAATTGAGTCATTTGTTTATCCAGCTCTTGTAAATGATCTTCGATTTGAGTATGAAATTTCTCTTGGGATATGGCTAGCTACTCAATCATAAACTCCAATGATGATTTCAATGGTTGGTATTGTTGTGGTGGAGGTGACCTCGGTTGATAGGTTTGATTGGGCCTCAGGTTTTCTCTATAACTAAAGTTTGGATGGTCCTTCCACCCTAGATTGTAAGTATTATTGTATGGGTTGTAAGGCCTTTAAGAAGATCCTAGGAAAGTACCCACTACAACCATTTGAGCATCCTCTTGTAACATCAGTTAGCAATCCGTCGGATGCTCCAACATGGTACAAATTCCTCAAAGACTTGATATGTTGATTTTACCTAAAACAAAAGAGTTAACCAAGTCAACAAACCTATCAATTTTACTTTCTAAAGAAGGTGTATTTATCTCGTGAACCCGTCGAATGGGTTCACTAGATAGGTGAAACTGTTGGGAGTTAACGACCATAGTATAATTCAAGTTTCTAGTCGTATTTGGGGTCATATTCATAAGTACCCCTCCACTGGATGCATCAATTATCTTCATTTATAACGGGAGTAGACCTTCGTAAAAGTATTGGAGGAGTGTTTATTCCCAAAGTCCATGTTGTGGTCAGTTGGCGCATATCTTCTTAAATCTATCCCAATAGTAGTATAATGACTCTCTATCCTTCTATCACATTCCTAGGATATTTTTTCTCATCTCGCTCGTCTTCGTCGCAGGAAAGAACCTATCAAGAAAAATATGAGTCATGAGATTCTAACTTGTCATAGAATTGGGAGGTAAATAAAATAACCATTCCTTAGTTGATTCAGCTAATGAAAAAGGAAATGCTTGTAGTTTAATTTGATCTTCAGATACTCCCTAAGGTTTCATGCTCAAACGAACCATGTAAAATTCTATGACATGTTTATAAGGATTTTCACTTTGTAATCCGTGAAAGGTAGGGAGAAGATGAATGAGTCAAGTTTTCAACTGGAATTGAGTTTCACCGTGGGGAAAGGCGATGCACAACAAATGTTGAACTACAGGTTATTAGTTTGGTATGCCATCAGAATGGGTTCTTTAGGCTTGAAATGATCTTCTACGTTAGAGGTGGTGTCAGATATCGAATCTAATTATTAGCTTTGATGTTGTTGTTGTCTCTTCCATCAAAGTGTTTGTTCATGAATTCTACGTGTTTAAACTTCGATTTTTGGGTCACCATATACTAATTCGCTAGGGTTTCACCTATTAATAATTCAAAAACAAATAAATTAGTAATTTATTATAGTCTCCGGTAATGGTGCCAATTTAACAATCGTCGTTATACTATCAAATAAAATTTCTTTAGTCTCAAAATAAATAAAAAAGAAATGAGCGTAGTATAGAGAAAAAAGAGTCAATCCACAGGGACATATAAATTTTCAACGTATAATTGATTCGATTCTGATCCAGATAACTAATAATTGCAATAAAATGAAATAGGGTATGGTGAAATAAACATAAAAATTAACTAAGTGATAATAACTAGAACGAGAGTAAAAGAGTTGAAAATAATAATGATAGAATATAGCCTCAAGCTTCGATTTTTTCTTAATTCGTTTCGATCATCGAAATAGATTTTACTTTGGGGGACATGCCAGTTAAAGGATACAGGGCCCAAATCTTGTAACTTGTTTTTATTTTAACTTTCCCAATACAATCTTTCAAAATTAGTCCTTGATTAGACTAACTACGGCTATTGTCGTTAGAATAAAACAATTTAAAGTTTTGGAAAAGCTCGACTCGGATTATGTTATCTTAATAAGAATCAAATGTGATCTCAATTTCCCTTAGCGGATCGTCGCTAAGTGTGTTCTCAGGAATTCGAACTTACTACCAGCTAATTATTCCTCCCAACATTAAATTAGAAGAACATCCAAACTAACGTCGACTTTTTGAAATGAAAGTGTTTTGATTTTATAAGGCTAATTGCCAAACTAATTTTGCATAAAATTGTAAATGTAAATCTGAAGATCTTAAGCGCTTTTCAATTCTCACAATACGAATTGAGTCTTTGTTAAGCCATCGGCTAAATGGGAAAATTAGCTAAGTACGATAGAAATCATACTTAGCATGTTTTAAATGAAAATAAAGTAAAAGCTTTAAAGTAAAATAAGATGAAAAAGAAAAAGAACTTTTATAAAATAAAAACGAGGTAACAAAAATAAAATCCAAGTACATTTCAAGCTTTAGCCAAAGGGGTATTTATATCTTTCTAAATCCTAAAGATAATACAAAAATTCAAAGATAATTATCTTAAACATTAAAAGATAAATCCCAAGTGTTTTTTTGAATTCAAACTTAAATCCCAAGAGATTTCCTTCCATCCTCTTCCCATATAATGCTGACTGAACTGCTTCTAGAAACTGCTAATGCTAATTGGGTTTTCTAGTAACTGCCACGTCAGACTGAGTTGTGCCCAATGTCATGCCCATGTTGCCAACTATGATTGGATAATAAAATATACATATTATGCCCTTCTTACTGCTAATTCTGGAAAATGGATCCTTGCACGAAAATAAGCAAAACAGAACCAAAACAACAATAATAAATTGATAACACAAAATAATCAATGAGTAAATAACTTCAATCTGTAACACTTATCGACTACCGAAAGTTGAACAAGCTCACGGTGAAAAAAATATCTTCTATCAAAGATCGATGACCTGTTTGACCAGTTTTATAGGGCTAATATCTTTTCAAAGATAGATTTAAGATCTATCTACTACTAATTCAAACTGAAAGATTTCGACATACCAAAGACTATTTTCCATACTCGATATGGGCATTATGAGTTTTTAGTGATGTTATTAATGTTAACTAATGCCCCTGATGCCTTTATAGATATGATAAATTGGGTGTTTTGACCATATCTAGATCAGTTTGTGGTCGTGTTCATTGATGACATATTGGTGTATTCTAAGACTGATGCAAAACATGATGAGCATTTGAGAATTGCTTTACAGTTTTGGGGGAGCATAAGTTATATGCCAAGCTTAGCAAGTATGGGTTTTGGCTTAGTGATGTGACCTTTATAGGGTATATTGTATCTACTGAGGGTATTCAGGTGGACCCGAGTAAAATGGAGGCTATTTTGAACTAAAAGTAACCCAAGAGCGTCTAGGAGATTTATAGCTTCTTAGGCTTAGCTGGTTATTACTATAATTTTATTGAGGGGGTTTTCATCATTACAGATCCTCTAACAAAGTTGTTGAGGAAGGATGTTTCGTTTGTCTTGTTTGAAGATCAATAATCAAGGTTTGATAAATTGAAGATTGTTCTGACTGAAGCCCCAATGTTGGCCAGCCTTAGTCTATAAAGGATTTTTTGTATACAATGATCCTTTTCACTCTAGACTGGATGTGTTCTGGTGCAATATGAGAAGGTTGTAGCTTATGCATCCCGTCAGTTAAATTTTCATGAACGTAATTATCTCACCCACGATATGGAGTTAGCTACAGTGGTATTTGCTTTGAAGATCTGGAGACTAGACTGGATGTGTTCTGGTGCAATATGAGAAGGTTGTAGCTTATGCATCCCGTCAGTTAAATTTTCATGAACGTAATTATCTCACCCACGATATGGAGTTAGCTACAGTGGTATTTGCTTTGAAGATCTGGAGACATTATGTCTACAGAGAGAAGTGTTATATCTATACTTACCATAAGAGTTTAAAGTATATGCTCACTCAGAAAGAGTTGAATCTGAGACAACTTCTCCTGTTTGGAGCTTTTGAATGACTATGATTGTAAGATAAAGTATCATCGGGTAACGCCAATGTGGTGGTCGATGCCTTGAGCTGTAGGTGGTATCTAATCTGAGAGAATTGTTTACCAGGTTGAGTTTATATGATGATGACAGTCTGTTAGCAGAGTTACATGTTAAGCTAACCTTAGCCGAGGAGATTATTAAGTAGGTTGGGTAGGGATCAAGATTGGATTTCACTTTTGCTCAGAATGATATTCTATACTTTTATAGTCGTCACTATGTTTTTAGGGATGGTAAGTTGAGGAAAACTAATTTTTATGAGGCTTATAGTACCCTTATGATGTGCATCTTGGTGGAGATAAAATGTAAAAGAAACTCAAGAAGTGTTACTATTGAGTTGGTATGAAGAAGGATATTTATGATTTCGTGTTGAGGTGTCTGACTTGTCAACAGATTAAGGTAAAACATCAGCATATGTTTGCTCTGTTACAGTCTATTAAGATTTCAGAGTGAAAGTGGGAGCGTATTATGGTGGACTTTGTTACTGGTCTGCCTATGACTCTTTCTAAAAATAATTATGTTTGGGTGATTGTTGATAGACTAGCCAAGTTAGTACACTTTAATCATGTTTGAGTTAATTATTCCCTAGACAAGTTGGCTAGATTCTATATCTTTGAGATCATTTCCAACTAAGATTCGAAATTTACTTCTAAATTATGGAAGGCTCTGCATGAGGCCTTAGGTACTTATCTAAATTTCAGTAGCTTTCCATCCACAGACTAGTGGTCAGTCTGAGCAAATGATTCATGTTCTAAAGGACATGTTACGGGGTTGTATGTTTAACTTTCATGCTAGTTAGTTAGACTTCCTTCATTTGGTTGAGTTTTCTTATAATGATAATTATCAGGTAAATATTTGTATGGCACCATATGAGGCTCGTATAAGCGTAAATATCGTACTCCTATATGTTTGACTAAGTTGCATGATAGGAAAACTTTGGGTTCTGAGTTGGTTCGAGAGACTAAAGATACTTTCAGACTAATCTGTAATCGCTTGAGAGAGGCACTTGATAGATAGAAATCATATATTATTTAGAAGAGGAAGGACATCGAGTATGAAGTTGATGTTTAGGATTTTTTTGGTATCTCCATAGAAAAAAGATGCTGATATTTGGACACAAGGGTAAGTTGAGTCTCGCAGTCTCGAAGAAGCTACCTGGGAGACAGTAGAGTTGATGGAGGCTCAATTTCCATATCTTTTTTATTTAGGTAAATTTCAAGGACGAAAATTCTTTTAAAGGAGAGAGTTGTCTCACCCCAATTTAGGGCCTAAAATTTTCAATTAGTTAAATTCAAGGATTAAATTAAATTTTTAATTCAATATAAATCAATTTTTTGACTTGGGAAAAATCTGAGGGCTTAAAAGGTGACTTTTCGCTCTTTTCTCCATTTTATCATTGATCATAGCTTTGTTTGCTACGCCACCTATACCATTGCATTCCTAGAGTTATCTCGAGTCCAGCAGTGTCCGTTTTATAGTCATCATAACCAACATGTTTAGGAGTCTAGAAAAACAAGTTTCCAACATTGTAAAACCGAGCTCTTCACTGTTCACCATCGTGAATTGAACTTTGTAAATGACACAAAACCCTGTTTTAAGAATTTTAGATTTTTTTTTTCAAATTTTTCTGATGCTTATCCCTTCGTGCGTACCCTCACGCGCCATACATGCGTGTTGGGATACTCCATCGTCTGGTGGAGCTTCTGGAAGGAGTTAGCTTGACCCATATTTGACCTGATCCATGTACTATCCAGCCCAAACCATATGGACCAACCTTTGGCCTAATACGAACCGACCCAATTGAATCAGACTGAATCGGTATATCCAAATCTAATTGAAATGATCTAGTCGAACCAAACCGATCCAGTCGAGCCGAGCTACATTGAGTCGAATTGTTAACTGTTGACTGTTGTTGACTTTGATCGTTAACCTGTGTTGACCTTTTCGAAAACCTTTCTCTTAACATTTTTGACGTCTTAAGTCCGATTTTACAGTCTGTTTTACCAAATTTTAACTTGAAAGCCCAAAAATAAGACCATTAACCTTAAAATTCTTAGTATTTTAATACTTCTAAATGATTATTTGATTATTGAATATAGAATTGATTTGAGAATATATTTTTATAAAAGTACTCATGTTTTCTCCAATTGAAGGTCGATTAGATTCAACACTTCTCATCTAGCAAATCTGCATAATCCACGTACTTCAAGAGTTAATCGTAGGTTTTCGTAAATTGTTTAAATCAAGTTTATTAAATATTATATTAGGTTAGTGATATGGTTTCTCTCGATTGTAGGATCTAGGACTGTCGTTGCTTGTGATAGACAGACCAAGTAGTAGGCTACCCTATCAGACTTCTTAGACCGATATAGATGTGTTCTTGATGGTGTTAAATTCTATTTTGATTTATTTATTTTCACTGTCATGAACTTTTAATGATACCAAATATTTATTTTGACATGATATTTGGTTTATTGAATACCGTTGATTATATTTTTGATGTTCGTATGATTCTGGCATGATCTATGGTTTTTGTATTCTTTTAGATATGATTTTAAATCATGAATTATTTTCATGTTTTGATATTAAATTATTGTTTTAATTGAAATATATGCATATTTATTGTCATTGGGGTATTGTTAGAGGATTTACTTCAGGCTTAGTCTATGACTTGTTAAACCTTACCACATGCCCCTCTACTTTGTACACAATGTAAGTCCTTATTGTATGTCCTTATGCTATAAGTATAAGGTCCTCACCGGGTGTATAGGTGGGTCTATGGTTCAGGGGAACCTACAAATTTTATTGTTCGGATGGGGTAGTGTTCATGTTTTAAAAGCATGTTTTATAAATATATTTTTACTAAAGTATTTTATCTGTATTTTTCTGTATACACCATAAAGAGCACACTAGGCTTTTTAGCTCGCTATTTATTTTTTTAACCTTTCATATATTACCAGGCAATAGACTAGTAAACTTGGCATCAGGATGAACGACTCTTTCTCCTTTCAACTGCTGTATATTTTCTATATGCTCTTTTAGTTATATTTTAGTGACACGCAATATTCATATTTATTAAAATTCAAAAATTGAAAGTATGTATTTCACTCGTGCGTCATAGGAATTTGCAGTCCATGTTTTTGGATGTTTTTCCATAGACCACCCTTTGTTTGAGACATTTACCATATCATAAATACAATTTATTTTATTAAAATAATTTTATTGTGAAAAACATATTTGTATATAAAAAAGGTAAATTTATTTAAAATTTAATAAAATACATTTATATATATTTTAAAAAACTATAAAATATAAAAAGACAATTTTTTTATTCAAATAACCCTTGTAAGGGCACTTTAGGTTTTCGGTGGTCTTCTATAGGTTAGTCGAATTTTAATATTTTTTTTCAAATTTCTCTGATTTTTTGTTTTTGTTCTTTGATTTCTCTTCCCTTTTCTTTTGGTTGTTGTGTGGTTATATATCTTTCTCCATTTGGTTTTTTTTATTTATTAAAATCTCTCATTTTCTTTTTTTCATTTTTACATGTGTAAGAGAAAATGGGAAAGGTACACTTTTCCCTATTCCATTTGTCTGTATGGCTCATCAAAGGGCTTGGCTTAATTTTTTTGCTGAGTTTTTTGGTTGCATGTTATGATGGGAATCAAAAGGAGCGACCTTTACCCTCGATTTATCCATTGTGTATAGATTGAAGGTTAGGATCATTCTAGAATGACCTTCTGACATCTTCATATTAAGGGTCGTTTCATCCTATGATATGACAGTTACAGAGGAGGCCTTTGTAGAGGGCGCATGGATGCGTCATTATTAGAAATGTCACTATCGGCACATTGGAGAGCTCAAAGGTAAGCGCGTGTGTATCACACGTGCCAATAGATCGACGATTGGATATCCTCAGCGGTGACAGTTGATGTCACATTAGGGTTAGCCCTAACTTTTACATGATCTGGCCTATTGGATGCATCCATATCAGACAATCCTAATGATGCAACATTAGAAGGGTTACAAAACTATAGATTTTTTTTATTTGAACCATTGGATGGGTCTAAATACGATGGTTGTATCACGCGCACCAGTATATCAACGGTTGAAGAACCTCGACGGTGATGATTAGTATCATATTAGGGTGAAATCTAATTTTCACATGATCTGGACCGTTGGATGGATACAGATCGGATGATCCTAATGATGCTACACTGAAAGGGTTACAAAACCCTAGATTTGCTTATAATCTGAACCATTAAATGAGTCCAGATCTAATGGTGTATGTTTAACGACGCTGAAGTTAAGAAGTAAACCCTAATTATTGATTTGGTTAGCATGTATGGGTTACTATTGGGCCTTTGATGATTGGATCTTTGGATTATAATGGCATTTGACTGTTTAGACTTCAAATGTGTATACTTGTAGCATTTTTGGGACACGCAAAATTATAAAAAAAAATATGAGTATTTATATGCATTAATATTTATAACCAACTGAAGCATATATATATATATAATTAAATATATTTATATTACAAAATAATGATAAACCTATACAATTACACTTAATTATATTTAATAACTAAAAACGACTATATTAAATAACCAAACTCAACCTAACTTTTTAATGCTACTATTATAGATAAAGGGATATTTGGCCCAATACGGTAGGCGGGCGGGTTATTTGGCCCAATAGGGCACCCCAAAAATTATTTTGGGATCTACTGTATTTTCTACAGTGCAGGGTAAACTGGTCACCTCAAGGTGACGAGTTCCATGGGATGCAATTTTTTTATTCCATACCCAATATTTTAACATTTCCTTTGGAACTCGTCACCTTGAGGTAACCAGTTCTATTAAAAAATTATTTTTTTTCAAAATTATTACGTGAATTTTCAAAAAAAAAATATACATGGAGGTGACGAGTTCCTTAGGTTTAAAATTTGATAGCCGTTTAAGATTTGAAAAAGAACCATTGGAAGTCGTCACCTCGAGGTGACGAGTTTCAACGTTCATTTTCTAAAATTTTAACTATAAATAGGAGTTGGGTTAGTTGATAGAGTTATAGGAGAAGCAAAAAATGCACTTGTGGTAAGAATATTTCAAGTAATTTTCAGAATTTCATCTTTGGTCTGATTACTCTTCAGATTTAAGCTCGTATTTAGATGAGGAGTGGGTGAAATAATCAATAAAGTCTATTCTTGATCAACATAAGGAGTTGAAGTGATGGGAGAAAGAGGAGAATAAAGACGAGAAGAAGAAGGATAAGTAGAAGAAGAATGAAGAGTTAGCAAGGCGATGCAACAAACGACTCATCGAAAGGAATGACAATAAGAAAAATAATGTAGAAATTAAGAGGAAAGGATGTTTATTTTGTTGAGAAAATGTTTTAAATAAATGTACGAATTTGACTTTAGTTAAGCGTTATAGTTTGCAATTATATATGAAACGTAAAAAACTAAAAAATTATCATTGATATTTGTAAAATCGATACAAATACGATTACAAAGGATTTATCGGCCTGTTCGATATCTTGGGAGATGTGGACAGTGCTTCATATTATGGCCTTCACCTCTACATTGGCCACATACCTTTGGCAGACCATGCTCTCTTTAAGGGTCATCCATATCAGTATGAATTCGAGTATATTCAGGATGACCCCTTAACTTCCTGTGTTATCGAGGATTGGTTAGCCATTCTTCAGAGATAATATGTGACCAATATGCATCGTTTTGGAGGTACTTGAACTCGCAGCTATATATGTTGCGCATAATATGTAAACTATAACAATTATCAGCGTAAATGTATGGATCTACATTCACTTGGATACATGCAGCAACAGAGTGAGCACATGGGTATGTGAAGGCATGAAATCGACCATAATCACACCATCTTCTATTCAGATTACCAGTAGGTGGTAGAAGTCTCATCCTCATGTGATCGATCAAGTTCTTGGACAATATAATGAGATTCCAGTATGGAGAAATTACAAACATTCATTGATGTTGCATGATGTTGATTTTTGTTCATTGCTTTCTCTAGATCTGGAGCCCAATTTCTACCTTCGTTGAGCATTGCCTCTACCTAGACACTTTTGTTTGCCTAAACTTTACCCAACCTAAAGTATGTCCCCCGAATAATACTTGCCCCCAGAAAATGTCTAGTCCCTTTTAGCATTGAATTGATACACTCAACAAGATTAGTTGTCATATGATTGTAACGTTGACCTTTATCGTTATATGACTGTACCCATATCTCCCGAGGTATCTCAACTGCAAAGCCATACACCTCTTCTCCATACTTTCTCAAATTTTCCAGTCTTGCACGAAAGATTGATTACAGTAATGCATAGCCTGGAATAGTTAGGTGTAAGTATAATAATTTTAAACGAATACCAAGACCAAAAAATGAAAGGTGAAACCGAATAAGTTACCCATGCTAATAATGTCTTTCTTTATTTTTTTAATTCTTAAACCTCTTCATTGCATTTGAAACAATATGGTGTAAGCAATACACAAGGAATGCATGAGGAGACGACAACCTACTTCATGTTCTGTTAATCGTGGCCAACAACCCAAGCGAATAGTCTGAGATCATACAAACCCCATCTTAGGTGACAACATGGAAGCACAAGTTTGACAGAAAGAAATTCCACGTTTCCTCAGGCTAATTTTTTACAATGGCGAAGGTAATGGGGAAGATGTTTCTGTGACCATCTTGTGGAATATCTACCATAAGGACGTGTTTGTATAAGTCATACAGAAAAGTGCCATCCACTTGAACCATCTATTTGTAGTAACGGAAGCCTTAAATTTGTGACTTGAAATCCCAGAAAAAGCCTCTGAAAACTCTCTTCCTAGGGATAATGTGTCCATCAAATGTGGTTGTAGGATAAGTATAGGACTGAACAATGGTCCATGTGATAAAATATTCCATCGCATGTAACAGATGGGGTAGCTCATTGTACGATTGATCCCAATCACCGTAGAATAGTGTCATAGCTTTCCGTTTGGCCATCCAGGACTTGTAATAAGACGAAATATAACCAAATGTATTTTGTATTGATTCCACGATCATTGATACCATGATCTTCAAATTTTTCTCGACCAGTAGATTCAAGTAAGCACATATGACATTGGAGTCTAAGTGTTTATGGTCTTGAGTGTAGGAGCTTAACGTGCAATTATACTGGTTTTGGAACCTTGTTACTTCTCACAACATCTTTCGCTATAGGTATGAGACATGTATCCACCATTTACAACCAACGTTGTTGTTAATAAATCTGACAAAATATGTCTTCTGGTCAGAGTCCATAATTGTGAATTCTATATGAGCTTTTATACAAAAATCCTTCACAGCCAGGTGTGCATCCTTTTTACTCCCAAACTGTGACCCAACTCCAAGCTCCATCGATCCTTGATTCGAGTTCCCCTAGTAGGCTACACATATATCGGACATATAAGGAATCTCAGGATCCCTTATGGCATCATAGCTTATGAAATATCCCAAACTAGGGGTTAGTGACTAAATTGTAAAGTTTCAGAATTTGGTGATTAAAGTAGAAGAAGGGATTAGTTGAATGATTTATCTGGAAATAAATCCTAAAAGTTGTTAGTAATTATCAAATGAAGTAGAGGGCAAAATGGTCATTTGGCTAATAAATGAATTAAAAATAGATATGATAAAGATATATATGTTAGAGGGGATAATGATGAAGAGATATTCTCTTCATCTTCTTCTTCTTCTTCATGTACGAGAGAAAGAAAGAGCCAAGCTTGCAAAGGTAAGATTCCTTGTTAGCTTATTATTTGTTATTTTTAAGAGTGTACTTTGATCCTTAGGTAATACTTAAACTTATGGAAAGCTTAGGTTGTCCTAAAATCAAAAGATAAAGAAGTTATGAAAGATTAAAGAAAATGAGTTTCTAAAGGAAATTCTGGAAAAGAGTTAGTAAGTGAATTTTGAGAAGGAATTTGACTTGTCATCAATCTAAGTAAGAGATATGAAGTAATAGAATTGGATTTGAAACATGTTGTGAAATTGAGGTAATTATTTAATTATATATAAAGAATGGGACTTTGAGGTTTAAGATGAAATAAATGAGTATATATTGGTTTAAGTATGTGTACTAGAGTTAAGATGAAAAAGAGGATTAAACATGAAGGATTTAATCCAAAATGAATGAATTTTCGGGTTCAAAAAGAGGATTCTGGGTAGAGTGCATCGATGCATACTCATAGTGCATCGATGCATCAAGGTTAAAACCCAGAAATTGTTTGAATGTGCATCGATGCATTGGTAGTGCATCGATGCACTCTTTTAAAATAAAAACATCGAATGCAATTGGTGCATCGATGCATAAGGAGTGCATCGATGCATCCCAGCAGTAATACTTTTATGCACCGATGCATCAGTAGTGCATCGATGCATACCTTCATTAAAAGATGAAATTAGATTTTCTCTTAGCCTAAGAAGTGACAGTTTAGAATATAGCAATTGGAATATTGATATGAATCTATGTATTGTTATGTAGAGATAGAACGTGATCCGTTCCAGAACAATTGAAGAATTAGAATCGAATCAAAACAAAGCTAAGGTGAGTGCAATTTAATTATACTTATGTTATTGATCAAACATTGGCTTGCGATGAGCCAGTGACGGAGTTACTATGGTAAGAAGTGACTCTTGTTATGTTATTGGTTTGTGAATGATGTGATACTTATGTGTGTATGAGTATATGAAAATTGGTAGAGGTGTCATATGTTATTATACATGACATGATTTACATAATTACATGTATATGTGATATGTGATATTGATATAAGTAATTATAGGAATATGTAATATAAGTGATGTGATATGTCAGAAATATATGAAATGTGACCATGTGATATGAATATGATATGTGAACATAAGTGATTAATTGACATAAGCTATGTAACTATATGAAAGCAAGAACATGTGACGTGAAGTACATGATAAGAGGATATGATACTCTGTAAGAGTATTACATGATATGAAATAAAAGTGTTATGAGTTATATGCATATGAGATATATGGTTACACGTACATGTGGTACGTGACAAAAAGGAAATGATATGAATAAGTGATGTGAACTGTTATAAATTATAATGCCCATGTTATGTAATATGAGAGCTAGTGGTATAGTTGGCATGCCAAGAGTCGAGGGTTTGCCTATGTTTTAAGAAACATATGAACAGTATACCTATGTTCTAAGGAACATATGGATAGTTTACCTAGGTTCTTTGGGACCTATGGATAGTTACCGAGGATCTTTATGACCTCTGGATAGGTCCTTCGGGACATTTATATGAGCTGTGGTGACAACATAGTGGTGCACAACCTCAATGTACTCACATACCTTAAGGTCTCAATAGTGTACATGGGTTAATAAAGAGATTAAACAAAAATACTGAACGTGATATGTATACGATGGACTTATATATGGTTATCAAAGGTAAGTGTATTATTATTATCTACACTGAAGTACATGTGATATGATTGAATGATTTGATTATATGTTCATATTTATAGTAAATGCATTATTGTTATGTCTTTGCCTCACTAAGTCATAGACTTAGCGTGTGATTGTTTTACACGTAGGTTACAGAAGTGAGGAGAGTAAAGAGCAATGTGGAGCAAGACAGGTCAGTTCTCCTTATCGAAGGTCAGATCAGAAGAAACATGAATAATATGTATGTTAACAACTAAAGTTTTAGTTGACATGTATTCAAAATAATGTATTGCATAAACTCTGAATAGTTTTGTAAACGTTTTGAATAAGTTATATGTTATAAAAGTTTTAAATTATTAACTATTTTTCTTTAAGAGTCAAAGTTTGAAAAGTCAATGTGACATCTCGGACTAGTATTCGGGTCGGGTACGGGTTGGGGTGTTACATTTAATGGTATCAGAGCTAAGGTTTAGCCGATTCTAGGCTAAAAATAAAGTCAAAAGTATTTTAAAAAGTATACATGCCAACACAAAGTGGAAATTTTTTTGATCTGATAGGGTAAGGAGTGTGCTATCTTGTTAATAGAGTTAAATTGTTATGTTATATAAGATAAGTGAATACAATGTATGTAAAATATGCAAATGACATATGTTATATGATATGAATTGGATGATCAATATGCAAATGTGAGATGTGATAGAAGAAATAATATGAGCACATGAATATATGAGAACTTCCAAAGTAAAGCATAAGGCGATAGACCTGAAGGTAATAGCATTCACCTGCCCTGGCCAGGCAGGGAAAAGAGCGAAAACCTCAGAGAATGCCTGTATAATATTAGAGAATGTTTCATGATGTTGAATGAATGTATAGAAATAGTTAAAAGAGTTAAGAGCACCTGAGTTCAAGGGTGAATTCGAGAAAGGTTCTGTTGTTACAGACCTTTGAATAAATGATATAAAGATAATGTTAGATGGTTTAATTTCTCCAAGTGGAGAAGTTAAATTGAGAAGTTTCGTTATTATGAGAAAGCTAGAGTATGGTGGACAAATGTCACCATAAGAACGTTAAAATATCAAATGATGTGGTTAGAATTGTAGAAGAGTTTAACAATAAGTGCATCAGTGATACGTTTATAAAATGAATGAAATCAAAGTTATGGATTTGAAACAAAGAAATAGTAAGGTGTATAAGCAAGAGTGTGGATATGATAAGGGTTTGTACTCTAAAAGGAAGAGTTAGCGTTGGCTAACGAGATTACATGCTGAAAAATATGTTGATCATATGAATGAGATATAGTAAAGGAATAACGATTTATAGTTGAGGGAAAGTAAGGATTGAAAGAGAAAAGTAATATGAAAAGATCATGTATATTAAAGTACAAACAAGGATTAAGAAATGATGAAAGGTAGGATGTATATGATTGGTTGATTTAGGCTTGCATAATTATATTTGAATAGTAAATTGATGGGAGAAGTAATAATTTTAGTTATAAGTTAATTGTAGTAGTTTTGTTGATATGAACCCAATAAGGTATATTGTTCAGGTAAATAAGATTTGTAGTTACTCTTTCAGAGATTTAAAGCAATTTTGGAAATAGATAGTGGATTAAATAGAGTATGAGAACATGAAGAAAAAAATATGGTTTAGTTATGCTATAAGGATTTCTTCATATGGTTATAAAGTGAAAATTCGAGGACAAATATTCTTAAAAGGAGGGGAGAATTGTAATATCCCAAACTAGGGGTTAGTGACTAAATTGTAAAGTTTCAGAATTTGGTGATTAAAGTAGAAGAAGGGATTAGTTGAATGATTTATCTGGAAATAAATCCTAAAAGTTGTTAGTAATTATCAAATGAAGTAGAGGGCAAAATGGTCATTTGACTAATAAATGAATTAAAAATAGATATGATAAGGATATATATGTTAGAGGGGATAAGGATGAAGAGATATTCTCTTCATCTTCTTCTTCTTCTTCATGTACGAGAAAAAGAAAGAGCCAAGCTTGCAAAGGTAAGATTCCTTGTTAGCTGATTATTTGTTATTTTTAAGAGTGTACTTTGATCCTTAGGTAATACTTAAACTTATGGAAAGCTTAGGTTGTCCTAAAATCAAAAGATAAAGAAGTTATGAAAGATTAAAGAAAATGAGTTTCTAAAGGAAATTCTGAAAGAGTTAGTAAGTGAATTTTGAAGAATTTGACTTGTCATCAATCTAAGTAAGAGATATGAAGTAATAGAATTGGATTTGAAACATGTTGCAAAATTGAGGTAATTATTTAATTACATATAAAGAATGGGACTTTGAAGTTTAAGATGAAATAAATGAGTATATATTGGTTTAAGTATGTGTACTAGAGTTAAGAATGAAAAAGAGGATTAAACATGAAGGATTTAATCCAAAATGAATGAATTTTCAGGTTCAAAAAGAGGATTCTGGGTAGAGTGCATCGATGCATACTCATAGTGCATCGATGCATCAAGGTTAAAACCCAGAAATTGTTTGAATGTGCATCGATGCATTGGTAGTGCATCGATGCACTCTTTTAAAATAAAAACATCGAATGCAATTTGTGCATCGATGCATAAGGAGTGCATCGATGCATCCCAGCAGTAATACTTTTATGCACCGATGCATCAGTAGTGCATCGATGCATACCTTCATTAAAAGATGAAATTGGCTTTTCTCTTAGCCTAAGAAGTGACAGTTTAGAATATAGCAATTGGAATATTGATATGAATCTATGTATTGTTATGTAGAGATAGAACGTGATCCGTTCTAGAACAATTGAAGAATTAGAATCGAATCAAAACAAAGCTAAGGTAAGTGCAATTTAATTGTACTTATGTTATTGATCAAACATTGGCTTGCGATGAGCCAGTGACGAAGTTCCTATGGTAAGAAGTGACTCTTGTTATGTTATTGGTTTGTGAATGATGTGATGCTTATGTGTGTATGAGTATATGAAAATTGGTAGAGGTGCATATGTTATTATATATGACATGATTTACATAATTACATGTATATGTGATATGTGATATTGATATAAGTAATTATAGGAATATGTAATATAAGTGATGTGATATGTCAGAAATATATGAAATGTGACCATGTGATATGAATATGATATGTGAACATAAGTGATTAATTGACATGAGCTATGTAACTATATGAAAGCAAGAACATGTGACGTGAAGTACATGATAAGAGGATATGATACTCTGTAAGAGTATTACATGATATGAAATAAAAGTGTTATGAGTTATATGCATATGAGATATATGGTTACACGTACATGTGGTACGTGACAGAAAGGAAATGATATGAATAAGTGATGTGAACTGTTATAAATTATAATGCCCATGATATATAATATGAGAGCTAGTGGTATAGTTGGTATGCCAAGAGTCAAGGGTTTACCTATGTTTTAAGAAACATATGGGCAGTATACCTATGTTCTAAGGAACATATGGACAGTTTACCTAGGTTCTTCGGGACCTATGGATAGTTACCGAGGATCTTTATGACCTCTGGATAGTTACCGAGGATCTTTATGACCTCTGGATAGGTCATTCGGGACATTTATATGAGCTGTGGTGACAGCATAGTGGTGCACAACCTCAATGTACTCACATACCTTAAGTTCTCAATAGTGTACATAGGTTAATAAAGAGATTAAACAAAAATACTGAACGTGATATGTATACGATAGACTTATATATGGTTATCAAAGGTAAGTGTATTATTATTATCTACACTGAAGTACATGTGATATGATTGAATGATTTGATTATATGTTCATATTTATAGTAAATGCATTATTGTTATGTCTTTGCCTCACTAAGTCATAGACTTAGCGTGTGATTGTTTCACATGTAGGTTACAGAAGTGAGGAGAGTAAAGAGTAATATGGAGCAAGACAGGTCAGTTCTCCTTACCGAAGGTCAGATCAGAAGAAACATGAATAATATGTATGTTAACAACTAAAGTTTTAGTTGGCATGTATTCAAAATAATGTATTGTATAAACTCTGAATAGTTTTGTAAACATTTTGAATAAGTTATATGTTATAATAGTTTTAAATTATTTATTATTTTTCTTTAAGAGTCAATGTTTGAAAAGTCAATGTGACATCTCGGACTCGTATTCGGGTCGGGTACGGGTTGGGGTGTTACAACTTATCTCATGCATTACAACTACATGATGATATTGAGGCATCTGGTGCTACGAACTTTCTACTTGCATGGTTGATGGTGAATATGCCCAAACTGGCAGAGAATTATGTATTGCTTGTCCATAAAAGACAACTGTCTCCCAAACATCACCCTATATATGAAAGGCTTGTCCCTATGAAGCAGCCTCAACGATATCAAATTTATCTATTATTAGTGTGTCATCGTCCATCGTAAGTGGAACAAAAGTTTCATATTCCTCTCACTAAAATCAGTAAGGATTTTACTGAATAGCCCGACCAGGTTATCTACTTCTTATGATGTTCCTACTTTTATGGTTATCAATGCAACAGTTGAGGAAGTAGGAACATCTACAGTTTAAAATAATCTCAATCATCTGAATATCAAAAGATTTATGAATATCAACCATAATAGTTATATCCTCATCATCATCGAGCATGATTGCTCCATATTTCAATGGAGTCTTTTAAATGATGTGTTGTTATCTCAAACTTGAAAAAGAAGCTCTAATTTTTTTGATTTTCATCTTCATTTGCCCATGAGTTACATTTGTCATGAACATCATGTTCATGGGACTTTATGACATGAACCGAACACCATCTTCAGCTTTAACAACTTGTCCATTTGGGTGGATGATTGTGAAAAGCTTGTTTGCCATAGCTTCAAAGATAGATTAATTTTTACTTGTTTAGAATAATTGCAGCAAAATAACAAGGCTTGTGAAGATTCATCAGAAGTGAGATAATTTAAAACAAATATGACCCATCATTAATTACCATCCAATAACTCTCCAGTGAAATGTCATCTAAATCTTCAATCTTTCAGCTACTTTTCAGAGGTCATTTATTGCAACAATAATGCACCGTTTCAGCTACTTTTCAGAGGTCATTTAATGTATAATTCAAACATCTATTTAGAAAACGAATTAAAATAGTGTTGCATTATCATCTTCTGCAACTTCTCAGTGATATATCAACTCAAATAAGAAAACTTTTCAGTGTTGAATTGTTACTTCAAATCATAAAAAATGTGTATTTTAACCAGGCCAAATTATTCACTGCTTCAACTACTTTACAAAGGTCATCTATTGCAACAATAATGCACTGTTTTAGCTACTTTTTAGAGGTCATTTAATGCATAATTCAAGCAACTATTTAGAAAACGGGTGAAAATAGTGATGCATTATCATATTCTGTAACTTCTCAGTGATATATCAACTCAAATCAGAAAACATTTCAGTGTTAAATTGTCACTTCAAATCATAAAAAATGTGTATTTTAATCATACCAAATTATTCACTGCTTCAACTACTTTTCAGATGTCATTTATTGCAGCAATAATGCATCGTTTAAGCCACTTTTCAGAAGTCATTTATTGCAGCAATAATGCACCATTTCAGCTACTTTTCATAGGTAGTTTAATGCAGAATTCAAGCAACTGTTTAGAAAACGGGTGAAATAGTAGTGCATTAACATCTTCAGCAACTATTAATATGTGTGAGTTGAAAGCCATTTAACTCTGATATTGAAGCAAAAAAAAACTATTACATTTTCAATCTTTCACTTCCAAAGATTGAGTTTTTTTTCCAAACATATCAACTCTTTGTGCAACTATTTTTTTACTATTGCAAATCTACAACCATGTATTTTCCAAAAAAATTTCCAACTAGAGGAGTTGAAGTCCAGTATAGAAAAAAGAGTTCTACTCATAAGTAGTAGAAGAGTAACTTCCATAAATTATAAATTTTCAGTATCGTGCATGATGTTTCATCTAACCGATGATATAGACCTTGTTGGCATGATTAAGACATATTTCTATCACTCTTTGTCTAATGTCAATTTATTTGTAGAGTTCGATGAACTCGACCTTCCTCTTACCAATGAGGATGTTACTTCCATCTCAAATATCCCACCAACTCAAACAAATGACCAAGAAAAAACATAGATGATGGAGACCCAGAAGCTTGGTTCCAATTCGTACGTGAACGAAAACAGAAAAAAGGATAGGGAATTGGATAACTTAAACTTACTTCTGACGAGTCTACAAATTACGAAGATTAAAACTTCTTAATCAATACTGTTATGTTAATGATTTTATTTAATATTTATGATGTTCGTAAGATTAGTTATATTTACGTCCTCGTGTTAATGTAGTAAGTTCGTAGTTTTTTTTTCTTTTTTGCATAGTCTACCATATTTTGGAGAGAGAAAAAATACGTGGAACTCGTAACCTCGAAAAGATAAATTCAATTAATAATTTTGAAAAAAATATTTTTAAATGAAATTCGTCATCTCGAGGTGGAGAGTTCCAAAGGAAATATTAAAATATCAGGCCACAAATAAAAAATTATATCTTATAGTGCACTGTAGAAAATACCGTAGATCCCAAAATAATTTATGAGGTGCCTATTGAAAAAAAAAACTAGATAAAGTGGTCGTTTGATCCTACGCGCCATTCATCATCCAATAAGACGAAAGGGCGGTGATTGCCAAAGTACATAGCACTTTATGTTCTTAGGCCAAACGTCCACACCACAAGTCAAACACATATCATCAAATGCCAACTCATTAATTCATGATTTTTATAACAAATGAGATATATATTCAATCTTAAAACTTATGTTTACAAACGTGAAAATATAGATTATTATAAATTCAAGAGCATGCATATTTATGGTTTTATCATTATTTATCCATGTAATTATTTAATCAAATATTAAAAATTTCTTTTTTTGAGAAACAGTTTTAAAATCCTGATTCAAATGCACCATACAGATTGGCCCACCCCGCGGTTTTCAATTGTGGCTAGTCTAGGATCTAAAGCGGTTTTTATCCCATATTTCTGTTGGCTGTTTCCTACAAAAGAGATTACCCTTTCTTTTTTGGTTAAATTACAAAACATTCTTATCAAAGGAATTTATCTTATACAAAAGAAAAGTCAATTTAATGAAATTTGAGAGGGTTATTCTTATAATGAGTTTTATAATATATTTTTTAGATTGTTTGCTTAATAAGTCGTATATAAATTATTGAACTAAAAGGAACTCAATTTAAAATAAAAAGTACTGATTTGATATATAGAGATAAATGTATCTTTTTATTATACACAACTATTAACATGCTATCGACTATTCGAAGCTTTAATATTCAACACCGTTAGCTCACGCCACACATGATAAACTTGCACCTCCCAGGATTAGTTCATCAGAGATCTCATTGGATTCGCAGTAGCATTCCCCCATAGCGCCAATGATTGTGGACTAAAGAATTATATAAATTAACAAAATTCACTTCTAATTCAACCTTCTAAAAGCCTATACTCCATGCAAGCTTTAAAGCATCATGCACTAACCATTACTCCGATAGGAACGTTGAAAAAAAAAATCCTAAAATTCACAAAAAACTAAACAGTCATATTCCTATATCGTCATCTATGACACTACCACACGAGGCTACTCCTTCACCTCATCTAATCATCCCATCAATGTTCACCTTCACCCAACCTAAAGGAGGACGTCTCCACTACAAGGTAATATGCAGTTGGAAACATTCCTTTTCTTGTCCGACAGCAACCTTGATGAATATAGCAATCTACATTCTTAAACCACTCTCAAGGACATACTTGTATCCCACAAAAGATTCATCAAATACAATTGATTTTGCATGTTCCAAAGAACTACAAATTATTGTGTAAAGAATGTCTCATATAGTGCCATTTCAAGTGACATAATTTGGGATAGATTGGCCTGTAACAAATCGATCCTTTACATTGATAAAGACAAATACATGTAGTTTCATGGGAATTACAAGTTGGTCTCACACCCTTCTCTCTAAATTACAACACTTTAACATGTCTTACATCTTAATCCTCACTTTTACAAACCTGATATCGTGCTTCCACGGTAAGATGTCTACATATCCTCTCACCTAGCCAAGTTTATGAAAGACAAAGGGAATTAAAGCAAAGCATAGAGACCATGATGAAGGCCAAAGAAGGAACCAATAAAAGCAACATCTATGCCCGATGAGGAGAATCAATAAGCATCTTTCAACAGAAAACACTCTACTTGTACTTATGTACAAGGAAAGCTTTCTTATCTCTAACCCTCCTGAAGGTTTGCCTTCTTTTATTTCTTCTTTTATCTCTATCCCATATGGTTTGCTGCCTATTAGAGGGATTGAACATCAAATTGATTTTATTCATGGTGCCACCATTCCCAATAGGCCATCATACAGAAGCAACCCAAAGGAGACTAAAGAGTTGCAGCGACAAATCAATGAACTAATGGATAAAGGATACATTCGAGAGAGATTGAGTCTATGTGTAGTTCCGATTCTTTTGGTGCCAAAAAAGTAAGGACATAGAGGATGTGTGTAGATTACGGAGCTGGAATCATATTGTAGTAAAGTATAGAAATCCTATACCCCATTTGGATGACATGCTTGATGAATTAAGCGGTACTTACATCATCTCCAAAATTGATCTCAAAGTGGATATCATCATATTCGAATGAGGGAAGAAGACGAATGAAAGATAACATTCAAGACTAAACAAGGTTTGTATGAATGGTTGGTCATGCCTTTTGGGTTAACCAATGCACCTAGTATATTAATGCGTTTGATGAACCATGTTCTTCATCCTTACATCGGTTTGTATGGTATACTTCGATGATATTCTGGTTTATAGTGCTACAATTAAGGATCATGTACAACATTTGAAATTTATCCTTGACACCCACAAGAAGGAAATATTATATGCCAATCTTAAGAAATGTTTGTTTTGTACTAACCAACTAACGTTCTTGGGCTTTATTTTTAGATCTCAAGGTTTGCAGAGACCAGGGAGTTTTCCTACACTTTTTCTCACATTTCCATAATTATACTTAGGTTATTTCTATGCATAATAGTTATATGATACTTGTTAAATTATATGCATACCATATGTTACATGTTTGAATAATA
This sequence comes from Hibiscus syriacus, assembly GCF_006381635.1. Lineage (NCBI taxonomy): Eukaryota > Viridiplantae > Streptophyta > Magnoliopsida > Malvales > Malvaceae > Hibiscus > Hibiscus syriacus. The sequence goes on along the minus strand of NW_024063485.1, from coordinate 2,690,611 downwards.
CAAGTTTATACTTAGTGCTCATTATGTTAAGCATTTCCATAACACATATTAGTCCTTATACTTAAAGTATTTCATGAACTTGGCATAGAATACATGACACCACATATCCTTACTTAACACATTTCATGAAAATACCTCCATTCCTAGCTTATCCTATGCATACATGACATTTCTCAGCTTATACTTAGCTTATTATAGACTGGATTATTCAATTACATTATTTACCTATGTTACACAGCTCCACTCATTGATTTCATACCTTTTACAGGTGTATAGGACCTAAGGAGATAATATGCCAAAGCTTTGGGAAGCTAACTCAATACATTCTAGCTCAAACTAGATCAATGAAGCTTTACACAAGTGGAAAGCAACTGAGGCTTAGCTAAGGGAGCTGAAGGGTAGTTGACATTAACTGAAGGGCATCTAAGGCTACAGTAGCTGAGCTGAGGACTTATGGAATCTGAAGGCATCTGGAGTGACAATACGTACCTAGCTAGCTACCTATACTACCTAGCTAGCTACTTAAGCTTATAGCTAGCTTACTAACCTAGCTAGCTACCTAAGTCACCTCCTAGCATGCACCTAACCATGTGGGCAGGATATGGCCGAGGGAACACTATAAAGAAGGCGTAGAGAAGTACATTCAAGCAAGGGTCATGTGCCTTCATTAGGAAGCATGTGCCATTCCTCTTTGAATTCAAATTAGGCACCACTCTAAATGACATATAACCATTTGGCCATGCATCCTCAACCACTAATTTAGGCGCCAAGGGAGAAGAGGCATCTCACCATTCGACCAAGCATGTTACACTACTCATTTGAATACACCAAGGTCGATCCAACACCCCTATTCGACAAAGGAGAAGTCCTTCCATTTCACAAGGCTTTTCGAACAACCATAAGGATTCAAATGCTCTTATAATTAAACCATCATGACCGTTAGACCTAGGGACATTAATTTTAAATTAAACAAACATGTAACTTCAAAGGGGTGCATCCTAGCCAAACCATTACCTTGTTATTCAACCATGGCCCTTGAAAAACTATAAATAGGCAATGCCTTGGATCTTGTAAGGCATCACTCCCATTACTATCAATATACTTTGTGAGGTTTTCTTCTTGCTTAAGTTCTTTGAACTTTTATCGACTTATCTAGGGCTTAGGCTCTTATGGAATCAACCCCCTTTCTATTGATACTTCTGGTTGCTTTGGGTTCATATACCAAAGTGGTCAATGTTCATTGCTACCAACCCTTTTTCAACACTTAAGGTTTGGTGTTAGTCTTTCTATAGTCTAGTTTCTTGCTTGTTGTTCAAGATACGATCCTACACCATATCTATTTCCTTTATAAGCACATCACTACACCCAAACTACTTTCGCAACCATACTCTTTCATTATCATTCAAAAAGCCCATCATTTCACCATTACATCAACAACCAAGCCCTCAATTTATGCCAATCTTCTTGCAGGAATTTGCTCATTCACTAGATCAATAATCAAGGGTACTCTACCCTATATCAAGCGTTATTCAGCCTTGGGTGAAGAGCGAACTTGCAAGCAAGAATCCCTATAACAAAAATAACAGAAAAAAAAGAAAAAAAGATACGTTAAGTGGTACATTAAGGTGCAATTTGGCCAAAAATAAAGAAAATCAAAGTTAAAGGCTCCAAATAAACAACAAAGGAGTTCAAAACAAAGCAAAGGCCAAAGTGCAAATGAAGTACCAACAAAAGAGAATGAAAAACAAGGGTGAAGCACTTCAACATAATCAAACGTGTAACATCACAAAGCAAGTTATCAAGAATTTTCCCCAAAGAAATCCCAAATGGTTTGCCGCAAATTAGAGGGATTGAACATAAAATTGATTTCATTCCTAGTGCCACCATTCCCAATAGGATAGCATACAGAAGCAACCTAGAGGAGACTAAAAAGTTACAGCGACAAATCAAAGAACTAATGGATAAATGATACATTCGAGAGAGCTTGAGTCCATGGGCAGTTCTGATTCTTTTGGTGTCAAAAAAAGATGGGACATGGAGGATGTATGTAGATTGCCAGGTTGGAATAGGATTACAATCAAGTATAGAAATCCTATACCTCGTTTGGATGATATGCTTGATGAATTAAACGATTTTTACGTCTTCTCCAAAATTGGTCTCAAAGGGGATACCATTATATTTCAATGAGGGAATAAGACGAATGAAAGACAACATTCAAGACTAAACAAGGTTTGTATGAATGGTTGGTCATGCCTTTTGGCTTAACCAATGCACCTAGTATATTCATGCATTTGATGAACCATGTTCTTCAACCTTACATCGGTAAGTTTTGTATGGTATACTTCGATGATATTCGGGTTTATAGTGCAACATTGTAGAATCATGTACAAAATTTGAAATCTATCCTTGACACCCACAAGAAGGAAATATTATATGCCAGGAAATATTATATGCCAATCTTAAGAAATGTGTGTTTTGTACTAGCCAACTAACGTTCTTGGGATTTATTTTCAGTTCTCAAGGTTTGCATGTAGATCCCAAAAAGATAAAGGCAATACAAAAGTGGCCAACACTATCCAACATCAGCCAAGTTAGAAGTTTCCATGGATTGGCAAGCTTTTATAGGAAATTTTGTCCCTTAACGGGGATTGTTAAGAAAAAAAAAGTTTTATATGGTTCAAGGAACACCAGGAAGCATTCCAAGAGGTTAAAGATTGCTTAACCAATGCACATCTCTTAGCCTTACCAAATTTTGATAAGACCTTCGAGATTGAATGTGATGCATCCGGGATCAGTATAGGTGTTGTTTTGACACAAGAAGGGCGTCACATTGCATACTTCAGTGAGAAACTAAGTGGTGCAACCCTGAACTATCTGATATATGATAAAAATATGTATGCCCTCATCCGAGCGGTGAATACTTGGCATCATTACTTATAGCTCAAAAAGTTTATCATCTTCACAGATCATGAAACCTTGAAGCATATCTGTGGACAACATAAGTTGAAAAAAATGGCACGCCAAATGGATGTAATATTTGGAATATTTTCCTTGTGTGATCTATTACAAAAAAAATAAAGACAACGTCTTTGTTGATGCATTATCAAGGAGGTACGTTCTTCTTTCTATCTTATACTCAAAGCTTTTAGGTTTCTCCTGTATCAAGGAACAATATACTACTGACCTTGATTTTAGAGAAAAGTATAAACTTTGTGATGCAGGGAAACATGAAAAATGCTATTATCATGAAGGAAAGCGTGGAAGCATTTAGAAAGACCCGTCTATATCCAAGAACAAAGAAGACAAAATGAAAGCAAGCTTGTTTGGTTACACAGAGTTAGAACCAAGAAGGATAAAAAATCCTTTTCACCAAAAGGTATGATGATTTGTCACCTGAGCAAAGTATCTTTCTGAAGCAAGAGATTAATTCAAATGAAGAGTAACATTGGTTTAAAAATGAGCACAATCATCCAATTCAAGATGTTCATAGCTTTTCAAGAAAAGGAACGACTGCTTGCACCAAAGGATACTTGGTTCCAAGAAGTGGGATGTATCTATTCAGCAAGGGTCAAATTGTTTAAAAGAAGGAGATTTGTTCTTTCACTAAGAGACATATAGATTTACAAAAACTACGCAATCAAGAGGAGTCAAGTTTTCGAATACAAAGGATCCTAAGTAAAATTACACAAAGGTACATGGTTTTCAATTGCAGGTTAATGAAGAATGTCAACTAATCGAGCGTTTGGAAGAGAACTCTTCATATAAGGTACATTTTGATAACAAAGATTCCAAGAAAGGCCTTTAAAGAAGATAATCGCTTCAAACCAACCTTTAGAGGATATTTTGCATGAATAAAGAAAACAAAGTGGATTATATTCTAAGGATGAAGTATTTTCGACCATTCCCATGACAAATAAGTTTAAATAGTCCAAAGATTTAGATTTAAGGACAAATAGCTTCAAAGAACAAGGGATGATGTGATCATACCTCTATACTAACTACTTTTAATTCTTTTTTCTTCAAGCATGGAATACTTCAGGGACCAGGGAGTTTTTCTACACCTTTGCTCACATTTTCATAATTATACTTATGTTATTACTATGCATAATAGTTATATGATACTTGTTAAATTATGTGCTTACCATATGTTACATGTTATGAATAATACAAGTTTATACTTAGTGCTCATTATGTTAAGCATTGCCATAATACAAATTAGTCTTTATGCTTAAAGTATTTCATGATCTTGGCATAGTATATATGACACCACATATCTTTACTTAGCACTTTTCATGAAAATACCTCCATTCCTAGCTTATCCTATGTATACATGACATTTCTTCGCTTATACTTAGCTTATTATATGTTGCATTATTCAATTACATTATTTACATATGTTACACAACTCCATTCATTGATTCCATACCTTTTGCAGGTATAGGACCTAAGGGCACAATATGTCAAAGCTTTGGAAAGCTCACTCAATACATGCCAGCTCAATGAGGCTCTACACAAGTGAAAAATGGCTGAGGCTTAGCTAGGAGAGCTAAAGGGTAGCTGAGTTAAAGACTTTGGTAGCTAAAGGCAACGGAAGTGACACTAGGTACCATAGCTTACTAACCTAGCAAGCTACCTATGTCACCTCCTAGCATGCACCTAACCATGTGTGCATCATATGGCCGAGGGAACACCATAAGGAAGGTGTGGAAAAGCACATTCAATAAAGGGTCATGTACCTTCATTAAGAAGCATGTGTCATTCTTCTTTGAATTCAAATTAGACGCCACTCCAAATGACATATAACCATTCAACCAAGCATCCTCAACCACTCATTTAGGCGCCATGGGAAAAGAGGCATCTCACCGTTTTACTAATCATGCTACACCAATCATTTGAACGCACCAAGGCCGACCTAACACCCCATTCAAAAAAGGAGAAGTCCCTCTATTTAATGAGGCTTTTCAAACCAACATGAGGATTCAAATGCTCTTCTAGCCAAACCATCATCACCATTCTCCTAGGGAAATTATTTTTATATTAAATAAACATGTAACTTTAAAGGAGTACATCGTAGCTGAACCATTACCTTTCTATTCAGCCATGCCCCTTGAAAAACTATAAATAGTCAATGCCTTTGGCTCTTGTAAGGCATCACTCTCATTACTATTAATATACTTTGTGAGGTTTTCCTCTTGCTTAAGTTCTTTGAACTTTTATCGACTTATCAAGGCTTTAGGCTCTTGTGGCGTTAACCCTCTTTCCATTGATACTTCTAGTTGCTTTGTTTTCATATAATAAAGTAGTCAAAGTCTGATGCTACCACCCCTTGTTTAACACTTAAGGTTTGGTGTTAGACTTTCTATATTCTAGTTTCTGCCTTGTTGTTCAAGATACTATCCTACGCCATATCCATTTCCTTTATAAGCCCATCACCACACCCAAACTACTTCCGCAACCATACTCTTTTAATCATCATTCAAACAACCCACTATTTCACCATTACATCAACTACCAAGCCCTTTATTTGTGCCAAACTTCTTGCAAGCACTTGCTTATTCACTAGATCCACAATCAAGGGTACTATACCTTACATCATACCCTTTCCTTATTCATCAACAAACAATCGTATAAAACTAATCAAAGGAAAATATAGATCCATCGAGGGGCATTTATCTTTTAAATATCCTTTCAATCAATCCATCATCCTACAATCTCACTTATTGGTAGCACATGATACTTCAAATTAATGGTGAACACCTTCTTATCCTCTCATTGCCATCTTGGTTATCTCAATTTTACCTAAATAACATTTACAAGAAGCACGAATCAAGTGGCCTCAATGTTAAATAAATTGTTGTTATTCCTTGAGGGCCCGGGTTCGAGCACTATAGATGTCAGGAGTGTGAGCGTTCAATGTCAAAGGGTTGAGAGTTATCTTTGAACATATATTGTCTTGTACTTACTCTAGATTAATAAAAAAACATTTAGAAGAAATGATTGTAATCTTCTCCAATCCCAATGCCCAAAATATAACATATGAACACATTGGTGAATAGTTTAACAAGCCATTTTAACAATATTCCTTCTATGGGTCCTTTCTATAAATCCATGTGTAATACCAAAAGTCAGTTCATTTACCATAATGTACATTCCATCAAATACCACTATAGACATCTTCCTAAATATTTTCAAGCCCTTTCCATAATCAAGAACAACTCTTATTATGTAACATTAGCGGTAATATATCACACCATTTGTATTTGGACTTTAAAACCTTCATTCATAGCTTATATGTATTCACTATCAATTGATAACCTAGTTTCATGAGAAATACATTGTTTTGTCTATGTTAAGCTTTAAAATATAATCATTTGTTCTCTGAAGGTTCTTGTAAAACACTCTACCATAAAAGATTAACCTTCTTAACCTATACAAAAAAAGCTCCACACACAATTATTTATTAGATTTTCCATATCGTCGCGTTCACCTTTTAAAACCTATTAGATTTTTGGTGTTACCAATTTTGTTATGGAATTAAACACAAGCATACGTATTGATCAAATAATAAAGTGGACATGAATCATCATGTCTAGTGTCGAATTTCACACAGAACAATTGTAAACACTCTACCTAAAAGATTAACCTTCTTAACCTATACAAAAAAGCTCCACACAATATTTATTAGATTTTCCATATCGTCGCGTTCCCTTTTAAAACCTATTAGATTTTTGGTGTTACCAATTTTGTTATGGAATTAAACACAAGCATACGTATTGATCAAATAATAAAGTGGACATGAATCATCATGTCTAGTGTCGAATTTCACACAGAACAATTGTTACAATTAGAATTATCGAATCAAATATGAAAAGGGTATAGGTTGGAACTAAATGAGGACGAAGTTATAGAAAATGTATTGGAATCAAGATAAAAGTTTCAGGAAATGTAACAAACAGTCAATGGAGCATTTAAACCGATGGAACAAGGATGATGATGTTAGACATTAGCAAATAGTGTAATAATGTTGTGACAGAAGATCTATGCGTTAAGCATTAATCAATAGTTTATCCCCTTTCAAGTATTCAAAACATAAACACAATAGACTATATTTCTATAACTTTACTGAATGTTGTTGAAAACACTATAACAATCAATAGCATGGCTTTATCTACGATTAACATTGTTTTCCTAATGACTGATGATGTACAAATATAGTAATTAATCAAAGCAATTTTCATTTCTAAAAATAGAAAATAATCAAATAAATATAAAGCAATTTTTATTTCTAAAAGTATCCCAAGTTAAATTCAAGCAACAAAAATTATACTATTAAATCAAAATCACATCACAATCATTTTATCGAATATATTAAGTGCAAATCCAAATCTAGTAACATTTTTTTAAAACAACATTTAAAAAACCATAAAGTATCTTCCCCTTCTTGGGTATAAATACCAAAGCTAGAAGAAATTCAGTCGTTCACCGTTGCTACAACGAAGTTGCTCTACTGCTATTGCTACACTCTCTAATGATGGAATTAGAAAGCTATGCATGCTTGGTTGAGTAAAATATGGACAAAAATCTAAAAGAATAGAGGTTCTAAATTTGTGTCTTCTTTCTCCATATATAGGTCTAAAAAGTCAAGCCTTCAACCAATGATAAAATTCCTCATTTTTCTTTAATTCACAACAATTTATATTTGCCATACCAATTGTCCATATTCCATAATTTTCCATAATTGCCTAGTGACTCAATACTTGTTGCATGATCTGCCTAACATTTTAGTCCAACATCAATGCACAGTAATGGATACAACATCAATAATGTCATAGCATCAGCGTATCAAATCATAGAAAAATTCATAACATAATGCCAAAAGATATAAACTTACTCTCAATTCATAAATGATGTAAATTATGCTAAAATAAACTTATAATGATCTTAATGATGATAAAGTTCAAGCTTAAATTAGGTAAAAATATCCTAAATGATATTCTTTTAGAGAGTTATGATACCCCCAAACCTAAGTGTCTGCTTATCCTCAATCAAGTATATGCATGAAATGCAACTAATCTAAACAATAATGCTACAAATTAATTGTAACACCCTAAACCCTGAATGGGCCTAGAGTGCCATATTGGGCTATTGAGGCAACCCCTAATTTTCAAAACCTGTTTGTTTTCTTTTCAAACATATTGAATGGTATCATAAATAAAACATAACTAATTGTTATAAAAACATTTTTATAAAACTGGAGCTTTTGTGACACATAATTTAAAACCAAAATAATACAATTCTTATTTTAATAAGCTAAATACATGAGTAAGGTTCTATGGTACACATGTCCACTAAAGCTACAATATAGTACTCTGAAGGAGATTCTGGAATTCATGCTGTGACGGTGCTCCATGAAGCTATCCAAGCTACTGACCTGCCAACAGAAAACATCCGAAGGATGAGCTTACAAAGCCCAGCAGTATAATCGCTAATCTATAGCATCATAAGAATTTTATAAATGCAAGCATGTTAAAGACATGGTATTAAGCAGTAGGTACATGCATGATCTAGATCAAGTGCTACCTACTTAAGGCTTTACTGTTCTACCACTGAAGTAGGAGTCTCACATTTCCCTTAATCCTCTAGTAAGGGCCTCACCATGAGTACTCCTCTAAAGGGTCTCTAACCCTAATGATTGTAACTACCACACATTATCTAAATATGACTCTAAAACTTATCTGCAGTATCTGAAAGCAAACTTGATTGTACTGTGTATCATCTAAATACAACATTAACTCTACTGTGTTAGTATCTGGTATCACATAGCATCAGCTACTAACCTACTAAAAGGGAGTACAAGTATCACATAGTATTGGTAAAGTCCACTTGAATGATCTCTTGGTATAACATAGAATCATGTAGAACATTGAGGGAGAAGTCCTGTGTCACATAGTATTGGATATTGTCACTCAACTAAAGCGTTAGCTTGGTATCACATAGCCTCAAGCCAAGCTTTTCTCATAACTGCAGTACTGGACAGATGCAACTATACATGCATATCTAAGGCCCAAAAGGCCAAGCAACACTAACACCGCTAACCCACTCATTAATAATGCCCCACTAGGGAAACTAAAGTAACCTGCGTATACCCTAGTATACCTAGACTCACTAATGTGAGGTCATCCCTTCACTAATTGATGATTTGCTCGTTCACTCATCTAGAACATTATGCAAATGTTTATTAGTCTATTACTTTTGGTATTTACTAAGTTTCTCTATCATGGTCATTCATTATTTAAGGGCATTTTGGTCACTTGACTCATTAGATTCTCTATACGTTTCGTGATTCAACGACGTTTACTAAGTTTACTGATCACTGGTTGTACTATTCGCTAGCCCGATACCTGACTCGAGTTCAACTCTAAGTAACAACACTCTAGTCGTTCTACCCCATGGAATGATGCAATATTCATCGAGTTATATTTTGAGTCTGATAGGTTATATCTCGAGTCTTTTGGGTTATCGAGTCAATTTGAGGATATTACGCGCTTATGGACCCTATTATTATTTCATATGCATCATTTTGATGGGTGGTGCTTCTTCACCAACAACAACACTACATTTAACCTAGTCAGTCTAGTTGATGATGTCATATTTTTTTGGATTTTTTACAATTCTCATTCAACAGTAGGATTGTTGATCATACACCTTTGATTTCGTTATTCTACAATCGTCATTCTTTGTTAACAACTCTAGCATGAAAAGTTGAAACTAATGTTGGTGAAAATGATGAGAGCAATTTGGATAAAAATCATATTGAAGAACAATCTATACGAAAAAAATCTCATTCAAAACAGAAAACTATCATATGAAACTCGTACGTGTAATCACCATTTTTTCGGCCTATATATATATATATATATTGTATTATTATTATTATTATTATTATCATTATTATTATTATTATTATTATATTTACTCATCCCACTATAAGGAAACATGGCCAAAAATCGGCCCAACCAAAACCAACTCAGCAACCCGAGCCCAAACCAAATTACAAACCCAACTTAAACCCTAAACTAGATAACCCTAACACGACACCGCCACTACCGCACACCATCGATAAGACAAGTCACCGGTCACGTCAACCTGACCGAATCCCCTGTTTCACCAAACCAAAAATAAAAAATCAAATCAAAAACCAATCAATCAAATTTAATAAAAGAAATTTCAATCTAACCCCCTAAAAATATAGAGCCCCATACCTCTGTCATCTTTGCCTCACCAAATATCACCAAACCCATGAATCAGGATCAGGCAAAAGAAGATAAAGAGGGAAGCGGAAGCAATCGAGAGGGGAAAAAGAAAAAAAAAAGAGGAAAACAGATTCGAGGGGAAAAAAGAAGACTAAGAGGAAAGGAAACCAAATCCAAAAAAAAAAAACAAAGAGGAAGTAACCAGAACAAAAATGGAAAAAGATCGAAAAAAATATGAGCAAATCCGGAGGAGAACCAAACTAAAAAACATAGAAGAGCTTACATTCGGGTTTTTGACGACGACAGCTCTAGTGGCCAGATGATAGATCCGAACGATCAACTGAAGGAGGAGACCGAGGGGAACAACATACTCTTAGATCAGCATGATTCAACGATGGACGACGGAGATCAAAGAGTCGAATGTGAGAGGTTCTCAGCCTATTTTTTGGCATTAGAGGCCGTTTTCGCAAAACCAAGCCCAGATTCGTGACCACAGTGTCAAGGAGAGCCAACTCTAAAGTTTTGGGCCGATTAACCACCGACGATGGCAGCCAGCAGTGACCGACGCGATAGTCAACAACGGGCGATGGCGATGCTCGTCCCCAGTTGCTAAAGAAATGGGAGAACATTTTATGGAATGAGAGAGGGGAAGAAGAAAAATGAAGAAAAATAAAGGAAAAAGGGTTTTATAACCCGATCCATACGACGTTGTTTTGCCCCAATCCTACGTGTTTTAGACCCAGTGATCTAATCACACGTACAACCATCATTGTTTTATCTCGTGTTCAATTTGGTCACTTGTTTTCTGATTAATTTGTTAATTAATTTTGATTTTTATCCTTATTTTGATATTTTCCCTTTTTATTTCTAAGTATTAATATTTGGTTTATGTACTTTCAGGTCCCCCAAGGTTATCCGCATTTTTACAAAATGGTCACCCATTTGTTTTTTTATTTTAATTCGATATTCATATCCTTATGTTGTTATTTTAACATTTTTTGTTTATTATTTATTTAGAATTACATTCACGGTTAATTCGTGTTGTAGTCCATGTACTTTTGATGTATTTTTTGCATCATAGTCCTTGATTTTAAGCTTGTTTATTTTATTTTAAATTTTAGTCCCTAATTGCATGATTTTTCCTTTTATGTTTATTCTTAAGATTGCTAGGTTTAAAATGGAAAAATGTGTTTTGGTCCATCTTATTTTGGCATGTTTTTATATTCTGGACAATGTCATAATTCTGATTTTTATGCTTAAATTTAACTACTTTTTAATTTAGTCACTAATTTAACATTACTGTTTTTTTGTTTATTTGGCTGTTGAATTTTATTTCATTGCATTTTAGTCTCCGTTTTCATGTTTTTATCCTTCGTGAATTTGATGTTTGACTTTATTTCATATCAATTTACCCACTAATTTTTTTATTTTGAATGTGATACTTTAATTATTGTTAATTATCATCTTAATGGGTGATTTGATCTATTTATTTCAATTTCCCATTTTTTATTAATCCTTTAATTTCTTATTTATCCGTGTTTGCAATTTTTTCAATTTATGTATCTTATTTTATTTTAATCCTAGATTTTTAACTTTGTAGATTAAACCTTTAGATTTAGGTTTCTCTTAATTTAGTCATTAATTAGAACCTTAGACTTCCGGCTTAACCCTTTATATCTAGATACTTTTCACTTTAGCCCTTATACTTTTAATTAGATTTTCTCTTAACATAATTGATTAGGTTTTTAATTAGAACCTCCACATTAGGTTAGATTTCACTATAGTCTTTTAATTTAGGGTGTAATTTGAGTTGGCCCTCGCCTTCTTAAGGGACTATCTCGATTATTCGATCTAATAACTAGTTTCAATCAATTAGGGTTAAAATTTGAACCTTCATTTTAAAGGTCTAAACCTTTAGACTCTCTAAGCTTCATAATTTGACACTTTAGGTTAGGGAAAGCCTTAATTAATTACCTAGCATAATTAGGTTGACATAATTGATTATTTGATTGCATTTCTATTTCACAACTAAGGCAATGTTGATTTACCAAGGAATCAATGGTATATCTCCCGCAAGTATGCTCAAGGGAGACTACTAGTGATTCCCGAAGTAGGTCGACTTCCTTTTCAAGATTGCGTCATGATTTCTTAAAATCAAGGCAATATCCGGTTATTGGGCACAATAGTTGATCTCCCGCATTCATGCTAGGGGCGAACACTATTGGCTTTAATAAACAAGCACCCTCTTCAACTTCGCATCCATAGTGACTTCTAAATTAAGTAAAACTTATAACTCAAAATTTCCAAATTTCAAAATAGGGTAATCAACTAGGTACCAATTTTTTGGCGCTGTGGCGGTGTTAACCCTTCCCCACACGTAACTGACTTTCGGGTCTGATTTTCTGAATATTTTACAGACCCCAAAACTAGTATTTTTGGTAAAATAAAATATTTTATTAAAATCACCCTATTTTTATGGTGTTCCAATTGTACCTTAAAATGATTGATGGTGACTCCTCATATTTCAAAATATTTTCAAAGAAAAACTCTTAAGTCGTACTGGTTTTCCCCACCCGGGTGAAAAACGGTGACGACAGCTTGGCGACTCTGCTAGGGAAGTTTTTTTTTCTAAAACAAATAGAGAGTCAAGCCACGAGTTGATTACCCTAGATTTGGAATTTAGAAATATTTCATTTAAATTTATTTAATTTATAGTGCATTATGTTATTTCAAAAAAAGGAAAAAGATTTTCTCTCTCGTTAATGCTTACGCTTCTGTGAATATTTAGGACTGTTGCATATTATAGCTCTAAACCTGAGCTCAATCCCGATTTAACTAAGTAGGAGGAAATGTCACACCTCATGGGGAGCATTGGGCTTCCTAATGTAGGTCTGACAAATTACCTTTAGAAAGCATCCTAAGTAGCCTGTCTGGATATCAGTTCTGAGACACGCTTTTAGTGGTGTAATACCCTAAGTCGAATCTGATTCGCAAGTCTGTATTGGGCCAGAATCAGAGTCAACCTTAGAAGGTTATAAGGAAAGCTTGGGAGCCCTTTGCTAGAATCAGACTTCATGTTGAGAACTTAGTAAACCTACCCCACTAGAGTCAAGTGAATAACCTATGAGAACTAGAACGCATGTGGTTATGACTCTTAATTTCCTTTGTATGCTTTATTTTTAGTCTCAACTTTGATTCGTATTTAATTATTTTTGCTAAGCTTACATTTCTTTGAATAATCATTTTAACTAACTTGATTATTTTTGTCTTTTTTCTAATAACTTGATTTCATTTTGTCTTGCCTTGTGCTTTGTTGTATTTTTTGCATGAACATGACATATCCTTCAAAGGTATTGGTCCCTAGAATAAATGATCTTTTAAAAGGTTCTTGAAAAACAATGCCCACACCAATGCCTTTCATTGGGATAAATAGAATTTCGAATATTATATACATAGATCGAGTAGCGTTAAGAGATAGTCTACCTACTAAGGGGATAAACCAGACATCTACCTATTGAGTTAGCAAGTTGGACTCAAGAAGATTGAATGCTGAAGCCAATAGTTGAAGGTCACGAACCAGCTTAATAAATTTCTAAAAATAGGAGATGAAGTAGAAGATTTGAAGGATTTCAATATGCCTAAATCTGATGACAGACGATGCAAAACCTAAACGCTCACAAGAGTTGGACAACTTGAAGATGGACCATATTTTTACTTCCACAGTTTACCAAGATATTATCGGTTTCTCAAGAATTGTTCAAGGAATAGTTACTTTTAGGAGCAATTCCTTTGTTGTATTTGTATCTCGCATTTTGCATACCCATTTATGTACTTTTGCATTCGTATATGCATCTTTGCATTCACATATATACATCATATGCATTGCATCTCAACATGCATTAATCATGGATTTAGTGAGTAACTCGCAGAGAATCTTGTGATAGAAGTTTTTGAGGTAAATTGAAGTCACCCCAATCGTACCTAGAAAAAAATTGAGAACTATGGACGTGATGTTAGCATCGTCTGAAGTTTGAGACATATCATTGAGATCCGTGGGGCACCGAAGAGAAATGTCCAAAATTTGTTTGACCTAGGGGCATTGACCTTTAACATATATGAGATATTATGGTGCGAATAAAAAAAGAAGTTCTTCCATTCACAATGAAACCTTATTGCACTGGCTTTGTCTTGTTTGAATGTGTTTTTGTTCTTTCTTTATTTTCTTAAAATAGTTTGATTATTGAACTTATGTCATTTTCTAAGGTTATGAGCAATAAATCAAGTTTTGATCTTGTAAATATTTTAATATCAAATGAATTAAAGGTTCTTTTACTACTTCATTAATTATCGATATTTAACAAGTGGCAAGATTAGACCTTTCATGTTCCCTCCAAAGCCGAACACCCTTACTCGTTTCCTTACATGGCGTGTGCTCATTACCAAAAAAATCAAACCTCGACATCACCTCCCTTTGAAGCTCTGAAGTTATACCCTTATCCTCCCCAGGCCACCAAACCTACACTTTTACCTTTCTAAACAGAGCTGATCTTTCCTTAACACTGCCTTTTCCAAGATAGATGGCTTCAGATTCACTCATTTCCCTTCCTAGACATAAAATCGACATTTATATCCAACCTCGATAAGACCTAAAGGCATAAAGTGCAAGGTGTCCGTATGTACTAAAACTATTCCTACAAGAGAATGAGATAAGGTATTTTGGATCAAGTTGTGAAAGAAAAAAACTCAGATAATTGGGGAATACTTGTAGCAAGAAGAAGAAGTAGAAAATAATTCCATCATGCATTAATGACATTGTTTTCAAGGAATGAAGTTAATCTTGAATACTCATCCTCTGGGGATACCTCTTTCACAAGGACCTCCGTCTGTGAAATGATGAACAACTTTCTTTCATTTATCCCTATATATATGTATACATCACTTGTTGTCCCCACTTGAGCCTATAGTATTTTTCTTCTAATACAACCCTAACCAAGGATCACCCTCCACACCGGGGGTAAGGTGAAGAAAATCTTCTTGCAAAAATGAAAGCCATCAATCTAGATTTTTTACAAAGGCAAAACATGGTGAAATAAAGTGAAAAATAACAAGATATCGCAAACTGGACAAAATTCAAAGTGATCAAAAATTAAATCAAGTTGACAACATGGAGAGAAAAAAGAGAAGATATAGAAAAAAGAAGAAAAAAACATAAAAAGAGAGAAAAGAAAGAAAGAAGAGAGAAAATAAAGCAACAAAAGAGAGAAAATAAACCAAAAAAAGAAAAAAGAAAAAAAAAGAAAACAAATCAAATACTTCAAGATGAGTGACTTAATAATCCTCAAACCACAAGGTTGATCAAGTACGACTAGTTTGAAGATCCAGATTCAATAAGAAGACCAAGAATGTGATGGTAGCGAGATGGAGATGAACTCTAGGGTGAAAACCCAAAAATGGGTAGTCTAGAGGGATCCAGGAAAATGAAGAAAATGAAACGATTATAAGCATATTCAAATAACAGAGCAAGATTGAAGATGTCAGCACAAGTTGATCCTTGGTTCGATCACCCTTAAACACTTGTTTGGTCCTATTTATCCTTTTCTTTCATAACCATAGCCCTAGCCTATATTACGTGCCTGAAAAGTCCCTTCTAATCATGCATGGATTTCTAAGTGGAGAGACTATCTTCAAATTTTGTTCCGCTCCTCAGGGTTAATTTTATCTGCAAAAAATAGTTTTCTAAAATCTTAATGCATGATAGGGAAAATAACAAAATGAGGGCTCAAGACGTAAAATTTTAGTTGTCGTCTTAAAACTAAAAGAGAATTCTAATTGAAAACCTGAAAATGCAGCTCGAATACGAAGATTGTCAACTATTGTACAGAAGATGGTCTTATACATCTCTTGAAAGGCAATGCACAACCCAAAGGCGCTCACGAGGGTTGGGAACCAGTGAACATTTTTGGAAGATAAGCATAACGACTACTTTATCAGATCAATGAACATCATAATCAAGAAAGCTAGATCTTAACCAAATTAACCTAAAACACATTACCTCCCCCAAATTAACCTGAAACACTCTACCTTCCCAAGTCAGCCTAAGCCTTATATCAACATCAAACTTTATACTTGTCAAATAGATATACTTTTTGAAAGATTAAAAGAGAATTTGACTTACTTGATATTCAATGAAATCTTACTTTGCAATTTGTTTTTATTGTGAGCCTGAAGAAACTGACAACATTTTTAAAACTTATTCATCAAACTTTTTTTCACAATTATAAAATTGAAAGATGAAGAAAAATATTTTAAAACATGATAATTTCAAGTGAAAAGGGGCCTTGAAGTTGGTGAGGCTCATTCCGCCTCAATTAGAGAAAAAGAACAAATGATGTCAGAGTAACAAATATATTTCACAATCTTGAAAGAAAAACAGTCTGAGAGATCAGAAGGACTGGAGGATAGAACTTCTAACACTTCTTTGTGATATTGTTAGTAAACCATCAAGAAGCAGATGATCGCCTTAGTCGAAAGGGGCACATATCTCAGCTCATAAAAAGATTAAAGACATTCCTATTAGAAGAATTTATCACTTCTTAAGTGTCCATTTGATTATGACATCATGAAGATGAAGCCCTCGAATTATTCGATAACATTTATGTTAATGGCATATGATTGTTGATTAGTGACACAGGAGTAAAACTATTCGGTTTAAAGATTTTGTAACGAATAAAGCCATGAGTACCTATAGTGGGGTACACCAAAACCAGATCCCACTGAGATAACAAGATTTAAATCAAGCAGACATGGTGAATGAGCCTCATCGTTTGGAGTGCCAAGGACAGAATGAGGACAAGAAGAGATTACCTTGAAATGTTTCCAATAGAACTATTGAATTAGAACCAGAAGAGGCATCAAGACCATATGCCTGACTACAAGAGAGCACTTCTTCTAAGACTATAATGAAGAAACCAAAGATAGAAGACATAAAATACATGATTGCACAAGTAATCATATTACTCCTCATAATATGCAAGCTTAAGTTGGCAAGTTGCCATTGAGGCATGATTCATTAAAGAATGATCAAGTGAAGGAAGACTGAGGTCTCCACTTTGATATGAGAAGAAGAATAATCAACATTTTTACATACAAGAAAGCCATGCACTACATTTTGATACATTTAAGTGCATTCATATTTTCATACGCATATACATAATTATTACAGATTTTCCAGGGAAATAAGAGAAAGGAAAAGAAAAAACCAGAATTTAAGCCCCAAATGGAGGGAATTACGTTAAGAGTGGAAGAACCTCAAGAATTGAGGAATCGAATACATATAACAATCATCATTTTTGAAGTGGGGCATGCTACCCAATATGATATTTTCAAATGAATTTTCAAAGAAGCTAAGCCCAATTTTCAAAGGTTTCTTGATGATATTTTCAAATGAATTTTTAAAGGAGCTATGTCCGATTTTCAGAAGTTTCTTGATGATTTCTTCAAATGATTTTTCAAATAAACTAAGCCTAATTTTTAGGGGTTTCTTGATGTTTTCAAAAGAATTTTCAAAGAAGTTAAGCCTAATTTTTAGGGGTTTCTTGATGTTTTCAAATGAATTTTAAAGGAGCTAAGCCTAATTTTAGGGGTTCTTGATATTTTCAAATGAATTTTTAAAGGAGCTAAGCCTGATTTTCATGGGTTTCTTGATGTCTTTAAATGAATTTTTAAATGGCCTAAGCCTGATTTTTAGGGGTTTCTTGATGTCTTCAAATGAATTTTTAAAGGAGCTAAGCATGATTTTAAGGGGTTTCTTGATATCTTCAATTGAAATTGAATTTTTAAAGAAGCTAAGCTTAATTTTTAGGGGTTTCTTGATGATAACTGTAAATATATTTTTGAAGAAGCCAAGTTTGATTTTCAAAGGTTTCTCGATGATGAGTCCTTCGAGCCTTGTAACATACAGGTGCATTATTATGGTGATTTTTTGTACATTAATGTCGAGGCCACGAGAAATGATGAATGCTTCTCATACCAGCAGTTATGATGTTGAGCCAATGTTGAGTTCATAAGGGGTTCCTATAAATTCTAATTTCACCCATTTTGAAGGTCATGCTCTGACTGCGTCAAGGTTAAAAGTGGATAACCAGGAAGCTCTATTTCCACTAAATCAATGAAAATCTTGGAGGGTTAAATTTCATGTTAGCAATTGAGCAAACACATTCAATTCCAGTTGTTTCTTAGGTTCCAGCTATCATCCTTGGCATGGATGTATCATAGGACTTGTTAGGGAACGTGAATGTTTTATTAGTTTTTGCAGTGGTTAGTTCTATACAATAGCTATTAATTTTTTATCAAATGGTAGCAGTGAGTACATGTTCTCCAGAGCATGAAATGATAGATTCTCTTTTCAAAACTTTCTGGCTAATATGAAAGTCCTATTGGATTTCTACACAAGTTAAGGCAGAAGAAAACAAATTTATCAAGGGCCAAAATTTACTGGGGCAAGATGTGTCCGTTCACAAGTCAAGATTAGCAAAAATTCACTCAGGTGTGGCGGATGAGGAAGACAGTCGAGCCAGGAAAAGAATGAAGATTGCTCTAGCAATAAAGAATGCTCTTGCAACCATTCTCGACAGAGCAATAAAACAACCATTCATGCATTTCATCATTTCATAAACATGATAAATTTTGATTTACCTTTCATGAGGATGTATGTAAAATCTATTGTGAGAAACTATTTTTTCCTTCTTAGGATCAATTTTCTAGAAAATTGTTTGAGTCCTTCTTAAGATCATTTCTCTGGAATGTTGTTCGAATCATTCTTAAGATTGTCTCCCTATAAACCTTTTTAGTGATATCTTTCTTCAACTTGATTTTTTCATGTAGGGAAGTCAACCATTTACCATGAAGTGGCTAGTTTGCTTCAATACGAGTAAATAGTGTTGTTTCCTAGATGGACCCAACAAAGACAAAACTCAGTGAAGAAAAAGGAGCAGAGATTCACTAGACAATAGAATTTGCAACACTAAAATGAAATCATGTATGCATATTTAAGAATTTGCAAAATAAGAGCATAAACATTTATTTTTCATCAAGTTTTAAATATCTGACAGAAATTAAAAGAGTCAAAAAAGATTTTATCTCATGATTTTGTGCATACATATCAATAACACATAATGATCTTTTACAGGTAAAATTATTCAAAGAGAGGACATATCAAACATTTCTGAGGAAGGGTTCGTAATGAGAAGAACTCATTTAATGAGGGAGAAGTTCATAATGAGAAGTATTTGTTCAACCTCATCTCGATTCATCACATAATGAGTTGGATCAGTACCAGCACTTTTCTCGATTCCATCATATAAGAAGTTGGATCAATATCACCATTTCACTCAATTCCATCACAGAAAGAGGTGGATCAATATTTCCAATGGAATGGTTCGTAATGAGAAAAACTTATCCGATGAGGGAGAAGAAGTTCATAATGAGAATAACTTTTTCAACCTTTGCTCGATTCCATCACAGAATGAGGTAGATCAATATTTCCAATGAAGAAGTTCCTAATGAGACAAACTTGTACACCATTTCACTCGATTCCATCACAGAAGGAGTGGATCAACATTTTCAATAGAAGAGTTCGTAATGAGAATAATTCATCTGATGAGGGAGAAAAAGTTCATAATGAGAAGAACTTGTTCAACCTTAACTCGATTCCATCACATAAGAAATTAGATAAGCATTACTTTTCCTGCTCGATTCATCACATATGGAGTTGGATCGGCAACACCTCACTCGAGATTGATTAATAATTCCAATGAATAAGTTCATAATGAGAATAACTTATTCAACACTCTCAATTCCATCGCATAAGGAGTTGGATCAACACCAACACTATGTTTAATTCCATCACATAAGGAGTTAGGTTAACGTTTCCGAGAGAAGAAATTCATAACGAGAATAATTTTTTCAATTGGATCTCATCCATCATAGAAGAAGGTGGATTAGCATCCCCATCTAAGAGTTCATAATGAGAAGAACTTGCTGATAGAAGAACAATGACTAAGCCGAAATTATTGTGCTTTATATCTTTGCTGCATTCCCTTTCCATAACAATGAGCAAAGAGGGGCAACTGTAATCACCATTTTTTCGGGCTATATATTATTATTATTATATTTACGCAGCCCATTATAAGGAAATAGGCCTAAGAACCGGCCCAACCAAAACAAACCCAACAACCCAGGCCCAAACCAAATTATAAGCCCAACTTAAACCCTAACCTAGCTAACCCTAACCTTACACTGCCACTACTGTCGTCGCCCACAACCGAGAAGCTACACTGCCGATCACCTCGGCCTGACCGAATCCCCTATTTCACCAAACCAAAAAGAAAAAAAATCAAATAAAAAATCAATCAATCAAATTTAATAAAAAAAATCAACCTAACAACCTAAAAATCCAGATCTGTCATCTTTGCCTAACCAAACATCACCAAACCCATCAATCAGGAGCAGCCAAGAGAAGATAAAGAGATATTGAAACCAATCGAGAGAGAGAAAACGAAGAAAAAAAGGAAAGCAAATTTGAGGAAAAAAAGAAGACCAAGAGGGAAGGAAACCAGATCCAAAAAAAAACAAAGAGGAAGTAATCATAACAATAAACAAAAAAGATCGGAAAAAAAGAGCAAATCTGGAGTAGAACCAAACTAAAAAAGAGAGCTTACCTTCGAGTGTTCAACTATGGAGCTCTGGTGGTCGGACGATAAATCTGAATGGTCAACTGAAGGAGAAGACCGAGGGGAAAAACATACTCTGAGATCACCACAATCCAACGGTAGACGTCAGAGATTGAAGAGTTGGAAGCCGAGAGATTCTCGACCTATTTCATGGCATTGGGGGTTATTTTTCACAAAACCGATCCCGGATCTGTGACCACCGTGTCAAGGAGAGACATCCCTAAATTTTTAGGCCCAATTGACCATTGATGACGATGACCGACGCGGCAGCGGACGATGGGTGGTGGCGGTGCTTTCCCAAGTTGCTAGAGAGATGGAATAGTATTTTATGGGAGGAGAGAGAGTGAAAAAGAAAAAATGAAGAAAAAGAAAGGAAAAGGGGGTTTTTTAACCAGATCCAAACGATATCGTTTTACCCAAATCCCATGCGTTTTGGACTCGGTGGTCTAATCACGCATGTAGCCATCGCTATTTTCTCCCATTTTCAATTTGGTCATTTGTTTTGTGATCAATTTGTTAATTAATTTCGATCTTTATCCTGATTTTGATATTTTTCCCTTTTTATTTCTCATTATTAATATTTGGTTTCTTTACTTTCATGTACCCCATGGTTATCCACATTTTTACAAAATGGTCACCCATCTATTTTTTTTATTTTAATTCGATATTCATGTCCTTATGTTGTTATTTTACCTTTTTTGTTTATTGTTTATCCATAATTTCATTCATGGTTTATTCGTGTTGTAGCCCCAGTACTTTTGTTGTACTTTTGTATTATAGTCCTTGATCTTAAGCTTGTTTATTTTATTTTAAATTTTGGTGCCCTAATTGCATGATTTTTCCTTTTATGTTTATTCTTTAGTTTTTCCATAATTACATTCATGGTTTATTCGTGTTGTAGCCCATGTACTGTATTTTTGCATCATAGTCCTTGATCTTAAGCTTGTTTATTTTATTTTAAATTTGGTGCCCTAATTGTATTATTTTTCCTTTTATGTTTATTCTTTAGTTTTCTAGGTTTAAAATGGAAAATGTGTTTTGGTCCCTCTTATTTAGGCATGTTTTTATATTCTGGTCACTTTCATAATTCTTATTTTTTATGCTTAATTTTAACTACTTTTTAATTTAGACACTAATTTAAGATTATTGTTTTTTTGTTTATTTGGCTATTGAATTTTATTTTCGTTGCATGTTAGTCCCTGTTTGCATGTTTTTATCCTTAGTGAATATGATGTTTGACTTTATTTCATATCAATTTAGCCACTAATTTTTTTATTTTGAATTTGAGACTTTAATTATTGTTAATTTACATCTTAATGGGAAATTTGATAATTTGTTTTAATTTCCCATTTTTTATTAATCCTTTAATTTCTTATTTATCCATGTTTGCAATTTTTTCAATTTATGTTTCTTATTTTATTTTAATTTAATCCTAGATTTTTAACTTTGCAGATTGAACTTTTAGATTTAGGTTTCTCTTAATATATTCATTAATTAGAACCTTATACTTCAGGTTTAGCCCTTTATATCAAGATTCTTTTCACTTGAGCCCTTAGACTTTTAATTAGGTGTTCTCTTAACGTAATTGATTAGGTTTTTAATTAGAACCTCTACTTTAGGTTAGATTTCACTCTAGTCTTTTAATTTATGGAGTAATTTGAGTTGGCCCTAGTCTTCATGCTCAAGGGACCATCTCAATTATTCGATCCAATAATTAGTTTAAATTAATTAGGGTTAATATTAGAACCTCCATTTTTTAGGTCTAAACCTTTAGGCTCTCTAAGCTTCATAATTTGACACATAAAGTTCGGGAGAGCCTTAATTAATTACCTAGCATAATTAGGTTGACATAATTGATTATTTGATTGCATTTCTATTTAACAACTAAGGTAATGTTGATTTACCAAGGAATCAATGATATATCTCCCGCAAGTATGCTCAGGGGGTGACTACTAGTGATTCCCGAAGTAGGTCGACATCTTTTTTAATATCGCATCATGATTTCTTAAAATCTTGGCAATGTATGGTTATTGGGCATAATAGTTGATCTCCCACATTCATGCTAGGGGGCGAACACTATTGGCTTTAATAAACAAGCACCCTCTTCAACTTTGCATCCATAAATTAGCTGACCCTTATTCTCATATGTAATGGGGTAAGGGGGAGGTAGGATAATAGGCTGCCCCCAACACCAGGTTAAGAGCAACTTCCGTGAGAGACCTCCGAATTATGAAATGCCCTCCGTGAGACTCGATCCCACGACCTCAAGGTTAAGAACCTTGCGCTCTAAGGGGGAGGTATGAAATCCTCTTCAACTTTGCATCCATAGTAACTTCTAAA
Source organism: Hibiscus syriacus (assembly GCF_006381635.1). Classification (NCBI taxonomy): domain Eukaryota; kingdom Viridiplantae; phylum Streptophyta; class Magnoliopsida; order Malvales; family Malvaceae; genus Hibiscus; species Hibiscus syriacus. The sequence goes on along the minus strand of NW_024063485.1, from coordinate 2,667,288 downwards.
TTAAATAAAACTTCTAACTCAAATTTTCCAAATTTCAAAATAGGGTAATCAAATAGGTACCAATTTATGGGCGTTGTGGGGGTGCTAACCCTTCCCCACGCATAACCGACTCCCGAGCCTGATTTTCTGAATTTTTACAGACCCCAAAACTCAATATTTTGGTAAAATAAAATAATCTATTAAAATCACCCGATTTTTATGGTGTTCCAATCGTATCTTAAAATGATTGGTGGCGACTCCTCATATTTCAAAATCTTTTCAAAGAAAAACCCCTAAATCGTACTGGTTTTTCCCCACCCGGGCGAAAAACGGTTACGACGGTATGGAAAGAAGGCATGGTCGATTTTATTTTTTTCTAATGTTGTATTAAGTTTGATGTCAAAAATTTATTAAATGTATAAATATTTTGAAATTAAAATTTTTGAATTAAATATTTAATTTTATATCCAAATTTTATTTTGTAACTTTATATTTAATAATTTTATTGTATTTCATTAAAAATACATTTTTTGTTGTTGGATAACCACCTAAGAAAAAGATGTTTTTATGGAAAACGTCTTTACTGACTCGAATGCCACCTCGTTAGAACACTTTTTATAAAAAAAATCTTATTACTGGCAGAAATAAATTTCAGATTGAGAATTAATCTTTGATAGTGTTACATTAAAAAAATAATTATTTGACAGGGGTATCTTTTAGTAAAAAAATTCTAATTTTGAGCAAGAATTATAGGATTTAAATTTAGTTTTTTTGTTTTTTGTTTTTTAGACCAATGAAATTGTAACCTTCCACATGAAGGGATAAGACTTTCAAACCCGCGCGCAATTGTACGTTCGATAATAGTAAAAAGAGCGGTGGTTACAAAGGGAGAGCGAGCACCCTTGCACTTAAGCCGAACAAGCACGACCCCTCTCTCCATTCAACAAGATTAGTGCAAAAGGCTGAGGTTTCAAGCTCTAATTCCAGCCCTTGCCATTCCTCTTTCCTCTATCTCATCACTCTCTCTAGCACAAAACCCTTTCCCCTCCCAAAAATTCGAAGCTCTCTTTCCACGTTTTAGCTTTACTCTAATTGAACATTTCTCCAATGACGGGATTTCGGTTTCACCATTTTTGGCTGGGTCGCCTGTACACCAAGGTCAAATTTCTTTTTCACTTTAGTTTCAATGGTTCTCGTAAGCCGTAAACTTGAGCTAAAATTTCGATTTTTGCCAAGTGTTTTTGCTTCAAGAAAGTCAGTACAACTCTTTTCGCTTACATATAAGCTTTTCTTGTAAAATTAAACTTATTTTTATGACTTATGAGTCTTGAAAGCGTGCATGCTTGTGGATTGTGCAAACAGGGTCGTGGCCTGAGAGCTATGAGGGCTAGATTGGAAAGGAAGAGAAAGGGTTAACCGGCGCGTGATGCAGTCACTGATAGCATCACAAGTTGCGGCTGCCGAGATGGAGGAGCAAAACCGGAGGATTAGGGAAGAGTTGGAGCTACGGTTTCTAGCCAATACCCTCGATGATCTGTGGGTTCTTGATTGTCTCTTGGAGGTTGAAAATGACCCTCAGATGAGGAACGCTTTCGAAAGGTTTAATTGTCAGAATCTGGGTAGGAGGAACACCCTGGGTATGAACCGAGCCCGTACGTTTACAGGACGGCGCCGCCGCACCGGACCACCTTGAGTTGTGTAGTACTGGAATTATTCTAGCGGTGGTGATGGAGCAGGAGCTTTGATGGGTTGCTCCGACTGTGTCTCATTTTAGTTGTTTTGAAATCCCTTTATTTTTATGTTTATTTCTGTTCATGTTTTCTTTGTTAAAAATAAATAATTCCATGATCAAGTGAAGCAGAGTATACTTTACTGTAAAATGGGAGCTTTAATGTTTACATAATCATGGGTAGGGATGGCAAACGGGTGGGTCGGGTGCGGATACTCCCTCCCATCCCCATACCCACCTAATATTTTTCAATCCACCACCCGCCCACCACCCATGATGGGTAAAAATTTTCAAATCCACACCCGTCCACGCGGGTACATTCTCAAATCCATCCCCACACCCACTACCCACTGGAGAAGTACCCGGCTAAACCCGCCTGACAACAAACTTAAGTTATACATAAGCAACAAACATAAAACAAACACATCTATTAAGAAACATAATAAAATAAACTAATGATTATCTGAGTTAAGTGTTAATATAGATCTTAAAGTACATAAAACATCATAATAAAAGACATAATTAAAGTCTAGAAACATAAATGACAAACACATAATGTTTTTGTTCTTTGGCACAACATTCTAAAATTTCAAGCAATACTTGTGACATCTGATACTCCAGTATTACAATCATCATTCTCATAAAACACCATAATAAAACACCAGTATTACAAAATACTCGGTTGAAATTTGAATTTGAAAAAGTCAGTTTCAATGGCGTTAAAAATGGAGGTTTGTGAAGCACATGTGAAACACTTAATTCTATTCAGTGGCGTTAAAAATAGAGATTTGAGAAGCAACGATCTGACTCTGTTAGCCAAAAACGTGGGTGCTCAGTCACAAGATATTGATTTGTAGAACATTAAGAAATTAAGCTTAAAACAAACATTAAGATGAATCTAAAAAAAATAAAATCAGTATGAGCAAATAAAAATTAAACTCTTAAAACTAAATGCAGAGGAGCTTAAAACGAAATGACTACGGAAATGACTCTTACAAAAATTAAATTTCAAGTAAAAAGGGAAGAAACATACATGAAAAAGCTGGAGAGTGAAGACAAGAGGTTTGAAAGAAAAAAAATTATGCATAAACTTATCCCTAATACTTGGTTAAATTACAAGTTATATCTTATACAATATTAGGATTTATAAATTAGTCTCTTAAAATTACACCTAAATTCAGAATGGTCCAAAATTTAATGGATATTTAGTTGGGCGGGCGGATGTGGGGAGGGCGGATGCGGGGCGGGTGGATGCGGGGCGGGTAAGGTCTCAAACCCATTACCCGCCCACTACCCGCGATGGGTACCACTTTCTAAATCCACACCCGCCCACTACCCACTAAAATTATACCTATCCCGCCCCAATTAGAGCGGATACGGTGCGGAATCCACGAAATTGTACCTGCTATGAGCAAATAAAAATTAAACTCTTAAAACTAATGCAGAGGAGCTTTTAAACGAAAATACTACGGAAATGACTCTTACAAAATAAATTTCAAGTAAAAGGGAAGAAACATACATGAAAAAGCTGGAGAGTGAAGACAAGAGGTTTGAAAGAAAAAAAATTATGCATAAACTTATCCCTAATACTTGGTTAAATTACAAGTTATATCTTATACAAATTAGGATTTATAAATTAGTCTCTTAAAATTACACCTAAATTCAGAATGGTCCAAAATTTAATGGATATTTAGTTGGGCGGGCGGATGTGGGGAGGGCGGATGCGGGGCGGGTGGATGCGGGGCGGGTAAGGTCTCAAACCCATTACCCGCCCACTACCCGCGATGGGTACCACTTTCTAAATCCACACCCGCCCACTACCCACTAAAATTATACCTATCCCGCCCCAATTAGAGCGGATACGGTGCGGAATCCACGAAATTGTACCTGCTTGCCATCCCTAATCATGGGTTATGGCTAGGTGTTCATATCCGGGCAACCGTACTTTCGGTTATTTGAAATTTTGGGCTCCCGTCTTTTCAGGTATCTGAAATTCTGGATACCCGAAATTTTTTGTACTAAATTTTGGGCCCGTAGTAACCGGATACCCGATTATAAAATTCAAATTATAAACTTAAAAAATAAACTTTGCATGAATTAGTAGACTTCACAACAGACTGAAGAATAAACTTGCAATTTAATTAATTAATTGATTGACAGCACACAAAAAAAAAAAAAACTACTATCAACCATTCACAACATTTACCAAGAACCACAATGCAAAATCATTGATTTCTAGAACTCCAATGCATTAACTTGTTTACTTCTCACAAGTTGTTAATCGGGCCGGGCACCCGACCCGTAAATTCAGGTATTTTCAATATAAATATTCGGTAATTTTAAATTGGATAGTCGGGTCGGATCGGGTATTTTTTAACACTCTAGTTAAGTCTTATTGTATTGGTATTTATTACACAATAATAGATTTTTCTGATAATATTGAGTGTCATATAGCTAATTAATTGCTCTTATAAGTTTAATCATGAACAACCTAACATCTCAAGTGGATTAGGATTAGATTTGATGGCTAAAAAGGATTAAATTAGGAAAGATGTGGATAAGACCGTTAATTTTCTTCAACCCAATCGACCAATCCCAAATCAATTGGCAATTGCTGTCTGACTGTATCTGTATCCCTCCCTCCTTTGACTAAAACCCAGGTTGTATTTGACCAACCAGAAATATTCCTTTCCAATGTTATTTGTCAAAGACATAATTAATACGTTGTTTGGCAATCTTCATTTCTCACATCTATATGAATATGGGAGATAACATAATTCTAATTAATTCAATTTTTTTGGTAATATGGTGTCGATAAACTTGAGTTTAATTTCAAATTAAATATGTTTAGTAAATCATATATATATTGGCCTAAGTATTCCAACATCAACGATGGATCAAATGGATGGATAAAAACAACCGATTCTTTTAAAATTTTTAAATTTTTATATATTTTAATTATATTTTTATTAATAATTAATTTTACCATTTAAAACTTTATAAATTCACTTTTTAATATTAAATTTTGTGTTTGTTTCTATTTATTATCATAGTACTTTATAATCATAATACATCTTTATAAAAACTCAAGAGTTATTTTTTTGCAAAAAAAAAAAAATTAATTGAAAAATTATATAACTACGTAGTTCATATTTTTTGGTGATATATAACTATGTAAAGTAGATAAGCATAGAACGGGCATATAATTGTGATGTTTCTGAAGTGATCCGTCGAGCAATTTAATTGTAGTCATATTAGAAATATGAGAGAGAGAGTTAGTTAGAGAGAGAGTGAGATTTCGAAAGGCAAGTTTTCTGTAGGCAAAGTCAGTGAAGTCCAAGGAGGAGGTCCATGGTCAGCGTTCGTTGATAATCTCAGTAGGAGAGTGCATCGAACTGCATTATGGAAATGTTTTAGTTATCATGGCAAAGTTATTAAGGTGTTCATTCCTTTTATTAATAAGAGACCAAAATATAAAGTGTGTACTTTTGCATTTGTTCATTTTGCAAGTAAGGAGGATCTGCACAATGCAGTGGATAAGATGAACAATGTTATGCTGGATGGGAGAAGAATAACAGTGGTAGTAGAAAAATATGAGAAGGTATCTGGGTCGAGGAGTCGGGTAGGTGTTAGAAGAGAGGGTGTTGATAGTGCTGAAGGAGGAGTGGTGAAGGGAGGAATGCATCCATCTTCAGTGGAAGTGGTGGGGAAGACAGATCTGTTAAAAAGGTTTCTTGATGGAAGGACATATAAAGAGACGCTAGTAGGGGTGAACAAAGATCAAGAGGGTGTTAAACAGAACAATCATAGTAACTTGAAGGAGGTTAGAAAGCCTTTGGAATTTTTTATGACGGTGGAGGAAAGGGTTTGGCTGAAATCTTCCCTGACTGGGATTCACAAGGAACTTTTTAAAGTGGAGTTCGTGCAAAAGGTCATTTGGAATGATGGTTTCAAAGATATGGTGATAAGGTGGGGTTTTGCAAAGAACGCTTGCCTGGTAGTTTTTCCGTCGGAGAAGGAGATGAAAACTGCGCTGGAAGAGAGGTGGGATGCTTTGTCTTTCTGGTTTGAAAGACTGGAACCTGTTTCGGATGATGGGATTATTCCCTTAGCTTATTGTGCGATCTCCATGATAGGAGTGCCTCTAAACTATTGGTCAGTTCCTTTCTTTTCCAGTTTGGCATCCAAATGGGGCAAGCTAGTGAAGATTAAGGAAGAAACTGCTCAAAGAGCGGACTGTAGAGTTGCTCAGATACTGTTTAGGGTCCAAAGTCCATTTGATATTCCAGAACATGTTATTATTAATACGTATGGGAGGAAGTTTTGTACCAAAATAAAGGTTGAATATTCTGAGGATTTTTTCCCTGAATTAACAGACTTGGTGGAGATATTTCTGAAGAAGATCCATGGAAAGATAATTCTTTCGGAGCCAGGAAAATATTCATTCGAGACAGGCAGAACAAGTGGGATTTCAGGATTTGTCAGATTCACAAGAAAGGGTGGAGGCATGGGTACAAGATTCCCCACTACGAAAAAGCTCAGCTTTTGAGGAGCGTTTGAATTTGAATAAAGATTCAAAAAATATGTCTTTTGTTGACTTATGTGAGGGTTTGACAAACTGTAGGAGTTGTCCCCACCCACCGATTGAGCCAGGAATTCAACGAAGGTTAGGTGATTTATAGAGCTTGACAATGTTGACAGGGATAATGGGCTGCAAACATGCCTGCAAACTATGGGGAAGAATGGGCTGAATAAAGAGGGTATTAGAACTAGTATTGTTTCTCATGGTTCAGTATCAAATAATATAGCAGAGAAGTTTCAGCCTGCTGTTCAGTCAGGGACTGTCCTCTCGTTCCAACCCAGAATTTCCAGCAAGAATGTTGCCGTCAGTAAATCGGAAAGAGGATTATGTAATCATGTCTATTCGAGATCAAGAAGGGGGGAGTGAAGAGTTGTGCTAGTACAACTTCAGATCATGTATGTCAAGATGAGATTGAGGGAGAGGTAGAGGCATTAGAGTGTTGGAATGTGAGTAAGTTAATGGGAGTTACATTCAGAGGGGGGGGGAAAGCATTCATGAAAAAGGCAGTTTCCTCAGTAAAGGGGAGAGAGTTGAATGGGGGAAGTTAAGGGGATAAGCCTAATAAGGTTGTTGATTGAGAATGATGATTAATTGGAAGATAATGTCTTAGAATGTTAGGGGTTTGGGTAGGAGTAAAAAGCTAGAGCTGTTAGGAAGTTTATTGATGAGAAGAAACCTTTAATTTTATTTGTACAGTAGTCGAAATTGGAAGTCGTGAGGAATTCTGTCCTGAGGAAAATGGGAGGAAAATTCTTAACAGGTTCGTTAGTTTCTCTAGCTGAAGGTTCTGCTGGAGGAATAATAACATTATGGAATGAGAAAGAGTTTGTAGTGCAGCAAGAATTTACACAACAGAGATTCACGGCAATTATGGGCTCTTTTGAAGGGGATTCAGAGGCTTGCTGTTTTATAAATGTGTATGGTCCAAGTGTGGAGTCAGAAAAGGAGCAATTTTTTAGAGAGCTTTTGGACTTTGTGGAGACTGTGAATGGCCAGGTCTGTTTAGGAGGGGATTTTAATGCAGTTCTAGCACATGAGGAGAAAGTAGGTGGTGCTGTAAATTCGGTTTCATTGGGATTATTCAGAGATTTTGTGTATAAAGAAAATGTGGTTGATTTACCGTTGTCAGGAGGTCGTTATACTTGGTGCAATAACAGGGAAGAACCTACGTATATCAGATTGGATCGTTTTCTGGTTAATCACAGGTTCCTATCAATGTTTCCCAAGATTATTCAAACCTTATAGCCGAGGTCTATTTCGGACCACAATATGATTCTGCTGGAAAATTATGAAATTAACTGGGGTCACAAACCATTTAGGCTGTTTAATTATGTAGTGGAAGAGGCTGGTTTTAGCGAGATGATGGAGGAGGAATTGCAGAATTTTTGAAAACAGGGAAAAAATAATGACATTACTAATCTGTTGATGGGAGTCAAAGGGGCAGTCAAAAGATGGTCTAGTAAAAGTTATCTTCAGTTTCCTGCAAAGATTAACAGCCTTGAGAATGAAATTCAGGAGATGGAATTGGATTTACAAAAAGGTAGTTCTTTGGTTTCTATGAAGGTTTTAGTGGAAGCGAAGAAAGAATTATGGGATTTGTACAAGAAAGAAGAATTGATTTGGTTGCAGAAATCAAGAATGAAGTGGGGTTTGGAAGGAGATAAGAACACAAGATTTTTCCACCAAATTGCAGGAGCGAGAGGAAGGATGAATAGGATCAAGTCTCTAATTGTGAACAATAATGTTATTTCGGATCCTATTTTACTTAAAAAATCAGTGAAGGATTTTTTCCAATGGGTGTTCAACCAAAAAGATACCTTGGTTGTGAAGGAATTGGATTTGGAGTTTTTAAAACTTTCATTAGATCAAAACAGGGCTCTTGAAAATACATTTTCTGAAGAAGAAATTTGGTAAGCAATTGCGCATTTGGACAGCAATAAAGTACCAGGCCCAGATGGTCTGAATTTAGGATTTTTCAAGAAGTTTTGGGGAAATTTGAAAGAAGACTTGGTGCTGTTTTTTAGAGATTTTCATCAAGGGAAGGTATGAGACTCGGAGGTAAACCATTCTTTTATCTCTCTCATTCCAAAGAGGGTGAATCCGGAGGAGCTACAAGATTTTAGGCCAATTAGCCTTGTTGGAGGATTATATAAAATTCTTTCTAAGGTTCTAGCTATAAGGTTAAGCCTTTGTATAAATGAAATTATTAGCCCCTCGCAATTTGCGTTTATACCGGGAAGACAGATTATGGACTGCTCGTTTATTGCAAATGTGGGTATCGATTATTGGAGGAAAAAGGGGTTGAAGGGGGTCGTATTTAAAGTAGATTTTAAAAGAGCTTATGATTATGTGGATTGGGCTATATTGATGAAAATAATGTGCAAAATGGGGTTTAGGGATAAGTGGTCTTCGTGGATTAATCAATGCATTTCAACAGCCATAATTTCATTTCTCGTTAATGGGTCACCGACAGAAAAATTTAAAACAGCAAGAGGTCTCCGACATGGATGTTCATTATCTCCAATGTTGTTTAATTTGGTTGGAGAGTTGCTTCATTTGATGTTGGCTAAAGCAGTGGAGATAGGGCTGTTTTCGGGCTTTGAGTTAGGAAATCAATAGAGGTTGTTTATGCTATCACATTTGCAATTTGCGGATGACCTCATTATCTTTAGCAAGGCTACTGTTCGAGACTTGAAGAATGTCAGAAGGGTGCTGTTAATTTTTGAATTGATGACAAGTTTGCAATTGAATTTATCTAAGAGTAAAATCTTTGGTATTAATGTGGATCTAGATGAGTTAGCAAGTTGGGCAGTGGAAATTGGCTGCACAGTGGGATTTTTTCCAACATAATATTTAGGATTACCCTTGGGATCTAAGAGGAATTCTGCAGTATTGTGGGAACCAATAGTCCAGAGATTTTATTCTAAATTGGCTGGTTGGAAGGCTAATCCTTATCTTTAGCTGGTAGGTCAGTTTTAGTGAAGTCAGTTTTGTGCTCTCTTCCGACTTATTTTCTCTCCCTTTTAGAATTCCAATTGGTGTGGTTAAGAGATTGAATTCCATAATGGCAGCCTTTCTTTGGGGCGGTTCGGCAGATAAGAGGAATATTCATTGGCTGAATTGGAAGTTAGTATGCAAGCCGAAGAGGTTGGGGGGTTTGGGAATTCCGAATTTGGCACTTCTAAATAGAGCTCTTTTGGGTAAATGGGTATGGAAATTTGCATCAGAGAAGAATTCGTGGTGGAAAAAAGTTGTGTGTTGCGTGTATAATTTAGACTTTAATACATGCTTAATTACGAATTCTTTGTCTAATCGGGCATCTTGGATTTGGAAAGGAATAATTAATAATTTCTTTTCTAATGATTATTTCGGGGACTGTATAAGGAAGAATTTGTGTTTGAAGATGGGGTATGGAGAGACAGTGTAATTTTGGCATGATTCTTGGTTGGGTTCGTTCCCTTTAAAAGTTAGGTTCCCAAGGATCTTTGTTCTATCACTGAATAAAGGGGGCAAAGTTGCAGAATTCATGGAAAATTCTTCTTCAGGGTGCTTCTGGGACATTAAATCAAGGAGGAATTTGGTGGACTGGGAGGTTGAATAGTGGATGCAGCTTATGTCCTTGTTGAATTCTACCTCTCTATCATCTTTGCAAGATGACTGTTGGGTCTAGACAGGGAATGGTGAGGGTTGTTTTTCAGCTAAATCTTGTGTGAAGTGCTATTTTGATTGGGCTGGTAATGAGGAAGATGATGGTACTTGGGACAATATTGTATGGACAGGGGTTGCTCCTCCTCGAGTCGAAACTTTTGTTTGGCAGGCTGCTCATCAGAGAGTGGCAGTTAGAGAGGAATTGATAAAGCGAGGAGTTTCAAGGATTGAAGACTCGTTATGTCCTTTGTGTGGTAAGTGTGTGGAGTCGGTTTCTCACCTATTTGTTCATTGTGAGGTTGTCAGAGGCCTGTGGTATAGATTCTTGTCATCTTGGAATGTATCTTTTGTGCCACCTCAGACTTTGTTGGATTTCATAATCGTTTGGAATGATTTAATCCCGAAATCCACCATTTAGAAGTTCATCCCTAGGGCGGTGCTTTGGATGGTTTGGAAATGTAGAAATGATATTATTTTTGGGAAAGGAAAGGTGGATGGCCCGTTGTTGTTCTTCCTTGTTCGTTTTAGAATTGCATCATGGTTTGTCGCGAGATTCAATGATGTGCAAATAAATTTTGATTCTCTAGTGGGTGATATTAAAATAGCTGATTTGGGGGTAAGAATGAAGAAGGATTATATTTCTTCCTCGTGTTGGACTGCTCCTCCCTTAGGTTACGTTAAATTAAATGTTGATGGTGCGATGTCTAAGGAGTGGGATAAAGGAGGCATTGGTGGATTATTAAGGGATGCTCAAGGGTTGCAGCAGGGTTCGTTTTCCGAAAGGATTAGGGGGCTCCTCCTATACTTTCAAAGCTATTAGCTATAAAAATAGGGCTGATATATATTGAGGAGAAATCTTTGGTTTCATTTCCAAGGGTCATATTGGAATCAGATTCCCTTAATGCACTGAAATGGATTAAAAATCTGGGTGTATGTACTATGTTCCAGCCGTTGGTGTGAAGACATTGCTGCATTAGTGGAGTAGAGGGGTAATTGTTAGGCATATTTTGAGAGCTGCTAATTGTGAAGCGGATAAACTAGCTAAAGAAGGAATAGGATGAATATTAGATTATTGGCTAGGTTGCACAATTATTGAGTTGGTTTTATGTTCTGTGTTTGGTTTTTAAGTTTTATGTTGTAACAAAACTTCTTAGGATGAATATGTATTATTCTGGTATTAATGAATTTTTAGGCACTCTTTTCCTCCTTCCTATGCCCTTCATGTTATTGTTGTAACATGGAGGTTAAGAAGGGGGTTTTTAACGAGGCCTATCCAATTTCTATCAAAAAAAAAATTGTGATGTTTCTATTAATCTTGAAGCATTTAATTGGTCCCACAAATGCACAATGGAATCAACAAATAATGGGTTAAAAAAATCAACAAATAATAGCTAAGATCCTGGTCTAATTGACCGATTAACTTTTGTTATAGTCGCCCTCAATATCACTAAGGTGGTGTTTGTTTTTGCAGAGGTAAAATGTTTGTAGTCTGCGGACCACATCTGCAGGCATCTGCAGTAGAAGAGGTGGACCAAAAGTCTGCAGTCTGCAAGAAGAAGATTGTTTGTTTTTTAATGTCTGCAGACTGCTAAAATGAACTGAAATATAAATAAACTGATTTTTTAAACTTAAAAGAGTTTTGCAATACTGAGATTTAAATAATTTTAGTTTTACAATACTGAAATTTAAATAATCCATACAACTACAATAATAAATTATTTAAAATAAATCAATCTATATTTTAAAATAAATCAATTCATACTAATAAATTATTTAAAATAAATCAATCCATACAACTACAATAATAAATCAATCCATATTTTAAAATAAATCAATCCATACAAATAAATAAATTATTTAAAATAAATCAATCCATACAAATAAATTATTTAAAATAAATCAATCCATATTTTAAATCAATCCATACAATACAATAAATCAATCCATATTTTAAAATAAATCATCCATACAAATAATTATTAAAATAAATCAATCCATACTAATAAATTATTTAAAATAAATCAATCCATATTTTAAAATAAATCATACAACTACAATAATAAATCCCATATTTTAAAAAATCAATCCATACAAATAAATTATTTAAAATAAATCAATCCATACTAATAAATTATTTAAAATAAATCAATATTTTAAAAATCAATCCATACTAATAAATTATTTAAAAAATCAATCCATATTTTAAAGTAAATCAATCCATACTAATAAATTATTTAAAATTAATCAATTTATACAACTATAATAATAAATCAATCCATATTTTAAAATAAATCAATTCATACTAATAAATTATTTAAAATAAATCAATCCTATTTTAAAATAAATCACATACTAATAAATTATTTAAAATAAATTTTTTAAAATAAATCAATCCTATTTTATAATAATTTATTTTAAAATAAATTATTTTATAATAAATTATTTTATAATAAATTATTTTAAAATAAATTATTTTATAATAAATTATTTTAAAATAAATTATTTTATAATAAATTATTTTTAAAATAAATTATTTTATAATAAATAACCTTATTAAGTTATTTAAAATTATTTTAATAAATAATTATATTTTATAATTGTTCTTGAAGAGGTTTGAAGACCTTTGAAGACATAAAACCAAGTCTGCACCAAGAAGAGCTCGCGCTGACGTTTGAAGAGCTTATGTCTTCTAAAAATCAAACAGTCTGCGAAGCCTAATGTCTGGGCGTGGTCTGCGCGACGCAGACATAAGTAGTTTGAAGAGCTTGTACAGTAAAAATAAACCCCACCTAAAAGTCGATTGTTGGGGCATTTGAGTCAACAAAAAATTTATTATACTTGCACACAAAAATTTTACGTAGAATATAAGTTAAAATAAATTTTATTAACATAAAAATAAATCATAATTAATGGATAAATCCTTTGGTTCTTATTTTTGTTATAATTCCGATCCAAATATTATTTAGATTTATCATTGAATGAGATGATAAGTTTTTGGTTTAATATAAAAATAATTGTCTAAAGAATGTCTCGAAAAACGTTTTAATGCCTAAACGTATACTTAAAATATTATTTAAAAATATATATTTTTTTTTAAATTTAGACGTCATATTTGTCACCTAATGGATTTTTTTAATGGTATTCACCTAAAAGCGTAATAGAGAAAACTTGATGCACCTATTTTTAGTGAAAAATTCTTTACAACAACAACAAAACCCTATTCTCATATGCAATGGGGTAAGGGGGAGGTAGAGTAGTAGGCTACCCCCAACGCCAGGTTGAGAGCAGCTTTCGTGGAAGACCTCCGGCAGTCAGAAAATTAAAAATAAAGATAAAATGCAATGCATGCATAAATAAATAAATAAATAAATAAATACATAGTTGAACAGTTTTCATATGCAGTCTTCATATGTGCATCTGTAATGGGAAGTAATCCCTGCAAATAAATCTCTAAGTAAAAATCTCTGCATATAGACAGAAACATAAGACCCAACTAAATTTAAAAAGAGGAAACATGAAGAGCAGTATACGCAGAAGTCAACGATAGCAAGCTACGAGAAAGAATAAAGTCAAATGGGTTAAAACCTAACCTAAGGCAACACTACTCTGCTACCCTAGTTATAAGCCTTCATAAATTCCAATGACATAAACATATAAAAAGTAGAAGTCATGGAAATTTCTATAAAGGCATTAAAATAAGATAGAGATGATACACCCTATGAATGTGACCCGCACTACTCGGCTACCATGGTCTTAAGACTCCATACTTTCCTATCAGAGGTCATGTCCTCGGTAAGGGCTAAATCCTTCAAATCAGATCTCAAGCAGTCTTCTCACTTCTGCCTTGGTCGTCATCTCCTTCTGGCACCGTCGACTGTAATCGACTTTACCCTCCTGACCGCATCCGACGGTTTTCGCCTAAGGACATGTCCAAACCACCGTAGTCTTCCCTCCCTTAATTTTTCAGATATAGACACCACCCCCAAGGACATCCTAATAGCAGTGTTTGGTGTCATGTCCCACAGAGTCCTACCACATGCCTATCGAATCATTCTCATTTCTACGGCCTCCATCCTCCTTACGTGATCCTTCTTGATTACCCAACATTCTGATCCATACAACAGCGCTAGTCTTATTGCCATTCTATAAAATTTTCCCTTAAGTTTTAGAGGCACCTTCTTATCACACAAAACTCCAGTAGCAACCCTCCACTTTGAGGGGAGAACGTGTCCTTCTATGCATACTTCTACATCTACATCATTTTGGTTCCCACTAAAGTTTGAACATAAATACTCTGTCTTTTCAATATTGATCCTTATACCTTTTTCTTCCAAAGCAGTCTTCCAGTTAGCAGTCTACTATTCAGCTCAGTTTTTGTTTTAGCAACTAGGACAATGTCATCAGTGAAAAGCATACACCATGGAACACCGTCTGGTGTCGCACAATAGATGTCGTCCATAAATAAGGCGTAGATGTAAGGGCTAAGAGCCGACCCCTGGTGGAGTCCGATTTCCACCGAGAATGCCTTGGTGTCACCAACTGTAGTCCTGACGTATGTAGTAGATCTACAGTACATATCACGAATCACCCGGATATAAGCAACTGGGATCCATCTCGTTTCCAAGGTCTTCCAGATCGTATCGCGGGGAACGTTATCATACGTCTTCTTAAGGTCAATGAACGCCATGTGAAGATCTCTATTTTTTCCCTATTTTTCTCTATAAGCTGTCGAAGTAGATGGATCGCCTCCGTAGTAGACCTGCCTGACATAAAGCCAAATTGGTTTTCCAAAACCCTAGTAACCTGTCTCAACCTAGCCTCTATCATCATTTCCCATAGCTTCATGGTATGGCTGAGTAGTTTAATACCTCTGTAGTTGCCACAATGTTGGGGATATCCTTTATTCTTATAGATTGGTATCACCGTAGACTCTCTTCACTCCTCTGGCATCTTGGAAGTCTCAAAAGTAATATTAAAGATGTTGGTCAACCACTTAACTCCCTCTTCTCCTAGGGCCAACCACACAGTGGTAGAAATTTGATCTGGACCGACTGCTTTGTCCATCCCCATCTTTTTAAGAGCCATTTTGACTTCCTCAAACCCAATCATACTTGTAGGGCAATCATTGGCCGTAGTATGATGGTTGGTTGTCCCATCAACGGTACTATCTCTACAGCGAGAGGCACCATCATTAAATAAGCCAAAAAAGTAACTACCCCAAACCCTCTTAATCTCATAATCTTTCACTAAAAGAACACCATTGTTGTCCTTAATAAACCTAAAGCTACCTAGATCCTTTTTCCTATTCTCCCTGGATTTTGCTAGCCTGAAGATGTCGTTTTGTCCTTCCTTGGTGTCTAATCTCTTGTACATTTCCTCGTATGCCTTATCATTTGCTTTAGCCACCGTTTTCTTGGCTTTCCGCTTTGCCTCCTTGTATCTTTGTTTAGCTCTCGATCTTTCTTCGTCGTCATTGCATTGTAGAAACTCCTTGAAGCAAGTTTGCTTTTTCTTCACCTTAGTTTGGACTTCGTCGTTCCACTACCACGATTCTTTATGTTCCTTGACCTTCCCTGTCTACGATCCAAGGGTGCTTTTTCCCACATCTCTGATGAAATTTGCCATATTTTTTCATAACATATCTGCATTATTTGAGTTTGTAGTTCCAAAACCTTAGACAAAACCTTACTCCTAAAGTCATCAGCTGTCGCTCCATGTAAGTTCTTCTAAAGGATCCTAGGTTTACCAAGTTTAGCCCTCCTATAAGTGCTCCGCCCGTGGCGTACGCGGAACACCAAAACCAACAATCTGTGTTGTGATGCACATGCCTCTTCAGGGAACACCTTACAGTCAATGCAAGCCCATCGATCCCGATTTTGAACCAGGATGTAGTCGATTTGGGTACAATGTCCCCCGCTATGGAACCCAATCAAGTTCACATCTCTCTTGTTAAAGAAGGAGTTTATGACCACCATATCGTGTACAGTAACAAATTCAAGCAACGTACGCCCCTCCTCGTTCCTACTACCAAAACTGAAACCCCCATGAACACCATCATACCCATCGGTTGTACTACCTATATGACCATTGAAGTCTCCCCCTATGAAAACTCTTTGGTCCTCCAGAATGCTCCTAAGTACATCATCTAACTGATCCCAGAAGCAACGTTTCTCCCCCTCCCCTAGGCCAACGAGTGGGCATACACTGAAAGGACATTGACCACTTCTGCTTCTATAATAACCTTAAACATCATGATCCTATCCCGGTATCTACAAACTTCAACTACATTTTCCTTGATCCTAGATGATACCAAGATACCCACCATATTTCTAGCGTTATCTACGCCTGAATACCACAACTTGTACCCATTACACTCTCTGGCGCGAGCTCCTTTCCACGTAGTCTCCTGAATACATGCAAAATCTATTTTCCTATTACTAAGTACATCGGTCAGCTCCAACAGCCTAGCATTTAATGTGCCTACATTCAACGAACAAACTCTAAGTCTAATCTCCTTGTCACCACTCTGTCGAGCCCTCCCCTTATACGCCCTATGGGATCTAAAAGAAGGACATGACCTCAAGTAATCATATATAGCCGAAGCTATGAGGAACTATGAAAAAGGAATCCAAAGAAGACAGAAGATGCACCAATAAAACGCTAGAGAATTGAGGGGTACTAAGAAGCCTAGTTGGTTACTTAATAGGATTTTAAGACAAATTAACATTATCTTACTTAACTTAAGGCCAACAGCTAGAAACCAATGATTGGATTTATAACTTACTTAAATAATCCAGAAATCATGAAAATCGGGTTACTCAATGCTCCATAGTGAAACGGGTGTCAGGTTTTGGACAACTTCAAAGGTTATAAACAAGTGAGAGAGATAGAGGAGGGTTTAGATTTGCTTTACTGCCAATGTCTGTTTCTAATAGATTAAACAACAAGTAGCCCTAAATCCAATTAGCACTAAGGGAATTAGGTCAGCAAAAAAATATCTTCAAAATTTTCAATTAGCTACAAATCTGGATCTCAAAACTGCTGTAAAGAGGGGAAAACAAGTAACCAGAATTTCAAATGATACGTAACATCCAAATTAACCAAGAAAATTCTAATAAAAATGGTAAATTTGGTTTAAAATTTGAATCCCAAACACACAAAGTAAAATTTGAATCTCAAAAGCAAATCGAGGACCAATAGGAAAATAGAGAGGAAGGAGATAAACCACCTGATTTTTCTTCAAAGCCTCCTTGATCCTCTGGCAATCGAAGGTAAGCACTGGAACCCTTTAGATCTAGGGAGGATGGTTGCCTTTTTAAGGAGATTTTGGGTTTACCTTTTTCTGTCTTGTAAGCAGAAGAAACAGATGATACAAATAACATAAAATCTGCATATAAGATTTTAGTGAAAAATTCTTTAGATACCAAAAATTAAATTTGAGTATAGTTTAAGCATTTATTTTTATATTAAGTCTAATTTTAAGGTATGTGTTGGGATTTACGAAGCTCAAAGATTAACCGAAAATTATGCCAAGAGGGGTGAATTGGCAAATTGTGTTTAGGGAGTAAGGAAAAAAGAAAATATAGACAATTTTGCACAAAGATTTTTAATGGTTTGACTTCTCAACTAAGTCTACATCCACTACCTTAGCTCCTCACTAAGGATTTTCCAACAAATCCACTAATTTGTTCTTTCTTTTTCAACGATCAAGAGTAACCTTTACAATTCCCTATCTTTCCAATTGGCTAAGATAGAACCAAAAGTCCTTTTACAAAAAGGAAAAATGTGTAAACAAGAAAACCCTTACAAGGTAGTTGTTTACAATTTTAAGCTCACAAAAACACAACTATTTACAAGAGAAAAGAAATAAAGAGTGAAAAGCTCTTCTCTTGTGTTTGATTGCTTGGATAGGTGTTTTAACCCTTCTTCAAGTGTCCTGAACTTGTATTTATATGTTGGAATGTGTTTGTGGTCGTTTCTAACCGTTGGGATGATTTGGAGCCGTTAGGGATGTTTTCTATGCAAAATAAAAATGTCCAGTACAGGGACTATCGGTACTCCTTTAATGAGTATTGGTACTTCCTTTACTATTTTTAATTAAAATTAGTTGTTACTAGCCGTTGGGCATGACAGTATCGATATTATGCTTATTGGTGTCGATACTACTATGTAAAAGAGTATTGGTACCCTCATTGGTATCAGTGCCTATTTTGCATTCTGGAATTTGAGCAACACTGGTAGTATCGATACTACCTAGAGAATATCGATACTTCTCTTACCTCTGGTATCGGTACCACAGGAACAATATCAGTAATTTCATGCAGTATCGATACTGAAAGAACAGTATCGGTACTTCGTACACAAAAAAACATTTTGTGCTCAAATTCTAGTTTTATGGACTTTGAATTATTTTTGAAAAACTTTGAACAAATTCAATTCAAGTCCAAAAACATTTTGCATTAATTTGTTATATCAAAATATTATAAAAAGTGGTTTAACAATCTCCCTCTTTTTGATATAACAAAACATTTGAAAATTGTTTTCGAAAAACTCCCCCTTAATAAAATATTTAATGAAAAAGTGACATATTTTGGAAAATGTTAAAGCTCCCCCTTTTACATTCTTGAAATTGAATTTTTCAAACCCATACTTCTCCCCCTTTCTGTTATATAAAAAATAATTCATCTTTAAAATTCAAAACAACAATGGAGAGTAAGTGGTAAATTTAAAAAAATCATTTAAAAAATCAAAAAGCTCCCCCTCGATAAATGCATTAAAAATTACTTTAAAAGCTTGACACTTAAACAAAATTGAATTTCAACAAAGATGAACAAACAAGTTAGTAATACATGAAATTCAATATATCCAAGTCTGAGATACTTTATGCAATATTAATTGTTGTATTAAGTGCTTGTGCATAAAGCTATATAAAAATGTTATGCATTTGAAAATTTTCATATTAATTGTTAGAGAGATATCATTTGTAATAAATTATATGCATAAACATTTCAATTAAGGTCAAAAAATTAAAATTTGTAAAAACAAAGCATTTAAAACCAATTTTGACCAAAATTCATTATGATGAACAAACATTTATGAAAAATCATTAAAACTTTAGAAAATGTTCATCATTACATATTTTCAACATACATGACATGAAAAACAAAACATAATCATTTAAGATCAAAACTCATGCATGCTTAAAACTAAATGAGCAACAAATTATACAAAATTAAAAAACTTTAAGCTTAGAGGTTACACATTCCTTTTCAAGTGTGGCTAGAGCATTTGAATATCTTCACTTTCATCACCATTACTCCCACACACCTACAAGAGACATTTAAGTAGATTTTGGTATCCAAATCGCTTTGGATCCTTGGACGTTAGTTTCAATGCCCCTTGTTCCCTTTGGAACCCATACTTGTTTAATTTAAAAACGTTTTCCTTTTTTTAAAGGACAAGTATGTTCCAAATGACCATGAAAATTGCAATGTGAGCATTTTGCCATTTTTAAACATAATGAGTAGTTTTTAGAAATTAATTATTTTTCTTTTGTTAAGCTTTCAAGCTTAAATTTCAAATCAAAATTTTCTTTTTCTAAATCATTTTTCAAAGTTTCATTTTGTTTTTCAAAATCAACTTTTTCTTTCAAAACCAAATCATTTTCAACTTTAAGTTTTGAAATTAATTTCTTATATTTGGAATTCATGGTCTCAAATTCCAAATACAACTCATTATAAGCATATTGTAACTCATCAAAAGAATATGAATTTAATTCATTTGAGTTATATGATACCTTTGAATATTCTTGGATTGATATGAGATATAGGTTGACTACTTCATCTTCATCATTTGAGTCATCTTCATCACTCCAAGCTGCCACAAATGCCTTTTTTTTACTTAATCCCTTATTCTTTAAGAGGGGACAATCGTACTTGACATGCTCCATTCTTTGACAATTGAAGTACATCGGGGGACTCTTCTTTTTGCTTGATTCATGCTTTACTTCCTTAGAAGTCATGAATCTCTTGAATATTTTGAAGAGTTTGACCATCTCTTCTTCTTCTTCTTCTTCTTCTTCTTCTTCTTCATCTTCTTCTTCATCTTCTTCTTTATCTTCTTCATCCATCTCTTCACTTGAGTCTTGATTGCTCTCATTGGTGGATTTGAAGGCAATGTCTACCTCCTTCTTCTTTTTGTTTTTCTTTTCTTCATCATCTTCTTCTTCCTTCACCATCAACTCATGAGTGAGAAGAGAACTAATAAGCTCATAAAGAGTGAGAGTCTTTAGGTTCTTAGCTTCGATGATCACCGTTTTTTTTATTGCCAAGACTTTAGAAGAGAGTAGATCATCTTCCTCACAAGCTTCTCATTATGGATTACTTCTCTAAATCCCTTGAGACTGTTGACAAACACGAAAAATCTTTTCGTCATACCTTTGATATCTTCATCCAGATTCATCTTGAAATTCTCATAGTTATGGTTGAGAAAACTAATTTTGGTTTCCCTCACTTTATTGGTTCCTTCATGAGTGACTTGGAGTTTGTCCCAAATCTCATTGGCATTAGAACAAAATGAGAATCTTCTATATTCATCCAACCCTAATGCACAAAATAGAATGTGCATAGCCTTTGCATTGAGTTTGAACTTCTTCTTCTCTCCATCACTACAATCATCCATCTCATCGGTTGTAATAGAGTATCCTCTAATGATTGAGTTTCGAGCTCCTAAATCGTTGGCTTGAATGAAGAGCATCATCAAGTTCTTTCAATAGGCATAATTTGCTCCATTGAAATAAGGTGGCTTGTTGACCGGTTGAGAGTCTTCAATGTAGTAAGAGCCGCAGGTCGAAGCCATCTTCTTGTCGGTTGCATCGGAAATTGATAAAGCTTCTTCTAGGAACCTCTCAAGGTTAACCTTCTAATAAGTCAAGCTTTGATACCAATTGTTGGGATTTATGAAGCTTAAAGATCAACCGAAAATTATGCCAAGAGGGGTGAATTGGAAAATATTGTTTAGGGAGTAAGGAGAAAGAAAATATAGACAATTTTGCACAAAGATTTATAGTGGTTCGACTTATCAACTAAGTCTACATCCACTACCTTAGCTCCTCACTAAGGATTTTTCAACAAATCCACTAATTTGTTATTTCTTTTTCAAGGATCAAGAGTAACCTTTACAACTCCCTATTTTTTCAATTGGATAAGATAGAACCAAAACCCCTTTTACAAAAAGGAAAAATGTGTAAATAAGAAAACCCTTACATGGTAGATGTTTACAATTTTAAGCTCACAAAAACAGAACTATTTACAAGAGAAAGGAAATAAAGAGTGAAAAGCTATTCTCTTGTGTTTGATTGCTTGGATAGGTGTTCTAACCCTTCTTCAAATGTCTTGAACTTGTATTTATATGTTGGAATGTGTTTGCGGCCATTTATAGCCGTTGGTGATGTTTTCTCTACAAAATAAAACTAGTCGTTGGGCCTAATGGTATTGATACTATGCTTATGGTATCGATACTACTATATAAAGTAGTATCGGTACCCCCATGGGTATCAGTACTTATTTTGCATTATGGAATTTGAGAAATATTGGTAGTATCGATGCTACCTAGAGAATATCGATACTTCTCTTACCTTTGATATCAGTACCACAGGAACAATATCGGTATTGTTCATGCAGTATCGATACTGTAAGAACAGTATCGGTACTTCGTACCTAGAAAAGCATTTTGTGCTCAAATTCTAGTTTTATGGACTTTGAATTATTTTTGAAAACTTTTAAAAAACTTTGAATAAATTCAATTCAAGTCCAAAAATATTTTTGCCTTAATTTGTTATATCAAAATATTATAAAATGTGGTTCAATAGTATGAAAAGTTAATATTGATAAATGATATTCAGAGAATTGTTTATGTGCATGCAATCAAATCGAAGAGTAATTGATCAAAAGGTCACGAGACTTAGGTGGTGTTTGTTTTCACTGTTTAAGGTCTTCAAAGCTCTTATGTCTGCGCCGCGCAGACATTGGGCTTGGCAGACCGTTTGTTTTTTAGAAGACAGAAGCTCTTCTATCGTCTGCGCTCTTCTAACGTCTATGCGTGGTCTGTGCGGCGCAGATGTGGCCTTATGTCTGCAGATGTCTTCTAACCTCTTCAAATAACCATTTTTGCTATTAATTTTATAAAAAAATTATAAAATGTCATTAAATTTAATAAATTATTACAAAATAGTCACTATAATGTTGTAATAAATTATAAAAGTTCGATAATATAATAATTATTTTATAGTATTTAGATAAATTTATTAATAATTTTATAATATTTTAATAAATTTAATAAGTATTTTATAATTTTTTAAACTTTATTGACGAAAATGATCATTTGTATATAACTCAACGATATCGAATATACTTTATTTGAAAAAATATATTAAACTTAGTAAAAAATATTATACATTAAACTTAGTAAACTTTTTTTTATATAAAAACTTAGAAAATCACGGGGACATACAATTATTAGCATTAAAAGACAAAATAAATGTTTTAATAAAAATTATTCACACTATTGAAAAATTTGATTCTTATCATTTAATTCTAGTAAAGTACGAAAGTCCTTTTATACATAATAAATAAATAAATAACAAATAATATATTTTTTCTAAATAGAAAAATACTAATTGATGTATATTATATGGAGTATATATTATATATATTTTTTATGTTACTAGAATCGGATTGTACCACTCGAATAAATTAAGATGATTTAAATGATATTATAAAATTGAGTATTGATATATTGTGAATCGATAATAATTGAGAATTAAAATATAATTCTTTTAAAAATTACTTAAACCAAAACAAACAGATTGAATTAAAATCAAATTGATTTCATTATCGATTGATTTAATAATAATTTTTAAAATGATATATAACATTAAAACCAAAATCTAATAGTCCGTAGATGTAATAATTTATAATAATAAAATTCGTATAATATTTATTTAATATATATTTTTTCAAATAAAGTATATTAGATATCGTTGAGTTATATAGATCATTTTCACCAATAAAGTTTAAAAAATTATAAAATACTTATTAAATTTATTAAAAGATCAGTTTATTTATATTTCAGTTTATTTTAGCAGTCTGCAGATGTTAAAAAACAAACAATCTTCTTCTTGCAGACTGCAGACTTTTGGTCCACATCTTCTGCTGCAGATGTCTGCAGATGTGGTCCACAGACTGCATACCTTTTACCTCTACAAAAACAAACACCACCTTAATTTTGGATAAATGAATCTGTTTAAAGTAAAACTGTATTTTCCCTTTTCAAATAGTTAAATAAGATCATAAATCAATTTGTAGTTTTTTTAATTTAATATTCATTCTTCATATATAATTATACATTTAATTAATTATTAATTATATATTTTATTAATTTAATTTTTAATTATAATTAAAAATAATTTAATATTCATCCAATAAAATATTAACACATGTAATTATCATATAATTTTAACTAAATATAACTCAATAATCCTCCAATAACATGATGACATAAATTATCATCAAAAACTAAAAAAAAATAGAGAAAGGGTAATGGCTTGGGAATAAATGAGCCTTATCCACTTAACCAAGTTTAATACTTGTCACTTTGGTAATAAATAACTATATTATGATATGTATCAATATCTTATTGTATACTATTAAATTAATTAAAATTAAGATTAAATTGATAATATGTATAAATAGTAAGGATTAAATATATAATCATATAAATTTAGTTAATTGCCACATCAATATCCTCATAGAAAGATGACAATAAGATGTCGTTTGGTTCGCTGGAATGTTTATGAGGGAATTGAAATCTGTGAAGGAATTGGAATCTGTGAAGGAATTGGAATCTGTAGGAATTGGAATCCAATTCCATATTCTGTTTGGTTCGCAGACATATCAGATGAATTTGATTTCAGTAATGTAAAATGACAGAATTACCCTTCTTGTTTTTTTGCTTTATTTTAGTTTATTTTACAACTTACATGTAGTAATATATTATAAAAAAAATTAAAAAATATTAAAATTTCATTTTATTTATTGATTATTCATTTCAATAAATTATAAAAATCATGCTAATAAACATTATAAGTTAAAATCATCGCAATCAAAATATGTTAATAAGTTACCAAAAGATAGAGCAATATTTCGATACATTCCAATCGGAGTATGTTAATTAGTTACCAAAAATTATTTTTATTCAATATATGAATTAGAAACTCGACCCAACACGACTCAAAATAATAAAAAATTATTTTTATTCAATAAAAACATTAACTTAATTGAAAAAAAAAATTATATATAGAGGGGTATTATTGTAAGTATTCCTAAATATATAACGTAAAATTATATATTTTTTCGGGTCGGCCCGATTTTTTTCACCCTAAACCCGAACCCGACCCGAATATCACACTTAAAAAAACCCGACCCGACTTGACCCGAATATCACACTTAAAAAACTCGACCCGAACCGAACAAAATAAAGTTTCATCCGACCCGACCCGACCCGAATATATGAATTAGAAATCCGACCCGACCCGAAATAATAAAAAATTATTTTTATTTAATAAAAACAGTGACTTAATCCGACCCGACCCGAATTATATATATTTTCTGGTCGGTCCGGGTTTTTTTCACCCTAAACCCCGATCTGACCCGAATATCACACTTAAAAAACCCGACCCGAACAAAATAAAGTTTCATCCGACCCGACCCGAATATATGAATTAGAAATCTGACCCGACCCGAAATAATAAAAAATATTTTTATTTAATAAAAACAGTGACTTAATCCGACCCGACCTGAATTATATATATTTTCGGGTCGGTCCGGTTTTTTTCACCCTAAACTCGAACCCGACCCGACCCGACCCGAATATCACACTTAAAAAAACCCGATCCGACCCGACTGAAATAAAGTTTCACCCGACCCGACCTGACCCAAATATATGAATTAGAAACCCAACCTGACCAGAAATAATAAAAAAATATTTTTATTCAATATATGAATAAGTTACCAAAGGATTGATGAGGGTAGTATGGTCAAATTTCAATTCCCTCCAACAAGGGAATTGAATTCCATCAATTTTTGGATGGAATTCACTTTCCCTCATTTGATGGAATTGAATTCCACCAGGGATTCTAATTCCCTTGAAAAACTTGAACCAAACATGGGAAAATGGTGGAATTGGATTCCAATTCCCACCAATTCCAATGGATTCCATCCAACCAAAAGCCACCTAAGTGATTTAATTGATATCATTTAAATAGCTAAGTGATATCTTTTAAGTTCAAATTAATCTTTAACCTATTCTTCTCTTAGGCTTTTCAGCCCTAATTTTTTTTTATTGTGTCGTTGTTATTTTTTTTTCTTTCATTTGTTTAACCGATGACGATATCAACTTTAGTGTTGGTCGATGACTGTCGGTATTCATTCTTTTGTTATTCTTTTATTGTATCATATCTTTACTTTTTTTTTTCTTGTTTTTTAGTTTTTAATAACTTTGTCTGTATGACATATTTGCTTTTGTCTTTATCACACGTTTTCAGTCATTTTATCGTTACTTTTGTTTATCATTTTCTTAGGGTTGAATTTGAAATCATCATGAGAGATCAAGATGGCGTTTGTTATCACGCTAATCTTCCATGTTTTGGACCATTAGATTGAATTTAGATACGCAATTTGTGTTCGTAAATAGTTTTTCTTATGTCGCTCGATTCTAATTTGTGGTTTGTTAGTGATATTTCAATTGCTTGATATTCTTTTCTGTTTCGTTTGTCAACGCAGTTAGATCTATTTGTATATATTATTCGAGTTTATTTGATTAAATTTTTTTTATCATTTTTCTTATATGGTCATTGTGTGATCTTAAGTGACTAATTTCTTACGTTAATGATTATAAAAAAATCCTTATTATGTGTTTAGTTTACGAATTTGGTTATAAACTTTCATTACATTTTAAATATTTTTGTAATTTTAATAAAACTAGCAATTCCTATATATCGTGAAAAAATAGTTAAGTGATCGCATTGAAAATGTTTTTAGTTCAGTGCTTAAACTGGAACCTACTTTATAGTATAGTGACTAGACATGTAGTTTACTCATTTAAAACCTTTTTCCCCAAAGCCTTCAGCATGCTTGTCCCCTCTACACCCTACTTCAGCCGCTCCCTTCCTTTCTCCAAATCTAAGCACCTTGAGCCGCCACAAATCAGCCCTGGGTGGCGTCGATCCCTCTCCTGCAGCTTCCGGCCACTGTGAGTTCATGGCCCATCCTTCTGCTTCTGTATCATTTTGTTTATTAAGCCGTTGTGGTCTTATTTTTCCTTGGTTTTCTATTTTTGTATACTTGTATTGGTTGAGACTTTCCATGCTTACAGACATTGTATTGGGTTTTAGAACTATTATGTTTTGCTAGTTTAGTCATTCTTCTAATCCGTGAACTTGAGTATTTTATTGTTCAATTGAATTGTTGGCAAGAGTAATTGAATCTGGTAAGTCAAGAAATTATGTATTTATTTCTGTTTTAGTTTTCTAGATTTTTTACCATAGAAAATCAAATTGAAGCGTAGCGGGGATGGATGTATCCAACATCCATAGTGGACTGGTGGTAGTGGTGGTAGTCAAGGATTTAAATTGTGGTTGTTGTAGTGTTTTCGGTTGCATATGGATATGTTGTCATTGTAGGTATCGCGGTCGTAATTTTGTTTTTTAAAATTCACGCAACTTATTGTAAAACATAATAATTCTAATTGCCACAATGGATTGTTAGATTTTTTTTTTAATTTTACGGTACAGAACAATAATTGGAATAATGGCCTGCTATTGCTGCAATTGGTTATTACCTGTTAAATTGTGGCCGCGATCTATCGCAATTGGTGTGATTCCACTTCACACTGTTATTTTCGGCAATGGCAGTTTCGGACGGTGCTACTACCGCAATATAGTGGCCGCTATTGCACTGTCCGAACATTATTTAAATTCCTGGTGGCAGTGGTTTTCAATATTAGACATCCATGGTGGAGCGGGACGGGTGATGGAGCTGGGTGTGTTACCTGTGGAGTGGTAGTGGATTTATCAACATCCACCCCTGCCCCGCTCTGTCTAGCCATCCCTAACAAACAATATGAAAAAATGGCAAAATAACAAACAACACACACACACACACACACACATATATATATATATAGTCTCTTTAGTTCTTTGTCTGAAATTGGAGTTGGATTTTAAGTGTAATTGGACAAGAAAGAGTAATTGGTGTTGGACTTGTTTTTCTAGGTTAAAAGCTAAACCCTAAAAGAAAGGGCACTATGTTCGTATACAAGGCACAAAGAGAACATCAACACTAAACCTTGTGTAAACATGCCAACAGAAAAAGGCACCAGTTGAAATCCCAGCTTCTCCTCTCGCCTCTCTGTAGCTGCTGCTCCTCTACTCTCATCCTCCGTGGCTGTGAGTTTATTTTTTTTCAGTTTTATTATTATAGTTTTGTGTTCGTTAGAATTTTATATTTATGCTCTAGATGCTGGAAATTTATAGATGTTTCACTTGTTTTCTAACTTCACAATTTTTTATCTATGATGAAAACCACTGGAGATTTCTAGTTTTATTTTTTCTATACTTTGTGGTCAAGTAAACAAGATGGTTAATTTATTTAATCTGTCATTTTTTTCTTTGTGAACTTTGATTATTGTAACTTGGCATCTAAGTTTTAAAATCTGTTTAAACATTGTAGACAATACCAGTTAACTCGAAACCGTTCTTGAACAATTTGACTTGAAAGACTGTTATAGTGAAGCTCAAGTGGGGGATGGAATACAAAGGTAATTCGATGGTTTTCTTTTCTTTTTATGTCTTTTTTTCTTTTGTTTGTAGTTGGTATTCTAAGCGGTGCTTGATTGTGTGTTTTTTGCAGGGTTTCTTGCCTCTGTTGATTCATACATGAACTTGCAGGTGTGACATTAATTTCTTTAAATTGAATAATATACATTTTTTCTTAACCACATTGTAATTATCATATAACAAGGTCACTTGTTTAATTACATTAACCTTTTTTAAAGTTTTCTTCTCTGTGTTGAATGGGCACTGTTGCTAAGAATTTTGAATGAAATGATTTTCTTTCTTCTTTTTGGCAGCTTGGCAATGCTGAAGAGTATGTTGATGGACAGTTCACCGGGAATTTAGGGGAAATATTGATCAGGTTATTTATTCGAAATGCTTGATTTTTCTTCCTGGAATTTATGTTATGGAAGCATATTGTTGGTGCTGTTATGTTAATCTTTAGATATGAGAAAATATCTGGACTATTTTATGTCAGGAGTCATCTTTTTCTGTACCATGAGCTTTTCCTGCAATAGTAATTAGAGAGTGCATATGGGGTTGCATGTATGATTTGATTGAGTACTAAAGACTATAAGGTTGAGACATCAGTTGCTGATTTGCTATCCCCTTTGAGGGTTTGGTAAAAGCATCTACTTCGTAATATGTCCGATTTCATGCGACAAAGAAGTTATTAAGTTGTTCCCATAGATTATCTTGCTGATGCATCTGAAAATTGCATGTGGCAGCATGCTCCTTTCAAGTTCTAAAACATTGATGAGGAAAATTAGATTATATGTTTTGCATTTTAGAAAAAGGATTCGTTTGACCATCTTTATTGAAATAATAACATGGTACCACCTTTGTTTTACAGATGCAATAATGTTCTGTATCTTCCTGGGGTACCTGAAGATGAAGATATAGAAGATGCTGATAAGGATTAGCCTAAAACTGCTGGTTCACATATGGTTCAAATATAATCTTCTATTTGGCTATTAGACTAAAACTGCTGCAACTTTTGTTTTTATCGTGGTTGAAGGTTAGTGTGTCATTCGACTGACCGACCGAACTGCTGTGTAGTTAACTGTGCTTTGTTTGACTCGTCTCTCCAACATTAGTAGGAAGTATTGCAGCTTTAAGATTCAAGCTATATGAACTGTGTAGAGCAGAAATGGTTCTTAGGTTGTTTGCTGTTGTGTTTAGAACCATTTATTCCGGAAAGAAATTGCATTTGATGGCCAACTTAATCGAGATTTATGGTATAGAATTAGAATTATCATGTTGGATATGTACCCAATAAACAGCTCTTCCATGGTGGTTTTTTTTTTTTTTTGCTCCGAATGGTGGCATAAAGATTTTCTAACCCTTGATTTTAGTACAATCTACCGAAGCACGAGAATATATGTTGTATCCGATTTTGAGTAAACATGAAAATACATGTTAATTTCGAGCTTCGTAAAAATCTTGAATGCATGATTTTAATTTGTCTTTGAAAGGTTTGATTTCGAAGCATGATTGTCCATAACGAATCATTAATTTGGAATAAATACAAGATATTATCTATTCAAAGATAACTAGACATTAATACATGTTAATACTTGATTTATACTGATTTTGGTGATGAGCATGCTGTTGAGAAGGATCAGAAATAATTAGGTGCTCGTTAGCACGCGTTTGTAAAACAATACATCAAATGTGATTTGAAAGATAATCATGAATTAAACATGGATCAAACAATAAATCTATATTATTGTAATCATATATATTGGTTTAATATTACATTGAAATCGTTAGATATAATTGGCATGCCATAAAATTTGGTATACATACTCGAAATAAGGACTCATTAGAAAATAAAGGTATATTGAAAGTTTGAAAGAAAGATATAGAAGAAATGTGAACAAAGATATAATGGGTAAAGTTGGGTAATCAGCAAAGCAATTAATGTAGAATGGTGATTATCTTTTTGAATTTGTTCATTACTTTCTGTCTTGATATACCAATCAAATGTTAGAAAGATCCCTATAAAATCTAAAGTAGGGTTCCACTGCTTCGGATTTCTGTCTTGCTCTGTATTTATGGGTCCCTCAAATTGCTTTTCTCTCTTTATTCCTTGATTTTATTATTAATTAATGTAGGATTCAATACAAATTTTCACGTCTAAGTTCTGTTTTTGATGCAATTCGTTTTGTCTTGTTTCCGAGATATCAATTCAGGTGTGAGAGTGATCGAATATAATTTAATTGGTCAAATGAAGTGGCTCAAAAATTGAGGTAGTACTCTTCTATCTTATGTACGTTTTATGGTACATGTGGTAATTGACTGATGCACGACTCATAATGTTTAGTCAAGTAAATCCTGATGAATATTCTTAAAGTCATACTGAATATGGTAAAAGGATGTTAACTCGAACTGAATACGGTAGAAATTTGATATACTGAATAAGACTCGGATTACATGCATAAAGAAATGGAAGATCGATAAGAAATGATTTCAA
The DNA here is from genome assembly GCF_006381635.1 of Hibiscus syriacus. Lineage (NCBI taxonomy): Eukaryota > Viridiplantae > Streptophyta > Magnoliopsida > Malvales > Malvaceae > Hibiscus > Hibiscus syriacus. Next base: position 2,636,984 of record NW_024063485.1, on the reverse strand, counting down.
GATCAATAATTGACCTCAGGATTCGTAAATCCCAATTATTTTCTTGTAAGGTTAAGTGTCAAGAATACTTGGATAAGAAATTACGAAAAATACTCCTAAGAGGTAAAATTACAAAAATATCATTGAGATGAAAAAGAGACATGGATCTCCCTTGATGGTGAAAATGACCTAAGAATTCATTCTTGTCTTAATAGAACTAAGAATTCGAAAATTAAATTCATGATCTGATTTGGAAAAGTCTGATAAACGTTTCATATTCAAATACTCTAATTTTTGAATAATTATATGATAACCAAATTACCAGAAAAAGTGCATATGTGAGTATTGAATAGAATTACCAAAAAGTCCTCAAGCTGTGAATAAATTAATCTATAGTATTAAAATGACCTAGATACCCTCATAACTTGGATTAAGTGAACGCCTCTGGATGGACTTTGGAAACATCGATAAACCTAAATGTTGGAATGCCCCTAAAGGTTATGGAGCACGACCCCAAATGCAGGACATTTTGGATACTACTTTAATACTGAAATAAAATAAATACCAAAGGAATACCTATTCGTCTCCTCAAGTACCGATCAATGATGATTCTAAAAGTGACATGTTCAGCTAGTTCAGTCAGTATTAAGAAGATAATATTCGTGAAGAATCTCAATCTGAATTATTGGTAAGTATCGCACTGTTGAGATCTGATTAGTCTGATCTGACTCGAAATTTGGATAATACGATATATCTATATGAATCCTAACTACTTACAAATATATCTAAGTTTTAAATTATTCTGATGTAAATGTTCTTAAACACCTTCCTGATGCACCTAAATCCTAAATGGTCACGAAGTATCAATTCTAAATGTCTGAGTATACCCATTAGTAATCCATCCCTTTTGATAGGGACCTTGTTCCTGAAACCCGATCAATTTATATAAGTTTCATGGTTTTCATTCCTGATAATTATCAAGTGCCTCCGAAAAATATTTGGATCCTCTAGTGTGTTTCCTGTGCATAAAGTTTTTTCACTATTTTACAAAAAGTCAGACTTTGTTATTTGAAATAAAAACATGATTTCTGATTTCTGATACAAGGTACAACTGGCTCCTGATTTCTGATATTACTAGTATTGTCTGAAACTATTTTATTTTGATATTATTTGGGTAGGCTAGAGTACGGAGGTTCAGCTCTGATCAAGTTGGTAAATCCTTACGGACCTAAGGTGACCCTTGGGTAGGCTATTAGACCCCAAGATGTTCCCTTGGTAGGCTCTAAGTCCCCAATGTATTCATCGGGTAGTCTCTAAGGCCCCAAAGGCATTACCTTAGGTTGGCTCCTAGGTCCCATGGGCCTAGAGTAAGGCTTTATGGATGCAGTTATGGGGAACTGCATATGGTGTACGGGTGGAGGGCATTTATGTAATTTAAATAACTATATTGTCATTTTTACAATATTTTACTGGATCACGATTTTGATATTATAGTTTACTACTCAAACTGATTTCTAGAGGTTCAACTCTGATCAAGTTGGTAATTCCTTATGGACCTAAGGTAACCCTTGGGTAGGCTTTAAGGCCCCAAGGCATTCCCTTATGTTAGCTCGTACGCCCAATGGGCATAGGGTAGACATCCTATTTCGATCTCTTGAATTTGTTGTTTTGAACTGTAAGCTTCATGTCTATTACCTAAGAAAATGTCATGGAACCTCCGCTCATCACTAATACATGTAGTTACTTGAATAACTAAGGAAATTTTATGCTTTACCATTTATTTGCATGTCCCTCAGCATTATCTGATAGTTTTGTATTACTGAGATTTTCAAAGCTCACTCTTTTGTTCATCATTTTAGGTTAAAGGAATTGACTTTGTGCAATATCGACATCAGTTGGGAGTTCCTTTAGCGTTGCTTGTAGAGTACGATACATGTGTAATTATGGAGCATGTATGTCACATTTGTTTTCATATGGAGTCGATAATTTGATTTGATAGACTACATTATTGAATTATGTTTTAATATATGAATATTTTTCTGAAATTTTATTTTTTATTTATAAGTGATTTTACGGTTTTAAAAGGACTAATAAAAATTTTAAATTTTTCTAAATTTTTATCGTAAGTCGATCCGATGGGCTAATGTGACACCTCGAATCGAATCGGATCAGATCATCCGTATTGGTATGAGAGTATTACATGATATGTGATTTAATTTCTTAAATTTTAACTCGTAAAAATATTAGCATTTACACACATGAGATTTGAACCCCAAACATATGGAATATAGGTCACGAATTCGTAAAAATGATACCACCTAGGTCGGTCCCTGAGAGCAAATATTCAAATTTCTCATCAGACTAACCTCGTCTGGTATTTGTGATGCTTTTGATTTTGTGAATCTTCAAACGATTTTTTAATAAAATTACAGAGATAAAATTTTGACTCGAATCAATACTTATATTGTTAGAAGTTTAATTGAATATCGAATGAACGATACTTCAAAAATTACTTTCAAATAAGTTAGAACGTCGATTATGAAATTGTAAATATAATCTTATAAAATAATCAAAATATCATAATTGCCTCTAAAGTAGCTCCACGTCAGATAAACGCACGATCTTGTCTCCGGAAACAAAGCATTCAATGAAGATGGACCCACCCCTGACTTTAACACCCACAAGACAAATCCAAGTCCAAGCACCCTTTTTAAGCTTTGTGGGTGCTTCTTTTCTATCACACGTCTTCTTCCCCTTTGTTTCACGAATTGCGAAATTCTCCATTGCAGGATGATAACTTCTTTGTATCTCCTTTCTCAAATGATCACTCAGGTTTCTATTTCTATAATTATCTATTTATATCATTTCTTTCCCATTTTCTTCTTCTTTCTCTCCCAAGCCGAACTGGAAAGGAAGAGAGAGAGAACAAGGGAAATGAAAGAGCAGCTGAGGGCCGATCGAGCTGCAATGGAAGCCAAGGAAAAAGAGCGTTTGATGCTTATGAGTGATAGGGATCAGATGCTTTCCGTGAAAAACGCCGTCGACAAATTAGTGGCTGAATTTCTCGAAGCAGATGATAACAAGGATTTTGATGCTCAGAAAGCACTGGAGAAGGAGATTCTAGCTTTGATGAGCCCTGACGGTGACGGTAGAAGCAACACGGCGGCGACTATTGTGGGAAAGTACGGTGACAGCCAGTGGTATTAGCTAATGGAAACGGCGGCGATTGTCCAAGTGCTTAATTTAGGGTGACGGTGGGTTCCTTTACCCATTAGTTTCACAAGAAAGATGAACTATGTAGTTTAAATTTGGTTTTCAAGTACTGTTTTATACTTTCCTCTTGCGTTAGAGGGTTGAAATCATGTTTGTTTTATTTGTGTATCAAATTTAGAAGTTGTCGCTTAAAACTATTAAGAGGATAGAAAATAAGATCAACTTTATTGTAGTGATCAAAAATACCTTATAATATACGATTTTAACCAAATTTTTTTTGGATTTACCAGAATGACCAACAAAATCGCAACGCGAACTCTAATTTTTCAACTCAGTTTCCAAATTCGCAACGCGATTTTGCGATAGTCCAAGTTCGCGTTGCGATTTTCCAAGCGATAGTCGAAGTTCGCGTTGCGATAGTCGAAGTTCGCGTTGCGATTTTCCAAATTCGTTGCGATAGTCGAAGTTCGCGTTGCGATAGTCGAAGTTTGCGTTACGATTTTCCAAATTCGTTACGATAGTCCAAGTTCGCGGTGCGATTTTCCAAATTTATGTTAGTCCAAATTCGTTGCGATAGTCCAAGTTCGCGTTGAGATTTTCCAAATTCGTTGCTATTGTCGAAGTTCGCGTTGCGATAGTCCAAAATCGCAATGACTAGTGGTATTGCACTTGTTTCTTAAGAATTTTCTCTAAAAAGATAGTATCCGCGCGGACGTGTCGAAGACACGTATGACCACGACCACGACCACGACCGAGACGAGACGGACGGCGGCGGCGGCGGTGCGCGAGAGTCCCCTTGTTCTCTTCCACTCAACATGGAAGTGGGAAATCCAAGCCTTAAATACCCATTCCCAATAGTGTTTCCAATACTATGTGGGATTGAGCATTGCCAACACTTGAGAATCTTTTACACTATCGCAACACATTCTTTATTGTTTCAAACTAAGATCTTACAAATGACTTGGGAATCTTTTACATTATCGCAACACATTCTTTATTGTTTCAAACTCCACGTGAATTTGGAATAGTTAAAATGTAAACTTATTTTAGATTTTTCACTATCGCAACACTTTTTCACTATAGCAACAACACGTTTTTCAAACTATCGCAACACATTTTAACTCTCGCAACACATTTTAACTATCGCAACACATATTTCAAAATCGCGTTGCGAATCTTACAATCGTGTTGCGAATCTGAATATTCGCGTTGCGAATTTGGAAACTGAGTTGAAAAATTAGAGTTTGCGTTGCGAATTTAAGATCGCGTTACGATTTTGTTGGTCATTTTGGCAAATCCAAAAAAAGTTGGTTAAAATCGTATATTATAAGACATTTTCGGTCACTGAGGTTATTTTCTCTTATTGTTATTACTTGTCTTCTTTACAACTATTTCCGTCTTTTATATACAAAGGGATAGTAGTAACTACCTCAAATCTGTTAAACCTCACTAACCAACTTGCTGATCTAGCAAAGCTTAAGCTTTCAGAACATACTCAACATGCTTCATGTTGTTTCACTTCTTCAAAAGAGAAAGCATCCAGCCTCTATCTAAACAAAGCAAAATAATCTTTGGTTAAAGCTTTGATCAATTCATCGGCTACCTGATGCAATGAAGGAACATAATTCATTTTTAACTTGTGAGCTGCCACCTTTTCTCATACGAGGTGGACATCTAGCTCAACATGCTTTGTCTTCGAGTGATACACAACACTCATAACTATTGCACTCGGGTTATTGCTCCAGACAACTGTTGTGGCTTGAGCTTCAACCTTCATATCTTCAAGTAAAGTATCTAGCCAAGTTACGTCGAATTACATCTGCCAGGTTTCTGTATTCAGTCTTAGTAATGAACCTAGACACTGTCTTGTAAAAAAGAGAGTAGGGACCAAAATGATTGTTTTGACCCGTTTAGTTTTAAAAAATAATTTTTATTTTTAAAAAATAGTTTTTATTTTCAGTTTTTTGAAATTTTAAAAAAATATTTAGGTAATATAAGTGAAAAAATAGTTAAAGTATATTTGGTATCTATTTTTTTTATTAAAAATAGATAAATAAATAGTTATTAAATAATTATATTAAAATATTATTATTAAAACTTTTATTACATAAATTAATATGTGAGTTATATAAATATAAAAAATAAATTTGATAAAAAATTTATGATACAAAATTATTTTAGTTTATAATAAGAATATAATGTTAATGCATATTGGACAACAATTAAATTAAAAAAATACAAAAAAAAAGTATTGTTGTAAATTCATTAAAATAAAAATATCTTTAATATTATTTTAGAGACTGCCAAGATGCCAGAGGAGTGGAGAGAGTCTATGGTGATATCAATCTATAAGAATAAAGGAGATCCTCAACGTTGTGGCAACTACAGAGGTATTAAACTACTCAGCCATACCATTAAGCTATGGGAAAGGGTGATAGAGGCTAGGTTGAGACAAGTTACTAGGGTTTCGGAAAACCAATTTGGCTTTATGCCAGGCAGATCTACTACGGAGGCGATTCATCTACATCGACGACTTATGGAGAAATATAGAGAAAAATAGAGATCTTCACATGGCGTTCATTGACCTTGAGAAGGCTTATGATAGCGTTCCCCGCTGTACGATCTGGAAGACCTTGGAAACGAGACGGATCCCAACTGCTTATATCAGGGCGATTCGTGATATGTACTGTAGATCTACTACTTATGTCAGGACTATAGTTGGTGACACCAAGGCATTCTCGGTGGAAATCGGACTCCACCAGGGGTCAGCTCTTAGCCCTTACATCTTCGCCTTGATTATGGACGACATCTATTGTGCGACACCAGACGGTGTTCCATGGTGTATGCTTTTCGCTGACGACATTGTCCTAGTTGCCGAAATAAAAACTGAGCTGAATAGAAGATTGGCTGCCTGGAAGACTGCTTTGGAAGTAAAAGGTATAAGGATCAATATTTAAAAGACAGAGTATTTATGTTCAAACTTCAGTGAAAATAAAAATGATGAAGATGTAGAAATATGCATAAAGGGACACGTTATCCCCTCAAAAGAATGTTTTAAGTACCTAGGGTCTATGATACATAAAGATGGGGTGTAGATGATGACGTTACACATCGTATAAAGGTGGGATGGCTAAAGTGGAGGGCTGCTACTGAAGTTTTGTGTGACAAGAGGGTGCCTCTAAAACTTAAGGGAAAATTTTATAGAATGGAAATAAGACCAACGCTGTTGTATGGATCAGAATGTTGGGCAATCAAGAAGGATCACGTAAGGAGGATGGAGGCTTCAGAAATGAGAATGCTACGATGGGCATGTGGTAGAACTCTGTGGGACATGACACCGAACTCTGCTATTAGGATGTCCTTAGGGGTGGTGTTTATATCCCAAAAATTAAGGGAGGGTAGACTACGGTGGTTTGGGCATGTCCTTAGGCGACAACCGTCGAATGCGATCATGAGGGTAGAGTCGATTACAGTCGACGGTGCCAGAATGAGAGGAAGACCAAGGCGGAAGTGGGAAGACTGCTTAAGAGTTGATTTAAAAGATTTAGCCATTACCAAGGATATGACCTCTGATAGGAAAGTATGGAGACTTAAGACCAGGGTAGCCGAGTAGTGCGGGTCACAGACATAGGGTGTAACATCTCTGTCTTCTTTTTAATGCCTTTGTAATAATTTCCTTTTAAATTTTGTCGGGTCTTACGTTTCTGTCTATATGTAGATATTTTAATGCAGGGATTTATTTACAAGGATAACTTCCCATTACAGACGTGCATATGATGACTGCATATGAAGATTGTTCAACTATACATTTATTTATTTATTTATTTATACATGCATTGCATTTTATCTTTATCTTTAATTTGTTGAATGCCGGAGGTCTTCCACGGAAGTTGCTCTCAACCCTGGCGTTTGGGGCAGCCTACTACCCTACCTTCCCCTTACCTCATTACACACGGGAATAGGGTTTTGTGGTTGTTATTGTTGTTAATATGACACTTAAACTGAGAAAAAGATCAATCTAATCATTTGACTAACATAATAAAATGATTATTGTAATGAAGCTTACATGTCAATTCACAAAGCTTATATGGTAATATACAATATTGATATAATATTTCACGATGTTTTTGTAGTAGAACATGATAGACAATGATATGGTGATAGGCCTAATTAATTTTTTTTGGCTAAGTTTAAGGGTTTAGTTGATTATTTTAAAATGTTTAAGGACTTAATTAACTTTTAGAGAAATTAAGAAATTAATTAAATTTAAAGTATAAACAATTATTAAGATATTTAATACATTGAATATAAAAATAATTCAAAATTAAATTATTAAAAAAGTTTAATTTAAGGATCAAATTGAGTGTAAAAATAGTTCAAGGACTATATTATTAAAAATAATTCAAAATTAAATTATTAAAAAAGTTTAATTTAAGGATCAAATTGAGTGTAAAAATAGTTCAAGGACTATATTATTTTTTGCAAAAGTTTGAGGCTTTTAGATACTATTAATTAAAAAAAAATATTGTTAAAAGGATTTTGAATCCATGTATGTTAAGTTAAAAACATTTCTTGTTTTCCTATTTTTTAAATTTCTAAAATAATTTTAATAAAAATATTGAAAAGATCTATTTTATATTTTTCATATTTTTAGTTATTTTTATTTTCATTTTTTAAATTTTTTTTAATTTTACAATTAAACATGTTTTTTTTAATATTTTTTATTTTCTAAAAAATAAAAATAATGTATATTTTTTTAAGACTAAACTTTCTCTCACTCTCATTTGTTGTTTCTCTTTACAAGGTCTTGTCATCACTAGTGTTGAAGATACTAATTTTTTTCATCCATTTGTTTTATTATTATTATTATTATATTATTATTATTATTAGTATTATTTTATTTATATTATTAGTATTATTTTATTATTTATTATTATTATTATTATTATTATTATTATTACAGGCCCAAATAGACCGACCCAATTACAAGAGCCCAACCCAGACTGACCTAATAGAAACCCTAAACCTATTTAGGGTTTTCATCTCATGCCCCAGCCGCCGCAGCTCCTCAGCCGTTGGATCTAACCTTGATCCAACGTTCCAGATGGTCCCAACAGTAAACCCTAGGGTCACGCGGCCGCCACCTCTGCCACCACCACCTCCATGTCGCTCCGCCGCTGCCATGACGCCAAATGAAACTTCCAGAAAACGTTACCAGCCGTACACGCTTCGCCGTTTTTCGGTGAGTCACCACAAGTTCGGTGACTCACCGAAACTCCCCTTTGTGACCGGTTCGAAGCCATCACCGGTGGTGGCTTTAAAAGCCACTGATTCCCTGCCAACGAAGGACACGACGAACACAACAAGCGAGGAAAAAAAACAGAGAGCAACCAAAAAAACACAACCAGCAGCAACCATTATATAAATTTCACTAATTTTAATATTTTCATTTATTTTTTTATTACCTTTTATATTTTAATACTATAGTTTTAATTTTATTTATTTTAGTCACTGTTTAGTTGTATTTTAATTTTATTCTTTAAATTTCAATATATTTAATTCAATATATTTAATTATTAATTTAATTATTATTTTATTCATATTAATATATATTATTTGATTAATTTTATAAATTAATAATATTTATTTATTTTTAAATATTAAGAAAGGGCAGTCTTAAAATAACTAGATGTCCTATTCCGGTATTTTAAAAACAATAAATATCATGTTTATAAAAAATATATATATATATTTTCTTTTATTATATAAATTATTTTAATCATATTTTTAATATTTATTTATTTTTTAATATTAAGAAAGGACAGTCTTAAAATAACTAGATGTTCTTTTCTGATATTTTTAAATAAATAAATATCTTACTTTTATAAATTATATATATTAATTTAATTTATTATTTTTAGAGAAATATTTTATTAATATTTATTTATTTTTTAATATTAAGAAAGGGGTTGTTTTAAAGCAACTAGAAGTCCTTTTATGATATTTCTAAGTAAATAAATATCTTAATTATAAAAATATACAAAAATATATATTTATAAAATTTAATATATTTTCTTGGAATTATACTAATAAATTTGAAATATCATGATTATGAATTAAATATATTTTTGAATTCATAAATTTCTAATAATGGAGACAATTTATAATTAATGGGTACCAATTTTGGGCGTTATAAGGTTGCTAATCATTCCCTAAACGTAATCGACCACGAATCCTTTTTTACTAATTTTTTTTGTTATACGCAGATCGATTTATCTTTTAAATTATGTTTTCTTAAAAACTATTTTAAAATATTATTTCTAGATATTTGAACTACCTAAACCAAAAAAGGTCAATGGCGACTCCCAAAACATTTTTTAAAATCAAAATCATTTACTTATTCATTTTATTTTTCTCACCAAGTAAAAATTCGTACCCGGACAAAAACCAGTTACGACAGCTTGGCGACTCTGCTGGGGACTAGTCAAGCTATAAAATCAATTATAAATTATCTCTATTAATTAGAAATTAAAAATTCATATTTATTTAATTTCTAATTCTTTTCTTTCAAAATTTTAAATTTTTTTATGATTTTCATAATATTTATTATATATTTTCTTTATTAATGTTTTTATATATATTAAGTTTTATTCTTTATTTGTTTGTCAAAAGGTTTGAATATTTCTCCTCACACACAACATGTACATTGCATAAACATAATCTCTATACTCGAGATTTTTCCTTTTAAGTGAGAGTGAAAGCGACGTCTTCGTGAGAATTTATTCTCCGTGTCAGACCTAGCAAGTAGCTTTCGGGGTTCATATGTTCTATATCTTCGTTAGAATTTATTCTCCGTGTCAGGCATAGAGAAATGTGTCCCCTCGAATTGAACTCGATCCGTTTAAGTCTGTAGTGGACTAGGATTGAGGGTTTGGTAGCCCAAGGGGCACTAACAAGGATAATTCGAGTACCTTTACTCATAGAGCCATAACCTTCCATATAGTAAACCCTAGAAACTCTTCCGATATGAAACCATGCCGAAATTTTGTCCAAAATAGGTGTACACAAAGGAGAAATGAATTCTAACTTTTGCCTGTTAATTAATTAATTTATTTATTTCCCTAATGAATAAATTGCATGTGGATTTAGGTTATAATATTATTTAAAGTATGCTATGTAGAAAGCATGTTTAAAATAGTAAATATTTGGGTAGACATTGTTATTAAATTAAATTTTTTCCTTCCTTATTATTTGAACTAATTCATTTTTTTTATGTTTTTCTTTTATTTTCGCTATTTGCATGGCATCATGAAGGATTAAAGGTATTGATCTTCAAGTTAATCGTCTCATTGGAAAACCTTCATCAATGGATAAAAAGTGTTCAAATCAAATAGTTCCAAACTCATAAATAAGACAGTGGTCTGAAGACTTACAAAGGCAGTGGGGAGACAGTCTGCAGGATGATTATGTACCAGATCTAGCAAGTTATGCTCCAGTTTCTCTAAAAAAGAACGATCTTCAAGATCTGTGATGCATTTGGGAAAGTTGGGACTCAAACAAAAAACTGCAGTTCTATCAGTATTACGGGGACATCCCATATTTGCTCTATATCGAAGTTGACGATGAATTGCTTCAAGCCCTGATTCAATTTTGGAATCCTGGTTATAATTGCTTTACTTTCAATATGGAGGACTTGGTTCCTACTATTGAAGAATATACAACTTTGCTACATATAGAAGGGACTTTGGAGAATCGAATTTATTCAAGGTCAATCAAAACTCAACCTTTTAGAGTTAAATTAGAAAAGATTACAGGAGTACGAGAGGAATGGGTAGTGGCCCGTACAAAACAAAAGGGCGAGGGCGAAGGCATCTCATGGACCAACATTAAAGAAATCATTCAGAGTCATCCAGATGACAAAGTACGATTTGATCTCTTTACTTTGGGTATATATGGTATGGTCATCTTCCCGAAAGCATTGGGGTACATTGAGGCTGCAATAGTAGATTTATTCGAGCAGTTATAAAAAAGGGTTAATCATGCTTCTACAATTCTAGCAGAGACTTTTCGATTGTTAAGTGCTTGTAGAAGATTGGGAGGTGGACGATTTTTGGGATGTGCACAATTGTTATATGTCTGGATTCGTAGCCATTTTTGGAGGACAGAAAATGTCTCATACCGTCGCTTTAGTACGAACTACTCACCTTTGAAAGAGTTTCTGGAGCAAGAATGGCTCAAAGAAGTCACGAAAGACATGTGGATAAATGCCCTTCGAAATTTGCAAAGCAACGGCATCATTTGGCATACCCCTGGCAAATACAAAGGGAGTTCTTTTACAAATGTGGTGACTACAACTGGGTGATACTGCTCGGTTTATGGGGAGGAATTGGATATGCACCACTTCTAGCTATAAGGCAGTACGAGGGTCATCAATTTGTTCCCATTACTGTTGGATTACATTCGTCTGAGTTTGCATTTCATAGCAAAAATTAAAAAAGAAACATCATGGATGTCGTTAAAGCTTGAAAAACAACTTTCTGTATTCGAGCCAAAGCAGTGAAAGTAATGTTAACCCCTAATTATGAGGAATGAATGTCTGTCAGGAAAAATGAAAATATTCCTCTACCAGACCAAAATGAGGATATCTCTATGGAAGATCGCATTCGGGTAGTCTTATTAGAGATAGAAATCCTAAAAGCTGAGTTTGAAGTAGAAAGAGAGGGTTGGTTGAAAGAGTTAGAACAAATACGACGAGATAAAGCTATATTGGGCGTTGACGTTGACTTTCATTCAGCACAATGTGCAATGCTAAGGGAAAACAAAGAAAAAGTAGATGGTGAGTTCAAAACGTTAAGGAAGAATTACTATGAGCTACAAAAATCCCGGAGAGCATCAGGATCGAGCACAGCAACAACACAAATGACCAAAGAGTTGAACATTGAGAAATGCCGAGTCGAAGATTTGAAAGGAAAAAATAGCCGTTTACTCAAAAGCCTTGAGATAGGGAAGTAGAAAATGGAAGATCTTGAGATTGACAAAAAGGGAGTGAATTATAAAGCACAAAGCTGAAAGTCGCGAGATTATGAATGAAATGAAGAAAGAAATGGATCGAGCCAAAGAAGTAGAAGATATGAAGAATGCCATTCTTGAGGGATTTGAGGTTGAGAAGAATACCATGTTCAAGGGATTTAAAGCTAAAATGAATAATATGATTATTGAACTCGAGGTTAGGGGATAAAGGATTGAAGAGTTCGATGTTGAAAAGGAAAAATGGGATTTGGAGAGAAAAAACTTCAATACCAGACTCGAAGCAGGGCAAGAGGTAGCTAACAATTAGATGCAACGATGTAGAAACAAGAGTGTGCAAATCCAGAAGTTTAATCAAAGGACACAAGAAACACGAACAAAACTTGAAGAGGATTTGGATCACTGTAGAAACAAAAACACATAGTTTAATGCTTACATCATGCAACTTGAAGAATCATTATTCCAAGAGAAGGTTCGTCTAGGACTTAGTGATCTTAAAGAGAGTTATGAGGAGAATGCTTCACTATGAAGACGAATCCGAGATCTTGAAAGTACTTTGCACAGTTGTAAAGTAAGAATTACTGAGTTAGAGCAAACTCTCGATGAAACTAATGAGCAATGGCAAAAATCGATTGATTTCTATGAAGAAAGAAGTGAAGATAGAAGCAGTATGGTATTCGAGGCCATGGTACAAATGAGCGAAGTTTCCAGATATATTGGGGAGTTAACTGTTGAAGCAAAGATTATTGAGCATCACGTTGATCCAGTTTCTAAGTTTGGAAAGAAGATGTCATGGTTGATGAAGGAAATCATAGAGCTTAATAGGAAAGCTATGACGTATCTATAGTTATGAACTATTATATGGAAAACTTTTGTATGCTAATGAAAGTTGTTCTATGACAGTTAACTTCTTGGGATCAATACCTTTTGCATACATTCATTTTGCATACATTCATTATTCATTGCATTATTTTATTTATGTATAATTTTTGTTTTACATTAAGATAAACATTCATTAAGTAAAATTTGAAAAAATAATATCAAGAAGATTTTCAATCGCAATTATCCTGGCCAAACAAGAAATTCAACACCACTACGTTACTAGAAAAATGAATAAGAAAATGGAGGATAAAATACAACGTCTCGAGGAATAGCATAATAAAGAACAAGCAGAAATGAGAATGAAATTAGAGAAGATTGAAGACAACATTGTAAATTCACAAGAAAGTATGATGCAAAAAATAAAGGACATGTTAAAAAAGCAAGCTACAATTGGAAAAAGCCATGAAAATCCTGTATCTTTTGACCAGGAACCTATATATCCTTTAGGTTTCACACCAGAACCAGTTTATCATCCTGGTATCACACCTGTTCAAATCAATGCTCGCATTTCGGCACTACAAGGGACCAAACCTAATGAAAATCAACAAGTGGATCCCGCGTCTTCAAGCAAAAATCTGCTTATGTCATATGTGAAGATAGGAGAATTTAATGCTGAGCATCTAATTCTAGACCTAAATGAGTTGAATGAGAAAGAAAAAGCCAATGAAGAATTGATTAGACATATTAAGAGCTTAGAGGAAAGCATACAATCCGTAGAGGTAACTGAATTGTTCTATGGGTTTGACGCTAGTGAGTTGAGTCTAGTCTCAGACCTAATCATTCCTATTAAATTCAAAGTTCTTGAATTTGAAAGATATGATGGTACTACATGCCCTTCATCCCATATTACCATGTTTTGTTGCAGAATGACAGGTTATGTGAAAGACGAGAAATTGTTAATTCATTGCTTTCAAGATAGTTTGACAGAACTAGCCTTAAAGTAGTATACTCAATTGACCAAAGCCTACATCAGATAATGGAAAGATTTGGCAAAGGCCTTTCTAGAGCAGTACCACCACGTTACAGATATGGTTCCTGATAGATGAACTCTCCAAAATCTGGAGAAAAAGAACAATGAAACATTCGGACAGTACGTCCAGAGATGGCGTGATACGGCGACACAAGTTCAGCCACCTCTATCAGAAAAAGAAGCCATAGTGATGTTTGTCCACACTTTAAAAGCCCCATATTTAAGCCATTTAATGGGGAATGCAACCAGAAATTTTATAGATCTGGTCATTTCTGGAGGACTCATTGAGAATGCCATGAAAATTGGTAAAATTGAATCAAGCGAAGGGTCTAGTTTCAAAAGACCCATGTATCAAAAAAAGGAGAACGAAGTTAACAATACGAACGCTTACAACAAGGATTCCTCGAAAAGTGTTACAATAACCCAGCTAAGGGTTAAGAAGGAGAAAACAAACACTAATCGAACGGAATCCAGAGGACCTCACAGGGAAAATGAAAGGCTTTCCTTTACTATATTACCAGTACCCTATGTTGAGATTATGATTCACTCTTAAAGGCAGATGTAATACGGCCTTATCCTTTGATTCCCACGCAACCACCATTCTCTCAATGGTATGATGTAAAAGCACATTGTGTTTATCATGATGGAATTACGGGTCATTCTATTGAAAATTGTTTGGCATTCAAAAGGGTGATCCAAAATTTGATTAATACTGGAAAATTGGAATTCAATTCACCAGCTACGTCAAATCATCCACTGCCAAATCATGGAGATAAAAGCATGAACATAATTCAGGAAGAGAATAGAAGGAAAGAAAAAACTGATGTTTCTGAAATTAAATCTCCATTTGGTTGGATATTTCAACAACTTTCCTTATCTGATGTGATTCAAAAAGAATTCAAGCCAAAGCCTAATGAAGGAGAAAATTATTGCGAATATCATCAAGAAAAGGGAAATGGAATTCAACTATGCCCTAAATTTAGGGGATTGGTACAAAAATTGATGAATGACAAAGAGATAGAGTTCTTTGAAGAAGAACCAGGAAAAAGAGAAGATGACGTTTGCGCATCAGAAGATTCTCAGTCCAGGCAGAGAACAAGTGACCCCGTGATTATCACTGTGAAAAAATCTACAATGAATCATGTACCAACAAAGCCAAAAATGGTTATCACAACTCATTTACCATTTCCATATAAGGATACCCACAAGGTACCTTGGAATTATACTACCAATGTTTTAATGGTAGGAGGATTTGTTTCTCTAGAAAAAGTAGAAGATAAAGAAATTCCAACTATGCCCTAAATTTAGGGGATTGGTACAAAAATTGATGAATGACAAAGAGATAGAGTTCTTTGAAGAAGACCAGGAAAAAGATGACGTTTGCGCATCAGAAGATTCTCAGTCCAGGCAGAGAACAGTGCCCCGTGATTACACTGTGAAAAAATCTACAATGATCATGTACCAACAAAGCCAAAATGGTTATCACAACTCATTTACCATTTCCATATAAGGATACCCACAAGGTACCTTGGAATTATACTACCAATGTTTTAATGGTAGGAGGATTTGTTTCTCTAGAAAAAGTAGAAGATAAAGAACATAGTGTGGATTCGACATCTGAAGCAGTAAGTGAAGTCGGATTCTTTACAAGAAGTGGTAGGTGTTATTCTCCCGATACATCGAATGCATTAGAACAAGCAAAAGCAAAGGGAAAAGCTACAGTGATACCCCAAAAGGTATTTAATGATGAATCCCCGTCAACAGTCAATGAGCCTGTAACGGAAAAAATAAGCACAAGATTTTTTGAAATTTTTGGAACATAGCGAATATAGTGTGGTTGAACAGCTACATAAACAACAACCACGAATTTCAATTCTTGATTTGTGGATGAATTCAGAAGTACACAGAAATGCCTTGATGAAAATGCTTAATCAGATATTTTTCCCTAAAGATATATCCCTCAACAAGCTTGAAAGAATTGTGAGGAACATAGTAGCTAATAATTACATAACGTTCACTGATGATGAAATACCTGAAGGTGGAATGGGATCAGTGAAAGCTTTGAATATTACCATGCATTGTCATGGCCATGTGTTACCAGGAGTATTGATTGATAATGGATCTGCTCTTAACTTGATGACATTGGTTACACTTCAAAGGATTCCTGTGGATAAATTGCACATGAAGAATTATCAGAACGTAGTGTGAGCTTTTGATGGCACTCAAAAGGAGGTAATGGGAAAAATGGAAATACCACTGTTTATAGGACCAGTAGTGTACAATATCGACTTTGTGGAATGGATAACCATCCTACAGATAATTGTTTATTGGGGAGGCCATGGATTCATTTTGCAGGAGCTGTTCCTTCTTCGTTGCATCAGAAACTGAAGTTCATTGTTGACGGTCAACTGATATGTGTAAGAGATGAGGAAGAAATCATTGCTTCTTTGACAAGTGACGCTCCGTATATTGAAACAAATGATGATGCTCTCGAGTGTTCTTTCCGAGCTTTGGAATTTGTCAATGCAACCTTTATCGCTGAGGGAAGCAAAATATCAAAATTTCTTAAAAACTCAGAGTTTAGGAACCATCCACAGTCCGAGTGTTTAAAATCGAAAGCTCTGATACCACCAAATGTAACCCCCTAAACCCGACCTGGACGTTATGCCTATGTCTAGGTGATTACGTATCAAGTTTAGAAATTCTTTTTTTATATTTAAAACAATGTTTATGAACACATATTTTAGAATGCCATATAAAACACACACACACACACACACATATATATATATATATATATATATATAAAATACTACAGAAAAACCGTATAAAACATTTACAGAACAAAATATGGGTAATACAAATATATCCAAAATGATAGCAAAATGCATGTCACCAAATACAACTGAAAACACATAGAGATATACGGTCAAACAAAAGTAAAAGTAGTTAATCTCCCCTAATGCCAAACTTCTAGTTATAGTATGTTGTGATCTGAAAAGGGTAAATTTTACAAAATGAGCTAAAAAGTTCAGTGTGCTCCATACAGTGTATAAAAACATACTAATAAAATATTTCAATAAAATCGATTTATGCAACATGTTTTGGAAACATGAACACTACCCGCATCCTTTCATAATCTGTTTGTGTAGGTTCCTCAGAACCATACACCCAACCCACACAACCAGTAAGGCCTTGAGCACAAAGCCGAGGAACCTGCAGATATACTTCCTTCAACAATACCCCCTAATGACAAAAATAAACATAAATGTATTCGAGTGAAAACAATGATTAATTCTTTAAAACATGAAAATGTTTCATGCTTGGAAATCATATACAAAATACAGAAATCAGAAGTCAAATCAGTAATATACAGTAATTCAGATATCGGATAATCAGTATTAAAAAATCGGTATAAAATATCGTAACCAGAAATCATATCAGAAATATGCGGTAAATTAGATATCAAATACACAATAGTCAGATATTTATTTTAAAACAGTAATGTAACACCGTCAGGAAACATACCTGTAATATTCTGAGAAATCAGATAAGGAAGCCTACTATTGGGTCTATCGATCACACTCTGCTGCAGTGCTAAATACTACAAATCGAAAAAATCCATATTTGAATCCTAATATGAATAATCTTAACCTTTATTTAAATAATTTACAGAAACCTATGGGTAATTCTCGTAGTACACGGTTCGGGCGAATCTGACGAACGGATAACACCGGACCTAATTGATCCTCGATAAGGTGAAACACGAGTACCTTCATAAAATATCTTATTTGATCAATTCCATAACCATATATCAAATAAATAATCAAAATGCTAAAAATACTAAGCATTTTGGGGCTAACGAGCTCGATTCGGGGATTTCAGGTCAGAATTTGGCAAAATGGACTTCGGAATCAGATTCAGGACATCGAAAAACGTAAAATATGACTTTTCAAAATTTTTGACTTTTTGGTCAAAGTTAAAGTCAACGGGTTTGACTTACGATTTGGAGGATTTCGGGTTCGAATTTGGAAAACAGACTTCAGATTTAAACTCAGGACGTCGAAAAACATAAAATATGACATTTCGAAAATTTTGACTTTTTGGTCAAAGTCAACGGTCAATGGTCGGTCAACGGTCAACGGGTCGGGTCGGGTCTGGTCAAATCAGTTCAAGAAACTGCCCACATGCACCAGACAATGCCCACGCACAGTGGTGGCGTGTGTGAGCGCGTACGGTGGCCTACGGCTGCCTAAAAATCACATAAAAGTTCCTAAAACTATTTTAAGCAATTTTGATGCACTTACCAAGCTGGATTCACAATTTTGAAAGGCGGAGAGCTTGATTTCAACACATCGGAAACTTTGACTGCTTCACCTCCCTCACGCCCAGGCGACGACGGAGACAAGGAGGACACCGACGGACTCGAAACGACACAATGAACACGATGGTGCGGGAAGTGTAAAAAACATAACAACGATCGGTGATGAATTAAAGATTTTCACAGCGTTTCACTTCAATTGGTTTACAGGGTTTGTTCATTGATCGAATATGAACACGATTGTGGTTTCAAATTGACGATCGGTGGCCAGACGACGTCGGGATCGGGTTTGAAAGGAGAGTGCAAGAGGAAGGAATTTAGAGAAATTAGTTTCTGATTTCAATCAGAAATGAATTGCACGCATATGATGTGTTTCTGCCGACACTCCAAGGGTAAATTCAAGGCTTGGTCCCTGAATTTCCTTCAACTCTAAAATAGGCTACAAGTTTTCAAAACTTTTAATATAATCCTCAACTTTCGCCAAATTTCTTAATTACAATTATATTATTTTTTTCCATTTTTTCGTGTTGTTACAATAGACAATAATTGATTCTTAAATTAGCTATATAAAGGGGTTATAATCCTCGAGAAATAGATATTCTCATATTTTCTCTTATCCCGTCAAAGTGTCTATACTCAAGAAGATTCGAGTCATATATATTTTTGCCCAATCGTGATTATAGTGAGTAACTGACTTTGTCTCCTTTTAACTATGTAAATACAATAATGAGATTTTAAGTAAGAAATAAATAAATATGAGAATGAAAATATAATGGATGTGGTCTATGTTGTAGGGGTTTAGGAAGTTGGAAGAGTGATGGTTGTTGTGGTTGAGTGAAATAAAGGATAATGGTGAAAAATGAATATGTCTAGGCATGGGATGTTTGCAAAGAAAAGAAGATGGATTATGACCCTCTAGCTACATGGAGCTAGGAACCTACAATATAATTTGATGGAATCGATCTGGTAGGGGATGAAACGTGACTCGTAAGCTATAGAGAGCTAAGAACCAACATTATAATAAGATGAAATGGATAAAAACTACAAGATTAAGTTGAAGTCGATAGAGTTCTATAAAAAGAACAAGAATGAAAGTAATCTTTCAATAAGTTCAATATGAAAAAAATGGTATCTACAAATGCAATGGAGGTGCCTATTTATAGTGTTTATAGGCACCATGTGAAAGGTTTTTATAAAAGAATTAAAACAATAATCTAAATGCACATGAATTCACTTAAATGAGTGCCCTTCTACTTATCCTTTGATGGTCGTCCATATAGATTAAAATTGGATGAATTTGGACTAAATTTTTAATGTATCTAGCTTTATTTTTGTCCAAACGGATGGGTGACTCTTGGGCTACCTTGATTTGCTTGCAAATAAATCAAATGAGGATGAATACAAATATAAAATGAATGTGGACATCCTACAAGTCCAAGTTAGCCTTTTCCCTTCATATTCCTTGTCGATTTTCACACTTGAATGTGACATTAAGTGAAATAAAACCAGCCTTAATAGCATGCTCCCTTCTAGATTATGATCAGCCTTCAAAAGATGATAAATAAGGCCTTGAATGCAAAGTTTGAATGTTGTTTATTTTATGTCCCCTTGCTAGAACGTGGAAAACCCTCAAAAGATGATAAATAAGGCCTTTAATGCCTTGAATATGTGATTTAAGAAAGCCTTCAATGTTTGACTTCATGTAGAATTTGAACAGCCTCCAAAAGGTAAAGAGAAATCATCCTTGAATTGCTTTGAATGAGTAAATTAAGAAGGCCTTGAATTGCTCGTCTCTTGGTTGAAGTTGAAAGGACTCCTCATTGGTTTAAGCTTCCTTTCCGCGTAATGAACCTAGCCAAAAGGTAAACTTTATTCAAACTTTAAATGAAAACTTGTATGAAACAATTTAAATTTTAGTTTATTCAATGAACTAGTTAAATGAATGAACTAACTTTATTCAATGAACTAGAAGGATGAATGAAGTAGTTTACTAAATGATCTAAATGCATAAATGAACTAGATACTTAAATACAAGGCATGCTTAAATGAACAACACACCAATTAAATGTAATGATTGTTATGCAAACTTTAAATTCTCATGCAAATTCATGCATAAGCAAAGTAAAGTGTTCATTCCTTGTCATTCCTCATTCTTCACGTTCAAAGCTTGATGAAAACAAGCTTTCCATGGCTACTTGAAATTTCTTGGCCCTTGCAAGAGTAATGGAGCCATTTGGGTACTTCTGTAGATCCTTGTCATTGGTGTTCATATCATTAAGTTTTGCTAGCTTGTGCACCTCACTTCCATGTTGTTCATCCAAATAGGCATATGTTCTTTGAACTCCTTCAAGTAGATTGGTTACACCAACACCTTTAATTTTTGTACCCTTACATATGATGGCTCTTAAGTAGGTTGATAGCCTTTGCTTCAAATTATCCATTTATAAAAAGGATAATGTCAATTTCATCTCAAGAATTCAAAGAAACTTATCCTCGCAAATCAATACATCAATTCCTTGTTTTTGAATCATCCCTCTGAAAAATAAATCGAAGTTAGATGTAAATAATTCAATAACAAAATAAATGGAAATGTCCAACCATGGAGGATGTTTGATGATCTTGATGGGCACTAGTTGCTTGATGATGAAAAACCTTATTGAATCATCTTTTGAAATCTTTTCACCAATTGCATCATTGATGTACGAAGGATGTTGAATAATCTTCATGATTGGTAATGAGCTTGGAATTTTTCTTGAAGCCTTATTTTCGTCAATTTGTAACAATGGTAAAGCAAGAATATGAAGGATATAATTTTTTTTTAACTCCAACTTATTTTTCTTCCACTAACACATTTTTTATCTTTTCATTTTCAACTCCAACTTATTTTTCTTCCACAGCCTTACTATTAATCTGTTCACTCTCAAATCCATTTGTTTGTTCTTCAAAATGACCTTTTTCGGATTACTTTTTTTCCTTCATTGCTTAAATGAATTTCTTAACTCTTTTTTCCTTTTTTGCAAACAATTCCTTTTTGTAGTTGTTCTTGCAATTGTGTTTCTTTGACTAAATTGTCAAAAAAATCTCTTGAATATGAGCTAGATTTTTTGGATTGAGACAACCATCAATTTTTTTAACAAGAAAAGACGAGTTTGGAACATATGAATAGTTAGATGACCATTTTGTAACTTTTACTCAGAGACTCAACAAAACGATATCCTATAGTCATAGGACCATTTTATAACTGTTAATAGTTGGAGGGCCCAACAAAGTAACACCATATAGTTGAGATCCTTTTATGTACCTTATCCTTCCATTTAAATAAGTTTTTTTAAGAAAAAGAAAAAAGAAAACTGATGCACATGATTGGGTACGTAATATAATTATGTTAAATGCTTTGTTTTGAAAATCGGACCGGACCGGCCGGTTCAACCGAAAACCGTTGCTTAGTCCGGTTCAATCTAAACCGATTGAGCCGCTACTAGTGAACCGGCCAGAACTGTTGAACCGTTCGAACTAGACCGGCTGAAAATCGAAAAAAACCGGGAATTTTGTTTAAAAAAAAATTAAACCAAACAACATCGTTTGTTAAACGAGCCAAGTCGAACTCGAGTATTGCTGAGCTCGACTCGAACTTGAAAACTTTAAAAGTAAGCTCAACTCAACTCAAACTCACAAGCTAAAAATTATCAAGTTCAACTCAAACTCGAAATATAATATTGAAACTTGAACTCAAAAAGGCTTGAACTAAAAAAAAAAAATTAGAAGCTCGATTGAAACCTAAAATTCGAGCTTGATTGAAGTGAAAGAATAGTTCACTCAATGCTCACCAAAAGGCTCCATGATTTTGAATGTCAAATTACCTCTATTATTTATAGAAGTTAGTTGTGATGCTCTTCTATGTTTCTTAGCAATGTGAGATTGTTTTGTTCTCATACTTTTATTCTTTAGACTTTTGGGATGCTCTTCTATGTTTCTTAGCAATGTGGGATTGTTTTAAAAAAAATTAAACCAAACAATATCATTTTGTTATGATTTTTTTAACCCCAAATTTATTTTTTAATTATAGTTATAATTATATTATTATTTAATATGTTACCTTAAATATTATATTGTAGTTAATTTGAATCATTTTGTTTCACTTGATTTTATGGTTTTTAACTTATATATGTTATGACTTGCTTTGAATATGACTTGTGATATAAAAAATTATTTTTTATTAAATATTTTTGGTATTTTTATTTAATTTTTAAAATAATTATGACGTCGTCCGATTCTTTCGATCGGTCGGACCGATTCTTTCGATCGGTCGGATCGATTCGACCGGTTGAACCAGTAAACCGGTAATATGACCGGTTCGCTAACCGATCCGGTTCTGAAAACAATGGTTAAATGTCCATAAATTTTTAGCGGCCGAGATACGAACACTACAAAGTTTGGTCTAAGTGAGCAACCATCAAACACGGCACTGCACATTGAAGTCGATGAAGGGACAAGCTGCCCAAGCAAAAAGGACAAGAAAAAATGGATATTAAGACATTCTAAAGCAGAAAACATTCATGGTCGTCAGCCAAATCGATAGAACACAGAAAAATAAATGTCATTTGACAGCGTCATCGGCTTGTTTTATTAAATTAGCGGATATTAAGCAATTAAATTAGTGGTGATAATAAGATACATAGTTGGCTTGGATTTTAAGATAAACACGAGAATTAAAATATAAATCTAACTAGCAATCTAATTGGAATACATGTCACCAGTTAACCTAAAAGTCAAAGAAGACGCAGAGCTGCCACATAGGCACCAACAGCCAACTTAGGCCTTAGCCCTTAGCTCCCTATAAATTTCATGGTTCTGAAATCAAGCTTCCTCATTGCCTTTCGTCAAGTTCTCTCCCTGTTAGAAACCTTGATTTCTCTTCTCTTCAATTAATTTGGATCTATTAAAATTATAGAAGGGGCACTCTATCCCTTTTGATTCTTTGCCTTGATTCAATTTTGCGTTTGGTGATTCTCTCTTTCCCATAATGCATTCATTTATGTTCCTTATTTTAAATATAACACAAAAACTTCAAATAGGCTTATAGATAATGCATTCATTCAAGTATTTTCATAATAAATACCTATTATAATGTACTATTAGACAAACCATCATAATATATCCAAAAAAGATTCGCAAAAGATGAAACTTCAACTAGAACAAAATATGAATTAAGAGCTTACGCGTAAGAAATTTACACTGATAAAATTCAAACTTAAAAGATGAAAGTTTCCAATACCATCTATTTTTTTATTTGTCGTTTAAAAATGATCCAGTTCAATAATATACTTATATTTTAACTAAGATATATCAACTACCAAATTAGTAAATTCATATATCATACTAGAAACGGCAAGTCGGCAACCATGTTGTCGAAACGGTTTTTTTTTCGGGGTGAAATTTTGAAAACCACACTAATTTTTAATTATTCTCTTCAGAT
The DNA here is from genome assembly GCF_006381635.1 of Hibiscus syriacus. Taxonomy (NCBI): domain Eukaryota; kingdom Viridiplantae; phylum Streptophyta; class Magnoliopsida; order Malvales; family Malvaceae; genus Hibiscus; species Hibiscus syriacus. Next base: position 2,613,116 of record NW_024063485.1, on the reverse strand, counting down.
TAAATTTAAATTAAAAGTGAATGTGATTAAAAAAAGCCTCTCGTTTCGAAAATTTGAAAATTCCTTTACGATAAAAATACGGTTCGAGGAGTCGCCACCAATATTTGATTAGGGTGTGATTGGACACCCAAAAATGTTTTGTCATTTTAAATAAAAATTAATTTTAATTAAAACAACAAATAAATCCCACTTTCACTACCATAATTAATGTGTGCATATATATATATATATAATATACCATATGCTAAATAAAATAATATATATCCTTATAAATGATCAAAGTAATTACATGGTCAAAGTAATTAAATATTCAAGATGCTACTCCAGCACATAATCCTCCTAAATTAAGGCGAAAACAATGAGAACGTTAAATTAGCACTAATAGATGAAAGCTAGAAATAATAAATTAATTTACACACAAACCAAACGAATTTTAAGAGTAAATTAATCAAATATTGAATAATAAAATCCATGAATATAAAAGGACACATACACAAAGTCGGTAAATTACAGTAACAGTCTCTAAATGGACTAAAATGCAAAATACACAAAAATAAACAAATAAACATAAAAATAAAAGTAAGACTAAAAAGCAAATTATCAAACAATCATATCTAAATTAAAACAAAAATAAAATATGCAAGTGACTAAAATAAGCATGTTTAATATCTAAGACTAAAACTATAAATTAAAAAAAATCATAAAACACTAATGAGTGGCCTCCCACGTGGGTTGCTTAACCCACCAATTTTGGCACTAAAATACTAAACAATTATTGTCATATTACTATACCCCATACCTAGATGAAATGTCTCTCACGTGGGTTTGATTAACCCACCAATTTTGGAACTAAAATACTAAACAATTATTGTCATATTACTATACCCAATTAAAATCTCTTTTAATTTTTTATTGCGCCTGGTTCCCTTCTCTGTTTCTCTCAACCCTCTCCTTTTTCTTGTACTTTCTTTCCTTCACTCTTTCTTTCTCCAAACCAGCTACCACGCACTAGTAAGGTAAGCTAAACTAAACTTAATAGTTAGTAAACTGTTCTCTCTATTTTCTTTTCAAACAAGAAGTTCCAAGGTCATTTACATCGGCCACAACACTTTGATAACCACTCTCAATGGTTGAGAAAACTCAAACGACCCTAAACTCACCTCTACATCGACTCTATACTTCTCTGGTGATCTAACAAAACCAAACTCCTACTCTGATGGAAACCCAAACACATTGAGGTAAGTTGAACCAAAACTTTCTTTTACTCTTACTCTTTTACTTTAAAACCACTATCTAAAAACTAAACCCCATAACCCATGTGCAAGGTCTTCTGAATAACTCTACTTGAACCTCAACTCCTGCTACGTATGGCTCAGGTAAACAACCCTATATTTTTTTATAAAATGATACAAACACACACAAATAAGAGTTAAAAAAACTGAATCGGAATACCTCAAAAATCCTTATATTTCTATTGTTTTATCCCGTTCTTGAATGGTGAATTACACTATCATTTTCTTGCATTGATTTACAATGTGTAAACCTTCTACCTTTCGGTTACAAATGTTTCCCCTGTCTTCAATTTGTTTCTTTCTTTTCTGTTGAGAAACCAGCTCCCAAGATGTAATGCCCTTCTTTTTTCTGTTTGGTCGAACCTCCATTTATAGTTGTTGTGTAGTGGATTTTCCACTGATGTTGAATAGTGGGTAGGGCATTCTACTGATTTTCGAGATTGAATATGTTCAGTGGATCTTTGAGATAACATTTTAATTTGTTTTTCTCATTGGTGGATGATTTGGTTATTGTCTGCAGGTGCACTTTGACGTAGGCGCTGACAACATTCGGTGGCTTGGAGCTCGGCAGTGATGATGACTTGAACTGGGTCGGGTCCTATTGCTAGATCGGATCGGGCCAATTTTTGGGTCGGGTCTTAACACCAATTGCATCAGATTGTAAAGCCTGCAAAATAAAAAGAATAAAATATTAATAGTAATTAATAATAATAATAATAATAACAACGAGATGAAAAATGAGTGTCGACAGTTACCCCTCTTTGCCCATTCTTGTGTTAACAAGAATAAGGCAAAGATGAAAAGACAATACATTTTTCTTCCAATCAACTTCAAGGTTTGAAATATGATAGGGATATGTTCCGCTGTCACTCAGGGAATATCAGATCGGGGATGTTGATTCATTTTACTATTCTTCAGGGAAGATTGAATCTGGGAAGACTTATTCCGCTGTCACTCGGGGAATATCAAATCTTGAAAGAGAGTAATTTGTTCCGCTTTTTCTGAAGGGAATATCAGATCTGGATGAGTTGATTTATTTCGCTGTCACTCAGGGAAGATTAAATCGTGGTAGACTTGTTCCGCTGTCACTCAGGGAATATCAAATCTTGAAAAAGAGTGATCTGTTCCACTTCATCTGAAGGGAATATCATATCTGGATGAGTTGATCCATTCCGCTGTCACTCAGGGAAGATTGAATCATGGTAGACTTGTTCCGCTGTAACTCAGGGAATATCAAATCTTGAAAAAGAGTGATCTGTTCCACTTCTTCTAAAGAAAATATCAGATCTGGATGAGTTGATCCATTCCGCTGTCACTCAGGGAAGATTGAATCATGGTAGACTTGTTCCGCTATCACTAAGGGAATGTCAAATCTTGAAAAAGGTGATCTGTTCCACTTCTTCTAAAGGGAATATCATATTTGAATGAGTTGATCCATTCCGCTGTCACTCAGGGAAGATTGAATCATGGTAGACTTGTTCTGCTGTCACTCAGGGAATATCAAATCTTGAAAGAGAATGATCTGTTCCACTTCTTCTGAAGGGAATATCAAATATGGATGAGTTGATCCATTGAATTGGGATCGAACCCCACTTCAAAGTAATGTTTCCTCTATGGATTGGGCCCACTCTATTCTTTAGGTTCTGCCTCCTCAGATATGATTCCCTGTATTTGAGGTTTGAATTCTAGCTTTCACTTGTTGTGATTTTAATACTATGAATCTTTTTTCCCTTGGAAGATCTGTAAAAACCAAATATTTATGTGTGAAATGTGAATGCAATGCCATGCATTTTATGCAAATGATTTTCTCATGCATGTGTAAATGTTGATTCATTTTTCCTTTGACTCCAAGGTGGGGAACCAGGTCTTTTTCCTCTTGATCATTTTTCTTTAGGGTTTATGCAGATATCTATGTAGCAGTTTTCTACTCTTGGTGATTTTCCCAATAATCTCGTCTTTGTTTTCTGTCTTCATTTTGGAGGAATTGTTTTCTCTCTCGAATTCTTAGTGCAATCAATAATATGATCTTGATGCTCCCTTTTCATCCTTGGCTTAATTATGCTTTCAGAGTTGTTCTTCCAGGACGCTGCCATTGATTCATGCTTGACTAGTTGGCTTTACAAGGTAAGCTCTACTCAAATTCACAGTCTTCCCCTGGTATTTTAAGTTGTGAGACAAGATCTGGGTTTCTGGTCAAGCTCCAAAGTGGGCATTTTCATGGCTCTTCCTCACTTGGGTGCCAAAATTCATCCTTGACTAGTCACCTTTTTGCATTTTTTGCTTTATGCTGAGATTTGTGCCCTTTACAAATAAGGTGATCATTTGTTTCTTAATGGGTTACCGATAACGTCACGAGGAAATGCTGCAAGTTCTATCCTCCAGTTCTTCTGGTCTCTCGGACTATTTGCTTTTCATAAATGTTTCATTGCTCTAGCATAGTTTGTTCTCTTTAATTGAAGCAAGATGAAACTCACCAGCTTCAAGGACCTTTTACATTTGAGACTTTCTTGTTTGAAAATGTTTTTCTCATTTCTCTTATTTTAAGAATCAAAGAATGAAAGAATTTTATAAAGTATTGTCCCTTAATTCAGGCTCACAATAGAATCAAATCATAAGCATGAGTTCAAAGAATATCAAAAGAATTAACATCTCTTTAATATTTTAAAGTTATAGTTCTTTGACGAGTATCAAAATTTATGGGTAAATTTCAGGTTGGCTTTCCTATTTTCTATGGTTACATCTATTGAAGATGTCACTCATCTCTCACTCTTTGTGAACATTGCCACATACCTCACTTTCTTGACTTGGTATTTTAACCGGATATGGACAAAATGACGCAACTAGCGTAGCCAATTACTAGACCTTCTAGAATACCTCTATTTCACTTCTCTGAAATCTTCCCTTTAACCAAAGCAATGCGAAAATATCGATCTAAGAATGAAATTTCTGTGTGCTCGTGTGTAGTTTACTATAACAGGTGTTCCCTAATTCTTTAATCCATCTATACTGAAACTTCTTATTTATAAAATTGATTTAATTTGCTATTGTCTGGCTAGCTAAGATCAACTTTATTGTAATTTGCCTTTATCGGGCCAACTGAAGGGTTCATCTCATCACAAAGTCTTTGACTTGACAATCACAGTGGAGCATACACCGAATTGCCAGGTACCTGATCAAGGTCATTTGAATCTATTCATTCAAAGCCAGGGCTTTCGAGTTTCCTCTATAACCAATTGCCTTAGCGGAATAGCTCAGCTTTATTGTATACATATAATATAATCACCTTTATTATGCTAGCTGAATTCTATCCATAAAGTTGAGGCTATTAACCAATTGCTTTAGAGGGACAACTCAAGCTTTATTGTATAAATAATAATATAACATGGATATATAACTCTTACGAAGAACCTGTTATAGTCTAGGTGGTTTGGTGGAAATCAGAAAATCTCATCGTTAGAGTTCAATTCTCAAGCAACTGACTTTACCTAATTATGAAGATTTTATCATCGAACGTCATCAATAGAAAGTAATCTAGACAATTTCGCAAAGTCACACAAAAGATACCCCATGTTGTATGCTCCTATATGTAAATACCAAGCCTTTTATCTAATTTCTTGCACTGGAGAAGGTTATCTCATATTTGTAGAAGGGTACAATGTTTGGGTATATTTCATCTGAAGTCAGGTCAAGGTCCTTGTTTTACCAGTTTTCAATCTTGATAATTTGTCAAAGATGTGTAACTCTAATTATAAAGAGTTTTTAATCCTGTTGATATTCAAAGAACTGGAAGATTGCAAAATTGATTCAATGCTCATAACCTTAAAAGCAACAAAAAATTATTTATTACAAAAATGTGAAGAAAGGAAAAAAAACATGTTCAAACAAGATGCTGATGACATAAAGTTTCATGATGGATGAAATGATTTCTGCATAGTTAGGATGCCCCCATTACTCATATGATGCAATGACATTTGATTCGATCAGATGTTATATATTGTGTTCTGATGCCCCATTCGAGTTCGTCATCCATTGTTCAACCAACTCTTGAGTTAACGTCCCATTTTCCACAAGCATATCTATCCCCTTTAATAGTGGCCTACATTTTCTCGTAGAATATCCCAAGACCCCAAGTAGAAATCACATACACTATCTTTATCATAGATGTGAGAAGAAGGGTCTGGTTGCACTTTCACTGGCCTCGGTGTGAGGTATTGACCTTTAACCAAATGGAGATATAGATCCGAGATAGAAGTTTGAAACACTTTCAAAGTATTTTTCGACCTTGGGACTGTCTTTGGATGACTCAAGTAATTTGCTGCCTCTTTTCTTTGTTGCAGGAGCTCTGGATGTGACATTCATTCACCTCACCAGCCTTTTCCTTTTGATCGGTTGGACATTTGGAAGTGAATTTCAAGTTTCCCTTTCTGATTGCATCTTCAATTAATTCCTTAGCTATCATAAGATCCTTGAACCCCCTCATCGAATTTCCCAGCATTAACTCAAAAAAAACTAGAAGAAAATCATGAAACATACATGATATTTCTTCTTTTAATAAAGAAGGTTGAACTTGTGCTACCACTCCTCTCCATCTTAGGGCATATTCTTTAAAGCTCTTAGTAGCTTTCATCCTTATCCTTTGAAGATCATGACGTTTTGGGGCTAAGCCTCTAACATATCGGTATTGCCCCAAAAAAGCATCAGCTAGGTTGACCCAAATTTTGATCTTCTCTCTATTCAAATGATTATACCATACTACAGCTGGACCAGTAAGATTATCATGGAAGAAATAAATCAGCAAATTATCATCATTTAAGTACCCTTCCATTTTTCTACAAAACATCTTCAGATGAATTAGGGGACAACTGGTGCAATTATATTTCTCAAAATTAGGCACCCTTAATTCATGTGGGATGACCAGATCAGGGACCAAATTGAGTTCTCTGGCTTCTAACTCCTTGTGAGAGGCATTAACGACCTTCATATCTTTAATGGCTTCTTCCAACCACTTGAATTCGTCTTCAAATTGCTTAAAATTGACGGGGCTCATCCCTAGGTCTGAGTTAGATGCTCCAGGGAAAATTATCGCTCTTGATGTACCAGTCTGATGAGATTGATTTCCTTTATTCTCTATTTTCTCTTTACCAGTAGCCTGCGGTACCAGTACCTGAATCATTTGAATCGATACGCCTTGTACAGAACCCGATGCTTGATTCCTCATATCTTCTTGTAACCCGACTAACTATTCTTGCAACTGATCTTATGATTTCTCATTAGATTGCTCCTTTGATTCCATTTGTTTGTTCATGATGATAAGGAACAATATGAATGAATGATATTGTTATTACTGTCACATAACCTCCCATAAGTTACTTCCATGTTTTCATAATTAATGCATATCAAATGCTTAAATAAATACATGCAATGCAAATGCAAATACAAAAGGTGTCATTTTAGAGTGACCATCTTAAAACAACTTTCATTGAACACAAAGGTCTCGGTACATCAAACAAACTTTACATATAATGGACAGCTTTCACTCCAAACTTTTCTACCTCATTCAAAAGCCAATTTAACTTCCACTAATGCTCGGGTGTTGAATTGTCAATCTGCTTCAATTCTCTTGCAAAGCCAGCTAAATCAACCCATTTATGAGCCACATTGTTTGCTTGGGTCATAGCTTTTTTCATGACTTTGTCCCTTTTCTCTATTTTGAGTGCCGATTCTCAGAGTTATAGACACTGCTGTTGAATCTTCCTTGCAAGAAAGTCATTGTGATTATGAAACTCTTGCCTAAGATTACTACAATCATCCACCATCTTCATCAGCTTCTTGTTTTTTGCTTTAGTGGCTTCTAGCTCAGCTCCCCTCTCCCACTTGTGGCGTTGATGTGAGATTTCCATTTTAGCTATGGCCAAATTCAACGTCTGATTTTCGGCTTGATATCTACCCAAATCATTAATAGTTGTATCGCGCCTTTTATCTTCAATCTGTAAATCATAAGAAAACTTATCCACTCGACCTTCATGCACCTTGCAATTCTTTCTCCACTGTTCAGTATCATTCTTCAATTTAGCGACACCTGTTATCCACTCCTCTGGGACATTTCCTATGTCGGCAAATTTAAAGGCTTGGCTGATCCTTTGAAAACTATCCCACATGACTTTCATCTCTCTGCTTAATCCATCATTTTTGCTCTTTAAATGACGAATTTGATCTTCATGTCTTGGCAAACTATCTTTTCCTTGGATGTCCTCTTTGATACTCTTACATTTGAACACTTTTGGCTCCACCTTAATTGGATAATCAGTCACCAAACTAGGTTGATCTTTCAATTCAAACTCTAATACTCCATTGTCTAGAAGAAGTTGGACTCGACGTTTGAAGGCAGAACAATTCTCAATAGAATGTCTGAGAATTCCAGCGTGATATTCACAACGAACGTTGATGTCATACCTACTTGGATATGGAGGCTGTAGAGGTTTCACATAATGCGGAGCCACTTCTCGGGCTTTTAACAGTTCATCATACAACTCCTTATATAATATTGGGATAGAATCAAAATGAGAGCCACCTCTCGACCTGGGTTGAACTGGAGTTTCAAGTTTTATTTCCCCTGATGTCGGGATTAGACTATTAAATATCACTGAGTTCTGACTGTATGGCTTCTTTTCATCCTTCTGAACTTCTATAGTCGCCACTATTTCTTTGGCGTTTCTAAAGAGCTTTTTGATACGAACAATAATTATGCGTGGCTTCTTATACTGGTTAGAATCAACAAGCTCTAAAGTAGTCTCTTGCATATTTGACACCTCAAGATCGAGTTCTTTCTTTTCTGTTGTATAGGTCTCACTTTCTTTGGCCAAAGCATCTATTCTATCCATTATCTTGGACATCTGCTCTTTTAACTCTCTTATTTCCTTGTACTCTTTGTCAGACATATGATCTTTGTTCACACAACTCTCTGTAATTCTCGAAGCTTTCACAAGATGCCACTTCTTGACTGTGTTACAGTCTGATTGACCATGAAACCCTTTGTCCGTCATGAAAACCTTTTATAATAATGACCACTCACAAATCAACACCTTTTGATTATGTAATGATCATGCAATTCATACAAAAAAAACATAACAAACAAGTTATTACAGATAAGATATCAAAATGACAAAAAGTAATAATAACAAAATAAATAAATTAATAAGCTAATGTAAAATAAAAAGGCAAATGCAAATGCACAAGGTGTTAATTCCAAAAGTGACCACTATAGAACAACCTTCATTTAGTCAACAATATTTCATTACACCATGTTGTCAAAATACAATTGTGATTCTTCATTTCCTTGAGATGTACTATTCATGGAATCTAACATTGTACTCAAAGTTTTCGGTGTACTTTATCACATTTGACGATGTCTGATGTCCTTAAATTGAATCTTGAAATCTTCATTTTTACCTCCAATGTGAAGTGATCTTCATGTCTTTGGTATGGTTGTATCTATCTTCTAAGGGAATATCTCAGTCTTGATGCCTTTAAAGATAATCTTCGATCAACTTCAAACTTCTTCATTCATCGGATGTCTTTCTTTATGGATCGGTCTTCAATCAGTTTCAGATTTCTTCAGTTATCGGATGTCCTTCTTCATGAATTGTTCTTCAATCAGTTTCAATTTTCTTCATTCATTGAATGTCCTTCTTCATGAATCATTTGAATGTCTTTGAATCTCCTTATTTTGACTACATGGTTTAGAATTTCTTGTCTCAATATGACCAGTCTTCTTATTAGTCAATCACTTACGAATTAACACCTCATATGATATGAAGATGAAAATGCAATAAAATCACAATGAAATAGGCACAGGAAAAAAATGGGTTAGTCCACATAAGATAAACAACAAAATAATAAGTATCGAAATCATTAAATAAAACCTACCCTCACATGCTGACTACCCAATCGTGCTTAGTAGATCCTACCCAAACAGGATTTCTACCCATATGCTTTGTTATTCACAAAAGAAATCCTAACTGCATGATATCTAATTCGCATTCTAGTTTGAAAACTAAACCTAACCGCAAGATTTCTAGTCCGCATACATTTATTCGGGAAATTAAAATTACACTAAAGAATGCTCAAATAAGCTTTTCCTTATGTACTCTCCTCACATGATCATATGATCTAGGTAAGGTTGTATTTGGGTTCTAAGTTTACTACATGCTGGGTTCGGTTCTAAAGTAATGGGTCCTCGAATTGTCCTTTGCCGGTGCCCCCTTGGGCTACCGAACCCACAATCCTGGCCCATCACAGGCTTTCGGATTGAGTTTAATTCGAGGGGACACACTTCCTTATGTCATTGCGGAGATGAAAACCTCACAAGGATCATAAGGCGTGAGCCCAAGGAGCGTTTCACTATCCCGCACGTAGGTGAAAACCACACGAGGGAGTAGTTACTTACTCCTACTTAAATAGGACGGAGCGGGGTTTTAGCTCATGCTATACAAATGCAGATGTACAGTGTGTGAGGAAAAGTAAAAACAACACATAATCACAAGATACTCAAAAAATAAATCCTCTTTAGACACATAATTAATCTGAAACCATTAACAAACATATCAGTACAACTATTTTATTAGTTAATCAAATTCTGAATAAACAATATTAAAACCAAATAGGAGATCAAAAACCAAATTAGAGCGAACTTGTATTTTTTATTTGCAAAGACAATTAATTAATCAATTATCGGCCTAACTCTCTAAAAAAAGTCCCCAGCGGAGTCGCCAAGTTGTCGAAACGGTTTTTTTCCGGGGTGAGATTTTGAAAACCACACCAATTTTTAATTATTCTCTTCAGATTAAATTTAAATTAAAAGTGAATGTGATTAAAAAACCTCTCGTTTTGAAAATTTGGAAATTCCTTTACGATAAAAATACGGTTCAAGGAGTCGCCACCAATATTTGATTAGGGTGTGATTGGGCACCCAAAAACGTTTTGTCATTTTAAATAAAAATTAATTTTAATTAAAACAACAAATTGAGGTTTGCGTTACCAGAAAATGAGTTCGGGAGTCGATTACGCGTGGGGAAGGGTTAGCACCCCCACATCGCCCTAAATCGGTACCTAGTCAATTAATTAATTGTCTTTGCGATAAAATGTACAAGTTCAAATTTAATTTGATTTATGATCCCCAACAAAACAATATATGAATTTTACAACCTTCAAAAAGCACTAAAACAGATTAAATTAAAATTACCCTGCCTTTTAGAAAGATAAAGAATATTCGATTATTTAAAAATATCGAGACCAGATATTAGAGGTCTAACAACCTTTTCTCGATAAACTTAAATAGCCGAACATTTCTTTTTCTTTCATTCCCAAATTTTAAAGTGATGAATTAATTTTTAGGTGTTACTAATGGGATAGACTTTCATTTTAAAATTACAAAAGTAACTTTCTTATACGTTAAGACAGTCACTTTACGACAATATTAAAATGCTCGAATATTATCCTTAGTTAATTTATTTTGATTTGAGTCAAGAGATGCTTATGAGGATATCATACAAAATTAATTAAAAGATGCCCTGTACCTAATTTATATATCAAAATGAATGCAACTATATATGTAATTTATAAACAATCAAAAACTAATAATAACTAAATATTGCTAAGAAAATATATATACACATTCTAATAATAACATACAAAGGAAATAAACATTAAATATATACATACAGAGATAGAATATAATATATACGTAAGGGACATATAATAAATATATATAATATATACAAATGGCGTGGGTTCAAATCCCACTTTCACTACCATAATTAATGTGTGCATATATATATATATATAATATACCATATGCTAAATAAAATAATATATATCCTTATAAATGAATAAAGCAATTACATGGTCAAAGTAATTAAATATTCAAGATGCTACTCCAGCGCATAATCCTCCTAAATTAAGGCGAAAACAATGAGAACGTTAAATTAGCACTAATAGATGAAAGCTAGAAATAATAAATTAATTTACACACAAACCAAACAAATTTTAAGAGTAAATTAATCAAATATTGAATAATAAAATGCATGAATATAAAAGGACGCATACACAAAGTCGGTAAATTACAGTAACAATCTCTAAATGGACTAAAATGGAAAATACACAAAAATAAACAAATAAACATAAAAATAAAAGTAAGACTAAAACAAAAATTATCAAACAATCATATCTAAATTAAAACAAAAATAAAATATGCAAGTGACTAAAATAAGCATGTTTAATATCTAAGACTAAAACCATAAATTAAAAAAAAATCATAAAACACTAATGAGTGGCCTCCCACGTGGGTTGATTAACCCACCAATTTTGGCACTAAAATACTAAACAATTATTGTCATATTACTATACCCCATACCTAGATGAAATGTCTCCCACGTGGGTTTGATTAACCCACTAATTTTTGCACTAAAATAGTAAACAAGTATTGTCATATTACTATACCCAATTAAAACCTCTTTTAATTTTTTATTGCGCTTGGTTCCCTTCTCTGTTGCTCTCAACCCTCTCCTTTTTCTTGTACTTTCTTTCTTTCACTCTTTCTTTCTCTAAACCAGCTACCATGCACTAGTAAGGTAAGCTAAACTAAACTTAATAGTTAGTAAACTGTTCTCTCTATTTTCTTTTCAAACAAGAAGTTCCAAGGTCATTTACATCAGCCACAACACTTTGATAACCACTCTCAATGGTTGAGAAAACTCAAACGACCCTAAACTCACCTCTACATCGACTATATACTTCTCTGGTGATCTAACAAGATCAAACTCCTACTCCGATGGAAACCCAAACACATTGAGGTAAGTTGGACCAAAACTTTCTTTTACTCTTACTCTTTTACTTTAAAACCACTATCTAAAAACTAAACCCCATAACCCATGTACAAGGTCTTCCGAACAACTCTACTTGAACCTCAACTCCTGCTACATATGGCTCAGGTAAACAACCCTATATTTTTTTATAAAATGATACAAACACACACAAATAAGAGTTAGAAAAAAACCGAATCGGAATACCTCAAAAATCCTTGTATTTATATTGTTTTATCCCGTTCTTGAATGGTGGATTACACTATCATTTTCTTGCATTGATTTACAATGTGTAAGCCTTCTACCTTTCGGTTACTATAGTTTCCCCTGTCTACAATTTCTTTCTTTCCTTTCTGTTAAGAAACCCAGCTCCCAAGATGTAATACCCTCCTTTTTTCTGTTCGATCGAACCTCCATTTATAGTTACTGTGTAGTGGATTTTCCACTGATGTCGAATTGTGGGTAGGGCATTCTACTGATTTTCGAGATTGAATATGTTCAGTGGATCTTTGAGATAACATTTTAATTTGTTTTTCTCATTGGTGGATGATTTGGTTATTGTCTGCAGGTGCACTTTGACGTAGGCAATGACAACATTCGGTGGCTTGGAGCTCGACAGTGATGATGACTTGAACCAGGTCGGGTCCTATTGCTAGATCGGATCGGGCCGATTTTTGGGTCGGGTCTTAACACCAATTGCATCAGATTGTAAAGCCTGCAAAATAAAAAGAATAAAATATTAATAGTAATTAATAATAATAATAATAATAATAACAACGAGACGAAAAATGAGTGTCGACACATGTCTTGTTAATGTGCATAATTAAGTATTTTTAGAGCATGTTATGTCATGAATTTTGGATTTGATTGTTACTAATCCTAGTTAGGGGTGTTTAAAACTAGGTATCCAATTTTTCGGGTACCCAAAATACCAGGTACCTAGAATTTTCAAGTATTAAAATGGCGGTCCGATTCCCAGTCCATGATATCCGAGTACCTGTAAGTCAGGTACCTGTAAAACTTGATATCCGTATTTTCTGGTCACGGATACCTAGTTCATAATTCTTTTTATTTTTTCTTTAAATTATATTATATTTTAATATATGTGTATATATATAATTATAAAATTTAAAATTCTATAATATATAATTCACACATAAAATTCAAAAATTCAAATTACATAATTGTCAAATTTATTAAATAATAAAATAAAAAATATAATTAAACTTAAAGGTTTTTGAAGTTAAAATAAATATTTTAAAAATAATTTAGAATGTTAGTATGAAATAATTTAAGAAATTAAAAATTTAGAATGTTATGGTAGAAAATTTTAAAAAAATTAGCGATTTAGAATGTTATAGTGAAATAATTTGAAAATTATAAATAAACATTTAATATAAAATAAAAATAATAAATATATATAATAAATCAGGTACTGAGTCAGTGGTATTCGGTTAAGTAATATTTTATGATCCAGTTCCAACCCGAAAACCCAAAAAATTTAACAGGTCGGGTGCCTAACCTAGAAAATTAAATATTTTCAAAATAAATATCTGATATTTTTTTTAAACCGGGTTAGCAAGTAATCAAGTATGAAAAAATTAATACCCGGTATTTTCAAAATAAATAAATAATAGAAAATCGAATTTTAGCGTGGACTCATCACTGAATACACGTGAGAATACACTTTGAATTATATTGAAGGTAGTTAATAGCTTTTCTACAAATCTCTTTGTTTTTTCACGCTCGCCTTGGACGGCGGAGGCATCTTTGTAACAGATCTGCTCTTGCTTCCTTCGCGGTTGTTTTTGGTTCATTTTCTTTGCATTTAACTAACCTTCTTCGTGATTTTTTATTTTTTTAAGGTTTTACCATAATCTTCTTTGGTTTACAGATCCTTTATAGTGGGTGGTTTTATTGTTTTTCTTCATTTTTCTCAAAGAGAAAAAAGTTTGGTGAAATATAATTTTGAAACAGAACTTGTTGGGTGTTTTTTATTTGTAGCTCTTCAGATCTGAAGGAAGGCCGAGGTTGTTTGTTTCAAAGCACAGTTTCTTTTGACTTTTCCTATACACTCATTTTCCTCTCACTTTCACATAGGAAGCCTCATCGGAATCTCGTCAGAAATGCGATCTCCTTCGCCTGAACTTCGTACCTCTTTCTTTTAAGTCGCAAGACCCCTTCTTTTCCGATATCAGATCTCTCTGTTTATGAATATAATAAAATAATATTGTTTATAGGTGTTTTAGCGTGATCTCATCATGTTTCTGCTTGTAAAATAAAATGAAATAGCTGCTTGAATCCATGTTTAGCCTTTAATTTTATTTGTTTACTTTGTTATTTGAACTGATTGATCTTCGATTCAGAATTGTTCATGTCCATCTTACATTTTTTTTTAAGTTGTTTCATTCTCGATGATTTTTCATTTTGGACAGTAGATAAATTATCGGACATCTATAAGAGTTGATTTTCGGTTGTTTGTTAAATCTGGATGTGAAGATTTGATATCATCATTATTGTTTTTATGATATTTGATACTAGTTTCTAACTGTGGGCCTAAAGTTAAGTTAGATAGTGTTAATTTTTCCTAAAATCCTATTAAGTAATCAACTAGGATTCTTAGTACCCCTCAATTCTCTAGCGTTTTATTAGTGCATCTTCTATCTTCTTTGGATTCTTTTTTCATAGTTCCTCATAGCTTCGACTATAGATGATTACTTGAGCTCATGTCCTTCTTTTAGATCCCATAGGGCGTATAGGGGAGGGCTCGACAGAGTGGTGTCAAGGAGACTAGACTTAGAGTTTGTTCGTTGAATGTAGGCACATTAAATGTTAGGCTGCTAGAGCTGACCGATGTACTTAGTAATAGGAAAATATATTTTGCATGTATTTAGGAGACTATGTGGAAAGGGGCTCGCGCCAGAGAGTGTAATGGGAACAAGTTGTGGTATTCAGGCGTAGATAACGCTAGAAATGGGGTGGGTATCTTGGTATCCTCTAGGCTCAAGGAAAATGTAGTTGAAGTTTGTGGATACCGAGATAGGATCATGATGATTAAGGTTATTATAGAAGCGGACGGACCACTCATAGGAGGACTAAACTTGGTAAACCTAGGATCCTTTAAAAGAACTTACATTGAGCGACAGCTGATGACTTTAGGAGTAAGGTTTTGTCTAATACAGGTTTTGGAACTACAAACTCAAATAATGCAGATATGTTATGGAAAAAAATGGCAAATTACATCAGAGAGGTGGGAAAAAACACCCTTGGGTAGTCGAAAGGGATGGTCAAGGAACATAAAGAATCGTGGTGGTGGAACGACGAAGTCCAAACTAAGGTGAAGACAAAGCAAAATTACTTCAAGGAGTTCTACAATGCAATGACGATGAAGAAAGATCGAGAGCTAAACAAAGATACAAGGAGGCAAAGCGGGAAGCCAAGAAAACAGTGGCTAAAGCAAATGATGGGGCATACGAGGAAATGTACAAGAGATTAGACACCAAGGAAGGACAAAACGGCATCTTCAGGCTTGTAAAATCCAGGGAGAATAGGAAAAAGGATCTAGGTAGCATTAGGTTTATTAAGGATAACAATAGTGTTCTTTTAATGAAAGATCATGATATTAAGAGGGTTTGGGGTTGTTACTTCTTTGGCTTATTTAATGATGGTGCCTCTTCCTGTAGAGATAGTACCATTGTTAGGTCAGCCGACTATGCTAGTGACTGCCCTACAAGTAGGATTGGGTTTGAGGAAGTCAGAATAGCTCTTAGAAAGATGGGGAGAGACAAAGTTGTCGGTCCAGATCAAATCCCTATCACTGTGTGGTTGGCCCTAAGAGAAGAGGGAGTTAAGTGGTTGACCAATATCTTCAACATTATTTTAGAGACTGTCAGGATGCCAGAGGAGTGGAAAGAGTCTACGGTGATACCAATCTATAATAACAAAGGAGATCCCCAACGTTGTGGCAACTACAGAGGTATTAAACTTCTCAGCCATACCATGAAGCTATGGGAAAGGGTGATAGAGGCTAGGTTGAGACATGTTACTAGGGTTTTGAAAAACCAATTTGGCTATATGCCAGACAGGTCCACTACGGAGGTGATTCATCTAGTTCGACGACTTATGGAGAAATATAGGGAAAAAATAGAGATCTTCACATGGCGTTCATTGACCTTGAGAAGGCGTATGATAGCGTTCCCCGCGATACGATCTGGAAGACCTTGGAAACGAGAAGGATCCCAACTACTTATATCCGGGCGATTCGAGATATGTACTGTAGATCTACTACTTACGTCAGGACTACAGTTGGCGACACCGAGGCATTCCCGGTGGAAATCGGACTCCACCAGGGGTTGGCTCTTAGCCCTTACATCTTCGCCTTGATTATGGACGACATCTATTGTGATACACTAGACGGTATTCCATGGTGTATGCTTTTCACTGACGACATTGTCCTAGTTGCTGAAATAAAAACTAAGTTGAATAGTAGATTGGCTACCTGGAAGACTGCTTTGGAAGAAAAATGTCTAAGGATCAATATTGAAAAGACAGAGTATTTATGTTCAAACTTCAGTGGGAACCAAAATGATGAAGATGTAGAAGTATGAATAGAAGGACACGTTATCCCCTCAAAGGATTGTTTCAAGTACCTAGGGTCTATGATACATAAAGATGGGGGTATAAATGATGACGTTACACACCGTATAAAGGCGGTATGGCTAAAGTGGAGGGCTGCCACTGGAGTTTTGTGTGACAAGAAGGTGCCTCTAAAACTTAAGGGAAAATTTTATAGAATGACAATAAGACCAGCGCTGATTATGGATCATAATGTTGGGCAATCAAGAAGGATCACGTAAGGAGGATGGAGGCTGCAGAAATGAGAATGCTTCGATGGGCATGTGGTAGGACTCTGTGGGACATGACACCAAAATCTGCTATTAGGATGTCCTTAGGGGTGGTGTCTGTATCCGAGAAATTGAGGGAGGGAAGACTACGGTGGTTTGGGCATGTCCTTAGGCGAAAACTGTCAGATGCGGTCAAGAGGGTAGAGTTAATTACAGTCGACGGTACCAGAAGGAGATGACGACAAAGGCGGGAGTGAGAAGACTGCTTGAGATCTGATTTGAAGGATTTAGCCCTTACCGAGGACATGACCTCTGATAAGAAAGTATGGAGATGTAAGACCAGGGTAGCCGAGTAGTGCGGGTCACAGCCATAGGGTGTAACATCTCTGTCTTCTTTTTAATGCCTTAGTAGTAATTTTCAAGAATTCTACTTTATATACGTTTCTGTCATTGGAATTT
The DNA here is from genome assembly GCF_006381635.1 of Hibiscus syriacus. NCBI lineage: Eukaryota > Viridiplantae > Streptophyta > Magnoliopsida > Malvales > Malvaceae > Hibiscus > Hibiscus syriacus. The sequence goes on along the minus strand of NW_024063485.1, from coordinate 2,595,662 downwards.
ATGAAGGCTTAAAACTAGGGTGTTAGAGTAGTGTTGCCTTAGTTTAGATTTTGACCCATTTGACTTTATTCTTTCTCGTAGCTTGATATCGTTGACTTCTGTGTATCATTCTCTTCAGGTTTTCTCTTTTTAAATTTAGTCGGGTCTTACGTTTTTTGTTTATATGCAGATATTTATACGCAAGGATTTTTTTTGCAGGGATTACTTCCCATTACAGACGCGCATATGAAGACTGTTCAACTATGTATTTATTTATACATTCATTGCAATTTATATTTATTTTTAATTTTCTGACTGCCGGAGGTCTTCCACGGAAGCTACTCTCAACCTGGCGTTGGGGGCAGCCTACTATCCTACCTCCCCTTACCCCATTGCATATGAGAATAGGGTTATGTTGTTGTTGTAGTTAATAGCTTTTCTACTTAATCAATTTATAATTATGTTTAACTTATGTTGAAAGATAATTATTATGTTTATATTCCAGTCACGTTTACGTTAGTTTAGAAAGAGAATTAAGTAAGATATTTTCTTGATATTGCAGCTATTTTTCTTACAAGTATTTAAAGTATTTGTTTTGATTAAAAATATTTAAATAAATATTTTAAATATTTATTTGGATAAAAAATACTTTCAATATTTTTATCATAATAATAATTTTAGATATTTACTTTGATTAAAGAATATTATAGATATTAAAAAAACGACATATTTTATGTGATATAGCTTTATAAACATTAGCGAAGCCACATCTTGGTACCTATCTTAAAATCCAAATTTTTTTTGATCAGTTACTTATTTTACTGATAATATCCACCTTTGAATATTTTCGTGTTCACTCTGAAATTAAGTTTTTTAATTAATTATCTATTTTATTGACACAATCTACCCTAAAATTCAGTTTTGTATCAATTCTATTTAAAAATTTTATGTTATTAACATACATTTGTCCACCCTAAAAAAAATTATGGCTGCGCCAGTGTTTATAAATAGTATGAATTCAATGGTTGTAGGTGTTTAATGATGTTTGGGTCAAACTTGTTAGATTCTGCATTTATAGGCCACATGTATCTGTGTCTTTAAATGTTGATTTCATTAGACAAACAAGACGGTGCAAACTTCTGCAAATTCAAAGATAAATTGACTAAAAACGATGCTCTAAATTGACAATGTCAGCCAGATATGTGAAGGCTAGTCAGAGATGTCTTTCTTTGCTGGAGCAATGTCGTAAAATGTCTTAAATCAAGCAGCTGTAATCTCATCTCATCGTCGCCGCCGCACTTTCGGACCCTTTCGCCGCCGGTAAAATCATTTCCTTCTTTGTCGTCTCCTCGAACGCCGATGTCTCTATGCTTACGAACTCTTCCTTTCTCTTCAACATCAAACCACCTTTATTCAGAACACCATCATTAGAGTTTTAGTGGAGAGAACCGAAAATGCCACCGCCCTTTCGGTATATACAAAAACATGCTTCAATCTTGGATTTTGCCCAACTATTATACCTTCTCTTTCGTTCTTCGAGCATATACACAGAATTCAACTCATGGTTTAGCTTCTCATGCAGCACAAAGGCACAAGCAGTCCGAAGATTAATAGCAATTCATGTTAAAAAAATTTAGACTCTAGTTTCTCACATTGGATGGAGACAATTCAACTCGTCAAAATCTGATAATTGTGCAATATGAATTTATCTTAGTCATAAAGGGTAATGTAGAAAGACAAGAAAGGCAGAACAAATTGGTGTTGGCCAATGCTGAAACTTACATTTTCTTTTTAATTTTTGTTTTGCTCTATAACTTGCAAAAGTAGAATAAAAACCCATCGAGTGCTTTTACCAATAACCGGCAAAAGTAAAAAACGGCCAACTAATCTTATACGCAAATAGTATTAAATGTTGGAGAAAAGTCAAAGAAAGGGGCTACATTTTTCAGCAAAATAAGGTTATCGAAATTCTAGAAATTCGGTGTAATAAATGGGCAATTATTGTTGAAATGGAAATGAGAATATTACAATTTTAGTCATTGTATTTTTTAGGGTATTTAAAAGATTAATCCCTAAGACTCAACTATAAATACCCTAGCTCATTTAGCTTCAAAATCATCCCAAATCCCAAATTATTTCTTTCTCCCAATACTAGAGAGTTTCTTGTGAGTAGTGAGTGTTTTGTAAACACCTGTAAATTTTCTCTCTTAGTAAAAGATCTGCAGCAGTCCGGAGACGTAAGCACAATTGGCTGAACTCCGTTATCAATTTCGGGTATTATTTTTCCGTTTTTTATTTAGCATTCTCACTAATCTGGTTATAGGGAAATTACTCGTTCTCGGTTTATTTCCCAACAACTGGTAATTAGAGCTTTTGGTTGTGAATTTTTTCAATTTTTTGCGAGGTTGCTATTTATTACTATTCACGTGAATAGTAATTTTCGTGAATAGTGAAAATTTTTCGACGATACGAATTTGTCGACGGAGATGTTCTAATACACGGTGGTTCGCAAGAATTGTCAGAAACGATCCAAACGAAGCCAGATTCGAGTGGGAGCGATGGCTGCAGACGAAGGGAATGTGAAAATTGAGAAGTTCGATGGTGCGGACTTTGGCTTTTGGAAGATGCAGATTGAAGATTTTCTATACCAGAAAAATCTATATCAACCTCTCTCAGGAAAGAAACCAGAGGGCATGAAGAATGAAGACTGAGCTCTTCTTGACAGACAAGCCCTCGAAGTTATCCGACCGACGTTGTCCCGCAATGTTGCTTTCAACATAGCAAAGGAAAAGACCACGGCGGGTCTTATGGCGGCTTTCTCCAGTATGTATGAGAAGCCATCAGCCTCAAACAAAGTTCATTTGATAAGGCGATTATTCAATTTGCGGATGACTGAAGGGGCATCAATGGCTCAACACCTAAACGAACTCAACACAATCAAAACTAGTTGAGTTCAGTGGAAATTGAATTCGATGATAAAGTTCGAGCTTTAATTCTCTTAACATCTCTACCAGACAGTTGGAATGCTACTTTATAGCAGTTAGCAGCTCGTCGGGAAATAGTAAATTGAAATTCGACGATGTTTGGGATCTGGTACTGAGCGAAGAAATTCGACAGAGAGAATCGGGTTAAGCATCAACCTCCTCAACCTTGCACAAGGAGTCCAGAGGGAGAACTTTAGAGAGAAATTCAAATTGTGGTAGATCCAAATCCAGAAGAGGAAAATCAAGAGCGGGAAAGAAAGATTTTACCTGTTATAATTGTGGCAAGAAGGGTCACTTTAAAAGAGATTGTAAAGCACTGAAGAAAGATATCGGTGCACAGGAAGCCAACATGACAAAGGAGACAGGTGATGCCATGATTTTAAGCGTCAACATTCCGATTGAATCATGGATCTTGGATTCAGGGGCATCTTTCCACTCCACCCCATGCCGAGAAATCATGGAGAACTATGTCAGTGGTGATTTTAGGAAGGTTCATATAGCTGATGATGAAACCTTGAAGATCGTCGGAAAAGTAGACATTCGATTAAAGCTGCCAAACCAAACCACCTGGATGCTGAAAGGAATGAGACATATTCCTGGCCTCAAAAGAAATTTGATTTCTGTAGGACAACTTGATGGAGAAGGATATAGCACAACCTTTTCAGGCTGTGAATGGAAGATTACCAAAGGAGCACTCGTCTTTGCTCGTGGTAAGAAGACTGGTACTCTCTATATAACCTCAAACTTAGATAATGTCATTGCAGATGCTGATGGAAAATCAAACCTATGGAACCAAAGGCTTGGTCATATGAGCGAGAAAGGGATGAAGACACTTTTGTCAAAAGGGAAGCTACCGAATCTAAAGAATATAGATGTCAGACTATACGAGGATTGCATCTTTGGCAAACAAAAGAAAGTCATCTTTGCAAAGATTGGTAAGATACCCAAGGCTGAAAAGTTAGAGTTGGTTCATACTGATGTATGAGGACCATCTCCAGTTCCATCTCTTGCAGGCTCATTATATTATGTCACCTTCATCGATGATTCTACAAGGAAGGTGTGGGTTTATTTTCTGAAGAAGAAATCAGAAGTCTTTGATACCTTCAGAAAATGGAAGGCCATGGTGGAAAACGAGACTAGTTTGAAAGTCAAGCGGTTGAGGTCTGATAATAGAGGAGAGTACAAAAATAGTAGATTCAGAGAATTTGTGCAAACAATGGGATCAAGATGGAGAGAACAGTTCCTATAACACCACAGCAGAATGGCGTAGCAAAGCGTATGAACAGAACTCTGAATGAACGTGCCAGAAGCATGAGGATACACGTCGGCTTGCCCAAATTGCTACGGGTTGAAGCTATCAACACTGCAGCTTACATGATCAATCGTGGGCCCTCAGTTCCCTTGGATGGTGGAATACCAGAGGAAGTTTGAAGCAAGAAAGAAATAAACCTTTCACACTTAAGAGTGTTTGGTTGTATTTCTTTTGTACACATAGACTCTGCTGAAAGAAGTAAACTTGATGCTAAGTCCAACAAATGTGCCTTTGTTGGTATGGTGGTGATGAGTTCGGTTACCTGTTTTGGGATTACGAAAATCGAAAGATCATTAGAAGCAGAGATGTCATTTTCAATGAGAATATGATGTACAAAGACAGGTCAATTGTATAATCAAGTAGCTCCAATACCGAAGCTGAAATAAAGGAATTTGCTGAGATTGAGGAGATTTCTGGAAATGATGTTCAGATCAATCCTGAAGCAGTTCAAGAAGAACCACGCACACCAGAACTGAGACGCTCCTCCAGAATTCCTAAACCAACCCAACGGTATTCTCCTTCTTTGCACTACTTGTTGCTGACTGACAATGGTGAACCAGAGTGCTATGGTGAAGCAATTCAAGTGGAGGATTCAGTCAAGTGGGAGTCTTCCATGAAGGATGAGATGGACTCGCTTATGTTAAATCAGACATGGGAATTAGCTGAATTACCACTAGGCAAGAAAGTGCTCCATAACAAGTGGATTTACAGGATCAAAGAAGAGCACGATAGGGGCAAACGCTACAAAGCGAGATTGGTTGTCAAAGGTTTTCAGCAGAAAGAAGACATTGACTACAATGAAATTTTCTCTCCAGTCGTAAAACTGTCTACAATCAGACTGGTGTTGCAAATTGTAGCTGCAGAGAATTTACATCTTAAGCAGTTAGATGTAAAGACAACTTTCCTTCATGGTGATTTGGAGGAAGAAATCTATATGAGGCAGCCAGAAGGCTTCATAAAGGCAATCAAGAAAAACCTAATATGCAGGTTGAAGAAGAGCTTGTATGATTTAAAACAGGCTCCTAGACAGTGGTACAAGAAGTTTGATAGTTTCATGAGTAGCAGTGGTTTTACCAGATGCCAAGCAGATGATTGTTGCTACATCAAGAGGCTCAACAACAACTTCATTATTTTATTGTTGTACATTGATGACATGCTCGTTGCAGGCTCAGACATGCAAGAGATTATAAACTTGAAGCAAAAATTGTCGAAGTAGTTTGCTATGAAAGATCTGGGACACAAAGTTAGGGACTTTGATGTTATCACAGGCTGAGTACATCAACAAAGTACTCTGCAGGTTCAACATGCAATATGCTAAACCAGTAAGTACACCTTTAGGTGTTCATTTTAGACTCTCCAAAGAACAGTCACCAAAGACGGAGGAAGAACGTGCACACATGGTGAAGGTGCCATATGCCTCAGTTATTGGAAGTCTGATATATGACATGGTTTGTACCAGACCAGATATTGCTCATGCAGTGGGAGTTGTTAGTAGGTACATGAATAATCCAGGCAAGGTACACTGGGAAGCTATCAAATGGATCCTCAGATATCTGCGAGGTACTACAAACAAATCACTTTGTTTTAAAGGTGGAGATACGATACTGACAGACTATGTAGATGTTGACTTAGCCAGAAATATTGACATCAGAAGGAGCACTATAGGGTATGTCTATACTCTGGGAGGTACTGCAGTGAGTTGGGTTTCTCAACTACAGAAGATAGTTGCTCTCTCCACAACTGAAGCAGAATATGTCGCTGTTACAGAAGCCATCAAGGAGATGGTTTGGCTTCAAAGTTTCTTGGAAGAGTTAGGCAAGAAACAAGAAAACAATGTCTTGTATTGCGATAGTCAAAGTTCTATCCATCTAGCAAAAAATCCATATTTTCATTCCAGAACGAAGAACATACAATTGCAATATCATTTTATCCGGTCTCTTCTGAAAGATGGGATTTTGAAACTTGAAAAGATTAGTGGAGCTCAAAATTCGACAGACATGTTAACAAAGACGGTGACTACGGACAAACTGAAGTTGTGTTCAGCTTCAGTTGGATTGCTAGAGTAACAAGATCAGAAATGTTGCTGCGTTGATCGATGTGTGAAGACAGATTAAAATCAGTCTTCAAGTGGGAGATTGTTGGAGAAAAGTCAAAGAAAGGGGCTGTATTTTTTAGCAAAATAAGGCCACTAAAATTCTAGAAATTCGATGCAATAAATGGGCAGCTATTGTTGAAATGGAAATGGGAATATTGCACTTTTAGTCATTACATTTTTAGGGTATTTACAAGATTAATCCCTAAGGCTCAACTATAAATACCCTAGCCCATTTAGCTTCAAAATCATCCCAAACCCCAAATTATTTCTTTCTCCCAATACTAGAGAGTTTCTTGTGAGTAGTGAGTGTTTTGTAAACACCTGTAAATTTTCTCTCTTGGTAAAAGATCTACAGCAGTCCGGAGACGTAAGCACAATTGGCTGAACTCCGTTATCAATTTCGTGTATTATTTTTCCGTTTTTTATTTTGCATTCTCACTAATCTGGTTATAGGGAAATTACTCGTTCTCGGTTTATTTCCCAACATTAACAATAGTACATTTTTTAATAATATCAAAAGCGATTTTATACCCAAAAAAAAAAAGGTGTGGGGATAGCTTAGTTGGGAGAGATTTAGATTGAAGATCTGAAGGTCACGTGTTTGATCAATGTTCACTGTAATCTAAATCTATTTTCCTTCTTTATTTTGTCATTAAAACCTTTAAAGAAAATAATCAGGATTTAAGGATCCTAAGGTTAATCTACTAACGAATTATTCATTGGACTGGAAATTATTTCTTATCGACCTTCTCGTTCCATAAACGGGTCATTTGAGTCTTATTTAGTTCAATGTTTTTTTTACTTTATACACTAATAGTTTTAGAATAATTATCAATAAGCACATAACCAATCATTTTTATTCATGCAATTACCAATTATGAACAAGTTCCATAAAACATACAAAAGGTAGTAGAGTATTACATCACTTTTCAAGCCACATCGGTCAATAATTTAAACTTTATTCATCACTCTCGAACTTATTTTCAACGTCCATAATACCTTGGATACATAAAAAGATTAATTACATCAACAATGGATCTTAATAAGGAAAATGGATCGAATTAAAAGATAAAATTTTGAAAAAATAGCTTACCAGTTGGCGAAATGGACACCAAACACGGACTCAAGATGCCAAAAAATATCAAGATAGGTGGTCTCGAAAAAAGTTAACGCCATGACAACAGTCAATCAACATCAGTTAACGGCTTAGCTCAGGTCAACGGCTTGGTAAGAAGACAACTCAGCTCAGGCGGTTAGCTCGGCTTGGGCTATCAGCTCAGTTAGATTGGTTCAATTAACTATTCGATCAGCTTGGTTAATGGCTAGATAAAAGGCTCAGACAATGATTCAGTCGGCTCGATCAACAGTTCTTTCTGAGTCGATTAAGTTGATTGGGACCGGTTCGGGCGATTTGGATCGATCCAGACCATTTTTAGAGGCTTTCCTGGCTGCGAAGAAGCCCCACACACGGATGGCGATGCATGAGAGCGTGTGCGACGACCTACAATGGTTGGATGACCCCCAAAATTTCCATAATTAGACTTTAAAAGACGGAGAGACACTTAACGATGTTGTCTAACGACAAAAAATGACACAATTACAATAACAAATCAACAAAAAACTTCCCTAGTTCTGAACTCCTTAAAGCGACGGTGATGATGAAAGCAAGGCCACTGATAAACTTGCGTCAACGAGCTGGACAAGATAGTGTCGGTGGTGTAAGTCAACAACCATTGATTGACTTCCATCAACAAGCTTGGAATTTTTCTTGAAGTCTTCTTTGTGTCAACTTGTAACAATGGAAAACCAAGACTAGGAAGGATATAATTGTTAGTGAAAAATAAATCTTGCTTTTCTTCTCACAATCATTCTTTTCAGTTTCAAGTTTTTCAACCACACTCTCATTTTTTTAACTCTAACTTCTTTTTCTTCCACTATCACATTCTTGATCTTTTCATTTTCAAATCCAACTTGCTTTTCTTGCACAACCTTACTGTCAATCTATTTACTCTCAAATCCATTTGTGTTGTTCTTTAAAATGAACTTCTTTGGATTACTCTTTTTCCTTCGTTGCTTTAATGTCTTTCTCAAATCTTTTTTTTTTGTTGCAACAAATCCTTTTTGTAGTTGTTCTTGCAATTATGTTTCTTTGACTAAGATGTCAAAAAACTCTTAAGACAAGCTAGATTTTCGGGATTGAGAGATGCAAACATGTTTGGCTCACTCTGCGTTGAACTTCTAACATTGTTTCTTATTTGGGAATTAGGATTCTCCTTGAAAAATCTTCCACTCCAATTGGGTTTAGGACTAGGAAGTGACCGAGCATCATATTTCCTCTTTACTTGCCTTTTGTCCTTCGATTGAGGTGTTTGTGAACAATAACCTCTTTTGATTATTTGATTGTGATTCTAGTAAGAAACTGACTTTGTCTACTTTGAACTTTGTAAATGCAATAATAAGATTGTAAGTAAGAAATAGATAAATATAATAATGAAAATGGAAGGAATGTGGTTTATGTAGTGGTGCTTTAGGAAGTTGCTAGAGTGATGGTTATGGTTGAATAAAATAAAGGATAATGGAGAAAGATGAATGTGTGTACGCGTGGGATGTTAGGAAAGAAAACAAGATGGATTGTGACCCGCTAACTATATGGAGTTAGGAACCAGCAATATAATTTGATGGAATCGATGTGGTAGGGAATGGAATGTGATTCGTTAGCTATAGAGAGCTAATAACCAACGTTATAACAAGATGAAATGGATAAAGACTACAAGATAAACTTAAAGCCGATAGAGTTCTATCTAAAGAACAAGATAAAAGCAATCTTTCAATAAGTTTAATATGCAAAAAGTTATGCCTATAAATGCAGTTAAGGCTAAATTAAGTGATGCAAAAAGTTATACCATTTAAAGCCTCCATTCAATTCCTTTTTATCTCATAATCAAACAATACAAGGCAACTTAGGAGTTCTTCAACCCTTGGAAGAGATTAAATCTATATTTAGCCTAAATTAAGTCCAAATCCATCCTAATGGTCTAAAAGCTTTTTCCACTTAAAGAGAGAAGAGAAAACAATGCAATCATAAGCATTCATTACCATAAAGATGAGTATTCATTCTTTTTGTGTAAGACTCTTCATATGGTGCCTATGAACGTTATAAATATGCACATTTTCTTCATTTGTAACACACAATTTGATAAATATAAATCCTCTTTTGAGAGTTTCTTTATTTGTAGTTCTTTTGAGAACTCTATCTGCTTCAAGTTCACTCTTGCGACATTCATCCATTCCATTGTTTATAACGTTGGTTCTTAGCTCTTTTATAGCTAAAGGGTCACGTTCCATATCCTATCACTACATTTCCATCATGTTATATTGTTGGTTACTAGCTCCATATAGCTAGTGGGTCTCAATCATTTTTCCTTTTATCCTTACAAATTCACCAGCTTTCTCCATCATATTTCCATTTCACTTAGTCCACAACCCCATCACTTTTCATACTTCATCATAACATCATATTAACCTTCACAACATCAATCCATAATGCTTACATTTCTTATCTTATTCTTATTCACCATCAAACATCTCTTTTATTTCTACTTAATATGTCTTTAAGAGTTATTTTCAGATTATTCAAGTAACAAATATATCTGCTTACTAGAATCACAATAGGGAAACACTTATATGATTCATGATACCACAACCGAGATCATATCACCAATTATGTTATAAAATCATAATGTATTAGAAGTATCATAGAAATAAAAGTGTAGATATTTTTAAAGTTGTATTTATAATTTAATGAGGGGCAGAGTTATAAGTACATACAATAATTGGTTCTTAAATTAGCTATATAAAGGGGTTATGATCCTCAAGAAATAGATAGTCTCGTATTTTCTCTTATCCCGTCAAAGACTATACTCAAGAGAACTCTATCTTCTTAACACTCTTCTGTATTTAGTATTTTATTTTTGATGATTTAATATGATTAGATCTTGGTTAATTTTCATGTTTATTATAATTAAGTTCTAACAAACGAGCATTACAAAACATGCATGATCTGGGTGAAAAGGATAAGATATATCACGTAAATGTTATTTAAGAGCCCTAATGTTTTCTCTTATCAAACCAATAAACAATTTAATTTCTTTTTATATTTATATTACCCAAATTACCTTTATTTTTATTGATATGAAAGATAATTATTATGTTTATATTCCAGTATTATTATTTTGAAAGAAAATTATTATGTTAATGTTCTTACAAGTATTTAAAGTAATTGTTTTAATTAAAAACATTTAAATAAAAAATTTAAATATTTTAAATATTTATTTTGATAAAAAATACTTTAAATATTTTAATCATAATATGTATTCAATGGTTGCAGGTGTTTAATGATGTTTGGGTCAAACTTGTTAGATTCTGCATTTATAGGCCACGTTCTGTGTCTTTAAATGTTGATTTCATTAGACAAACGAGACGATGCAAACTTCTGCAAATCAAAGATAAATTGATAAAAAACGATGCTCTAAATTGACAATGTCAGCCAGATATGTGAAGGCTAGCCAGATATGTATTTCTTTGCTGGAGCAATGTCGTACAATGTCTCAAATCAAGCAGCTGTAATCTCAGCTTATCGTCTCCGCCGCACTTTCAGACTCTTTCGCCGCCTGTAAAATCATTTCCTTCTTTGCCGTCTCCTCGAACGCCGATGTCTCTCATGTTTACGAACTCTCCTTTCTCTTCAACATTGAACCATCTTTATTCGGAACACCATCATTAGAGTTTTCGTGGAGAGAAACGAAAATGCCATCGCCCTTTCTGTATACAAAAACATGGTTCAATATGGGTTTTTGCCCAACTATTATACCTTCTCTTTCGTTCCTCGAGCATGTACCCAAAATTCAACTCTGGGTTTAGCTTCTCATGCAGCACAAAGGCACAAGAAGTCCGAAGATTAATAGCAATTCATGTTTAAAAAATTTAGACTCTGGTTTCTCACATTGGATGGAGACAATTCAACACGCCAAAATCTGATAATTCTGCAACATGAATTTATCTTAGTCAAAAAGGGTAATGTAGAAAGACAAGAAAGGCAGAACAAATTGGTGTTGGCCAATGCTGAAACTTACATTTTCTTTTTAATTTTTGTTTTGCTCTATAACCTGCAAAAGGAGGAGAAAACCCCACAGTGTGCTTGTACAAAAAAACCGGAAAAAGTAAAAAAACGGCCAACTAATCTAAACGCAAAATAGTACTAACTACAGTAAAATGTTTAACAATATCAAAAGCAATTTTATACAAAAAAAAAAAAAAATCAATGTGAGGGGTAGCTTAGTTGGGAGAGCTTTAGATTGAAGATATGAAGGTCGCATGTTCGATCCACGTTAGCCATAATGGAAATTATTTATTATCGACCATCTCATTCTTTAAACAGGTCATTTGAGTCTTATTCAGTTCATTGTCTTTTTACTGTATACACTAATATTTTAGAATAATTATCAATAAGCACATAACCAATCATTTTTATTCATGCAATTACCAATTATGAACGAGTTCCATAAAGCATACAAAAGGTAGTAGAGTATTATCTCGCTTTTCAAACCACATCGGTCAACAATTTAAACTTCATTCATCACTCTTGAACTTATTTTCAGCGTCCCATAATACCTCAGATACATAACAAGCTGAATTATATCAAAAATGGATCTTGATAGGGAAAAACGGAACAAATCGAAAGATAAAATGATGAAAAATAGCTTGCCAGTTGGTGAAACGGACACAAAAAATGGACTCAAAATGTCGAAAAATATCAGGATAGGAGGTCCGGAATAAAGTCAACACCCTGTCAACGGCTAGTCAACATCGGTTAATGGCTTAACTCAAGTCAATGGCTCGGTACGAAGATGACTCAGCTCAGGCGATTAGCTTGGCTCGGTAGCTTGGCTCAACTGTCGGCTCGGTTCGATCAACTCAATTAACGGTTTGATCACCTCAGTTAATGGCTCGATAAATGACTCAGTCAACGATTCAATCGGGTCGATCAACGGCTTAGTCTGGATCAGTTTAGTTGGTCGAGACCAGTTCAGGTGGTTTGGATCGATCCATACCATATTTGAAGGCTTTCCTGGCTGCGAAGAAGCCCCACACGCAGATAACGATGTGTGAGGGCGCGTACGATGGTGTCAGCGGTGTAAGTCAACAACCACTGATTGACTTGCGTCAATGAGCTTGGAATTTTTCTTGAAGCCTTCTTTTCGTCAACATGTAACAATGGTAAACCAAGAATATGAAGGATATAATAGTTAGTGAAAAATAAATCTTGTTTTTCTTCTGCACAATGTTCTTTTCACTTTCAAGTTTTTCAACCACACATTCATTTTTTTAACTCCAACTTCTTTTTTTTCCATTATCACATTCTTGATCTTTTCATTTTCAAATCCAACTTGTTTTTCTTCCACAACCTTACTGTCAATCTGTTCACTCTTAAATCCATTTGTTTGTTCTTCAAAATGACCTTCTTCGAATTACTCTTTTTCCTTAATTGCTTCAATATCTTTTTTAACTCTTGTTTCTTCTCCCTTTTTGCAAACAATTCCTTTTTGTAGTTATTCTTGGAATTGTTTTTCTTTGACTAAACTGTCAAAACACTATTGAAGACGACCTAGATTTTTGGGATTGAGAGATGCAAACATGATTGGCTCACTCTGCGTTGAACTTCTGATATTGTTTCTTGTTTGCGAATTGGAATTCTCCTTATAACATTCCGCTCCAATTGGGTTTAGGACTAGGAAAGGATCAAATATCATATTTCCTCTTTACTTGCCTTTTGTCCTTCGATAGAGGTGTTTGTGAACAATAACATCTTTTGATTATTCGGTCTAAGTTCTTTGAGATTGGGTTGATACACTTTTTGAGCAATCTCTTTATCTCATGATCAAAATCTTGAAATTGAGAATTCGATGAAAAGTTTGTTACATCGTCTCCTATATAAACAATAGGCCGTGTGTATCTTCGAGATATAATGATAAACATGATTAGTAATAAAGATAAAATAAACCTCACCAACACAAAAATCTCACCAATTCACTCTAAAGAACAAGTGACTCTCACTCGTGTTTCACACGGGATGGTTTTTACCCTTGATGTGCTCTCTTGCCTTTTACCGCTCTTTCTTGCTTTTGAAGTCCTTATTAGAACTCTTTCAATGCTTGATAAGAATTTTTTGTTGATTCAAATGAAACAATTGGTTAAAGAAATTTAGAAAAGTATAGGTAATAAGATGGCTACAAGAAACACGAAAAGATGTGAGAGCATGTAGAAATAATTAAAAAGAGGTTATAAAAAGATGAAATAAAAAGAATCAAACCTTCTTGATTATATGTATAATTTTTTCTTCAAAGATGAAAAGATAACTCCCTCCGCTATTAAACATTTTTTACTTCTTTTTTTTTTACTAATTATGGAGAAAGAAAACTACTTCTTATTGAATCACTATTGCTCTGATACCAATTTATATGAACCCATTTGTAAGATTCGAGTCATATATATGTTTGCCCGATCGTGATTCTAGTAAAAAACTGACTTTGTCTCCTTTGAACTCTGTAAATGCCATAATAAGATTGCAAGTAAGAAATAAATAAGTATAATAATAAAAATGGAAGGAATGTGGTCTATGTTGTGGTTGTTTAAGAAGTTGGAAGAGTGATGGTTTTGGTTGAATGGAATAAAGGATAATGGTGAAAGATGAATGTGTGTAGGCGTGGGATGTTGGGAAAGAAAAGAAAATGGATTGTGACCCGCTAGCTATATAGAGTTAGAACTAGCAATATAATTTGATGAAATCGATGTGGTAGGGGATGAAACATGGTCTGTTAGCTATAGGGAGCTATGAACCAACGTTATAACAAGATGAAATGGATGAAGACTTTAATATTGACTTGAAGACGATATAGTTCTATCAAAAGAACAATAATGAAAGCAATCTTTCAATAAGTTTAATATGCAAAAAAATGTGTCTACAAATGCAATGAATGTTGAATTATTTCACTTATTATTACAATTAAGTGATGTAAATCAGAATGAAATGAGAAAGGACACTCCAAAGTGGATGGTAAGATTGTTACAACCATTCAAAGCCTTTATTCAATTCCTTTTTATCTCATAATCAAGCAAGACATGGCAACTCATGAGTTCTTCACCCCTTGGAGGAAATTAAGTCTAAATTAGCCTAAATTAAGTCCAAATTCATCCTAATGATATAGAATTTTCGTCTACTTAAAGAGAGAAGAGAAAACAATGCATTCATGAGCATTCATCACCATAAAGATGAGTATTCATTCTCTTTGTGTAAGACTTTTCATATGGTGCCTATGAACACTATAAATAGGCACATTTTCTTCATTTGTAACACACAATTTGATAAATATAAATCCTCTTTTAAGAGTTTCTTTCTTATTAGTTCTTTTGAGAACTCTATGTGTTTGAAGTCTATTATTCTTGTGGTATTCATCCATTCCATTGTTTATAATTCTGGTTTTTATCTCTTTTATAGCTAAAGGGTCACGTTCCATATCCTATCACTACATTTCCATCATGTTATATTATTGGTTACTAGCTCCATATAGCTAGTGGGTCTCAATCCTTTAGCCTTTCATCCTTACAAATTCACCAGTTTTCTCCATCATATTTCCATTTCACTTAGCCCACAACCCCATCACTTTTCATACTTCATCATAGCATCATCTTAACCTTCACAATATCAATCCATAATGCTTCCATTTCTTATTTTATTCTTATTCACCATCAAACATCTATTTTGTTTCTACTTAATATCTCTTTAAGAGTTATTTTTAGATTATTCAAGTCACAAATATATCCGCTTACTAGAATCATGATAGGGAAACACTTATATGATTCAGGATACCACAATTGGGATCATATCACCAATAATGTTATAAAATCATAAGGTATTAGAAGTATCATGAAAATAAAAGTGTGCATACTATTAAAGTTGTATTTATAATTTAATAAGGGACAGAGTTATAAGTACAAACAATAATTGGTTTTTAAATTAGCTATATAAAGGGATTATGGTCCTAAAAATATATATAATCTCATATTTTCTCTTATCTCATCAAAGACTCTATACTCAAGAGAATTCTATCATCTTTACACTCTTCTGCATTTAATATTTTATTCTTAATGATTTAACATGATTAAATCTTGATTAATTTTCATGTTTATTATAATTTAGTTCTAACAAACGAGCATTACAAAACATGCATGATCCGGGTGAAAATGATAAGATAGATTACGTAAATGTTATTTAAGAGACCTAAGGTTTTCTCTTATCAAACCAATAAACAATTTAATGTTTTTTATATATTTATATTACCCAAATTACCTTTATTTTAATTGATATGAATGAATTCATTCTAGTTAAGATTTTAAGATAATAGATGAAGAGAAATAGGCTTTTATGATTTTCTTTAAAAAAATATATAATACGATGAATGTGACATTATTGCCCTGTAACATTCAAATGACGTGACGAAATTAGGTTGAATTTCACCTCATCTTTACGGTTTTTGTTTGGAAATAAAAAAGCGTTCACATAATAATATTTGTTATACTTGAATTAATTTGGTAATATATTAGGCACAGATTGAAAATTGACCATAGCAAAATAATATATTTGTATGATTCAGGTGCATTGTATGTATATATATATATGTATGTATAGGAAAGGTGCATTGTATGTATATATATATGTATGTATAAGAAAGGTGCATCGTATCTTAAATCATCATAAATGAAAATATATTATAATTAGATAACAAATTTTGATCCAGTAAAAGTATCTTTAATCAATGTATCGACATCGAATTGCCATTTTTTCTTTTCACGTATAGTTTTTTATTTAGTTTAATCACATATTTAATTTTTAAACTATTATATTTCTTATAATAATTCTTGGCAATATTATATTAAAAAAGGCATTAATTATTTTTTTAATAGTAACCCCTTAGCAGATTTGTTAGAAAAATACCCCAAACAGCAGTCGAAGGATTACCTCGCATATTTCTAGCACGAGGATGTGTCTCGCTTTCAACATGGCACTAGGAACATCCGATGTGGATGATCTTTTCGGAGTACATAATTTAATATTGATATTAAATACCTTGTATTTTGCGTAAAGTTAGGTTCCCGAGAAAATGAACCGCCGCGAGAAATTTATCGTGATTGATATTCAAGATACCTAGCGTTTTCCAACATGCGAGATCTTTTCAAAATAATTTAATAATTTTAATTGTAGTGTTAAATTTAATCATTTTATTTTTATTACATGGTATTTAATAAAATTACATAACCTCTACATTATATTTTGATTATGTAATATTTAGTGTAGTAACATTTTTAAAAAGTACATTCTCATGTAAATAGAAACTAATAACGACAATAACATTAAACATATAGATTGTTATGTAAATAGACACTAATAATATTGAACATGACAATTACGTATAATTTGAAAAAACAAACTTGCTTCGTGGTTCCAAAAACAAGAAGCATAACAAGTACATAGATTGTCATAATGTTGGTACTAACATTGGAGGCTTGAATTACACACACATTTTGTAGAACATCTATAATCTTCAATTTGTTCTGGGAAAGCAACATGGTGACGATACCACGACTGTATATGTAGAAATGAATTCATCACCGGACGAAGAACAAGTAAACTTATTTTTGAGAGATCAAGAGCTCTCACGATTCGAAGTCATTCATCCCTTGATTCACCCCCATAACAAACTAGAATATGGTCATAGACATATATGACGAGGGTGTAACTTGTAACATCCCTAACCCGTACCCAACCCGGATACGAATCTGAGGTGCCACATTGACTTTTCAAAACATTTACTTTTAAAAGATAGTGAAAATTTTAAACATTTATTTATGTAAAAACGGTGGAACCCTTGATCAAAGTAAATAGGAAGATTCAGACTTAAATTGAAAATAAAAAACATAACAATTTACATAAATACCATAGAGTTTGTTTACAAAACTGATCAGAGCATTTGTAATTCACACCTTTACTTACATGTCAACACATTTATTACAACAAAATACATATTGTGTAAATTACTTCTGATATGATCTTTTGGTTGATATATGTTGTCTTGACTAATCCTACGTTTACTCTTCTTGCTTCTTTGTACCGACTTATGAAACACTCACACGCTAAGACGTTGACTTAATGAGGCATATAAAGTGAAAAATCAAACATTTAAAATACTTAAACATATTCTAAGCATTTCATAAAATCATATAAAGAAACAATGGAACACATCACATAACAAAGCATATATGCATACAGATATACATATCATCATCAGCAGCAACAACAACATCATTATCATTATCATTATCATTCACTGTTCATTTATATCTTTTCTTTTAATAGCCCATGGTACATTACTGAGAACTTAAGGTACGTAAGTGCATTGAGGTTGTGCACAAATACTGTCACCATTGCTCGTATAAATTGCACCGAAGTGCCACATAGAAATGTCCCGAATGACTACATAGTATTATCCCTAAGGACCGCGTAGAAATGTCTCGAAGGACCACGTAGAATTGTCCTGAAGGACCGCGTAGAACCCTCGACTCTTACCATGCCAATTATACCTTTAGCTCTCATATCACATACTTTTGGGTTATTTCACATAGCTTGTATCACATAGACATATAATCACATAGATCATTTTCACATAGCTTATATCATATTTTCATGCTTTCATATAAATCAATGCTACATAGCTTATCTCACATTTACATAGCTTATCTCTCATTTTCATATAGTCACATAGGATGAAATGTAACACATAAATCAGGTAGAACAATGCATATAACACATAGGCATATATATGCATTCATGTACACATAAAAACCATATCAGCAATATACTAGTATTCATGAAATCATAAAATCAAAACATTGGAAATAGACTCATCACAAGTCTTATTTCCATAAAAAAAATATATACATAATATATACACTCACCTTAGCCTCACTTAGTCAAGCAAAACACTTAGCACTTTTGATTGACCTTAAATCTTTGAATCATCCTAAACTTGCCTTCGTTCGACATCTACACAATAATATGATTGGTATAAATGTTGGAGTTCATATTACTATTAATCAATCCTTAATAACATAAGCTAAACGAAGCAATTAATTCACAGCTTAAATCTGAATAGTATCGGTACCCTATGCCCAATACCGATACTTTCCTATTATGGTATCGATACCCATTTTATACACTGGAATTTCATTTCTAAAAATGGTACAGATACTTGTCCATTAATATCGATACCCTTGGTGTCGATACTACTCCTTCGGTATCGATATTCTTTTAAGGATTCATCAAATTTTACCTTATGGTATCGATACTGTTCTTCCAGTATAGATACCCAAACCCAGACTTTACTCATTTTGCTTTGAAATATTAGTACTGTTCATCCATTACCGATACCCTTTGCCTAGAACTTATTCGTTTAACCTGAAAATTTGCCAAAACTTACTTAAATCCCACTCTTTTAACTCCTTTCATTCCTTTAAACTCCAACATCAACATACTTATTAAGACTAACTTATAACACTTTAAGACACTTAAATATCCAAATCCCACCTATTCACTTAAAACTAAAAATCATACCAAATAATCATCATGCCTCAAATCCATTTCTAACATTTTAAATTTCTTATTCCAACTTATGACAAGTCAAATTTCACTTCAAAAACCATTTACTAACTCTTTCTCATCAAATCATTCAAAAACATTTTTTATTCAATTACCCATAACTTATAAACCTTTTAGTTTCTACTTCTCTTTAAGCTTTCTTAAGCTTTCCTAATACTCTAAGAATCAAAACCAACTTAAAAATGAAAGGAAACATTAACACGAGACCAACTCACCTTACCAATGGAGTCACGGTGGAGAGGAGGAAAAAAGATGAAGATTTTTTGGATATCCTTTAACCCCCTTTTCCTTTCCACGTGGATATATATTACCCAATGAATGAATTTTAAATTCATTTCCTTGCTAAATGACCATTATACACCTTCCTCTTTCAAACTTTACTAATCAACCTACACCAAAATTCCAATTTAACTCCCTGAATTTTTCAGTTTTTGAAATCAGTCACGAAGTTTTAAAATCTTACAACTCGCCTGGTTTTTGGGATGTTACATAACCTCCATCGGCCACTTGCTTCAATAAATGTAGATCAAAGTCTGTATTTTTTCCACTAAAAAATTTAAGAAACGTCTTCTCTATATAAAGCTTCATAATGTCCTTGCTAAATGACCATTATACACCTTCCTCTTTCAAACTTTACTAATCAACCTACACCAAAATTCCAATTTAACTCCCTGAATTTTTCAGTTTTTGAAATCAGTCACGAAGTTTTAAAATCTTACAATTTGGTCACTCGCCTGGTTTTTGGGATGTTACATAACCTCCATCGGCCACTTGCTTCAATAAATGTAGATCAAAGTCTGTATTTTTTCCACTAAAAAATTTAAGAACGTCTTCTCTATATAAAGCTTCATAATGTTAGTATGAAGGCATATTTGGTGAATCATCTTCTCGAGTTAAAACAACAACATGATAGTAATATTTTTCATGGAAATGATCCTGAAAATGTAATCCTAATCAGTAGCTTTATGAAAAGTCTTGCAGATCGACTGCGCTTTGACGAAATCGAGGATGGAATTAGAAGCAACATGAAGTAAAACCTTTGTTAACATTTTTCTCGAAAATTCGACAATATTAAAAATATTTTTTTGTTATTTTGATTTGAAACCGATTTAGGTAACTTTACAAAATGAGTGGGGATTTATAAAAAGTCTTGAACCCATCCTGAAGCATTTTACATCATGGACCTCACTTTTCCCAGGACGCGAAGAAGCGAATGATGATGACATTCCACATGTTGCGCCTTCTGTTTCTTATTACCGACCACTATCCCACTTCACAACAATTCACATGGAACCTTTAAATGCTCTCGACTTTCCAAAATTCCCATAGATTGAGGAATACAACAAACATGGTGATGATTAGCTCTATGTTGGAATGACATTCAAAATAAAAGAACTCATCGTACTACAATTAAAAACTACAATATATGTTGGTTAGTTACGACAATTGTGAAAAAAAATAGTCATGAATAAGTACATCCATGAATGCATCCATAAGTCAAAAGATGTATTTGGAGGGCTAATGTATCACTCTTGAAGAGGCTAAACAATCTATGGAAGCTAACAACATACGAACAACCTCATACATGCATCGCCAGTAGGCTCACTTAGTATCATCCAAACTTAGATGTTCACGTTCTTTATGATTCCTTCATACCACTAATCAAACCAAATCCACGCATTACGGTTTCTAGTTGTATTGTTGCAATCACATCTCAGTATGGCTACACTGTTAACTACCACAAAACATGGTATGTTAGGTATCATGCTCAACAATAAATGTATGGCCAATGGGAAGAATTATAAAAAGAGTTATGGACATGGATGAAACTGATGAAGAAATACATATTGGGTATGGTCGTCAAACTATAAATTGTGTTGGCGTACGAAAATAACCATGTCGTTCAAGGTCCCTGCCAGTTTCAGAAACTATTTTGAATATTTTTGCAGTGTGTCAATGCATTTTGGCACTGTAAGCCGATGGTTCAAATCGATGGCACTTGGTTGTGTGAAAGATATACACAAATAATATTGTTGACAGTGGCACAAGACGACAATAGGAAAGAAATTCTCATCGCATTCGTAATTGTCGAAAAGGAAGATATAGACTCTTAGGAATTCTTCTTCAATTACTTGCACAAATATGTTCTATCACATGTCTTGCGAGAGCGTCCTGCTAGGATATGTCTTATTTCTGACAGAGGCAAAGGGATCGAATACTCAATGGAGTGTATGGGATAGTCTTAGAAGGCTTCCCATATTTATCACTGGTATTGTTAATGCCACATTATCGCAAATTATTTGCAAAAATTTAGGAACAAAGATGAATGCGTAATGGTGCATCAAATGGTTATGTCTTTCAATTTATTTGGATTCATATATTTTTTATTTTATTATTTATAACTAACTGTTGTATTTTCAATGGGTAGGCCACTCGCATTTTGCACGCGAGGTTAACAAGTTATTTGATGAAATGAGACACACGAATCAAGAATGCAACAACTATCTTACTAAAATCCAAGGGATAAATGGCTTCGGTCATTTGATTGGGGCAAACGATATGGTCACATGACAACGAACTTGGTTGAGGTAATCAGTTCATCATTGAATGGAATACGACATTTCATATCACTTCCACTATCAAAGTGACATATTATCATTTGACAACCATGTTTGCAACCTTGTAAAGATAAACATATGAGTGGATTGCAGGTGGTCATAGAATCCACCCAAACCTCCATAAAAAATTATAAGCCTTTCTGCAGCACTCAAACGCTATGAATACGACACGCGTCTCTCCTGAACAAATCAATTTTGTATTTCAAAATATTCCAATCCATTCGAAGACATAAAACACAATGCATAAGTCGTCAATCTACGTGACAGAACATACGACTACGGAATATTCCAAACATTCAAATATTTGTGTATGCATATAATCACCGGTTGTTATTCTGTAAGGATTGACTACGTGCAATTCGTTGATCGCTTGTACTTACTGGAAACCGTATCCAATATGTATCGGTACGAGTTTTCTCTGATTGGAAATGAAAGGGATCCAAATGCAATTGATGATGAACTTACAATATGCCAAGATTTCTCACTACAACGCCAAAAAAAGGTCGTCCGCACTCAACGAGAATTTATTGTGACAAATATTTGGTCAACTATGGAGAAAGAACTGGACAGTCGAAGCTTTGTAGTATCTGTAGGAATCTCGAACACTCGAAGAAAAAATATCCTAAACGATCATACCCTAATCTCGATTAGTTTGTTAATATCTTCTTCATGCAAAAACCAGGCTTTATAATGATTTTCAATGCGATTTTTATCCCGATTACAATGTCTAATGTGTCGATATTACTCTCAATCAAACAATCAGTTACAATACTATACATTTGCTCTTAGAAATTATGCAATTTTTAATATTAACTACCAGAAAAACTTCTTGAACACGCTTACCCAACCATATTTCCATTTCCTTCATGCATAAAACAAGCATTGAAACCATTTTCAACATGTTTTTTAACCTACTTGCAATATCTCTTATGTCTCTATATTGGTCTCAATTGAAAAAATTTCGAATGCTACATCTTTAATCTTTTAATTGTCCAAAATTTCGAGATTATATACCCGAATATGCCCCTTGAACATGCTTATCAGCACATGGGATTTGTGCAGGAAAATTCGAAAAGACCTCATATTTTGGAAAACACGAGGTATCTTGAATACCTCTCACGATAAATTTCACGAGACGATTTATTTTCTCTAGAACCTCGCTTTACGCAAAACACGAGGTATAAAATATCAATATTAAATTACGTACTCTGAAAATGTCATCCACGCCAGACACTCCTCACGCATGTGGAATGTGAGGCATGTTCTTGCGTTGGATAGGGCGTGAGGTAGTCCTACATGTGTTGTTTGGGAGGTAATTTTCTAACAAATCTGCTAAGGGGTTACTGTTCAAAAAATAATTAATGGTTTTTTATATAATATTGTCATAATTCTTCAAGTATGAACCAAGTATTTGAATAATTAATTAATTGTTATTATTTTTGAATTTTTGAATTTTTGAATTTGAGGATTATATACTCTCTCGTCCTAATTTTTATATCCATTATTGATTTTTCACGTAGTTTTAGAAAGAAAAAAAGTTTGTGTGAGAGATGTGTTTTAAAAAAAATTAAAATGATAATTTTATCTTGGAAAAGTTAAATTTTACTTTATTGGGAAACTAAAGAAAAAGTGATAAAAAGAGAAATATGACTAATAAAAGTTGTTGATTTTTTTAAATGGACAATTTAAATAAGATAATTTTAAAACATAAAAAATATAATTTTAATCGGATATAGAAAATATATAATAAAATAATTACTAGGTATATTCTTCCCAAAATGTTTATATCAACGCGTGTTTAGAATTAATTTAAACTCAACCTTTACTTACTAGAATTTTACTTATTAACTATATTTGTTAGTTTAGGGAATAACTCAAGCTGTATGAACTTTCAATTATAATTCTATATTTTTCTATAGTTAGTTACGGATGAAAAAAGTTAGTCATTCCACATATTTTATATTAATTCATTTTAGGATCAAGTACACAAATAGTCTTCGAATTTGGGCTATTGTTTTGTTGAGTCTCTCAACTATTAAAAGTTACAAAATGATGTTCAATTATAGGGCATTTCTTTGTTGAGTATCACGACTATTAAAAGTCATAAAATGGTCACCGGGCTATCCACATATTGTAAACTCATCATTTTCGGTTAAAAAATTGACGATTATTTGAGTTGGACATCAACCTGTTGACTAGGATATAATAAAATATGGTCCTAGAATCTCAAATGACAATCATATCTTAGTCAGCATGTTAACGTCCAACTCAGACAACCATCAATTTTTTTTAACAAGAAAGGATGAGTTTGGAAAATATGAATAGTTAGGTGATCATTTTGTAACTTTTACTCGATAGACTCAACAAAGCGACAATCTATAGTCTGAGGACCATTTTATAACTTTTAATAGATGGAGGGCCCAACAAAGTAACACCATATTGGTTGGGAACCATTTATGTACTTTACGCTTCCATTTAAATAAGTTTCTTTTTTTGAAAAAAAGAAAAATAAAACTGATGCACATGATAGGGTACGCAATATAATTATGTTAAATATCTATAAATTTTTAGCGGCCGAGATACGAACACTACAGAGTTTGGTCTAAGTGAGCAACCATTGAGCTTCCAAATTAGTCTTGAGCAACTATCGTATCAAACACGGCCACGCTGACATTGAAGTCGACGAAGGGACAAGCTGCCCAAGCAAAAGGTACAAGAAAAAATGGATATTAAGACATTATTCTACAGCAGAAAACATTCATGGTCGTCAGCCAAATAGATAGAACACAGAAAAATAAATGTCATTCGACAACTTCATCGGATTGTATTATTAAATTAGCGGATCTTAAGCAATTAAATTAGTGGTGATAATAAGATACATAGTTGGTTTGGATTTCAAGATGAACACGAGAATTAAAATATAAATCTAACTAGCACTGCAATTGAAATACGTCACCAGTTAACCTAAAAACCAAAGAAGACGAAGAGCTGCCTCCTAGGTACCAACAGCCAACTTAGGCCTTAGCCCTTAGCTGCCTATAAAAATCATGGTTCTGAAATCAAGCTTCCTCGTTGCCTTTCATCAAGTTCTCTCCCTGTTAGAAACCTTGATTTCTCTTCTCTTCAATTAATTTGGTTCTATTAAAATTATAGAAGGAGCACTTTATCCCTTTTGATTCTTTGCCTTGATTCAATTTTGTTTTTGGTGATTCTCTCTTTCCCATAACATGGTATGATTTCCCTTATTTCTTTCAGTTTCAGGTCATTTATCTAATCAAATCATGTTTTTCATTTATCAGTAACCTAACCTGAACAACTAATACAGGACGTACTTAAGGCTATGAAAGCTGAACTGGAAAAGATGCAGGAGGAGAAAAACTGCATGGAAGCGTGGTTAATAGCTGCTGAAAGCGCATTAAAAGAGACCAAGAGAATGCTTTGGGAGTATAAAGCCATGAAAACACTGGCCGATCATTCGCTGAGAGTTTTCATTGAAGAAAGTGGTGATAACGTCGAGAACAATGGTGAGGATCTTGATGAGGATGCCATGAAGGAATTGGTGGAGGAAGCTATGAGGGACTTTACTGAAGCACTGAACGGAGCTCAATCTCGCGAGATCAGACCAGCAGATGGAAGAAATGATGGAGGCTATGACGGTGGTTCTGGCGGTGATCACTCTAAAGAAAATGGCGGAACCGACGGTGGTGGCCACTCTGAGTAGTAGGCAACAAGGGGTTTTATGGTGATTAGATCACAGTTGTGTTTATGTGTTCTGTATTTGTCAATGTTGTGGTTTCCTTTGGAAACATGTGGGGTTTTATCTGAATAACTTTTTAAAAGTCGTCGGTTTTAGTATCTTTGATGTTTCTATTAGACTTTTGTAATTATCTTTTCTTACTATATGAAGTTTAAAATTTGATAAAATTAATGTTTATATGTTGTCATATTCATCTTTCATCCTTTAGATCCTCTTAGTAGATTTTAGTATATAGTTTACGTTCATAAATAATTTTCTCACGTCGCTCAACTTTAACTTAAAATTATATATCTATATATATAATTCTAATTTAAAATTTGAAGTTCTATAATATATAATTCACATATAAAATTTAAAAAATTCAAATTACATAATTGGAAAAATTATTAAATAATAAAATAAAAGTATAATTAAATTTTAAATTTTTCTAAGTTAAAATAAATATTTTAAAAATTATTTAGAATGTTAATGTGAAATAATTTAAGAAATTAAAAACTTAGAATGTTATGGTAGCAAAATTTAAGAAAATAAAAATTTGGAACGTTAGAGTGAAATAATATAATATAATATAAAATAATAATATAATATAATATAATATAATATAATATAATATAATATAATATAAATTGGGTAACAGGTCAGCAGGTACCCGGTTAAGTAACATATTGTCATGGTTTTCAGAACATGACCGGTTAGCGAACCGGTCATGTTACCGGTTCACTGGTTCAACCGGTCGAACCAGTCCGACCGGTTAAAAGAACCGGACGACGACATAATTATTTAAAAAATTAAATAAAAATACCAAAAATATTTAATAAAAAATAATTTTTTATATCACAAGTCATATTCAAAGCAAGTCATAACATATATAAGTTAAAAACCATAAAATCAAATGAAACAAAATGACTCAAATTAACTACAACATAATATTTAAGGTAAAACATATTAAATAATAAATATAATTATATAACTATAATTAAAAAAATAAATTTGGGGCTAAAAAAATCATAACAAAATGATATTGTTTGGTTTAATTTTTTTTTAAAACAATACCACATGGCTAAGAAACATAGAAGAGCATCCCAAAAGTTTAAAGAGAAAATATGAGAACAAAACAATCCCACATGGCTATGAAACATAGAAGAACATACAAACTAACTTCTATAAATAATAGAGGTAATTTGACATTCAAAATCATGGAGCCTTTTGGTGAGCATTGAGTGAACTATTCTTTCACTTCAATCAAGCTCGAATTTTAGGCTTCAATCGAGCTTCTAAATTATTTTTGAGTTCAAGCCTTTTCGAGTTCAAGTTTCAATATTATATTTCGAGTTCGAGTTGAACTTAATAATTTTTAGCTCGTGAGTTTGAGTTGAGTTGAGCTTACTTTTAAAGTTTTCAAGTTCTAGTCGAGCTCAGCAATACTCGAGTTTGACTTAACTCATTTAACAAATGACGTCGTTTGGTTTAATTTTTTTTTTAGAAAAAAAAAACAAAATTGGCGGTTTTTTCCGGTTTTCAGCCGGTCCAGTTCGAACGGTTCAACGGTTCCGGCTGGTTCACTAGTAGCGGTTCAACCGATGTAGATTGAACCGGACTAGGCAGCGGTTCCCGGTTAAACCGGCCGGTCTGGTTTTCAATACACTGCATATTGTTACCCAGGCCCGACCCGAAAACCCAAAAATTTAACGGATCGGGTACCCGGCCCAGAAAATAGGATATTTTCAAAATAAATATTCGATATTTTTTAGCTTGATCGACGGGCAATTAAGTCGGGTCAACCGAGTTGGGTATTTTTTAACTGCCCTAATCTTAGTATATTATGAAAACCCGTGGAGAAAATTTGATGACTTTGAATTATATTGAAGGTAGTTAATAGCTTTTGTACTTGATCAATTTATAACTATGTTTAACTTATGTTGAAAGATAATTGTTACCGGTAATGATGTTGCAAAAATGAGGTATGTAAATTCAAGTTGGGCACAAATGAGCTAGGTAATTGTTGGTCGGTGGGGGCTATATTTGACTCGGGAGGTGTAGCATTTGATTCCGGAGGTACAACATTTGAGAGGTACAAGAAACATCTAGTTCTCAAACGAGCTCAGGCAAAGCAAATCTTGCTAATGGTGGATACTTGGAGCCAGAATCATCTGTTTCTGCAGCACAAAGGCACAAGCAGTCCGAGTTAATTTTGAGGATTAATAGCAATTCATGTTTAAAAAATTTAGACATGGTTTCTCACATTGGATGGACACAATCCAACAGGCCAAAATCTGATAATCTTGCAACATAAATCCATCTTAGTCTTAAAGGGTAAGATAGAAAGACAAGAAAGGCAGAACAAATTGGTGTTGGCCAATGCTGAAACTTACATTTTCTTTTTAATTTCTGTTTTGCTCTATATCCTGCAAAAAGAGAAGAAAAAGCTCAGATCTCTGCTTGTACCAATAGCCGGCTAAAGTAAAAATGGCCAACTTATCTTAAACGCAAAATAGTATTAACTACAGTAAAATGTTTAACAATATCATAAGAGATTTTACACAAAAATCAATGTGAGGCATATCTCAGTTGGGAGAGCATCAAACTAAAGATATGAAGGTCACGTGTTTGATCCATGTTCACCGCAATTTATATATACTTTCCTTCTTCATTCTCACTGTACCGGAAAATGCCTAAAACGCAGGAAAACAAAACAATTGCCTATAAAATTAATACATCTAATATTCATTTTTTGAATTAGTGACTGGTATCTGATATGTTGACTGACTAATTCAGATTTAGTATCGTAGAAACGAGAACAATCCTCTTAATCTAATTTGCTCTATTCATAAATACCAAGGTTCGAACAATATTCATTTATTTAATTCTAATAAAATATGTATACCTTAAATCTGGTTATTGACAATGATTTACATTTAAAATTTTAAGTTTAGAAAGATGCACAGTTTGTTCTAGATATTATTTATTTTAAGCTTTAAATGTAATATTTATTTTGTTTGCATCTATTACTATTGCTATTGCTATTGCTTTTGCTTTTGCTTTTGCTATTGCTATTGCTATTACTTGAACTTCTTTTTTAAAATTTTAATGTTTTTCAAATTACTTGTTACATGATATAATGTTTTATAAAACCCATAACATTTTGTTTCTTTTTATAAAACATTTTAATTTACTTATAATAAAACATGCATTAACTTAAATAGACAAACAAAAAGAGATGTTCAAACACTTTACCGTTTTACAACAGTTTAATTCAAATGCTTTTCAGAGCGTTTTTACTAAACCTGTTACATGCAAACTAAAATACATTAAAAGTAGACATGTATGTCATATTGTTACTGATGAGGCGACACTGTCTTGGATGTTCGATGATCTCTTTACTCAGCTTGTATTAAACCTACGCGTGAAATAAACACACGTTAAGTATTACTTAGTGAGGCAAAAACTAATCATATAGTGTAATGCACTCGTAGTGCCCATACGGTTATTCATAAACATATTATGAATTTCGTGATTTGTACACTTAGTGCTGAAATAGTTATTCATCAACATATGATGAATTATGTGAGTTGCACACTTAGTGCCGAAACGATTATTCATCATTATATGATGAATTCCGTGGGTTGTACACTTAGTGCTGAAACAGTTATTCATCAACATATGATGAATTCTGTGAGTTGCACACTTAGTGCCGAAACGATTATTCATCATTATATGATGAATTCCGTGGGTTGCACACTTAGTGTCGAAATGGTTATTCATCAACATATGATGAATTCCGTAGATTGCACATTTATTGTCGAAATGGTTATTCATCAACATATGATGAATTCCGTGGATTGCACACTTAGTACCGAAACGGTTATTCATCAACATATGATGAATTTGTAGGTTGGACACTTAGTGCCGAAACGGTTATTCATCAACATAAGATGAATTCCATGGGTTGCACACTTAGTGTTGAAATGGTTATTCATCAACATATGATGAATTCTGTGGGTTGCACATTTAGTGCTGAAACGGTTATTCATCAACATATGATGAATTCCGTGGGTTGCATACTTAGTGCCGAAATGATGTTTCAACAACATATGATGAATTTTGTGGGTTGCACACTTAGTTCCAAAATGATTATTCATCAACATATTATGAATTTCGTGGGTTGCACTCTTAGTGCCGAAACGGTTATTCATTAACATATGATAAATTCTGTAGTGTTGAGTTAATCGATTGATGGAAATGGCCAAGAGGGGGGTGAATTGGCAATTAAAATTTTGGTGGAAGCTTTTGTAGAAAATTGAAAATATTTGCAGAACGATTTAGAGTGGTTTGACTTTCTCAACCAAAGTCTACGTCCACTACCTTAGCTATCCACACTAAGGATTTTCCAACAAATTCACTAATTTGTTCTTTCTTTTGAGGACATAGAGTAACCTTACAACTCCTTCAAGAATTATACCCCAAATTCTTGAGCACGCTCTTTTTCAAAGAGAAATACACAAATTTGCAAACTTACAAGGAAAACCTCACAAGGTAAGATGTTTGCACAATTCTAGAACAAGAAAAGAACACTCAAAAATAATTACAAATGAGCACAAATGGTGTTCTTGAAAGCAAAATGAATATTGAAAGGAAAATTGGAATTCTAGAACAAGAAAAGAACACTCAAAAATAATTACAAATGAGCACAAATGGTGTTCTTGAAAGCAAAATGAATATTGAAAGGAAAATTGGTTTGATTTGCACAAACTTGGTGTTTGTTGCTTTCTCTCTTGTTTCTCTATGATTTCTTGTTGATCAAAGGCTTCAGAACTTGTTTAAATACTCCCTCAATTGATTCTGAATGTTAGGGATGATTAGTTGAGTCAATGGATCCGTTTAAGTGTGAAACCCATTAATACAACAGCTTGGAGCGTGGGGGGAATCGGTATCCCCTCATGGGGAATCGGTTCCCTAAGTGTAAAATTCAAATATTTTGACCGTTAAACAGGGGGGAATCGGTTCCCTCCGGGCATTATGTTTTTCTTAGAGCCAAACCATTCAGGGGGAATCGGTACCCCCTTGGGGGGAATCGGTTCCCTCTGGACATTCTGGAATTTTTGGCTTTGAAACGGTTCGAAATACTTTGTAAAATTATTTCAAAATAATTTTAAGATTAAAACTTAATTTTACACTTGAGTAAGGATTAAAAATGACTTTTGAAAGATTTGGAGTAATACTTTGATATTCGAATAATTTATATCGAATATACTTAGAAAATCTTTTTGGAAAATCTTAAAATTCATTTATCTTAATTTGTTATATCGAAATATCAAAATGTTTTCAACAATCTCCCCCTTTTTGATGTAACAAAACATTTTACTAATTTTAAGATTTTGAAATCAAGTTTTGAAATTACTCCCCCTTACTCTAACACTTCTCCCCTTTAAAAACACAACCATTTCTCCCCCTTTTTGTTAAATCAAAAAGACCTTTAAAAGTTTTAAACAAGTTTTGAAAAACAATTAGCCAATTGATAACTAAATATAGCGTAAGCTGCTAAGATCATAATCAAGAGAAAGATTAGCCATTAGTCCCATAATTCAATATTCATAAATAATGTGAAATGACAAAAATTGGTCATAATGCAACTAATATGTAAATGATGCAAAAATAAACATTAAGCTCAAAATAAAAGTTAAAACCAAACCAAATATATAAGCATGTAAGTTCAAATATCTAATTATCCATCAAATTCAAACATCCAAAATAAAACAATCCATGAACATCAAAATGTTTCACAATTCAAAGTTCTGATTTCGGGATGATAAATCCATTGGTCTGTTTCCTTATCCTTTTTCCATCTTGATTTCTTCAAGGAAGTAAGATTGATTTGGTTATTAAGAGGGATAAGAATATCAGAAGAGACCCTAAGACCAAGTTTGATAAACAAATTACTAAGGAGACAACCATAAACCAAGGTTTATATATTCTTGGAAGGAATAGTATTTATGGAAACTCACTAAAGATGATCTGTGGCAGATTAATCTTATTTTTATGTTGGATACAGTATATCCACCATATATCTATGTTCCTAAGGGAGGAGTACCTACCTCCGGATGGTCTAAACCACCAAGAGATCATATAATGAAGGAATCTATCACGATAAGTTCTTAGAGTACTCTCACTATCCTTAGACTTATATGGTGAATCTACAGTCTCTTTTTCATTAAACATGAGTTATCTAGTATAAAATGGATAGCGATTGTGCCGGAGTCAATAAAAATGAATTATCCTAAAAGATAGGATCGAATTCCTATAATTTCAGATTGGCGCTCGTTTTGGACACATACCACATTGGAATAGAAAAATGCGGACTAATTGATGATAAAACCAAAGGTTTAAGTTTAAAGAGTTTATCAAACTTCTAGGATTTAAGAGTAGGAAGATATTGGAAGTCCATATCTTCTATAGCTTGGATCGAAGGGATACGCTCTTCCCAGATTTTGTATGACTCAAAACAAGTATGGTACATATGGTATAGATCTTGTCCACAACCAGGTACGTTGAAACAAGAGTTCATAATGGTCATATTTGGGTTATTTGGATTGGGTGGAGGAATAAGAGGTCGATTTTGACTTGAGCTACTAGACAATGTCCTAGGTCGTTTAGGATTTGGCATGGTTTAAGAATCATAATAGAATATGTAACCTTCAAATTTAAACACATTTATGTAATATAATCAAACCCAAAACTCAAATGAGTCCTCAATATTTCAAGGTTCTCTAAACCGAATCCTAAAGGGCAATGTTTTGAAAAACTATTTGGAAAATAATGTTTGAAAATCATAATATGTATAGTTTTTATGAAAACATAATTGAATCAAAAACATCAATTAAAACAACAATTTTCGATTTTTTTATTTCAAAATTTAAAGATAGTTTTGAAAAATTGAGTGTTTTTGACGAAATTGGTTGTAAAATCATCATATAACCAATGCTCGATGTAATGTTCATCTTAGAACTAATCAAAACTAGTCCTAAGTTCAAAAATCAATGAAATAGAGGATTTTGAAATATTACCTTGAAAATTTGGATTTTATGAGAATGTGATGTTGTTTACAAGGATTAGAAGTTGAAGAACGATCTAATTCTGACTTGTATTTGATGATTTTGGCAAAAATGGAGGTTTAGAGAGAAAGAGAGAATGAACGACGTTTAAGAAAGAAGAGAGGTTTTGAGAGAATGGGTTTTCTGGTCGTGATATATCCAGAACCCGTGGGAGGTATCGATTCCCTGGTTCCCATTCAAAGGGGGAATCGGTTCCCCTTCAATGGGGCTATCGATTCCCTCTGCACTAAAACTGCTAAAAATTTGATTTTAAACACTCAAAATGCTAAATTAATTTTCTCTAGTGGTATTGGCAACTCATATTATGAAAAATTAACTATGTTCAATCAATCAAATTTATCATTAAAATTTATTTGAACATATAATTATTTTTTCACAAAGAATCATAAACTCCCCCTAACTAATAGCAAAGAATGAAATCAAAATTTATTATAAGCATTTTTCATTTATTCTTAAAAGTGCTAAAATTATTTTAAACACTAAGTGAAGATAGGTCAGTTAAACCTAATTCTCTCCTAAGTGTCCAACATCTTTCCTTTTCTAAAGGTTTTGTAAAGATATCCGCTAATTGGTGCAAATTATCAACAAATTCTAGAACTACATCTTCCTTAGCGACATGGTCTCTAATGAAGTGATATCTTATTTCAATGTGCTTAGTTCTAGAGTGTTGGATGGGATTTTTAGTGAGACAAATAGCACTATTATTGTCACACTTAATAGGAATGGTACCTACTTCAATTCCATAATCAAAAAGTTATTATTTCATCCATAAAACTTGTGCACAACAACTACCATCTAAAATGTATTCGACTTTAGTGGTAGATAATGCAACACAATTTTGTTTCTTTGAAAACCAAGAAATCAGCATATTTTCAAGGAATTGGCAAATACCAGAGGTGCTTTTCCTATCTACTTTGCATCCTCCATAATCCGCATCAGAAAAGGCATGCAAGCTAAAGCTAGAGTCTCTAGGATACCAAAGTCCTAAACTAGGAGTGTCCTTAAGGTATCTAAAGATTCTCTTAACAGCTAGTAAATGTGATTCCTTAGGGCATGATTGAAATCTAGTACATAAGAAAAAACACTGAACATAATGTCCGGTCTACTTGCAGTTAGATAGAGCAAAGAACCAATCATTTACCTATATAATTTAACATCCACACATTTACATCCTTCATCTATGTCAAGCTTTGTTGATGAGCTCATTGGAGTGTCATAAGGTTTCCCATTTTCCAGTCCAAACTTATTGAGCATATCTTTAACGTACTTAGCTTGATTGATGAATATGACATCTTTTCTTTGCTTGATTTGGAGTCCTAAGAAAAATGAGAGCTCCCCCATCATGCTCATCTCAAATTCACTTTGCATTAGCTTAGAAAATTCTTGGCAAAGAACATCATTAGTAGAACCAAATATTATATCATCAACATAAATTTGAACTACTAATAAATCTTTACCTTTATGCTTTAAAAACAATGTAGTGTCAACCTTCCCTTTTGAAAAACCTTTTTCAATTAAAAAGTTTGACAATCTTTCATACCAAGCTCTAGGAGCTTGTTTTAAACCATAAAGTGCTTTTGTCAATTTAAGAACATGATTTGGAAATTTTAAATCTTCAAAACCAGGAGGTTGTTCCACATACACTTCTTCCTTTATAAAACCATTTAAAAATGCACTTTTAACATCCATTTGATATAATTTAAATTCATGAAAACATGCAAATGCTAATAACATTCTAATTGCTTCTATCCTAGCTACGGGAGCGTATGTTTCATCATAGTCTATGCCCTCTTCTTGAGTATACCCTTGAGCAACAAGTCTAGCATTTTTTCTCACTATATTACCACTTTCATCAAGCTTATTCCTAAATACCCATCTAGTACCTATAGTAGATTTATTACTAGGCCTTTCAACTAATGTCCATACTTTACTCCTCTCAAATTGATTTAACTCTTCTTTGCATAGCCATAATCCAATGTTCATCTTTTAATGCTTCTTTAATATTCTTAGGCTCTATGCATGAGATAAATGCCACATAATTACAAATATTTCTAAGAGAGGATCCAGTTGTTACCCCTTTGGATGGATCACCTATGATTTCACCATCCTTGACATAGTTGTACTCTCTTGGGTAAGATACTTCCCTTTCTTCAATGGTTGGATTCTCGAGAGGATCATGAGTTTCCTCATATTTCGTTTCTTCCTTTGATGATGGTTCTCTAACGTCATGTCTAACATCATTTGTATTTATAATACCTACATCATCATTCAAGAAAGAATCCTTCCTCGGAAGGAGAGTATCATCGAAAACAACATGTATAGACTCTTCTACAACTAAAGTTCTTTTATTAAATACTTGATAAGCTTTATAACTTAAGGAATAACCCAGAAAAATTCCTTCATCACTTTTAGCATCAAATTTGCCAAGATTGTCTTTACCGTTGTTTAAAACAAAACATTTACATCCAAAAGGATGAAAATAGCTAATGTTAGGCTTTTTTATTTTTAAAAAGTTCATATGGAGTTTTCTTCAAAATAGGCCTAATCATTACTCGATTAATAACATAACAAGCAGTATTTGTGGCTTCCGCCCAAAAAAATTTTTTGGCAAATTGTTTTCACAAAGCATGGTTCTAGCCATTTCTTCTAAAGTTTGATTTTTCCTTTCAACGACTCCATTTTGTTGAGTTGTTCTAGGTGCTGAAAAATTATGACTAATACCATTAGAATTACAAAATTCAGTAAATCCAAGATTTTCAAATTCAATTCAATGATCACTCTTAACACTAGTTATAGAGTAACCTTTTTCGTTTTGGATTACTTTTGAAAACGTGATGAATTTTTATAATGCTTAATCTTTAGTACTTAAGAATAGAACCCAAGTATATCTAGAATAGTCATCTACCAAGACAAATGCATATTGTTTTCCACCCAAGCTAGTAGTTCTAGATGGCCCAAAAAGATCTAAATGGATCAATTGCAATACTCTACTAGTTGATACATCATTAATGGATTTAAAAGAAACTCGCTTTTATTTTCCTTTAGCACAAGCATCACATATTTTATCATTATCAAATTTTAGTTTAGGCAGCCCTCGAACCAAATCTCCTTGAATTAACCGTTGCAAGACACTCATACTAGCATGTCCTAGTCTCCTATGCCATAACCAACTATCATGCTCATCCTTAGCAACTAGGCATAAATTAGTCATATCTATAGAGTCTAAATGCACCATGTAAATGTTTCCTATTCTATGACCAACAAGCATAATCAAAATAGATGCAATGTCAATCAATTTTGCAAACACTTAATTTAAAAATAAGACATTGTATCTTTTGTCAAATTTATCTAATCGGATTATGCTTTAATCCATTCACATACAAAACATTATGCAATGTTGATTATTGAGATTAAAAGCACATGCATAAAGTTTGTGAAAATGTTATGCATTAAAAAATCTATGTAATTTTGAAAATGTTATGCATTAAAAAAATCTATGTATAAACATTAAGAAAAAAATTAAGGTCAAAATTTTGTAAAACCAAAGTTCTTGAAAAATCGATATCAATTGTTAAAGAGATTTCAATTACATTTTAAAAACCAATTTTGACCCAAAATAATTAATATAATGAACTAGAGTTTATAAAACATTACTAAACTTTACTATGTTCATCATACAATATTTTTTAACATACATGAGATAAAACAAAATCATTTAGAATTATTCAACATTTAAAACCTCATGCATGCATAAACTAAATGAGCAACCAAATAAAATAAAAACATTAAGTTTAGAGGTTACCCATTCATTTTTCATGTGTGGATAGAGCATCTTGAATATCATCATCTTCATCATCATTGCTCCCACACACCTGCAAGAGACATTTAAGTAGATTTTGGTATCCAAATTGCTTTGGATCCTTTAACATTAGTTTCAATACCTCTTGTTCCTTTTGGAACCCATACTTGTCTAATTTTAAATCGTTTTCCTTTCTTTAAAAGACAAGTATGTTCCTTATGACCATTGTAATGACAATGTGAACATATTGTCATTATTGAACTAGATGAATTATTTAAAATGATCTCTTTTTCTTTTGTAAATCATTCAAGCTTAACTTTCAAATCGAAGTTTTCATTTTCAATACTTTCAAATTTCATTTTTAAAAGCTCTAAATCCTTCTTCAAGATTTCATTTTGATTTTCAAAATCCATTTTCGTTTCTAGAAGAAGTTTGGTTAATTTGAAAATTTCTTTTTCAAAGTTTTCAGATTTTATTTTTGAAAGTTCTAACTCCTTTCTCAACAATTCATTTTGATTTTCCAAGTCTGTTTTAGCTTTCAAAAAAAGATCATTTTTAGCAATAAATTTAGAAATCATATTTTTATATTTGGAGTTCATGGTCTCAAACTCCGAAAATAATTCATCATAAGCATCTTGTAACTCATTAAAAGATTTTGAATTTAATCTATTTGAGTTAGAAGATACCTTTGGCTCTGTGAGAGCTAATAGAGACATAATCTTTATTGGTTCTTCTTCTTCCTTGTCTCTATAGATCTCCTCAAGCTTATCCCACATCTTCTTGGCATTTGAACAAGAAGAAACTCCTTTATATACATTAAGATCAATTGCACAACACAACATGTACATAGCCTTTGTGTTTTGTTGAGCTTTCTTCCGTTCTTGATCGCTCCACTTCTTTGCCTTCTTTGTATGAGAAGAATATCCTTTCTCGATCATCATCCAAGCTTCCATATCAAATGCTTGGATAAATATCATCATAAGCTTCTTCCAACGACGATAATTTGTTCCATTGAAGTGTGGAGGCACGTCAATTGATCTGGATTCTTCCATGGAGAATGAACCAGAAGTGGACGCCGTCTTTATCGATTTAACTCTTTCCGGATCTACTCAAGAGGCGGTTAAACCTTCAAATGAGTCAAGCTCTGATGCCAATTGTTGAGTTAATTGATTGATGGAAATGGCCAAGAGGGGGGTGAATTAGCAATTAAAATTTTGGTGGAAGCTTTTGCAGAAAATTGAAAATATTTGCACAACGATTTAGAGTGGTTCGACTTTCTCAACCAAAGTCTACGTCCACTACCTTAGCTATCCAAACTAAGGATTTTCCAACAAATTCACTAATTTGTTCTTTCTTTTGAGGACAAAGAGTAACCTTACAACTCCCTTAAGAATTATACCCCAAATTCTTGAGCACGCTCTTTTTCAAAGAGAAATACACAAATTTGCAAACTTACAAGGAAAACCTCACAAGGTAAGATGTTTACACAATTCTAGAACAAGAAAAGAACACTCAAAAATATTTACAAATGAGAACAAATGGTGTTCTTGAAAGCAAAATGAATATTGAAAGGAAAATTGGCTTGATTTGCACAAACTTGGTGTTTTATGCTTTCTCTCTTGTTTTTCTATGATATCTTGTTGATCAAAGGCTTCAGAACTTGTTTAAATACTCCCTCAATTGATTCTGAACGTTGGGGATGATTAGTGGAGTCAATGGAGTCGTTTAAGTGTGAAAACCATTAATACAACAGCTTGGAGCGTGGGGGGAATCGGTACCCCCTCATGGGGAATCGGTTCCGTAAGTGTAAAATTCAAATATTTCGACCGT
Source organism: Hibiscus syriacus (assembly GCF_006381635.1). NCBI lineage: Eukaryota > Viridiplantae > Streptophyta > Magnoliopsida > Malvales > Malvaceae > Hibiscus > Hibiscus syriacus. The sequence goes on along the minus strand of NW_024063485.1, from coordinate 2,557,410 downwards.
TAAACAGGGGGAATTGGTTCCCTCCGAGCATTCTGTTTTTCTCAGAGCCAAACCATTCAGGGGGAATTGGTACCCCCTTGGGGGGAATCGGTTCCCTCTGGACATTCTGGAAATTTTGGCTTTGAAACGGTTCAAAATACTTTGTAAAATTATTTTGAAATATTTTAATATTAAAACTTAATTTTATACTTGAGTAAGGATTAGAAATGACTTTTGAAAGATTTGGAGTAATATTTTGATATTCGAATAATTTATATCGAATATACTTAGAAAATCTTTTAGGAAAATCTTAAAATTCATTTATCTTAATTTGTTATATTGAAATATCAAAATGTTTTCAACATGTGGGTTACACACTTAGTGTCTATTTGGTAATCACCACACACATATTAAACAATCATACACTTAGTGTCTATTTGGTAATCACCACACACATATAAAACAATCATACATATATGACTATTATAACATATAATTACACAATTAATTGCACTCACCTGGCTTACCTCGCTATATAACCCAAAACGTAAAGCTGATTACTCCAGTACTTTGCCTTTGCCCTTAGTTTTACTTGTCTCGGGAGCTTGGTTTCGATCTACCCAAATATTCATTAAAGACACGTACAATGTCAATTGTTAATATATTTCCTAACAATTATACTTAAACAATACTCAAAAGTACATATTATTAACTTTTTATAACAATCTCATCCTATGTTTAACAATTTTGGCTTAATAGTATCGACACCCTCACCATGGTATCAATACTACTACGCTATAGTACTGATGCTCTTATACGGTATCTATACCATTTTTGCATTTTGTTAACAATGGTATTGATATCTTCCTCACAGTATTGATACTACACTCTTGGTATCAATACCACTTGAATCGGTATCAATACTACTCAGTTGTTCTTCCCATTTTAAGTCTATAGTATCGGTACTGTTTTATCAGTACCAATACTCGTGCTCAGATTTTCAAGTTTTCAACTTGATTATTACCCAAATGGGGCCAAATTTCGTTATATTTACATCCAACAATACTACTATTCTCTACCTATTCATACTAACTTTCCTTCATTTAACTTCATAAAACATCTAAATTATTCCATGAACATTCAAATCTAAGAATCACACCATTTTTTCTAACATGTTCCTAATCCTATTCAATGCTTCTAATCTCTTATTTATCTATTTGACAAGTCAAATCTACCAGCAAACATCAATAAACACTAATATACTAACATATCATTTCAAAACTCATTTTCTAAAATCTCCAATATTTCCTCTATCTCATAGTTTTAATCTCATCTAATCATTCCCTAAGCTTCTATCATACTCAAGGCTTCATAAACCAACCAAAAACGAAATGATAAACTAGCATTTAGAAAACTCATCTTTGAGCTATGGAGGAGAGCTATCCATGGGAGAAGAATAAGAAAAAGGAAAATGGCTTTTGGTACCCTGCTTTCCTCTTTTCCCTTAATTAAAACCTTACTAAAAATGAATTTTAAATTTTTTTTTCCTTTAAAGGACTAAAATGCCCTCTTAATCATCCATTGATACAATTTAGCCTAAACCACTAATCCAAATCATTCTCATCTTTTATCATTTAATCGAATAAATCCTTTTAATAAAGTCTCTAATTGGGGCATTACAACTCGGATAACTCGAATAGTAACTTACAACTTTTCATGATTAGTGGATTGGTTTTTATATTTGAGTCTCGTCCCACGACTCTATATGATATATCACATATGAAAATATATGAAGAAATATAAATGTTTTAAATTTTTAATGATTTTCAAATTACCTGTTACATGATATAACGTTTTATTGGGTCACGTCAATTTTTTATTGATTAATTTTTTTAATAAGATAATATCTAGATCAGGGGTGAACAAAACTCGATTTGATTTGAGAAATCAATTTTTTATTTGACTCGACTCGAAATTAATTTGAGTTGTAATTTCATAAATATGACTCAAATTTACTTCGCGTTGTAATTTCATAAACTCGACTCCAAAAAATTTCAAGTTGAAGCCGAGTTATAAAATACAACTTTGATAACGCGAATAATAAATCAAAACTTTTCGTGATTAATGGATTGGTTTTCAAGTTTGAGCCTTGTTCGACGACTCTATATGATATATGTTTATCACATATGAAAAATATGAAAAAATATAAATGTAATGTATATGGTTACAAAAAACCATTAAAATTGAAATCAAATAGTATCATAGTATTGTAAATAAATAGAAACTCAAAAACTCGACTAAATTAGACTAAAATTTTATAAACTCGACTCGAAAAAAATTTAAATCAAGTTTGAGTTATAAAATAGACTCTTCCACTCGAATAACTTGAATTTTTTTACCTGACTCGATACAACACTCACCCGTTGTTTAGATATTTCTTTAATCACAATGGTACTTGAGTCTTTACAATATCATGGTAACTTTTTTTAAGCAACTAGATTATTCCATTCACATGGGTCTATAAGGGTAAGTCGATAATTTTAGTCTCCTAAGAGCAATTTTGTTATTTACCATATTCAAAAGTATACTAGACTTATCAAAGCTTATGAAAAGAGTACTAATTTCATTCTTATTGCCTTAACACTATTTATGCACACTCTTAGACTTCTTGTATCATTTATTATAAACTAGGGCATTTTGGTCATTTCACCTACTCGAGAGTATTTTTTTATCTTTTACTAATACTTAATGGGTAATCACTAATGTCTTATGACATTTTCTTAAAGTCTTATGATTTTGTATCCATTTTTTTTATAATTATTAGCTACTTTCACAACAAGAAGCGATTTTGTAATTTTACCTATTCTACTCGAATAATTAATTTAGCATCCACACATGACATGCAATGTTATAAAAACCATGTAACACTATACTTTTCGAGGTGTACTAACCTTAATTTCCTGAATTCGAGCTTATAGACTTAATATCTAATTAATATATGGGCTTCTAGCCTTTTCCCCACGAACACGAGTGATCCACAACACGAATACGACCCCCAAATGATTTCATTCGATATTAAAAGTTCTCATTAACAACCATTTAATGAGGGACCCAATTGAGAAGCGTGTCATTTACACCAATCACAAGAGTCTCAAATATCTCATGACTTAGAATGAGTTGAATTTGAGGCAATAACGTGGATCGAGTTGTTGAAGGATTATGATTGTTCGATCGAGTATCATCTTAGGAAATCAAATGTATTTGTCGATGTATTGAATCACAAGTTAACGGGTGAATTGTGAGCTCTGTTGACGAGTTTGAGTGTTGCGAATGATGGTGCATTGATCTTTGAGTTACAGATTCGAATGATTTTGTCACATCATGTGCGAGAGTTACACCATTTGATCGCTTGTTAGGACCAAAGATTCAGTTCATAAAGGATGGTCTGGGCGGTGAGTTTTCTTTGCATTTAGATGGCACTTTACATTTGTAGGGTCGATTGTGTGTTCCTTCCGATCCATTGTTAGAACGTGAGATTTTGTTGGAGGCTCATAGAAGTTCTTTTCTCATGCATCTGAGTAGTACGAAGATATACAGAGATCTGCGTGAATTATATTGATGGCGAGGGTTGAAAAGTGATATTGTTGAGTTTGTTGGTTGATGCTTGGCTTGTCAAAGTTTTGTGGCCAAAGTAAAAACTTAGGAAAGGTTTAAGGACCAAAGTAGTATTTTTTGCAAAAAAAAAAAATTGATTTCATAAATGAAGGATTTTTTTGATTGAATTTAGATTTTGATTAGGAGTTTGTGTAAAAGTTATTAAGTGATAAAATTTGGTAAAGTATTTGAATAATTGGATCGAATCAAAAGTTTATAAAATTTTGAAGGATGACGGTATGATATTAAAAAAATTATTCCGATATTTTTTATCAATATAATTTAACATAGATCAATGGATTTAAGTGAAATTTCCATGTTAAAGTTCAATAATTGAGTTAAAGTGACTAAATTAAATTTTTTTTTTGGGAAAAGTGAATGTGGAAATCAATAAATATGATTTTTATATACATTTGAAGATGTAATAATGGTGATGAAAGCATGCAAAGTGCTAAATATTTTGATTCATTAAGGGTAAAAAGGACATTTGGATTAAAATAGATTTAAAATTCATTTTAAATTAGGGGTAAAGTATAGCAATGATCGCTGAATTTTTCTAAAACTTTCATTTAGGTCCCTTAACTTTTAAAATTTGTAATACAGTCCCCTAGCATTTAGTCTGTTTGTAATATGGTCCCCCAACAGTTACGTCAGATACCATATTGCAAATGGACTAAATCTTAAGGAACCATATTGCAAACAGATTAAATGTTGGGGGATTATATTGCAGGTTTTAAAAGTTTAAGGACCTAAATGAAAGGTTTAGAAAAATTCAGTGACAATTACTATACTTTACCCTTTATTTTAATCAGTATACATTGAGGTTATCCTTATACGGAAGCTGAACCGGTTTGTCCTTTAAACCTGCAAGCTTGGCAGAGAGGCGAATACAGCGACGGCGTCACGTATTTGTCTTCCCCGCCCATCATTGGCATCGACACACCTCGTTTCACGAGGCTATCGTAGTCCGGCAGGTAAGTCTTTCCCAATACTCCTTCCACGAGAGGGCTTACTTGGGTGAACTTGAACTGTGTCTCCAAATGTGCAAACGCATCATCAGCCGGTAACTGGTAATTGTGAACCTTGTTTTCATGTTCTCCGATGGCTCTAACTTTTACGTTCAATTCCACCAGCCCTGCAACCGTGACTTTAACGCCGTTGGTTTCATCGGTTCTTTCTACTATCACTTCTCTTTCCTCGCAATCAGTCCTCCATTCGGCGTCTCCTTCCGTGGGGATGTTTACAGCTTCGCCGTCGAATTTTATGGTGAGAGCATCGAAGCCGTCGTCCCATTTAGAGACTCTCTTTGCTGCTAGGACTAGAGTGTGAGTGTCGAACATCACCGCCAGGGCTTGCACCCAGGTGTAGTCTCGTGTCCGTCCTTCCGGTCGTGTTCCGATGAAATGCGCATTGATTTGGAGATTATCATCTGATACAATGACGAAGTTTCCTCCCTTGGCTCCATGGAAGTAGAACATAACTCCATCACCGCCAACAAACCTCGATCATAACACAGCGACCCGTATCCATTACAGTTCGGCTTTCTCCCTGTCAAACAACTTCAATTCATCACCATACATACATTAACATACATACAGACATATGTGTTTAATTATATACTTACATTTGCAGGTGACATCACATTTGCTGCTGCAATCAAAGAAGCATCCTTTGACCTTCTTATTCTTTTTGGGCTTCCTTTGAGGGCATTGGGTGGGACATGTGAGTACCTTTCCATTACAAGCTCCTCTTGCTTGGCAATAAACTCTTTCTCGTCCACTACTGCTCGGTGCCAAAACATCATAATGTGTTGAAGCAACATCATACGGTGCCTTCTTGCTGTTGCCTTTGCCTTTACCTTGCGCATTGATAGCTTCCATGGATATGAAAACTAGGGCAAGTGCCACCAGGAAGAAAGATAATTGCTACTGCTTCTATGTTACAGTCTTCACATTGTTTGTCTAGTCCTCAAGGTCATTCTCAGGTTATTCAACCAGCTATCTTCTCCAATTCTACACTGGTTTCTGCTGGGTTTAATCCTCAGAATGGCGCTCAGAGTACGACTTTTCCTAACATTTCATATTCCTCATTTTCTCAGTCATTTGTTGTTTTCAGCACGCTTGCTACGTCTGTTCATGTTCAAGCTTTGACTGTTTCTCAAGTTTCTCTGGCAACCATGATATTCTGGATGATAATGCTTGGTATCCAGATTCAAAGGCTACTCACCACTTAACGAATGATATAGCTAATTTGCAAATTGGTACCTCTGCTCCGACAACATGTAAGGTTCAAGTTGGGAATAGTAGTTTGCTGCCAATCAAGTATACTGGGTAGTCTTCTCTTCTTAATAGTTCTAGAGAATTTACTTTAAATAAAGTTTTATTCGTTCCTAACATTAATAAAAAAACTTTTTTCTGTGTCCAAATTCACTCAGGACAACAGGGCTGCTCTTGAGTTCCTTCCAGACTCGTGTGTTATGCGTGATTTAGATACACATAAAGTTTTGTTACAAAGCTTTGAGGAGAATGGGTTGTATAAGCTTGGCAAGTCTGCTGGTGGTTTTCTGTTTAATAGTAATAAAGTTTCAGCTGCTAATAATAATAATAGGGTAAAGTATACTAATGGTCACTGAACTTTTCTAAATTTTTCATTTAGATCTCTTAACTTTTAAAACTTGCAATATAATCCCCGACATTTAGTCCGTTTTCAATATGGTCCCTCAACATTTAGTCCGTTTTCAATATGATCCCTGACGTAACTGTTGGGGGACCATTTTGCAAACGGACTAAATGTTGGGGATTGTATTACAAGTTTTAAAAGTTAGGAGACCTAAATGAAATCTTTAGAAAAATTCAGTGACCATTACTATATTTTACCCTTAAATTAGATTATAAGTCATGTGTACATGGATTTTTGTGGAGAATTTTCAAGAAACTTTTTGAAGCTACTGCCGTGGATTTCTAAGTTGAGTAAAAAAATTCTTTTTTTTTTTCATTTTTCAAGCCATTTTAGTTGGTTTTTAGACTAAGTTGTGAAATAAGAAAATAATATACACTAAGTTCTCTTTCATTTGGTGTAAGAATTTTATTTGGTGTAAGAAAAAAGGCAAGACATGAGACGGATTCTGGAGGTTTTTCACACTTCGTGTCCTGAAAAATACCTCGGTCTTCCTACGATTATTGGTCATAAAAAGAAGCGAGAGTTCCAGTATTTAAAGGAAAAGTTCGTAGCACGCATTCATTCGTGGAGTAATAGATTTCTCTCCCAAGTAGGAAAAGAGGTTTTTGTTTAATCGATTTTGCAAGCTCCACCTCTCTATGCGATGAGCTATTTCCTCCTTCCTAAGTGTTTTTGCGCAGAGTTGGAGGGGCTCATGGCGCACTTTTGGTGGCAGAAATCTGATAATAGAAGAGAGAATCACCGGTGCTCGTGGGAAAAATTAAATAGGAGGTGTTTGGTTTAAGGATTGTGGGATTCTCATGAGATGAGAATCTCACATTCCCATGTTTGGTAGGCCTAGAATCTCATTCCTGGTAATGTTTTATTACCAATAGTAGATTTTTTAGTGTATATTACCGGGAATGTCATGACCTTAGGTATTGTAATATTACCGGCGTTTTGGACTAAAATGCCCTTAATTTTTTATTTTTTTTCAAAAATATCCTTCTTCTGTCATTGAATAATAAAAATTCTACTAATGTTAAATTATAAATTTATCCTTAAATTATTTTAGATTTACAAAAAAAAAGTATATAATTAAAATTTTATATAAAGTTTAAGGGTTAAAAAAAATTTATTCTTTCATTAAATCTTTTTTATATTTTTAATTTTATAAAAAGATTATATAAATATTATGAATTTAATTTTTTAAAGAAAATATATAAATATTTTACAATATGTAATATTATACAAATATATAATAAGGACAATTTGATCAAATATACGTTCCAATAATCTTTTATTCCTTTAACCAAACACGGTAATCTTACATTCCTGCTAAACCAATGAAACATAAAATACAACGTTCCCAGTAATCCTATTCTCTGTAATCTTTTATTCCTACTGATAATCTTATATTCTGTGAATCAAACGCCATGTGGGGTATGAGCTTCAGAGATTTGGCAAAATTTAATATTGCTTTACTGGCGAAACAGTGTTGGAGACTATTTTTGCATCTGACGTCATTGGAACGACTATTGACTACCTAGTTCTCCACCGCGCAAAATTTCAAACCCACCTATTGATTCCATTGTTCGGTTCTCTAACTTGATCGATAGTGAGGCTTAGGGTTGGAAAGAAGGTGTGATTCGATATTCATTTTCTGAGGATGGTGTGGATATGATCTTAAGCGTACCACTGTCTCGTTTTGATCGGATTGATAAACAGGTGTGGAGTGGCGAAAAATCTGGTCATTATAGTGTTCGCAGTGGGTATCGTTTTCTTCTATCTGCTGAGGGTAATGTGGATGTGCGGTTCTTTAGAAACATGTGGACTAGCGATTGTCAGTAGAAAATGAAAGTTTAGGCTGGAAGTTTGATATGAATTATGTACCTACTCAACTGAATCTGTACACTAAGTGTATCAGCCAAGATCCTATGTGCCCGGTATGTTCAGTATCTCCTGATTCAACTATTCATGTAATTTATGGTTGTAGTTTTACTCATGTAATCTGGCAATCTCTACGACTACATCTACCTATTATTGTTGATCACTGGACATGTTAGGATTGGATGACTTGGATGTTTACAAATAATCTTAGTGTAACGAATGAATAAAATTCTAGTAGCTATCTGGGCAATTTGGTATTCACGCAATAAATATTATCATGAAGGACAACGAATAATTGTGATTGAAATTGTTACCTTTATTAGAGCCTAGTGCACCGATTACGAAACAACCAAGGTCCATCTGTTTGTTCCACCCAAAGTCAGAAGGCTCCGCTGGATTCCGCCTGTAGCACCTTCTGTCAAATCTAATTTTGACGCCCATTTAAGACAAACAGGAGGATTTCATGGTCGGCTGGTTATTCGAGATTCTAGGGGTCAGATTTTGGGAGCTTGCAGACGTAAAGGAAGACATATTACCTCAACCTTTACAGTTGAAGCGGTGGTGATGGTGCATGCGGTGCAGCTCGTGGTGGACACGAGCTTCATGCATGTTGTTTTTTAAGGAAGATTGTCGGCCAGTGATCCTCAAACTTTCCTTCGATGAGTATGATTTATCAGAAATCAGTTGGTGGATCAGTGAAGCGAAAGGTCTCTCGGGGCTCCTTCGTTCGTCGTACTTCAGATTTGCTCCAATAGAATGTAATAGGGCGACACATCTTTTAGAAAGCGACTCTTCGATCGTCGATGGAGACCTCTTTTGGGTAGATGAGGCTCCGAGGCAGGTAACCCTTCAGGTGGCTGAGGATTGTCACTTTCTAGATCCTCTGTATTAGAAAGCTAGATTAAACATAAAAGAAATGACAGATTAATGAATTTTTTCCATTCATTTACTGAACTACAACATTTTATAGCAGCTTTAAAGCAAGCCTAACAGCACAACTAACTCTAACTGCTCCACTAACAACCTTAACCATCTTAACAGCTTCACAGACATCTAACTATTCCAATATTTCCTCTACTTCCTCCTCATGCGTTAACAAGGTAAGACACACACCTTGGTCCTGAAAACTTCAAACGCAGCTTTAGCCAGTGGCTTTGTGAGGCCATCTACAACCTGATAGCTGGCTGGAACATAACTAACACGTAACACTTTAGCAACAACCTTTTCTCTAATAAAGTGAACATCCATGTCCACGTGTTTAGACTGAGCATGATAAATCGGATTCACACTAATGGCAATGGCGCTAGTATTATCACACCAGATAACTGGATCTTCATGTTGCTTTACACCAAAAATAGCTAGCAATGCATTAATCCATGATACTTCTGCTGATGTGTCTGCAACACTATGATATTATGCCTCCATGGTCGATCTTGAAACAATCTTCTGCTTCCTCGAGCTCCATATCACAGGACACTATCTGAGGAACACTTTATGACCATAAATTAACCTACGATCACACGCATCACCTCCCCAGTCTGCATCAGAAAAAGCCAAAACCTTTAGTTCTGCTTCATTAGCCAAGAAAGTGAGACCATAGTCCAAGTTATCAGCTAAATACCGAAGTATACTTTGACTGTTGCCATATGAGACTCACGAGGTGCATGCATGTGTTGGGCAACCTTATTCACACTGATCGTAATGTCAGGTCGAGTGTGACAAACATGCAAAAGCGCACCAACTAAACTTCGATATTCAATAGCATCAGACAGTAATGGCCCTGCTTCATGATTCAGTTTTGATGATCCTACCATTGGAATAGCAGTTGGATTGGCATTCAACATATTTGTTCTTTCAAGCAACTCAAGAACATACTTCCTTTACGAGAGAACCAGCTTGCCACTACTTCTTTTAACCTCAATACCAAGGAAAAATATTCAGTTCACCTAAATCCTTGAGTGAAAAATCTCCTTTCAAGAGCTGAATCACGCTTTCAATATTATCCTTATACTCACCAATAACGATTTTGTCATCAACATAAACCAAAACAAACGTATAACAACTATCCACACACTTCACAAAGAGTGACATATTTGCTAATGACTCAACAAATCCTATTTGCTCAAGACTAACCTTAAGCTTATCATGCCAGTTCTGTAACATCCTCCATACCGGGTTAGTGATTAAAGTGTAAGATTTTAAAATGTCAGTGATCAAATTCAATTAATCGAAAAGTGAATGAATTAATTAAAGATGTTGGGTAGGATGAATTATTAAGTGAATGAGAACTAAAAGGGTAAAAGGGTCATTGAGCAAAGTTAATAATTAAATAATAGATAATGGGTATTATAATATCCAAGTGAAAGAAACAAGAGTTTCCAGATAACTCTTGATTCTTCTTTCTTCTTCAACGTGAAGAGCCCAAGCTAAGGTGAGTTTAATTTCTCTTGATTAATCCTTCAAATTCAAGCATGGTTTTAATTATGGAAGCCTTAAGAAAGATTATAGAAGGAAAAAGAGTTGTAGAAACTCAAAGAATTGTAAGTTAAGGGAGATTAAAGGTTAGAAGCCATTGAATGAAATATTGGATTAGAGGTCATAATAAGAATTTGAAGTTGGATTTGACTTGTTATCAAGCTAATTAAGAAGTATAAGGTGATAGAATTAAAGTTAGAACATGTTGGTATTTGAGTATGATTCTTGAATATCATGTAAAAGATAGGATTTTGAGTTTAAGAAAGTGATTATGGATTAGAAACAAGTTTAATTATGTGTATGAAAGTTAGGAATATTAAGGGAAGTGAAGTATGAGGTATGGAGCTGAAAATGAAGGGATTTTCGAGTTCAAAAATGTAATTCTGGGCTAGGGGAATCGGTACCCATTCAAGGGGAACCGATACCCCTTCAAGCGAATAAAATTTCCAGAATGTCATGGGGGAACCGATACCCCCACAGGAGGGAACCGATTCCCCCTAAAGGAAAATTGTGAATATGGGTTTAATAAGTTCGTTTAAGTTGCTAGTATCAAATTACAAGGTGTAGGTATCTAATAATTGTCTTAAAATGTATAATTATGTATATTCAGAGCCTAAACGAGTTCCGGAATCATTGGCAAGTAAGATCGATAAAAGGGAAGATAAGAGATTGGAATGGACTAGTGAGGCCAGGTGAGTGCATACAAGTTAGTTTATGATGTTTAATGGAAATAAGACTTGCGACGAGTCTATTTCCTATATTATAATGCATTAATTTATGATCATAGGCATATGTTTGATTTAGGCATATGTGATATATATTACAATATGTGTTAAATGATTGTGTGAATACATGTATTGTGATAAGTATAGGAATTAATATGAATGGTCTATATGATTGCATGGGAATGTGAAATAGGTTATATGATAAGTGGCCATACATGTTAATAGTATAAGTGATCAATTATAAGAATTTAGATAATAGATTTATATGACTACATGAGAAAGGTGATGAGTTAAATAAGATTAGACTATAGAGTAATATGAGAATAATATATTAGTGAAGGGAATTGAGTATAAATGATGATTCCAAACCATAAGATAAATATTTACTTATAGGATAATATGATATTACATGAATATAACATATAACTTTATGAGGAAGAATTGGGTGTTATATGATTTAGGTATGAAAATGATCTATGCGTAAGTAAATTACGTGATTATGTGACTATGTGTGAAATAGAGTAAACTAGGTAAGTATAAGGTATGTAAATATATGGCTATGGAACAAAGTATGTAATAACACAATGTTATTTGATTTATGATTTTGATATTGGCATGGATACATGAAATGGATATAGGTTATTATATATGTTACATGATTATACGCATGTGTGATATGTGCTATGAGATATGCCCAATGTGAAATGAAATAAGCCAAGTGACTATATGAAATATATGATTGTAAGATCAATGATTACACGTACATGTGGTACGTGACAGAAAGGAAATGATATGAATAAGTAATGTGAACTGTTAAATGACAATGCCCATGTTATGTGTCATGAGAGCTAGGGGTATAGTTGGCATGCCAAGAGTCGAGGGTCTATGTGGTCCTTCGGGACATTGTGGTCCTTCGGGACATATATGTATTCTTTGGAACATGTGTGAAGTCTGGTGAGACACATACTTGATCCTTGGCATATGTATATGATTCTTAAGGAATGATATGTGGTCCTTCGGGACATTGTGGTCCTTCGGGACATATATGTATTCTTTGGAACATGTGTGAAGTCTGGTGAGACACATACTTGATCCCTAGTATATGTATATGATTCTTAAGGAATGATATGTGGTCCTTTGGGACATTGTGGTCCTTCGGGACATATATGTATTCTTTGGAACATGTGTGAAGTCTGGTGAGACGCATACTTGATCCCTAGTATATGTATATGATTCTTAAGGAATGATATGTGGTCCTTATGGACATTATTATATGGCACTACGGTGCAATTCTACGCGGCACTACGGTGCAATTCTATGTGGCACTTCGGTGCATTTATATGAGCTGTGGTGACATCATTAGTGCACAACCTCCATAAACTCACATATCTATAGTTCTCACATATGTACATGGGCTAATCAAGAGATATAAACAAATATATGTTAGTGATATGATAAATGTTATAGAAATGATATGATGTTGTGTGTGTATAGTGTTTGATTGAAAAGGCTAAGCATAAAAGTATGTGATTACATGATGAACTGTTAATGATGAGTTATGTGTATGTATGTATTTACTGTAATTAATCTGATATGATTTTATATGATACGAAGAAAGCATGTAATTTGGTATAACATGATAGAACAGAACATGCATGTATTGATATATGTTATAAAGTGCATTATAAGTTTTTATGCCTCACTAAGTCTTCGACTTAGCGTGTGATTGTTTCACACGTAGGTTTCGAGAAGAGTAAAGAGTAATGCGGAGCAAGACAGGTCAGTTCTCCTTACCAAATGTCAGATCAGAAAATATATGTACTGTTTATAGAGTGTAGTTGGCATGTAGTCTAAAGATATAAATTGTATGAACTCTGATATATTTTGTAAACGTTTTGAATAAGCTAAATGTTATCAAAGTTTTTAAATTACTCACTATTTTATACGAATAAATGTTTGAAAAGTCAATGTGACACTTCGGACTCGTATCCGGGTCGGATATGGGTTGGGGGTGCTACATTTAATGGTATCAGAGCTAAGGTTTAGCCGATTCTCGGCATAAACTGAAGTCCAAAGTGTCATAAAAGGTGTACATGCCAACATAGTTTGAAAAATTTCTGATATGATAGTGTAAGGAATATGTTGTCTTGCTAATAGAATAAGAATAGTTTAATACAGTAGAAAATCGATCGTGATAATTTCGAAGTAAGTGAAAGGTGATATTCCTGATTGTGATAGCTATTCACCTGCCCTGGCCAGGCAGGATGAAGAGCGGTCACCTCAGGAAATGCCTAGTAAGATCAAAAGTTGATTTCAGAAAGCTGAAATCATATCTGAATAATGATAGAAAGTTTTCATTGTTTTGAATCGGAAACACGATATAGAGTAGTTTTGTTATTATGTGGATAAGATAGAATATGGCGAACAGGTGTCACCATAAGAATGTTAAAAAGATCTAATGATGTGGTGAGTACGTATAGAAGAACTCAAGGAAAAATGCATCAGTGACAAGTGTATAAGATGTATAAAGTCAGAGCTTATGAGTTTGAAACGAAGTGATAGTATTGCGCATAAACAAGAGTATGTTTATGATAAGGGTTTGCAGTTAAGATGGAAAGAGTTAGCATTGGCTAACTAGAGTATGTGATAAAAATGTACTAGAATTATAAGATTATAAGATATTGTCAGGATATGATAACCAAATCTGCAATGGATCTGGATACAGTTGCATGTTTGGATCATAGTAATGTGGTATAGTAAAGGAAAAACAAGTAAGAATTTGTATATTTAAGTAAAGCTGAGGATTGATAAGAAGAGTTTGAGAATGTGTATATCGATGATCAGATTATAGGACACAGGAAGTCAGAATGTTGAGTTTGAGCAAAAGAAATTTCAGGATGTATGAGAATAGAGGTGAAATTGATAAGTTGAGTAAGCGAATTTTGAGATAATTTAGATTGGAAAGGATGTATATGATTGGTATAATAGGGCTTGTGCCCTAGATTGAACAAAAGTTATTATCTAGCTGTCAGAGTAAAGGTGCTAGAGTTATAAGATTAGAGGAAAGATAAAGTGGAGTTAATCAAATATGATATGAATCTGGATGTGGTTATGTATCTTGATCATACCGATATGATGTAGGCAAAGAGATAAGCATTGGTATGTTTTAAAAAGTGGCTTTAAAGAAGAAAATACAAATACAAGAGATGATAAAGAATAAAGATCGGTAGAAGAAATAGGGATATCAAAGTTATGAGGATGCAATGAAGATGATTACACAGAGATAAAAATAAGTGATAAGACAAGAGTATGTGAACATGGAAGGAAATATATGATTTGTATATAAGAAGATTTTGATAATAAAAGGATAAATGGATAAAGAAATGAAAAGATGGTGTTTAAATGAGTAAATATGATAAAGGGTTATAAGGAAGTGCAAATTATAAGTTTGATTAGAAGTAAGAAAAGTATGTAAGGTTATATGAAGAGATTATGTGTATCGTAATACAGACAAGGATGAAAGAATGAGTAAAAGTTTGGATTGTGGTGAATTAATTAGAAAATGAGGAAAGAAATGAATTGATTGATTTTTTGATTTTTAGTGATAAGAATTGATGTTACTGTCTACAGGATAAGTAACATTATATGAATGGAATCAGAGTTATGAATTTGAAACAAAGGGATAGTATTGTGTATAAGAAAGAGTGTGGAGATGATAAGGATTTGTACTTTAGAATGAAAGAGTTAGCGTTGACTAACAAGATTTTGTGATGAAATTGTATTAGATATAGTTGTATATTTTGATTACATAAACGTGATATAGTGAATGAAGTGAGGATTTGTATGGAAGTGTAAATGATAAGTTCGATATAGAAATACGAAAAGTGTGCAAGGTGATGTGAAAATATTGTTTGACTCCTTAAAGTATATGTTTAATCACAATTGAAGAAGATTTAAAGTTGTGTTTTGGTCAAATGATGATGAAATACAAGTTGGTATGGTTATAAGGTAATTAGAGAGTTATGAAGAAATAGATGGATTTATGATATAGAGTGATGAGATGGATGTTACTGTCAACGTGACGAGTGACATCATATGGAATTTTAGAAAGGTCAAAGAAAAAAATGCATAATCGAATGAGAGAAAAGACAACAATGGATTGGTATTACTGGTTATTGTTTATATGATAAGCAACAGAAGATGAATGTATAAACGAAAAAGATAGTTGGAAAGCTAAAGGATTGAAAAGTAAGTTTCTGATGATGACAAGAAAGAATAAGTCAGGGAAGCAACATAAGAACATTAGAAGATATGTTCTTATTAAGATGTGCAGTGAAAATTCGAGGACGAATTTTCTTATAAGGAGGGGAGATTTGTAACATCCTCCATACCGGGTTAGTGATTAAAGTGTAAGATTTTAAAATGTCAGTGATCAAATTCAATTAATCGAAAAGTGAAGGAATTAATTAAAGATGTTGGGTAGGATGAATTATTAAGTGAATGAGAACTAAAAGGGTAAAAGGGTTATTGAGCAAAGGTAATAATTAAATAATAGATAATGGGTATTATAATATCCAAGTGAAAGAAACAAGAGTTTCCAGATAACTCTTGATTCTTCTTTCTTCTTCAACGTGAAGAGCCCAAGCTAAGGTGAGTTTAATTTCTCTTGATTAATCCTTCAAATTCAAGCATGGTTTTAATTATGGAAGCCTTAAGAAAGATTATAGAAGGAAAAAGAGTTGTAGAAACTCAAAGAATTGTAAGTTAAGGGAGATTAAAGGTTAGAAGCCATTGAATGAAATATTGGATTAGAGGTCATAATAAGAATTTGAAGTTGGATTTGACTTGTTATCAAGCTAATTAAGAAGTATAAGGTGATAGAATTAAAGTTAGAACATGTTGGTATTTGAGTATGATTCTTGAATATCATGTAAAAGATAGGATTTTGAGTTTAAGAAAGTGATTATGGATTAGAAACAAGTTTAATTATGTGTATGAAAGTTAGGAATATTAAGGGAAGTGAAGTATGAGGTATGGAGCTGAAAATGAAGGGATTTTCGAGTTCAAAAATGTAATTCTGGGCTAGGGGAATCGGTACCCATTCAAGGGGAACCGATACCCTTTCAAGCGAATAAAATTTCCAGAATGTCATGGGGGAACCGATACCCCCACAGGAGGGAACCGATTCCCCCTAAAGGAAAATTGTGAATATGGGTTTAATAAGTTCGTTTAAGTTGCTAGTATCAAATTACAAGGTGTAGGTATCTAATAATTGTCTTAAAATGTATAATTATGTAGATTCAGAGCCTAAACGAGTTCCGGAATCATTGGCAAGTAAGATCGATAAAAGGGAAGATAAGAGATTGGAATGGACTAGTGAGGCCAGGTGAGTGCATACAAGTTAGTTTATGATGTTTAATGGAAGTAAGACTTGCGACGAGTCTATTTCCTATATTATAATGCATTAATTTATGATCATAGGCATATGTTTGATTTGGGTATATGTGATATATATTACAATATGTGTTAAATGATTGTGTGAATACATGTATTGTGATAAGTATAGGAATTAATATGAATGGTCTATATGATTGCATGGGAATGTGAAATAGGTTATATGATAAGTGGCCATACATGTTAATAGTATAAGTGATCAATTATAAGAATTTAGATAATAGATTTATATGACTACATGAGAAAGGTGATGAGTTAAATAAGATTAGACTATAGAGTAATATGAGAATAATATATTAGTGAAGGGAATTGAGTATAAATGATGATTCCAAACCATAAGATAAGTATTTACTTATAGGATAATATGATATTATATGAATATAACATATGACTTTATGAGGAAGAATTGGGTGTTATATGATTTAGGTATGAAAATGATCTATGCGTAAGTAAATTACGTGATTATGTGACTATATGTGAAATAGAGTAAACTAGGTAAGTATAAGGTATGTAAATATATGGCTATGGAACAAAGTATGTAATAACACAATGTTATTTGATTTATGATTTTGATATGGGCATGGATACATGAAATGGATATAGGTTATTATATATGTTACATGATTATACGCATGTGTGATATGTGCTATGAGATATGCCCAATGTGAAATGAAATAAGCCAAGTGACTATATGAAATATGTGATTGTAAGATCAATGATTACACGTACATGTGGTACGTGACAGAAAGGAAATGATATAGTTGGCATGAGAGCTAGGGGTATAGTCGGCATGCCAAGAGTCGAGGGTCTATGTGGTCTTTCGGGACATTGTGGTCCTTCGGGACATATATGTATTCTTTGGAATATGTGTGAAGTCTGGTGAGACACATACTTGATCCTTGGCATATGTATATGATTCTTAAGGAATGATATGTGGTCTTTCGGGACATTGTGGTCTTTCGGGACATATATGTATTCTTTGGAACATGTGTGAAGTCTGGTGAGACACATACTTGATCCCTAGTATATGTATATGATTCTTAAGGAATGATATGTGGTCCTTCGGGACATTGTGGTCCTTCGGGACATATACATATTCTTTGGAACATGTGTGAAGTCTGGTGAGACGCATACTTGATCCCTACTATATGTATATGATTCTTAAGGAATGATATGTGGTCCTTATGGACATTATTATATGGAACTACGGTGCAATTCTACGCGGCACTACGGTGCAATTCTATGTGGCACTTCGCTGCATTTATATGAGCTATGGTGACATCATTAGTGCACAACCTCCATAAACTCACATATCTATAGTTCTCACATATGTACATGGGCTAATCAAGAGATATAAACAAATATATGTTAGTGATATGATAAATGTTATAGAAATGATATGATGTTGTGTATGTATAGTGTTTGATTGAAAAGGCTAAGCATAAAAGTATGTGATTACATGATGAACTGTTAATGATGAGTTATGTGTATGTATGTATTTACTGTAATTAATCTGATATGATTTTATATGATACAAAGAAAGCATGTAATTTGGTATAACATGATAGAACAGAACATGCATGTATTGATATATGTTATAAAGTGCATTATAAGTTTTTATGCCTCACTAAGTCTTCGACTTAGCGTGTTATTGTTTCACTCGTAGGTTTCGAGAAGAGTAAAGAGTAATGCGGAGCAAGACAGGTCAGTTCTCCTTACCAAATGTCAGATCAGAAAATATATGTACTGTTTATAGAGTGTAGTTGGCATGTAGTCTAAAGATATAAATTGTATGAACTCTGATATATTTTGTAAACGTTTTGAATAAGTTAAATGTTATCAAATTTTTTAAATTACTCACTATTTTATACGAATAAATGTTTGAAAAGTCAATGTGACACTTCAGACTCGTATTCGGGTCGGATACGTGTTGGGGGTGCTACAAGTTCCTTGGCGCCTGGCGAAGCCTATACAGGGCTTTGTGTAGCTTACACACCAGAGGTGAACCGTTAGCAACACATTCTTCAAACCCTGGAGGTTTTTGCATGAATACTTCTTCAGAAAAATCTCCATTCAAGAATGCGTTGTTCACATCAACTTGACGCAGAGACCAGTTCTTAGTAACAGTAAGCGAAATAACAACATTCAATATAGCAAATTTTACAATTGGACTAAAAGCATCTTTAAAGTCATATCCAGGAACCTATGAGTACCATTTGGCAACTAGCCATGCTTTATATCTTTGAACTGACCTATCTGGATTCTTCTTTACTTTGAAGATCCATTTTCATCCAACAATATCATGCCCATTGGGTAAAGGAATAAGTGACCAAGTCTTGTTTTCTTGCAATGCATCATGTTCTGCATGAATAGATTCCTTACAATTAGGGGAATGTAACACGGCTCAAACGCTGGTTAGTACTGTATCATCAAAGAAACTCGTGTACACATTGGGCTTAAAGATACCACACTTGCTACGCGTAAGCATCGTGTGCCTGTTCCTAGCACTTTCATCATCAGCATGTTGTTCGTGAAGTAATTGAACTGGCTATGATCTAATTAAAGCTATTATGAACAAGATTGGACGAGTGGGGAGCAGGACATCTACTATTTCCATTCGAACTTGCTACCCTAGATTCTTCCTCATGCTCACCAGGTGAACCAGTTCCAACTGTAATTGATCTATCACTACTAGATCCATGACCCATATTCAACGAGGTAGAACCATCATGTCTTCTAAACTTTTCTACATCCGTAACCACCTCTAGAGACTGGGGATGTTGGCTAACTTTGCTAGATGAAGTACATGTATGAGCAGCACCTGTAAAACGAAAACTCATCCCATCAAACACCACATGTCATGACACATATATACGAACATCAGTTATGAGACGTTGGAATCCTTTGTGATGAGGACTGTATCCAAGAAAAATACATGATTGGATTGAAACTCAAGCTTGTGCTTTAGAAATGGTCGTAGATACTAGCAACCAAACACCTTCAACACCTCATATTCTGGTTTCTTGCCAAAGAACTTCTCAAAAGGTGACACTCCTTGCAACACCTTTGTTGACAATCGATTAATTAG
This sequence comes from Hibiscus syriacus, assembly GCF_006381635.1. Lineage (NCBI taxonomy): Eukaryota > Viridiplantae > Streptophyta > Magnoliopsida > Malvales > Malvaceae > Hibiscus > Hibiscus syriacus. The sequence continues at coordinate 2,537,487 of NW_024063485.1, read as the reverse complement.
ATGCACTGCAGTAACAACTGCATGTGACCAAAAATGAATTGGAATGGATACTTGAGCAAGAAGCACAAATGCATGCTCAATGATATGCCAATGCTTATGTTCTACCACACCATTTTGTTTTGATATGTGAAGACACGTGATATGATGCAAAATGCCTTCTCTAATCAAACAACTTGACAAGCGCCTATATTCTCTTCCCCAATCACTTTGAACTGTTTTGATAGGCAAACTAAACTGATTCTTTTACCATTTGCTGGAACAAACCAAATATTGTAATGGCTTCTGCCTTATCTTTCAAAAGGTAAAGCCATGAATACCTAGTGCAAGCATCAATAAAGGTAACATAATACTTAAAACCATTCGAAATAACCAGTTCAGGTCCCCATAGATCTGTAAACGCAAGTTGAAAATGAGTATCATACATAGTACTTGACTTATGAAAGGGTACTTTATGGCTTTTTCCTATGTGAAAAGCAACATATGTTTTATTCATTGCATTTGAAATATTTACATTCAATTCTTTACAAATTTTGGCTAAACTATCATGTGAGGGATGCCCCAACCGTCGATGCCAAAGCTCATAGGTGTCAAGAGATGCAGTCATGGAGTTAGCTTCTACAGTCGTAAGGGCTTCTATTTGGGGGTCAACAAAAAAAGAGTATAGACCACATGCTTCTTTCCCACGAAGAAGAACAACACCAGAATCTTCACCAGGAACACAATACTCATGCACATGAAACTCAAAGAAAGCATTGTTATCCCTAGCAAGCTTTGAAACAGATAGGAGGTTCTTGGTTATTCTTGGCACATGTAACAAATCATTTAATAATAAAGCTCGAGAGGATGAGCACAGAGTGGTTTACCAACTAACTTAATATCTAAATCAACTCCATCACCAACTACAAGCTTACCTGGGCTGTTATAGTCATCCTTATGACTAAGAATTGCTCCATCTGGTGTAACATGATATGTGGAACCAGAATCTACCACCCACCGTTCATGAGCTACTGTTGAAACAAGCGCTTGAGGACATGAATCAACCTGAGGCCCACTGCTCCGAGCATGACAGCATTCACATTCAACATTTTTGTTTCACACATGGAATAATACATATTCCTGGATTGATCTTTAGAATACAACTTACTACCAGCTGTAACCCTAGGAAAATCTTGATCAAATCGATGCCAACAACTATCTACAAGATGTCCATTTTTACAAAGTTGACACTGTATTAGCCGACCATGAACTCAGCCTCTTCCACCAGACCTTCCAATAGAATTAGCCAACGACCGAGAAGATTTATGATCGTAATAGTAATTAGAAGTAGTGGATTTGCCCGAACCTGTTCCTAGGGAAACATTCGCACTCATTGGCAACACCTCAAGTTGATCACCAAAGCCATCTAATTGTGTTTCTGCATCCATTAGCATGGTGTACACAGCATCAAGAGTTAAAGACTCTCGTGTGGTGGTTATAACTGCCATAAATGGTTGATACTCATGAGGGAGACCTTTCAGTATAGTAGCAACATGCTCAACTTGTGACACAACGCTACCACACGACGCCAATGCATCATATACCTCTTTTATACGCGTGATATATACCATCATTGAATCATCATCTTTCTTGAGAGATTATAGCTTATAGTGCAGGAAAATAACAGCAGTTGTGGATCGATTTCTAAAGAATTGGAGCATCGTATTCTAAACCACCGATGTTGTTTCTGCACCCACAAACTGAGGTAAAAGTTGAGGACTGATTGGGGAAAGCAACTAGGATGCAAGAGCACTGTCTTGAATCACAAAATCCTCATACAAATAATTCAGTATTATTTCACCATCATCACTGACCACGATTTCAGGCAGAGACCTCATCGTTCCAGTCAAGAACCTCTCAAGACGATGACTGCACACCGTTAGCAGAACTTGCTGCTTCCAAAGAAGAAAATTTGTCTCATCAAGAACCACGTTCACCTTTTTATTAGAGAACACTTTAGCATTTCCTATAGAAAACTTCATCAACGGAGAAGAACCACCACCATTGAACATGGCAAACAACAAAAACAACCAACTTTGGAAAGAGGGGAAAGTCTACACAGTGAAAAACAAGAATACTTCCCTAGGAGGTTTAGCGAAAAGATACCATATTAGAAAGCTATACCAAACATAAAAGAAATGAAAGATTAATGAATCTTTTTCCATTCATTTACAGAATTACAACTATAACGCTTTATAGTAGCTTTAAAGTAACAACACAACTAACTCTAACTGCTCGGCTAACAACCTTAACCATCTTAACAGTTTCACACACATATAACTATTCCAATACTCCGTAATGCCCGAGCGCCTTGTTGTTCCAGAAAGGTTCAATCTTTGCTGATAATTTCTTCACTTTCCTTTGTCACGCCTGTTCAATGTTTATCTGTGTAAGGAGAAGATCAATGGACATGTTTTGTTTTCTTTCCTTTTTCTGTTCAAGCTGCTTGTTTTGCCTTTTCCTTTTCTCTTTTTTCCTGTTCAAGCTGTGTGTTTTATTTATTTGGGCTTGTAGATGGTTAGACACGTGTTTTGGTTTTGTTTTGGGACACAACTGGCTTTTTGTTAATAAAACATGCTACTGGAAAAAAAATTAAATCTCTTATTTTTAATTTCAGACTAATTTTAAATAAGTATAAAATATATTTATAAAAAATAAACTCATTAACCATAAACCATACGAAACGGTTTTGTATTTTATAAAAACTGTCACGGTCGTCTTTCGGTTGGGCCTTGGAATTAGGCTTCGACTTGAATTGATTGGGTTAGAGTCGTCACCGATCATTTTAAAGCGATATTAGGTAGATCGGACACCATCTTACCTGATCTGTATTGTACCAGAAACGTGTCAGGTTCGGGAGTCAGTTACGGTCAAGGAAGGATTAACACCCTTGAACCGCCCTTTCGGTACCAATTAATTCGCCGGTTGTCTTTAATTGCAAAAATTTGAAATTAAAATTAAAATTAAAAACCCGATTCGAATTACTTATCTTTGATCGGTTGAATAGAGAAATTTGAAAAGATAGAAATGTTAGATTTGTCACGAAATGCCGAATCATATAAAAAAATGCTAAATATAAAAATAATAAACAAAAAAAAAGAGAAAAAATAAAAATAATAAAAATAATATGAGGGAAAATGAAATAAAAATTAAATAAGAATAAGAATAATGTACATACATATTCACACGTAATGAAATGTAGTGAAAACACATAAAAAATTAGAAAAATAAAATAAAAATAATAACAGTAATAATAAAAATAAAAAAAATAAAAAATGTATATGACATAAAAATAATATTAAATAAATAATAATAAAAAATAAAATAAAATAAAGCATAAAAAAGGACTGAATTAAAATAATATCAAAACAGATGATGAAATTCAAAAGAATTCTGGATTAAATGAAGGTGAATAGACTAAAATGAAATGTTTAAAGAAACGGGGGGACCAAAACGCAATTCCCCCTTTTACCACTAAAGCACGCAGATCCATTCAGTCGGGTCAGATCGAATGCGGCTCAGCCTATGGGTACACGGGTCGAATATAAAACCCAAAACAAACCCAAATTCAATTTCATTTCTACCTCTCCTCTCAAACTAGACAACTCTTTCTTCTCTTAACACTCTCAAACCCCCTCTCCCCGGTCGAAGCTGGCCACGACCCGATGTCCTTACCGCTGTGCCGACCATCGAGCCGGCTGCCAGTAATGGTGGTCGGAAAAAACTAAATACCTCCCAAAATGAGACCCTCGGTCTCGTGAACCCAAAACCAAGCCCCAAATCTCCAAAATAAACCCCAATAGCCATAGATCTAAATAAAACCTCTCAGATCTCACTTTTTCCAATGAGCCCCTTTATCTTCCGATGGTTGTTTTGTGGTATTTCTCGACTGTTTTGGGTGTTGTTTCTCTTGTGCTTGTATTTGGTCTTTATGTCTTGTGGTTCTTGGCTTTCGTGGTTTTGATGTTTTAATGTTGATTTCGATCTTGGTTGTATTTAGTTGTTGCTCATTTGGTATTTCTCTGTTGTGCTTTGATGGTTGTTATCTGTTGGCAGTGTTGATGTATTCTCAGTGTACTTACCATGGCTTGATGATGATGGTTTTGTGGTTCGAATCCCTTGTGGGTTCTCAGTTTTCTGTGGGTTCTCGATGATGATAGTGTTGTCTTTGATTTACTCTACGTTCCTGCCCCCTTGGTCACTGTGGTGGTGTCGTATTTATACCCCCACCGGTGGTCTGTTAGTTCCGGCTATCACGGTACACTATTCGTTTATCGGGGATTTCGGGATGGGTGAGTCCTGACTTCCTCGATCAAAAATCTTGTGCCGTTTGTGACTGTTGGCGTTCATGCTTCTGGAACTTTCTGTTTCCCTCCTATGCGGCGTTGTGACATGATGATGAAACCCTAGCATTCGGGTTTTATTTTTGGGCTAGGTCAAGCCCAATGTTGGACCCGAAACTTGACTTTGGACCTTTTCGAACCCTACAAAAAACATAAAAAATGAATAAATAAATAAAACAAAATAAATAATAATAAAGATAATAATAATAATAATAATAATATATATTATATATAAAAATATTTTCAAAAACATATAATATATAAAATTCCAAAATGTTTTTTAAAAACTATATATTATACGTATTTTCAAAATTGTTTTAAAAAATTATATAATATATAAATGTTTTCAAAACTTATATAAATTTTCAAAAATGTTTTCAAAACTATATATTATATAAGTTTTCAAAATGATTTTAAAAACTATATATTATATATATTTTCTAAAATATTTTAAAAACTATATATTATATAGTTTTCAAAAGTGTTTTAAAAACTATATATTATATACATTTTCAAAAACCGTTTGCAAACTATATAACATATATATATATATATAATAAAAATAAAAAATATGGACGAAAATGAGTGTCTACAACTGCCCCTCTTTGTCCTTTTTCGTAGAACGAAAAATAGGACAAAGATAAAAAGACACAAATTTTCGTTCGATGGAGTTGAAGAATAACTCCCTGTCGAATTGAGTTGCGGATGGCTCTTCCGTTGCAAAGTCGAGTCCATCTTGAAATAATATGGAATTGAAACCGTAGTCCGGAATCAGAATGTGTCTTCTCGTTGTAGTCCGCTTCGGTATCGATTTAAAGACCGAGGTTTAGAAGTTTTATTGGAAAATAGTTCCTCGGCTCCACCATGTGGTCGATAGGCCCTCGAGCTGAATAAAATCAGACTCAAAAGGTCTTCGTTGACATATATCCTTTCTCGACTTAAGTTATGCCACCAAAAAATAGTTTCTTGTCACCAAGGCACGGTTAACCCAAGTCTTCTTCTCGACTTAAAAACCTCAATTACAATCGGACAGTAGTGTGATTGAGGTGTCATCGAGCTGAATGGAATCGAACTCGAAAAATTTATTGACAGATAGCCCTTCTTAGCTTAAGCTATGCTGTAAATTTATTTTGTCTCTGAGCTGAGTGTAATCGAACTCGAATGTCATTGGTTAGCAGATAGCCCTTCTCGACTTAAGCTATGCTACAAATGATGTGCCTTGGAACTGAGCGTAGTCGAACTCAAATGTATTTGTTGATAGATAACCCTCTAGCCTTGAGTTATGCTGCAAATGGTGTGCCCTCGAAGCTGAGTGTAATCGAACTTGAGGGTCTTTGGTTGGCAGATAACCCTTCTCGACTTAAGTTATACTGCAAATGAGGTGTCGTTGAGCTGAGCGTAGTCAAACTCAAAGGTCTTTTGTTGGTAGATAACCCTTCTAGCCTTGAGTTTTGTTACAAATGATGTGCCCTCGACACTGAGTGTAATCGAACTCAAGGGTCTTTGGTTGGCAGATAGCCCTTCTCGACTTAAGCTATGTTACAAATGATGTGTCATTGAGCTGAGCGTAGTCGAACTCAAAGGTCTTTGGCAAATAGCCCTTCTCACCTTAAGCTATGCTACAAATGATGTGTCGTTGAGCTGAGCGTAGTCGAACTCAAAGTTCTTTGTTGACAGATAACCCTTCTAGCCTTGAGTTATGCTACAAATGATGTGCCCTCAAAGTTGAGTGTAGTCAAACTCGAGGGTCTTTGGCATATAACCCTTCTCGCCTTAAGTTATGCTGCAAATGTTATGCCATTGAGCTGAGCATAGTCGAACTCAAAGGTTTTTTGTTGGCAGATAACCCTTCTAGCCTTGAGTTATGCTACAAATAAACACGAAATCCTTAGTCGTGAAGTTGAAATCGTGGATGGTATTGTTGCTTGTGGGCATGATTCCTTTCATCGTGAAATTGAAAACATGGATGGCCCATTCGTTGTGAAGTTGAACCTTGAATTGAATATCCTTCATCGTGAAGTTGAAATCCAATCTAAAGATGAATGTTGTTGGTGAGCACGATTCCATTCGTCGTGAAGTTGAAACCGTGGATGGCCCTTCGTTGCGAAGTTGATCCTTGAATTGGATATCCTTCATCGTGAAGTTGAAATCCAATCTAAATATGAATGTTTCTGGTGAGCACGATTCCCTTCGTCGTGAAGTTGAAACCGTGGATGACCCATTCGTTGTGAAGTTGAGCCTTGAATTAGATATCCTTCGTCGTAAAGTTGAAATCCAATCAAAAGATAAATGTTGCTTCAGGTCCAATATTCTTCTCCGTGAAGTTAAAATTGGCTCTGAATTAAATTGGGAAGCCCCTTCTCCGTGAAGTTGAGCTTTGAATTAGATATCCTTTGTCATGAAGTTGAAATCCAATCTAGAGTTTATACGATATCTTTCGTCGTGAAGTTGAAATCATGGATGGCCCCTTCGTTGTGAAGTTGAGCCTTGACTTGAATATCCTTCGTCATGAAGTTGCAATCCAAGCTTGTATTGTTTCGAGTCCAATATCCTTTGCCGTGAAGTTGAGCTTTAAATTGGATATCCTTCGTCGTGAAGTTGAAATCCAATCTAGAGTTGGAACGATATCCTTCGTTGTGAAGTTGAAATCATGGATGGCCCCTTCGTTGTGAAGTTGAGCCTTGACTTGAATATCCTTCGTCATGAAGTTGAAATCCAAGCTTGTATTGTTTCGAGTCTAATATCTTTCGCCGTGAAGTTAAGCTTTGAATTAGATATCCTTCATCGTGAAGTTGAAATCGAATCTTGTGTATATGGGCCTGATACCCTTCGTCGTGAAGTTGAAATCGTGGATTTTTGGGCACGATATCCTCCGTCATGGAGTTGAAATCGTGGATGGCCCCTTCTTCCTGAAGTTGAGCCTTGAATTGGATATCCTCTCTCGTGTAGTTGAAATCCAATCTTGAGAAAGTTGGTTTTGAGTTGGATATCCTCCGTCGTGGAGTTGAAATCCAATTGCAAACAAATTGTGTCGCTTCGTGTTCAATATCCTTCGCTGTGAATTTGAAATTGACTCTGAACGAGACTCGGAAAGTTGTTTTGTCGTCAGACAATCGCCACTTCCCTGTGAGGTCAAGCAACTACCATCAACTTTTGAATGTGCTTATGAATCGAGTATCTTTCGTCTTGAAGTTGAAACTTGACTCAAAACGCTGCAAAAAATTATGTATGCTAAACATGATAAATGTGATGCTCTTAAGTATGTCTAAGATGCATGCAACATGAATTAATTCTTTTTTCTCCCTTGGATGGAGCCTCATTTTTGTCTGCTGGTCTTGTCCTTGGAATCGACCATGCCCCATTTTCTTCTTAGGTTATTGGTAATGTCACAAGTTCTATCTGATTTCTCCGACTTATTATCTTCTGAAATGCTCAAAATTTGGCATTGTTCGTTCGGACTGATTGTCTTGTTAAATGCTCAAAATTTGACATTGTTCGTTCTTTCTTCAAGAGAGGAAAAATGAGCCTTAGCACCTTCCAGGACCTTTCACATTTGGGACTGTCCTGTTTGAAAATGTTTTTCTTATTTCTCTTATTTTAGGGGGGAAGAGAAAAAAGATTTAAAAATGTAAAAATTTCTATAAAACATTGCCCCATAATCCAGGCTCGCAATCGAATCATAAACATGAGTTCAAAGAATATCAAAAGAATCAATAGCTTTTCCATGCTTTTAGAGTTATAGCTCTTTGGCAAACGTTCAAATGGATGAGTTGGTTTTAAGCTGGCTTCATATTTTCTAAGGTTTCAGCCATAAAAAATGTCATTTTTTGGTTATTGCAACATGCTTTTTCTTTGGCTTGGCATTTTAATTGGATGCGGATAAAATGACGCAACTAGCATTATCAATCACTAGATCTTCCATTTGTTCAATCTTTGTAGACTCCTCTAACAAAGGTAGTGCGGAAATATCAGTCTAAAAATGAAATTGTTGAGTGCTCGTGTGAAATTGACTATAATAGGTGTTTCTTAACTCCCTTAGTCTATTATTACCGAAAATTTTTTGTTTAGATAAATTTGATTTAATTTGCCGTTAACTAGCTATCCGAATCCATAAAGCCTGGGCGTTTAACCAATTGCTTTAGAGGGACAACTTAATATTATAATCATTTTTATCAGGTTAACTGAAGGGTTCATCTCATCACAAAGTCTTTAGTCTTACAATAACAGTAGAGCAAACACCGAATTACCAAGTGTTCGAGCAATGCCATGGTTTGAATGTAACCTATTCTTAAAGCCAGGGCTTTCGAGTTTTCTCTATAACCAATTGCCTTAGTGGAATAGCTCAGCTTTACGGATTTAATTTCTTAAGATTGTCAAGAAGAACCTATTATAGTCTAGGTGTTTGTTGAAATTCAAAAATTTCATTTTTATAGTTCAATTTCCAAGCAACTGACCTAAACTAGATTCACCTACTCAACTATTCCATCTGTAAAGATCATTATCATCATTGAACGTCTTAAACAAAAAGTATAGTAATGTTATATGCAAAAGATACCCCATTTTGTCTACACCTATACATACCTAAGCCTCTTTTTATTCCCTTATGAGAGGAGAAGTCTATATCGGTTATTTGCAAGAGAAGGGTACGATGTTTGAGCGTATTTTTTGGGTAAAATCAAAGGTTGTTATTTTTTAACCATGTCACAATGTCAAAGATTTGTGTTGAACTATGTTTCGATATAACAATTTAAGGCAAAATGGTTTTTGGACTTGAATTGAATTTACAAAATGTATTTGGACTTAATTGAATTTATTCAAAATTGAGCACAAAAATAATATGCAAAATGTTTGAACAGTACCCGAGGCTCAAAAATTCCAGTATGTAAAAGGGGAACCGATTCCCCCCAAGGGGGTACCGATTCCCTCACTGTTCATCAGCCCAACGGTCATAATATTTAAATATTATGAAGGGGTATCGATTCCCCCCATTCTAGACAATCTATTTTTGCAGAAAAATCATTCCTAAACGGCTCCAAAACATCCCCAACGGCTAGATATGACTTCAAACATATTCCAAGCTATAAATACAAGCTAAGGACAATTGAAGAAATAATAGAACAACTATCCAAGCAATCAAACACAAGAGAAGGATTTTTCATTCTTATTTCATCTTTCTCTTGTATATATTTTGTTCTTGTGAGGTCAATCTTGTAAACACCTACCTTAGAGAGGTTTTCTTGTTTACATTTCTTATCCTTTTGTAAAGGGTAAAGGTTCTAGCTTAGCCCGCGTAAAAGCTAAGGAAAGGTTCTAGTTCAGCCCGGAAAAACTAGGGAGTTTGTAAGGTTACTCTTTATCCTCAAAAGAAAGAACAAATTAGTGAATTTGTTGGAAAATCCTTGGTGAGGAGCTAAGGTAGTGGACGTAGACTTTGATTGAGAAAGTCGAACCACTATAAATCGCTGTGCAATTCTCTATTTTTCAATCTCCTTACTCCCTAAACACAAAACCATTCCAACCCCTCTTTACAAACCGTTCCGGTTGTCGATTCGAGCTTCCGAAAATCCTAACAATTTGTAATTCCGATCATTTACAGAGTTTTTGATTCAGCTGATATTCAAAGAATTTCTAGTTGTAAATTTGATTCAATGCTCAGCATAAATTCATTGAAACATCCTCATAAAATGAAATATGTCAAAGTTCAAAAGAAAGTTACAAAAACAAATACGAGAAGGTTAAAAAAAAAGTCCAAACAGGATGTTGCAAAATGGAATAAATCCTCATTAGGATGCCCCACTATTTCTGGAATGTCGAGGATTAGGGCCTTCATCTGTATTTGATTCCCATTTCTCGATCATTTCACTTGCCATGGCTCCTTTTGATGTACCCTCAGACGTAAAAACTTATGCTTCGGGTGTGTCCTTGCTTTCATCATTTTTTATGAGACATCTCTTGTTAGTTAATGTAATGAAAAAAAGAAAACAAGAAAAAATAATGTGAAATATGCAAGAATGCATGATGCATGAAATGTTCGAGGCACTGATCCAAAAATGTGTCTATTACTGTAAATAATCTTTATTGGGGACAAAAAATGTTATTTCTTAAGAGACAAAAAACCACTAAGTCTTCTAGACCCCGAAGAGCTTTTGATAGGTTGATTCACCTTCTACCTATGTATGTTACCGACTGAATACCCTGTCGAACTGCTTCAGCCTCTCTGAGCTACTTTTTGTACTTGCCCCAGGAAGTCTCGAATGGTTGTATCTCCAGTTTTCTCTCTCTGTTGAGTCTGCTCTATAACAGAAACGCCATTGAAGCCCTCCATCGTTAAGATCTATCTGAAGTTCATTTGCTTGTTTCTTGAATTCGTCAACAATGGCATCCATCTCAGCTAAGGTTTCACCATCTTCTTCTCATAGTCTTCGAAAGGACTCTCCGGGTCAGTAACCTTTTTCTTGTCTTTCCCCTGTAACTTTCGTCATCCCGTTTTGGAAAAGTTTACTTTTGACGTGCTTGGTGTGAACCCGGTCCCTTCCGAGTCTTTTATGACCATACCCCTTTGTCCATTAATGCATATTATTTACGTTTAACGAACACATTTTTGGTGGATCAACACCTCTTTTGAATGATGTAAATGATGAAAATAAAATAAAAGAGAACAAAAATGAAAAAAAGTTAGTGAGGTAAAGATAATAATCAAAACAATCATGAAAATAAAAGTCCTACCCCACATGATATCTACCCAAGCATGCTTTTATTATTCCTACCCGAACATGATCTCTATCTCGTATGTTGATTTTGAACAAGTCCTAACCCCAAAAATTTATAGTTCACATGCTTTGAACAGAAAATAAAGTAGGAAACAATCTCAAAAATAGCCTAGGGTTTGAAATGAGGCTTTGGGGTGGGCTCTAATTCCCTGTAGTCTCCTGGTTTAGGTTCTAAAAAAGGTACTCGAGTTCTCCTTGCTGGTTCCCCCTTGGGCTTGCTAGACCCTTAGTCCTATGCCCATTACAAGCTCATATGGACTAAGTTAAACTCGAGAGGAAACATTCCCTTATGCCTATGCGGTGAATAAATTCACACGAAGACCTAAGGTATATGAATCCCGAAGGTTACTTGCTAGGCCTGTGCGGAGAATAAATTCTCACGAATGCGTCGCTTTTACCCCCACTTAAAAAGGGTTTGGAGCTCGGTATAGAGCCAGAAATGAATACTTTTTCAAAAATCTGAAATCATTGAAAAAAAGTCAGTATAACTATTTATTTGAAAAATAATCAAAGATAACTAATTGGAATCGAATAAATAAATTAAATTTTAAATTTACTATTTTCGCATAAAAAACTGAAAATTAATTCTGGCTTGACTCACTTACCTGTCCCCAGCAGAATTGCCAAGTTGTCGCGGTCGTCTTTCGGTTGGGCCCCAGAATTGGGCTTCGACTTGAATTGATTGGGTTAGAGTCGCCACCAATCATTTTAAAGCGATATTAGGTAGATCGAACACCATCTTACCTGATCTGCATTGTACCCGAAACGTGTCGAGCTCGGGAGTCAGTTACGGTCAAGGAAGAATTAGCACCCTTGAACCGCCCTTTCGGTACCAATTAATTCATCGGTTGTCTTTAATTGCGAAAATTTGAAATTTAAATTAAAATTTAAAAACCCGATTCGAATTACTTACCTTTGATTGGTTGAATAGAGACCTTTGAAAAGATAAAAATGTTAGATTTTTCACGAAATGCCGAATCAGATAAAAAAATGCTAAATATAAAAATAATAAATAAAACAATAAGAGAAAAATAAAAAAATAATATAAATAATATAAGGGAAAAATGAAATAAAAATAAGAATAAGAATAATGTACATACATATACACACGTAATGAAATGTAGGGAAAACACATAAAAATTAGAAAAAATGAAAAATAAAATAAAAATAATAACAATAGTAATAGTAATAATAAAAAAATAATAATAAAAAATGTATATAACATAAAAATAGTATTAAATAAATAATAAAAAAATAAAATAAAATAAAGCATAAAAAAGGACTGAATTAAAATAATATCAAAACGGAGGATGAAATTCAAAAGAATTTTGGATTAAATTGAGGTGAATGGATTAAAATGAAATGTTTAAAGAAACGGGGGGACAAAAACGCAATTCCCCCTTTTACCACTAAAACACGCGGATCCATTCAGTCAAGTCGGATCGAATGCGGGTCAGCCTATGGGTACACGTGTTGAATATAAAACCCAAAACAAACCCAAATTCCATTTCACTTCTACATCTCCTCTCAAACTAGACAACTCTCTCTTCTCTCAACGCTCTCAAAACCCCTCTCCCCGGTCGAAGCTGGCCACAGCCCGATGGCCTTTCTGTCGTGCCGGCCACCGACAATGGTGGCCGGAAAAAACTAAATACCTTCCAAAATGAGCCCCTCGGTCCCGTAAACCCAAAACCAAGCCCCAAATCTCCAAAATAAGCCCCGATAATCGTAGATCTAAAGAAAACCCCTCAGTTCTCACCTTTTTCGACGAGCACCTTTATCTTCCGATAGTTCTTCGTGGTATTTCTCGACTGTTGTGGGCGTTGTTTCTCTTGTGTTTGTGTTTGGTCTTTGTGTCTTGTGGTTCTTGGCTTTCGTGGTTTCGATGTTTTGATGTTGGTTTCGATCTTGGTTGTATTTAGTTGTGGCTCGTTCGGTATTTCTCTATTGCGCGTTTGATGGTTGTTCTCTATGGCACCGTTGATGTATTCTCGGTGTACTCATCGTGGCTTGATGATGATGGTTTTGTGGTTCGAATCCCTTATGGGTTCTCGGTTTTCTGTGGGTTCTCGATGATGATAGTGTTATCTTTGGTTTACTCTTTGTTCCTGTCCCCTTGGTCATTGTGGTGGTGGGGTATTTATACCCCCACCGATGGCCTGTTAGTTCTGGCTATCACGGTATACTCGTCGTTGACTGGGGATTTTGGGATGGGTCAGTCCCGATTTCCCCGGCCGAAAATCTAGTTCTGTTTGTGACTGTTGGCGTTCATGCTTCTGGAACTTTCTGTTTCCCTCCTATGCGGCGCTGTGACATGAAGATGAAACCCTAGTATTCGGGTTTTGTTTCTGGGCTGGGTCAGGCCCAATGTTGGACCTGAAACTTGACTTTGAACCTTTTAGAACCTTGCAAAAAACATAAAAAAATGAATAAATAAATAAATCAAAATAAATAATAATAAAGATAATAATAATAATAATAATAATATACTATATATATATATAAACATATTTTCAAAAACATATAATATATAAATTTCCAAAATGTTTTTTAAAAACTATATATTATACGTATTTTCAAAAACATTTTAAAAAACTATATAATATATATATTTTTAAAAATGTTTTAAAAAATTATATATTATATATTTTCAAAATAATTTTTAAAAAACTATATAATATATAAATATTTTCTAAACTATATATTTTATAGTTCTCAAAAGTGTTTTAAAAAACTATATATTATATACATTTTCAAAAACCGTTTGTAAACTAATATATATATATATATATATATATATATATAAGTATAAAATAAAAAAAAAATTATGGACAAAAATGAGTATCTACAAAAGCAATAAATTTAGAGAATTTTAATGTCTGTATTTTATAAAGAGCATTAAATTTTTATTTTTTTAAATCTCTCCTTTATTTGTTCCTTTCCTGTAATGCTTTTAGTTTTGGGTTCAACGAGACCCACAACTCTGGAAATCGCATAATTATGTTACCTACAGTGAGTAGGGTTGAACCCTGGAAATCGAGTTTTACTTTAATGTTCGTATGGAAATCGAGTTTTACTCTGGAAATCGAGTTTTTGTTTTTTAATAAATCAACTTTGAACTTATTCGGTAATCAACAATGAACGTTTTATATATATATATATATATATATATATATATATATATATATATATATATATGCAGTGTTCAATTTAATCCTATTCGAAATATGAGATTGAAATTTATTAAACATATATATATTTACGAATGAATAATGATCCGTTCATATTTTTATTTCTTAATTTTTTTGTGATATTTTAATTTAAGATTCAATATTTCTTTTATTAAAATTTCAAGTACAAACAACTTAATATGTTGTTTATTATTTACGTTATAGTATTGTTTATTATTATAAATTAAATTTATATGTTGAATAAAAAATACGTGATGTAAATGAATTATTTATATTTTACAAAATTTAAAAGATAAATTGAATTGAATTATGTTATTAAAATGAAATAAAAACTCAAGTTTATTGATTATTTTGAAAAACAAAATAATGGGTGGTGACAATAGAACTATAAAAGTAATCGAGTGACTAAATATGTAATTTACACATGACATTTTTAACGAAATTAATGATTTGAGGTAAACGAAATAGCAACGTATAATTCTTTTGTATTGATTGGTTGATTGTATTTTGTAGCAGAACACTGCTCTTTGGATAATAAAATTTGATTTATTCAAAAAAAAATAACAAATTCAACTTAAAAAATAAAATTTTTAAAAATAAAACAACTTAATAATTCGATAAGTTAACTACTTTTGTAGATAACTTAAGCTAAAATAATTGGGAAACACATTTTGATTTCGAAAAAGCAATGAAAATAAAAGTAGTTTTAGACTAAAAATGTACAACTCTCATAGAATTGCGGCTCAAACTCAGTTGTGAGAAACTGACGAAAAAAAGATAGTAAAAGCACAACTGACAACCGTTCAGATTCTGATGAGGCATACAGGAGATCTTCCTGTATCTAGAGCTCGGATAAATCCAGCTCTTATCTTTTACTAAACTTTGCAGGGGCATCTTTTCAATCACACCTCTTATCTTCCCCCCTTCGTTTCATGAATTCCAACATTCTACATTGCCCGATGATCACATCTTTGTTTCTTCAAATTTCTAAAATCATCACTCAGGTTTCTGTTTCTATAATTCTCTATTTATCACATCTGTTCCCCATTTTATTCATCTTTCTCTCCCAAGCTGAATTGGGAAGGAAGAGAGAAAGAATAAGGGAAATGAAAGAGCAGCTAAGGGCCGATCGAGCTGCAATGGAAGCCAAGGAAAAAGAGCGTTTGATGCTTATGAGTGATAGGGATCAGATGCTTGCTGTGGGAAACACCGTCGACAAATTGGTGGCTGAATTTCTTGAAGCAGATGATAACAAGGATTTTGATGCTCAGAAAGCAATGGCGGAGGAGATTGTAGCTTTGATGAGTTCTGACGGTGACGGTGGAAGCAACACGGCGGCGAGTGTTGTGGGAAAGAACGGTGACAGCGAGTGATATTAGCTACTAGAAACGGCGGCGATTCCATAAATAAGGGTGATGGTGGTGGCTTCCTTTACCCATTAGTTTCACAAGAGATGATCTATGTGGTTTAAATTTGGTTTTCGACTACTGTTTTTTACTTTCCTCTTGTGTTAGAGGGTTGAAAGCATGTTTGTTTTATTTGTTTATCAAATTCAGAAGTTGCCGCTGAAAACTATTAAGAAGATAGAAAATAAGATACAACTTTATTGTTATTACTTATCTTCTTTACAACTAATTCCAATTTTTTATATACAAAGAGATGGTTGTAACTGGAAAAGCTGAAGCTTCCAGATTATAATCGACATGCTCCCGGCTGTGGAAAGTTCTACAGTACGATACCTTAAAAATAAGGCGTTATTGGTTTTGTTATTATTTAAATAATAAAATCAATAAAAAAAAGACTGATTCTAATTACCGATATAGTTAAAAGCGATAAAAAAATCGATAAAAATAATGTTTTCGGTTATATTTTTCTACTACGTTTACCTATATCAATAGTTAATAATAATAATACGGTAAAAATAATAATATTTTCAATTATTTTTTATCAATTTTCTTATTTAAAATAATAACAAAACTTAAGTTATCAAACTAAATCACATTTAATGTCTAATAATACTAAATATATATATCATATTATATATAAGCAATCCATTTGCATACAATACATTAACATTAAGTTATCAAAACTATTGTAATCATACGTCGATACAAAATATCACGACATAATAAAGTTTGCCACATAAGATACCCATTCTTTGCGAATATCACCAATGTCATCATCCGTGTATTCTTCCTTCCTATCGCCAACCTAAGTAAAAAATATGAAATAAGTATATAATTTATACTTATTTAAAGTGAAGTATATAACTATCAAAGAGTACTAAAATGATCAATTTTAAATATGCATTCTTTGAAGCATATGTAAAAATAAATTTTACACATTTAATTAGTAAAACTTCCTACTTGCATTAATTTGTTTAGAATAGCATCCTACTTCAAGTCCATATGATAGTTGTATGACTAATGTGTATGTATGATATGACAGAGGTGTATAAGAAAAGTTTGCTTACATTCTTATTGACCAACACTTCAAGTCCGTTCTCGACTATCTCTTTCATGAACTTACAAACATAATATCCACACTCGGTACCTTCCGATTGACGGGGACACTACAAGCAGTTTACAATAAACGATTAGTCAAAATGAAAGCTGCAATTTAAACAAGGAATGATCGAAGTCCTCACCAAAACATTGATCCAATTGAGGCTAACCCTTTTGTTAGATCCACTTTGTGCAGTGTACAATATCATTGCCCTATAAAAATTGATGAAATATATCAAAAAATATACTATAATGTTTCGATAATTTATGTTACTTACGCATCAATAATCTTCTTCAACTACTGATGGACATTGATGGGCCCCAAGGAATCAAGATAATAACAATTTTTTTATGGTTCTAAACGATATGTGAATAGATCAACCTGAGCAAGGTCACCAACAACATAGTCTCGGAACAACACATGACCATTTGGCTGGAAAGACAACAAAAAATTTGATAATGACGAAAGTTACCAAGTTTAGTTTTAAAAGCAAAGTAGATAAGAAATATTTATAAATATTGATATTATGCAAAAATATTATCAATGACCTTGAGAACTTTTTTGATATTCTGTAAGACTAAAGGCATCTTTTATGCGATACTGCAGATAACACAAAAATCTACTTATAATGTCAGCCATCGTTGATAGAAAAAAATACATGAGCACTCATGTCAGATAATGAAATATCCAAATGATTATTTAAATACCATGGTTACAACATCGACAGAGGCATGAAGAATATGTTCGTTACGGTCATCAGTGGTCAGGTCACAGACGAAAGCACTTACACGAGTCTCATCGAAGTATTTATGCGCCAACAATAATATGGGAAAATAATTCATTCAAGCTGCCATACCTATTCATACTGAATTTTCAAATAATAGGAACTCAGCCTCCTATTATAAAAAATGGAGCAATTAGGACAAGAAACTAAACCTTAACCAAATTAACTGTGCGTTGTGAAAAGTCACATGCATAAACAAAAGCCTCTTGGTATGTAGAAATTAGAGGGAATACATCATTTCCAACACCACATCCAACCTGATTACCAAGGTCACATTAGTTTTATAATATATAGAAACCTGTTGAGTTAATCGATCGATGAATCGACCAAGAGGGGGGTGAATTGGCAATAAACATTTTGGTGGAAGCTTTTACAGAAAATTGAAAATATTTGCACAGAAATTTAGAGTAGTTCGACTTTCTCAACCAAAGTCTACGTCTACTACCTTAGCTATCAACACTAAGGATTTCCAACAAATCCACTAATTTGTTCTTTCTTTTGAGGACAAAGAGTATCCTTACATCTCTCTCAAGAATTATACCTCAAATTCTTGAGCACACTCTCTCCCAAAGAGAAATACACAAATTTACAAATTTACAAGAAAAACCTCATAAGGTAGATTGTTTGTACAATTCTAGAACAAAGAAAGAACACTCAAGAATAATACAATTGAGAATAATACAATTGAGTACAAGTAGTGTTCTTGAAAGCAAAATGAATATTGAATGAAAAATAGGCTTGAAATGCTCAAACTTGAGGTTTGATGCTTTCTCTTTGATTCTCTCAATTCTCTTCTTAATTGTTGTTGATCAATGGCTCCTAAGCTTGTTTAAATACTCCTTGGATCTCTTATGAACGTTGGGGATCATTAGTGGAGTCAATAGAATCGTTATTGTGTGAAAACAATTAATAAAACAGTTGAGAGCGTATGGTGCATTAATGCATAGGCAGGGTGCATCGGTACACTATGTGTAAAATTCAAATATTTCGACCGTTGGAAGACTGAGTACACCGGTACACTAGGGGTGCATCGGTGCACTAATTAAATTCGATGTTTCAAACAAGCTGGAGTGCATCGATGCATAGTCTGTGCATCGCTACGCAAAATGCATTCGGTGTTCAAAATATTTAGGAGTGCATCGATTCATGCCTTGTGCATCGGTACACAAAATGAATTTGAAATTCAATTTATTCAAGGGTGCATCGATGCATTTATTGGTGCATCGTTACACTACTTTGAAAAATTGATATTTGGCTCATTTTTTGTTCGAAATACTTTGTGAAAATTGTTTCAAAAATATCTTAAGTATAAAACACAATTTTACACTTTAGTAAGGATTGAAATTTGAAAAACTTGGAATAATATTTTGATATTTGAATAATTGAATCGAGTATACTTTGAAAATGATTTGTAAAATCTTAAAATTCTTTTAAACTTAATTTGTTATATCAAAACATCAAAATGTTTTCAACAAAACCTTACATGAGAATTTAAGAACCTTAGACAAGAAGGGGAACTACTTAACACACACTATAAGGAACAATAAAGTCAAGTTCTACCATATATAGTGACCAACATTCAACAAGGTTTGCCACACCATTCACTTTAACAATAAGGGCATCTCGAATAGGATTACCAGACCATTTATAGGAATAAAATAAGAATTCATAGGGAAAGCAAAAATTTTAGCATTATTCTCATTTACTCGAACTCAATTAAAACAAGTTCATTTCCAAATAACCTAGCATTAACAGAGAACTTATTGCGGATTCAAACTCAGGAAAATAGTATTAGTAGGCAGTCTATTTATTTACCATAAAATAGATATTAAACGAATAATATGTAAGTGAAAATGTTAAGTGATTTACCTCCAAAATAACTTTTCTTCCGCTTCCCTGATATAATAAAAAAATTAGTTAAAAAAGGAAACAAATAACCTTGAAGAATTTTAAAAATCAAAAACAAAGAGAAGAAAATAGTTAGCTTCGACTCACAGAGAAGTATTGATCCCATTCCTTGTCCAGGTAGTGTCGATCTTTAAAAAACTGAAACGATAGGAATTAAACAATTTCAAAATCACTATACCAAAGAACATAATAAAATTCCTGTAGCTATGGTTCTATATAAGTTGCAGCTTTTCGAAGTGATCCCAAAAAGAACCTTGTTGTTTGTCACAACCATTGCTAGTACAAAGACTAAACCGAAATTTAGTAACATTCGATCCTCAACCTTAGGTATTTATTATAGCATTTAACATTATTTAACAGCCAGTCCAAAATCTGGGTTTGGGGAGTAGATGTAGTGCATTTAAGTAATAACACAACATCTCAACAATGACCTTAGTAGATATAAAAAGGGGTGAAAACAACTTAAACAAAACTGCAAGAGGACTAACTTTATCTTGATCCCGCCTGTAGAACTGATCCCAATACTTCTTAACATCTCTTTCATAATTAGCTGCAAAACAAAATATCAAATTTAAAGCACCATGTATCGACTCAATGCATGCCCATAACTGTGAGTAAAAGAGATCTAATTTGAGCACCTATCCAAAAGGGGGAAACTCCAATGGTAGTGGATGGGTATATTTGTATCCTCTGCGCTGGTTGTTGCTGTTTCACACCATTTTGCATTTCGGACTCCATTATTGGACCAGCCTTAATGAAGAAAAAAAAGCAGAGTTTTGAACTTCCTGAAATATGAATTGTAATTCACAAATCTTAGAAGTGGAGAATTAAGATACCAAACATGTGATAGTGGACTCAGGGATTATCTCATAATTTCTAAAACCAAAAGGAAGAAAAATTAAATAAAAATAAACTACATGCGTTTAATTCGCGTGAGACCACTAGAGAGTGAGATGTGAAATCAAGAAAGCGAAGAATTAATTAGGGTTTTTGGCCGCTGAAACTGAATGCTAAAGCAAAATAAAAAAAAATGCATGCGTATGTGAATGGTGAACGAGGAAGGGTTTAATTTGCGTGACATCACTAGAGACCACTTTGAGTTTCAGTTAAAATGAACATTGACAAACACACATTGTTTCTCTTGTTGCAACAGAGAAAGGGTTTTACATACAAATTCATAAGGAATATAACATAAGTAATTTGTAAGACCAGAAACCCAAATTGAATGGTGAAATAGAGAACGAGGAATACCTGTGAAAACCCTTGAATTTTGACTCCCTTCGTCTGCGTTGTAATCAAAGAGAAAATTATGGGGGAAATTAAAAGACGACTTTTAGAAGCGGGAAAGCTTGCGTACATGATGAAAATTATGAGGGGAAATTAAAAGACGACTTTTAGAGATGACACACAATGAAAAGTGTACTCCGTGTGTTTGCTAAATTTTTTGGATTATGACTATTAAATATGACACACATTATTGTAAGTCATAAATCGTTCAGATTTTAAGAAACATGATATTTTTTATGACACATTTTTTGCAAGTCATAAATTAGCGTGTGTCATTGTTCGTGTGTCATTAAAAGTATATTTTCTTGTAGTGGTACTCCCTTTCATCTTCTTTGATACCACCAGACTCCAATAAGTACATCCTTGAATAACATAGAATCTCTCGTTGACTAGCGTTTTTTATATGTATTCGTTTTCACTTTAACCGCCTTCATGAGCGGCTTCGCTGTGCCCTTTGCAATGAAAATCCTAATAGGTAAACCATAAATAGGTTGTTCATTTCCTCTTTCTACAGAAAGGCAAACATAGTTTTCTTTTCACATTCCTATGAGCTACAAAAACATCAAGGACTCCATAGACTTGGAAAGCTTCTCTCATAGAAGCATGGTTTCAAATAGCGGACGCAAATGTAATAGCGACCGTTATTTCACGGTAACGGTGCCGTTTGAAACGATATTGATGGATTTAGCGGTAGATAGCAAATTCACGTAAATATCGGTTCGTCGCGCCTTTCATTTAATGGGTAACAATATATAGCATCGATGGCGGCAGGCTATTACCGTTATCCTACCATTACTCACCGAAGATTAAACGGGAAAGGGACAAGACGACAAAACAAATCTTCAGTTTTGAGTGGAAATCTCGTGCCCGTTGAGCTTCGTCCTCGATGAAAAAGTTGAGCATAAACAAACTTCCATTTGAGAAGGTGAAAAATCAAGCCTTTAGTTTTGTAAAAGACTAAAGGTTGGCTGAGATTTTAAAGCCTCTGAAATGTTTTGAAAGAGCTCTCTTTTCAGCTATACTTCTGTTCTAGCCTTTAGTTTCAAGGTCTTTAATTTTAATGCTTTAATTGTTTTGTTGTCAATAGCTGGACCATATTATTAATGGATTTTGTTTCAATAAAGTTAGCTTATCCTATTTCAGAAAAAAAAAGTTTAAAACTTTTATATTTTATGTTTCGGGCCGTCCCACTCCTACCCCAATTACATTTTTTAATTTTTTAAAAAATATATTTTCAAAGGCATGCTAATTTCAATTACTACCATTCCTCCAACCTTTTAGATTTTTTAATTTAATCTTTATTTTACAGTGTAAATTTTCATTTTTATTTAATTTTAATCCTAATTTTAATAATTTAAATTTTACACTTAAAAATATTCTAAAAATTATTAAAAATGACTTTTTATAATTATAATTATAATTATCATGTTTAGAAAAGTTGTGCGAAATTAAAAAAAAATTCACTATTGTGATATTCGTAGTGACGGCGATGACATCTGTTATATCTGCAACCACAATAAACACAACGAGATTACGAACATTATTTAAATCCCTACAAAGTAGAATGGTGGACTCTTTTGCTAACATTATCGACAAAACAACAAAACTCCTCCTTTGGTTGTCTCTTGAACAATTTATTGATGGGACTCTGTGACCCTTCATCTCCTTCTTCGAGTCTGTTTAAAAACACTATAATTTTCTTAAGGTTGAAAAAAACTATAATTTTCTTTAAGGTTGAGTTTAAGTTATTATTTATTTCCTACCATCCCAATAAATATGTTATAATTTTCTATTCTTAGTTCCAGTAGTTTATTTTTAACTCATCTAATAATATTAAACATGCGTAAAACTAAATAAAACTTTACATTATTAATTGAATCTTATCCATGTATACATATCTACATAATTAGCAAATTCTTATATCATACTAGAAACGGCAAGTGGGCAACCATAACTTATTAATTTGCATAATTAATGTATTTTTAGGGTGTGTTATGAATTTTGTATTTGATTGCTACCAATCCTAGTATATTATGCCGATTGCTGACATGTGAAACACGTGCCATTATATATAATGGTAGACATTGGAATTTATTCATGCAATACACGTGAGAGGGTGGCATTTGGTGAGCGTGTGGCAAGCTTGTGTTGGGCGCATAAAAACTTGTGGAGCAAATTTGATGACTTTGGCCTTTGGGTTCTTTTGAAGATAATAGCTTTTGAAGAAATTAATATATTGACAGGTGAAATGTATGTGATAAAATTAGGGCTGTAAAAATCTGACCCGACCTGTAAAACTGATTGAAATCGACCCGAGTCAAAACTGTTTTTGACCTGCACTGTGGCGATCCGAAACCGACTCGAGTCGGAACTGGTGTTGACCTGAACCCGATTTGGACTTGGAAATTGTGGATCTAAACCCGACCTGCATCTGACCTGAAAACGACCTGAACCCGAATTGAACCAAAAATATGTTACCCGAACCCGAACTGCATCCGACTGATATGAACCCGAACCTGAGATTGACCTGGTAAATAACTGGTATTACCCGACCTGTTTTCAACCTGATCTGTTTTTAACCTGACCTGTTTTTAACCTGACCTGTTTTTAACTTGACCTGTAAATGATCCGACTTGTTAATGATCTGATATGATATTTACATGACTTATATATTACCATGGACAAAATTATAAGATTTTAATAAAATTATGAGTTTTTAAGCTTATGATGTAATTTAAATATTAATATGATTACTTTTTAAATGTTATAATAAATTTTTATTATGATAATTATATTAATAAATATACCTATTATATAAAATTATTTAATAAAATTAATAAAATTATTTAAATGTAAATTAGATAAAACATTATTAATAATGCAAAAGAAAATTAATATAGTTTGATATATATAAATTATATAGTTTAATTTATATAAAGAAAGTTTAATTTATATAAAGAAAAAATAATATTAATAATGAAAGTATTTATTATGTAATATATATTAATGGTTTACATTATTAACATAAATAATTTTGGCAATAAAATGATTATTAATTTGATAATAAATGAATATTAGTATTAAACGTGATTAATTCTCTAAATTATAAATATAAACTACATCGTTTAATTTTTGTACAAAAAATTATCTAACAATTATAACATAAATGAAAAATAATATAAAATATAAATTTAATTGATAATGATAATTTAAATAACATTTAATATAAAATTTGAATAAAATTTGAGTTAATTCAAGTTGAATACAATAAAATGAAGAAAAAATTAAAAAAAAATTAAGCTCTCAAATCTTATAACATTTCCGACTTTACTAAACCCTTACATAATCAAACATTCAACATTGTTTATGAAAATAAAATTAATATCAAGCAAAATCAGAATGTGTTACTTTGGACAGAAGCATACTACAAAAAAACAAAAACATCAATTAAAATTTGTTTCAGATACCGTTAAACACAACCCCAATGCTCGAAGCCCCTCTTTTCACCGAGTGTAACCATGTTTTTTTTCCAATTCAAAGTCTACTTTCCCTCAAGTTTTGAGTGCAACAATTTCAAATTCTGATTCAAGTATTTCAAGGAAAATTATGTCCATATTAGTTTCCTCTTAGAAGAGGAAACAAAAAACAAGTCAAAAAGTGATGTGAGGAAGATGATTGTTAATGTTTCCAATGATTGGGATGAAAAGCAAACAAATAGGGGAACAACCTGTGGGAGAAACTGAACTATACTGATAATCACAATCATCTTGGTTAAGTGAAATTTGTTGAAGAGCAGCATTTCCTCTATCGATAACTAACAAGTAACAAGGAACAAGGAACAGGTCGGTCAAACATATACCACATCAAAATCATTCGAGAACTTTGCATCCTCACTAGGCCCATCCCTATATCCTGCAACATTCGACTTTCCTCCAGCAATAGTTGTGACACCTGCAAATAATTCATAGCGTAAGATATTTGCCATTTGATCAAGCAAATATAACAGTTTTGTTAATTTTTTTACGATAGATGACCAAAATGAAACAAAAACAAGCTTCAAGTGGATCCAACCTGTCACAAAATGCAAATCCTATATTACATGCCCAGTCCCGGTCCCGGCCCTAAACTTCCAGCACGAACAATGTAACATCACAAAATGCAATTGGATTCCTTTACTGTCACCTTTAAAGGTTTTTATGGTAACATTGGGTCGTGATTGAATGAACAACTGATTACACAGCAGTTACATAACGGCCTATTGAAGACCATTTCACTGCTAATTCAAGAAAATATCAATGTGAAATTACAACGTGCAAATAGATTACCAAGAGGAAAACAAAAAGCTGCTCCAAGGACTGAACCTATCACCACGTTCCTTGCACGCCATTGAAGAGACCCAGGCACTACAGATATCAACAAACAAAGAAAAAGGAAGAAGATAAATACAGATGAGAATCATATATTATCCTTGTTCTGTTTCCAAGGCTTCAATTCCAACTGTGAAAGAAGTTAATGATAGAGATAAACTATACTGGAACTCAAAAGAAAATGATTGCATTTAGTAAGGTTTGAATCATTACTAATTAGACCAAAGGTTGCAGCAGTTGCAGAACCAGCACCAACAACATTGAATACATCATGGACACCCCGTTTCTCAGCCAACAAATTTTGTAAACCATAGAATCCAGCAGTGAACATTCCAAGTCGAACTCCACCTACAATTGAGCCACGAGTGACTCGGATAAACCTTTTTTCCATCGTATTCCGCATCAACCGATACTGCTCTCGTTTATCTGGAGTGCTGCCAAGCTTCAACATTACTTCTGCATCTTTGCTCTACCAAAGAATTCCCAAATTTCAATAAAAAAATCATTGTAGAATAAGAATAAAAACATAAGCAGTTTTGAAGAAAGAAAGGACACTCACATGATTGCAACTAAAGGAAACAACTGTCAGGATTGTAAACACACCCATAAGATACAAATTATATCACATTCAAACATTCTTTCAACTTCCTGTGAAACAAATTGAAGATATTTCTATACCAAAAAATGAACAATCACATGATTGCAAAAAAAAAATTGCAGGACTGTAAAGATCTCCATTATATATAAATTATATTATGCATAGGTACACACACATACATGTATACAAATTATATCATACATAGGTACACAAACATACATGTATACAAATTATATCAAATTCATACATTCTTGCAACTCCCTGTGCATCAAATTGAAAGCCTTTTTTAATGCAAACAAAAAGCTTACAACTGAAGCAGCAGCTTCCTTACTACCTCCATATAACATGCCTGCAAACACAGATGTTAGCATATATCATTCGGAGCCATAATATTAACTAACTTCTCCAAAACAAGAAACAATCGATTATCAAACCAATTCATGCCAATAAGTCAAATAACCAAAGGGGCTTTCATTGTTTTTAAAATTGAAAGGTATCTGTTCATTGAATTGTATTGAAATTAACTTGATTGGATCAAAGTCTTAGTTATAAATAAAGAGTATATCATATATACAATCTGAAAAAAGAATACAAATTGGAAAAAAATGAATAGAAAGAAAATGAATTGGCAGTAGGATTTGGTTTGAATATAGGGGCTGCCAGTACAGAACGACGACACTACCGACAACGAAAACACACCAACAGCATCCCCTAGGGCCGGTAACAACACGACCAAGTCCTTAATCGCTTCCAAAACTTTCTTTAGAAGCGAGCCTTGAACAAGCCTGAGCTCGAGCATTTTGGAGGGTTTTTGAAGAGAGAATGGCTAGCTAGGGTTTTGAGTGATAAAGCGATGGAGTGGTGGGTATTGCGGGGTTTATAGAAATGGGAAATTAATAAGTTCGAATCGTGAGGTTGGACTGGCGGGATTTTATGTTGTTGGTTCCCGCCAATGTACTTTCGTTTCTTTTTTGCTCTTATTCAATTTAGTCCGACATTAATGATTCAATTTAATCGTTATATTTAAATTATTTCAATTTCATCTCTATATAATTTTTATTAATTAACTATTTATAATTAATATTATAATAATTAATATTATAATTAAAATTAATATAATTAATATTAAAATATAATATAGTTTATAATTTATAATTAATATTAATATAAAATATAGTCTATAACATTAATATTAATATTAATATAAATTATATGTTATAAATTATATAGTATAGTTTATTAACATTAATATAAACTATATAGTACATTAATATAAACTATAGTTTATAAATTATATACCATTGGTTATAAAGTATAAACTATATAGTACACTAATATAAACTATTGAATATAAACTATAGGTTACATATATAATTTATATAACATATAAATAGATTGTATATATACATATACTATAGGTTTTATATATATACATAGTTTATATACACTATACATAGTTTATACATACATGATACATGTACTATAAGTTACATTTATAGTTTACATGTATACATATATCATAGGTTACATTATATATATTAACTATTGTTTAGGGTTTAGGGCTTATGATGTATGGATTAGGGTTTAAGATTTAAAGTCTAAAGTTTAGAGTTTAGGGTTTTAGTTTAAGGTTTAGGGTTTTGGTTTAGGGTTTTATATAATACATACTTTATTAATTTATATAGTTTATGCATATTGTTTCTATAAACTATATAAATAATTTACTTTATATGATTTATATATATACTACATAGTTTATACATATGTGTACTATAAGTTACATATATAGTTTACATGTATACATATACTATAAGTTACATATATTAACTATTGTTTATAGACTATAGGTTAACGTTACATATATAATTTATATAATCTATTGTTTATATAAATTATATATGAATTAGGGTTTATGTTTTAGGGTATAGGGTTTAGGATTTTTATAAACTATATAATTTATTACTTTATATATTTTATGCATAGTATTTCTTTAATATATATATATATATATATATTATATGTATTACTTATATTAGTTATACATACATATATATACTATATAAATATAAATTATAACATATAAACTATATATTTTATATAGTTTATACATATATAGTTTATATACATAGTTTATTTATATAGTTCAAATAAACATAATTTATATATATAGCTTATAATAATTATATAGTTTATAATATAAATATAGTTTATATACATAGTTTATATATATAGTGCACATAAATATAATTTATATATATAGTTTATAATATAAATATAGTTTATATATAATTTTATATTATATATATATTATATTTTTTCAATTTTTTGAATGAATGCAAGTTAGTATATTTTTCATTATTTCTTCACATTTTGCATTTATTTCGATTTAATCCTTTTATGTTTTTTAATTTATTTCAATTTTAAGTCTTTAACTTTTATATGTATTCAATTTAGTCCTTAAATTTATATTTGCATATTCCATTGTTAGTTGTTATTTATTTATATTTTTGTAAATGACCCATAATTTTTTAAATGTGTTTAATTTACTCATTTTTTATATTAATTTAAACCTCACATTTTAAATTTATTTCGATTTAGTCCCTTACCTATGTGTGTTGTTTAATTTATATTTTAAGATTTTATTTGTAATTTTACATTTCTTCAATTTTGTCATTAAATTTATATTTGTTTACAAAATTGATCCATGAATATTTATTTTTCTCTTAATTTACTCGAAATCATATACAATTACAACTTCCAATTCAACAATCACGAAAGATGACAAAATAATTAATCCAAAAAATGAAAACGACCCGACCTGAACTCAATCCGTATCCGATAAACATCCGACCTGAATTTTATCTATCAATGATGTGACCCGATCTGAACGAGATCCGACTGAACTCAACCCAAACCTGAATTAACCTGACCTTTATCTGCTTCGGACCTGAATTGTTTTTACCTGAACTGGCATCGATCCGAACTGAAAATGACCCGACCTGAACCCGATCTAGATTTGATGTCAAATCAACCTGAAAAATAACCCGAACTGATTTGACCTGACCTGAACCCGATCTGGATCTGGTGTCAAATCAACCTGAATTGACCTGTACCCGATTTTACCCGACCTGCCAAGATCCGACTGAAACCTGCCCGATTACCTGATTTTACAACCCTAGATAAAATAACTAGAAATCAGTACAGATTCAAGAGGACAACACTTGGACGGCATGTAGCGGGCGTGTGCTAAGCTTGTGCCCGGAACATAATGACATGTGAAGCAAATTTGATAACTTAAGAATTCTCGTAAAGATAATAGTTGTTGTGCTTAATCCATTTAGAGTTAGGGTAAATTACACAAATGATCACTAATTCTTGTATAATTTTTATTTTCTCGCTAAAGTTTCAAAGATAATAAATTGATTACTAACATGATCAATTTATAACAAAATAATCACTCCACAATCATCTCCATTAGATTGAAGATGCGACTTAATATATCCCTAAGCTAATGCTAAAATATTAAATAGATTATTGAACAATGATTTTATAAAAAATTTGACAACTTAAAAATTCTCACGAAAATAATTAATAGTTTTTGTACTTATGAGAATTAAGTTGGATATCATCTTCGCAGTGCAGCACTCTGTCGTTCTTGACAGTTAATATTATTTTAAAAATTGAGTAGCAATTGAATCTTCAAAGCTTTCTAGGTTGTGAAATTCAGTTGCCACTAATTTTTTCTTATTCAATTGATAACTGTTCATTCCATCTTTCATGGGAAAATGTTGTCTATTGTCCACTTTTACTATTTCCGTATTGTTTCGAGACTATCTCGTCGCTTGATATTAATTAGGACAGTGAACCGCTCATTATTGTAATTAGATCTATAAATATCTTTGTACGCTAACAATTTAAGCAAGATAAAATAGTTCGATTAGAGAGCTGCTGGTATATGTTACGAGAATTAGTAAAAAGAGTTATCTAAATCAAGTAATTGATTTTTTTTTGGTGAGAAAGGCGGTAGAGATTTAAATTACGGTTTGTCGATTATGATCATGTTTTCGTTTGTGTTTATTGTGATTGCGCATATAACGAAGATTATTATAATGACTACAAGTATCACAATCATGTAATAATGATATCAAACTGTAATTCTAGATGACACTATATTTCAAGTGTTTGAATTTAGGAAATCTACCAATTTTGTACTTATGAGCAAGAGTAGTGAATTTGTCAGCGGCTAGTTTAGCTATAACTACGGGATCCTTTAATCCTGCAAGAATTGGGGTAGTCTTATCTAACTGGGGTGCAAGATTTTTGCAATGGCCGCACTATATAGACATGGCGAATACAAAAATATTTTTGAACGGGTATACATATATTTATAATGAAAATATTTTAAATGGGTAAATACAAATAAAATTTTAGAGTGGATACTAATAATAAAATGAACAATTAATATAAAGAAATTTGGATTTCAGGATAGACACATAGCTACTCTAAGCATCCACCACCGGCACTAGGAGCGTATAAGTCGACGAACACTAGGTAATAGCAGAGTCAAAGTTGGATTCGCCCAACTCTAAAATTCTCCAATCAAATCTGCTCTTAAAATCATCAGCTGCAGAACAAATTCCTGGTTTCAAGACGCATAGCAGAAACAAAAGACGGCTATATAAACGAAGACACGATAATGAACTATGATGTAACTAACCATCAGATTTGTTTCGCCCACAATGCATAGTAAACTAACGTCCGAAGAAACAGATTTAGATTTGAGACTCCGATCATAGTAATCACATGGCATGTTTGGCTTCTTTATCAATAAGCATAGTAAAACAAATGCTCTATTTTTGCATTTCACAGCCTTTTTAAAGATGACCTACTAGAAGGATCTAGTTTGTTATTTCAGCTTATCCAAGTGGTTACACCAAATTTAACAACACATCTAATATTTTTTTATATTAGCTAATAGTCTCCCTACTTTTCAAAGGTTGAACATCTCCCCCAAAAACATTTAATTTGTATTGAAACAAGGGAAAATTGGCACGAGACAAAGGTTTTGTTAGACCATCAACTTGCTGATGTCGAGCTGGAACATTATTAGCACAAACATCACCGGATGCTACCTTCTCCCGAATAAAATGGAGGTCTAACTCAACATGCTTCGATCGAGAGTGCAAAACAGGATTTGCACTCCTAGCTATGGCACTCGTTCTTTCACTCCAGATAACATATTGGCTAGAGCACTATATCACCATATCAGCTAGTAAGGCTTTAAGCCATATAACATTTGCAACAACTTCAACAATCCCAAGATATTCGACCTCAGTAGTGGATCTAGATACCGATCTTTGACGTTTAGAAGCCCGAGATACAAGATTCCCTCCAAGGAAGACACAAAATCCTGAATGGAACGCCAATCATCAATGTTACTTGCCCAATTATCATCAACAATGGCTTATAGTTGAAGTCCTCTGTCGTTCTTGTGGAAGACCAACCCATAGTCAAGACTTCCACTCAAGTAATGTAGAACGCGCTTCACAAACATCCAATGTTTTTCACACGAGGCAGGCATATATTGAGCAACTTGATTCACGCTAAAGGCAATATAAACTCGCGTGGGATTCAAATACAAAAGTGCCCCAACAACACTCATATACATTTGAGCATATTATTATGGACTCTCACCATCTTTACTTAGTTTAGGAGACACAATCATAGGTGTAAGAACAGAATGGGTACCATACATGGTTTTTTTTTCTTCCAACAGCTCAATAATGAACTTCTTTTGTCGTAAGATATGGGTCTGGTCACCTCACTGAACCTCCAGACCTAGGAAGTATCTTAATTTGCTTAAATCTTTTATAGATAATTCTTGTCTTAATAACATCACCACTCATTCAATGTTAGCACCATCATGGCCTGTGATGATAATATCTTCGCCATGCACGAGAACGAAAATTGAATTGTCGTATTTCCTTTGAGTAAATAGGGACGCATTAGTCTGTACGCCGTGAAAACCAATTTGAATGAATAATGCTCGTAATTTGGCATACCAGCTTCTAGAAGGTTGCTTGAGTCTATACATCTTTTTTTCCAGCTTTTAGACTTACTTGGATCCACTGCCAACATATTGCTCAAACTCCGAAGGTTGAACCATGAATACCTCCTCACCTATTTCCCTATTAAGAAACAAATTGTTGACATCGACTTGTTGTAACGTCCACCCATGCACCATTGCCAACAACAAAATGACCTCTGATCACGTGTAAATGCATTGTGCTATAGTACGTAATTATGTGAAAGTATACACAATCGATGTAAGTAATACAATAGTTAGTGAGTATAGTCTCTACAAGGATTAGAGGGTTTTAGAAGCAAGCTATAGTAAAAAGGTATCACAAACTAAATCTAACTATATTAGTATAATGGTATGAACAAGTGAATGTAGTGCTATGGAAGATGGTATGTATAAGATGTGTGGAAATGTTGTGGAAAAAGTTAAAATGAAATTGTAAAAGTGTGTAAGACAAGAATTTAAGTAAGATGCAAAACTATGCTAAAGTAGTAAAATAAATTAAACTTTGGAAAATGAGATAAGACTGACAACCTCACACAATCAAGTTTCTCTAAGGGTAATTGGCATGGATTTGCTATGGAAATTCAATTCGGTTCCTAAACTATCTTTGTCAAGGAATTTAATAAAACTAGTGTTACGAAAATACCTCTCAGTGTGAACTGTATCACAAGGCTATCAACTAAGTCTTATCCCTTTTATTCGAATAAAACCCTTTCCTTATCTCCAAGATGGGTTAGAACCTCCCCATCACGGTTTAGTTCCTTCGCTCACGTAGATCTAACCCAGCTCTCTTGATACTAGGTATCTATACTTAGAAAATGACAATCTCTCAAAAGCTCTTACAAGACTAAGCATATTACGCTATATGAAACGACGATCTCTCAAAAGCTCTTACAATTCTGAAGTGCATAAAGTAAAAAAGTGAGCAAAACAACATTTAAACATAAAAACATCACGCCATCCATTAACATAAAAAAATCATCCAAAACAAATCCAACACCAAATAAGTTAGTTTGTGGCGTGGTTAAGTTCATCCAATATCATTCAAGTTTAGTACAAGCTCAAATAAAATGGAAAAATAAAAGCACAAGGAGAAGAACACTCCCAATAAGCTGCTTTCTTGACATTTAACTCCACCGCCATGCACCTCCTTAGCAAACTAGCCTCTATCAAAGACATAACTTCTATGTAACACCCCCAACCCGTACCCGACCAGGATACGAGTCTGAGGTGTCACATTGACTCTTCAAATCCCATACATTTATAGAAATTATGGAAAATTATGACTTCTATTAACACAAAACTATATTTATATACTTAAGTTCAAAACATTTCAAAAATTGATCAGAACATTCATAAATTACATATTTCTACATGTCAACGCCTTTGACCCACAAAATACATATTGTAACTTTACTTCTGATCTGATCTCTGAGTGCAGGTATGCTGCTCTGCAAATTCCTATTCCCGATCTTCTTGCTCTTCGAAACCTACGTGTAAAAACGCTTACACGCTAAGTTATAGACTTAGTGAGACATAATAAATTATATAATACACTATATAACATATAACTATGTATGCATGCTATATTCTATCATGTTATCCAAACTCATTTCATTTCATCACCAAGATAAAATCATTTCAAATTACATGTCAAGAAATAAATATATATGCATAAATCATTATTAACCCCCTTCTCGATTAACCACATAATCTTATACCTTCTATAACATATTTCTACTCCTAACATACATTTATCATTATTTCTTTATTAGTTCATATGCAAACGTGATTCAATACAAGTAATAGTAACATGATAACATACAAACGTACAAACTCTTTTCATATCTTTTATAGTCACATGTATATTACTGAGAACTTAAAATATTTGAGTACGTTGAGGTTGTGCACTATTACTGTTACCACAGCTCATATGGGGTCCTACTAGGGGATGTGAAATTTATCCTGAAGGACCTCTGTATATTGTATATGTCCCGAAGGACCGCGTAGACTCTCGACTCTTGGCATGCTAACTATACCTATGGTTCTCACATCACATAACATGGGCATTATTATTATATTTATCATTTATTTCTATCATATAAACACATAACTTATAGCTCTTTGTCACACTTCATGTAATACTCTTATAGAGTTCCACATTTCCTTATCATATATTTCTTTTCACATGTTCTTGTTCTCATATGATCATGTAGTTCATATCTCATAATCATATAATTCCATAACCTTATTTACATATCTATTTCATATAACATTCACTATAACATATAAACACACATGCATATAATCATCCATCTCATATTCTATCACACAAGTATTTAAATACATTCCTATGGGTCATATAACATGTAGTGAATCATATGTAAACATATATGACTTACACACACTTAATCAAGACTATCATATATGCATATTCACACTATTATACTAGGAAGTTTATTTCGGAAATAGACTTATCGCAAGTCTTATTCCTATTAAATTATACCTATATTATGCACTCACCTTAGCCTTGCTTGCTTTGATTTGATCCTAATTCTTAGATTGTTCTGGAATGGGATCATGTTCTATATCTACACAATAATATATTTTGAGGCAATTATTAGATACTTACACCTTGTAATTTAATACTAACAACTTAAACGAACTTAATAAACCAATATTCATTTTTTTTCCTTTAGGGGGTATCGATACACCCCTGGGGGTATCGGTACCCTTACGACATTCTACCATTTTTCTGTTCAGGAGGGTATCGGTACCCAACTGGGGGGTATCGGTACCCTTATGACATTCTATAATTCTTTTCGTTTGAGAGGGTATCGATACCTGTTGAATGGGTACCGATACCCTTAGCCCAAAAATCACATTTTCAGCACGAAATTTACTTCAACTTAGCTTAAAACTTCATATTTCATCCCCTTACATAGGACCTAACTCACATATACATGTTTATCCTAATCTATATTCATTTATCCTATCCTTAGCTTCCATATCCTCTTTTCCTTGTGAAATTCAAGAATCATACTCAAATTTCAACATGTTCTAAATTCAATTCTAACACTCCAATTCTCTTAATTCAACTATTGTCAAGTTAAATTTAACTCTAAATTTAACTTATCAACTCTTTTTCAAGATTTCACTTAAAAACTCCCAATCTTTGATCTATATTATCTTTTTCATCTTATAGTTTTAAGATAACTTAATCTTTCCTTAAGCTTAAGTATCATCTAATGATAAAAAACCAAGCTTAATTCCAACTAAAAACCAACTAATAAGAAATCTCACCTTAACAAGTTAGAGTTAACGGCTGAAAGAAGATTAAAAAGATAACTCTAGAAAGCTTCCTTAATCTCATTCATTCCCACGTGTAACCCATATATATCCCCACTTAATAATTATCTTTCCATCAAATTATCATTTTGCCCTTATATATTTTCTTCTTTAATATTTAAATCCTATACAACATTCTTCATATAATTCTGTAAACTTTTCAATTTATATGTTTTGACCAACAAATTATGAAATATTTCAATTTAGCCACTAAATTGATATGGAGGATGTTACAAATCTCCCCTCCTTTAAGAAAATTCATCCCCGAATTTTCACTGCACTAATAGATTAAGCTATTGTCTACATATCTCCTTTTCATATTTACATATTACCTCTTTAGTTGATCTCTCTGATTATCATAACTTGACTTCCATTACCTTTTTCTTTTATACATCCATATCACTTAAACATAACTGACGTGTCCTTCATTACTTGAACCGAGTGTAAACATTTCTTCAATTATATTTTAACTTCCTTAATACATATAACTAAATTTTTATCTTTCTGTCTATAACCTTTACTCTTCATCATAGTTGATGAAATCATATTCTTTTCAAAATCAAACAATCTTTCCACACTACTTTCTATCATTTTCCTACTTTCTTATCAAACTTATAATTCATACTTTACCCCCTTTTCATTTAATTCCCTTGTCTATTTAATCCTTTATAAATCACTATCTCCTTGTTTCATAGATAATAATTTCATAATTTCAATAGTTAATACTATTTGCACAAACTTTTTCCTTTGTAAAATCCTTATTTCAATCACAACATACTTATCCCTTCCATTATCTTAAACTTTTCTATAAATCTTCAACTTTCATCAAACTTACAAATCCTTAAACCCTATAATTTCCAATCTATCTGAGCTAATTAACTTTACCCTTTCCATTCTACATTCAACATTT
This sequence comes from Hibiscus syriacus, assembly GCF_006381635.1. Taxonomy (NCBI): domain Eukaryota; kingdom Viridiplantae; phylum Streptophyta; class Magnoliopsida; order Malvales; family Malvaceae; genus Hibiscus; species Hibiscus syriacus. Next base: position 2,501,355 of record NW_024063485.1, on the reverse strand, counting down.
GCATACTAGCTATATAACTAGTCTATTTCCAATATTATTTCAAATTCCTCGAAGAATAAGCCCATCAGATTAGCAGGGAATTCAATTCCATGAATCCAAGCAGAACACCCTCAATATATCTTATTTAATCGAACATTGTGCCCTAACGAATTTGTATCTAGAATATTACTACAAATAACTTCTAACTAAATTCTCAATTCTCTCACCAATTTACTACTCGTATATGAATATGCAAGCCCATATCAACTAGTATCATAACATATTTACCATACAATAGAAAGATACCTGCTATCATCTCTGGATCATCACAGTCTTCCTTAATCTTGAGATTATATACTCTAGTCGTGGAGCGTATTTCCTGTTGAGTAGAAGCTTCTGTTTGATTTCTTCCTCCACCTCTACCGCGTCCTCTCTGAGACATCAAAGCATATTGCTCTGACTGTACATGCTCTCCGTCCCTCAACAGATAATCCTTCATGTAATTCCCTATTTCTCCATATCGGAAATAGGCTCTAGTGACCACTCTACACAATCCACTATGGCTTCTTCCACAGATCTGACATTGTATAATTTGACTCTGCTGTGCTCACTTATCACCAGACCTTCCCGATTGAATCTGTCCAACTCTCATTTGATTCGATTCTTTAACGGAGGATGCCATCGATTCTAATGGTGCTTGAGATCATAAATCCGAATCTCTACCTTTCTTAGGTGGTACAGTACTTAATGAAGTCCCAGTTCTTTTAGAAGATTGAGTTCTCTGCTCCCCAAATCGTTCATTCTGATCTCTTTCAAGAGCTTTCGCATGATTTACTACCTCTTGAAATGAGGACAAATTTAACACGATTAACATCTCTTTTAATCTTGGACGCAAACCCTCTACAAACCAGTCACACGCATCTTTCTCGGTTGGAATCAATTCAGCTGTAAAATGACTTAACTTGTTAAACTCGCACTCGTATTCATACACAGTGCGATTCATCTGCTTCAAATTTAAGAATTCTTGCTTCATTTGTCTGATGAACTTATCTCCTATATACTTGTTCTTAAATTCTTCTAAAAACAAATACCATGTTATCTGATCACTTGACATCCTCAAAGTGACATTTGTCCACCAAATTCTCGCATGCCCACGCAGCAAGGAAACTACTACGTCTAACTTTTCCATATCAGAACAATGAAGTCCCTCTAACATTATCTTTACATCATTGAGCCAAAGGTCCGCAACAACTGGACCTTCCTCAGCTTCACCTTTGAATTCAGGAGCTCTCAATCCCTTTAACTACTTCGTTATATTCATCCTTTGTGTTGAGAAGGCATGAGGTTGGAAATGCGCCAATACCGCATCCAACGTTCTGAAAAAGACATCTTGGTCTTGTACAAGACTTCCAGAATGTACTTGTCCTTCAACTTGGTGAATTACTACTCTCAGCTAATCTATCATCTCTCGCTTCACCTCGGGAGCTATCTTGTTCAGACATCTAATAAGAGTAATCAAAACTCTATAAGCATAACAACATACTAATTACTCTCATCAGATCAGAAGTTATCACTACTATATTGGCATGTACACATATAAAGACACTTTAGACTCATGTTTATGCCTAAAATCAGCTAAACCATAGCTCTGATACCATTAAATGTAACACCCCCAACCCGAACCCGACCCAGATACGAGTCTGAGGTGTCACATTGACTCTTCAAAGCCCATACATTTATAGAAATTATGGAAAATTATGACTTCTATTAACACAAAAACTATATTTACATACTTAAGTTCAAAACATTTCAAAAATTGATCAGATCATTCAAAAATTACATATTTCTACATGCCAATGCCTTTGACCCAAAAAATACATACTGTAACTTTACTTCTTATCTAATCTCTGAGTGGAGGTATGTTGCTCTGCAAATTCCTATTCATGATCTTCTTGCTCTTCGGAACCTACGTGTAAAAACGCTTACATGCTAAGTTATAGACTTAATGAGGCATAATAAATTATATAATACACTATATAACATATAACTATGTATGCTTGCTATATTCTATCATGTTATCCAAACTCATTTCATTTCATCACACAAGATAAAATCATTTCAAATTACAGGTCAAGAAATAAATACATATTCATAAATCATTATTAACCCCCTTCTCGATTAACCACATAATCTTATACCTTCTATAACATATTTCTACTCCTAACATACATTAATCATTATTTCTTTATTAGTTCATATGCAAACGTGATTCAATACAAGTAATAGTAACATGATAACATACAAACGTACAAACTCTTTTCATATCTTTTATAGGCCCATGTACATTACTAAGAGCTTAAGGTATTTGAGTACATTGAGGTTGTACATTATTACTGTCACCATAGCCGTATGGGGTCCCACTAGGGGCTGTGAAATTTGTCCCGAATGACTTATGTATTTATCCTGAAGGACCTTTGTATACTGTATATGTCCCAAATGATCGTGTAGACCATCGACTCTTGGCATTCCAACTATACCTATGGTTCTCACATCACATAACATGGGCATTATTATTATATTTATAATTTATTTCTATCATATAAACACATAACTTATAACTCTTTATCACACTTCATGTAATACTCTTATAGAGTTTCACATTTCCTTATCATATATTTCTTTTCACATGTTGTTGTTTTCATATGATCATGTAGTTCATATCTCATAGTCATATAATTTCATAACTTTATTTACATATCTATTTCATATAATATTCACTATAACATGTAAACACATATGAATATAATCATCCATCTCATATTCTATCACACAAGTATTTAAATACATTCCTATGGGTCATATAACATGTAGTGAATCATATGAAAACATATATGACTTACACACACTTAATCAAGACTATCATGTATGCATATTCACACTATTATACTAGGAAGTTTATTTCAGAAATAGACTTATCACAAGTCTTATTCCTATTAAACTATACCTATATTATGCACTCACCTTAGCCTTGCTTGCTTTGATTTGATCCTAATTCTTAGATTGTTCCGGAATGGGATCACGTTCTATATCTACACAATAATACATTTTAAGACAATTATTAGATACTTACACCTTGTAATTCGATACTAAGAACTTAAACGAACTTAATAAACCAATATTCATTTTTTTCCTTTAGAAGGTATCGATACACCCATGGGGGTATAAGTACCTTTACAACATTCTGTCATTTTTCCGTTTATGAGGGTATCGGTACCCAACTGGGCGATATCGGTACCCTTATGACATTCTGTATTTCTTTTCGTTTGAGAGGGTATCGGTACCTGTTGAATAGGTACTGATACCCCTAGCCCAGAATCACCTTTTCAGCGCGAAAATTACTTCAACTTAGCTTAAAACTTCATATTTCATCCCCTTATATAGGTCCTAACTCACATATGCATGATTATCCTAATATATATTCATTTATCCTATCCTTAGCTTTCATATCCTCTTTTCCTTATGAAATTCAAGAATCATACTCAAATTTCAACATGTTCTAAATTTAATTCTAACACTCCAAATCTCTTAATTCAACTATTGACAAGTCAAATTTAACTTTAAATTTAACTTATCAACTCTTCTTCAAGATTTCAATTAAAAACTCCCAATCTTTGATCCATATTATCTTTTTCATCTTATAGTTTTAAGAGAACTTAAGCTTTCCTTAAGCTTAAGTATCATCTAATGATAAAAACCAAGCTTAATTTCAACTAAAAACGAACTAATAAGAAATCTCACCTTAACAAGTTAGAGTTCACGACTGAAAGAAGATGAAGAAGATAACTCTAGAAAGCTTCCTTAAGCTATTTTATTCCCACGTGTAACCCATATATATCATCACTTAATAATTATCTTTCCATCAAATTACCATTTTTTCCTTCTATATTTTATTATTTAATATTTAAATCCTACACAACATTCTTCATATAATTCCCCAAACTTTTCAATTTATCTATTTTGACCAACAAATTCTGAAATATTTCAATTTAGTCACTAACTTGATACAGAGGATGTTACATTCTACCCCCTTAAAGCTCAGCTATGGAGTACACCACGAAAAAGGGATGAGAAGTGGAAGGAAATGAAGGAATGAGCAACCACCTTTCTCTCTTAGGCCACCTCCCAAAGATGCTTTAAAATGTAGGGTACCTTGGATATTTATAGAGGGGAATATTTCTAGGTTTTGGGCCATAAATTCCATTTGTACCCTAGGTGTCATCATCTTCACGTGAATGAACGGTTAGGGTGGTAAGTGGTTACAAAATTTTCAGTAGATGTAGTGAGTCACGTGTGGGTGGATAGCTTGGCAAAGATATATTTTCTATTTTGTCTTTTTCTTCTCCAGATTCTGCTGTCGATCTATCACCACGACAAGCTTTTCTCTATCATGCTACAAAAACCACATCTTCTCCTTTAAGTTTCCTTACCTTCACAGCACCAAAAGAACAAAACCTTTACCCCAGCAGTATCAATTTTCAACAAATAAGTGATGCAATAATGCTTTACCACCAAATGCAAATACATGGCCTAAATGCAACATAAATGCTATTACATGAGCTTTAAAACAAATAATAACTTAACTAAAAATGCACAAAATACAACCTTTTTACCATACCCCAAAACCTAAGTTATTGCTTGTCCTTAAGCAATGGACAATGATCAACAAAAATTAATGTTATGGCAGAAGTTTAGTCAATGCAATAATGGTTGGATAAAATTTTAGCCCTCAGAAATAATTGGCTTCAACATGCTAGACAGGTCAGGATATCAACAACTTTTCCCTAGAGAAAGACCCTTTGCTTTGTGTGTGCATGATTATATCTAATCTATGCATAACAAAGTTAGTAAAATTCTAGGCAAGTTCTCTATTCTACTGTAGTTTTTTTACCAATTAAGTACACAATTACTCCAATTTCCATGAAGTTAACATTAGTTATTAATAAATTATTTTTTAGTACTATTACGAGGAGAGTCAACCTATCACAATTACCATTTACTATTACTATGTCTGTTATTTATTGAAACGTGGTATCCAAGAACTGTTACGCAAAAAAAATATGTAGAGTTATCCTGTGACTACTGTCATTCATTCGTATGCTACAACTACCATTTATTGAAATGTGATATCCAAACACTACTATAGCAAGGAGGAATGTCCCTCTACAGTTATGACGAAGCATTTATTCGTAATTAAACAAAATTCATAAACGTACGGGAGTTTAATTCAAGCATATATCCATTAAGTCCATTATTTATGAAGTCATGCTGCAGCAAACAAGAGTTTTTTCATAAAACATTCTAAGTCACTTAAGCATAGAAAGAATACATTCATGTATTAAAGGCTCACAAAGAATCAAGCTCTAAATTTTGTCCTATCAATCCTAACAGTCATATATTTAATTCACATCCATGGTAAAAATTTATCATCATCTGGTACCTTAACTTATTCTAAAATAACCGATCAACCTAACTAAATGATGTAACAAAATTCTACTAATACTTTCAAAGAAAATGCTTAACTATAGACAATACCTCCCCCAAACTTGATGGATGCATTGTCTTTGATGCATTGCCTTTAATAAAAAGAGAGGTACCTCATTGTGGTCGTGTCTTATCCCTAGTATTCCTGGTTTTTATCCTATTTGGGATGTATTATTTAGTTTTGGTCTACGGCGTGGTCTTTATTGATGTTATGGCTTCAAATGTCACAACAGACGTTTCGGATGCACGCCCGACTGACCTCTTCAAGAGATGTTTAGTCATGGACGAGTCTACAGGTTGTGACAGAAAATGCGAGGACGGGATCTCCTCGACTTCATCAGAAGAATATGGCATTCCTTCCTCATTAGTATGGTCAACATCTTCTTGATGGGTTGTGCTTTGTCGCTTTGGCGAAATATTTTCTTCATCCACCGCATTGAATGAATGATGGGTGTTGAGCGGTTTAGCATCAAAGGGCTCCATGGGTTTGTGACAGTGGACTAGTTATCCTCTTCAGGGTGTTCCTCTTCAATAGGTGGGGTACTCATATGTTTGATCTGATGGGTTATGGTGTGCGTATCCCATTCTAGAAATGTTGCGACAATATTTTTCTCCTCTAAAATGTCTTTAGCGAAAAGGGATAATCTTTCAATGTTTAGAGGCATCATATCCTTGAAAAATAAGGGCATAACTACATCTTTTTGCCTTACATAGTTGAAGAAGGTGTGCACCTTGGTCCTCAACCTCTCCACTCGCTCTTTCATATCTCGAGAGGATATATCTGCCATTCTAACAACGACAATAGTTTTTACACCTCTTTCGAGGGTCTCTTTAGGGTCATCCTTATTGAAGCCCATCAGCTCGAGAATCTTGTCTTTAGTTATGCCAAGCTTCTTTGAGATAGTCTCTTCAAACATTTCCTCCACTAGCTTCTTCTTTTGGCATATGCTAGTGATCAAGTTGGGAACAATTAACATGCAGTTTTTTCTCTTGACACATTCGTACACTTGTTTGATGACGACCTCACCAATGTTGATTGGTCACCCAAAAATAATAGAGTGCAGGAGAAGTATTCGTTGTAGCAAAACAGTAGTATAGTGCGAGGTAGACATTTGTCAAGTTTTTAGGAAGTGATTCCATACCTTTGCTTGAGGGTTTAAGATAGTTCATTTCCACGCTCCACTTGCTTGGTTTGTCACCATTCCATTGTGTTTCTTGGAAGAAAATTTCTTCAAGACTCATTTGTAGGTTTCGATGCCTACCTCAACAATGAATTTTGCATGGTGGATGGGCTTGATCTCTAGCTAGAAGAAACGGTTGATGGTGGTCGACATGAATGAACTTTCTTCCCCTGCACCCAAATTCCATGCTTCGAAGGGGTGATAGGGTGAGCATAAAATTCCTTCAGTATGGTTGAGGCAACATCACTCGAATGTTTAGCAAGCACTTCCCACTTTTGTTTTTCTATGACAATCATCACCTCAGGGACGCGAGCCTCTTCACCTTCCTCTGGCAGAACAAAGCCCTACTCTAAGTACATCATTCGACCTTTGATGTGATAAAATTACTCAATTATCGTATCTTCTTTGAATTTTTCTTTAGGGGTTTGTGGCAGAAGTTGAGAGCAAGATGGCTCGTCGAAAACATTATAGCATTGGGTAATCTTTGCTGTAACAAAAGAAATAAAAAAAAACTTGTAGTGGCGACAATAGAGGATTCATGGTGGAGATGAAAAAAGAAAGAGAAAAAAAATTAAGAGTGCAAAGATGTGTAAAAAGAAAAATAGAAGGGAGTGAGCGGTTATAAAGAAATAAAGTGGGTGGGTCTTTTTTATAGGGAGTTAATGCAAAAGTTAAAAAGTAATAAAGAGAAAAAAAATAAGTAATAATGAGGGAGAATATAACTGGTTATTTTGAAAAGTTAAAAAGAAATAAAAATAATAATAAAATAATTAAAGGGTTGTGTTTCCCCTTTTTTGTCATCGAAATATAAAAGAAAATAGGGTTTATTTTTATCATCTTCAAGCCTTCACCCTAAGCTACCACGTGTCCTTGAAAGAACTAGAAAAACAAACCGAAGTTAAAATCAAACTGAAAAATAAAGTAAAGAAATGTTTAAGTTAAGGCAATTATTTATATACAAACTACAAAAATAAATTGTTGTAGAAAATTTTTTAAGGGGTTGGTGGTGCAAACTTTGAGAAATCATGGAAGAGAAGTGCTGACTTGTCTCGTAGGATTGTGACTCTAGTATACACCTTGAGCCGTTGCCCATTCACCTTAAAGGATGAGTCATCGTCGAGGTTCTTGATGTCCACTACTCCTTGTGGGTACACGTGATGAACATGAAAAGCTCCAGGACATCAAGACTTAAGTTTTCCTGGGAAGAGATTCAACCTATAGTTGTACATAAGGACTTGTTGGACTTTATGAAATTACCATAGCAGAAGATTTTTTTCATGCCATCATTTGGTCTTCTCTTTTTTAGACGGGTATTCTTATAAGCTTGGGCATGAAATTTCTCCATTTCATTTAGCTCTAGCAACCTTTTCTCACCAGCTAGTAGGGCATCCATGTTGAGCTTCTTGATCACCCAATATGCCTTATGCTCTAGCTCCACGAGAAGATGGCATGTTGTGCCATAAATGAGCTTGAATGGTGACATTCCTAATGGCATTTTAAATGTTGTGCGATAGGACCAAAGTGTCTCGTCCATCTTTGGTGACTAATCTTTCCTTTTCGGGTTCACCACTTTCTCTAAAATTTGCTTGATCTCTATGTTGGAGATTTTAGCTTGTCCATTGGTCTGGGGATTATGCTATAGCAATTTTATGTCACACCCTGTACCTTTACAATACCTTCATTGCTATAGCAAGGTCTTTGAGTCATTTATCGGTGTTGCCATTACTTTAACCCACTTGGAGACATAGTCCAATGCTATGAGTATATAAAGATCACCAAAAGATGATGAGAAGAGTCCCATGAAATCTATTCCCCACACGTCAAAGAGCTCTATCTCCAAAATGTTTTCCAACAACATTTCAAGTCTTTTCGAAATATTCCTAATGCGTTGGTACTTATCACATGCTTTGTGGAACCCGTGTGCATATTTAAAAAGAATAGGATAATAAAATCCAGATAGTAGGACTTTTGTAGTAGTCCTAATACATCCAAAATGGTTTCGACACGGGGCACTGTGACAATGGAATAGAATATCCCTTTGCTCTTCTTCATGGACACACCTTTTAATTTCTTGGTCAACACATTGCTTGAATAAATAAGGCTCATCCCACTGGTAGTATCACACATCTTGTTTGAACTTTCTTCTACCCTGACATTCATTTATGTTATCTAGCCTAAATAGACGATCATCAACCTAATTTTTCAGTTCCTTTTCTATCTTTAATCTCTAATTCAAATTCTTACATTAGCAAAATCCATCTAATAAGTCTAGGTATGGCATCTTTCTCACTAAGTATTTAATGGCTGAGTGATCGGTGTGCACAATGACCTTAGTGCCTATTAGACATGCCCTAAACTTTTCAAATGCAAATACTACAGCTAGTAACTCTTTCTCTATGGTTGTATAATTTATTTGCACTTCATTCAAAGTACGACTAGCATAATAAATGACATGAAAAATTTCACCTCGCCTTTGCCCTTGCACTAGTCTCATGTTGTAGTAACTTACATCTCACATCAGCTCAAATGGAGCAGTCCAATAATGTGGAACAACTATGGGCACTGTAACAAGTTTTTCCTTCAACTCCGTGAATGCGCTATAACAACTTTTGTCAAACATGAAGGGTTGAATCTGCTATAGCAGATGATAGAAAGGCTTTGAAATTTTGGATAAATCCTTAATGAACCTCCTATAAAACCCTACATGCCCCAAGAAACTTCTTATTCCCTTCACGGTGGTGGGTAGAGGCAATTTCTTCGATCACTTCACCCAATTCAACATTAGGTTAGCTTTTTCGCATCTCTTCAGTACTTTCGCTAAATTGCCAAGATATTTGTCGAAATCATAACCTAAGATGGAGAACTCATTGATAAATATTTCCAAGAAGTCTTCCACCATGTATGAAAAGATGGCTAACATACACTTTTGCAAAGTTGCTGGAGTATTACAAAGTCCGAATGACATCATTCGGAAAGCGTAAGTGATATATGGGCCAATGAAGGTTGTTTTCTCTTAGTCTTCTGGTACTATGGAAATATGATTATACCTTGAGTATCCATCAAGGAAGTAATAAAATGACTTTCCCACCAATCGTTCTAGCATTTGATTGATGAATTGGAGAGGGAAATGGTCCATCTTTATCGCATTGTTATGCTTTTGGTAGTCCATGCAAATCCTCTAACCCGTGACGATCCTCATAGGCAATAATTCATTCTCTTCATTGCTCACCACGATTATGCCTCCTTTCTCAGGCACACATTGCATCGAGCTGACCCATGAACTATTGGAGATAGGTTAGATTACTCCAACTTCGAGTCACATAATGATTTCCTTCATCACCAGTTTTTTCATCACTGGGCTAAGTCTTCTTTGGGTTCAAAAGAATTACTGTGGAAATCTTTCGTCTGCATCTTATGCATGCATATCGCATGGCTTATTCACTTTAAGTCAGCCATAGTCCAACCTAGAGCATTCTTATCCCATGCTAAGACATTTATCAAACTACATTATTGCTCAGGGTTAAGACTAGTAGATATTATCACATGCAAAGTATCATCACTACCTAGATAAGAATATTTTAAATATGATGGAAAAAAGTTTGAGTTCCAAGGTAGATGCATGTTGCAACAAAGGTTTTGGGGGGGGGGGGGAACAAATTCATTAAAATCAAGAGATTCGAATCACATACTTGATCTAGTTAGAAGAAAATTAGACTGTTATATCGTTGATGAAAAATCCCTGGGCTCCTTAATTCCTTCATCTTCAGTGACTCTTTCATAATTTTCAAGTTGTAAAACGTTCTTGTAGCAAAACTTTGCAGCATATTCATCGATAATCGAGTCCACATCTAACACACTTTGACATTCCTCCAAGTCATACACATACTTGAGTATATTAAAGTCATTGATAGTTACACTCTGATCAGCCACTCACATGGTGAACTCTCTATTCTCACAATCAATAAGAATATGACTGGTGGCTAGAAAATGACACCCCAGAATATTGGGTGCATTATCGTCGACCTCATAGTCGAGTATGAGAAAATCAGCTGAAAATATAAACTTGTCCACTTTAACTATGGCATCTTAGATTCTGGCCTTGGGACAGACATGTAATTGATAAGCTAATTGTAAGATCAAGGTGGTCGGTCGAGCATTACCCATTCCAAGCTTTGAGAATATAGGCTTTGGAATCAAATTCACACTTGAACCAAGATCACATAGGGTTTTCCTTACATATTTATCAGCAAAATAACATGAAATAACAAAGATGCCAAGATCTTTTAGCTTCGGTGGAAGTTTACTCAGTGCAGAACAATATTATTTCACTATAGGAACTATTTCAAACTTTTCCGCCTTCATCTTATTTATGACACTCTTATTGAGAAACTTGGCATATGTAGGTACCTGATCAATGTCCTCTAAAAGTGGGACATTGATATACAATTGATCAAGGATTTCTACAAACTTCTTGAATTGGATATCATCATTATACTTATTCAGTCTTTGAGGGAATGGTGGTGAAGGTCTGACTTCTTCCACTACAGGTGGGGGAATGACTTTTGCTATGAAATTATTTTTGTCATCCATCAGCAGGTTTACTCATGGAACCCATGAGTAACTCTCATCTTTATCCTTCTCCAAAACTAATTCATCTTGCACTTCAAGTTCTTGTCGTATAATGCTAGGGCAGGAATCACATACCTTCTTCCCCTAATCTTATTATCTTGGTTAAGTTGGGTACCACTCTTCAGTGTGAGCGTACTGTATTGTTCTTTTCCATGAGACTTAGTGACCTCAGTATCACTTGGGAGAGTGCCTTGTGGGTGAACATGTAATACTGCAGTAATTGGCCCACTTGGTTCTCCAATGCTATCAAAGATGAGCTATGGCTTTGTAGCAACGCTTCTTAGTTTTTAATAGTTGACGAGTGTTCATGCAATAAAGCCTTTGTAGAAGCCATAAAATCATGAAGAATGTCTTCAAGGAAGTTAGCATTTGATGAAGATGCTAAAACTTTGTTGGCATTTTGCCACGACATATGTTGTTATTGAAATCCTGAAAGTTCAGTAATATTCTATTGTTGCCTATTCGAACTGCCTACATTGTTATTGTTTGCCCCTTGATTACCCCATGAAAAGTTAGGATGTTTTTGCCATCCTTGGTTATAGGTGTTAGAGTAGGGTTATTATTGTCTCGATTGAAATTTACCACATAATTGATAGATTCTTGATTATCCGAGAATTTACTCTCATAGTGATTGCCACGAGATAAGAAACATGTGGAGCTGGACATCTTTACTTCATTCACCTAACTGGAACGCTGCAAGTCCTTCAACATATTTGTTATAGAAGAAAGTTGGGCAGACACTTAATCTTTATCATCTAACTCAAATATCTCAGGTGCCTTCCTTCCAGTTCCAATCCTTGAAGAGGGAAATTGATTATCATTGTTGGATATCTTGTCTAGGATGTCAAAGGCCTCTTCAGGTGATTTTTCAAGCAAAGTACCATTTGCTGAAGCATCTGACATAATACGAGTGGGTGCATTCACACTATTATAGAAAATCACAACTTGAGTCCAGTCATGGAATCCATGGTTGGTGCACTTGCAAAGCAAACTTTTGTATTGTTCCTAACACTCATATATTGACGTCATCAACTTAATGATAACTTGCTATGTTAATTATTAACTGATTGTTCATGTTAGATGGATTATACAACAATAAACTCTTACACAAATCAACATAAGTGTTCGTCGAACCAGATATAACTCCAGTAAGCCAAGCCCTTGTTCGGTCACACAATGAATATGGGAATAAACTAAGGTTTAGCGCATCCTCATGCACTCCTTATTGCCTAAATGAGTCATAAACCTCCAAAAAGCATAGATGTGTTACCTTACATCTTCGTTAGGCATGCCACCAAACTATTCTATCGAATTTAGCATTTTTAACATGATTGATTCTAGCTCAAAGTCGGCTGCCTAGATCTCTGGAGCTACAATCCCAGGGTTGAGATCATCTAGAATAAGAGCTAAGTGATCTCAAATATCTCTCGGTCGAGGTACAACCATTTTATCTCTAATTACCGCAACATTTGGAGCTATATTATTTTGAACTTGCTGAACATGTTGGTTTTGATTATTCATTGCTCTATTAGCATGCTGAGTACATCATCTCTGATTGAATAAATGTTCAATCTCTAGAACTAGAGGATAAAATGGTTCCTCGACAGTCCTTCGGGTAATACAACAAAAAAACCTGAAAAAGAAATAAACAAAAATAACAAGTAAAACTGAAAACAAAATCTAACAAAAAATCTTACTACAGCAAAACTTTAAAAATAACCAGTTGTCAATCCAAGACAACGACACCAAAAACATGATCATGTGTAAATGTATTCTATTATGGCATGTAATTCTATACAAGTATACACAATCGATGCAAGTAATATAGCAGTGAGTGAGTCTCGTCTCCACAGGGATTAGAGGCATTTCATAAGCAAGCTATAGAAAAAGGTGACACGAACTAAATCTAAGTATATAAGTATAATGGTATGAACAAGTGAAAGTAATTCTATGGTAGATGGTGTTTATAAAGTGTGTTGAAATACTGTGGAAAAAGTTTAAATAAAATTGTAAAAGTGTGTTGAGGCAAGAATTTGAGTAAAATTCAAAAGTAGGTTGAAGTAGTAAAATAAACGGAACTTTGGAAAATGAGATAAGAATGACAACCTCACATAATCAAGCTTCTCTAAGGGTAATTGGCATTGATTTGCTATGACAATTCAATTCGGTGCTAAGAATGGTCTTTGCCCCTATGAGTATGTTGGCCGACAGGATTTGCTGAAAACACTCCTAAACTATCTTTAGCAAGGAACTTGATAAAATTGATGCTACACAATACCTCTCAGCGTGAACTATAGTACTAGCCTATCAACTAAGTGTTATCCCTTTTAGCCGAATAAAATGCTCTACTTATCTCTAAGGTGGATTAGAACCTCCATATCTCGATTTAGTTCTCTTGCTCACGTAAATCTAACCTAGCGCTCTCGATACTAGTTATCTATAATTGGAAAATGATGATCTCTCAAAAATTATTACAAGACTAAGCATATTACACTATATCAAACGACAATCTCAAAAAAGCTCTTACAATGCTAAAGCGCATAAAGTAAAAACAGTGAGCAAAACAACATTTAAACATAAAAACATCATACCATCCATTAACAAAAAATTAAATCATCCAACACAAATCCAACACCAAATAAGTTAGTTTGTGGCATGGCTAAGTTCATCCAAAATCATTCAAGTGTAGTACAAGCTCAAATAATATAGAAAAATAAATACACAAGGAGAAGAACACTCCCAAAGAGCTATTGTCGTGACACTTAGCTCCACCGCCATGCACCTCCTTAACAAACTAGCTTCTCTTAAGGGCACAACTGCTACCCCCTTGAAGCTCAACTATGAAGTACACCACGAAAAAGGGATGATAAGTGAAAGGAAATGAAGGAATGAGCAACCACCTTTCTCTCTTAGGTCACCTCCCAAAGATGATTTAAATGTATGGTACCTTGGATATTTATAGAGGTGAATATTTCTATGGTTTTGGGCCCTAAATTCCCTTTATAACCTAGGTGTCATCATCCTCACATGAATGGGCGGTTAGGGTGGTAGGTGGTCCCAAACCTTTCAGCAGGGGTAGTGAGTCACGTGTGGCTGGACAACTTGGCAAATATATTTTTGCAATTTTATATTTTTTGTTCCATATTCTATTGTCTATGTTTTGATGTGATGTGTTTTTCTCTAGTATGCTACAACAACCACATCTTCTCTTTGAGCTTTTCTCACCTGCACGACACCAAAAGAACAAGACCTTTCTTTCAGTAACATCGATTTTCAACAAATAAATGATATAGCAAGACTTTACCACCAAATGCAGCTACATGGCCTAAATGCAAACTAAATTCTATTACATGAGCTTTAAAACAAACAATAACCTAAGTAAAAAGAAACAAAATATAGCCTTTTTACAGGGTTATCAGCTCCACTGTAAGCGTCTTGATTACTGGACTGAATGTATCATGAAAGTTTTGACTAGGGTCTTAAACGAAACCTTTCGCTACTAATAGAGATTTTTTAATTTACAATCAACCCATCAACATTCTTCTTAATCCTGAACAACCATTTACACCCAATAACCATCTATTCACGAGGTAATGAAACCAGACGCCATGTTCCATTTTTTACAAGGGCATCATATTCGAGCATTACAACCTCTTTCCACACAAGTAACACCAACACCTGTTGAATTGAAACTGCCTCATCTCCTACTATTTATTTTTCTTTATATTTTTAGGTACCTAAGGAATTTCCAAATTCAATCAAGTTAAAAGCATTGATCCGTACTCTAATAGATTTTCTATCATTCTATTTAAGCTGCGGACGTCAATAAATAAGAGGAATATCTCTATTCATTCTCTTATTCTTTAAATTTACATATCGAGACAATATACTTTAAGTGAGGGGGTAGAGAAATTAGAGAACACTTGTATCGAATTATTGCTCGCTTGTTTATATGCTTGAAATTGATATGCCTTGGTTGATTTGATGAAATATCTTATTATTAATCTTGAATCTTTCTTTATTTCATTGAGTACCTTCTAGTTTATGATCACACTTTTATCAGATTTAGGGTACATGATAGTAAAAACGACATGATTAGTATTTTTCCTTAAATTTTTTTGCTTGATGTTCCATGAATCCGTTAGTTGATATGCTTCTTGACTCGATACACATTACCCCTTCTTGTGAGATTAGAGCCTAAACGATCATACCTTATTATTCTTGCTCATTTGTTTGATTGAGTGCATCGGATTAATGTCGACATTCTAGAACTTATGATTAAATGAATATTGAGACCACATGTTGAACTTAATGCTTTAAGATTATTAAGGCACTTAGGATTAACCCACTTCTCTACCCAAAATTGCCTACCCATTTATTTTTATCCATTAGTGAACAATTTTGTGCCTTTATCCCTTTCTCTTTTTTTCACCATATTATAAAACTTGAGACCTTTCATTTTCCCCATTTTTTGTCACAAATATTAAGAGAGAGACGATATTTTTCCAAGAATGAAAATTCAAGAGAAGAAAGAAGAGGAATACGAAAAAAAATTTGGTTCGAAAAAGAAAATGGAGGAAGAAAAAAGCAAGATGATTGCTAGGTTATGCTTTTATGAGTTTGTTTATTCAATTGAATTCGTGGTTTGAACATACGTATTTTTGCATCTCTTGACTTGACATTCAAACCTAATTTTTCCCCACCTTAACCTAAGCCCCGTTACAAACTTGTTAAAAACCCTTTGATTATATGCATCTTGTTCATTCTAGTGGTGTAGACTTGATTTTCTTAAAAGCCTATGGTAATGTCTTTATTAATCCTAGCTTTGAGTGATTTCTTTTACCTAAATACTTTGAGCGATATTGAGTAAATCCTTGTGAGGTATTGAGTCTTGTTGCATTGAAATTAATGGATAACTTGATATCTCGGCTTTCACTAAAAATTCTTACTAGTTAAGCCTATTTACTTAATCATTACCTTGTTTCCGATAATTGATATGATCATTGGCTTTTTTTATTTTCTTTGATACATTGTTAGATGAAAGATTGGTGGGAGTACTTGTTGTTGTTACACTAATCAATCTCGTGATAACACTCGAGTTACGGATCAGTCTCAAGCTCATGCGGTTACTACTGATAAGTGTTTTATTTGGTTAATATTTTGTTATTAATTAATCTGTATTACCTCCTTTTATAATGCTAATTTGGGTTATTTATGTTCGAATCTGTGCAAGACTATTTTCCAAGAAACAACAATTAAAAGGAAAATTAAACATATTTTCCTATTTTTTGGGAGAAGTTGTCTCCAACTCTGATTAGAAAACCATTCCAGGCACAAACCTAATTAAATAATCCAGTCAGCATGATCAAAGGAGAAAAGCAAGGCGAACCACAACAATTTAAGAATTAAAAGTAATAACTAAATTCAAACATCTTAGATTTTATTATTTATTTAATTAGGATTTTAGTTCGCTTAGAACTTCAATTAGGATTTCAGTTACTTATTATTATGATTTTTTAGTTTACTATTAATTAGGAAGTAAGTGTTCTAATTTTTCCTATGAGTTAGTATTTTATATTTATTAGGTTATCTTAAAGATATAAATACCCTCTAGGGATGAAGCTTGAGATATGTTCAGAATTCAGTATAGAATTGATTTTGACTTTTTATTTGTTTTAATTGCTTTCAATAAAATTATTTTCTTCTTCATCTTTTTTCTCTTCCACACCCCAAGTATGAATTCTATCATACTTGGCTAAAATGTTTCTTAGCTGATAGTTGAGCTACGACTCGATTCGATCTCACGAGAATTGCAAAATCGCTTCACATCTTGAGATTCTTCCTTGATTTTCAGTAGACAAGGGTTCGATTCTCAATGAGACACCATAATCCAAGTGTAGGCTTTATAGTTCCTAAACCAACATTGGCATTAATATCGATATTCGAAGTTAATCCAAACAAGGGTTAAATTTCAAGGATTGACTTTGGAAATTAGTTTACCAGAGAGAAGGGAAAGTTACAAGGGTTGGACCTTATAGACTGTAACCAACAGATATTCAAATTAAATCTATTTCAGTGATAGAGACAAATTGGAGTAAAGAAAAGCTAGATGTTATCTCTCATCTTAATTAATTATCTACAATTTGTTTTTCTTATTTTTATTGCCTTTACTTTAATTTTATTTTATTTATGTAGTTGCTTGATTATTCAAAACCCCCACTTTTTTTTTGTTTTATTGATTTCATAGTTATCATCAAATCAAATGTAAATTACAAAATTTTGAATATTTATGACTTCTTCCCTATTCTGTGTTTATAGCTTACTTATATGAGAAAAAAATAATTCTTTATTTAAAAATTATGACGCTGGTCAACTTCCGGGCAAGATCAATGGTGGTTGATTCCGGGGTGACACATCATGTTATCTCACTCGTCACACCGGGTGTAGCAATCCTGGTAAGTTAATGCTAGAAAATGAGGTTTCTTGTTGAAAGTATTGTTAAGTTCAAAGTTTGGCAACCAACATTGAAAAAATGATTTTCAAAGTTTGGTAAATATTTTTTTGAAAATGGTTTTCAAAGTTTGGTAAATGTTTCTTTGAAAAATAGTATTTCAAAGTTTGGTAGATGTTTTTTGAAAAATGATAATAGGATAATCATAATTAATCCCTAGACTTTAGGGTATTTACAAGATTAAGTCCTTAAACTTCAACTATAAATACCCTAGCTCATTTAGCTTTAAATCCATCCCAAAATCACAAATCATTTTTTCTCCCAATACTAGAGAGCTTTCTTGTGAGTACTGAGTGTTTTGTAAATACATGTAAATTTTCTCTCTTAGTAAAAGATCTGCAACAGTCCGGATACGTAAGCAAAATTGGCTGAACTCTGTTATCAATTTCAGGTATTATTTTTCCGCTTTTATTTCGCATTCTCACTAATCTTATTATAGGGAAATTACTCGTTCTCGTTTATTTCCCAACAACTGGTATCAGAGCTTTTGGTTGTGAATTTTGTCAATTTTTTGCGAGGTTACTATTTATTACTATTCACATGAATAGTGAATTTCATGATTAGTAAAATTTTGTCAGCGATACGAATTTATCGACGGAGGTGTTCTAATACACGGTGGTTTGCAAGAATTCTCAGAAACGATCCAAACGAAGCCAGATTCGAGTGGGAGCGATGGCTGCAGACGAAGGGAAGGTGAAAATTGAGAAGTTCGATGGTGTGGACTTTGGCTTTTGGAAGATGCAGATTGAAGATTTTCTGTACCAGAAAAATCTATATCAGCCTCTTTTAGGAAAACAACCAGAGAGCATGAAGAATGAAGACTGTGCCCTTCTCGATAAATAAGCCCTCGGAGTTATCCGACTGACGTTATCCCGCAATGTTGCTTTCAATATAGCAAAGGAAAAGACCACGACGGGTCTTATGGAGACTCTCTCCAGTATGTATGAGAAGCCATCGGCCTCAAACAAAATTCATTTGATGAGGCGATTATTCAATTTGCGGATGGTAGAAGGGGCATCAGTGGCTCAACACCTAAATGAACTCAACACAATCACAACCCAATTGAGTTCCGTGGAGATTGAATTCGATGATGAAGTTCGAGCTTTAATTCTCTTACCATCTCTACCAGACAGTTGGAATGGTACTGTTACAACAATCAGCAGCTCGTCAGGAAATAGCAAATTAAAATTTGACGATGTTCGGGATCTGGTACTGAGCGAAGAAATTCGACGGAGAGAATAGGATGAAACATCAACCTCCTTAGCCTTTCACACGGAGTCCAGAGGGAGAACTTTAGAAAGAAATTCAAATCGTGGCAGATCTAAATCCAGAAGGGGAAAATCAAGAACGGGAAAGAAAGATTTTACCTGTTATAATTGCGGCAGAATGGTCACCTTAAAAGAGATTGCCGAGCACTGAAGAAAAATACCGGCGCACAGGAATCTGCCAACATGGCAGAGGAGACAGGTGATGCCATGATTCTAAGTGTCAACAGTCCGAATGAATCATGAATCTTGGATTCAGGGGCATCTTTCCACTCCACTCCATGCCAAGAAATCATGGAGAACTATGTCAGTGGTGATTTTGGGAGGGTTCATCTAGCTGATGATGAAACCTTGAAGATCATCGGAAAAGGAGACATCCGATTAAAGTTGCCAAACCAGACCACCTGGACGCTGAAGGGAGTGAGACATATTCCTAGCCTAAAAAGAAATTTGATTTCTATAGGACAGCTTGATGGAGAAGGATATAGCACAACCTTTTCAGGCTGTGAATGGAAGATTACCAAAGGAGCACTAGTCATTGCTCGTGGTAAGAAGACTGGTACTCTCTATGTAACATCAAATTTAGAGAATATCATTGTTGCAGCAGATGCTGATGGAAAATCAAACCTATGGCACCAAAGGCTTGGTTATATGAGCGGGAAAGGGATGAAGACACTTTTGTCAAAAGGGAAGTTGCTGGATCTAAGGAATGTAGATGCCGGACTATGCGAGGATTGCATCTTTGGCAAACAAAAG
This sequence comes from Hibiscus syriacus, assembly GCF_006381635.1. Taxonomy (NCBI): domain Eukaryota; kingdom Viridiplantae; phylum Streptophyta; class Magnoliopsida; order Malvales; family Malvaceae; genus Hibiscus; species Hibiscus syriacus. The sequence goes on along the minus strand of NW_024063485.1, from coordinate 2,481,493 downwards.
AAATTCAGCTTTGCAAAGATTGGTAAGATACCCAAGGCAGAAAAGTTAGAGTTGGTTCATACTGATGTATGGGGACCATCTCCAGTTCCATCTCTTGCAGGCTCACTATATTATGTCACCTTCATCGATGATTCAACAAGGAAGGTGTGGGTTTATTTTCTGAAGAAGAAATCAGAAGTCTTTGATACCTTCAGAAAATGAAAGGCCATGGTGGAAAATGAGACTGGTCTGAAAGTCAAGCGGTTGAGGTCTGACAATGGAGGAGAGTACAAAAATAGGAGATTCAGAGATTTCTATGCAAACAATGGGATCAAGATGGAGACAACAGTTCCCATGACACCGCAGCAGAATGACGTAGCAGAGCGAATGAACAGAACTCTTAATGAACGTGCTAGAAGCATGAGGATACATGCCAGCTTGCCCAAAATGCTATGGGCTGAAGCTATCAACACTACAGCTTACCTGATCAACCGTGGGCCCTCAGTTCCCTTGGATGGTGGAATACCATATGAATTTTGGAGCAAGAAAGAAATAAACATTTCACACTTAAGAGTGTTTGGTTGTATTTCTTATGTACACATAAACTCTGCTGAAAGAAGTAAACTTGATGCTAAGTCCAATAAATGTGCCTTTATTGGTTATGGCGGTGATGAGTTCGGCTACCGGTTTTGGGACTATGAAAATTGGAAGATCATCAGAAGCAGAAATGTCATTTTCAATGAGAATGTGATGTACAAAGACATATCAACAGTAGAATAAAGTAGCTCCAATACCAAAGCTGAAACAAAGGAATTTGCTGAGTACGAGGAGATTTCTGGAAATGTTGTTCAGATCAGTCCTAAAGCAGTTCAAGAAGAACCAAACACACCGGAACTAAGATGCTCCTCTATAATTCCTAACCAACCCAGCGTTATTCGCCTTCTTTGCACTACTTGTTGCTGACTTACAATGATGAACCAGAGTGCTATGATGAAGCAATGCATGTGGAGAATTCAGTCAAGTGTGAGTCTTCCATGAAAGATGAGATGAACTCGCTTATGTCAAATCAGACGTGGGAATTATCTGAATTACCTCCAGGCAAGAAAGCGCTCCACAACAAGTGGATTTACAGGATCAAAGAAGAGCATGATGGGAGCAAACGCGACAAAGCAAGATTGGTTGTCAAAGGTTTTCAGTAAAAGGAAGGTATTGACTATAATGAAAATTTCTCTCCAGTCGTAAAACTGTCTCCAATCAGACTGGTGTTGAAAATTATAGCTGCAGAAAATCTACATCTTGAGTAGTTAGATGTAAAGACAACTTTCTTTCATGGTGATTTGGAGGAAGAAATCTATATGAGGCAGCCAGAAGGCTTTATAGAGGCAGACAAGAAAAACCTGGTATGCAGGTTGAAGAAGAGCTTGTATGGTTTAAAACAAGCTCCTAGAAAGTGGTACAAGAAGTTCGATAACTTCATGAGTAGTAGTGGTTTTACCAGATGCCAAGCAGATCATTGTTGCTACATCAAGAGGTTCGACAACAGCTTCATTATTTTATTGTTGTATGTTGATGACATGCTCGTTACATGCTCAGACATGCAAGAGATTATAAACTTGAAGCAAAAATTGTTGAAGCAGATTGCTATGAAAGATCTGGGCGCTGCAAAGCAGATTCTTGGGATAAGGATCAAGAGAGACAAAAAGTCGGGGACTTTGATGTTATCGCAGGCTGAGTACATCAACAAAGTACTCTCCAGGTTCAACATGCAAGATTCTAAACCAGTAAGTACACCTTTAGGTGTTCATTTTAGACTCTTCAAAGATCAATCACCAAAGACGGAGGAAGAACGTGCACACATGGTGAAGGTGTCGTATGCCTCAGCAATTGGAAGTCTGATGTATGCCATGGTTTGTACTAGACCAGATATTGCTCATGCAGTGGGAGTTGTTAGCTGGTACATGAATAATCCGGGCAAGGTACACTGAGAAGCAGTCAAATGGATCCTCAGATATCTGCGAGGTTCCACAAACAAAGCACTTTGTTTCAAAGGTAGAGATACGATACTGACAGGCTATGTAGATGCTGACTTAGCCGGAAATGTTGACATCAGAAGGAGCACTACAGAGTATGTCTATACTCTAGGAGGTAATGCAGTGAGTTGAGTTTCTCAACTACAGAAGATAGTTGCTCTCTCCACAACTGAAGTAGAATATGTCGCTGTTACGGAAGCCAGCAAAGAGATGGTCTGGCTCCAAAGTTTATTGGAAGAGTTAGGCAAGAAACAAGAAAACAATGTCTTGTATTGCGACAGTCAAAGTGTTATTCATCTAGCAAAGAATCCGTCTTTTCATTCCAGGACAAAACACATACAATTGAGATATCATTTTATCCGGTCTCTTCTAGAAGATGAGATTTTGAAGCTTGAAAAGATTAGTGGAGCTCAAAATCCGGCAAACATGTTGACAAAGACGGTGACCACTGACAAACTGAAGTTGTGTTCAACTTCAGTTTGCATGCTAGAATAACAGGACCAGAAATGCTGCTACATTGATCGAGGTGTGAAGATAGATTAAAATCAGTCTTCAAGTGGGAGATTGTTGAAAGTATTGTTAAGTTCAAAGTTTGGCAACCAACTTCGAAAAAATGATTTTCAAAGTTTGGTAAATATTTTTTTAAAATGGTTTTCAAAGTTTTGTAAATGTTTCTTTGAAAAATAGTTTTAAAGTTTGGTAGATGTTTGTTAAAAATGATAATGGGATAATCACAATTAATCCCTAGACTTTAGGGTATTTACAAGATTAAGTCCTTAAGCTTCAACTATAAATACCCTCGCTCATTTAGCTTTAAAACCATCCCAAAATCATAAATCATTTCTTTCTCCCAATACTAGAGAGCTTCCTTGTGAGTAGTGAGTGTTTTGTAAACACCTGTAAATTTTCTCTCTTAGTAAAAGATCTACAGCAGTCCGGAGACGTAAGCAAAATTGGCTGAACTCCGTTATCAATTTCGGGTATTATTTTTCCACTTTTATTTCGCATTCTCACTAATCTGATTATAGGAAAATTACTCGTTCTCGTTTATTTCCCAACATTTCTTTACCTATTAATATGGTTGGTGCGACTGAGTTGTCAGTTTCTTCGTGTACTCTCTCACTAAGTGATCTTCTGCATGTTCTATTGATAACTAAGAAATTGTTTTCTGTATCTAACTTGCTAGGGATAATCAAGTTTATCTGGAATTTCATGCAAAGACGTGTTATGTTCGAGATGAAGTCACCAAAGTTGTTTTTCTGCGAGGACATGTTCAAGACTAATAAACCTCAGAGTACACGTGGCTCAGTTGTAGTCCTCGTTGCTATGGCTTCTTCAGAGGCATCTGAAATTTGGCACAAGCGGTTAGGTCAACCAGCCTATGATACGTTTACAAAGATTTGCACTTGGTGTAAAACCTATTAATGATGTGAATAATAATTGTATTGCTTGCCATTTTGGTAAAGTCACAAGTTGCCTTTTCCTCGATCCAACACTGTGTACACAACTCCATTTCAACTTATCTATTCTGATTTATGGGACCTTCTCATGTCTCTTCAAACGGATTTTGTTTTTATGTTTCTTTTGTTGATGTTGCCACTCGGTTCACATGGTTATACCTTATGAAAACAAAAGCTAAAGCGGTTAGAACATTTTGTTTGTTTCAGAAAATCGTTGCTACTTAGTTTGGTAGCTTTATTAAGGCTCTTTAGACCGATTGGGGAGTAGAGTTTCAACCTTTGACTGATGAGTTAAGAAAGCAAGGTATTATTCATCGCCTTACATGTCCACATAAATTCGAATAAAACGAAGTAGTTGAACGCAAACATCAACACGTGGTTGAGATGGCCCTTGTATTGCTTGCTTAGGCGTCTATGCCCATCAGATTTTGGTCGTATGCTGTTCAAACTACTGTTCATGTCGTTAACAGATTGCCTACAAAGGTCTTACAAGATAAGTCTCCATTTAAGAGGCTCTTTGGTAAAGCTCCTAACTATGGTGAATTAAGAGTGTTCGGGTGTAGGTGTTTCCCTCATCTCATACCGTTTTTAAAGCACAAACTCGAGCTTGGATCCCAGTTGTGCACCTTCCTAGAATACAACACAAAACACAAGGGCTAAGTGATGGACATGTTTACATTTCCAGACATGTAGTGTTTAACAAAAATTTCTTTCCTTTTGCAGATCATGCTGTCAAGGGGCCTTGTTCAGCTGTATTGGGAATGAAGTTGATCACATGTGAAGTTGATCCCATGTGTGCTGAATGAAGCAGATCCAACGTGTGCACTGTTAGTTGCACAGTTAGATGGCTGTTGAAGAGTTGTTAGGTGGTTAGGATGTCAGTTAAGCCTAACCTACTTATCTCTGCAAGATAGTTGTGCACCAGCAGGTGCTATAAAAGGTTGTGTAATCATCTGTATAATCAAGTACACTAGTGCATGAAATAATAAAAGAAGCTTCTGGTTTATATGCTTTACGTTGTTTCTCAACAAGCTGCTAAAACACAACAGTCTCGATCACTCCAACTCATGACTGATGTTTCAAGTTTTTAAGTTCCTTGTTCTGTTGATGGTCTTGCCTCATCCCATGGTGCTCCATCTCAGCTGTATACTCAAGGTCCATCAGATCATGTTCCTTCACCCAATGCTTCTCCTATGACTGATGAGGTCGAGGCTGCTCTTATAAATGATGAGATTGAGGCAACTCCTATCAGCACTGCATCGCCTGTAAATGATGACATCGGTAATATGGAACCCTTGGGAGATAATGGTGGTTCGACACATTAAGAAATTGATAATGAGAGTGTTGAGGGTTCTACTGCAAATAGAGTGATTAATACTAATACTCATTCTATGTTGACACGCATCAAATGTGGTGTGTTTAAAACTAAAGTGTACACCATTTGTGTTGTTGATGAAGTTCCCAGTAGCATTACAAGTGCCACAGTGGGAAGAATTTGTATATGAAAAGTACAACGCTCTTAAATGAAACAACATTTTTGAGCTCACATCACTGCCTGAAGGAAGGGAAGTAGTTGGTTGTAAATGGCTATTAAGATCAAAAAGTACCCTGATGGTTCGATTCATAGACTCAAGGCGCTTTTGGTTGCGGAAGGGTATTCACAAATTCCCGAGTACGACTTCAGAGACACGTTCAGTTTGGTGGTTAAATTTTCAATGTTGAATGTTATACTTTCACTGGAAGTAACAATCAATTGGTGTTACGACAGGTGCAGGTGGATGTTAACAACGCGTTTTTTAATGGCGATCTTCACGAGGTTGTCTACATGCAGTAGCCTCTTGGCTTCAAACAGACTGCTCCTGATTGATCCAAGATGTGTCGCTTGAAAAATATGTTGTATGGCTTGCGCCAAACACGCAGGAGCTGGCATGCTAAACTCCGTGACAATCTGCTGCATATTGGATTTAAAAAATCTACAGCTGATGTTTCGTTGTTTATAAAAAAAAGGTGAATGCTACACATATTTTCTAGTTTACTTTGATGACATAATCATCACAGGGCACTCCAATTCTGAAGTTGATTAATTGGTTCAGTTGTTAAGTCCCATGTTTTCATTGAAGGATCTAGGGAAGCTTACATATTTTCTAGGCATTGAAGTTAAACGAAGCAGTGAGGGTCTCGCTCTGTCTCAGAAGAAATTCGTGCTTGAGTTATCGGAGAAGTCCAATATGTTAAAAGCCACTCCTATGCCAACACCCATGGTCACAACTTCCAAACTTCAATGAGAAGATGGTGAGCTTGTGGCTGATGCTCATGACTATCGCAGTATTGTTGGGAGTTTGCTTTATGTGTTCCACACACGACTGGATATTGCCTTCAGCGTCAAAAAGGTTACCCAATACATGCATGCTCCTCGACAGTCTCATCTGGTTGCTGTCAAACGAATTCTAAGGTACCTTGCTGGTACATTGAATTTTGGTATGGTGTTCTCGACAGAAGATGGTGGCGTGACGATTGCTGCATTTGCAGGGCCGGGGCTAGGACGTTGGAGGCCCTATGCAAATTCTTAAAATGAGACCCTTAAATCTCAATTTTTTTTAAAGATAGACTTTATTAACTAGAAAACCTTTACTAAATTATAGAGAGAATGTCATCCTAGCCCCGCCTCTGTGCATTTGTTTACCCAGACTGGAGGTAGTCTTGATGATCGGAGATCCATCTCTGGGCATAGTGTATTTCTTGGAAACAACCTAGTTTTTTTGGAGCTCAAGGAAATAGAAATTGGTGTCCCGCTCTGCCATGGAAGCCGAGTATAAGAGTGTTGTAGATACTGTAGCTGATGTGACCTGTAGCATCATTGCTTACTGATCTTGGTGCCTCGTAGCGTTAAGAGCCGGTTATCTGGTGCGACAACACAAGCTTTGTTGCCATGAGCGCGAATCCTATTTATTATGCTCACATGGATCTTGACATCCACTTTGTTCGAGAGAAGGTGGCAGCAAAACAATTACGAGTCAACTACATTCCTGCTACTCATCAGATTGCAGACGGGTTCACCAAACCTCTGGCTAGAATTGCTTTTGAAGAGTTTCGAAAAAAGTTGTGTAAAGCAATGTTGAAAAAAAAAATCAGAAGAGGAGGAGAAAGTAGAGAGAATATTGAAGTATGAAAGTTGTGTCGTCAGTTTACTCTTGGAGTTAAGTTGCAGTTGACTCGCGGAGTTAGGTAGCAGTTAAGTAGTTAATTAAGCTTTGTTGATGAGTGTAACTGCATGCACTCTCATGCAAACTCTGTGTATAACAACTCTTGTACTCAAGGTGTTAATTGATCAAGAAGTTTGTTCTTTCAATTTGTTTGCTTTAGTTGGTTTTCTCAAGATTTTTCGAGCATTTGCTTGTCACCTTAACAAGAAATTGCTGCTTCAACAACAAGATTGCTGATTTCTTGACTCGCTTATTCGTCTAAACAAATACACAACTTATTTGAACCACGTAGAATCATGTGTTCTACTTTGAAGATTAACCAATGAGTAGTAAGCACCTGTTGGCCCCTTTGCTAACAAGGATGAATGATTACCATTCTCGATCACCTTCCCTTTGTCTAACACAAAAATAACATCGCAATTTTGAATGGTACTTAGCTTATGTGCCACAACTACACTAGTCCTCCCCACCATCATTCGCTCTAATGCCTCTTGCACCAGTTTCTCAGATTTTCCATCAAGTGCACTGGTTGCTTCATCTAACAATAACATCATTGAATTCCTCAATATGGCTCGGGCTATGGAGATGCGTTGCTTCTGCCCCCCGGATAGTTGTACACCTCTGTCTCCACACCAGGTATCATAGCCATTTGATAGGCCGGAAATGAAATCATGAGCATTGGCTGCTTTGGCTGCTTCAATGATTTCAGATTCATTAGTTTTATCAGATGCTCCATACAAAATGTTTTCCTTGATGGTTCTGGAAAATAGTGCTGGTTCTTGGCTAACGAGTGCTATGTGTTTCCTCAATGACCTTAGGTTGTATAATCTTATATCTCGACCATCAATCTTCACTACTCCTTTGAGAGGGTCATAAAATCTCTCAATCAAACTGACCACAGTGGATTTGCCTGATCCACTTTGTCCCACCAACGCTGTTGATTTCCCAGCTTCAATGGAGATTGAAAAGTTTTTCAAGACGATCATATTAGGCCTGGCCGGATATGCAAAATCGATGTCACAAATTTCCACATGTCCTGTAATTTCTTCAGCAACATAACCGTTAGAATCATCAGGTTCGATTTTTGTGCAGCGGTCTGATATAGCGAACAAAGATCCAACAACCTCAACACTCTTGGCCAAGTCAGATGTCATGTTGGCAACTTTAGCAATGTAAAAACCAGTGTTAATCAAAATGAGGTATGTTTCAATGAAGGCTTTTGAGGAAATATGTCCCTGAGATTTGAGTTTACTGCCATACCAGAAATCAAAGGCTATAACGCTTGACAAAAGAAATTGAGACAACCCAAGTGCAAGACCAGCTAACCAAGATTGTCTAACATTCTCTTTTCTAGGACTCTCCTGGGACTTATGTAGCATTTTCAAGATTCGATCTTGAGATGAGAAAGCAGTAATGGTTCGGTGGTTGGAAACTGCCTCAGTAGCAAGCTTGCTGCTCTCTTGTTGTGCTTCGATAGCTTTTTGGGACATTCGTTTTAGTAAGACCATTCGAGCGTATATGGAGAGGATGATGAGGGGTTGGACAAGTATCATGACAATGGCAAGTCTCCAAGCAATGAATAGGCCCATGGCAAAAGCTAAAGTTACACACGAGAAAGTTTGCACAAGAAAAGGCAATCCATCACCAAATAAAGATCTCACCTGTAAACATTAAACATCAACAAAAATATTTGAATTTATCATATAAATCAATTATATGCATCTTAAGATTTTGAGTTTTTATTCGTATACAATTTTTTTAGTTCTGGAGTTTCTTTGTAGTTAATTCAAATACGAATCATGACTAAACAACACAACTTAACATAATCATAAAAAAATACAATAAAAAGATGGAAAGAACATACCCCACTTGCATCTTTTTCTAATCTAGAACAAACAGGGCCACTGGAATTCTCATCTTGCTCAAACCACCCAATTTCAAACGTCAGTATCTTTGAAAGCAGCCTTTCTCTCATCCTCTTCGTCAAGTGCTCCCCCGTGTAAGAAAAATTGTAATGCAGAATAATATTGAATGCCAGTGAAAATAGAAAAAACCCAAGGAAAGCCAACGCATAAACCTTGGCCTTTTCTTTAATTTCACTATGATCCGTGAGAAAAAACATCGATATCATTGACCCCATTGTGAAAGACGAAAGTGGTTGCACTGCACCAACTAAAATTGCACTCAAGCATCCTATGGTAGCTTGTTTCCACTCTGGTAAATTCAAGGTCGACAATCTCCTAACAGATGGTGTAGAAACTTTCATTTCTCCATCTAATGAAGCATGATTTGATGCTACAGAATTGGTTGAACTTGTTCGGTTCGTAGAGAGGAGACTCTACGACTGCTAGCAATATTGATTTCCATGTTTGTTATATGAGCTGAGTCATTCACCGATAAATTTTCATTACATTCTTCCACGACTTTTAGTTGTTCTGTTTGTTGAAGTTGCACTAGCATGGAATAAAAGCCCTTTCCATTTACCATTAACTCATCATGTGCTCCGATCTCCATGACCTGTCCATCTTGGACAACAGCAATTAATCAGGATGTCTAATAGTAGAAAGGCGGTGGGCACAATGATTGTCAAGGAGGAGGATTTTGGGTGCTTTTATCAAAGCTCTTGCTATGGCAATTCTTTGTTTCTGTCCACCAGACATTTGAACCCCTCTTTCTCCAACCTGTTAAATATAAAACACAATATTGAAGTTTTTATGTTCAAGCTATAGGAATATATAGACTATCAATTTCTATTTCTGGATGTTATACTTGTTTAATAAAGTGACCTGAAAAAAATGGTTTACACTGACTTGTTAAGAACAAAGATAAGCAAACAAACCTGGGTGTCATATCCTTGAGGAAACTGGGATATGAAATTATGGGCATTGGAAGCTTTAGCAGCTTCAGTAACCTGTTCCATTCCAGCTTCTTCATTGCCGAAAAGTATGTTCTCTTTAATGGTTGTTGCAAATAGTGTAGGCTCTTGACTCACCAACCCCATTTGAGACCTTAACCACTTGAGCTGCAATTTTATAATTGAAACCCCATCAAGTAGTATGTCTCCTGCAAGAGGGTCATAAAACCTTTGCAACAACGAAATTACCGTGGTTTTTCCTGATCCACTACTACCCACCAGAGCCACAGTCTTCCCTGCAGGAATTTTGAGACAGAAACTCTTGAAAATTATGCTCTCAGGCCTTGAAGGGTATGCAAACTCAACTTGTTTGAATTCGAATTCTCCTACAATTTTATCCAAGGTTTCCCCCACCAAATTATCTAAATCAATCTTTGGAACTATTTCAATCATTTCATTTATACGTTCTGCAGCCGCACATGCTTCATATAAGGGCTTCAGTTTGGATAAGCCAATACCAAGTTCTCTGTTTAATAAAAGGAAAAATGACATTAAAAATCAGAATAAAAACGATATATTGCCACTATCTAAGATGGCATGCATGATGCATCATGGTCAAGGAATAAATGTTCAAAACTCTTACTTTCCTCCTAGAGTTATACAACTGCACACAATGAATATAGTTCCACCCTTAGCTCCATGGTAGATAACCATTCTGCTACCGTAGTAAATAATGAAAGCCCTAACAGCAAAAGTAATTCCATTGCTTCCAACGGCTACACCGTTAGCCAACCCTTGCCTCAGCCCCAGCTTCAAAGCTCCTTGTAGAGCTGCAGAGAACGTAGTTGTGGTTGTGTTTTCACCGACAAAGGCATAAACTGTTCTTACGGAAGATATTGCCTGCTCTGCTATTGTGTTGGCTTTATTATACTCTACCCTAATCTTCCTTGCAAGACTCAGTAAAATTCTTCCATATATTAGAGATGGAACCACCAGAAGTAAAATAAATGGAAAAAACCACAAGGGCTAATTTCCATGCTATGAGAAATGGTATTATGCAACATCCAATAAATGTAGCACCAGTTGTTATTAAGCTTGGAACCTAAAACATAACAAACAAGTCAGTCGAATAAGAACTTGAATTAAGGTAGTAGTTTCCGCAAAGCTAAAAGAAGAGGATGAATATTTTGAGAAACATTTGCTACCTTCTCACTTATAACATCTTGAATTATGAGACTTTCATTGGAAACACTTGTGACTACTTCAGCTGTGCTCGTTTCATTCATGTCGAAGTAGCCAACATTTTGTCTTAGGACAGCTTTCAAATACCTTGTTCTCATTCGTGCTGCTTGCCTTTCACTTGTCCTTATCCAACAATATCCCTCTAAAAGATTTTGAAATCATAGAGCAGAAGTAGAGTGATTAGTATATTTGATATTTCCTTTAACTCGGAAGCAATTAACTAGCAAAAATAAGCATTTGCTTCAAACTCACTTAGGAAACACCCAACACATCCACCACAGGCAATCAAAATCATATATAGAGCAACCTGTCAGCCATGGAAACAAGTACGATGGATCTGATATGTTATATGTATTCTGTATACGGTACGACCATTATCATTCAAATATACGAAAAAGCTCAAGTACTAATATTAATCATAGTTTGTGAGTAATAGCGTACCTTATTAACGTTGTGGGTGAGCAAATCAATTGATGAAGCTGAACCAGCGCTGCCGACACTGTTAAACATATGGCCAACCAAATATATCATCAAAGGTGTAGCACTGCCATCAGCAACAGCTCCGATGAAGCCAGCAACCATCAGCCACATATCTACACCATCCGCATGCATGAAAATGGAACTTATAGATCCATGTTTCTCCTTCTTAAAATCATCGTTACTACTCATAGTTTTTTTTATCTTGCAGTGCATTTTGTTTTTCTTCCTCCATTTAACTACATCTGTTAATATCAAGAAACAGCTTTTCTGCCAGATTTGAAGCCATGCAAGTAGTGGAGAATCCAAAAATATTTTTCTAGGTGGGAATATATGTATTAATAACTAAAAAATTTCATATCGGATGGGCACAAAAAAAATTTCAGGGTGGGCACCTTTAATAAAATGAACAACTACAATAGGAAATTCGAATTCCAGGGCGGGCACTTGCCCACCATAGGTTATACATACATCCACCACTGCACACAAGTATTATCTTAAATAGTATATTTGGCATTGACTTTTAGCCATGTCTTGTACTAACCGGTTGTTTAAGCATAGAAGCAAATAAACAAATACGATTAAGTTGAGAGATATTACATTCGCAAGATAAATACTAGGGTTTGAATTCAGACAAGATGTAATGCCCCAAATCCCTGGTTAGTAGTTCAGGTAACTCAAGTGGATCTTAGAACAAACTAGAAGACCAACTTTATGTTACAATGTTAATTTTTGGGCCTACCATGAGTTGGGCTTGAGCCCATTTAGACTTAAAAAGGGTATTTTTAGTTTGAAAACAAAAATGAAAGGACCAAAATGATAAATTACCCTTAAAGCTACCTGAAGCCTGATTCCCATTAATTTGAGCTCAAGTATGAAGACTTTGTCTCATTGTCTTCTTCTTCTTCTCCCCTTCAAACTTCCTTCTTTTCCTTCTTGAAGATAAAAAAGGTGAAAGCTTTATTGATCTTTATTCTTACTCCAGAGTTTCTAAGGTAAGAAACGAAATCATAACATCTCAAGCTTCTTATTTTAAATTTTGGCCATGGAAAGCCTTAGGTGGGGGTTTAGTTGGGTTTTGAGTTTTAGGATTCCTTAGTGCTCCCAATTCATTTTTAAAGGTTTGAAATCACATTTCTAATCTTTTTAAACATCTATATGTTTTAGTGAACTATTGTTTTCGTTTCTATTTTAGTATGAGAGATTGAGAAAGGTTCCAAAGCTAAAGGAAAAAAAAAGCTAACCCTTGGGTGATTGAAGACATTTTTTTTCAATTTGTAAGCTAAGGTAACACATTTCTAACCTTCATATACCATTTGTGGGTCATTAAGTACACTTTCTTAGTTGTATTAGCCTATGAAGCATGTGAGCTTGTGCATGGTAAATTTTAGTTTATGGTGTTTTTAAGCATGAAAAATAACCCTTCAGGTTCCCTATTATCTTACATAAGACTTAATCATCAATTAGTGGCCTCAAAGGGGAGCATGAGTAGTAATAGGATGCATTTTCGTGCCCAAAATAGGGTATTTCTGGGTTTGAGTATTTGTACTAGAAGAATAGTACCAATATTGTTCATCCTAAGGTTCAAAATAAGGGGTTTTAAACTAGAAGTATCGATACTTATTCATCGAGTATTGGTAGTGAGGGTAGGATATCGATACTCACAGGAAGGGTACGATATTGACTGACTAAGAACAATATAGTAGCTAATTTTGGTATTGATACTCATGGGAGTATCGATAACCCTGCAGGAGTATTGATATTGTGGTATTTTGCAAAACATCGAAAATACTTTTTGTATTGATACTCGGGGCAAGTATCGATACTCTCATATAGAAGTATCAATACTAGAATTAGGAGTATCGATACTAAGGGAAATTCTAAAACATCAAAACCAAATTTGGTACCGATACTAAGGGTAGTATCGATACCCTAACATGCTAGTCCCGATACTCCAACTATGAGTATCGATACCATCATCCTAGTTTGGGTGATAAATCCTTTTCAACTTAAGATTCCGATTAGAGTGATTAAATTCCATTGAAACTTATTCAAATAAGATTGAAGTGAGAACAATTTTATTAATTATGATTACACCTAAAAGTAACATGATTTAGGAAATCATACAAACTAGCCTTTGTATGATGCTCGAGAAATAACTAGGACTCCCGGGTTACTCTAGTAGCAGGATGAACATTTGTATTTTAGAATGTTCGGAAAAGTCAAAATCAGTGCACAAGGTGCTGGACCAAGTATTTTTAAGGAGTAGGTTGGTCTGGTGAAGCTTCTGATGTAGAAAATTTCGGATCTCACCCTAGGTAGGCTAGAGGGGTGTGTGTGTCTCAGAGATGTAGCAAAACCCTCTGACCACACTATGATGCTTACCTTTATATGTATGTTTAGCTTAGAATACTTATACGTAAATAGTTATATTTTTTATCGTGTGCATGCAGTGGATGCATATAGTATAGTTCGACTATTAGTGTAGCACTGAGCTTGTGAGCTCAAAATTTGTTTTCGTGAGCAGGTTCTTAGGAGGAGAGCTCGAGGAGTTTATCATGTATATGCTTTCCAAACTGACATAAGATTTTGATGTATGTATTGAATAAATTTTTAATAGGCATTTATTTTATATAGACCCTTTTTGTATTCGAGTCTTAACTATATTTTGAAATACTCATTTAAACTAGTTTGACTGTATTTTTTAGGCTCTCATATTTTGTAAAATTAAATATTTTATTTCTATTTTTCAATTATGACAGATGTTTTTATATGGTCTTATGTATATTAAAAACAAATTGGGTTAGCCACGTCCGTGTCTCAAGTACTGTACTAATCTATCGATCTTCAGATTGTATCAGATTAGGACATTCCATTTAGTGATATTAGAGCGATAGGTTTAGTCATTCCAAGTAACCATGAGTTAGAGTTAGTGGTGGTCTATATGTGTACATGCCCCTATAGTATTTAGATGTACTATGGTGTATGGAATAGAAATAATGGCTCATCTTTCCCTGTTTGTTTTATAGAAAAGTTATGGACGATAGTTCAGGACCTAGCTATAATAGTATAGAGGAGAGTTGAGCTTCTTTAGCGAGCGACACCAGTATGTGTTCGTCCCAGACTCAGAGTTTGAGATTTCGGGAGATGTTAGAGTCGATGAGGCGACCTTCTTTCGGGACCTGACGATCGCCCTTAGACACATAGTTAGGTCCATTGCCTGATGATAACCCCATAAAAAGGCTATATTTTTGTGTCTTTTTACTTAGGTTGTTGTTTGTTTTAAAGCCCATGTCATAGCATTTATATTATTTTTAGGTCATATAGTAGCATTTGGTCATAAAGTCTTAATGCAACACGAATTTATTGAAAAACGGTGTTAGTAAGGGAAATGTCTTGCTTTTTATGGTGTTGTGTATTTGATGAAAGCTTAAGGTGAGAACGTTTCCATTGTAGCATGCTGATGAAATTGCTTTTGTAAAATTCTGTAGATGGAACGTTGAAAGACTTGTCACAACAAAAGAAGGGAAACAAACCTAGAGTAGAAAAGACAAAATAGCAAAAATATCTTTGCTTAGCTGTCCAACAACACGTGACCCACTGCCATCGCAACAAATTTGTGACCACCTGCCAAAAATAATCGCCTGTTCACGTGAAAAGGGTGTCACCTAGGGTACAAAGGGAATTTTGGGCCCAAAACCCTAAAAATATTTCCTTTATAAATACCTAAGGTGCCCTACATATTAGAGAGACTTTTGGAAAATATTTGGGAGGTGACCTAGGGAAAGGCGTTTGCTTATTTCCATATTCTTCTTTCTTTTTCAATCTCTTTTTCGTGGTGTCCTCTATAGCCGAGCTTCAAGGGAGGTAGTAACTATACCTCGTGAGAGGCTAGTTTGCTAAGACGGTGAATGGTGGTCGAGCTAAGTCACAACAATAACTCATTTTAGTAGTATTCTTCTCCTTGTGCTTTATTTTTCTATATTATTTTGGCTTGTACTTGCATATTATTGGATGAACTTAGCCACAGCATGAACTTACTTATTTGGTGCTGGATTTGTGTTGGATGATTTTATTTTTTGTTAACTGATGAATGTATGTTTTTATGTTTTAAATGTTGTTTTACTCACTATTTTTACCTTTATGCGTTGTAGCATTGTAAGAGCTTTTGAGAGATTGCCGTTTTCTAAGTATAAATACCTAGTATCGAGAGAGTTAGGTCAAATCTATGTGAGCAAGGGAGACAAATCGAGATGGGGAGGTTTTAACTCACCTTAGAGATAAGAAGGGGGTTTTATGCGACTAAAGCAAATAGAACTTAGTCAATTGACTTATATTGTTGTTCACGCGGAGAGGTATTATCGTAGCATTAGTTTTATCATGTTTCTTGCTTGAGAGAGTTTAGGAGCATTTTCAACAAATCCTGTCGGGCAACAAACTCATATGAGCAGAGATCATCTATAGCACAAAATATTATTGCCATAGAAAATCTATGCCATTTGCCTCTATAGAAGCTTGATTATGTGAGGTAATCAAGTCTAATCTCATTTCCAATGCATTTTATTTTACTGTTTTATCATATTTTTGCACTTTTCTTAAACTCTTAGCTCAGTAAACTTACATTTTCATCACCTTTCACCACAACATCTTTATTCCACTTCACTTTGTTCTCGCCACAACATTCCATCACCATTTATATATTCCATCTACCATAGCTATACTTTCACATGTTTATACCATCGTAAATATATACTTAGATTTAGTTAGTTTTAGCTTTAGTTCGTGACAATTTTTATTTGTTATAGCTTGCTTTTATAATACCTCCAATCCCTTTGTAGATGATACTCACTCACTACTATATTGCTTGCATCGATTGTGTATTTTTGCATAGATTTTGTTCCACAACACTATATATTTACATGTGATCACCCCGAAACCTCTTGTACCACCTACCCAACCTACTCTGCCAGCCCTCCCGCTATAGCCCCTTAGGACCAAGTTAAGAGACTCTACTGATACAAGATGATCAACTTCCTTGGTTATGGGGATGATGACCCTATCTATACAGATCAGTGGCTTAAAGAGACCATCCACACACTCAGACAACTTAACTTGACCCTCAAGGATAATCAAGAGTGCGTCACCTCCCTATAAAAGGTGACACCATAGACTGGTGGGAGACCATTGAGATAGCCATAGAGTTTGAGAGAATGATCTGAGAGCACTTCTTGTCAGAGTTTTGATATAAATATATTGGAGAGGCTTATGTAGATGATTTGAGAGATCAATTCCTCCATCTAACCAGGGAGACAAATATGTGATTGAATATGAGAGAGAGTTTTTTAGGCAAAGTCGTTACACACCAGAGTTAGGGTCATCTGAGTATCATCGCTGTAGGAGGTTCAAGGAAGGCGTGCACCTTGACATTCTCACCTATCTGGCTGCCCACCCACCTAGAATCTTCGCCGAGTTGACCGTCATGAGAAGGCGATCGAAAGGGTTCTGAGGATGATGTCTAGAGCTTCACTTGCAACATTAAGACAAAGTCAGAGGATGACATAGTCTTCAAGACCCACTCAGGTATCGGCCAATATGGCAATGGATTCTCAAGGTTTTTGGAGGACCTCAACTATTCATTCTAGAATACTATCATATAGCGTAAATCGTGGGGGTAGATTAGGGTCCAGTAGGAGACCTTTATTAACCTTATCAATAGTTAGTGTTAGTGGATGTATGATGGCGTATTACCCAGCCTATCAAATCTATAGGAAGAGGCAACTTGAAGTGTGAGATTTCTAGACTAGAGGGTGTTTTTACTATGGCTCGCTAGACCATTTTGTTTGGGATTGCCCATAGGCATTGATAAGTGCTTAATTTAGTTAATATTTTACTTTTAAATTACTCCTTAATCATTGATTTTTATGGCTTATTTTTTCATTTTAATTCATTTTCTGTACAGGATGTAAGATTCAGAAAATTGCACAAAAAGCACACAATTCTACAGTTTTTTTATTTTCGGAATCAAAGCTGGAAGGAATTCAGATTTGAATTAAACTCAAGTCTAGAATAATATTTTAAACATTATATTTTATCTTTTTATTTTAGTTTAAATAGGTTTTTAGTATTTTAATTAAGTTTTAAGATATTATTTTTATATTTTATCTTTGTTTTAGGTATTTTAGTTTAAATAGGTTTTAGTATTTTAATCAGGATTTAGAATATTATATTATTTTTTAGGTATTTTAGTTTAAATAGTTTTAAGTGTTTTAATTAGGATTTAAGATGTTTTAGCTTGTTTTTAGGAATTTGAAGGCTATAAATACTCTCTAAGGGTGAGCCTAGAAACATATTTCTTTCATTTGAGAATAAAATCTTCTTTTTCTCTCTAGTTTTCTCTCTATTTTTCACATACTTTTCTATTATGCTAAGTATGAATTTAGTTATGCTTAGCTAATTTTCTTTCAAGCCGAAGACTAAAGCGAAGGCTCAATTCCAAACGTGAGAATTGTAAGGTACTTAAATCGCTTCGGATTTTCTCTCTATTTTCTGAGCTTACTTTTCAAATCAAAACGATTTCGATATTGGTCCGAATATTGTTCTGGTTAACGTTTGTAGAAGGATTTGCTTATTGAAGCATATTCAACTTCCCGAGAACACACTTAGGAAAATTGTTTGCTTAGAGGAAACTGAGATCGGAATCAGTTGTTATTGAAACGATATAATCCGAGTTGGCAGCGAAGGATTGTCCTTGTAAGATGGCGTGAATCTTGAAGTAAAAATCTATTTCGATGATCCGATGAATTTGAGGCGACGCTGAAGTCTGAGGCTGCTTTCACAATAAGTTTCTCTTTATCTTAATCTCTTTAATTTGTTTATTTAATTATTTTTATTTTATTTAATTCTTATATTTAATTTTAAAAACAACTTTTAAAAATCCCTCTTTTATATTTATTACTATTAATATTTATTATTATATTATTTATTTTATTTTAATATATCTTTTCAACTTCATCTGGAATTCTATCTTCTTCTAAAATCAAGAAAGAGTTTTATTAAATCAAAAATACCACAGTTCTTGTAGATTGACCCTACTTATCTTACCACATTTTCCTTTCTATTTAAGAAGCCAAAATTATTTTGATAACAATACAACGGTTATCAAATTGGTGCCATTGCCGGGGACTAATGACAAGTACTGATTTATTTTTCTAGTTTTTGTTTTATGACCAGAAGAAACCTAGGTGAATTAGTAGATCTAGATCCGGAGATCGAAGCACGAGCACGAAGAATCCACGCACAAACGCTTCGAGAAAAGAGAAAAAGACAAGAAGAACAAGAGCAGAAATCAGAAACAAAGTCAAATCCATACTCTAAAGCAGACGCATACAACATTCTGATGGCAGAAGAATAACAAACGATCCAAGAACTAGCCACAACCCCTCCCACTCAAACGCCATTATGCATCAATTTTCCTAGTGGCGGGACTCCGTTTCAATTAAAGACGGGACTTATTCATCTTCTTCTCACTTTCCACAGCTTTCCCACTGAAGATCCGTACAAACACTTGTTGGAATTCCACATGGTTTGCACTAGCATGAAACCACAGGGAGTTACCGAGGATCAAATTAAATTGAGAGATTTTCGTTTCTCTTTAGCCGATTTGGCTAAAGATTGGTTATTTTATTTACCTCCATATTCAGTTAATTCATGGGCTGACATGAATCAAATTTTTCTTGACAGGTTCTTTCTAGCAACTAAAGCAAGCGAGTTACGAAGGAGCATTCTTTTCATTCAACAAAAGAGAGAAGAAAGTCTTTATGACTATTAGGAGCGATTTAAAAAGCTTTGTGCAAGTTGTACACAACACATATTAAGTGAGCAAATGTTACTTCAATACTTTTATGAAGGTCTTTTGCCAATGGAAATGAAAATGGTGGATGTCACCAGTAGATGTGCATTAGTCAACATGACCCCAACAATAACAAGGGAATTGATTTCAACCATGGCAACGAACTCTCAACGGTTTTCAAGTGAACCCAACCGACGGGTTCACGAGATAAGTACTTTTTCCCTTGAGAATAAGTTAGACAAATTAACTAAAGTAGTTAATTCAGTTGTTACAAGAAAATCTAGAGCAACAAGAGCATGTGGGATATGCACAAACCTAGACCATCTGATGGATTATTGCTCGCTGATACAAGAAAGAGGCAATGCAGAAATCAATGCCATAGGGAACTTTCCGAGACCTCCACAAAGACAATACAACCCATACAACAATACTTACAATCCAGGATGACGAGACCACCCAAACTTCAGCTATGTGGCAAATTAAAGACCAACTTATCAACCAAGGCCTTCTCCTCAACAACAAACGCAAAACTCATCATTGGAGGAACTCATAGGAAAGTTAGAAATTTCACAAGAAAAGTTGATTGCATCCCATAAAAAGTTCCACAGCCGAACCGAAACACATCTTCAAGAGTTAGATAACCAAGTAAGCTGATTATCTCAAACTATGGGAAAATTGGAATCACAAGGAAGACTACATTCTCAAACGGAGTTAAATCCAAGAGAGAATGTTAGTGCCATCACACTCAGAAGTGGAAAAGTTATCTCACCCGAAGTTCCAGTAGAAAAAGAAGCACATCAGGAAGAACAAGAGGAAACACCACGTCCAGAAATACAAGGTACGTTTGACTCACATCCTTCTCTTTCTTCTCGTGAAATCATGCCACCACCCTTCCCATCAAGGTTGATGAAGCGTGGTAAAAGAGCTGAAGAAAAGGAGATCTTAGAGGTGTTCCAAAAAGTTCAAGTCAACATACCTCTTCTTGAAGTAATTCGACAAGTAACAAGGTATGCTCGATTTTTAAAAGAACTTTGCACTAAAAAGAGGAAATTAATGGGGCACGAAATGGTAAATTTGGGAGAACATGTCTCTGCAATTTTTCAACGAAAGCTCCCACCAAAGATGAAGGATCAAGGTATGTTCGCAATACCTTGCAAAATAAGTGATTTTAAAATTAAACTTGCAATATGTGACTTAGGTTCTTCAATCAACGTTATGCCATTATCTATTTATAAAATTATTACTAACGAGCCTTTGAAGGAAACAGGAGTAACCATATAGTTGGCTGATTGGTCCATGATCTATCCAGTGGGAATGATGGAAAATGTCTTAGTGAAGGTCGATGTATTTTTTTCCCTGTAGATATCTTTGTCATTGACATGGAACATGATATGTCAGATACTTATTCCGAAATACTCTTAGGCTGACCTTTTCTAATCACCGCACATACAAAGATCGATGTTAGCAGTGGCATACTGACAATGGAATTTGATGGTGAGATCGATGTTATAGATCTATCAATTGATGAATATATTGAATCTAATCTTTCCATGGATCCTGAACTTTGCCACGAAGAGGAAGAAAGAGTGTTTGAAAATATTCATGCAATCAATTCAAATTTATTTTTACCTTCCTCTAAAACTAAAATTTTACCTTCTGTTTTGCAGGCACCTGAGATAAAACTGAAACAAATGCCGAAAAAAATTAAATAATGCCTTTTTAGGAGAAAATGCTACTTTATCCGTTATTTCGGATAAGCTGTCAAAGCTAAAAAAGATTCGAAGAGTAACCTATGAGAATGTCAAATTCTACAAAGAGAAAATAAAAGAATTATGCAATCGTAGAATTTCTCATAAGGAAATTCTTCGTTAGAAAAAGTGTATGAAGTATTTATCTTAGAACCTGTAGTCTGAATCATGTTGTCGAGCTAACGACGTTAAAACAAAAGTGCTTGATGGGAGGCAATCAATTTCGTTTTATTTTCATTTTATTTATTCCATTCCATTTATTTTATTTTATTTTATCAGGTGCTTAATTTTATTTTACTCTGAATAGATTTGAATTCCGATCGAATATTTCTTACCTTCACCCGGGCTCGTCTTGACGTGACCATGATCGCGGTCGCCACTAGAATGGGGAGTATTCTTTTTCCCTCTCTTTGTTTTTAAATTTGATATACGTTTTGGGACAAAACGGATTAAGTGAGGGGGAGGATAAGCTTGTGTCAAATTTTTTCTTGACTTCTTTAATTATTTAAAATTGAGTTATTCTGATGTTGATATGTTGGGATCGTTGGTTTCTAGTCTTGAATTTCGCTTTATACTCTTGCTTCCTTTTGGATTATGACCATGTTATTGATCGAATTTAAATTCCATGATTGGTGATTGATATAACTAATGAATTTTTGTTGAGTATTGATATCTCATGCTTTTGTCGATCGAGATGAACTTGATTCAATGCATATAAACTTTTCTTGTGAGATTTGAGCTTAACGAGCATACATTTTCTTTCTTGCTCATTGTTTCACTTGAATGTGCCGAACTAATTAGGATATTCTAGAACTTGTAATCATAATGCATATCGAGACTACATGTTGAACGTAATGTTTTAATGTGATAGGGGCACCTAGGATAAACCCACTTTTCCTAAAAAGTCTACCCGTTTATATATCCACTAGTGAACCACGTTTGAGCATATTTCCCTTTCTTTATTTTACACCTCATAGTTAAACCCGAAGCATTTCTTTTTATTTTTCCTCTCTTTTCACACCCTTACCGAGACTTGAGATCTTGTATCATTGTTGTTCCACGAAAAAAAATCGAAAAAAAGTGGTTCACTGTTTCGAACAGCAAAAAAAGACCATTTGTTCGAAAAAAGAAGGAAAAATCGATCGCTTCAATTGTCTTTCATCTGTCCTTTTTCCTTGTTTTGTTCTTCATTGCGCTTCATGTTAATTCATGGATTGTTCTTAATCATTTTGATATCTTTTTTGGGTATTTTAAAACATTCTTTTTGGCCTTTTTCCCACCCTAACCTATGCCCTGTTACACATTGTTTAAAGACCCTTTGATTATTGCATTATGTTCATTTTTTGTAGTAGAGACTTGATTGGATTCCAAGCCTATGGTAATATTTTGGCTAGTTTCTGTTTGAGCGATTTCATTTACCCCAAACACTTTGAGTGGATATGTGTGAATCTTTGTAAGGTATTGAGTCATGTTTCATTGAAATTGGCAATTAATTGGGATACCTTGCTTACTTTAAATTTTCTTGGTTATGTCTTTGCTTGATTGTAACTTGAATTCAACAAATGTCATGGACTTAATTGGATTGGAAGTTTGAGGAATAAATTGAAATTGAAGATGACAACTTATGATTTTGATATGTTAATTAAGGAATCCTTGAGGACAAGCATTGAATAAGTGAGGGGAAATTTGATAAGTGCTTAATTTAGTTAATATTTTACTATTAAATTACTCCTTAATCATTGATTTTTTGGATTATTTGTTCATTTTAATTCATTTTCTGTATAGGACATAAGATTCTGGAAATTGCACAAAAAAGACACAATTTTGCAATATTTTTTTATTTTCGGAATCAAAGTTGGCTAGAATTCAGATTTGAATTAAACTCAAGTTTAAAATAATATTTTAAACATTATATTTTATCTTTGTATTTTAGTTTAATTAGGTTTTTAGTATTTTAATTAAGTTTTAGGATATTATTTTCATATTTTATCTTTGTTTTAGGTATTTTAGTTTAAATAGGTTTTAGTATTTTAATTAGAATTTAGAATATTATATTATTTTTTAGGTATTTTAGTTTAAATAGTTTTAAGTGTTTTAATTAAGATTTAAGATGTTTTAGCTTGTTTTTAGGAATTTGAAGGCTATAAATACCCTCTAAGGGTGAGCCTAGAAACATATCTATTTCATTTGAGAATAAAATCTTTTTTTCTCTCTAGCATTGTCTATATTTTCACATACTTTTCTATTATGCTAAGTGTTGAGTTAATCGATTGACGGAATTGGCCAAGAGGGGGTGAATTAGCAATTAAAAATTTGGTGGAAGCTTTTGTAGAAAATTGAAAGTAATTGCACATCGATTTAGAGTGGTTCGACTTTCTCAATCAAAGTCTACGTCCACTACCTTAGCTATCCACACTAAGAATTTTCCAACAAATTCACTAATTTGTTCTTTCTTTTGAGGCCAAAGAGATAACCTTACAACACCATCAAGAATATACCCCAATTCTTGAGAACACTCTTTTCCCAAAGAGAAGATTACAAATTTGCAAACTTACAAGGAAAACCTCTCAAGGTAAGATGTTTGAACAATTCTAGAACAAGAAAAGAACACTCACAAATAATTACAAATGAGCACAAATGGTGTTCTTTGTAAGCAAAATGAATATTGAAAGGAAAATTGGCTTGATTTGCATAAACTTGGTGTTTGATGCTTTCTCTCTTGTTTCTCTATAATTTCTTATTGATCAAGGGCTTCAGAACTTGTTTAAATACACCTTGAATTACTTCTGAACGTTGGGGATGATTAGTGAAGATCATATAGCCGTTTTAGTGTGAAAACAATTAATAAAACAGCTTGGAGCGTGGGGGGAATCGGTACCCCCTATGGGGTATCGGTTCCCTAAGTGTAAAATTCAAATATTTCGACCGTTATACAAGGGGGGAATCGGTACCCCCTGGGGGGGAATCGGTTCCCTCCGAGCATACTGGAATTCTCGGAGCCAAACCATTCATGGGGGAATCGGTACCCCTTAGGGGGAATCAGTTCCCTCTGAGCAATCTGAAATTTTTGGCTTTGAAATGGTTCGAAATACTTTGTAAAATTTTTTGAAATTGTTTTAAGATTAAAACTTAATTTTACACTTTGAGTAAGGATTAAAAATGATCTTTGAAAGATTTGGAGTAATGTTTTGATATTCGAATAATTCTATCGAATATACTTAGAAAATCATTTGGAAAATCTTAAAATTCATTTAACTTAATTTGTTATATCGAAATATCAAAATGTTTTCAACAATCTCCCCCTTTTTGATATAACAAAAACATTTTAGTAATTTTAAGATTTTGAAATCAAGTTTTGAAATTACTCCCCCTTACTTTAACACTTCTCCCATTTATCATTTAAAAACACTTTAACACTTCTCCCTCCTTTTTGTTAAATCAAAAAGACATTTTAAAGAATTTAAACAAGGTTTTGAAATCAGTTAGCCAATTGATTATATATAATATAAGCTGCTAAGATCACAAGCAAGAGAAACGTTAGCCATTAGTTTCATAATCAATATTCATAATTAATGTGAAATGACAAAAAATTGGTCATAATGCAACTAATATGTAAATGATGCAAAAATAAATAAATTTAATCACACCAAATAGATAATTTCTAACCATTCATAAATCCAAACAAATTCAAAATCAATCAATCCACAAATTCAAACATTCCAAAATATATTCAAAATTTTAAAATAATAAGTTTGGAGTTCAAAGCAAAACATTGAATCATATATCCGGATCAGGAGGAGGAAAACGAGCTCGCATAGCGGGCATTTCGTTAGTGAGGTCATTAATACGTGCGTTGGTTGCTTTATTATTTGCACACATTTCCCGAAGAATTTCTAATTGTTGAGCTCCCATTGTGGATAAATGGGACTCTATAGAAGTAAAGCGCGAATCCATAGTAGCGTATCGAAAATCGAATGTCTCCATAAAGGATTGGAAAGATGGAGGCATTGGATGCGTTTATTGTGCTTGCTCTTCGGGCTGCTCCTCGGGCTGCTCAGGCTCATCTTCGGCTTCATCGATGTCTCGCATTAATTGCTCAAGCTCGAGATCTTCTTCAGCTTCGGGTGGATCTTGTGAAGAACTAGCTCCAGGAGTATTTGCAGAAGATCGAACCCATTCACCAGTTTCCTTATCCTTAATCCATCCCGCTCTCGTTAAGGAAAGAAGGTTAATTTGTTTCTTAAGGGGGAAAACGGCATCTAGACCGACTCTAAGCCCAGCTTTGGTAAACAGATTACTCAAAATGCAACCGTAAACAAGAGATGAACAGAGTTTTTTGTTAGGAACAAGATTTACGGTTTCAACAATTTCAGCAAAAATAATCTGAGGTAGGTTGATTTTAATATTGTGTTTTTGAAACAATGTAACCACCAAAGATCTAAGGCTCTAAGAGTAGAATAACGACCTCTAGATGGTCGAAACCACCAAGAAATCATTAGATGAAGAAAACGTTCATGTAGGTCTAGGACACTCGCACTATCTCTTCTTTTATAACGAGATCCTAAAACCTGTTTTTCATTTGAAATACCATCGTTATCTAATCCGAATGTATTGGCTATGTAAGCCGAGTCAATATATAAGAATTGTCCTAGGAGGTAGGAATGAATTCCTATGGTTTCGGTTTCAGTTTGGTTTTTAACACAAACGGCATTATCATAGAAAATACGAACAAGTTGATGGTAAACGATGGGTTCAAGGTCAAAGAGTTTATCAAATTTCCACTCTTGTAAAAGAGGAAGATATTTAAAATTGATAGCTAACATAGCTTGACGAGAAGGAATAAGTTCTTCCCGGATTTTGTAAGAGTCGAAATATTGATAATACCAAAAACAATGATTTCTAGGACCAGGATGATTGAAACATGAATTTTGGATAGTCAAATTAGGATCAATGGGATTAGGATTAGAAATTGGAATAGAAGGAGGATTTGGAGGTGGATTTGGTTGACGGTGTGAACGACTAGATGAAGACCTAGCACGTTTAGGATTGGACATGGTTTAGGAAATCGGAATAGAATTGATAACCTGCAATTTAGAAAACACATGTATGCAATTTAATTAATCCCAAAACTCAATTGAGTCCTCAATATTTCAAGGTTCTCTAAATCAATCCTAATGGGCAAAGTTTTTGAAAAACTTTTGAAAAATATGGTTTTGAGAAACAATATATGTATAGTTTTCATAATAACAACATAATTTAATCAAAACACAATAATTTGAAAATTATTTTTTTTATTTCGAAAATTTAGAAAAAAAATCTTGTGTTTTTGATGAAATTAGTTGTAATATCTAGTTTCTAATCACTAAATAATCAATGCCCGATCAAAAATTCAACCTAGAACTAATTAAAACTAGTTATATGTTAATAAATTGATAAAAAGAAGTTTTGGAAAAATACCTTGAATGATTTCGGATTTGAGTTAGATTAGATGAAGTTTGCACGTTTTTGATGATTCCAACAGGTTTAGAGGATGATATTTGAAGCGAATTCCGATTAAAAACGTTGATTTGAGGCAAAAATGGAGATTTGAGTGCTTAGATGGTGAGAAACGGCAGAAGGAAGAAAATAGATGGTTTTTGAGGATTTTGAAGGGTTCTGCCCGTCTATAATCAGAACCCCAGGGGGGTATCGATTCCCCTGTGGGGGGAATCGGTTCCCCTTCAAAGGGGGAATCAGTTCCCTCAAGGGGGGATCAATTCCCTCTGCACCAAAATGCTAAAATCCGATTTTAAACACCCAAAATGCTAAATTAATTTCCTCTAGTGGTATTGGCAACTCATATATTAAAAATTAATCATGTTCAAACAATTCAATTAATCTTTAAATGATATTTGAACATAAAATTAATTTTTCATCAAGAATCATACACTCCCCCTAACTAATAGCAATGAATGCAATCAAAAATTACTATTATAAACATTTTTCATTTATTATTAAAAGTGCTAAAATTATTTTAAACACTCAGTGAAGATAGATTGGTCAAACCTAATTCTCTCATAAGTGTCCAAAATCATTCCTTGTCTAAAGGTTTTGTAAAGATATCCGCTAATTGGTGCAAAGTATCAACAAATTCTAGAACTACATCTTCCTTAGTGACATGGTCTCTAATGAAGTGATGTCTTATTTCAATGTGCTTAGTTCTAGAGTGTTGGATGGGATTTTTAGTGAGACAAATAGCACTAGTATTGTCACACTTGATAGGAATGATACCTACTTCAATTTCATAATCAAAAAGTTGTTGTTTCATCCATAAAACTTGTGCACATCAACTACCAGCTGAAATGTATTCGGCTTCAGTGGTAGATAATGCAACACAATTTTGTTTCTTTGAAAACCAAGAAATTAGCATATTTCCAAGGAATTGGCAAGTACCGGAGGTGCTTTTCCTATCTAATTTGCATCCTCCATAATCCGCATCAGAAAAAGCATGCAAGCTAAAGCTAGAGTCTCTAGGATACCAAAGTCCTAAAGGAGTGTCTTTAAGGTATCTAAAGATTCTCTTAACAGCTAGTAAATGTGATTCCTTAGGACATGATTGAATCTAGCACATAAGCAAACACTAAACATAATATCCGGTCTACTTGCAGTTAGATAAAGTAGAGATCCAATCATTGACCTATATAATTTAACATCTACACATTTACCTCCTTCATCTAAGTCAAGCTTTGTTGAAGAGCTCATTGGAGTGTCATGAGGTTTCCCATTTTCCAGTCCAAACTTCTTGAGCATATCTTTGACGTACTTAGCTTGATTGATGAAGATGCCATCTTTTCTTTGCTTGACTTGGAGTCCCAAGAAAAATGAGAGCTCCCCCATCATGCTCATCTCAAACTCACTTTGCATTAGCTTAGAAAATTCTTGGCAAAGAACATCATTAGTAGAACCAAATATTATTTCATCAACATAAATTTGAACTACTAATAAATCTTTACCTTTATGCTTCAAAAACAATGTAGTGTCAACCTTCCCTTTTGAAAAACCTTTTTCAATTAAAAAATTTGACAATCTTTCATACCAAGCTCTAGGAGCTTGCTTTAAACCATAAAAAGCTTTTGTCAATTTTAAAACATGATCCGGAAAATTTGAATCTTCAAAACCTGGAGGTTGTTCCACATACACTTCTTCTTTTATAAAACCATTTAAAAATGCACTTTTAACATCCATTTGATATAATTTAAATTCATGAAAACATGCAAATGCTAATAACATTCTAATTGCTTCCATCCTAGCTACGAGAGCATATGTTTCATCATAGTCTATGCCCTCTTCTTGAGTATACCCTTGAGC
The DNA here is from genome assembly GCF_006381635.1 of Hibiscus syriacus. NCBI lineage: Eukaryota > Viridiplantae > Streptophyta > Magnoliopsida > Malvales > Malvaceae > Hibiscus > Hibiscus syriacus. The sequence goes on along the minus strand of NW_024063485.1, from coordinate 2,453,304 downwards.
AACAAGTCTAGCCTTGTTTCTCACTATATTACCACTCTCATCAAGCTTATTTCTAAATACCCATCTAGTACCTACAGTAGATTTATTTCTAGGCCTTTCAACTAATGTCCATACTTTACTTCTCTCAAATTGATTTAACTCTTCTTGCATAGCCATAATCCAATGTTCATCATTTAATGCTTCTTTAATATTCTTAGGCTCTATGCATGAAATAAAGCAACATAATTACAAATTTCTAAGAGAAGATCGAGTTATTACCCCTTTGATGGACCTATAATTTCACCATCCTTGACATAGTTGTCTCTCTTGGATAAGATACTTCCCTTTCTTCAATGGTTGGATTCTCAAGAGGATCATGAGTTTCCTCATTTTTCTTTTCTTCCTTTGATGATGGTTCTTCAACGTCATGTCTAACGTCATTTGTATTTATAACACCTACATCATCATTCACACAAGAATCCTTTCTCGGAAGGGGATTATCATCAAAAACAACATGTATAGACTCTTCTACAACTAAAATTCTTTTATTAAATACACGATAGGCTTTAGAATTTAAGGAATAACCTAGAAAAATTCCTTCATCACTTTTAGCATCAAATTTGCCAAGGTTTTCTTTACCGTTGTTTAAAACAAAACATTTACATCCAAAAGGATGAAAATAACTAATGTTAGGCTTTTTATTTTTGAAAATTGCATATGGAGTTTTCTTTAAAATTGGCCTAATCATTACTCGATTTGCAATATAACAAGCGGTATTCGTGGCTTCCGCCCAAAAATATTTTGGCAAATTATTTTCACAAAGCATGGTTCTAGCCATTTCTTCTAAAGTTTGATTTTTCCTCTCAACAACTCCATTTTTTTGAGGGGTTCTAGGTGCTGAAAAATTATGGCTAATACCGTTAGAGTTACAAAATTCAGTAAATCCAAGATTTTCAAATTCAGTTCCATGATCACTCCTAACACTAGTTATAGAGTAACCTTTTTCATTTTGGATTACTTTTGAAAATGTGAATTGTTCTAATGCTTCATCTTTAGTATTTAAAAATAGAACCCAAGTATATCTAGAATAGTTATCTACCAAGACAAATGCATATTGTTTTCCACCCAAGCTAGTAGTTCTAGTTGGCCCAAAAAGATCTAAATGGATCAATTGTAAAACTCTACTAGTTGATACATCATTAATGGATTTAAAAGAAACTCGCTTTTGTTTTCCTTTAGCACAAGCATCACAGATTTTATCATTATCAAATTTAAGCTTAGGCAACCCTCTTACTAGGTCTCCTTGAATTAACCGTTGCAAAACACTCATACTAGCATGTCCTAGTCTCCTAGCCATAACCAACTATCATGTTCATCCTTAGCAACTAGACATAAATTAGTCAAAAGAATCTAAATGCACCATGTATATGTTTCCTATTCTATAACCAACAAGCATAATCCGATTAGATGCAATGTCAATGACTTTACAACCATTAATTTCAAATAAGACATTGAATCCTTTATCGCATAATTGACTAATACTCAATAGATTATGCTTTAATCCATTCACATATAAAACATTTTTAATTTGTATGGAAGAGGTATTACCTATTGTACCAATACCTTCAATGTGACCTTTTGAATTGTCTCCAAAAGTCAATTCTCCTCTATTTTTGGCGTTAAGCTCAATGAACCGGCTTTTGTCTCCGATCATGTGTCTTGAGCATCCACTATCAAGGTATCATGAATTTGAATTTGTTTCCCGTGCCTTGTAGCAATGCTCCTTTCCCTACAAACATAGATTAATTTTTGATTTTTGGTACCCAAATTCTTTTGGGTCCATATTCATTAGTTTCCAAAATCCTAGTCCCCTTAGGTATCCATTTGTGTAGGATATTTTCATCTTTAGTAGTAATGAGTTCTTTAGGAACCCACATACTTCTAACGATTTTTCCATTAGAGGTTCTTTGGGGACCTCTATGATTGTAGTTTCTAAAACTTTTTCTAACAAAGTTGGATTTTGAATTTCCACCTTTTTCAAAATGTTTTGTTCCAACTTTATCAAAAGAAGTTTTAAGATCATCAATTTTCTTTTAATGATCATCATTGATCTTTGAAAGTAAATTTTGCAAATCTAAATTTTTCTTTTCAAACTCTTCTTGTTTGATTTGCAAATCTTTGATTTTACTTTCAAGATCGTTGTTGGTTTTGGATATGATTTTGTTTTCATTTTTCAATTTTGAAACATCATTTTTATATTTTAAAAATAATTTCTCATAATCCAAAGCCAACCCATTATATTCCTCTATTAACTCATCATAGGATAAATCATCAAAATCGGATGAGTTAGAGGTTACCTTAGAATCTTCCCCAAATGCCATCAAGCAAAAGTTATCTACTTCTTGTTCCTCTTCATCGGAACTTTCTTCATCGCTCCATGTAGCCACATGAGCCTTGTGCTTATTCTTTGATTGACCCTTTTTCTTCAATTGTGGGCAATCATATTTGACATGCCCTAGCTTTTTGCATTCGTAGCAAATGATTGGGTCCTTCTCTTTCGGTTCATTTTTGAGGCCTTCATTTCGTATGAATTTTCTTCCTCGATAAGGTCTCATCATTTTTCTGAACCGTTTGGCAAACAATGCCATTTCCTCGTCATCGTCATCGTTATTCGAATCACTCTCATATTTTGTGGATTTGAGAGCAACTCCAATGTTTTTCTTCTTCTCCTTCGCCTTTGGTGTCTCGTCAATCTTGTCGAGGTCCACCTCATCTTCGAGCATCATTTCATGAGTGAGGAGTGACCCAATTAGCTCTTCAAGAGTTAAGGACGTTAACTTTTCATTTGAAATGATCTCTCCATATGATTTTGATCCATTGACAATCGTTGAAAATCTATCCGTCATAGCTTTGATATCTTCATTTGGTTTCATCCTGAAATTTTCATAGTTATGCGTTAGAATACTAATTTTAGATTTCTTACCTCATCGGTACCTTCATGAGTGACTTGAAGTTGTCCCATATTTCTTTGGCGGTTGTACACGATGAAATCTTCCGTATTCATCTGGTCCAAGAGCACAAAAAATATGGATGGCTTTGGAGTTGAGCTGGAACATTCTTGTCTCTCCTTCACTCCACAACCTTGAATGAGTGAGAGGTTTGATGTATCCTTCTTCTACAGCATTCCATGCTCCCATGTCACTTTCTTGAATGAAGTACATCATTCTATTCTTCCAATAGGCATAGTTATCTCCATTGAAGAAAGGAGGCTTGTTGACGGTATCGAGCGAGACCGGAGTCGAAGTTGAAGCGGAGGCCATTGATACTTTGATTATCGATATAACTCTTCCCGAATCGACTCAAGAGGCGATTAAACCTTCAAATGAGTAGGCTCTGATACCAATTGTTGAGTAATCGATTGACGGAATTGGCCAAGAGGGGGTGAATTGGCAATTAAAAATTTGGTGGAAGCTTTTGCAGAAAATTAAAAGTAATTGCACAACGATTTAGAGTGGTTCGACTTTCTCAATCAAAGTCTACGTCCACTACCTTAGCTATCCACACTAAGGATTTTCCAAAAAATTCACTAATTTGTTCTTTCTTTTGAGGCCAAAGAGATAACCTTACAACACCCTCAGAATATACCCCAATTCTTGAGAACACTCTTTCCCAAAGAGAAGATTACAAATTTGCAAACTTACAAGGAAAACCTCTCAAGGTAAGATGTTTGCACAATTCTAGAACAAGAAAAGAGTGTTTGAAAATATTCATGCCATTATCTATTTATAAAATTATTACTAACGAGCCTTTGAAGGAAACGGGAGTAGCCATATAGTTGGCTGATCGGTCCATGATCTATCCAGTGGGAATGATGGAAAATGTCTTAGTGAAGGTCGATGTATTTTTTTTTCCTGTAGATTTCTATGTCATTGACATGGAACATGATATGTCAGATACTTATTTCGAAATACTCTTAGGCTGACCTTTTCTAATCACCGCACATACAAAGATCGATGTTAGCAGTGGCATACTGACAATGGAATTTGATGGTGAGACGATGTTATAGATCTATCAATTGATGATATATTGAATCTAATCTTTCCATGGATCCTGAACTTTGCCACGAAGAGAGAAAGAGTGTTTGAAAATATTCATGCAATCAATTCAAATTTATTTTTACCTTCCTCTAAAACTAAAATTTTACCTTCTGTTTTGCAGGCACCTGAGATAAAACTGAAACAAATGCCGAAAAAAATTAAATAATTCCTTTTTAGGAGAAAATGCTACTTTATCCGTTATTTCGGATAAGCTGTCAAAGCTAAAAAAGATTCGAAGAATAACCTATGAGAATGTCAAATTCTACAAAGAGAAAATAAAAGAATTATGCAATCGTAGAATTTCTCATAAGGAAATTCTTCGTTAGAAAAAGTATATGAAGTATTTATCTTAGAACCTGTAGTCTGAATCATGTTGTCGAGCTAACGACGTTAAACAAAAGTGCTTGATGGGAGGCAACCAATTTCGTTTTATTTTCATTTTATTTATTCCATTCCATTTATTTTATTTTATTTTATCAGGTGCTTAATTTTATTTTACTCTGAATAGATTCGAATTCTGATCGAATATTTCTTAACTTCACCCGGGCTCGTCTTGACGTGACCATGATCGCGGTCGTCACTAGATTGGGGAGTATTCTTTTTCCCTCTCTTTGTTTTTAAATTTGATATACGTTTTGGGACAAAAAGGATTAAGTGAGGGGGAGGATAATCTTGTGTCAAATTTTTCCTTGACTTCTTTAATTATTTAAAATTGAGTTATTCTGATGTTGATATGTTGGGATCGTTGGTTGCTAGTCTTGAATTTCACTTTATACTCTTCCTTCCTTTTGGATTATGACCATGTTATTGATCGAATTTAAATTGCATGATTGGTGATTGATATAACTAGTGAATTTTTGTTGAGTATTGATATCTCATGCTTTTGTCGATCGAGATGAACTTGATTCAATGCATATAAACTTTTCTTGTGAGATTTGAGCTTAACGAGCATACATTTTCTTTCTTGCTCATTGTTTCACTTGAATGTGCCGAACTAATTAGGATATTCTAGAACTTGTAATCATAATGCATATCAAGACTACATGTTGAACGTAATGTTTTAATGTGATAGGGGCACCTAGGATAAACCCACTTTTCCTAAAAAGCCTACCCGTTTATATATCCACTAGTGAACCACGTTTGAGCATATTTCCCTTTCTTTATTTTACACCTCATAGTTAAACCGGAAGCCTCCGAGACTTGAGATCTTGTATCATTGTTGTTCCACGAAAAAAATCGAAAAAAAGTTGTTCATTTTTCGAACAGCAAAAAAAGACCATTTGTTCGAAAAAAAGAATTTTGCGGTATTTTAAACCATTCTTTTTGGCCTTTTCCCCACCCTAACTTATGCCCCGTTACACATTGTTTAAAGACCCTTTGATTATTGCATTATGTTCATTTTTTGTAGTGGAGACTTGATTGGATTCCAAGCCTATGGTAATATTTTGGCTAGTTTCTGTTTGAGCGATTTCATTTACCCCAAACACTTTGAGTGGATATGTGCGAATCTTTGTAAGGTATTGAGTCATGTTTCATTGAAATTGGCAATTAATTGGGATACCTTGCTTACTTTAAATTTTCTTGGTTATGTCTTTGCTTGATTGTAACTTGAATTCAGCAAATTTCATGGACTTAATTGGATTGGAAGTTTGAGGAATAAATTGAAATTGAAGATGACAACTTATGATTTTGATATGTTAATTAAGGAATCCTTGAGGACAAGCATTGAATAAGTGAGGGGAAATTTGATAAGTGCTTAATTTAGTTAGTATTTTACTATTAAATTACTCATTAATCATTGATTTTTGGCTTATTTGTTCATTTTAATTCATTTTCTGTATAGGACATAAGATTCTGGAAATTGCACAAAAAAGACAAAATTTTGCAATATTTTTTTATTTTCGGAATCAAAGTTGGCTAGAATTCAGATTTGAATTAAACTCAAGTTTAAAAATATTTTAAACATTATATTTTATCTTTGTATTTTAGTTTAATTAGGTTTTTAGTATTTTAATTAAGTTTTAGGATATTATTTTCATATTTTATCTTTGTTTTAGGTATTTTAGTTTAAATAGGTTTTAGTATTTTAATTAGAATTTAGAATATTATATTATTTTTTAGGTATTTTAGTTTAAATAGTTTTAAGTGTTTTAATTAAGATTTAAGATGTTTTAGCTTGTTTTTAGAAATTTGAAGACTATAAATACCCTCTAAGGGTGAGCCTAGAAACATATCTATTTCATTTGAGAATAAAATCTTTTTTTCTCTCTAGCATTGTCTATATTTTCACATACTTTTCTATTATGCTAAGTGTTGAGTTAATCGATTGACGGAATTGGCCAAGAGGGGGTGAATTAGCAATTAAAAATTTGGTGGAATCTTTTGCAGAAAATTGAAAGTAATTGCACAGCGATTTAGAGTGGTTCGACTTTCTCAATCAAAGTCTACGTCCACTACCTTAGCTATCCACACTAAGAATTTTCCAACAAATTCACTAATTTGTTCTTTCTTTTAAGGCCAAAGAGATAACCTTACAACACCCTCAAGAATATACCCCAATTCTTGAGAACACTCTTTTCCCAAAGAGAAGATTACAAATTTACAAACTTACAAGGAAAACCTCTCAAGGTAAGATGTTTGCACAATTCTAGAACAAGAAAAGAACACTCACAAATAATTACAAATGAGCACAAATGGTGTTCTTTGAAAGCAAAATGAATATTGAAAGGAAAATTGGCTTGATTTGCATAAACTTGGTGTTTGATGCTTTCTCTCTTGTTTCTCTATAATTTCTTATTGATCAAGGGCTTCAAAACTTGTTTAAATACACCTTGAATCACTTCTGAACGTTGGGGATGATTAGTGAAGATCATATAGTCTTTTTAGTGTGAAAACAATTAATAAAACAACTTGGAGCGTGGGGGGAATCGATACCCCCTATGGGGAATCGGTTCCCTAAGTGTAAAATTAAAATATTTCGACCATTATACAAGGGGGGAATCGGTACCCCCTTGGGGGGGAATCGGTTCCCTCCGAGCATACTAGAATTCTCAGAGCCAAACCATTCATGGGGGAATAAGTACCCCCTTAGGGGGGAATCGGTTCCCTCTGAGCAATCTGGAGTTTTTGGCTTTGAAATGGTTCGAAATACTTTGTAAAATTATTTTGAAATTGTTTTAAGATTAAAACTTAATTTTACACTTTGAGTAAGGATTAAAAATGATCTTTGAAAGATTTAGAGTAATGTTTTGATATTCGAATAATTCTATCGAATATACTTAGAAAATCATTTGGAAAATCTTAAAATTCATTTAACTTAATTTGTTATATTGAAATATCAAAATGTTTTCAACAATAAGTATGACTTTAGTTATGCTTAGCTAATTTTCTTTCAAGCCGAAGACTAAAGCGAATGCTCAATTCCAAACGTGAGAATTGGAAGGTACTTAAATCGCTTCAGATTTTCTCTCTATTTTATGAGCTTACTTTTCAAATCAAAATGATTTCGAAATTGGTCTAGATATTGTTCTGGTTAACGTTTGAAGAAGGATTTGCTTATTGAAGCATATTCAACTTCCCGAGAGAACACACTTAGCAAAATTGTTTGCTAAGAGGAAACTGAGATCGGAATCAGTTGTTATTGAAACAACACAATCCGAGTTGGTAACGAAGGATTGTCCTTGTAAGGTGACGTATATCTTTAAGTAAAAATATGTTTTGATGATCCGAGGAATTTGAGGCGAAGCTGAAGTCTGAGGCTGTTTTCACAATAAGTTTCTCTTTATCTTAATCTCTTTAATTTGTTTATTTAATTATTTTTATTTTATTTAATTCTTATATTTAATTTTAAAAATAACTTTTAAAAATCCCCCTTTTATATTTATTACTATTAATATTTATTATTATATTATTTTTTTCCTTTTTTATTATTTATTTTATTTTAATATATCTTTTTAACTTTATTTGGAATTCTATCTTCTTCTAAAATCAAGAAAGAGTTTTAATAAATCAGAAACACCACAGTCCCTGTGAATCGACCCTACTTCTCTATACCACCTTTTTCTTTCTATTTAATAAGTTGGAATTATTTTGATTACACTACGATAGTTATCAGGCACAAAGTGTGACCCTAACGCAAACTCAGAGATAGGCTCAAACAGTTCAGAGTGGTCGAGACCCTCAAGAGTGGAATTTTGCCTCTGAACAATAGAGTAGGGGTACCGCTAGATTTTTGGCTAGTTGATGAGTGTTCAAAATCGTTAATTTTTGTTCGTTAATTCTTCGATTTTGTGAAGTTATTGCTACTGAATTGGTCGTGTTATACTTATTTTTGTACAGGTCCTTGTTTTCCAGAATTTGTGACAAAACGGGCAAATTCTGCATTTTTTTATTATTTGGTCACGGCTGGAGACATGGGCACGACTCTGGGCACGACGCGGTCTGACGTGACAGTTTCTAGAAGGTCCAGTCAGCGGCGGTTTCTAGAAGACTTCATCCGCACGCCTTCTGGAAGATTGACGAGTATAGTTGCATTAGAAGACTAGTTTAAGTTTGAATTTAAATTAAATTTAAAAAAAAAAAATTATCTTTTGTATTATTTTATTATTTTCTTTGCTTATCCTTTAGGCTTTAAGATGCTATAAATACCCACTTGGGGTAAGCCAAAACTCATCAATCAAGTTACATTCTTCTTTTCTCTCTAGTTTTATTAAAGTTTTCTCTTTCTACTTTTCAAGTTTTTCCCTTTTTCTTTAATTTTCAAGCTTTGTTTTCAAAATGCTAAGTATGACTTCTGTCATGCTTAGCTAAACTTTTCAAAAGTCGAGAGCTGTCATGATGATTCAATTCCAAAGGGAGAATTGAAACGGTCCCTTAATATCTTCGGAATATCTCTCTCAATCTCTGCGCTTATTTTTCAAAATCAAAATAGTTTTCAAAATCAACGATTGACTTTGGTCAAGAGGTTGTTGCGATTAAATGTGTGGGAGGAAGATTCCTCTTATAGAAAGCAATTCGACTTCCTGGGAACACACTTGGTGAGATAATTTCGCCAAGAGGGAATTGAGATCGGAATTGACGGTTATAAAAGCAACAATCCGAGTTGGACGCTACGAACTTAAACGGTAATTGATCTACGACAATTGATGTCGTTAGAATCAATTATCAAAGCCGGAATCAAATATTGCCTTGGGTGTTCGGTATACAAGATAGAGTCACGGGGATAGCCCTTGTAGACAAAGTAACCGACATGAATCCCGAAGAGAAAATCTTATTCGATGATCATAAGGAAATTGAATCAAAGTGAAGCTTGAGGCTACTTTTACCGAATTTATTCACAATCTTCATCTTCTTATTTTTACTTTAATTACTTTTATTTATTTAATCACTTTTATTATTTTAATATCTTTTTACCAAAATTCCCCCCCATTTTTATTGTTTCACGCCTGACATAAACAAATCAGACAGAAATTTATAATTTTCTATGTCCTTGTGAAATCGACCCTTACTTCTCTTTACTACGTATTTCCTTTATTTATTGATTGTGAATAAGGAATTTATTTTGACACCAAAACGACAGTTGTCAAATTGGCGCCATTGCCGGGGACTTCGCCAAAGTTACTAATTTTTGTTTGCTTTTGATTTATGACCATGACTAATCCGGGCACATTAGTGGAGTACGACCCGGAGATCGAAGCTAAAGCTAGGAGACTCAACGCACAGACACTTCGGGAAAGAAGGAGACAACAATCAAATCTAAAAAAAGAATCAAATTCAGGTAATACAAATCCGATGGCCGAACTTACTATTCAGGAGTTAGCCGCGGCACCTACTGAACAAGTGCCTTTGAGCATTGATTTTCCCCAAGACGAAATTCCATACCAGTTGAAAACTGGCCTTAATCATCTCCTCCCTACATTCTGTGGATTGTCAAACGAGGATCCACACAAACATCTCAAGGAATTCCACATGGTATGCTCCAGCATGACGCCACAGGGAGTAACCGAGGACCAAATAAAACTTAGAGCTTTTCCTTTTTCCTTAGCCGATTTGGCTAAGGATTGGTTATTTTATCTTCCTCCTAATTCTGTTACTACATTAGCTCAAATGACTCATCTTTTTCTTGACAGGTTTTTCCCTATAGCAAAAGTAAGTGAACTACAAAGGAGAATACTTGGAATCAAGCAGCTTGATGGAGAGTCACTTTACGACTACTGGTAGGGGTGTATTCGGTTCGGTTCGGTTCGGTTCGGTTTTTTATCAAAATTTGAACCGAACTGAAATAAACGAGTTTTCAATATTTAAACCGAAACCAAAACCGAATAGTTAAAAAACTGAAAAAACTGAAACCGGTTTTTTCGGTTCGGTTTAGGTTTTTTAACGGTTCGGGTTTTTAGGTTCGGTTCGGTTTATCGGTTTTTCAATAAAAAAATCACTTGAAACTATAATTTTTTTTACTAAAATTGCCTATTCGGTTCAATATGAAACAAATGGGTTCCCAATGGAAAACCCGAAACCGAACCGAATCAAAAAAATGAAGCCTTTAAACCGAACCAAAAACCGAACCGTTTAAAGCCAAACCGAACCGAACCGAACCGTTTTACTCGGTTCGTGTCGATTTTTCGGTTTTCTCGGCCCTAACTACTGGGAGCGTTTTAAGAAGTTATGTTCTAGTTGCCCACAAGATGGGCTAACTGAACAAACACTCCTTCAATACTTTTATGAAGGATTATCTCCCCTGGAAATGAAGATGATCGATGCAGCCAGTGGTGGAGCCTTGGTGAATATGACTCCTACTGAGGTTAGTGACTTAATATCGACAATGGTTACAAATTCCGAACAATTTCACACAAATAATGAACCTTCTCGAAGGGTTCATGAGATAAGTCCATCTTCCTTAGAAAATAAGATCGATAAGCTAACTGAAGTCGTAAACTCTCTTGTTTCAGGAATAATAGGGCAAAACCGAGTATGTGGAATATGAGCATTGCCTGATCATCCGAAAGACGGGTTGTCCACTGATTCAAGATGAAGCAACATCTCAAGTCAATGCAGTCGGGAATTTCCCGGGACCTACCCAAAGAGCTTATAATCCCTACGGTAATACATACAACCCAGGATGGAGGGATTATCCAAATTCCAGCTATGCTCAAAACCCAAGACCAAATCAAAGCTATCAATTGAGACCACCTCCACCACAACAATAGCCGTAGAAGACATCACTAGAATCAATTGTCGAGAGGTTAGCGCTTTCGTAGGAAAAGTTTCAAAATCGCACCAAAGCCCACTTACAAGAGTTAGACAAGAATATGAGCCACCTGGCTTAAACCGTAAGTCTCACGGAATCACAAGGTAAGCTTCCGTCTCAAACTGAAGTAAACCCGAGGGAGAACGTCAGTGCCATCACTCTTTGGAGTGGTACAATAGTGGCGACACCTATTCCATCAGACCAAGCAGTCCAAAAAGAGAAAAAAGACTGCTGACACAGGATCCTAGAAAGAGAATGATAAAGAATAAATGGATGATCCGACGCCATCTCCCTATGACGTGCCACCACCTTTTCTATCGAGGTTAGTCAAAAAGGATAAAAAAGCCGAGGAAAATGAAATATTAGATGTACTTCGAAAGGTGGAAGTTAACATACCTCTCCTTGAGGTTATCCAGAAAGTTCCAAGGTATTGTCGGTTTTTGAATGATCTCTGTACGACTAAAAGGAAACTTACCGGGGTCGAGAAAGTGAATTTAGGTGCGAACGTCTCAGTAGTTTTCCAACGACCGCTTCCACCGAAGTATAAAGACCAAGGTATGTTTTCAATACCTTGTAAAATTGGGTGAGATTAAAATCAAGCGAGCTATGTGTGATCTAGGTGCCTCTATCAATGTAATGCCTCTCTCCGTCTATAATTTAATTTCTACCAAGCCTTTGAAGGAGACGGGAGTTACACTTCATCTAGCCGACAAATCAATTATTTATCCTGAATGACTCATAGAAAATGTTCTAGTAGAAAACTTAATTTTTCCTGTTGATTTTTATGTGATTGATATGAAAAATGATCGTAGCAACATTGGTTCTGAAATCCTCCTCGGTCGTCCCTTTCTAAGCACAGCAAATGCAAAAATTGACGTTCGAAGCGGTATTTTTACTATAGAATTTGATGGTGATATCATAAAGTTTGATGTTTATAAAGCAATGAGATATCTGGATAACGTGCATAATATTAATTTTGTTGGCATAATTAAACCTGTTGATGATAAATCTAACTTTGCTGATTATTTATGCAAGGAATCGGATGATAAAAAAGACGACATAAGGGAGTTGAAAAATATTTCATTTGTTGATTCGAATTTGATCTTAACTCCTTTAAACACTAAAGATTCACTTTCCCTTTTGCAGATACCAAAAATTATGTCGAAACCATCGAGGAATCGTTTGAAGAAATCAATTTTTGGTAAAAAAGATGTTTTGACAGACATTCTTTTCGATAAGAATTTTAATTTTGGAAAAATCCGAAGAAATCTTTATGAGAATTTTCGAATTTCTCATAAAGAATTTATTAGTTGGAAAAAGCGAATGAAGTGGAAGTGTCTGTCACGAAACCTGTAGTCTGAATCAGGTCGTCGAGCTAACGACGTTAAACAAAAGCTCTTCATGGGAGGCAACCCATTGTTTTCAATTCCGTTATATTTTTATTTTTATTTTTATCTTTACTTTTTGTTTCATTTTATTTTTATTCATTCAAGCATGTTTAATTTAATTTTTATTTTTATTTTTGCAGGAACCAAATAATTTTATTCAAACTTAAACGATGAAGAATTGTAGAAATTTCAGTCGAATAGTGCTAATTTTGGAACCCAGGAGCAGTGGTAAAAAAACGCAGAACAGTGGAATAAGGAAAGACATGTGCACACCGTTTCATTAAACGGCGCACGTTAGCACAACCCTTTGAATGTCAGCGCATGTTAGCAAAACCCATATGAAAAATTCTTTCCCCTTTTTGTTATCTTTCTGCCGCCCACCATTCCCCAATTTTCTCTTCTCTTTCAATTTCCTTTTACCATGGATCCCATCATCCCTATCTCTATCACCTTTTAATTTTTAAACTCCCCTTTATCCACACAAAAAACAAAAACCCCATTTACTTCCAATTCAGACACCCCACGATAGAAACCAAACATAAACCCATCAACTCGATAGCCATCCCCAAACAAACGTAAAATCGTCGCCCCTTCTTCTCCTCACCGCCGATGACATCACTGAACCCCTACGCCTTTGCTAACGAGTTTCCACGCCACCCGCTCCTCTATACTCCACGACGGTGCGCACGCAAAACCGACATGAAATCCGGGGAGTACTCTAATTTTTTCTCTTGCACTTTAATTTTTGTTTTGAGGCAAAACGCTTTAAGTGAAGGGGAGTAGAGTGTAGGATTTAATTTCCCTTTGATTATCTTTATGTTTCGATGCTAGTATGTGTTGGTTGGATTTGTCGAAAATTTCATTGATTGTCTTTGTCTTGTTGAAATTTTTTGGAATGCTATGCTTGTTTGGGAACACATGATTATTTAAGTTAGGATGTTCTTGATAGCGAATAGCATGAATTGTGATAAGTTGGTGTTTTTGTGATATTCCATGACTTCGTTGGTTGAAATATGATTAGCTCAATGCATGAAACAATTTGGTGAGATTTGAGTCTTAACGAGCATATCATTTTCGCTCTCATTTTGTTGGATTGAGTGTGTCGAATTTGGCATTGGTATTCTAGAACCTGCATGTTAAATACTATCGAGATTACACATGAACATGGTGCTTAAAGATGATTTGGGAACCTTAGGATTAACCATTCCGTTTCCCCACTAAAAAGCCTACCTATGCATTTTCCCCTTAGCTAACCACTTTTGAGCCTATTCCCGTTTCTTTGTTTTCACCATATTCATAAACCCAAGCTTTTTTATTTTATCCCTCTTTTCAACCTTTTTTCAGGGAAAGTGAATAATTTTACCGTTGTATTCTCTATTAAAAAAATGTTGAATGAAAGAAGGAAAAAAACAGCAGTTCGAAAAAAAAGTTGTTCGAAAGAAAAAGAGAGAGAGAAAAAAGACATGAAAGAAGAAAATGGAAAATAAAACAACAAAAGTGTGAAAAAGAAAAAAATGCATTTCGACAAGAAATTTGTTGTTTGATATGTCGTCTTTTTATCTTGTTGTGCTTAATGTTTTGATGTAATTGAGATTATTATTTGTTAGTTTCTTGCCTTGGATTTTTAGCCATATTTTTAGCCTTTTCCCTACCTTTACCTATGCCTCGTTACAACCAATAAAAGACCCTTTGATTTATGCATTTTGTTCTTATTAGTAGTGGAGATTTGATTTACTTGCAGGCTTATGGTAATACCATGTCAATTTTGACATTGAGAGTTTCTTTACCCCAAACACACTGAGCGATTTGAGTGAAACCGGGTAAGGTGTTGAGTTATGAGCATTGAGATTAATGAATGAATGGATATTACAATTTCACTTGACTTGCTCCAATTGGTGATGTTCAACTGATTGATTTCTTGACTTGAATAGTTATTGTGGTCTCTACCTTGCTTCCTTGAATGTGAAACTTGACAAAAGAACGTTTAATGAAGTGTTTGACTGATTTGGTTAATCATACTTGAGAACAAGCATGAGATAAGTGAGGGAGAATTTGATAAGTGTTCAAAATCGTTAATCTTTGCTCGTTATTTCTTCGATTTTGTGGAGTTATTGCTACTGAATTGGTCGTGTTATACTTATTTTTGTATAGGTTCTTGCTTTCCAGAATTTATGACAAAACGGGAGAATTTTGCATTTTTTTTATTATTTGGTCATGGCTGGAGACATGAGCACAACGAGGTCTGACGTGGCACTTTCTAGAAGGTCCAGTCAGCGGCGGTTTCTAGAAGACTTCATCCTTACACCTTCTGGAAGATTGACGAGTAGAGTTGCATTAGGAGACTAGTTTAAGTTTTAATTTAAATTTAAAAACAATTACCTTTTGTATTATTTTATTATTTTCTTTGCTTATTCTTTAGGCTTTGAGAGGATATAAATACCCACTTGGGGAAAGCCTAAACTCATCACTCAAATTTTATTCTTCTTTTCTCTATAGTTTTATTAAAGTTTTCTCTTTTTACTTTTCAAGTTTTTCCCTTTCTTCTTTTATTTTCAAGATTTGTTTTCAAAATGCTAAGTATGACTTTTGTCATGCTTAGCTAAACTTTTCAAAAGCCGAGAGTTGTCGCGATGATTCAATTCCAACAGGAGAATTGAAACGGTCCCTTAATATCTTCGGAATATCTCTCTCAATCTCTGTGCTTATTTTTCAAAATCAAAATAGTTTTCAAAATAAAAGATTGATTTTGGTTAAGAGGTTGTTGCGATTAAATGTGTTAGAGGAAGATTCGGCTTATAGAAAGCAATTCGACTTCCTGGGAACACACTTGGTGAGATAGTTTCGCCAAGAGGGAATTGAGATCGGAATTGACGGTTATAGAAGAAACAATCCAAGTCGGACGCTACGAACTTAAACGGTAATTGATCTACGACAATTGATGTCGTTAGAATCAATTATCAAAGCTGGAATCAAAGATTGCCTTAGGTGTTCGGTATACAAGATAGAGTCACGAGGATAGCCCTTGTAGACAAAGTAACCGACGTGAATCCCGAAGAGAAAATCTTATTCGATAATCATAAAGAAATTGAATCAAAGCGAAACTTGAGCCTACTTTTACCGAATTTATTCACAATCTTCATATTCTTTTTTTTACTTTAATTAATTTTATTTATTTAATCGCTTTTATTATTTTAATATCTTTTTACCAAAATTCCCCCCCATTTTTACTGTTTCATGCCTGGCATAAACAAATCAGACAAAAATTTATAATTTTCTCAGTCCCTGTGGAATCGACCCTTACTTCTCTTTACTACATATTTCCTTTATTTATTGATTAAGAATAAGGAATTTATTTTGACACCAAAATGACCGTTGTCACTAGTTCAGAGCCTCAAGTAGCCACTCGCCAGTATTCCATTCGAGCTTTGGAGAAAAGTGATGTATATGACGTAATCTTTGGTACTTTTATCATTTTATCCATTCTGATTACAACATTAATAGACCCAGGATCCACCCACTCCTACATATTTTATGACTTAGTTCGAGAAAAAGACTTTCCAACCGAGGACTTAGAGGTATGGGTCAGAGTGGCTGGTCCTCTAGAGTTAGATGTTATGGTCGACAAGGTCCGCCATCGATGTCCCTTTGGTATCTAAGGTCAGATTCAAGCAAAATCATAAAGTAGGCATTTTAACAACACCTTATGTTCAAATCCAAATAACAACATAAAAAATAATTCAAACCTAGAAAAGTGTCTTCCTTTTTCAAGGAATGAATACTAAGGAAAGCTTAAATATCGATCGATCGCCGCTGCTACACGGTAGCTCCACGCTAGCTCCACGCTGCTGGTACACTCCCTAACGAATGGCTTAGGCGAGCATGGTGATAATAGAAGAGAAAAAAAGAGGCAGCTAGGGCTTTTTATAATCCCTAAATTGGGTAGAAGATGTTATATTTATATCCCACCAAAGTCAAATTTTCCACCAATAGAAAAATTTCCCTTTTTTTGAAAACTCCTGTTTTAAATTCAAATTCCAGCCTTTATCCCATAGCTTTATCAATTCCTAAAATTTCTCTAACCACCTTGTGACTTAGCAGTTGCTGCAGAATCATCTTGGCAATCTAGTCCAACATTAGCATACAACAACGACCACAACATTATCAATGTCACAACGTCAGTATATCAATTTGTAGGGAAAACATTAAAATCAACCTAACTACCAAAAACTAATTCCCAAAATGCAAATGATGTAAAATATGCCAAAGTAATCTAAATATGATCCCAAAAATACTAGAGTGCAAACTTAACCTAAGTAAAAAGGGTCTAAAATATGAGTTTTTAGAGAGTTATCAACAAGGTCCACCGTCGATGTCCAATTGAGATCCAAGGTCAGAGTTTCCCAGCCAAGTTAATAGAGTTACTATTTAGAGAGTTTGTTGTGATATTGGGTATGGATTGGCTTTCAGAGAATGATGCTAGTTTGAGGTGCAAGGTTAGACAACTCAAACTCAGGAAGGATGATGAGACCAAAGTGGTGATGTTTGGTTTGAAGTCTAGGTGTTCGAGAATTTTTTCAGCAATAAAGACTTAAAAGATGATTAATCAGGGTTGTGAGATCTTTTTGGCATACGTGGTTGACACCCAAATCGCACCCCCTATACTTCAAGTTATCTGAACAGTTTGAGACTTTTTGAATGTGTTTCCCTAGGAGTTTCCAGGATTACCACCAAACCGAGAGCTAGAATTCATAATTGAGGTGTTACTGGGTTTTGATCTTGTGTCCATCACTCCCTACCGAATGGAATCTAACTCTATGTGTTATTAGAGAAGGGCTTCATCTTAACAAGTATTTCCTTTGGGGAGCACCACATTTTTTGTGAAGAATAATGATGGGTCAATGAAATTATGTATCGACTACCGTCAGCTGAACAAGCTAACCATTAAGAATTGATATAACTCCCTAGGATAGATGACCTCTTTGATCAGCTCAGGGGAGCGTGTGTGTTCTCCAAGAATGACTTGAGGTCGGGGTACAACCAGTTGAAGGTCAAGGATGTTGATATAGCAAAGACAATGTTTAGGATAAGGTATAGTCATTCTGAGTTCCTTATAATGTTGTTCGGACTCATCGATTCCCTAACGACATTTATGGATAAAAGCAATCGAGTTTTCCACCCATACTTAGGTCAGTTTGTGGTGTTCTTTATCATAACCATTTTTTGGAAAAGTCGAATTAAAAATTATGACTTTATTTTTAGAAAATTGGGATTTGTTTTTTATAAATTTGATTTAATTTGAATTAAAGTTGTCATTGAACTTTAGGTTAGGTAGATTGAATACCTAAAAAATATCGTTTAAAACAATTTTAAAGAAAAACTATTTTAAAGATAAATTGGTTTGTGTGTCACTAGAAATTCATTTTATTAGGATTCATGAGTCAATTACACGTTGGGATTGGTAAATACCCCAGAACGCCCAAAATTGGTACCTCTCAGTTATACGTTGTTTAAAGAGTGAAATTTTATAAAGTTGAATTCAAATTTTAAATTACGATCCTTTTATTTTCGGTGAATTTTAAAAATGAGTGAGTTTCTTTTATAAAATACTTGACTAAATAAACTTGATTTAGTTTACTCGGTTTTATTTAACAAGAATTTCCTATTTACTACATGAATAATAGAAATCAAATTCTAGTTATGTTGGACATAATTTCGTTAAATCCGAAACGCAAGACAACATTGCCTTTGATTATTTTAGAAAACGATAAAACAAAAGTGTGGCGTATGAACCGGGACGGTGCTAGAATTAAATATTGGCAGAGGTCGAAACATTAGACTATTTAATAAAAATATAAAAGACTTATTAGGTATTTAAACTCGAAATTCAGCATGAGCCAAGCAACCTTAGTGATTAAGGTATTCTCGTTATCCTTCATATCCGGAGTTCAAGCACGTATGTAGGGGTATGAGCGTTCATTGTCAAATAGTTGAAAGTCTTTGTACAAATATTACCTTGTATTAACCTTAAATTATAAAAAAAACTCAAAATACAACTTCTAATTAGTCTAATATTTAAACTTACAATGACTTAAATTGTAATTAGACCAAAAATTTGAGAACACATACTTGTCATTCTTTAGTTCGACCCCTACTTGATTAAATATTTTCTTTAAATTTAAATATTTATTTTTACATGAACCAAAATATTATTAAAGCAAAATTATATCAAATATATAAATTTTAACAGGGGTCGAGCGCCTCTTTGGCCCTAAAGGATCTTCGTCCCTACGTATGAATGCAATGGCATATAAAGGACGAATGAAATATCAACTTAATATGATGAATAAATTAATAAACTAAAATAATCAAAATATCAAAATAAATAAAACACACAATAAATTTTTAATTATTAATATAATTTCAACAAAATATATATATATATATATATGAAATGTGAAAAATCATATATTTGTTTAAAAGGAATAAAATATATTTAACTATCTCAATATATCATAAATATAAATAAATAATAGCTAATGTAAAAATTATTTTATTCGAATAACCCTCAGAATGACACTCTAGGATTTTGGAAGTCTTGCATAGATTAGTCGAATAATTAATACAATATCTCATAAACTTTATGTTGACGAAAACGGGTAAAGAAAACGAAAGAACACGAGAATTTTACGAGGTTCGGCAATGTGCTTACGTCCTCGGTGCCTAGGCGGCGCTAGAAGTTTTATTCAATGATATTTTAGGTCTAGGTTACATCTCTATTTATAATAGAAAACCCTGGTACATAAATTACAAAATCAACCCTGTACCGTACCGCGGGGGCTGCGCCCCCCACACCCCCAACCCACATAATTCGTAACCCCACAACGAGACTTTTTATGAGCCATACATAACAAATCTCCACCTTGGCGAATACCCTGCCCCTTGGAAACTTCAATGTGGGTTGGGTTACCTTGCTTCTTTAACAACTCGAAACATTCAACAAGTCCAAGCAATGCTTGAACTTGTCTGTCGTAACTGGCTTGGTGAACATATCAGCGGCATTCTCATCAGTATGTTCCTTCTGAAACAAAACCTCTCCAGATGCAACCAACTCTCTGATCTTGTGGAACCTTACATCAATATGTTTAGTTCTAGCACGATACACCTGATTCTTAGCCAAGTGAATAGCACTTTGATTATCACAAAGCAACTGAACTCCACCTTGTTGAACACCCAACTCCTTCACTAAACCAGTAAGCCATAAAGCTTCTTTTGCAGCTTCAGCCGCTGCCATGTATTCAGCTTCAGTTGTAGATAGTGCCACGACAGATTGAACAGTAGACTTCCAGCAAATAGGCCATCCACCAAGAGTAAACACATACCCTGTCGTAGATCTTCTATTATCCAAGTCACCTGCATAATCTGAATCCACATATCCTACAACCAAGGATTATCCCGCTGACTCCCAAAAACAATTCCATGTCCCACAGTACCCTTTAAGTACCGAAAGATCCACTTGACTGCATCCCAATGTTGCTTACCAGTTTAGACATGTACTTACAAACTTGACTAACAGCATGAGCTAAATCAGGACGAGTACATACCATCGCATACATCAAGCAGCCAACAGCATTAGAATACGGAACCTTTGCCATATTTTCAGCTTCCTTATCTGTCTTAGGGCACTGTTCTGATGAGAGCTTAAAGTGATTCGCCAATGGAGTGCTAACTGGTTTCGCGCTGCTCATCGTAAACCTTTCTAGCAATTTCTCAACATAACCCCGTTGAGATAGCCGCAGTTTCCTTGAGTCTCTGTCCCTGCAAATTTCCATTCCAAGAATTTTCTTTGCAGCACCTAAATCTTTCATATCAAATTCCTGACTCAATAAAGTTTTCAAACCGATAACATCATCCATGTTCTTCGCAGCAATCAACATATCATCAACATACAGTAATAGAAAAATAAAAGAACCATCATCAAGGCTCTTAACATAGACACAACAATCATACTCACATCGGTTGTAGCCAATCTTGATCATATAGGAGTCAAACCATTTATACCACTGTCTCGGAGACTGTTTTAACCCGTACAAAGATTTCTTCAATCTGCAAACTAAATGCTCGTTTCCAGGTTGAGTGAAACCTTCAGGTTGCCGCATGTAGATCTGCTTCTCTAAATCACCATGCAAAAAAGCAGTTTTAACATCCATCTGCTCTAAATGCAAATCCCAACTAGCCACCAATGCAAGTACTGCTCGGATTGAAGTGTGCCTGACCACAGAGAAAAGATTTCATCATTTCCTTTCTGCTGTGAAAAACCCTTCGCTACCAAACGAGCCTTGAACTTCTCCCCCTCTTTTTCTGTTACTGCTGGTTTCTTCTTATACACCCATTTGCAACCAATCAGCTTCTTACCCTCAGGAAGGGGAACTAACTCCCATGTGCGATTGTGATTCAAAGACTACATCTCCTCAACCATGGCTGCCATCCACTTGTCGTTTTCCTGAATAGTAACGGCATCATGAAAAGTAACTGGATCATCACTGCTAACAGTAAGTGCAAAAGATACCAAGTCTTCAAAACCCAATCTGTTCGGAGGCTTTATATTCGTCCGTCTCACCCTGTCTCTGGCGAGACTATAATCCTGCAAATCATCCGTAGTGGAACCACCAGAAGTCGGTTGAGAAGTTTCTGGTTTCTCAACTGGAAACTGCTCGAAATCTACCACTGTCGTGTCTTGCTTCTGCTGCAACATAGAATGTTCATCAAAACGACATCTCTACTAATCACAACTTTCTTCGCAACTGGATCCCAGAACTTGAATCCTTTGACACCTTTCTTGTAACCCAGAAAAATGCACTCCTTCGATTTTGCATCAAGTTTGGATCTCTCATCAGCAGGTACATGCACATAAGCAGGACAACCAAAAATCCGTAAGTTATCAAAACTAACATCATGACCAGTCCATACCTCTTCTGCAACTTTTCCAGCCAGCGATGCCCTTGGCGATCTGTTGATAAGGTAACACGCCATGTTAACAGCCTCAGCCCAGAAGTGTTTGGGAAGCCCCGCATTCACCGCAAACATCTGGCTCTTTCATTCAACGACCTATTCATTCGTTCCACAACACCATTCTGTTGTGGTGTCTTGCGCACTGTAAAATGCCTCTGAATCCCATGCTCCTTACAGAATTGTAGGAACTGTGAATCTGTGTACTCCGTACCATTATCAGACCGCAAACACTTGATTTTTCGTCCTGTTTGGTTTTCTACCTCAGCTTTCCACAGCTTGAACTTCTCAAAAACTTCAGATTTCTGTTTCAAAAAATACACCCAAACTTTCCGTGAAAAATCATCAATAAAAGTAACATAGTACCTAGATCCACCCAAAGACGATGTCGTGGAAGGCCCCCATACATCAGAATGCACATAATCAAGAATCCCTTGAGTTGTGTGCTTCGCAGTCTTGAAACGGACTTTAGTCTGTTTACCAAGAACACAATACTTGCAAAAATCGAGCTTACAGCTTTTGACACCATGCAACAAGTTTCTCTTGTGTAATTCTGCCATACCACGTTCACTAAGATGAGCAAGGCGCATATGCCACAATTTTTTCGTATCATCACAGGACTCAACAGAGTGAACTCCACCTGCAACGGTACTCCCTAACAATCTGTAGATATTCCCTGCAGTCATCTTGCCTTTCATCACAGTCAATGCTCCTTTAACAATCTGAATGGTTTCCCTATCCTCGTCAGCCTTAGGGATAAAACCATTCTTGTGCAAAGTGCCCAAGGAAATCAAATTCTTCTTCAAGTCTGGGATATGTCGAACACCACTCAACGTCCGAACGGAGCCATCGTGCATCTTAATTCTGACATCACCAATACCAACAATATTGCAACATCGATCATCACCCAAATAAACCGAACCAGAATTAACCGGCCTGTATGTCGAAAACCATTCCCTATTTGGCGTGATGTGATAAGAACATCCAGAATCAAGAATCCAAGCATCCGTCAATTGTGTCGTTAAAATAGAAAGCATATCACCCTCACTGCAATCAGAAGTATCATCCTCGACCACGTTCACAGACTTGGATGAGCCATCACGCTTCTCATCGGTCTGCTTTTTCAACTTCGGACAGTCTCGCTTCATATGTCCCGCCTCCTTGCACTTGTAACAGTGAATCGTCTTCTTACCCTGGATTTGGATCTGGAATTCCGCTTCCCGGACCCTGCCTTCTCTGGCTTCCGTCCACGATCTCGATTACCCTTGACATATAAGCTATCGGCTTGAGAGCTTTCCCCTGCATTCTACTTCCGCTGGTTGTGAGCCAACAAGGCTGCAGTAATCTCCTCAACGTTGATAGTCTCTTTCCCATATGTAAGAGTAGTCACCATGTGTTCGTAAGAGGAAGGCAACGAACACAACAGAATCATCGCTCTGTCTTCATCCTCAATTTTCACATCAAGCCGAGCCAGATCAGAAACGATTTGATTGAAGACATTCACGTGTTGCGCCAAATCGTGATCGTCCTGCATCTTCAGCCCATACAGCCGCTGCTTCAGATACAGTTTTGTCGTTAAGGATTTGGACATAAACTGACTTTCCAACTTCCTCCAAATTTCGTCTGGAGACGATAGATGCATGACGTGATACATGACCTCGTCCGCCAAGCATAATCGTATGGTTCCTGCCGCTCGCTACTGCAATTCTTCCCAATCTTCCTCATCCATCGACGCCGGCTTTGTAGGTCGCAAAGCCTTCAAGATCCCTTGCTGCGCCAATAGATCCTTCACCCTCGTTTGCCATAATCCGAAGTTACCCTGACCATCGAATTTCACGACTTCGAATTTTGCTCCTGACATCTGATACCAATTGTTGACGAAAACGGGTAAAGAAAACGAAAGAACACGAGAATTTTACGAGGTTCGGCAATGTGCTTACGTCCTCGGTGCCTAGGCGGCGCTAGAAGTTTTATTCAATGATATTTTAGGTCTAGGTTACATCTCTATTTATAATAGAAAACCCTGGTACATAAATTACAAAATCAACCCTGTACCGTACCGCGGGGGCTGCGCCCCCACACCCCCAACCCACATAATTCGTAACCCCACAACGAGACTTTTTATGAGCCATACATAACACTTTATAACATTGACAATAACAAATCATATATTTAATATTGTATATTTTTAAAAGAAAATTCCAAACAATTTAAAATAATATATATAAATATAGTACACGACCTAATATATACGGTAGTTATTAATACAAAGTAGTATGAAAAAAAAACACCAACATGCTCATCAAACATAACCAAATAACATGACAAATAATTAATATTTCAAAAGAAATTCAAATAACTAGATACTAATTTACGGAAAAAACATGTAACTAAATATTCAGGATTAGTATTAAGGACGGAAACAAAATATGAGGGAAACTTGATGGTCTAAGCATGCATTAAATTCACTTTATGTCTTAATTATTAGACTGGAACAATGACTGAAATAATTATATCATAAAACGGAAAGGACCTAGAATGAAATAAACATTTTAACATGTGATAACTATACGGGAATAATATGCAAATAATCTAAAATTATCGACCACGATCAACAATTTACCCAAATCATAGCAATTAATACATAGTGACTAAAATGTAAGCCTGGAAAATTTTGAAGGTTCGAACATAAGAATAACCCCTTTCATTTCCTGACCAAAATAGGGAATTACAAAACGTGAAGGACTTCTCGTGTAATAAACCAACGCAGGTCTGAAGAGGCATAAACGGCGCCGTTTAGCTCAATGGTTATATACCATTTTTAGGTTTTAGAAAACCCTAATCTCATTTTTCTTCCCTTTTATTATTTGTGTCGTCTTTCTCCCCTCTATTCTCTCTTCTTCTCATTTTTCACGAGAGAGAGCCTCTAGAGACCCACGACCACCGCATGGCACTGTCGCCTACAATGATACGGAGACAGAGCTCTCTGCCTTCTCTTTGTTCACGATTCCCTCTCTTCATTTTGGTGAAGGATGAGCCAAAGGTGAGTTTTCTCCTCTATCCTTTTCTTTATTTCAAATTTTTTTGTCTTCTCTCTAATCTACTTGTCTCTCTTCCTCTTTTTTGGATTTGGTTATTGCCTATTAAAACAAGGCCATGGTTACTTGTTTGATGAGGGTTGTTGGCAGAGGATAGGTTAGGGGTATGAGGCTCCCTATTTTCGAGATTTGGTAGTTTGATTCAGATTTTTATTTTTAACTTGATCTAGTTTTTTTTTTGTTGGAATAGTGCGAGGTGTTGATGGCAGCATGATTGGCTTCAATTGAGGTTGAGGTGCGATGTGGCTAATGGTGGCGCTATACGACGCAGGTGAGAATCTTACTGGTGGAGACGGGCTGGTAGGGTTAATCTAGGGTTTTAGAAAACCCTAAACATTTGGGTCAAATAGACTTGGTCTTGTTGTTGGGCTTAAGGTCTTATTGTATTTTTGGTTTGGCATTATAATTGGGTCTATAAATAAAACGTAAATAATAATAATAATAATAATAGGTGTCTACAGCTGCCTCTTTTTTCTCATTCCTATTTTAACAAGAATAAGGGAAAGACGAAAAGACAATAAGTTTTTTGTCCGGTTCCATCTTTTGTTTTGAAATAAAATTGATATTGTTTTGAAAAAAAACTTTTTATTTCGAGGGAGATTTTTCAAAATTCTGTTTAAGAGAAACATTCTCATAAGAGTTGAATTTTAAAATGGCAGAAGTTGTCTTTCAAGATAAAGAAATTTTAAGCAAGATAGAATTTGTTTCAAGAGAAACGATGTCGATGCTTTAGGTTTCGAAAGAAACTGTCTCGAATGGGACAAAATTAGTTTTAAAAGAAATTATCTCATGAGAGATAAAGATTGTTTCAAAGGAAACAACATTTTGTTCTTGTTTCAAGAGAAACCATGTTGAATAAGGTGAATATTTTATTTTAAGGGAAATAATCTCATAGGATAAAATCATTGTTTGTTAACAGTGTTATTCCTTCTTGTTGAGGACGACTATTTACATTTGAATAACTAGTCATCTGAGGACAATACTATTCCTTTGCATTAAGGAAGTCTAATTGCTGGATTTAATTTGATGAGAAAATGACGTTGTTCATTCGCATTGAAGAGATCTGGTCGCTTATGATGACATTGTTCTTTTGTGTTGAAGAGGTCTAGTTTATGGACGACATTGTTCTTTTGTGTTGAGGACATCTAGTTGTATTTGAATGATTGTATCTAAAGAAAACATTGTTTCTTTGCGTTAAGAAAGTCTAATCATCTTGAAATAAATAGATTCTGGAAACAACACTACTCCTTCGTGATGAGGAGATATAGTCACTCTTGGATAATTTTCTTGATGTTAATCTAATGGTGACATTGCTCATTCATGTTGAGGGGATCTAGTTATCATAAATCCTTTCTTTCCTAAAAGGCTTGTAAAAAATGTGCATGTGTGAATGCACTATTTTGAATGTTTTCAAGAATGTCATAATGAAATTCATATGATGTTCTTTTTTTATTTTTGTAAATGATCTCTCAATTTTTTCGTGAAATGGTGAAAATGGTCTTACATAAGACAAAATTTCAAGAGAAATTATAAAAGCATCCTTATAAGAGGGAAGTCCAAGTTTATTATGTTCTATGCGATGATGAATCTCTAGTTCAAATATGCATTTTTATGTGACATGTATGCCTATGTGAATGCATGATTTCTTGATTTGTGGTCGAGAATGGATGCATGAGCAGTCTTCATTCTCTTTTCGGTTCAGTTGTCTTTATTCTTTTATACACCAGAGTGTACCCTTGTAATTATTGACTTATAACAACATGTTCTGCTTGCCTCAACATATTTTAGTTTTGAAAAATGTTTGATAAAATAATTTTTGAAAAATGTTCGATAAAGTTTTGAAAAATGTTCGATGAAATAATTTTGAAAAATGTTGCCCCTATTTTAGGGTTCACAACTGATACAAATCATAAAACAATAGTTAACTTGAAATCATAAGAATTAACCACTCTTTTAATCTTTCAAATTTATGATTCATTAACAAGTGTTAAGATTTTATCTAATTTTGAAATAGGGTTAATTCTAGAAAAATAAGGTGTCTCGAGTTATATTCTTTGGATAAGATCTGACATTTTTGCTTCTTTGGTGTACACTGATTTGTTGAAATAGTTACTACGCTTATCTTTTGGATGTGTTCGCCGGTTCTCAGCTCCCGTGAGTACATTTGGGTTGTACGGTGCCTTATTAAGAGATTTATAAGATCGTCTCCTATGCAACAGATGTACAATCTGCAAATTTGAGCCGCCCTTTTAGGTTTTTAACTCGAATTCTCCTTTGGTTTCAAGATGTTATTAAAAAATTTATGTCTTAAACCCTTCTTTGTTATTTTTCCCTATCATGCATTAAAGATTTTAGAAAACCTCTTGCAAAAAAAGGATAAATCCATATAGACAGAATGAAATATAAAGATAGTTTCTTCTACTTAAAAATTCATGTACGATTAAAAAAAATTTAGGCACGTAATGTAGGCCACGATTTACGGTTATGAAAGAAATGGAAAAATAAACCGAAACAAGTGTTTAAGGGTGATTGAACCAAAGATCAATTTATTCGGATGCCTTCAATCTTGCCTTGCTAGATTTGAATCTGCTTGGAATGTGCCTTTTATTTTCTTTTGTTTTCCTTTAGTGTTCCATGACCTTCTTCTGAATTGATTATGGTTCTTTGAATCAGTTTTACTTGATCAACCTTGTGGCTTTAGGCTTGATGAATCACTCGTCTTGAACTACTTGATCTGTTTTTATTCCTTTTATCTATTTTTCTTTCTTTTCTCTTTTTTTTTGTTTTTTATTTATTTATTTTTATATGTTTTCTCATTTTATTTTTTTCTCTCTCTTTGTTGTCAACTTGATTTGATCTTTGAACACTCTTTATTTGTTCCACTCTTGCAATATCTTATTATTTCTCATTTTATTTCACATGAACTTGTCTCTGCAATAAAACCTAGATTGATAATCTTTACTCATGCGAGAAGATGTCCTTCACCTTGCCCTCCAGTGTAGGGGGTGATCCTTGGTTAAGGTTGAATCCAAAGAAAAATAATTCAGGCTCAAATGGAGACAACAAGGGATATATATTTTTTCTTTTGTGAAGGGATAGTGAAATAAGGTCGTTAATCATTTCATACACGGAAGGTTTAACAGAAGAGGTATCTCCAGGGGGATAGATATTTAGGATTAACTTTATTCACATGAAAACAATGTAATTAATGCATGATAGAATTATTTCAAACATTCTTTTTTTCTTCTTCTTGCTTCTAGCATGCCCCAATTTATTCGAGCTTATCTTTAGAAACTTAATTCAGGATGCCCTACCTCATTTCTTCTTGCATGAATGTTCATGGAAAAACGGACATCTTGCACTCAATGATTTCAGGTTTTATTGGTAAAAAATATTGGTTTTGTGTCTAAGAAGACAAGGGTGTGACTTTATTGCCTCAAAGAGAGCTAAAGGCATGACTTTAGGTGTCTCAAAATGGATAAAAGGAGTATTTTGAAGTCCCAAAGAAAGGTAATAAAAAAATTAGCCATTTAGTAATGACCATGAACTATTTTGGGTAAAGAATTGAGTGGTTTTATTTTTGGCTTTGGACGGGACAAGAAGGGTTTAATATTGTCACTTACCCAGAGGTCATAACCTTGATTCTCAAGAGAGCTTTTAATTCAAATGATATTTAAAGAACTACAAGATTAAAATTTGTTCATTCCTCATCATTTTTGAAGAATCCATTTTATTTAACATGTTTGAATGTTAAGGGGCTTACAAATCATTAAAAAAAGGAAAATGTAATGTAAGTGCAAATGCAACTTCATGGTGGATGCAACGACTTATTCTTGATTCAAATTAGAATGCTTCATCATTCATCGGAGGCACATGCCTCAGAGTTGATCAAATTTTGGGCTTTGCATTTGAGTGACCCATAATTCTCAAAAACCACGTGTTTAGGATCACTTGCATAGAGTTCCCCACAAATTAATCCGATATTTTCATGATTAATGTATGAAAATTTGTTTAAATAAATACAATGCAAGTGTGAAATGCAAATATACAAATGCAAGTGCAAGCAGTGTTGATCCCAATGATGAACATCATAAAATAATTTTCATCAGAGATAAAAATCATCACATTACTAGATAGTCTATTTGTCATACATGTTTTTTCTTGGATATTGGGTCTGGACTGGGTCAATACTTCTTCCTTGAAAATTATGACCCTCAAATGCTCTATGTCCCCTTTGGATTGGGTAAAAGCTTCATTCAAAATATGGCCTATCTCGAATGACGCCCCTACAACGTTGGAGTTGTGCCTTACATCTTAATGATTAAATGTGGGAATAATTGTAGGAAAGGTTTTGTAACTGCTTCATTGCTCAAATTAAGGGATCTTCTTTCAAATATTATATTTTCTTGTAACGATCAACTATGATGCTTGATATTCAAGCAAACTTCCTCCTCGTTTTCTCTAAGCTTGAATTAGCAATCAGTACATGTTTATATATGTGACTACTTGATTGATAATCTTCAAGGCTCAATTTTATTTGTTTGAGGTTTTTTTCCTAAGACATATTATGGCAGCATATGGTATCCAGGTTGATCCTTAGAAGACTCAGGCCATTTTAGAGTGGAAACTGCCAAAGATCGTGACCGAAGTATGTAGCTTTTTGGGTCTTGCCTGGTACTATTATCGCTTTGTAAAGGGTTTCTCGATGATAATGCCCTAATGACTAAGTTACTTTAGAAGGGGTTCCATTTGGGTGGGACGAGAAACGACATAAAATCTTTGAGCAATTAGAAAACATCTTAACGCAAGCACTTGTTTTAACCCAAGTGGAGTCAGAAAAAGAATTCACAGTGTTTAGTGATGCCTCGCTGAATGGACTTGGGTGTTCCCTTATGTAAGTCATGCTACGTAAGATGATATAGGATTTAATGCAAGTGTATGTGTCACTCAAGTAATAAAGTGGTAGTAATTACTACGAATGTCGAGCCCACAAGGAGTAGAGTATTTTCATTATAATTTTCAATAGTAGGATTTACCAAATATTCGAGATGATAGAAAAAAATAATTAAATCAATAACAAGATAAACAAATTCAGTATTCCAAGAAGCAATTGGCAGCTATCGAATCAATAGATATAATATTATGACTTCCAAGTTTTATGCAAACAATGCACACTTAGTCTATGTGATCAGCATTGATTAAAACCATTTGAACTACTTTAATAACTTTTATTAATTAAAGGCTCAAACTATTAACAATACTAATCAATTCACTACGCAATTTTTAGAATACATGTGCTACTTAGCAACACCAATGCTAACAAATGTAAATAGCAATTCAAATGAAGCTATTTCTAGATTTAAATGAAAATACTATATATATATATCTAATTGCAAATATTTCTACTCACAATCATGAAGTTCAAAGATCACAAACTAAGTATCCAAGTAGACACGAAATAAGGAAATTTGTAATAAACATCCAACAAAATTTTAAACATTCAAATCACTCCCTCTCTCAATAGAAGGCATTGAATGGTGATTCGTTGACCATTTAAGCTCCTCAACAAGCTTCCCTTGTGCTCCAGTAATCCCTGGAAGAGGAATTAGGCTTCCATGGCTTGGAAAAAATTAACGTGGAAAAGGGTACTTTGGATCTCTCACAATCGTCACACTTTTTGCATGCAAATACTCCCCTTTTATAGCTTGGATGATAATTTCATTGCCCAAAAAGAAATGTCCACGTTTCAGGTGTTATCTAGCCACATGAAAGCTACCCAAGCCAGCTGTCCCAATTTAGAATGTTCTCCCAACCGTCTAGAGCTTAGACGATTGCTACAACATCCCATCAGCATTTCCTATTGTGCTACGACATCAGTGCAACAATTTTCAGTAGCAAAAATAAATTTTAGCCCTTAGCAACCCACGATGCTCCTACCATGCAAAATATGTAAAATTAAAGTAATTTTAATTCTAAAATGTTCATGAACATTCTCAAGCTCAAGCTAAACCTAGGTGAAAATGGCTACTAAAGATAACTCTTTTAGAGAGTTATCACACCCCCAAACATAAGTGTTTGCTTTCCCTCAAGCAAAACATGCATGAAATATCTAAACAACAATGCCACAAAATAAATCTAAGAAATTTACCAAACAGATAAGATCATTTTTCAGCCTTTAACTAATGCTCTAAAGTATATATGTAATCTTAAATAAGAAAATACCATTTCATCCCCTCAAAATCAGAATCCTTAGAATACAGTGTGTGTAATATAGGTTTATCCAATCAATACTTAGCTAATTTAGAAAAATTCTCACCTACTTTTTATAGGAATTCAATGCTACAACCATATTTCCTCACCAAAGTTGGAATTCCAACTTATTTCTCTCACTATGTTGGAGTTATTACCTACATTACCCAACTTATTTCCTCATACACTCATTTTTTTTACTTGAAATAATTGCGATAACATCTAATAAATGTAAGAGATTTACAGCTTGAAAATTTCTAGATTCTCTAAGTATTGAAACCATACACATGTGTGTTTTAGAAAAAATCTTAGGATCCTATCTTCGAAAAGAATCTAGAACATTTCCTATAACATTTCATCTCAAATAATAATCATCATTTGACATCATTAAAGTTTCCTTAACAACTTCATTAATTTCTTTAAAATTATCCTATGGCATTACCAATGCAATTCTAAATGTAACATTATATTCCTAAATGCAACATCTAACCCTAAAAACACACCCAAAACCTAAGGGATGCATTGTCGCTAATGCATGCAACACAAACAACACAAAAAATTAAAACAAACTAAAATATGAGAAAGGGAAGCAAGACTCCCTTAGTGGGTTTCCTTCTGCTTTTGTGTGGTCTAAGAACATTCAGACAGAAACGTTTTACTATTGTTTTTCCTTCATCGAGCTCTTCCTCTTTTGACTTGCTGACGTTGACGTGACTTTCACCACTGCAGTATCAGAGACTAGAGTTATGGATGTTGTGGCATCTAGTTGTTTCTTTACTTCTGGTTTTCGTCTCTTAACGTTGACGGCCTCTATAATAGAGAAGCACTCTTCGATGGACTTGTAACAACTAATTATCCAACAGCTATGACGACATTACGAATTATCGTCGATGCATCTAATTTTTCCTCATCAACACAACTTGTTTCTCCTATAGTCGTGGTTTCATTCAAATTCAATAACTGAGTTTTCACTTGCTATACTAGAGCATCATCTCCATCAGTAACATTCCCCTATAACTGATTGTTGCTCTTATTCTCTTCTTCACCTAGAATATCCTCATCCATAGGTAGAACTTTTGTGGTTTTCTCTGACTCCTCTTTCTTGTTACTAAACCTTATTCTTCTTCGCCTTCAACCTCCTCTTCGACCCCATTGATTTGGTATATGTATCCATGGTTTCTACTTCCCCTCCAAGTTGTGTGGCATTAGGAGTCTCAGTTTTAGCTGAATTATGGCCAGCATCAGACATTGTTGGCTACATGAAATCCTCCAGTATCTTCGCTGGGAAGATTGGGAACAACGCTTTAGTCTCTATAAATAACTTGGCAAACATAGTCTTGGTACTAGATCTTGTTTATGTGTATACTCCCAATATCGAACTTAGGCGTTGTGCATCTGGGACTGGTTTTGAAGTGAATTACTCAATAATGCCATAGCCTGATTTAACTTAGCACTAACAGATGCTATAGCCATTTTAAGGTCCTCTAAGGTTCAGTCATCCACTAGTGGGAGTTGCGTTACGGAAATGGGAATAGATGGGTCACCATGAACTTTATTAGGATCAATCTCTTCCTTCAACAATGTTCACCTCATAGAAACATGGGTGATTTGGCTTTGATTCTCTATAATGCTATCAGAAGACAAAGCAACCACATGTGCTTGAGAGCATAGTGCAGTGATTAACGATGGAAAATACAAATATGCTAAAGTCTTCTAACCACAAGCAAATATTTCAACATACACTATTTTACCAACATCAATTTTTCTTCCAAATAAAAAGAATGAAGCAACAAGGTTCGATCCTTAGTAATACTGAAAAAATCCATGGTTGGCATTAACTGAGTTCTAAGGAAAATAAACCATACTCATGCATCTCGATGAAGATTTAATCATTTTATGGTTTGAACTCTAGTAGTTGATCTCATCCCTGAACGAACGAGTAGGCAAACATCATGCCTTACTTGCTCTAATTCTTCCTTGTTTAAATTTTCCACAAATTTTGTATGTTCAAAGGGTTTCTCGATGATACCCAACAAATTGTTTATTGGTTTTACCCACTAATTATTGATTGGTTTCGCCGGATGTACACAAAACTTTCCCCAACCTCGTTGGTAATCAATTGAGAAATACAATAGAAATACAATCAAAATTTTGGGTGTAGTCAAATTGAAGCCATGCTCATAACAAAAATTGCGACCCTCAAATTCCTTCTCATAATGATGTTTGTATTCATCATCCATGAATCACATGACTTCCTCTGACGGGGATAGATCCAACGATGTATATACAACAGGAGAAGGAGTGGATGCACGACCAAATGGCTTTGAACTTGATTTCTTTTTAGGTTCCATGGCAGTTTATAGATTAATGAAAAATGAAAGATAGGTTACAAGGGGTTTTAGACTCGTGAAGTAGATGAAGGTAGAATAAATGGGGTTAAATAACTTGAGTTAAAGAATGGATAAAAAGAATTTGAAAATTTAAAATTGTAAGGTGGAGGAATAAGGATAGATTTAAATAGGCGGTTATGATTGGGTTAAATGGACATTGAAAAATACAAGAGGGTTAAATGGTAGACAACTCAAACCTAGTTCTACCATTAAAGATATATGGGTATCCTTAAATTGTTTTGGCTTTAATACAACGATAAACATACTAATGATATAAAGAGTTGTGCAACACGAAAAATCTTACTGATAGTAATCAAAAGGAAAACAATTATACAAAAAAGACAAAATAAGGAAAAATAATGACTAAAAATATGTCAAAAGAATTGAAGTATTCAAAAGAACAAAAAATTAAAAATAATGAGGTCGCTTAGTGTGATTGAAGCGATGATAGGGCTTTGTTGTTGGTAATAATGCTTTAAACATTGTCCATTGACTTTAAATGTGTTTCCATCTAAGTTCTTCAATAATATTGCACCATAAGGGAAACCTTCAATAACTTCAAAAGGGTATGGCCAACGAGAATGCAAATTCCCATGGAATAATTTTAGTCTTGAATTAAATAACATCACATATTGTCAAATAATGAATTCCCTTGGCAAAATATTTTGATCATGCCAGTTCTTGCTCTTGTCTTTGTAAATACGTGAACTTTCATAGGAATTTAGTGTGATTGAAGCGATGATAGGGCTTTGTTGTTGGTAATAATGCTTTAAACATTGTCCATTGACTTTAAATGTGTTTCCATCTAAGTTCTTCAATAATATGCACCATAAGGAAACCTTCAATACTTCAAAAGGGTATGGCCAACGAGAATGCAAATTCCCATGGAATAATTTTAGTCTTGAATTAAATAACATCACATATTGTCAAATAATGAATTCCCTTGGCAAAATATTTTGATCATGCCAGTTCTTGCTCTTGTCTTTGTAAATACGTGAACTTTCATAGGAATTATTTTGGATTTATTCCAACTCATTGAGCTCCATCATATGTTTTTCACCTATATCATCTAGTTCAAAATTCAACCTCTTTAATGTCTATATAGCTTTATGCTCCAACTCCACTGGTCAGTGACAAGCTTTTCCATAAACAAGAAAATAAGGGGACATAACTAATGACGTCTTGTAGGTATTCATATAAACCCATAATGTTTCTTCAAGGCGTTGGGACCAATCTTTTCTAAAAGGGTTCACCACATTCTCAAGAATTTCCTTGATTTTTCAGTTAGACACATCAGCTTGACCGTTGAACTGTAGATGATATAATGTAGCAATCTTATGATTTAATCCATATCTATTCAATGCTCTAGAATTCTGATGACCAATAAATTGAGATTCCTCATCACTGATAAATGCACAAGGGGTTCCAAAGCAAGTGAAATATTTTTGTGCAAGAATCGCTACACTGCTTTAGTATTGTTGTTTGGCATGGCTACAGTTTCCAACCACTTGGATGCATAGTCTACAACAACTAGAATGAAAAGGTTGCCACATAAAGAAGGGTATGGACCCATAAAGTATAATCCCCACACATCAAAAAGCTTGATCTCCAAATAGGTTCCATTTGCATTTCATTTCACCAAGAAATATTTTTAGTTTGGTGGCAGCGATCACAATACTTTACAAAGTCATTAGCATCTTTAAAAAGTGATGGCTAATAATATTCACACTGAAGCACTTTTTTTATTGTATGTTTACCTCCAAAATGTCCACCATATGGTGAACTAATACAATGTTGCAGAATCATTTACTACTCACATTGAGGGATACATCACAACATAAGTTGATCATTATATTGCTTAAATAAATAAGGCTCCTCCCAATGGTATTGCTTCATATCCCACATAAATTTCCTTCGAATTTATAATTTAGGTCTAGTGGCATCATCCCACTAACTAGATAATTAGAAAAATCAGCATACCATAGTAGTGCTGTAGCGAATAAAAGATGCTCATCAGGGAATTCGTCTGGAATTACTGCATTGATGTCATCATCATTGCCTGATTATAACCTAGATAAGTGATCAACGACTTGATTTTTAAATCATTTCTTATTCAGAATCTCAATATCAAATTCTTGAAGTAAAAGTACATATCAAATCAAGCGAGGTTTGTATCATTCTTAGCAAATAAATGCTTGAGCACTGAGTGGTCAGTATAGACAATCACTTCTGTTCCCACAAGATACGAAATTTATCAAAAACAAAACCACAACAAGCAATTCCTTTTAAGTTGTGGTGTAGTTAACCCGAGCTTGATTTAATGTCCTACTTGCATAATGTATGACATGAAACATTTTTTCCTTATGTTACCCCAACATTGTTCCTATAGAAAAATCACTAGCGTCACACATTAATTCAAAGGGAAAACTCCAATATGGTGTTGTAATAACAGGGGCATTCACTAGCTTCAATTTATTTATCTCAAAAGATTGAAGCACTTCATCATCAACAATGAACTTCTTTTTCTTTCTCCAACAATGAGAACAATGGCTTAGCAATCCGAGAGAAATCTTTAATAAACCTTCTATAAGAATCAACATGACCAAGAAAACTTTGAATTGCCTTCACATGGGTAGGTGGTGGCAATTTTTCAATAACTTCTACTTTTGCTTTTTCCACTTCAATAGCATGGCTTGAAATTCGGTGCCCTATCACTATGCCTTCCATGACCATAAAATGGTAGTTTTTCCAATTCAAAAATAAGTTGGTTTCCTTGAATCTTCTCAAAACTGCAGCTAAATTGCTCAAACACTTATCAAAATCCTTCTCAGATACTAAAAAATCATCCATAAAAACTTCAAGATAATTCTCAATCATATTGGAGAAAAAAGCCATCATACATCATTGAAATGTTGTTGGAGCATTACATAACCAGAATGGCATTCTTTAAAAAGAAAATGTACCATATGGAAAAATGAACGTTGTTTTCTCCTGGTCCTCGTGAGCTATAGTAATTTGGTTGTAACCACTATATCCATCCAAAAAGCATTGCCCGCAAGTCGATCTAATATTTGGTCTATGAAGGACAATGAGAAGTGGTATTTCCTCGTTGCTTTGTTAAGCTTCCTCTAATCCATACATATTCTCCAACCAGTAGTGGTCCTTGTCGGCACTAATTCATTTTTATCATTTTTCACCATGGTAATGTTGCCCTTCTTTGGAACACATTGCACAGGACTGACCCAATTATTGTATGAAATCAGGTATATAACCTCAACATCCAACAATTTGATAATATTATTTCTAACCACTTCTTTCATGATCGAATTTAATCTTCGTTGATGTTTAATTGAGGTACTATTAGGATCCTCCAAAAGAATTGTTTTACATGCAAAATGATGGTCTAATGCCTTTTATATCAGCAATACTCCATGCAATAGCTCTCTTATGTTGCTTCAGCACTTCAATTAACTAAGCTTCTTGTGATGTTGTAAGTTGTGCTGCCACAATGACTAACAATGTCTCATTTTCTACAAGATAAACATATTTCAAATGCTATGGAAGAGGTTTCAATTCAAACTCTAATGGTTCTTCAATAGGTGGCTTCAGTGCTTGAATGATATTATCATGCATTTGCAAAGGTTCAATTCGCTAGGTATATTTTCTATAGCATTCTTCTACTTAATTAGGCAAGAATTCCTCAAATGCTTCTGATTCGCATAAAGCTTTATATACACTACATCATTCCTTCAAATGCTCTTGTGCAAAAATATCAGTCACATAAAGTGAAAAAAGTCAACATTGTCAATGATGAAATAACTGTTATTCAAGACATTAAAAGTAACGTGTTCACCATTCAAATTCATGGTTAGCTCTCCCTTTTCAACATCAATTAAAGATCGACATGTGGTAAAGAATAGATTGTTGAGAATAATTGGAATATATTTGTCTGCTTCACAATATAAAATAATGAAGTCTGTAGGAAAGATAAATTTATCCACTAACACAATCATGTTCTCTACAATACCACTGGGATGTACAGTAGAGTGGTCAACAAGTTACAAAGTAACCGTAGTAAGCCTTACTTCGATGCTTCCAAATTTCCTAAATATTGAAAATGGCGCTAGATTTATGCTAGCACCCAAATCACATAAAGCTTTAACGTAAGTGTATGTATCACTCAAGTAATAAAGTGGTAGCAATTAATACTACGGATGTCGAACCCACAAGGAGCATAGTGTTTTCATTAGAGTTTTCAACAATAAGATTTACAAAAATTTGAGATGCTAGAAAGAAAGTAATGAAGTCAATAACAAAAGATACCAGTTCATGCTACATCATTCTAGAAAGAAATTGGTCAACTATCAAATCAAAAGATATAATATTATGGTTTCCAAGTTTTATGCAAACAATGCACACTTAGTCTATGTGAGCAACATTGATTAAAACCATTTAAACTACTTTAATAACTTTATTAATTAAAGGCTCAAACTATTAAAAATATTAATCAATTGGCTGCACATTTTTCAGTATACCTATACTACTCAGCAACACCAATGCTCACAAATGTATATAGTAATTCGAATGAAGCTATTTCTATATTTAAAGTTAAAATAATTTATATATCTAATTGAAAATATTTATACTCACAATCATGAAGTTCAAAGCTCACAAACTAAGTATCCAAGTAAACACGAAATAAAGAAATTCATAATAAACATCCAACAAATGTTTAAACATTCAAATCACTCCCTCTCTTAATAAAAGGCATTGAATGATGATTCGTTGACCGCTAAAGATCCTCTGTAAGTTTCCCATGTTCTGTAGCAATACCTGGCAGAGGACTTAGGCTTTCCATAGCTTGGAAAGAATTAACGTGGAAAATGGTAATTTGGATCTCTCACAATCATCACATTTTTTGCACCCAAGTACTCCCTTTATATAGCTTGGATGAGAATTTCATCACCCAGTAGGAAAGATCCATGTTTTTGGTGTTATCCAACCACATGACACCTACCGAGCCAACTGTCCTAATCTAAAAGGTTCTCCCAACCGTCTGGAGCTTAGACAATTGCTACAACATTTTATCAGTATTTTCTGCAGTGCTACGATATCAGTGCAACAATTTTCAGCAGCAAAAATCAATATTAGCCCTTAGCAACCCACGATGCTCCTACCATGCAAAATATGTCAAATTAAATGATTTTAATTCTAAAATGATCCTAAACATGATCAAGTTCAAGCTAAACCTAGGTGAAAAAGTCTACTAAAGATACTCTTTTGGAGAGTTATCAGTAAGAAAGAAAAGTGCTATCTTATGCTTCTTGTCAACTGAAGCCACACAAGTGAAATTATAATACCCGTGATTTAGAGCTTGCAACATTAGTTTATGTTCTAAAGATATAGAGGCATTACTTGTTTGGTGAGGAGTATCACATCTTTATGAACCATAAGTGCCTCACGTATCTTCTCACATCGAAAGAGTTGAATTTGAGATAGCATAGATGGGTTGAGTTACTAAGAGATTATGACTCTGCGATCGACTATCACCCCAGAAAAGTGAACATTACTACAGATGCCTTAAGCAAGAAATCAATATCTCAGTTGCGAGCATTGTTGTCACACTTAAGTTGATCTAGTGATAGTGGGTTTTGGTCAAACTTCATGTAAAACCCAAGTTAGTTGGTGAAGTTAAGAGGCTATAGGGTTAAGAAAATCATATGAGGGCTCGCATGGAGCAAGTTCGTCAAGACGAGGCCTCAAGGTTCAAGCTTTGTGAGGGACGCATACATTACTTTAGAGGTCATTTGTGTGTACTCATAGATGAACAGTTATGTAGTAAGATTGTCCATGAAATAGACTATAGCCCGCTTTCAATTCATCCAGGTACTAACAAGATGTATCAAGGGTTTCAACCATTATTTTGGTTATTGGGCATGAAAAGGTAAGTGTCTTAATTTTTTTCCAATTGCTTAGTGTGCCAAAAATTTGATACAGAATATCATATTCCTTTTCAACTAGTTTAGATTTTGAAATAAAAATTGAATAAAGTGATTATAGACTTCGTGATCGAGTTGTCGGTGACTAGATAAAGGCACGATGTAGTGTGGATTTCTATAGATAGGTTCACCAAATTGGTCCACTTTCCTCAATTATTATGGATTTTACCTTATAGAGGTTAGCATAGCTTTACATCTGTGAAATAGTGCGGTTGCATGGAGTTTCGACCTTGATCATATCCGATAGAGATCCAAGATTCACTTCCCTATTTTGGAAAACTATCCAGGAATCCCTAGGCACCAAACTACAGTTTATGACCGCCTTCCATCCGTAATAAGATGGAAAATCTGAGCAAGTTATATAAATCTTAGAATACATTCTTAGGTGGGCCATTATTGATCTTGAAGGTAGTTGGGAGGATAACTTGTCGTTAGGGGAGTTTGTGTATAACAATAGCTATTAGTCTAGTATTTAGATGGCTCCATTTGAGGCTTTATATGGGCCCAAGTGTATAACCCCTCTTTGTTAGACTGAGCTTAGTGAAGAAAATATAATGGGCCCAAATTTCATTATAGAAATCAAAGACAAAGTTCGGTTGACCTAGAGTCGGTTGAATGAAGCATATGATAAGCAAAGGTAGTAAACTAACTTGAAACGTAATGATATCGGGTTTTCCATAGGAGACAAGGTGTTCTTAAGGTGTCTTGAAGGAAGAAGGTTCTCTGGTTTAGGAATAAAGGGAAGTTAACCCCACACTTCATAGGGTCGTATAAGGTACTAGGGAGGATTGGACTCGTAGCTTATCGCTTAGCCTTACCCCTAGAGTTGGAATGCATTTACAATATGTTCCATGTGTCCATGCTTAAGAGGTATCACTCTGACCTTCCCACATCATACCTCTAGAGGAGATTAAGGTAAACCAAGACTTGAATTTTGAGGAAGAAACAATAAAGATTTTGGCGAATGATGTGAAAGAGTTAAGGAACAAGAAAATTCCCTTAGTAAAAGTCCTACGAATGAATAATGGTGTCAAGGAAGCAACATGAGAGACTGAGGAGGATATGTAACTCTAATATCCACATCTCTTTTATCCAAGTAAATTTCAAGGATGAAATTTCTTATTAGGAGGATAGAGTTGTAACGTCCCAAATCTTGAGTTAGTAGTTCAGGTAACTCAAGTGGATCTTAGAGCAAGCTAAATGACCAACTCCATGTTAAGAGGTTAATTGTTTGGCCTACCATGAGTTGGGCTTCATCCCATTTGGACTTAAAAAAGATATTTTTATTTTGGAAAGAAAAATGGAAGGACGAAAATGATAAATTGCCTTTAAAGTTACCTTAAGTTTGATTCCTTATTATCATTCTTGAAGATAAACAAAGTGAAAGCTTTATTTATCTTCATTCTTGCTCTAAAGTTTCTAAAACGACGTCATAACATCTTAATCTTTCATTTGAGCTTCCTATTTTAAATTTTGGCCATGGAAATCCTTAGGTAGGGGTTTAGTTATGTTTTGTGTTTTAGGGTTGTTTAGCACTCCCAATTCATTTTTAAAGGTTTTAAATCATATTTCTAATCTTTTTAACATCTAGATGAGTTAGTGACCTATTTTTTCATTTCTATTTTAGTAAGAGAGACTGGGGAAGGCTCCAAGTCTAGAGGAAAATAAAAACTAACCCTTGGTTGGTTGAGGACACTCTTTTTAATTTGGAAGCTAAAAGTAACAAATTTCTAACTTTCCTATACCATTTGTGGGTCATTAAGTACACTTACGTAGTTGCATTAGCTTACGAAGCATGTGAGCTTGTGCATGGTAAATTCTAGTTTATGGTGTTTATAAGCATGAAAAATGACCCTTTATGTTCCCTATTTATCTTACATAAGACTTAATCATCAATTGGTGTCCTTAAGTGGGAGCATGGGTAGTAATAGATTGTATTTTTGTGTCTAAAACATGGTATTTATGGGTTCAAGTATTGGTACTGGAAGAACAGGACCGATATTGTTCATCCTAAGGTTAAAAACGGGGGTTTTAAACTAGAATTATCGATACTTATTCATCGAGTATTTGTACTGATGGTAGGGTATCGATAATCGTAAGAGGTTTATCGATATCGAGTGCACTTAGCACATTCTAATAGCCAATTTTGTTATCGATAATCATTGGTGTACCTATACAGAGGGTTGAGTATCGATACCCCCAATATGAGTATCAATACTATGGTATTTTTCAAAACATCGAAGCTATTTTTAGTATCGATAATCTCATATAGAAGTATCGATACTACAATTAGGTGTATCGAAACTAACAGAAATTATAAAACATTGAAACCAAATTTGATACTGATACTAAGGGTAGTATCAATACCCTAACATGCTAGTACCAATACTCCAATTATGAGTATCGGTACCATCATCCTAGTTTGGGTGATAAATCATCTTCACTTAAGATTCTGAGTAGAGTGATTAAGGGCCATCTAAACTTCTTCAAATAAGATTTCTATTGAGAAAAAAATTTATTAATTATGATTACATCTAGAAATAACATGATTTAGGAAATCATAAAACTAGCCTTTGTATGATGCTTGGGAAACAATCTGGACATTCGGGTTACTCTTGTAGCATGACGAACATTTGCATATTAGAATATTAGGAAAAGTCTAAATAAGTGCACAAAGCACTTTTTTACCAACTGAGCGTACCCCCAAGTACTCGTAGGGAGTAGGTTGGTCGGGTGAAGTTTTCGATGTAGAAAATTCCAGATTTCATCCTGAGTAGGTTAGAGGGGTGTGTGTCTCTAACATGTAGCAAAAGCCTCCAACCACACCATGATGCCTACCTCTATATGTATGTTTAACTTAGTTTACATGTATGCTAATAGTTATATTTTCTAGCATGTGCATGTAGTGGGCGCATGTAGTATTTAATATATTTTTAGAGGGCATGTATTGTATATGACCCTTTTTTTATTCGAGTCTTAACTGTATTTTGAAATACTCATTTAAAATGGTTTGGATGTATTTTTGGGGCTCCCGTATTTTGTAAACTTAAATATTTTATTTCTATTTTTCAATTATGATGGTGTTTTTATATGGTCTTATGTATGTTTTAAAAAGAAAATTTTTGGTTTAGCCACAGTGGTCATGTGTAGCGTACTAATCTATTGGTCTTCAGATCAGAACAGGACGTTACACAAGATGGGACAATATGAACATCCTTGATCCCTAACAACTAATTTTTTTTAATATTAATTAATGCTAAAAATTTATATTTTTGAGGAATAAAAAAAATAAATTTTATCGCCCCTCAATTTAGAAAATAAAAAGATATTTTGATCCTCCTTTAATAAATTTCTGGTTTCATCCTTCTCTTTACTACTCGACCAATTAATGGATCTCATAGAATTCTTTAATAAGATGTTATATTTTAATCATAGTATATTAACTTAGAAGAAACTAACTGGTCTCCCATTTTTTACCTTGTACAAAAACTAATTAATTGTGGGAAAGAGTTTTTTTTATATAAATTTATGTAAATTTGACAGTCTGAAACCAGTTTAAAGTTCCAATTCCAGTCAATGTAAACATCAAAGATTATGTCATAGTTGTCCTAATTATTGTTCTTGGGCGTTTTGTTTTCATTAATAAATAAACTATTTTGAGGGGACAAAAGATTATGGCATTGTCATTCATGACTGAACCATACCTATTGAAACTTGGGAGCAATATTCATGGTCTAGAGTTTATCATTTAGTCTTGATTTTCTTTTGATTACTGATTTGTGAGGGACAAAAGATTATGGCATTGTCATTCACGGCTGAACTATACCTATTGGAACTTGGTAGCAATATTCACAGTCTAGAGTTTATCATTTAATCTTGATTTTATTTTGATTAATTTGTGGGAGACAATATTATGGAATTGTCATTCATGGCTGAGCTATATCTATTGGAACTTGGCAGCAATATTCATGGTCTAGAGTTTATCATTTAGTCTTGATTTTATTTTGATTATTGGTTTTTAAAAAATTAACAGCGATGATGATGTGTCGTTATAAGATATTATCACGTTCTTATTAAAAAATAAAAAATGTCACTAAACAGATTTTGTTAATATTTTTAATGGTGGGTCATTAAAACGAAACCAAATTGTAAAGTTATATATAGTTTTAAAAAATAGTTATTAGATAATCAAAATAGATAAAAATAATAATACTTGGTACCAAACTTATATTTGATCCTTAAATTTATTATAAGAGTTAGGCACCTCCTATAAAATGAAATTAAGCACTATGAGGGACTAATATAACGAGTTAAACATAGTTAATGAAATATTATCCACGTCGTCATTTTAGTGTCCATAAGTTCATAATATCATTAGAATAATTGGAGTTTAACTTTCTTTTTGATTTTACATAAATTGAATTCATTGTTTGGATAAGATGAATGGTTTGACTTAGACTCGAAGATATTTATTTAAAATTTTATTATATTAAAAATATATGATTTTAGTTTGAGTGGAAAATATTTAATAATAAATTAATTAAATATAAGTTTTATTTTTAAATATGTGATTTTTAATTATTTAATTTAAATATTATATAAAGTTAATATAAGATAAATGAAATATCAGTATAATATTATATTTTCAATTGAATTAATGTTTGATTGATCTACAACATCAACTCAATCAAAATTTAAAATAAATAATTTCAATGAATTTTATTATAATTCTATTGATATTATATATAAAAAATAGGCTTATGGTATATTAAGTTCTCAAAATTTTTCAAAAAAAAAAAATCAATGTAACACTCGAACTATTTCTCTACTCAATATGACCCTCTAACTCAAAAAAAATAATGTATTCCTTTGACCAATGATCTATGCCGTTGACTGCTACGATGTTGGTGTGGTAGTTAACAGTATTGATGTGACGATTCACAATACCGACACAGCGGTCCATGTGGGCTGATGACACGACAAACAAACTAAATTGATTGTTTTAGTCGAGTTCGAGTTTAAAATTAATTTTTTAAGTTAAAAGATCATTTAACTTTTTTTGGCAAAAGGGTACCTGGGCCCTATACTTTTTTTCAAAAAAAAAT
Source organism: Hibiscus syriacus (assembly GCF_006381635.1). NCBI lineage: Eukaryota > Viridiplantae > Streptophyta > Magnoliopsida > Malvales > Malvaceae > Hibiscus > Hibiscus syriacus. The sequence continues at coordinate 2,408,747 of NW_024063485.1, read as the reverse complement.
CAATGTGGGCCTTGAATATTTTGCACTCAATGTGGCCTTTGAACTTATAAAAAAATCCAATGTGTCTTTTAACCAATGATTTCAGTCGTTGACCGTTACGATACTGATGTGGCATCCATGGTATTGTCGTGGTAGTCCACAATGGTTGGTGATATAACATGTAAGTTAAATTTATTTTTTTTTGAATTCGAGGGTCAAATTAATTTTTTAAAGTTCAATGGCTTCTTTGATTTTTATAAAAAAAAATAAAAAATATTTTAAATTTAAAATATTAAAATATTAAAAAGTTTAGATATAAAAATACCATTAACCTCTCATTCTCTTTCGCTCAGATGCACTCTCGTTTGGTTTTTGTTCTTCAATTTTCCGCTATGTAAATTGTAAACCCAAGTAGTGCCCTTTCTTTCAGCTTTTTATTTATAAAGAAAAAATTGGAGGAAGGATTGTTGGAATGCAACACCGATTGTGTTTATTTCTTAGCCTCTCCCCTCACTTGTAAGAAGGTATTTATTTTCTCTTTTGGGTTATCCGAAAGTAAGCTTTTCCTCTTTTGCACTTTCCCATTTTCAGCTCACATTGTGTGTTTTTTGTTGAAATTTTTATGTTTCTGGAATTGCATATCAATGATCTGGATATTCAATGTTAGTTTTGAACCAAAACCATCTAATTTTCTTTCTTTCTTCTTAATCAAAACTTTTAGTACTCCTTATGAAAGATATTTAGTCCATATGAATAGAAGTGAAATAGGGTCCTGGGCTATTTTTTTATCTTCTTGTTTGGTTTTTTCTTTAAATCAGGGAATTGGTTATGAGTATCGACATAGTGAAATCGCCAGTCTCAATCCGAGATATTGCTGGTAATAGTTTACTGGGAATTGTATTGATCTGACCTGTGGTTTTTGACGTCATGTGAGCTCGTATTCCTTTTACTAGTTCATGTTGATTATGGGACTGATATATAGTGAACGAATTGGATGTTTTTACATGTTTTGGAAATTTTACAATTGAATTGTATTGAATTACAGTTTTAGAAGACAATTCTGCATGCATGCAACTTGAAAGACATCATGACAGGGTAGTATATTTGGAGCAGCTACTTGGCCCTATCATGATGCCTTTCGAGTTGCAAAAGAGACTGAGAGGTGAATGCATTGTTTGGGGATTTCATTATATTTGATAATTTGTTGTAAAATCTTTAACCACAAGGATTAAACGAATAAATTATTACATGTCATTTTTACAAAATAATTTCAGCTTTGTTGGTGACTTTCAACAATGATACTTAGTTCATCTTAGTAGTATTTGTCAACTATGCATTTCTAACAAGACTTAGTTACGCTGGAAATTAAAAGAGAGAAGCAATAAAGGAAATTTGAGATCGAAAAGGAATTTGGGGTTTGTTTTAAAAGTTGGGAGACCTAAATGCAAGTGTTTGAAACGTTCAGTGACCATATTGCAAACGTACTAACAACAGTGTAACATCGGGGACCATAATGCAAATGAACTAAATGTTGGGGGACTGTATTGCAAGTTTTAAAAGTTGGGGGACCTAAATGAAAACTTTAGAAAAGTTCAGTGACCATTACTATACTTTACCCTAAAGTTTAACATAAATTATGGGATGGTAAAGTTATTGTTTTACGGAATTAGAATTATATTATATGAAAAAATATTTGATGGAGAAAAATTAATTTTATCATAATTATTAATCAATTAATGAATTAATTATAGATTAAAGTTGGTTTAGATTTATTGTATTATTAGATCTTTAATTAGGTATATGAATTTTAAATTTAAATATTTAATTAATAAAATAATTAAAGTTCAAATCCAATAAATAATTAATATATATACTTGGATTTTATCTTACTAGTTTATTATTTAACATATTGCAAAAATATAGATAATAATAAAAATAAAATATTTTATACACTAACTCAATTATCAGGTTAAAATCGGTTCAATGTATGGTTCAGATTGGGCTTGGATAAATTAAATTCGGGTTACTTTTGGTTCGGGTTGCTTTCGGTTCGGGTTACTTTCGGTTGGCTAAAATTATAGTTGGTTTCGATTCGGTTTGGGTTACTTTCAGTTCGGGTTACTTCCGGTTTAACTAAATTCCGGTCGATTTTTGTTCGATTCAGTTTTTTCAAGTTTCATGTCAAATTTGGGTCATCATATTCGGGTCTATATCAGTTCTTGGTTTAGGTAAATCGGTTTGAATAATTGGATTGTGGTCAAATTTACCAAGTCTATTTGAATCTAGACAAAGTAGGACAACATGAGCATCCTTTACTCGTGGGCGAAACTAGGCAACGACCAGCAGGAACCTTGGTCTTTGCCAATTAATTTTTTTAATGTTGATTAATACTGAAAAAATATATTTTTAGGAATAAATAAAATAAAATTTACCACCCATCAATTGAAAAAAACATTTTTTGGAAATAAAAAAAAATATTTTGGCCCTCCTTTAATAATTTTCTGATTCCGTTCCTACCTTTATTACTCGACCATTACTAAATCTCCTAGAATACTTTAATAAGTTGTTCTATTTTAAATGTACTATAAACTTAGATGAAACTAACTGGTCTCCCATTTTCTACCTTTTACAAAAACTAAATAATTGTGTGAAAGAGATTTTTTTATAAATGTGTGTAAATTTGACAACCAGAAATCAGTTTAGAGATTCGGTTCCAGTAAATGTACTAAAAGATTAAGCATAGTTCTAATTATTTTTCTCTTGGAGTTCTGTTTTCATTAATAAATAAACTATGGTTCGGCAAAATACTGATTTAGAGGGGGGGACAAAAGATTATGGCATTACCATTCATTGCTGAGCTACAGTTATTGGAACTTGGAAGATGGGGGGGGACAAAAGACTATGGCATTACCATTCATGGATGAGCTAGAGTTATTGGAACTTGGAAGATGGGGGGACAAAAGATTATGGTATTACCATTCATGGCTAAGCTACAGTTATTGGAACTTGGAAGCACTATTCATGGTCTAGACTTTACCGTTTAGTTTTAGTTTTATTGTGGTTATTTGTATTTAAAAATTAACAGTGATGATGACGTGTCAATATAAAGTTTCATCATGTTATCATTAAAAAATAAAAATAAAAATACCATTAATAGTTCTTTTTACTTTTTTTTTTACCTATTGGATAACCAAAATAAAACCAAAAGTAAAGTTATGTATAATTTTAGAGAAAAAAATATTAGATAACCAAAATAGATCAAAAATGACAATTAGGATACTAAACTTATAATTCATCCTTAAATTTATTACAAGAGTTAGTCACCGGCTATAAAATGAAATTTATTACAGGGGACTAATCTAACGAGTTAAACAGAGTTATGAAATATTATCGACGTTGTCATTTTAGTGACCATAAGTTCATGACAACATTCCATTAATTGGAATTAACTTTCTCTTTGATTTTACATAAATTGAATTCAGAGTATGGATGACATGAATGGTTTGACATAGACTTAAAGATATATATTTAAAAATTGATTATATTAAAAATATATAAATTATATCAAATATGAATTTTATTTTTAAATATGTGATTTTAATTATTTAATTTAAATATTATATAAAGATAAGACAAGATAAAAAAAATATCACTATAATATTATATTTTCAATTGAACTAATTTTAGATTGATCCGCGACATCAGTTCAATTAAATTTTAAAATAAGTTCAATAATTTTTAATTATAATTCTATTGATATCATAAAAGATAGGCTTAATGTGAAGTTCTCAAAAAAGAAAATTAATGCAACACTCGAACTGTTTTTCTACTCAACGTGACCCTCAAATTTAGAAAAAAATTAATGTGGTCATTTGACTAATGATTTATGTCATTTACTATTACGATGTTGATTTGGTAGCTCATAGTGTTGATGTGATGATTCACAATATCGATGCAGTAGTATACATCGGTTGATGATATGACAAACAGACTAAATTAATTTTTTAATCAAGTTCGAGTGTCAAATTAATTTTTTTAAGTTCAAGTGCCATTTAACTCATTTTAGAAAAATATTTCAAATTAAGTTTCAAAATATTCAAAATTTAAAAGATAAATCTAAAAAAATACTTAAAATTAAAATTAATTGTTAAAATTTAATATATATATTAAAAATTAAAAATTAAAAATATATCACAAACTATGAATTAGAATTTAAATTATTGAAAATAAAAAACATATATTATACATAATATATACATATAACATGTAAACAAAAAAGCAAATGAATTATATTTATATAATAAAATTTATAAAGTCAACATATTTTTAATTTTATCTACATATCAACCATCACTAAATATATCATACATTTTTTTATAAAATTTAAATCTAATCCTAATCTTACCTAGAGGGAAGGGGAATGAGGAATTGTAAGGAAAATAAGTGGATTGCTCCTAGTAGGACTAGAATCGACGACCTAAAGGAATATGAGTGAACAAGATGAACAACTTGGTCAACCGGCTAAATGTATTTGCTCATATATCATACACTTTTATAATTTATAATTTATGTATAAAATATGTTACATGTATATATTATGTATAATATATATTTATATATAATAATTTATAATTTATCATATTATAGTTTATGATATATTTTTATATTTTAAAATTTAAAACATTATTATTTTTCTAAAAATTAAATAGGTCATTGAATTTTAAAAAAACTAATATAATTAATTTGTCATGTGATCGGTCACTATGGATCGCCAAATCAGAGTCATGAACTGTCATGTAATTTACTTTGCCCGACCTAAAGTAATTGGTCAGATCTAGAAGGCCCATTTAGCTTGTCTCTCAAAATTAACCTAAAAGTTATTAAAAACGTATTGAAAATATCCATTGTGTTTATTGATTTCAAAAGCTGACAATATCATAAATAAATCTTAATGCAAACGTATAACAATGTCATAATCAATGTCCAATGTCCAAAATAGATATAACATCCAATGTCCCAAAATTCATAAGTAATAAATATTATCCAAATATTAAAAATACAAATAAAATCTGAAATAGATATCCGAGTAAACTTCATACTTTGTATAATAATGAAATCTGAAAAAAAATATAACTCTCCAAGTACCAATTCACCTAAAACCAAGAATCTAAAAGAGAAACTAGAAGGTGTACGCTATTAAGCTTAGTGTGCCTCTAAAGTTCAATAATCACATATCAAACACAATCCAATTCAAACAGAATTATTCACATTCCAAACAATATACAAATGAATATACACCCATGCGCCTTACATTGTTCGAAGAGTAGGTTACCCAAAATATTCTCTACTAACACTCTCCGAAGTGAAGTCCACCACAAAGGCAGACACCCACAAAATTTGAAGTGAAATTCATCCCGTCGGGTGAATACACTGAACTTTCCCTATTAATCCCAACCTAGTTTACATGGTAACATGATAAATGTATGCATTTTGATCCGATATGAATGTAAAAAGATTTACATAGTTTCAAAGTCCAAATGCATAGCATAAAAGTCCGAAATCGAAAGTTAGCATGCGTCACATAACATATTTACCTGAATGGTATTTAATACAATAATATTACAGATCAACCATGCTTCAAATCAATTTTCAATCAGTCAAACAATTAACACAAAATAGATATAGTACCAAATAGAGACACACCTCAAAAAAAAAACTAACGACGATCGTGATGTGTCCCACGGTCAGCTCAAATAGTGGATCGAACCGAATTAGATCCTACAAAATAATTTAATAAATAAATTAATATTCTAAATAACGACAACGTCAAACGCACTAAAAATGACAACTAGCACTCACGGTCAACACGACTAACAAGAGTCGGTTCAAAGTTAGCTGGTAACGGTGAAGAGGACTATAACTCAATTCTTGGTTTGATTTATCTTTTAAAACGCACGATTTTTTATTTTTGAACCTCAATATACCAATTTCTGATAAATAACAGTTAAATTAATTCTCGGTTCGATCGAGAGAACTGGTAACGAGATTTACATTCGATTAAGGGGTTGTATGTATAAGTAAAGGGGATTGCTAGAGTGATTCATTACATTTACTAATGAATTTAGTAGATATGATTATGGTTACATGATGAAACATGAATATGAATCATTTGAAGTGTTCAAATCTTTTCAAAATGAAGTAATAATCAACTTGGAAAAACAATAAAGGCTCTTCAATCTGATCTAGGTGGAGAATATTTAAGCCAAGAATTTGATGATCATCTTAATAATTGTGGAATCATTTCACAATTAATTGTGTTTCAGAAGAGAGGTCTAACACCTTAAACCAGTACGACACATAGTCGACGGATCAGAATACCACACGAAACCACCAGAGTGGTTAATCACATTTTTCTTTTAAATTTTTTCGTTTTCAGTACGACACATAGTCGACGGATCAGAATACCACACGAAACAACCAGAGTGGTTAATCACATTTTTCTTTTAAATTTTTTCGTTTTAAAAATGACAATTTGTAACCACTCATGCTAAAATAAATCAACTATAATTTAAAGAAAATAGTTTACATTAGGAGCTCCTAAAATAATATTTAAATCATACAGATCATGGTTTAAAATGAGTTATGACTCATACAAAATTATGCAAATCGGGGTTTATAATTATACATGTCCTCTAAAGATGAACTCGAGACGTATGCACTATTTGGGTCTGGATCACTGCTGCCAAAAAGTCCTCGAACTACTCCTCGACTAACCTACGTAAGGAAACAAATTCCAAACGCTGAGCTAACTAGCCCAGTGCCACACTAATAACTAAGCCATACTAAAAGTGTTCATGCCATGCTCACAAGTTAAATGATAATTGCAATATTGAGTATATTCGTATATTGCACTCTCTACTAAATGGTAGACATCATGGTGCGGCTGAGGGTTCTACATATCGGAGCTCACACACCCCTTTAGTCTACGGAGGTTGGTTGCTCAAAATCTCTGCATCGGTCAATCCCTTCGACTAGCCCACTCCTTGAGTGTCGGACCTTGGCCGAAGCTAGTTAGCTTTAAGTTCATTGAGCACTACCTAAGGATATATCCAGATAGAATCTATAATTTCGATAATGCTAGCATTTTCTAAAGGAACTCGGGGTGTCCTGATCGTTTCCCGAGCATCATCCAAGGCTATTTTTATGTCATCCTAATTGATCTTGTTTCTAACTGTAATATTAATATCACTAATATTCTCACTTGTAGTCTTATTTGATGATAAAATGAAGTGTTGGGGTACCTCGAGTCTAATTCACTTAAAAACTGACATTTTCCCCCAAAACATACTGAAAGTATCGATACTAGCCCAAGAGTATCGATACTCCTGCAAAAGTTTTGATACTTTATATAAGTACCGATTCTTTTAAACATTCTGTTCTGCCCAATTTTGAAACTTTCTGTAAGTTTCAAAACTATGACCCAAAGTTTTGATACTCTTGCCCATAAACTCACGAATTTACCCAAAACGAAAAACAAGTATCGATATTATCCCTATAGTATCGATACTCTACCTGCAGAAGTCATAAAACACATATGAAAATGCTATATTTCAATCCCAAATACCTTAGTGAGGTCCCCAAACATGCTTAAAGTTTTATTTGATCAACAAGGTTCATAATAGAGGCTTTAAACACATTTATAAATCTAAAATAAAAATTTCACCATGAAAATACTTATCATGCTCAACTCAAACATTTAAACTATCTTGAACTTCTATTGTCTCACTCAAGATTCAACTTTTCTTTTTCCTTTAACTCTTGAGCTTTCTCCTATCTCCTTCTGTTTAAACGATTTTTTTCTGGTGAGGGGCGAGATTTTGAAAACCACATCATCTTTAATTATTTCTCTTTATGTTTAATTTTTAATTAAAAACAATGTGATTTTAGAAAACCTCTCGTTTCGAAAATTTTGGGATTCCTTTTTAAAATAAAATGTACGATTCGAGAAGTCGCCACTAATCTTTGATTAGGGTGTGATTGGACACCCAAAAATATATTGCCACTTTAATTAAAAAATAATTTTAATTAAAATGACAAATTCGCGGTCTACGTTACCAGAATCCGACTTCGGGAGTCAGTTACGCGTGGGGAAGGATTAGCACCCCACAACGCCCTAAATCGGTACCTAGTCGATTAATTAATGTCTTTGCAATGAATTTCACAAGTTCGAATTTAATTTGATTTATAATCCCTTAAAACAACACAAATGCAAATTTCATAATATTAAAAAGCAACAAAATAGGTTAAATTAAAATTACCAAGCCATTAGAAAGATAAAGAATATTCGATTATTTAAAAATATCGAGACCAGACATTTAGGTGAGTTCTAACAATCTTTTCTCAACAAATTTAAATAGCCGAATATTTCTTTTTCTTTCATTCCCAAATTTTAAGGTGATGAATCAATTCTTTTGGTGGCACTGATGGGATACGCTTTTAATTTAAAATCGTCAAAACGACTATCTAGTGAGTTAAGAAAAACCATTCCAACAATTTTAAATTAAAAGGGTATTACCCTTAATCAAATTATATAATAGGAGTCGAGTTATGCACTTGAATATAACATACAAATCATGCAAAACTAATGGCATGTGATTCACCGTAAATCATTCGCATATTCGCATTCATATCAATTTAAAGGAGGCAAATATTTAACAAGTGACTAGATTAAAATAAATTTAAATTTAAAGAATTAATCTAAAAAGTCTAAATTATGACTAAAATATTTAAAATTTAAATCTATGGATGAAAAAAAGCAACATAATTACATACCATGCGTGAAAATACAGAAATTTAACTTCACTAAACAATGGGGGTCAAAATAGAAACTTTTAAAGTAATAGGTCAGAAGCACAATCAGTGAAAATTTTGATTAAACAAACCAAATGGACTAAAATTGAATACGCGTAAAATATAAAGAACAAATTAAAAATACGACAGACTCGATTCTAGGACGAGAATGAATTAAAAGGAAACCTTGCGTGGACCAAATGGTGAAATACCCATGCGCAACACAGAAACCCTAAACAACGACGTTCCACTAATCATATATATATAATATGTTGGGTGAAATCTGAACCCTAGCCCCATTTATTACGCCGTTCTCTCCTTCTCCTCATCTCTTCCCTCTGTACGAACCCTATGACCAAACCAGACTCATCGAAGCTACTACAAACCCCGACCACCACAGACGGTGGTCGGTTGAACCTATCGTTAAGCTATTTTAGATCCAAACTCTGAGAAACGATTTGAGGCCATGAAGTTTGAAATGCAATCCAGTATGACAATCAAGTTTGGACCTTAATTGATCCACCTAAAGGTACTAAAATCATTGGATTCAAATGAGTTTTCAAGAAGAATACTGACATGGATAGTAAAGTGCATACTTAAAGCAAAGCTAGTTGTCAAAAGTTTAGACAAACTCATGGTCTAGATTATGACGAGAAATTTTTACTTATAGCCATGCTTATATCCATTGTTGCATATTATGACTATGAGATCTAGCAAATGGATATCAAAAATATGTTTCTTAATGGAAACTTACAAGAGGATATGTACATGCATAACCTGGGGGTTTGTACAAGATGAGAATGTTGGGAAATAAACGAGTAACAAGTAATTTCCCTATAGCAGATTAGTGAGAATACGAAATAAAAGCGGAAAAAATAATACCCGAAAAATTGATAATGGAGTTCAGCCAATTGTGCTTACGTCTCCGGACTGCTGCAGATCTTTTACTAAAGAGAAAAAAATTACAGGTGTTTACAAAACACACTTGAGAGAGAACTGGAAGATTTTAGGATGATTTTGAAGCTAAATGGGCTAGGGTATTTATAACTAAAGCTTAGGGACTAATATTGTAATTAAACCTATTTCTATTTTAATTAAGAATTGGGGCACCGAATTCGGTGCCCCCTTTGTTGAAAACTTCAGCTTTCCTTTGCTGAAAAACAAAACAAGCCCCCCCTTTAAGCCCCTTTTGTTGACTTTACAATCTCCCACTTGAAGACTGATTTTAATCTGTCTTCACACCTCGATCAATGCAGCAGTATTTCTAGTCTTGTTACTCTAGCATGCCAGCTGAAGCTGAACACAACTTCAGTTTGTCCGTGGTCACCATCTTTGTCAATATGTCTGCCGGATTTTGAGCTCCACTAATCTTTTCAAGTTTCAAAATCCCATCTTCCATAAGAGACCGGATAATATCGCAATTGTATGTGCTTCGTTCTGGAATGAAAAGACGGATTCTTTGCTAGATGGAAAGCACTTTGACTATCGCAATACAAGACATTGTTTTCTTGTTTCTTGCCTAACTCTTCCAATAAACTTTGGAGCCAAACCATCTCCTTGCTGGCTTCCGTAACATCGACATATTCTGCTTCAGTTGTGGAGAGAGCAACTATCTTCTGTAGTTGAGAAACCCAACTCACTGCAGTACCTCCTAGAGTATAGACATACCCTGTAGTGCTCATTCTGATGTCAACATTTCTGGCTAAGTCAGCATCTACATAGCCTGTTAGTATCGTATCTCCACCTTTGAAACAAAGTGCTTTGTTTGTAGTACCCCGCAGATATCTGAGGATCCATTTGACAGCTTCCCAGTGTACCTTGCCTGGATTATTCATGTACTTGCTAACAGCTCCCACTGCATGAGCAATATCTGGTCTGGTACAAACCATGGCATACATCAGACTTTCAATTGCTGAGGCATACGGCACCTTCACCATGTGTGCACGTTCTTCCTCCGTCTTTGGTGACTGTTCTTTGGAGAGTCTAAAATGAGCACCTAAAGGTGTACTTACTGGTTTAGCATCTTGCATGTTGAACCTGGAGAGTACTTTGTTAATGTACTCAGCATGTGATAACATCAAAGTCCCCGACTTTGTGTCTCTCTTGATTCTCATCCCAAGAATCTGCTTTGCAGAGCCCAGATCCTTCATAGCAAACTGCTTCGACAATTTTTTCTTTAAGTTTATAATCTCTTGCATGTCTGAGCCTGCAACGAGCATGTCATCAACATACAACAATAAAATAATGAAGTTATTGTCGAACCTCTTGATGTAGCAACAATGATCTGCTTGGCATCTGGTAAAACCAATGCTACTCATGAAGCTATCGAACTTCTTGTACCACTGTCTAGGAGCTTGTTTTAAATCATACAAGCTCTTCTTCAACCTGCATACCAGGTTTTTCTTGCCTGCTTCTATGAAGCCTTCTGGTTGCCTCATATAGATTTCTTCCTCCAAATCACCATAAAGGAAAGCTATCTTTACATCTAACTGCTCAAGATGTAAATTCTCTGCAGCTACAATTTTCAACACCAGTCTGATTGTAGACAGTTTTACGACTGGAGAGAAAATTTCATTGTAGTCAATACCTTCTTTTTGCTGAAAGCCTTTGACAACCAATCTTGCTTTGTAGCGTTTGCTCCCATCGTGCTCTTCTTTGATCCTGTAGATCCACTTGTTATGGAGCGCTTTCTTACCTGGTGGTAATTCAGCTAATTCCAATGTCTGGTTTGACATAAGCGAGTCCATCTCATCTTTCATGGAAGACTCCCACTTGACTGAATCCTCCACTTGCATTGCTTCATCATAGCACTCTGGTTCACCATTGTCAGTCAGCAACAAGTAGTGCAAAGAAGGAGAATACCGTTTGGTTGGTTTAGGAATTCTGGAGGAGCGTCTTAGTTCTGGTGTGCCTGGTTCTTCTTGAACTGCTTCAGGACTGATCTGAACATCATTTTCAGAAATCTCCTCGAACTCAGCAAATTCCTTTGTTTCAGCTTTGGTATTGGAGTTGCTTGATTCTACAGTTGACCTGTCTTTGTACATCACATTCTCATTGAAAATGAAATCTCTGCTTCTGATGATCTTTCGATTTTCATAGTCCCAAAATGGGTAACCGAACTCATCACCACCGTAACCAACAAAGGCACATTTGTTGGACTTAGCATCAAGCTTACTTCTTTCAGCATAGTCTATGTGTACATAAGAAATACAACCAAACACTCTTAAGTATGAAAGGTTTATTTCTTTCTTGCTCCAAACTTCCTCTGGTATTCTACCATCCAAAAGAACTGAGGGCCCATGGTTGATCAGGTAAGCTGCAGTGTTGATAGCTTCAGCCCATAGAAATTTGGGCAATCCGGCATGTATCCTCATGCTTCTGGCACGTTTATTCATAGTTCTGTTCATGCGCTCTGCTACGCCATTCTGCTGCGGTGTCATGGGAACTGTTGTCTCCATCTTGATCCCATTATTTGCGCAGAAAGTCTCTGAATCTCCTATTTCTGTACTCTCCTCCATTGTCAGACCTCAACCGCTTGACTTTCAGACTAGTCTTATTTTCCACCATGGCCTTCCATTTTCTGAATGTATCAAAGACTTCTGATTTCTTCTTCAGAAAATAAACCCACACCTTCCTTGTAGAATCATCGATGAAGGTTACATAATATAATAAGCCTGCAAGAGATGGAACTGGAGATGGTCCCCATACATCAGTATGAACCAACTCTAACTTTTCCGCCTTGGGTGTCTTACCAATCTTTGCAAAGCTGACTTTCTTTTGTTTACCAAAGATGCAATCCTCGCATAGTCTGACATCTACATTCTTTAGATCCGGTAGCTTCCCTTTTAACAAAAGTGTCTTCATCCCTTTCTCGCTCATGTGACCAAGCCTTTGGTGCCATAGGTTTGATTTTCCATCAGCATCTACGGCTACAATGATATTCTCTAAATTTGAGGTTACATAGAGAGTACCAATTTTCTTACCACGAGCAATGGTGAGTGCTCCTTTGGTAATCTTCTATTCACAGTCTGAAAAAGTTGTGCTATATCCTTCTCCATCAAGCTGTCCAACAGAAATCAAATTTCTTTTGAGGCCAGGAATATGTCTCACTCCTTTTAGCGTCCAGGTGGTCTGGTTTGGCAACTTTAATCAGATGTCTCCTTTTTTGACGATCTTCAAGGTTTCATCATCGGCTAGATGAACCTTCCCAAAATCACCATTGACATAGTTCTCCATGATTTCTCGGCATGGGGTGGAGTGGAAAAATGCCCCTGAATCCAAGATCCATGATTCAATCGGACTGTTTACGCTTAAAATCATGGCATCACCTGTCTCCTCTGTCACGTTGGCAGAATCCTGTGCGCCGGTATTTTTCTTCAGTGCTCGGCAATCTCTTTTAAAGTGACCCTTCTTGCCACAATTATAACAGGTAAAATCTTTCTTTCCCGTTATTGATTTTCCCCTCTGGATTTTGATCTGCCACGATTTGAATTTCTTTCTGAAGTTCTCCCTCTAGACTCCGTGTACAAGGCTGAGGAGGTTGATGCTTCACCCAATTCTCTCCGTCGAATTTCTTCGCTCAGTACCAGATCCCGAACATCATCGAATTTTAATTTACTGTTTCCCGATGAACTGCTGATTGTTGTAACAGTAGCATTCCAACTATCTGGTAAAGATGATAAGAGAATTAAAGCTCGAACTTCATCATCGAATTCAATTTCCACTGAACTCAACTGGGTTGTGATTGTGTTGAGTTCATTTAGGTGTTGTGCCACCGATGCCCCTTCCGTCATCCGCAAATTGAATAATCGCCTCATCAAATGAACTTTGTTTGAGGCCGATGGCTTCTCATACATACTGGAGAGAGCCGCCATAAGACCCGCCGTGGTCTTTTCCTTTGTTATGTTGAAAGCAACATTACGGGATAACGTCAGTCGGATAACTCCGAGGGCTTGTCTGTCGAGAAGAGCTCAGTCTTCATTCTTCATGCCCTCTGGTTGTTTTCCTGAGAGGGGTTGATATAGATTTTTCTGGTATAGAAAATCTTCAATTTGCATCTTCCAAAATCCAAAGTCCGCACCATCGAACTTTTCAATTTTCACCTTCCCTTCGTCTGCAGCCATCGCTCCCACTCGAATATGGATTTGTTTGGATCGTTTCTGATCATTCTTGCGAACCACCGTGTATTAGAACACCTCCGTCGATAAATTCGTATCGCCGACAAAATTTCACTATTCACGAAATTTACTATTCACGTGAACAATAATGAATAGTAACCTCGTAAAAAATTGACAAAATTCACAACCAAAAGCTCTGATACCAGTTGTTGGGAAATAAACGAGTAACAAGTAATTTCCTTATAGCCAGATTAGTGAGAATACGAAATAAAAGCGGAAAAAATAATACCCAAAAAATTGATAACGGAGTTCAGCCAATTGTGCTTACGTCTCCAGACTGCTGCAGATCTTTTACTAAAGAGAAAAAAATTACAGGTGTTTATAAAACACACTTGAGAGAGAACTGGAAGATTTTGGGATGATTTTGAAGCTAAATGGGCTAGGGTATTTATAACTAAAGCTTAGGGACTAATATTGTAATTAAACCTATTTCTATTTTAATTAAGAATTGGGGCACCGAATTCGGTGCCCCTTTGTTGAAAACTTCAACTCTCCTTTACTGAAAAACAAAACAAGCCCCCCCCTTTAAGCCCCTTTTGTTGACTTTACAGAGAATTTTGATAAAGTATGTAAGGTTTTAAAGATCCATTTAGAGATTGAAACATGTTTCAAAGATTTAGAATCTTTGTTTTGATGAGTCAAACAAAGAGATTAGATTTATTAAAAATGAAGATGAATGTTTTGTTTAAAAGAAAGTTAGTGGGAGTGTAGTTGTGTTTTTGGTCTTATGTTGATGCATTTTACTTATTAGGAACAATATTCCTACCTTGCGGAATGTCAAGTCTTGTTTAGGAAAGTGTTTCTCAATGAAAAACTTAGGTGAAACTGCCTATATCCTTGGGCTAAAGATCTATAGAGATAGATCAAAAAAGCTAATCGATCTAAGTCAAAGTGGTTAGATATACAATGTATTGAAAAAGTTCCGTATGCAAGTTTCTAAGAGAGGATTCTTGTCTATGTATCACGGTATTACTCTTAGCAAAACTTAGTGTCCTGACTCTAAAGATGAGTAGGATCACTCGAGTAAAATTCCTTGTGCTTGTGTAATAGTATCTATAATGTATGTCATGTTATGCACTAAACCAGATGTTTCCTATGCTTTGAGCATAACAAGTATATATCAATAAGATTTCTGTGAGAGTCTTTGGATGGTTGTAAAGAACATATATAAGTTTTGAGAAAAACTAAAGATATGTTCTTATTTTATGGCAGATTGGAAGATGATTTAGTTGTAAGTGGTTACACAAATGTAAGCTTTCAAACTAACAAGGATGATTATCGATCGTATTTAGGATATGTATTTTGTTTAAATGGTGGTTGTGTCAGCTGAAAAAGTTCAAAACAAAGCATTGTTGCTATTTTAAAACTAAATATGAATACATAGTAGCATCTAATGCATCAAAGGAATAAGTTTGGATCAAGAAATTCATTAACGATATTGGATTTCTTCCTAGCATCACAAATCTTGTTGATATATATTGTGATAATAATGGTACTATTGCACAAGCGAAGGAACCCATATCACATCAGCGATCCAAACACATTTTGAGACATTATCATCTCATATGAGAAATTATTGAGAGGGGTAACATTAAGTTATAAAAAGTTTCAACATATGATGTTGCAGATCTATTGACTAAGCCTCTTTCATGAGTAGGCCTAGAGTAAGTGGGAGATTGTTAGCATTAGTGCCCTATACATATTGTATGGACATGATATTTTGATTATTGGTTTTTATTATTATCATTTGTGTGAATTTTATTATTATTAATATCCTTGAATAATATTGTTAATTATTCTAAATATCCATAATTGGTTATTATTGTGGGGGATAAGAATAAAATAAGTTTGGCATGAAACTTGATATATATTCATGAGGTGGATATATGAATGAGATTCAAATCAAATTCATATGTATTTTTTGAGAAAAAATATTGGATCGACTCATTTTGAGATTAATACATGGATTAAAGGTATACATTAATCTCAAACAATTATGTCATTAAATCCTTAGACCTGAAATTACTAGTGTTCTCAACATGTTGATTACTATGTTGTGACATAATTAAATGTTGTCTTTAATAAGGCAATTGTAAAGGTTATGCATGAACATGAAGAGAATTATGTATTGATATGTAGTTATTAAGACAAAATATATCACTATTATCATAAGAGAGATATCTTAGGGCCCCTCGATGATTGAAACTGAAAAATGCATGGACATGCTTAAATGAGTTGATAGATATCAAAATCATTTATTTAACCAGTTCAATTGGGTGTCGAGAAACTGAAGATAGAGCGATATAAGGTTGATATTTTCCATGCCTTATATTCTATCAAGATATCATAAGATAAAATGATTATGACATAAATTGCATTAAAGATTATCTCAAACCATGAGCTTTTTATTTAACTTGGATAGTCATAATGTTTTGATAGATGACACTTATGACTTGTATGATCAAATGTGATTTTATCTACTGTCAATGTTAATTAAACATATAGGTCCACACACTAAGAATGAATAAGAATTGTTGTGATTATCACTACAATGATAATTTAATATAATGAGATTAGTTTAAATTCTATTATGAAAGATTATTTATTATTCAAATTTAAATAAGTTAAGTTTGTATTCTTTTCATAGAACATTTTATTTATTATTATTTCTTTATTTGGGTTAGAAATGATATTAAATATATAATAGTCAATTAAATAATGTTTTATTAGGATTTGGACGAATTTGAATTCCTTATTAAATAAAAGATCTGTTTTTATATTATTATTTATCTAAAAGTGTTTTAGGTAAATAATAATTATGTTATTATTTAATTTAAAAGATTTTTAAATTAAGTATGATATATATATATATCAAAATCCAAAAACTACAAAGATATAAATTTTAGAAAAGAGGAACTAACATTCCGTTACTTGTAGAGGATGGTTTTCTTTAAAAAATACAACACTTTTAAAGATCGAAAGAAAATTAGAAACATCACAAAAAGGATTTTTTCGAACTAAACCAAAAGGTAAGGTAATCTCACGAATTTATTTTACTATAATTAGTATAATATGCATGAGATTTTAGGATTAACCGAATTATTTAAACTTTTGTTTCGTTGTCCTTGTCTCGATTTCAAATAGTAGGAAGCCCACGTGAACGCCATTGATTGAAGCATTATGTACTTTTGAATGTTTGCTATATTCTATTTTTCTAAGGCTTCCTTTTGTAAATAGGGGCAAAAAAATAAAACTTTGGAGCTTACAAGCATTCCATATACTTCTATCATTTTGAAAACAAAGAAACGATTTTTTAGTTTGATGGCCATTGAATATTGTTTTATTTTGAAGTGTAATTTTTTTTTTCAAAATACAGAATTATCATTCCCATAGCTCTAGTTTTTCTTTGGTTTTCATGAACATGGATTCTTTATTATTTCGATACGCGAATCTCCATTTGGTAATAAAGCAATGAAAATAATAAATATGACAGCAAGTATAAATCTGGAATGAATACTACACACCTTATTCAAAAGAAAGATGCCTATTTATAAGCTTCTAAAAAAAATGGTCGTCCCTTGTTCCCATATGTAATGGGGTAAGGGGGAGGTAGGATAGTAGGCTGCCCCCAACACCAAGTTGAAAAAATTTAGCTAATTCTTATTCCCATATGTAATGGGATAAGGGAGAGGTAGAACTCGATCCCACGACCTCAAGGTTAAAGAAAAAAAAATTAACATGTTTTTCCCACGGAAGTGTCTTTGTGAATATGTCTGCCAATTGATCACGAGTGTTGCAAAAATTCAAATCAATTAATATCACTTGAAGGATCTTGCATCAGTTTTTTTCTGTTCTATTGTCAAGCTACAATTTCTCATTAACATTCATTTGTGTATTGCTATCTGACAATTTTGTATATTAAATCTTTTAAGATTTTATGCATACTTTTTTGACAGGGAAACAAACCATCTTCTTTTTGCTTAATCTCTAACCCTAGAATTTTTTTTTTTTGGAAGGTAAGAATTTTATTGCAAGGAATAGATATACACATTGTTAGGGGACTAATTAAAAAACCTCCCTACACCTAGATGGAAGAAAAAGAATGAAGCCAAAAAAAATGAACAAAGGGATAGCCAATCCACACAAATATGCAAAAGAAACATTCTCTTGCTAGTTACCAGAACAAACAGATATCCCTAAACAGTACAAAACATTCATGGTATTACCATCCCTGTGCAGAGGTTTTCGCTTTATACCCAGAAAACAAATTCCCGAACCATTACTGTCCCTCCGACTTGAGCAGAGACCATACGAGTTTCCTGTTAGGATTTAAACACAAGCCAAAACAAGCCCTTACATCTGGGATTCCACCTCAGTAGACGATAAACTATACGCGGATTTAGCTCGCTGGTTCGCTGCAAAATTACACTTTCTTGCATTAAAATTTACCTCAAAATTTTCTTGACTTAGCATCGCACCAATAGGGTGAAGGAGAGTCGCCCATTCAGAAGGAATAGAACAAGGATTAAAAAGCCAATTCACCACAGCTGCACAGTCACTCTCAGCTATTAACCCATTAAACCACCTTGACTCCAAAAACAACTTAATAGCAAAATCAATAGCCAAAATTTTCGCTTGGACTGGAGATCCGCTCCCGATTGAAGCCGAGAAGGACAATAGAATATTACCATCGTGATCACGAAGGATCCCACCAATTCCTCCCTTGCATCCATCCTCTTGCATAGCTCCATTGAAACTAAATTTCATGGAGCCTCTAGGAGGCGATAGCCAAGACGTGGGAGATTTACCGGCCTTCTTCTTCCAAACAGAGTCATCGACAATCGAAATATCTGTCGCCAAAGCTTCCAAGCTGATGAAAGAGTCTGGAAATTTGGCCTTCAACCAACAAGCATCCCAGAACTTGATCAAAAACAGAACCTGCAGTACGTCTAGTTTCTTGCCTCTGAATACCATATCATTCGTTTGTAACCAGATAGTTCAAATGATCGTGAAAGGAAGAATACTCTACACAATATTCTGATGAGAATTTGAAGGAAGAGACTCAAACCAGGACGTTAAACAACCTAGAGTGTCACTTTGAAATGTAGTTGAGATATCCCACATCGCTAAAAAGGCACCCCCCAAACTTTCCAAGAGAACGTAGGAGAAAAACAAATGATGAACCGACTCCATAAAAAGCGAGCAAAGTCGGCACGATAGATCAGACAATGCAACCCCTCTTTTACTAAGCTCTAACCTGACTGGAACTTTACCCTGGAGGAAACGCCAAATGAAAGACTTCACTTTAAATGGGGCGGTTCCTAGCCAAACAAACTTCTTCCAATTGAACAGTGATGGACTACCAGGAAGCTGAAGATGGGCTGCTGACTTTACCGAATATAAACCATCACTAGAACCCAACCACTTCAGCCAATCTCTGTTTGAAGTCGAACTCACAAAGCTATTGAAAGACGCATCAGTGCATCCCACTGAACTATTAGCACCAAACTCAGCAACCAACTCCTCATTGTTTGCCGCTAACGTAAATATTCTCAGGAAAGAATCCTTGAATGGCGATTTCCAATCCATATGTCATGCCAAAATCTGATTGCTTTTTCATCTCCAACTTGTAGTTGAAAAAGATCTTTCAATTGTAATTCCTCACCAACTACAGAAAAAGTATTAAGGATGCCTCGCCAAATCCATGAAACCACAGTCGGCTGAAAGTTACAAAAAAGGATAACAAAGGGGCCAAGGTTATATTTTGCAGTGACAACTTGTTTCGAAAGACTGGTATGTTCGTTGCCAAATCTCCTACAGCACTTGCCAAGGAGATAAAAAAAATTTCGTTTTAGATCCACAAACCCTAAAACTCCATAGTCAATTGGCTTAATTATCTCATTCCAACTAATCCAACGAATCTCTTTCTTTTCCGACAAGGCAGCCCCTGGAACCTTGAGAAAATACTATTCAACTTCTTATATATAGTGGCAAGTATCTTAAATAATGACAATAAGTAAACCGGATGACTAGAAAAAACCGACTTCATAAGAGCAAAGACTAGAAAAAACTGACTTGATAAGAGCAATTCTACCTCCAAAAGGGAGTAAGCAAGACTTCCACCCCGCGAGCCTGTTATCTACATTCTCAAGAACCGGCTCCCACAAAGATCGAGAATTACGGTTGATCCCCAATGAGAGACCTAATTAACTCGCCGGAAAAGTCCCAATCGAGCTACCTATATGAATTGACCACGCCTGCACTTCATTCGTCGAAGTCTTAAACCAAAAGATCATACATTTTGCCAAATTGAGTTCCAAATCGGATGCTAGTTCGAATACTCTCAAAACTCTTTTAGGATTCAGAACTTGCGTTCCACAAAACAATATTAAATCGCCTGCATATTAGAGATGGGATATCTCAATACCCGACAAACCTTTACCCACAAAACGGCCTAAGAACAAACCAAACTTAACTGCCTTCACAATCATCAGGTTGAGAGCTTCGCCCACCAAATTAAAAAGTAGTGGCAAAAGAGGACAGCCTTGTCTAAGGCCCTTGCTAACAGAAATCTTTCAGTGGATGAGCTGTTAGCGAGAACAAAGATTGAAGCTGTTGAAATGCAATTGAAGACCCGGTTACACCACCCTGTTGTGATATAAACCTAACTGTAATGTAATAAAGGAATAAAGGAGAGGATAGAAGAAATCTTTGTATTGCATTTCATTAATCTTGCATGCACGATAGGAGGTTAACCAGCTCATTTATACTAGCTGATTAACAATGCCAGCTAATTAACAACTTCTTTAACTAACTAGCAACAACACTCTTAACAACTTTAGTTACAACTAACTCTTCACTAACATTTATACACTAACATTCCCCATGCAATTCACATTTTCAGCCTTGCCTTTTTTTTTATGAACATTCTTCATGTAATTCATATACACTAACATTTCCCCTGCGAGTCACACTTTCAGCTTCATCATCATCACCCATACTTTGGGAAAAGCTAGTTAGCAAAGCAAACCCAACCCTAAGAGTCTGAGTGACCAACAGTTTCTGCTGATGACGGATAAACATCGGGGCATACAGTGGCTTAGTGAGAGCATCAACAACCTGCTCATATGCTGGAACCTCTTGTACCTGCAAGTGGCCAGCTACTACAATTTCTCGAACAAAGAATAAATCCAACTCAACATGTTTGAATTTTGAATGAAGAACTGGATTAGAACACACAACAAACGTGCTTGTATTGTCACACCAAAGGGTTGGTTTGCCATGAAATGAGCACTGTAACTCCTTGAACAAAAACACAAGCCACATGATTTCTGAAGCAGCTGTGGCAACACTACGATATTCTGCTTCAGCAGTGGATCGAGCAACCACCTGCTGTTTGCGAGAACTCCAGGACACTAGATTGCCACCAAAATAGATGCAGTATCCTGACGTGGATCGTCTGTCATCTACATCAGCCCCCCCAATTCGCATCAGCGAAGCCCACCAATGATAGTCGAGAAGAGGATGAAAACCTCAGATCGTAGTCTGATGTGCCCTGCAAGTAACGTAGAATTCTCTTGACTGAATGGAAATGTGAGTCTCTAGGGGCCTGCATGAATTGACAGACACGATTAACAACATAGGCAATGTCTGGCCTAGCAATCACCACATATTGGAGAGCACCAACAATACTTCTATAGTTAGCTACTTCATCAATAAGTGTTCCATTAGCAGCAGAGAGTTTGCACTGAGTTACCATGGGAGTAGGAAGCTCCTTAGCTGTTGCAAATACACTCCTTTGTAATAGATCAAGCACATACTTTTGTTGGTTCAGTACTAAACCATTTGAGTCATAGTAGACTTCGATGCCCAGGAAGAACTTAAGGAGTCCAAGGTCTTTCAAGGCAAACTTTGCATGAAGTTTATTTATAACAGCTTGTACTTCACTCGTACAACTTCCTGTTAAAATAATATCATCTACATAGATCAGTAGATAAATCATACCAGCACTGGTTCTGCGAACGAACAAGGAGGCATCTGATCTTGACACATCAAAACTTTCTGAGATCAAGTACCCTTTGAGGCTCTCAAACCATGCTCGAGGTGCCTGTTTCAGGCCATATATTGCTTTGTTCAACTTGCACACCATATTACCATCGCCTTGTTCATAACCCGGAGGTTGAAGCATGTATACTTCTTCAGACAGGTGACCATTTAAAAAGCCATTGTTGATGTCTACCTGCCTGAGAGACTAGCCTTTGGCTAATGCGAGGGAAATAATGACCGAACAGTGACTGGCTTTACCACAAGACTGAACACTTCATTAAAATCAATCCCGGGTTGCTAAAGAAATCCTTTGGCCATGAGACGAGCTTTGTAGCGTGCAATGGAGCCATCTGCGTTTCCTTTAATTTTAAAAAGCCATTTACAACTCACAACTCTCCTACCCTTAGGAAGGGGGACCAATGTCCAGGTTTCATTGCGAGTCAAGGCATCGAATTCAGCCTTTGCAGCAGCCTTCCAATGGGGGTGAAGAAGCGCCTCATAAATTGTTGTAGGTTCCTTATCATTCAAGGATACGTTTAACACCTTGGGTTTTCGTATTCCATTCTTACCACGTGTAACCATGGGATGAATATTTTGACAAGGGGCAGTCTGATCGATTTGAGTGGGTGGCATGATATCACGCGAAGAACATGCTTCAACACCAGAACGTTGTGTATAACCAGCATCTTCAGCACCATTCCCAAGGGATGATTCTTTAGCCCCACTCCCAGGCGGTGATTCTTCAGCAACACTCCCAGGTGGTGTAGAGTGTATAGGAACATCTGCCAAGTCAGTAGAAACTTGCGCCTCATGAGACATTCCACCAGTAGATGAAGATGTTTCATGCGTATCAACCGAGTCCACAGCAACCTGTTCCACAGGTAACAACAAACCATTAGTAGATGGAGAATTTACAGTATGTGGGGTGGTACCCTCGTTCACTCCACTCGGTCCAGAGGCTGATGTTGCAACAACATGAAGAATCCCATTAGAGACCCCTGGAGAACACGAACTATTTGTCGAGAAGTTGCCCCTTTGTTGAAAAGGAAAAACATGCTCATCGAACACCACATGTCGAGAGATGATCATCCTCCCATCATCATCCAAACATCGATAGCCCTTATGAGACGATCTATATCCTAGAAAGGTACATTGCCTTTACCTGAATTCCAATTTGTGATGATTGGCGTACCTCATGCATGGGAAGCACGCACAGCCGAACACATGCAGGAATTCATATTTTGGCACCTTGTGATACAATATCTCAAATAGAGATTTGCCATCTAACACTTGAGTGGGCAACCTATTGATAAGATGGACTGCAAACACAAAGGCATAACTCCAAAATTTTAGGGGTAGAGATGCTTGAGCGAGCATGATTAACCCCATTTCAACTATGTGCATGTGTTTACGCTCAGCTCGGCCATTTTGCTCAGAGGTGACTGGGCATGAGATTCGATGTTCAACACCATTTTGTTGTAGCCATCCCTTAAGCGGTTGATATTCTCCACAACCGTATGTTTGCAAAATTTTAATTTTGCAGCCGAACTGTACCTCAATTAGCTTATAGAAGTTAATAAAACATGATTGTACCTCAGATTTTCTTTTAAGAAAATAAATTCAGGTGTATCTGCTTGCAAGATTAACAAAGGAAACATAAAATGAAAAACCATATGAAGAATTACAAGGAGCCGGACCCCAGACATCTGAAACATCTAAGTGAAAATGTTCATTATATTGCGAGGTAGAAGAATAAAACGGAAGTTTGTGAGCCTTCCCTTGCATACAAGCAACACACACATGTGTCATCTTATTCTTATGAAAGGAAACATTACAATGCTTCATAACAGATTTCACTACTTCATTGGAAGCATGACCAAGGAGTTGATGCCACAAATCCATGGGACCTGTAGCCATGGAAACATGATTTAGCTGAGCATTCGAGCACGTCTCAGCACAAGGGAGTAGCTGATAAGTCTCTCATCCATGAGCCTCCCTCGGAGAAGAACCTGTCGTGTCTGAGCATCCTTCACAACACACTCATATGGGTGAAATTCAAGAAAAACATTGCTATCACGTGTAAACTGTGAAACAGAAATCAACTTCTTGATGTTAGGAACATGTAGCATGTTTCGCAAAAGTAAGGGTTTTATATTAGAATATAAAGAACTTTGCCCCACATGTGCAATTTTAATGCCATCGCCATTGCCCATGTGCAAGTCATTATCACCCGTGTACACTATACCTAAGTGGAAAACGGACGGATCATTAGTTACATGGTAAGTCGCACCAGTGTCAGGATACCAAACAGCATCATTCGTGACCTTCAAAGGAGGCTGGACACCTGAGGATGGAATCATCGAAATGAAGGCTGCAGGTGTCGAGGGTGTCAAGAACGGATTCTGGCTTACTACAGAAGGACTTGAACCATCATTGGGAGAACCAACTGGAACCCAGAAGATGGATAGTAACCAAAGGCTGTTGGGGAACAAAACGAGGCACCAAAAGCTATCGAACTGACTGGATACAAATAAGGGGAAGGGGCAGGAACAAAGTCAATACCTGAACTGTCGAAACGATTTTTAAACGGGGTGGGGGCGAGATTTTTGAAACCGCGTCATTTTTAAATATTATCTTTTCAATTGGATTTTTAATTAAAAACAGTGCGATTTTAGAAAACCTCTCGTTTCGAAAAAATTAGAAATTCCTTTACGATAAAAATATAAGGTTCGAGGAGTCGCCACCAATCTTTGATTAGGGTGTGATTGGGCACCCAAAAAACATTTTCATTTTAAATAAAAATTAATTTTAATTAAAACGACAAATTTACGGTCTACGTTACCAAAATCCAAGTTCGGGAGTCGGTTACGCGTGGGGAAGGATTAGCACCCCCACAACGCCCTAAATCGGTACCTAGTCGATTAATTAATTTCTTTGCAACGAATTTCACAAGTTCAAATTTGATTTGATTAATGATCCCTTTAAACGACAAACATGCAAATTTGCAACATTCAAAGCAAAAAAAAAAAAATAGATTTAATTTAAAATTACCAAGTCATTAGAAAGATAAAGAATATTCGATTATTTAAAAAATATCGAGACCAGATCTTTAGTTCAGTTCTAACGACCTTTTCTCGAAAAGTTTAAATAGTCGAATATTTCCTTTTCTTTCGCTCCCAAATTTTACAATGATATATCCAAATTTAATTAGGCGTTACTGACGGGATACCATTTTAATTTAAAATCGTCAAAACAACTTTCCTGTAAGTTAAGGAAAGCCATTCTGATAATTTTAGATTAAAAGGGCATTACCCTTAATTCCGATTATGTGATTAGATCGAGTCATGCACATGAGGCTAAACATGCATAAAAACTACACCTAAATATACAAACACTAACAACATGCTCGGAATGTGATATTTCAATAAAGATCACATACATATTTAAAATATATAAATATATATATACACTCTATACATAGCTATACTTAATGAACAAAGATGGCCTAAACACAACCAACGAAAACATAGCATAACAAATTATAAAATTTCAGAAAATAATTATATTTAAATTAAACTTTAATATCCTACTTATGAATAAAATACAAATTAAGGTAGAAATGCTAGCATTATACCGTACTGAATACTAAGAACTGAAATGAAACTATTCTCATTACAAGGGACTAAAAACAAAATAAAACAAAACACACTCAGGACTAAAATGCAACATACAAAAAGGTGGATGTCAAATGTTTAAGACAACAAAGATTTAAATACAACAAAACATAGGACTAAAATACAAAGAAACTAAATCACAGGATCTTTTCATAACATTTTCATTTCTGGGCAGTCCAAACATGATATAACCAAAATATTACATAGGATCAAAATGCAAGTTTATAAAACTATGCATCCAATGTAAAAAACAACAATAAAATCGGCCTAGCAGGATTCAGGACTAACGTGTAAACCGCTGGAAATTTAAGGCCAAAATCAGAAAACAGCAAAGTCACTTTGGAACCAAATCGAAATGGACTTAAAATCTATGGGCCCTGAACGAGATTAACCCCTCCTCAAAACACGAGATATTTTCCCACGATAACAAAACACCGTCGTTTCAACACTACCCAAAGCTACGTCGTTTTGACGTATTAATATAGTGGAAATTAGGGTAAATTTCCTAACCTAAACTCATTTCCCTCTCCATCCAGAAAATACATCCCCTCGCCGTTCTCTGCCTCTCCCATATCCTCTCTGCTCTCCCGTCTCTCAACCCTAAACGAGACAGAAGGCCACCGCGGCCTCCATCGTTCTACGCTCCGATGAGGAGCTCGTAAGCCCCCAACGACAACCCCAGCCGAACTCTTCCTAAAATAAACACGACCCTAACCCGTGACTCAAACCAAACCCTCGAATCCCACTCTGTTTCACTCTCCAGTCAAAGACCAACGCCGTGGCCAGCCTTGCACCACTGGTTCCGATGAGAAACCTAGACCCCTCGGTTCCCTCACTCTCCCTTTACCCAGAAACCTAGCCTCATAGAACTCGAACTCAAGCTTCCTAGACCTGAAAACCCCTAAAGTCCCTAAACCGGAGGCCCAAACAGGCATGCACGACTGGAAAGCAATGGAAGACGAAGGGGTTTACCTTCGACTCGATGAGGTATTGGTTCCTAGCAAAGATGAAGAACGTATCTGGGCAGGAAAGGTAAGGATTTCTGACTTTTGGGTTTTCTAGCGGCTGATGGCTTTTCGTTTGAATCTTCTCTCGATGATCACCGGTTTTGCGATTATGTTTTTCTGGTTTTCTGTTTTTTTTTTCTTTTCGATGATAGCTAATGAGTTGATCGATTTTTTGCTTGGATCATGACTAATAACTTTAGGGTCCTCCCTCTCTGCCCATCCATCCTCTTCGGTCCCTCTCTATATCTGTTTTTTTGTTGTTGGTTTTCTCTCCTCGATTTCTCCGTGCCTCTCGTTCTGTTTCTTGTTTCGTGTGTTTGCAGGGCACTGGCGAGAGCAGATCACGGGCGGCAGCTGTGGGGAGGCGAGCTATTGTCCGGTTGGGCGTGCGTGATCTGGCAGCAGGGTTGGCTTCCCGTGAGACTGCAGCTGGCTCGGGGATTGCTGGGAGTTGGGAACCGTTGGATCCTGATGCTAGATCCAACGGTGGTAGCTTGACGGCGCTGGAACCCCGACAAGAAACCCTAATAGTCTTTGATCTGGACCGTTGGATGAGAAGCAGATCCAACGGTCCAGGACAAGCGGCGGCTGGATCATAAGCTGGAAACCCTAATGGTTTTAGGGTTCTTCAAACAGGCTTGAACATCCAAGCCTGGTTATTTTGATTTTTGGGCCACTTAGGTCCAGCTGGTTGTAATTTGGTATAGGCCCTGTAACAAAACATTTAATTAGTATACTCATATGTATTTTAATTGCTTAACATTCATTATAATTGCTTAGTTGCTTATATATCATATATAAATATAACCAAACATTAATCATATGAACGATAATAAACCCAATTCAACTTCGGAAAAGATCCCGGACAAATCGAGCATCTACAGCTGCCCCTCTTTGCTTATTATCGTGCAACGAGAATATAGCAAAGATCACTAGATGATCAAATTTGTCCGATTATGAGAAATTCAAAAGATTAATCGGCTCCACTACAACGTCCATAAAACTGGTTTTACCCCCTATTGCTTCAGGGAGTAAAACTCAAATATCTTCGTCAATCGTGTCTGCTCCCTATTTTCAGAGAGTATAAGACTCGAACGATTCTCGATAATCGTGCCTGCTCCCTATTTCTTCAGAGAGTATGAGACTCGAACAATCTTCAACAATCGTGTTTGTTCCCTATTTGTTCAGAGAGTATGAGACTCGAACAATCTTCAACAATCGTGTCTGCTCCCTATTTCTTCAGAGAGTATGAGACTCGAACAATCTTCAACAATCGTGTCTGCTCCCTATTTCTTCAGAGAGTATGAGACTCGAACAATCTTCAACAATTGTGTATGCTCCCTATTTCTTCAGAGAGTATGAGACTCGAACAATCTTTAACAATCGTGTCTGCTCCCTATTCCTTCAAAGAGTATGAGACTCGAATAATCTTCAACAATTGTGTTTGCTCCCTATTTCTTAAGAGAGTATGAGACTCGAACAATCTTCAACAATCGTGTCTGCTCCCTATTTCTTCAGAGAGTATGAGACTCGAACAATCTTCAACAATCGTTGGGAAACCTGTAAATATTTAAGTCATCATGCAATGTCATGATCCTATTCATGCCTAAAATGTATGCAAATGTGCAATTTAATGCATTTTCTTCTTCGAAGGAACATCTCTTTTGATTTCAATGGAACTCGATTTCGTTTCGGGTACAGAGCCTTTGACCAGTTCACCCCAGCTAACACTCTCAATACCATATCTTTTGGCTCGACAGGACTTTGACTTCTTTCTTTCTTGAAACCTGCCGGTACCCCCGACCAATCTTCTTGGTAAATGACAACATCTTTGGGTCATCTATTAATTGCTGGAATTTTCTATGAACCCCAAGGTTTCTGCTTCCCATAATCATACAAACATACATGTTAAAACCAAGGTCAGCTTCAGAATACCTGCATTTTCCAAAACCTTTTGCCTAATGATACAAAATGATCTCATGTGCCACAAGTTAAGCTATATGTTTTAACTTTTTCAAAATCAGATGCTTGTAAAAGGGAAATTAAGAAGGGAAAATATCTCTTTATTTATATAAATGCGAAGAATTTTTTTGGCAACTACATGACAAACTTTTAATCGGAAAAGAACCAAAGGATAGGTGTCTTCAAATATCAATAACACAAATGCTTTTGAACTGGCCGTCAGAATGACTCGAGTGTAGCTTCTGTGAAAATGATCTCCAAAATTGTGATGACACCTAAGAGTGCGAAGCTCTTTCTGAACCCCAAAATCTCCCATTAATCTTTGGTCTCAATCCCAACTGCCATTGTCGTTACCCATGTCAGGAGCTCTTCCTACTTCCAAAAACAATTCAGATTATCCATCATGTACGAACTCTGAATTTAAAACTCAAGTCGCCCTTTGCGGATTTTCGACTCGAGACCTCCTTTGGTTTCAAGACGCCCTTTTCGAGTTTTCATCTTGAACCCTTCTTTTTTTTTCATTTTTCCATTTTTTATTTTTTTATTTTTTCATTTTCACTCATTTCTTCTTCTTCTTTTTTCTTCAAGCAAAATACTTCTTAACTGCGTCAGAATTCACTGGATGAGGTAATTCAGACCCATCCATCTCAGTTAAGACCAGAGCTCCCCCAGAGAAAGCTTTCTTGACAACATAGGGTCCTTCCCACTTGGGCATCCATTTCCCTCGGAAATCTTTTTGAATGGGCAATATCCTCCTGAGCGCCAAATCTCCTTCGTGGATTTCTCGAGGGCGAACTTTCTTATCATGTGCTCGTATCATCCGCTTCTGGTATATCTGACCGTGACAAATAGCCTTCAATCTCTTTTCTTCAATCAGATTCAATTGGTCATATCTGGCCTGTACCCATTCTGCCTCATTTAGCTTCACCTCTGATAAAACCCGGAGCGAGGGAATTTCCACTTCAATAGGGAGGACAACTTCCATCCCATAAACTAGAGAAAACGGAGTTGCCCCAGTAGACGTTCGTACAGAAGTCCGATAGGCAAACAGAGCAAATGGCAACTTCTCATGCCAATCTTTATAAGTTTCAGTCATCTTCTCTATAAGCCTCTTAATGTTCTTATTAGCCGCCTCCACTGCCCCATTCATCTTTGGGCGATAAACCGTGGAATTATGATGCTTTATTTTGAATTGCTCACATACAGATTTCATCATCTTGTTGTTTAAGTTCAACGCATTGTCAGAGATAATTCTCTCTGGTAAGCCATATCGGCAGATGATTTCTTTCTTCAAGAACCTACATATCGTTGACTGGGTAACACTTGCATAGGAAGCTGCTTCTACCCACTTGGTGAAGTAATCTATTGCTACCAGAATGAAGCGATGACCATTTGACGCTTTTGGAAAAATTTGCCCAATAACATCCATGCCCCACATAGAAACGGCCACGGAGCTGTCATCACATGCACGGATGAGGAGGGGTGTGCATTCTATCCCCATAAATCTGACACTTGTGACACTTTCGGGCATAATTGATGCAATCAGTTTCCATAGTTGACCAATAATACCCAAATCTCATAATCTGTCTGGCCATTACATGCCATTAGCAGGGTGCCATATTCCTTCATGTACTTCTTCAAGAATCATTTTCGCTTCTTTAGTGTCCACACACCTTAATAAGACCTGATCCATGCTTTTCTTATAAGATTCACCATAAGCACATACCATGCTGCATTTTCTAATGGTCCTTTTGTCATTCTCAGTTGCCTGTTCGGGGTAACTTTGATATTTTATATACTGGAGGATATCATAGTACCAAGGTCCTTCATCATCTTCTTCTCAATGTCAAAGCAGTGGGCTGGATACTCATAAGCCTTCATCTCAATAGGCATCATATTTGAATGCTCGTTCATCTTAAGGCCGCTGCCAAAGTAGCCAAGGCGTCCGCCATTTGATTTCTTCTCTGGGGAGGTAATTGAAAGTCACTTCTTCAAATTCTTCAATAAGTCCCATACTAATTTACGATATCCCACAAGTTTGGGATCTTTGGTTTCCCATTCACCTCTGAGTTGGTAAATTACCAAAGCTGAATCCCCATATACCTTCAGCATTTTTGCTTTGAGTTCAATAGCTGCTCTAAGACCCATAACACAAGCCTCATATTCAGCCATATTTTGTACAATCAAATTGACCGACTGGTAAAAGGATAATGCTCTTCACTTGGTGAGACCAAGATTGCCCCATCCCATGCCCCAAGGCGTTTGAAGCACCATCAAAGTTCATCTTCCAGTATTTACCGGCAAGAGCAATTGTTTCTTCCTCGAGATAGCCATTAAATCCTCATCCGGAAATCGAAGTTCAACTGTTCATATTCTTCTGAAGCCCTACTCGCAATGAATTCTGCTGGCGCTCCTTAACTGCTTCTGGCTCACATACTGGATATCAAATTCGTAGGTACCCCCATTAGATACTTTAAAGGGTCCAGCTTAGATATGAGCCAGGTAGTATACAACTATACTGTCTAAGTCTTCTGGTAGCCCACACTAAAGCGCAACACAATTTTTCAATTGGTGAGTATTGGCCTCACACTCAGTGAACTTCTTACTGAGATAGTAGATAGCCCTCTCCTCTTCTCAGTTTGATCATGTTGCCCCAACACACATCCCATTGAATTGTCATAAACGGACAAGTAAAGAATTAAAGGCTTTCCTGGGATAGGTGCGCTAGGATCGGAGTATTCGAAAGATATCTCTTTACTGCCTCAAAAGCCTCTCGGCAATCTTCACTCCATTCTCCTGAATCATTCTTACGAAGAAGGCGGAATATGGGATCACATCTTTCGGTCAGCTGCGAGATAAACCGAGCGATGTAATTTAATCTCCCCAAAAATCCTCGAACCTCTTTCTGTGTTCTTGGGGCTGGCAAATCTTGAATGGCTTTTACTTTATCGGGATCTATTTCGATTCCCTTTCGGCTCACTACGAATCCCAACAGTTTTCCCGATGTCACCCCAAAAGTACACTTATTTGGGTTAAGTTTTAGTTGGCACTTCTTTAATCTTTGAAAGAGCTTCCTCAAATTCTCGACATGTTCCTCCTCCGTCTTGGCTTTGACAATCATATCATCGACATAGACTTCAATTTCTTTATGCATCATGTGAAACAACGTCACCATGGCCCTCTGATAGGTTTGCCCCTGCATTCTTTAATCCAAACGGCATGACTTTATAGCAAAACGTCCCCCACATAGTGATAAACGTTGTTTTCTCCATATCTTCAGGGTACATTTTAATTTGATTATAGCCGGAGAAACCATCCATAAATGAGAATAAGGAATTTCCAGCAGTATTGTCCACTAACGTATCTATATGTGGCAAAGGAAAATTCCTTTGGACTAGCTCTATTCAGATCTCTATAGTCGACACACATTCGTACTTTCCCATCCTTCTTTGGTACTGGGACAATATTTGCTACCCACTCAGGATATTTGGCCACTGTGAGAAACCCAGCATCAAATTGTTTCTTCACTTCTTCTTTAATCTTGAGCAGCATCTCGGGTCTCATTCTTCTCAGTTTCTGTTGTACGGGCTTGCAATCAGGCTTTATTGGTAATTTATGGACAACCAATTCTGTATCCAGCCCTGGCATGTCCTCGTATGACCAAGCAAATACATCCTTGAACTCTTGAAGTAATTCTATCAAGCTTTGCCTCCCTTCAGTAGACAGGGTGGTACCAATCTTTATTTCCTTTCTATCCTCATCTGTACCCAGGTTCAAGATCTCTGTAAGCTCTTCGTGAGGCAGGATCTGCTCATCTTCCTGTTCCACCATCTTTAGTAATTCTGAGGGTGGTTCACATCCCTCATCATCATCACACCTTCGATTTCCCTTGACTATGGGCATCTCGAAATCAATCTCCGGGTCAGAGTCATTAGCATTCGTATTATTGATATCTGAGTTCCTGAAAGGATAACGAAAAAGAAGATATATACATATATACATATTACATATGGGAGAATCTTTCCCATATAAACAAATAGAAAGAAATATATGTGTATATTCAAACAAAAATGCATGAGGAATGTTTGCCATTTGGGAATTAACAAAACACATCTTTTATTGAAAGCAAGTAAAGACACACAACTTAACCCTTTACAAATCACCTACCCCAGGGTATGAACAATAGGGAAGAGTTCTAGTGTATTACTCTGCAAAAGATTTGTAAACTACAGGCAATTCCTCCGCAGTCCAGTTGTTCAACAAAGCCCAGTGGCGCAGGGTAGATGCCCATAGCTCTCATTTCTTTGAACTCATCGTCGGTTATGACATTAATGCCCAAGTCCTCCAAGGCATTCTCAACTATCCCTTTACTGCTTTCCAAAGTCCCTTGAAACATATATCCTCCTGATACGAAAATGCTGCTCAATGGCGGGAATGTCATGGGCTCCCAGCTTGGGTCCTCACCAGTCAATCTTGCCTTCTCAATTCCTGAATCTTCTTGATGCTTCTCATTTTTCTTTTAAAGTTGGCTGATACCCTAAACCGAAACTGTCTCTTTAGTTAACAGGGTAGATTGGGCCCACCAATCCTTGCAACCGACGTCCAAACCCTTTGCCAGTTTTGCTCCTCTTCCAAGAGTCAGCTTAAGCCCCATTTTGGTGCAGTTTGACAATCTAGGCTCGGGATCTTCTTTCCTTCTGCCACAAACATGGCATTGACGTATTCCAATGATCTGAAAGAACATTCAACAGCTTGCTCTTCCACTTCAACGTATGGAGCAGTAGTAGAAACCGAAGCAATAATGTCTTCTTCCGCA
This sequence comes from Hibiscus syriacus, assembly GCF_006381635.1. Taxonomy (NCBI): domain Eukaryota; kingdom Viridiplantae; phylum Streptophyta; class Magnoliopsida; order Malvales; family Malvaceae; genus Hibiscus; species Hibiscus syriacus. The sequence continues at coordinate 2,375,236 of NW_024063485.1, read as the reverse complement.
TGAATGCATATAAGCCTCCCATCAATTGCAAATTTTATCCTCTGCTGCAATGTTGACGGAACCGCACCGGCCTGATGAATCCAGGGTCTTCCCAATAAGCAGTTGTATGTAGGCATGATGTCCATCACGAGAAACTCCACTTCGTATATCGCGGGCCAATAGTCAAAGGGATATCAATCTTGCCTAGAACTTCTCTCTTCGTTCCATCAAAAGCTCGAACCACACTTTGACAGCTTCTCATCAGGTGCTGTCCACTGGCAGTTTTTTCAGGGTCACTAAGGGCATCACATTTAACGCCGAACCGTTCTTAGTACTCTGGATAGAACATGCCCTTTGCACCTAACTGTGATGTAGGCCTTGTGAGTGCCAATCATCCAGAAGGGATCTCGTCCTCAGAAAAAGATAAAAAATTATCGGGCTGGATGTTGGCAACTAGTCGGTCCACTTTTCTGTGGGTATCTCCTTCGGGACAAGGTTTTGGTTTAAAACTTTTAACAGGGCATTGCGATGCCTCTGAACTTAGAAGAAGTGATAGGACAGAAATACGGGCAGGCAGCTTGTGCAATTGCTCAACAATACTGTATTCACTATGTTTCAGAAATTTTAAAAATTCCATCGCTTCATTCTCCGTTACTGGCTCATTGACGATGGGTTCATATTCTATCTGCACATCGATACTTTTTCCTTTCTCGACAGCAATTTTTCTCAGGTTATTGTGATAACATCTACCACTCCTGGTCATGTGTCCCACTTCATCTACCTCTTCCTGTTGCTTTGTCACCTCTCCTATTTGACAAGTATACTCCAGGGTACCTGTTTATTGTCTTTGTACAGGAACGGAGAGGGAGGTAATAATCACCTTTGGAGCTACCTTCTCAGCCACTCGATTCTTGGGAGTAATGACGAGGGGACAACTAGCACTATAGACCTCTTTGGATGATCCCTCAGAGGCGTAAACTTCCGCTTCTTCTTCTCAGCCCTTCTTTGAAGAACTCGATTTCCTTACTATCCATCATCTCTTGTACCAGCTTTTTCCTTTCTCTTCAGCGACTGCATTAATCCCGGCTCCTGCATGGTTTGGCAATGGATTCTGGGCTATGTTTGGCTGTTCACTGTCACCAAAGTTGATGACGTTTCTTCTTCTCAGAGCTTGATGACCTTTTGAAAGCGGACAATTTTCAATAGAATGTCCGGAAACCCCTGCATGGTATTCGCACTTAGCACTAGCATCATACCACTTGGGATACGGGGGTTGTATGTCCACATGATAAGGTGAGACTACATGTCGATCATATAATTCGTGGAATAACTCCTTATAAGTCATGGGAATCGGATCAATTGAGGCCTCTCTCTCCTTGGATCTCTTGCCCTTGCCTATTGTCAATTTGGGGTGATGCTACCGTTCCTGTGGTCGGGACACTGTGATATTATGGGAATCATACTGCCTTATTTTGTTGACTTCGTTTCCTTCTTCCTCATCGGTTGTTTCTTGCTGGAATCTCCTCCCTCAAGCTTCCCGCTTTTGATCGCCATTTCAATCATTTCTCCCGCCGTAACTATATCAGCAAACTTCGAGAGCCGTAACTATATCAGCAAAACTTCGAGAAGGATTACCAACAAATGTGAGGAAAAATGGAGCCTTCAAGGTATTAACAAAAGTAGGTTCGTTCTCCTCTATACCAACGGTGGGTGGACTTGTACTGCTATCTCTCCCACCTCTGAGCATATGTCTGAAACTTTCACTATGCTTCTTCTCATGCTTGCAGCACCATTCTGTTAGCCTGACGTCCTTCACTTATACTGGTCGAGAAAAGATTTGGCCAGGTCTTTCCATGTCCTGACATCAACTCTCCTTAGTTGATTATACCATCACAATGCTGAGCCTACTAAGCTTTCCTGGAAACAGTGGATCAACAGCTGGTCGTCCCCTACGTAACCAGTCATTTTCCTGCAGAACATTGTGATATGGGCAGAAGGGCATGGGTACCGTCGTATTTCTCGAAGTCAGGGGTTTTTGAACTTGGGAGGTAGGACCAGATCAGGAACTAAACTCAGTTCCTTAGCGTCGAGGACCATACAAGCTGGTATCTTCTTTCATAGCTTGTACTTCATTTGCTGCTTATATTGCTCCTGCAACAACTTGTTTTCGCTCTTCTTTGCTTCTTCATCAAGGTCCGGGACCTGGTGATATGGGCTTTCTTCGGGATGCGAACAAGATCCAGGTTGCGGATTCACTGCAATGCCGTCAGGATTATGTGTACTTTGGTATGGACAGATGTTCCTTGGATATTCGGAGACTGTACCGGGGTAAACCCTGGGGGGTAAAGTTTTTCACTTGTTTGCTCATGGGCCTTTCCGTGCTCGGGATTTCTCCCTCCCAGCATATTTCCCAACTTAGACAACATATCCTCTTGAGCCTTAAGCATCTCTTTCTTGCATTTTCCTCAGATCATCTTGCAACTGCAATTGAGTTCTTTCTATTTGAGCAATCTTATCATCCATGGCCTTCCTTGTGTTATAGTGATGCTTGAAATTTCCATTCTGTAATGTATCCCTTATTGTTAATTTTAATGCTTTGAGGATGAATGCAAATTAGTAAAAGTGCGATAAAAATGCAATACAAAACTTAACGTGCAAATAAAATGCAAATGCATGCAGAAAGGCATTGACTCATAAGACGCGATCAGTCTTAGAACAACTTTCATTTAGGACCAAAAGCATCATTTTACAAGAAAAGTCCAACAGAATGGCCTAGCTCTCATGTTCAGCTCTACTATTGATTGACAAGCCAATCGACCCTCTTTCCTACGCCTGATGCTGGATTGGCATAGCTCTGGATGACTTTTGCTTGGAGGTCCATCTCTCCCAACTGCCTCGCAACGCCACTTAACTGATTCATGGTCTCTCGGATCACGTGATTCACGTTTGTCTTCCATCTCTAAAGTGATCGTTTGAGTTTGCCATTGCAGTCTGGTGCCTTGGACGGTGCGCCGAGACCAGCGATTTGAGTCTGGCAGCTTCGTAAGGCAGCCTCTAAATCATGAATCTTCTTTTGCAAAGCAGCGTTCTTCGAGGCTAACCCTTTGATCCACTGGGTAACGCTGACTGTTTTCTGCAGATAAGGAACTTTCAAGCTGCATAACGTAGGCATTGTACTCTTCATTCTTTGCCTTGGCTCGAGCTAACTCTTCCTCATGCCTTGATTCCATTTCGTGCATCTCTTGATTGAGTACCTCTATCCTTCGTTCTTTTGCTCCGCACCTCTGTATCCAGAGGAATACTTCATCCTGTTTGCCTTGAAGCTTCTAGATGTTGCCTTTCTAATTTTAGCTCTTCTTTGCTTTGCCTCTTCTCAGTTTCGAGCTCGTCGATTCTTTGCTTTCTAACCTCAAGTTCAAGTGCATGTTATTTGCCTTCAGTCTGAGTTCTTCATATTAGCATGCAATTCTTCTTCTCGCTTCTTGCTCAAGGTGTACCTTTGTCTTAACTCTTTAGCCTCTGTCCTTTCGCTCTTCAGTACCCTAACCCAGGACCTTCTCTCGGACTCAAGTTCTTGATTCTTTTCTTCTTCTCTGTCTACTTCTGACTCGGTGCTCTCTCCTCTGTGGCTCTGACGTCTCTAACTCGACGATCCCTCTCAGCCTGGAGCTCTAACCGCCACTGCTCTGAAGTTCTCCCGAGCCAGCGATTGCCCGTGCTCGACTCATCTTTTGGTAATCGCTCTGTAAACTAGTGAGATTGGCCTCCACTTCATCCTTTCTCTTTGCGCATAAGCTCAAACTGTGTATTATAGAATCCCCTATCGATGTCCAACATGAAATTCTTTTGTCTAAGGGCCTCACACTCTGCTTCCTTCCTGGCGATTTCCGCTTCGAATTCACTCTTCAGTATCTCAGCTTAGACGGTACGTATTTAAACTGTACTTCCAAAGGAGTTGTTTGGTCACGATCCGCCAACGGAAGGATATCATTCTTTCGCACCGCCCCACGTAATCTGGTGTCAGCATGACCTCAGCCGTATGAAATCAGTTCTAAAGTTGACTTCCACGCCTCTGACATTGCACGAGCAGTCTTCTTGTAATGATCTCCACATACACAAATTCATATGCCTTCAGGCCGGATGTAGCTGGACGAATTGGCGTGCCCCAAATTGCCTTAGTACCATCAGTGGCGCATAACCTACTCCACCCCATAACCCTAATAGGGTTACCCAATCGAAATCCCCACATTTGTACACACATCCACAAAAGCTAACCAGGGGACACCCGCACTATATCATGTTCCTGTAATTTCTGAAGAGTGAAACCCAATCTTTCCTGGTGAGATGCTCTGGCCACTCTTTAGTGAGGAAATCTTTAAGGTGAATAGGCCGTAGAAAACGTCGACTATACTCTCGGTCAATTTTCCAGAAGTGACTGCGTATCCAAACAGTAAGCAGCTGGACACCCGTGAAGCGGCTACTCTCAGCTCTTCTGCAACTGCTAAGTGCTCTGAATGTTCAGCCAAAACCGCAGGAACAGGGTTTACCTTCCTTTCCAAACGCTCGAATAAATCGACCACTGCGGCTTCCACGTGATAAAGAACTTTCGGGAAAAATCATCAAACCATAAATTCCCAAGGCGAACATCTCCATGCTCTTCTCGATATCGCTATGCTTGACGATAAGCTCCTTGAGCATGACCAAGGGACAATCGGACTCTCCCTTCTTTGGATTCGATCAGCACCCCACTTCTCCTCCCATCCCAGTAATCCTTGCGAGCTTGCCCTTACTTTGGATTCGATCAGCAACCCACTTCTCCTCCCATCCCAGTAATCCTTGCGAGCTTGCCTTAAAGGATTGTGTCCTTGAGGCTTTTGAGTAGATACGGTCCAGTGTATCGTCTCGAAATGAAGCAAGGATGTGTATTCTTCTAACGTGGGAGTCATGTCTTCCTTGTTGAAAGTGAAGCAGCTGTATGCGGGATTCCAAAACTGGACGAGAGCTTGATTAGGGGTTCGTTTACTTTCACGTACAACAGAAGGGCGTGTCACCATACTTTTGCCAGAAAGAGTATTTCACATCTGAATTCCAACTTTCCCAAATTTCGCGTAACCTTGCAAATCGTTTTGCTTTAGACTGACCGGAGCAACCTCTGGTAGTACTGATATGTAATCTTCAGTCAAACGTCGCCTTCTTCCTCTGAGTTTCCTCGGACCCCGACCTCACTTCTGCGTTATCCACTTCCTTGTATGAAAGCTCTTGTCCATTTTATGACCGCCTTCTACTTTTATGACCACCTTGTGAATCAACACCTTTTTTTCATGAATGATGATGCAATGCAGCGGTAATAAATAAAACATAAAACACAGACAAAAACAAAAACTGTGTTAGTATATACAATGAATAGTCAAACAACATGAAGATAGAAAATATATACATCCTAACCTATTTCACATGGTATCTACCCAACATGGCATCTACTGAATCATGCTTTAGTAGATCCTACCCAACATGATATTTACCCACATGTTTTGTTACTCAAAAATCCTAACCACATGGTATCTAATTCACATGCATGTTTGAAAAATAAACCTAACCACATGATCTCTAGTTCGCATACTTTTTGCCAAAAAAAATAAATTCGAGGGAAAAGTTAGAATGAGTTTTCCCCTTTGTGCCTGCGGACAAGATTCAACATAAGATGGGCAGAGTTTCAGTTTTCTAAAAGGTCCTCGAATTGTCCTTTGCTGGTGCCCCCTTGGGCTTGCCAGACCCTCGATCCTCGCCCATTTAGGCTTAAAACGGATCAAGTTCAATTTCGAGAGGATACATTTCCCTATGTCCATGCGAGGAAACTCAATGTTTCACTCGTAACATAAGGCATGTACCCCAGAGGTTACTAGCTAAAGCCCATGCGGAGAAAAGTAATTTTTCACGTAAGCGTAGCTTTCACCCCTACCTAACGGGACAGAGCACAGTTAGAATGCTCTAAATATTAAAGGTTTACAGCAACAGTGGGAAACTCATAATCCTTTGCCCGATCCAAGAGAAACAAGACTAAAGTGAAAGTCAGAAAACTGAAAAAATGTAGATCACATTAGTACAACTATTATTTGTTAATTAAAACGCAAATTAAAATGCAAACCACAATTTAAAACAAATCAGGGATCAAAAATCAATTAAAGTGAACTTACAACTTTCGTTTGCAAAGACATTAATTAATCGACTATAGGCCTGACTCTCTAAAAAGTCCCCAGCGGAGTCGCCAAATAAGGTTCGAGGAGTCGCCACCAATCTTTGATTAGGGTGTGATTGGGCACCCAAAAAACATTGTCATTTAAATAAAAATTAATTTAATTTAAAACGACAAATTTACGGTTACGTACCAAAATCCAAGTTCGGAGTCGGTTACGCGTGGGGAAGGATAGCACCCCCAAACGCCCTAAATCGGTACCTAGTCGATTAATTAATTTCTTTGCAACGAATTCACAAGTTCAAATTTGATTGATTAATGATCCCTTAAACGCAAACATGCAAATTGCAACATTCAAAAGCAAAAAAAAAAAAAAAAGATTTAATTTAAAATTACCAAGTCATTAGAAAGATAAAGATATTCGATTATTTAAAAAATATCGAGACCAGATCTTTAGTTCAGTTCTAACGACCTTTTCTCGAAAAGTTTAAATAGTCGAATATTTCCTTTTCTTTCGCTCCCAAATTTTACAATGATATATCCAAATTTAATTAGGCGTTACTGACGGGATACCATTTAATTTAAAATCGTCAAAACACTTTCCTGTAAGTTAAGGAAAGCATTCTGATAATTTTAGATTAAAAGGGCATTACCCTTAATTCCGATTATGTGATTAGATCGAGTCATGCACATGAGGCTAAACAGCATAAAAACTACACCTAATATACAAACACTAACAACATGCTCGGAATGTGATATTTCAATAAAGATCACATACATATTTAAAATATATAATATATTACACACTCTATACAACACACTCTATACATAGCTATACTTAATGAACAAAGATGGCCTAAACACAACCAACGAAAACATAGCATAACAAATTATAAAATTTCAGAAAATAATTATATTTAAATTAAACTTTAATATCCTACTTATGAATAAAATACAAATTAAGGTAGAAATGCTAGCATTAACCGTACTGAATACTAGAACTGAAATGAAACTATTCTCATTACAAGGGACTAAAAACAAATAAACAAAACACCCACCCAGGACTAAAATGCAACATACAAAAAGGTGGATGTTCAAATGTTTAAGACAACAAAGATTTAAATACAACAAAACATAGGACTAAATACAAAGAAACTAAATCACAGATCTTTCATAACATTTTCATTTCTGGGCAGTCCAAACATGATATAACCAAATATTACATAGGATCAAAATGCAAGTTTAAAAAAATGCATCCAATGTAAAAAACAACAATAAAATCGGCCTAGCAGGATTCAGGACTAACGTGTAAACGCTGAAATTTAAGGCCAAAATCAGAAAACAGCAAAGTCACTTTGGAACCAAATCGAAATGGACTTAAATCTAGGGCCCTGAACGAGATTAACCCCTCCTCAAACACGAGATATTTTCCCACGATAACAAAACATCGTCGTTTCAACACTACCCAAAGCTACGTCGTTTTGACGTATTAATAGAGTGGAAATTAGGGTAAATTTTCCTAACCTAAACTCATTTCCCTCTCCATCCAGAAAATACATCCCCTCGCCGTTCTCTGCCTCTCCCATATCCTCTCTGCTCTCCCGTCTCTCAACCCTAAACGAGACAGAAAGCCACCGCGGCCTCCATCGTTCTACGCTCAGATGAGGAGCTCGTAAGCCCCCAACGACAACCCCAGCCGAACTCTTCCTAAAATAAACACACCCTAACCCGTGACTCAAACCAAACCCTCGAATCCCACTCTGTTTCACTCTCCAGTCAAAGACCAACGCCGTGGCCAGCCTTGCACCACTGGTTCCGATGAGAAACCTAGACCCCTCGGTTCCCTCACTCTCCCTTTACCCAGAAACCTAGCCTCATAGAACTCGAACTCCAAGCTTCCTAGACCTGAAAACCCCTCAAGTCCCTAACCGAGGCCCAAACAGGCATGCACGACTGGAAAGCAATGGAAGACGAAGGGGTTTTACCTTCGACCTCGATGAGGTATTGGTTCCTAGCAAAGATGAAGAACGTATCTGGCAAGGGTAAGGATTTCTAACTTTTGGGTTTTCTAGCGGCTGATGGCTTTTCGTTTGAATCTTCTCTCGATGATCACCGGTTTTGCGATTATGTTTTTCTGGTTTTCTGTTTTTTTTTTCTTTTCGATGATAGCTAATGAGTTGATCGATTTTTTGCTTGGATCATGACTGATAACTTTAGGGTCCTCCCTCTCTGCCCATCCATCCTCTTCGGTCCCTCTCTATATCTGGTTTTTTTGTTGTTGGTTTTCTCTCCTCGATTTCTCCGTGCCTCTCGTTCTGTTTCTTGTTTCGTGTGTTTGCAGGGCACTGGCGAGAGCAGATCACGGGCGGCAGCTGTGGGGAGGCGAGCTATTGTCCGGTTGGGCGTGCGTGATCTGGCAGCAGGGTTGGCTTCCCGTGAGACTGCAGCTGGCTCGGGGATTGCTAGGAGTTGGGAACCGTTGGATCCTGATGCTAGATCCAACGGTGGTAGCTTGACGGCGCTGGAACCCCGACAAGAAACCCTAATAGTCTTTGATCTGGACCGTTGGATGAGAAGCAGATCCAACGGTCCAGGACAAGCGGCGGCTGGATCATAAGCTGGAAACCCTAACGGTTTTAGGGTTCTTCAAACAGGCTTGAACATCCAAGCCTGGTTATTTTGATTTTTGGGCCACTTAGGTCCAGCTGGTTGTAATTTGGTATAGGCCCTGTAACAAAACATTTAATTAGTATACTCATATGTATTTTAATTGCTTAACATTCATTATAATTGCTTAGTTGCTTATATATCATATATAAATATAACCAAACATTAATCATATGAACGATAATAAACCCAATTCAACTTCGGAAAAGATCCCGGACAAATCGAGCATCTACATGAACCATTTGGTCGTTTTGAATAACTCCTAGCCGATGTATTAGTCACCAATCCCAATGTAGTCACGATCAAACCGATGGTAACACTTCTGGACAACATGCCCAAACTTACCTCATAATTGACACTATGTCCTGTTAGAGTTATAACTCCGTCCACGACCTCGTCCTCGATAACCACCTCCCTGCTGATCACGCACTTGAGAGAAAATGATCATCAATAGAGTCTTTAACACTCAATTCACCGTCGGGCTTTAATTGAATCACATTGGCCGAGAGTCATTCGCCTAAGAACATCTTCTGTCGAGCCTCACAGTCAAGCAGCATTTCCGTGAGAGTGTCCAATGATACCTCTTCCCTAGAAGCTATAGCAATTACAGATTCAAACTCCATAGTTAGGCCTGCTAAAATGACACTAACATGTTCTCGCTCAGTCACAAGACTTCCAGAAGCATTTAGTAAATCACACACACAGCTTTGACTTTTGCTAAAAATTCATGAATAGACAAGCCAAGCTTCTTTTGTGAATGCAAATTGTGGCGAAGCGAGGAGATTTTCGCACTAGATCGAGCACTAAATAAACGTGTCACAACATTCCAAATAGCAGTTGCAGAGGTAAGGCCAGTGAGGTGGGGCAGAACCTCCATGCTTACAGTAGTCAACAACCAGGAGGCAAGCAACTTATCTTGTTGCCTAAAAGCCAAAAATTCTGGATTTTCCTCGATTTACCCAGCATCATTGGTAACAAATTCATTTGGAATAACTATATTAGGCGAAATGAACTTCAACAAACCATAACCATCAATGATTAACGACACTTGATGTTTCCATAACAAATATGTATTTTCAGTGAGTTTAACCGTATCGTGTTTGGGTATATGCTGAATGGAGCTTACACGAGTGGCAGTACAGCTCGTAGGGGAATTAATCTGCGAACCATTCTCGTCATGAGTCGGATCAGCCATAAGATCAACTATATTGGGCAGGAACACAGATCTGAACTTCAAGAAACAAGTACCAGATCAAGAAGTAAAGAACGATGAAGTAATGAAGGCAGACGACAAACACCAGAGTTTCATGAATGGCAGTAGGAAGCCACACCACAGAAACACCAGGAATTAGCGTCTGATACCATGTTGTGATATAAACCTAACTGTAATGTAATAAAGGAATAAAGGAGAGGATAGAAGAAATCTCTGTATTGCATTTCATTAATCTTGCATGCACGATAGGAGGTTAACCAACTCATTTATACTAGTTGATTAACAATGCCAGCTAATTAACAACTTCTTTAACTAACTAGCAACAACACTCTTAACAACTTTAGTTACAACTCTTCACTAACATTTATACACTAACACACCCTTCATGATCAGAATAAGAAATCCCCAGTCAAAACGAGTCATAAGCTTTTCTAAATTTAATCTTAAACACCACTCCTAGTCTGCCACTCATAGTATCAAATTGCAGTTGTGGCATCTATCGCAGATGCGATTGTGGACGTTAAGTAATGAGTAACGGGTGTTGCGGGCGTGATTTATTTCTAAATAATACACTATTTCTAAAACATTATATACATTTTACATTCATATTTTAATATTATAATATTTACTATTGTTTAATGGTATATACTTATAGCCAATCTTCAATTATTATATAGAGATGCATCATAAGTTAAATGTTTGACAATACTTAACATCATTTTTTTAAGTCAAAATATTCGAGTATTATATGTAGAAATCAGAGTAATTCTCTGTAATTTCTTATTCTTTTAAATATGACAGATTACATATTTATATACAAAAGCTCTCTCTAAAGTAGGAAACTCTAAGAAAGGAAAAATAATAATCCTAGGATATGATCTCTTAAAATAAGGGATTGTAGAAATCTATTTACAAAATCATATCTCTATAGGAATGGTAACAAATCATATCTCTATAGGAATGGTAACAAATCATCTCTATAATTCCTACACTCCCCCTCAAGCTGGAGAATATACATTGTATAATCCCAGCTTGAATAGGAATTTATTGAAAATAGGTTTTGGCAAAGCCTTAGTAAGAATGTCTGCAACTTGTTCTTCTGAAGGAATGTATGAAAGTGTGGTTGTCTTTTTGTTAACTTGATCAGCAATAAAATGCCTATCAATCTCAACATGCTTTGTCCGATCATGTTGAACTGGGTTCTTGGCAATTTGAATAGCAGATTGATTATCACACAAAACTTCAAAGTGATCCTCTTGATTAGTGACAAGTTCTTTCAGTAGTTTAAGTAGCCAAATTCCTTCGCATATTCCCAATGCTAGTGCTCTAAATTCAGCTTCAGCACTACTTGAAACGACAAATTGTTTCTTACTTCTCCAAGTTGTAAGGTTTCCCCAAACAAAGGTGCAGTAGCCACTAGTGGATCTCCTTTCAGTAAGGTCTCCGGCCCAACTAGAATCTGTAAAGATCTTAACAGTTCTGTCTTGTGTTTTCTTAAACATTAAACCGTGTCCTAGAGTTTTCTTCAAGTACTTGAGAATTCTATTTGCTGCTGCCATATGCTCTTCAGTAGAATTAGTCATGTGTTGACTTATCACATTTACAGGAAATGTTATATCTGGCCTTGTCAAGGATAAATAAATTAGTTTCCCAACTAATCTTTGAAATTTCTCTTTGTCTACCAAGGACCCATCTTCTTTGTTAAATTTCAAGCTTGCCTCCATTGGTGTATCAATCGGCTTACAACCAAGAAAACCATATTCTTTGAGTAAATCAAGTACATATTTTCTTTGGTTGATCACAAGTCCTTCTTTTGACCTTGCCACCTCCATTCCTAGGAAATACCTTAGCTTTCCCAAGTCATTGGTTTCGAATTCTTTATTTAACAACTTCTTTAAATTGCAAATCTCTTCTTCATCATCTCCGGTAAGAATTATGTGTCCACGTACACAATAAGGATAGCTTTCTTATTTGTAGAAGTTACCTTGATGAAAAGAGTGTGATCGACGAGGGATTGCTTGTAGCCGTTTTTTAGGATGACTTTAGTGAACCTCTCGAACCAAGTTCTGGGTGATTATTTTAACCCGTATAGAGACTGATTGAGCTTGCACACCTTGTTACTTCATTCAACAGACTTTAAGCCAGGTGGCAACTTCATATAGATTTCTTCTTCTAGCTTGCCATTAAGAAAAGCGTTTTTTACATCAAGTTGGTGTAATTTCCAATCGCAATTTACAGCCAAACTTAGGAGTACTCGAACAGTATTCAGCTTCGCCACAGGTGCAAAAGTTTCTGTGAAATCTATTATATATGTTTGTGTAAAGCCTCTGGCCACTAGTATCGCTTTGTATCTTTAGATGATACCATTTGAGTTATACTTTACAGTAAAGATCCATTTACAGCCAACAGCCTTTTTTTCTTGAGGAAGGTCCGTAACAGTCCAAGTAGCATTTTTCTCTGGTGCACAAATTTCCTCTTCAACAGCCCTTCTCCATTTTGAATCCTTTAGAGCTTCAGCTATGCTTGTGGGAACCTGTTCTTTATCCAAGTTTGCTGTAAATGCTTGAAAAGACGGCATCAATGAATTATAACCAGCAAATTTTTCAATAGGATGCTTGGTGCACTGTCTAACCCCTTTTCTAATAACAATAGGGAAGTCATCTATAGTAGGGGAAGTAGACTTACTGATTTCTTCATCTATTTCGACAGCTGGACCCAAATCTAATTCTCGGCAAGCATCAGATTGCAAAACAGCCTCAGGAATATGCTTTCTTTTCCTTGTATAAAAACGGAACTGTTTGATTGGTGTGGTTTGTGGAATATTTTGAATGGGAGTAGGTGTATTTTCAAGAAGGGTATTTAAAGTGGGTATGGATGAAGTAGTGATAGGTACTACCGGTGGATCAATGGGAGTAGTTATAGGTGACAAATCTTGTAGGTAAGGACAAAATTGGTGGCAATTCTGAAGGTTAAGAATGGAGTAGGAGGAGATACCTGATGTGACTGAAAATCCTTCCATGTCTCCCCCTGAATTTCAGCCTGAGTGAAATAGGGATCCTGCTCATAAAATATTATATTCATAGTGGTAAAAAATCGTTTTGAAGGAGGATGATAGCATTTATAACCCTTCTTAAGTGAAGAATACCAACCAGTACACATTTTAATGATTTAGGATCTAACTTGGACTTATTAGGAGCAATGTTTTGGATAAAAACAGTACAACCAAATATTTTAAGTGGAAGAATGGAGGAGATAGGTTTAAAATGGGGAAAGTATTGCAAAAATATAGATTGAGGTGTTTGAAATTGTAAAACCTTACTAGGCATTCGATTGATTAAATATGTGACAGTTAATAAGACTTCCCCCCACAAATATTTTGGAACATTATTGGTAAATAGAAGAGAACGAGTAACTTCAAGGAGGTGTCTATTTTTTCTTTCGGCAATACCGTTTTGTTGTGGGGTGTCAATACAAGAATTAATCTGAACTATGCTCTTTTCCCTGAAAAACGCACCCAAAGACTTAGCAAAAAATTCACTGCCATTATCATATTTAAAGAGCTGAATTTTAGACCCAAATTGAGTGAGAACCATGTTATAAAATTGGGTAAAAACACCTGCAGTTTCAGATTTATCTTTTAACAAATAAGTCCAAGTTATCCTACTGTGATCATCAATGAAAGTGATAAACCACTTACAATTATCAGCATTCTTCACCCGAGAAGGACCCCAAATATCACTGTGGATCAAAGCAAAAGGGTGAGAAGGCTTATATGTAGAAGGAGAATAAGTTGATTTAGTGTGTGTTTGACAAGAGAGCAAACTTTGCAAGAAAAAGAACTTGGCCTTTTATGAATGAATAGAGCAGGAAAAACTTTTGCAAGATAGTGAAAACTAGGATGACCTAAACGATAGTGCCATAACATAACATTATCAACTTTTTCTAAAGCGGTGAAAGATTTCGAGATTTCGGTTTTAGTAGAGGCAGGAAGAATGTAGAGACCATTCTGCAAGCTGGCCTTACCAATCATCTTCTTCGAGTTCAGTGCCTGCAAAGTACAATCAATATCATTAAAAATTGCAGAGCAGTGCAAGTCGGTGGAAAGTTTACTAACGGAAACGAGATTGCAAGCCAGATTTGGTACGAAGGGGACATTTTTTAAGTACAATCTGGTCATTGAGAATAACAGTGTCATGTCCTTCTATTTTGCACAAAGAACCATTAGCCGTTTTGACAGTTTTACCAAAGTTTGGAAAAAATTGCAAAACAAATCCTTATTACCAGTCATATGATCCGTAGCACCAGAATCGAGGATCCAATTAGGGGACGACTGGGAGGAGAAAAAAACTGTAGCATGAGGTTTACCTTCTAGTTCTTTCATGACCAGATTAATTTCTGATTGAGCAGCAGAACCAAAAAAAATTTCTGGATTTGAAGTGATCTCCGGAGTAGAAGAAGTTGTGGACATCATCTAGGTTGGAAAAAAACCGTAACCTAAGCTGATACCATGTAGAAATCAGAGTAATTCTCTGTAATTTCTTATTCTTTTCAATATGACAGATTACATATTTATATACAAAAGCTCTCTCTAAAGTAGGAAACTCTAAGAAAGGAAACTCTAAGAAAGGAAAAATAATAATCCTAGGATATGATCCCTTAAAATAAGGGATTGTAGAAATCTATTTACAAAATCATATCTCTATAGGAATGGTAACAAATCATATCTCTATAGGAATGATAACAAATCATCTCTATAATTCATACATTTTATTTATGTAATTCTAAATTTTTCGAACAATTAGGATGTTCGTTACGGTGTTGCAGCGTAATTTTTTGTATATTGCGGTGTTATGTAATGATTTTAAACTGCAAAAGTCGTGATGTGGTTCTCTTATCGCATTGCACTAATATTGCGTCACGGTGACTTCCAAAACTATTACTATGTGGGCGTTACGCTACGTTGCGGTCATAATTTAGTACTATGGCCACTCTTCCTCATCGAGTCTATTCATTCGCAATTAGCTTATTGTCCAGGATTTGTCTGCCCAAAATAAAAGTGAATTGTGACTTGTATACCAAAGCGTCCAGAATTAACTCTAGACAATTGGCCAACATTTTACTTAACAATTTATAAAACCCCAACAAGACTAATAGGTCAGAATTCTACTACGGACTGAGGGTTCACTTTCTTCCGAGTCACTGCAATATAGGAATGATTGAGGTCAAGATCCAGCTAACTAGAATTATTATAGAACTTCTCGACAACGCGTTGTTTTGATGTCAAAATAAAATGTTCTTTAATCTCAATAAAAGAATATGAAATATATTATAGAGAGAGTAAGGGTCGATCAACAGGGACAAGGAGGTTGACGAATTCCTCGCTTTTGATCTTGCTTCAAGCGTCATTTGTAGAGAAGTAAAACGTGGATTTTGAGAGTTGAAATAAAAATAATATTTGATTCAAAGAAAATAAAGAAAGTAAATTAATTAGATTAAAGTAAAATTCAATTGGTAAAATCAGTCTTCGGCTAAAGCTTCTGCCTATATTTAAATCGATCCTTGAATAGGATTTTACCTTAGAGCTCACGCTCGTTACAGTCTACAGAGTCCAACCCCTGTAACTTGCTTTTCTCTCAAATAAATCGATAATCTAAAATCAATTTCTAGATCTCAACTCTTTGTGAACTAATTGTGACAATCGCTTATCAATGCAACGCCTTTAAATTCTGAAAAACCCCGACTCGTATCGTACCGTATCAATCGAGAATCTAACCCGAATTCAGTTTCACTTAGCAAACCGCCGCTAAGTGTGATCAGAGGAAGTCGAATGTGCCACAGGCCGATCCTTTCTCCCAATTATTAATCGAAACTAAAATTTAATTCCAACGTGCACTTTTTGAAATGAAATCGCTTTGATTTTAAAAGGATGGTTGATTACTAATCCTAGATTTTCGAAAACTAAAACTGTAACCCTAAAGAACATGATGTGTTTTTCGATCCTCACGATTTAGAATCGTGTCATTGCATTAGTCTTTAGCTATGGGAAACTTAGCTAATCATGGTAGAAACCGTACTCAACATTTTTAAAGTAAACTTGAAAGGAAATTAAAACGAATGAAAACCTTTTATAAAACTTAAAGAAAGAAATAAATAGGAGTTGAATGATCTCAATGATCGAGTGATGAATGAATTGGTTGATGCTTTGAGGCTTACCCCAATAGGGTCGTAGAAGTTAATGAAACTGCACGTGAAGTTCTTGTCACTCCTATACCATCAACAAACCTCCGATTGATAAATCTGCTGGACTCTTTGAAAAAGTCAAAATTCCAAATGCATAAGATTCCCCCAGTGGATCCTTCTGTAGGGCTGAATGCCCATTCGAAATTTCCATTTCCCCACCGTTTTCTGCACATCAATAAACTGAAGTCTTCCAAATTCGTTTCTGAAAAAAAATTCTGACTTTCACCTTCCTGCTTATCCTATTTGCTGCTCTGGATTATTCTGACCTCCCAAAACCCCTCACATTCCAAGTTACTAATGAGCAAATCATAAGAAACAATGCAAAACCCCAAAAATAATTCTGAGCATTGATGATCAGACCATCCTCCTCATAACAGACAACTCCTCACTCATTTCATCATTTAAAAATGATGTTTTAACATCAAACTGTTACACCGGCCATTATGTTTGTGCAGCCAAGCCTAGAAAAGTTCGCATTGTTTCAAAACAAGCAATGGGAGCAAATGTATCATCAAAATCAATACTTTTCTATTGAGTATACCCTTTAGCCACCAATCAAGCTTTATTCTTCTCGACACTCCTATCTGAATTGCATTTTGTTTTGAACACCCATTCCAACCAAATAGCTTTTGTTACCGTCATGCATCCCTGCAAGCATCCATGTTTCATTTTTCTCGATTGTCATGATTTCTTCCTTCATTGCTCTACATCAAATCTTTATTTTCTACTGCTTTTATAAAAGTGAGTGGATTTGAAACTGCAAAGGCAAAATTGCAAGTCTTATAAATCTCTTTTAGGGGTCTGTATTTTAGTGAAGGTGTTTCATTAGAAGACTGACTAGCAGATGATGGTGAGTTTCTAGAGCTAGTGTTTAGGGGACTGTTTGGTGGATTGTCATTGTCTGTTAAGCTATTTTAAAGCTTTTATACCGAAATATCATACTAACAGGTAATAATTACATGTCAGACACCCTTTCTCCAAATTTTACCGATCTAGCACCCTTTCTGATAAGGCATGGATCGTCATACGCGCCTTTGCGGGGTTTCGTCCGAGCTGACACCATGTAAGGACAGGCGTGAATCTCCATCCACGCCTTTCTAGAGTTTCTGACACGTGCCAATAAGCGCGGATCACCATTCGCGCCTTCCATTAATACCCCCAATCGTTCACACCTTCCACACTAATACCCAACCAGCTAAACCACCTCCCCTCTCCCTATAAATACTCCCTCACTTCTTCATTCAAACACACACCAAACACAAACATCCAAATCTTCTCAATGCTCAAATCCGCTCAAATTCTCCCAAAGCTCAAATTATATTAAGAAGATAAAATATTTTATTATATTATAATAAATTAATAATTTATTATTTTATTAAATTTTATTATATTAACTTTTTATGAATTTTTGCGGTTATAAAATAGAAAGCGATTTACTACGTTTAGATGTATATCATATCTCGAGACATTTTATTGATACGGTAATAATTATATTTTAATTTTAATTATTGTTAATATTTTATTTATTTAATTTATTTAGTATTAATTTATATTTTAATTTCTATAATATTTATTAAATTAGGAGAGAAACGTATATTAGATCTCTCTATTCGTAATCTTAAGTTAGATATAACAAACCGTGTATGATCGTACTTAGTCGAAGCTGAATTCGATTACGTAGCAATCTGGATCCATAAGCAAGATACTGAAATTAACAGATTTAAGCAGTCAAGTCTATAGTAAAGTAAATGAAAGAAGAGAAAAGACACTCATTAGACATTGAAAAATGTGATCATCAAAACAATGAATCAAAGCCCAACCATTCACTTCAAATTTCAAAAGAGATGAAGCATTTAGGCCATATTTTTTTAATTTGAGTGAGAAAATGCTCTTATTGAAGGAAGGGGGGAAAACCTGGTTGGAGGGCGTAGGCGAAAAAGAAACATGTTGGACACCGGGGGATGAAGATGAAGAGAGAGCCACCGTGGAAGCAGCGAGAGCAAGCGCAACAAGAGGTCCAGATCCCTTCATTTTTCCCCAGTTCCTTTCTATTTCAGCGATAGAAACTCAGATCGAGAGTGATTCCTTTCCGACAAATGGGTGACATCCAACGAGCTTCGCCGGATCTCAACCAGTTGTTTTCCCCTTCTCTTAACTTCCTTTGCGTAAAATCATATCGACCTTCCTTGTGAATGGAGTCTTTATATTTTTCTCAGAATACGCCACAACTCCTCAGTTCCTAAACAATTAATGGAATTTAATTTTACTCTTAGGTTCGATCTCATTTTCTTGAAAAAAATTGTGTAGCTTTCACTGCCACGTCGATTATAAGGCACCCTCCACTATTCTGAACCAATAGGGAATGACAGCGTGTGCTTAAGTATTTGCCAGTATGACTTGAGGAAAATGACATAAATATAAAATACATTGAACATATCATAAATGGTTGAATTCTATTTAAATAATTATTTTAATTATTAAAATTTTAAAAATTATTAAAATTATTATAAATAACATTATAATATTATTATAAATATATAAAATTTTATAATAAATATAACAATTAATAAATTTAATGATTATTTTAAGTAAATATAATTCAATAAGTTATAATATAACGTAGGCTTAATATAAAAATAAGTTATATTTTTATGTATTTATGTCGTAATGGTTGTTAAAAAAAATTATTAAGTGACATGTGTTGTATTTATATATATATATATATATATATTTTTTTTTAAAAAAAATAAATATATTTTTATTTAAAAACCTTAATTCTACAAAAATATCAAAAATTACCCTAAAATCCCAAACGAAATTCATCAATTCCGTCCACATCCACCACCCGAAAATAATGACTTTTTTATCGAAATATTACCTGTCAGACATCCTTTAGCCTTTCAATCATATCACTCAAAATAACTGATTACACACAGGTCTTGGAGGATAAAACCTAATTCTAATACTAAAAATATTGAAAATAAAACAATGAAAAAAATAAATATGACAGTAAGTATGAATGTAGAATGAATACTACACACTTTATTCAAAAGAAATATCCTTATTTATAAGCATACAAAGTACTACTTAAAAGAAAAAAATCTCAACTAAACAAATATATATCAAGGAGTAAAACAAGTCAACTACTGAATATGATCATATCAAAGTTGTTATGAATAAACAGAATTCAACATCCATTTCTATCCCGAACCATCATTTTCTTATGTTTTTCAGGAAAACTTCACACCAGCACTTTCTCTCAACAAAAGCGATTCCCAAGAAATGCTTCTTTCTGGAGTTTTAAATCACTTCCAGCTGAAAACTCAATGATACTACATCGGTCAATCATTTTCTAGATGATAACGAGGTGAAGTCCAAAATGTTTCCCAAGAAAATGTTTCGCCAGTGATGAACAATGGTTGCCAATTATTGGGTTTTTGATGTTGCTGTATTTTTTTTTTTTGCTCGATAAGATAAATTTATTAATCAAACCTATAAGTTAAGTGCCTCCTTAAATTTGATGGTGCTGCTGGTGATGAATCTACACCCTTATATAAATTAAGTTTTTGAATTTTAAACAAATAAAATTTTAAATCAACTATCAATTTTAATTAAAAAATCATGCTTTAATTATATTTTTTATTAGAACTAAGACCAAATTTTAATAAAAGATCAATAGTCCATTGGTCATTAGAATTTTTAATATTTATTTAATAAAAGCAATTTAATTAATAATTTTAGTTTTCGGCGTGCGATGTTTTGATTATAGAATTTTCCCTCAACAACTATGCAAACTGTCTACTCTCCAAAAGTAGGATTGATTTCTACAAAATCAAGTAAAAGAAAATGAGTGGCTTTTTCTAGTTCTTTTATTCTATTCCTCCACGTAACCTGGAAACAAACAAAATTAACCAACTTTAAAATAAGTTTAGATTCGTTGAGGCACGAAAACGCGTTTCCCGTATAGTGATTCTTTTCACGCGTAAAGACTGTTGAAAGTTTCTATAAGTTTAACCATTGAACGTACCAGGTAATTTGCAATTGCAAGTATCAATTCTCTCGACGTAACTTTTTTCTACTATGGTAACATTTTGCTTTATATTCCTAGATGCAGTATTTTTTTTTCCTTTTCATTTTTTTTATAACCGAAGTTAATGTATCTGAAAGTGGGGCTTGTTCTTCTTTTCGTTTGGTTGTGAACACTCTTCTTTTCCATTTAAGATTATAAAGGTTTTTAACCAGGCTCTCACTAATAAAATTATAGCTGAGCAAAGAAAATGTATCTGAAAGATTGTTATTTCCCCTGTTTGAACGCCATGAAACGTCCAGCTCTACCTTTTTGCTTGTTTTTATATCTTTATTTTGTGTAGTAAAATAAATGTTGTTCTTAGAAGTTTTGGTTCCAACAGATAAATATTATCCTATAATTATTTTGTAATAATAATAAAAAAATATTATACGTTTATTTTGCATGTTGGATACAGGGTTTACTTAAGACAATGAAAGCTGAATTGGAAATAATGCGACGTGAGAAGATATACATGGAAGCATTCCTGACAGCTGCGGAAAGTGCACTCGAAGAGAAAAGGAGACTTCTTACAATGTATAAAGCCATGGCAAAACTTGCTGATGATTTTCTGGACGTTTTAGTGGAAGCAGGATGTGTTGATAACGTTGATGAAAGTAACGACCAGGAGCTTGACGATGAAACCATGAAGGAATTGGTGGAGGAAGCTATAAGGGACTTTAATGAAGCGTTGAACGAAGCGCAATCTCGAAGGATCAACCCCAAGGGTGGCGGAAACGGTGGAGGGTATGACGGTGGCTCCGGTGATGATCACAACCTCGATGGAACCAATACTAATATAGGGAAAGAAGCTGGTGGAAGCGGCGGTGGCGATAAGGGTGGCGGCGGTGGTGGCCACGTAGTATAGGTCGAGTGCTCTCGGGTTTATAAGGTTTTACAAAAATGAATAAAAAGATCGGTTAGGAGTATCTTTTGTGAAGCACGAATTTTTCCTTTGGGTTAGAAGTCCTTTCCTTCTATTATCAAATTAATTACGATTAAAGAAAAACAGTTAATGGTCATGTGAGTGGTTAGTTATAAAAAAATTAATAAAAGTGCTAAAATAAATGTGTTAGATATTTTCTAGCATGTATTTCATATTTCATTAATTTATTTACTTAAATTGCAAATTTTAATATTTTATTATAACTTTATCGGTTATAAGTTATAATTAAAGTACGAACCAATTTACCTCAATGGTTAAAAGAATCGATTTTGTTCCTAAAGGTCATGGGTTTGAGTATCAACGGTTGTAGCAGGGTAATTCAATGTTCATTGTCAAATGATTGAGAATATTTAGAACCTATACTACTTTGAAATCACTTTAGTTTAATAAAAAAAGTTATAATTAAATATATGTGAATCACAATTAACTAATCATATATACATGTTATGTTATAAAATATATAAATTATTTTTTATTCAAATATAATTCATTAATTTTATTAAGAAATAGAAAATACCTAAAATTATAACAAAGGTTTACAATTATAAATTTAAACTAAACAAATAATTAGGATATTTTTTTATAATCATTGATATAAGAAATTAGCCACTAAAAATAATATATATTATTCGAGTTTTTCAAATGCTATTTTAACCATTTTATTGTACGATCCTTATATGATTGAGAGTTCTCTTTCTATATATAAAATTGTGATCACAAATATTGCGATGTTGAATTTATCATGTCTCGAGCATACAATAAGTGTACAATGGAAAGTCTAAACAAGTTATCAAATGACAACATGCACTAAGAATATGATTTAGTATTTATATTTTAGGAGGATAAAATTTTACTCGTAATGGATGAACACTAATTATTATGAAATCCACCTATATGTACATGAAACAATATGAGCGCGTGATCATAACCATGTTAAAAAAATAAATTCTCATTCTAATATTTTACGGTTATGAGTGTAATTTTTTTCGATATTGACTTTAAGAATGATGATTCAAACAATTAACCACCATTTACTTTGTTATACTTTGAAAATTTGAACTAAAAGAAGGTTCAATCTGCAAACACCCTCTTCTGTGCATAATCATTGTGTACTTATTTTATAGAACTAACAATATTGTCGGGGATTGTTAAAATTTATAGATTATAAAGTAGTTAATTGAACATTATTTAAGAGTGATAGTTTATCATCATCTAAGGGATATATCTCCTGACATCTATTATATGAAAGGTTGTGATCATTCAAAATGATGTTTATTACATGGAAGGTTGCGACTAGGGGTGTAAACGAGTCGATTCGAGCTCGAGTATTATTGAGTTCGACTCTAACTCGAAAATTATAAATCTAAGCACTCGACTCGAAAACTCAAGAGCCTAAAATTTTCAAGCTCGACTCGAACTCAAAAGATAATATTGAAACTCGACTCGAACTCGAAAAAGCTCAAACTCAAAAAAAATTCAAGAGCTCGACTGCTCGAAACTCGAACTCAATTGAAGCTCGATTTTGAGCTCGATTCTAAGCTCAACGGGTTTTATTTTCCTTTATTGAAACCCATCCACTTTTATACACTCACTTTACCCCTTATTTCCCAAGAACCAACGATGTGGGATATCAAACCAACTCAAGTTCAACGCTAAGTCTGACAATCTCAACAATTTGCCTTATCTGATCTAACATTGGTCTATAAAAACAGAAAAAGATCCTATTAGCTTCTGCAATAGCCTTCAATGGCTTCCATCATTATACCAATACTCATCTTCTTTTTCTTCTCTTCAACTTTCTCTCTCAACGTTTCTTCAAAAAATTCTCTGAACCCAAATCTCACTTCCATACGAAGCTTCTGCAAATCAACTCCATACCCAGGTTCTTGTTTCGATTCACTGAAGCTTTCCATTTCAGTAAACATCAGTTCCAACAACACTGCATTATCCGAGGCTGCGAAGCTAACAAGTTTATTCTCCAATGACGGAATTGGAAACGTGATCGTCGAGAAACAAAGAGGAGCATTGCAAGATTGCATGGAACTCCATGAATCAACACTATCTTTGTTGAAAAAAACAGTGTTGAGAATCGAAGATGAACACAAGCAAACCTAGTCTATGTTGCTCTAGTGTATGAAACATTTATTCGAGGATATGACCTCCAAATACATGGAACACCCAAGTAAAATATATACTCGTATTCAACATTTATACTCCAACCCAAGTAACGTAGACTACAGTAACAAAGGAACACAAGCAAGCCATTCAAGCCTCTAATAGTTTACATTCATCTTAGAAGATAAATATCAAACTGAGCAGTGTAAAAAATTACAACAGAAAGAAGTGAAACTAGAAAGGAAATGAACTCAACTTGCTTTTCGTTCCCTGCAGAAAGTCCATAATCAGCAAGCAGGTACAAGAGGAAAATTTTGTTCCAGACATCAAGTAAGCCAGGAAGACACCAATGGCTACAATCAGGTACCAACGGATTGTCACTCCACCCACCCATATGTGCATCTCTCCGGAAGGCTGACATTGACGTTACTTGCAGAATGGTTATGGGGATAGTCATATTCTTTACCACATCAAATACAGTCTCTGAGAAAATGCTTTGATCCCTCCCTTCGGTTTCTAACAATGGATTTTGGGTCACATTGCAAAACCTGCGGGATTTTTCACTGATGCAGAAACCAAAAAATAGTAATGATTTGTAAATTGACAAACATAGTTCATTTGGAAATTAACCAAATAAGCAAATATTGTAATAGATAATATGTAGTTAAATAGTGTTAGATTATTGACCGCGCAAGGAACCCATGAAATAGACCCAACTCCAAAGCCTTTTTATCAGAAGATTGAAGAATGAAAAAAATATTTGGGAAACTGTGAAGCAGATATCAAGTTGTGAAGCAGTTCAAATTGTACATAGAAATCAATTCAGGATTGTTTGTTGAAAAAGAGAAAAAATTGCAACATATGTGTGTGTATGCCACTGATTAACAGGATGGCAATCCAAAATAAGGACAAAAAACTTATTTAATTTAGCAACCATTGGATGTATTTTCTGAAAGAGCATTATGGTGCATCAGAGCATTCCTCTCAGTCATAGGTGCAAGTGTCATAGTATTATTGGTTACCTCTAGTGCGATGGCTCGAATGTTCGGAAGAAGACAAGTGTTCTGTTGGCGTCAATCGTGTTCTCAACCCATGATGCCCACGTACTTAATGTTGTTTTATAGGCAACAGGAATTGACATTCCAAGCTTTACTGAGTTCCCAACCTGGAAGTAGAAACCACTGCCAAAGAAGACATTTAGGAAATTTTCTTGCATGTGTATGTAAAAGCATCTGGGAAATGTTTTTTCAGCTAGTCATAGTAAGTTCAATGGATACTAAATGGTAAAAATAAATAACACATTTCAAGTATATTTTTTAAAATATCAATAATTTTGTAACAAAAGGAAATGTTGTTCTCCATAAAGGTTTTGGGTTTAAATAAATGTATATGTAGGATGTGTGAGAATTGTTAATTGATTAAGAAAATTGTAAACATATATTACTTTATAACTATCCCAAATTCTACTTCCATTCTAAAACACTTTAATTGTTTATAATTATATATATCATAATCTCATCATTTCTATTAAAAAAAATGGTGATTGTATGATATTGATGTTAACCTGTTGACTAGGGTATGATAAAATATGATCCCATCGTTTTAGTTGTATTTGTACATCAAATCTACATTTACATTATTGTTGAGTTAATTGATTGACGGAATCGGCCAAGAAGGGGGTGAATTGGCAATAAAAATTTTGGTGGAAGCTTTTGCAGAAAATTGAAAGAAATTGCCTTTCTCAACCAAAGTCTACGTCCACTACCTTAGCTATCCACACTAAGGATTTTCCATAAATTCACTAATTTGTCTTTCTTTTGAGGACAAAGAGTAACCTTACAAACCCTCAAGAATTATACCCCAAATTCTTGAGAACACTTTTTCCCAAAGAGAACAATACAAATTTGCAAACTTACAAGGAAATCCTCAAAAGGTAGATTGTTTGCACAATTCTAGAACAAAGAAAAGAACACTCAAAAATGAATACAATTGAGCACAATAAGTGTTCTTGAAAGCAAAATGAATATTGAATGAAAAAATAGGCTTGAAATGCTCAAACTTGAGGTTTGATGCTTTCTCTTTGATTCTCTCTTGATTCTAGTTGCTTGATGTTTCTTGTTTTTGATCAATGGCTTCTAAGCTTGCTTAAATACACCTTGAATCACTTCTGAACGTTGGAGATCATTAATGAAGATAATATAGCCGTTTTAGTGTAAAATCAATTAATAAAACAGTTTGGAGCGTGGGGGGAATCGGTACCCCTTGAGGGGAATCGGTTCCCTAAGTGTAAAATTCAAATATTTTGACCGTTGAATAGTGGGGGGAATCGGTACCCCTGGGGGGAATCGGTTCCCTCCGAGCATACTGGAATTCTTGGAGCCAAACCATTCAGGGGGGAATCGGTTCCCTCTGAGCAATCTGGAATTTTTGGCTTTGAAACGGTTCGAAATACTTTGTAAAATTATTTTGAAATGTTTTAAATTAATTAAAACTTAATTTTACACTTGAGTAAGAATTAAAAATGACTTTTGAAAGATTTAGAGTAATGTTTTGATATTCGAATAATTATATCGAATATATTAGAAAATCATTTTGGAAAATCTTAAAATTCATTTAACTTAATTTGTTATATCGAAATATCAAAATGTTTTCAACAATCTCCCCCTTTTTGATATAACAAAACATTTTAGTAATTTTAAGATTTTGAAATCAAGTTTTGAAATGATTTTGAAATCAAGTTTTGAAATGATTTTGAAATCAAGTTTTGAAATTACTCCCCCTTACTTTAACACTTCTTCCATTTAAAATATTTAACACTTCTCCCCCTTTTTGTTAAATCAAAAAGACAGTTTAAAAGAATTTAAATAAGGTTTTCAAATCATTTAGCCTATTTGAATATATATAGTTTAAGCTGCTAAGATCACAATTAAGAGAAATATTAGCCATTAGTTTCATAATCAATATTCATAATTAATGTGACATGGCAAAATTGGTCATATATCTAACATGATGTAAATGATGCAATAATTAATAAATTTAACCATACCAAATATATAAGTTCAAACATCCAAACAAATCCAAAGTCTAACAATCCACAAAATCAAACATTCCAAAATATTCAAAATGTTGAAACAATAATCTTTTAGTTCAAAGTTCTAAAGCTAAACATAGAATCAAACATCCAGATTGGGAAGAGGAAAACGAGCTCGCATAGCGACCATCTCATGTGAGAGTGTATCAATACGTTCATTCATCGAAGCGTTGTTTGTGCGCATTTCTCGGAGAATTTCTAATTATTGAGCTCCCATTGTGGATAAATGGGACTCTATAGAAGTAAAGCGCGAATCTATGGTAGCATATCGGAAATCGAATGTCTCCATAAAAGATTGAAAATATGGAGGCATTTGATGCTTTTGTTGTGCTTGCTCCTCGGGCTGTTAAGGCTCATCTTCGGCTTCATCGATGTCTCGCATTAATTGTTCAAGCTCGGGATTGTCGTCAGCTTCTGGTGGAGCTCGTGAAGAACTAGCTCCCGGAGTATTTTCAGAAGATCGAACTCATTCACCGGTTTCCTTATCCTTTATCCATCCCGCTTTCGTTAAGGAAAGAAGATTAATTTGTTTCTTTAGAGGAAAGGAGGCATCTAGACCAACTCTAAGCCCAGCTTTAGAAAATAGATTACTCAAAATGCAACTGTAAACTAGAGATGAACAAAGTTTCTTGTTAGGAACAAGATTTACAGTTTCAACAATTTCAGCAAAAATGATCTGAGGTAGGTTTATTTTAATACTGTTTTCGAAACAATGTAACCACCAAAGATCAATGGCTCTAAGAGTATAATAACGACCTCCGGATGGTCGAAACCACCAAGAAATCATTAGATGAAGAAAACGTTCATGAAGGTCTAAGACACTCGCACTATCCCTTCTTTTATAACGAGAACCTAAAATTTATTTTTCATTTGAAATACCATCATTATCTAATCCTAATGCCTTGGCTATGTAAGCTGAGTTAATATGTAAGAATTGTCCTAGGAGGTAGGAACGAACTTCTATGGTCTCAGTTTGAGCTCGGTTTTTGACACAAACGGCATTAGAATAAAAGATGCGAACAAGTTGATGGTAAACTATAGGTTCAAGGTCACAAAGTTTATCAAATTTCCACTCTTGTAAAAGAGGAAGATAGTTAAAATTAATATCTAACATAGCTTGACGAAAAGGGATACGTTCTTCTCTAATTTTGTAAGAATCGAAATATTGATAATACCAAAAACGATGATTTCTGGGACCAGGATAATTGAAGCATGAATTTTGAATAGTTAAATTGGGATCAACTGGATTAGGATTAGGAATTGGAATTTCAGGAATAGGAGGAGGATTTGGAGGTGGATTTGGTTGACGGTGTGAGCAACTAGATGATGACCTAGCACGTTTAGGATTGGACATGGTTTAGGAAATCGGAATAGAATGGATAACCTGCAATTTAGAAAACACATGTATGCAATTCAATCAATCCCAAAACTCAATTGAGTCCTCAATATTTCAAGGTTCTCTAAATCAATCCTAATGGGCAAAGTTTTTGAAAACTATTGAAAAAGATTTTGAAAAACAATATATGTATAGTTTTCATAACAACATAATTCAATTAAAACACAATAATTTGAAAAACATTTTTTTATTTCGAAAATTTCTAAATTTTTGGAAAATTCTTGTGTTTTTGATTAAATTAGTTGTAATATCTAGTTTCTAATCACTAAAAAATAATGCCCAATCACTATTTCTATCTAGAACTAATTAAAACTAGTTCTATGTTCAAAATCAATGAAATAGAGAGTTTTAAAAAAATTTACCTTGAAAGATGAGATTGAGTGGATTTTGATGTTGTTTGCACGATTTTAATGATGCTAGCATGTTTAAAAGATGATATTTGAAGTGAGTTTCGATTAAAAACATTGATTTGAGGCAAAATGGAGATTTGAGAGAGTAGAGGGGAAGAACGGCAGTAATGAGAGAAAGAAGAGGGTTTTAGGATTTTTGGGTGTTCTGCCCGTGTTAAATTCCAGAACACCAGGGGGTATCGATTCCCCTAGGGGGAATCAGTTCCCCTTCAAAGGGGGAATCAATTCCCTCATGAGGGTATCGATTCCCTTTGTACCAAAATGTTAAAATCCGATTTTAAACACACAAAATGCTAAATTAACTTTCTCTAGTGGTATTGGCAACTCATATATTGAGAATTAATCGGGCAATGAAAAATTAATCATGTTCATGTAATCAAACAATAAAACTAATATTTTTAAACTATATTTGAACATAAAGTTAATTTTCATCAAGAATCATAAACTCCCCCTAACTAATAGCAATGAATGCAATCAGAAAATTATTATTCTCAGCATTTTTCATTTAGTCTAAAAAAATGCTAAAATTATTTTAAACACTAAGTGAAGATAGGTTGGTCAAACCTAATTCTCTCCTAAGTGTCCAAAATTTTTCCTTGTCTAAAGGTTTTGTAAAGATATCCGCTAATTGGTGCAATGTATCAACAAATTCTGGAACTACATCTTCCTTAGTGACATGGTCTCTAATGAAGTGATGTCTTATTTCGATGTGCTTAGTTCTAGAGTGTTGGATGGGATTTTTAGTGAGACAAATAGAACTAGTATTTTCATACTTGATAGGAATGGTACCTACTTCAATTTCATAATCAAAAAGTTGTTGTTTCATCCATAAAACTTGTGCACAACAACTACCAGCTGAAATGTATTCGGCTTCAGTGGTAGATAATGCAACACAATTTTGTTTCTTTGAAAACCAAGAAATCAGCATATTTCCAAGGAATTGGCAAGTACCGGACGTGCTTTTCCTATCTAATTTGCATCCTCCATAATCCGAATCAGAAAAGGCATGCAAGTTAAAGCTAGAGTCTCTAGGATACCAAAGTCCTAAACTAGGAGTGTCCTTAAGGTATCTATAGATTATCTTAACAGCTAGTAAATGTGATTCCTTAGGACATGATTGAAATCTAGCACATAAGCAAACACTAAACATAATGTACGATCTACTTGCAGTTAGATAAAGAAAAGATCCAATCATTAACCTATATAATTTAACATCTACACATTTACCTCCTTCATCTAAGTCAAGCTTTGTTGAAGAGCTCATTGGAGTGTCGTGAGGTTTGCCATTTTCCAGTCCAAACTTTTTGAGCATATCTTTGACGTACTTAGCTTGATTGATGAAGATGTCATCTCTTCTTTGCTTGATTTGGAGTCCCAAGAAAAATGAGAGCTCCCCCATCATGCTCATCTCAAACTCACTTTGCATTAGCTTAGAAAATTCTTGGCAAAGAACATCATTAGTAGAACCAAATATTATATCATCAACATAAATTTGAACTAGTAATAAATCTTTACCTTTATGCTTTAAAAATAATGTAGTGTCAACCTTCCCTTTTGAAAAACCTTTTTGAATTAAAAAATTTGACAATCTTTCATACCAAGCTCTAGGAGCTTGGTTTAAACCATAAAGCGCTTTTGTCAATTTAAGAACATGATCTGGAAATTTTGAATCTTTAAAACCTGGAGGTTGTTCCACATACACTTCTTCCTTTATAAAACCATTTAAAAATGCACTTTTAACATCCATTTGATATAATTTAAATTCATGAAAACATGCAAATGCTAATAACATTCTAATTGCTTCCATCCTAGCTACGGGAGCTTATGTTTTATCATAGTCTATGCCCTCTTCTTGAGTATACCCTTGAGCAACAAGTCTAGCCTTGTTTCTCACTATATTACCACTCTCATCAAGCTTATTCCTAAACACCCATCTAGTACCTACAGTAGATTTATTACTAGGCCTTTCAACTAATGTCCATACTTTACTTCTCTCAAATTGATTTAATTCTTCTTGCATAGCCATAATCCAATGTTCATCATTTAATGCTTCTTTAATATTCTTAGGCTCTATGCATGAAATAAATGCAACATAATTACAAATATTTCTAAGAGAAGATCGAGTTGTTACCCCTTTGGATGGATCACATATAATCTCACCATCCTTGACATAGTTGTACTCTCTTGGATAAGATACTTCCCTTTCTTCAATGGTTGGATTCTCGAGGGGATCATGAGTTTCCTCATCTTTTGTTTCTTCCTTTGATGATGATTCTCCAACGTCATGTCTAACGTCATTTATATTTATAATCCCTACATCATCGTTAACACAAGAATCCTTCCTCGGAAGGGGATTATCATCGAAAACAACATGTATAGACTCTTCTTCAACTAAAGTTCTTTTATTAAATACTCGATAAGCTTTATAATTTAAGGAATAACCCAGAAAAATTCCTTCATCACTTTTAGCATCAAATTTGCCAAGGTTTTCTTTACCGTTGTTCAAAACAAAAAATTTACATCCAAAAGGATGAAAATAGCTAATGTTAGGCTTTTTATTTTTGAAAATTTCATATGGATTTTTCTTTAAAATTGTCCTAATCATTACTCGATTTACAATATAACAAGCGGTATTTGTGGCTTTCGCCCAAAAATATTTTGGCAAATTATTTTCACAAAGCATGGTTCTAGCCATTTCTTCTAAAGTTCAATTTTTCCTCTCAACAACTCCATTTTGTTGAGGGGTTCTAGGTGCTGAAAAATTGTGACTAATACCATTAGAATTACAAAACTCAGTAAATCCAAGATTTTCAAATTCAGTGCCATGATCACTCCTAACACTAGTTATATAATAACCTTTATCATTTTGGATTACTTTTGAAAATGTGATGAATTTTTCTAATGCTTCATATTTAGTACTTAAGAATAGAACCCAAGTATATCTAGAATAGTCATCTACCAAGACAAATGCATATTGTTTTCCACCCAAGCTAGTAGTCCTAGTTGGCCCAAAAAGATCTATATGGATCAATAGTAATACTCTACTAGTTGATACGTCATTAATGGATTTAAAATAAACTCACTTTTGTTTTCCTTTAGCACAAGCATCACATATTTTATCATTATCAAATTTAAGCTTAGGCAACCCTCGAACTAAATCACCTTGAATTAGCCGTTGCAAAACACTCATACTAGCATGTCCTAGTCTCCTATGCCATAACCAACTATCATGTTCATCCTTAGCAACTAGGCACAAATTAGTCATATCAATAGAATCTAAATGCACCATGTATATGTTTCCTATTCTATGACCAACAAGCATAATCCGATTAGATGCAATGTCAATGACTTTACAACCATTAATATCAAACATGACATTTAATCCCTTATCACAAAATTGACTAATACTCAATAGATTATGCTTTAATCCATTCACATATAAAACATTCTTAATTTGTATGGAAGAGGTATTACCAATAGTACCAATACCTTCAATGTGACCTTTTGAATCATCACCAAAAGTCACTTCTCCTCCATTTTTGGCGTTAAGCTCAATGAACCGATTTTTGTCTCCGGTCATGTGTCTTGAGCATCCATTATCAAGGTACCATGAATTTGGATTTGTTTCTCGTGCCTTGTAGCAATGCTCCTTTTCCTACAAACATAGATTAATTTCTAATTTTTGGTACCCAAATTCTTTTGGGTCCATATTCATTAGTTTCCAAAATCCTAGTCCCCTTAGGTATCCATTTGTGTAGGATATCCTTATCTTTAGTAGTAATGAGCTCTTTAGGAACCCATATACTTCTAACAATTTTTCCATTAGAGGTTCTTTGGGGACCTCTATGATTGTGGTTTTTAAAACTTTTTCTAACAAAGTTGGATATTGAATTTTCTCCATTTTCAAAATGTTTTGTTCCAACTTTATCAAAAGAAGTTTTAAGATCATCAATTTTCTTTTGATGATCATCATTGACCTTTGAAAGTAAATTTTGCAAATCCAAATTTTTCTTTTCAAACTCTTCTAGTTTGATTTGCAAATCTTTGATTTTACTTTCAAGATCGTTGTTGGTTTTGGATATGAGTTTATTTTCATTTTTTAATTTTGAAACATCATTTTTATATTTTAAAAATAATTTCTCATAATCCGAAGCCAACCCATTATATTCCTCTAATAATTCATCATAGGATAAATCATCAAAATCAGATGAGTTAGAGGTTACCTTAGAATCTTCCCCGAATGCCATCAAGCACAAGTTTGCTACTTCTTGTTCCTCTTCATCGGAACCTTCTTCATCGCTCCATGTAGCCACATGAGCCTTGTGCTTATTCTTTGATTGACCCTTTCTCTTCAGTTGTGGGCAATCATATTTGACATGCCCCGGCTTTTTGCATTCATAGCAAATGATCGAGTCATTCTCTTTTGATTCATTTTTAAGGCCTTCATTTCGTTTGAATTTTCTTCATCGGTAAGGTCTCATCATTTTTCTGAACCGTTTGGCAAACAAGGCCATTTCCTCGTCATCGTCATCTTCATTCGAATCACTCTCATCTTTTGTGGATTTGAGAGTAACTCCAATGTTTTTCTTCTTCTCCTTCTCCTTTGGTGTCTCTTCAATCTTATCAAGGTCCACCTCATCTTCAAGCATCATTTCATGAGTGAGGAGTGAACCGATTAGCTCTTCAAGAGTTAAGGACGTTAGGTCTTTAGACTCGATGATTTCTGTCTTCTTTGATTGCCACGATTTTGGGAGGGAGTGGACTAACTTCCTCACAAGCTTTTCATTTGAAATGATCTCTCTATATGATTTGAGACCTTTGACAATCGTTGAGAATCTATCTGTCATAGCTTTGATATCTTCATTTGGTTTCATCCTAAAATTTTCATAGTTATGCGTTAGAATACTAATTTTAGATTTCTTTAGCTCATCGGTACCTTCATGAGTGACTTGAAGTTTGTCCCATATTTCTTTGGCGGTTGTACAAGATGAAACTCTTCCATATTCATCTAGTCCAAGAGCACAAAATATGATATAGATGGCTTTGGAGTTGAGTTGGAACATTTTTGTCTCTCCTTCACTCAATAATCTTGGATGAGTGAGAGGCTTGAAGTATCCTTCTTCTACGACATTCCATGCTCCCATGTCACTTGCTTGAATGAAGTACATCATCCTATTTTTCAAATAGGCATAATTAGCCCCATTAAAGAAAAGAGGCTTGTTAACGGGCATCGAATCGAGACTGGAGTCAAAGTTTGAAGTAGAGGCCATTGATGACTTTGATTATCGATGTAACTCTTCCCGAATCGACTCAAGAGGCGATTAAACCTTCAAATGAGTTAGGCTCTGATGCCAATTGTTGAGTTAATCGATTGACGGAATCGGCCAAGAGGGGGTGAATTGGTAATAAAAATTTTGGTGGAAGCTTTTGCAGAAAATTGAAAGAAATTGCACAGCGATTTAGAGTGGTTCGACTTTCTCAACCAAAGTCTACGTCCACTACCTTAGCTATCCACACTAAGGATTTTTCACAAATTCACTAATTTGTCTTTCTTTTGAGGACAAAGAGTAACCTTACAAACCCTCAAGAATTATACCCCAAATTCTTGAGAACACTCTTTCCTAAAGAGAACAATACAAATTTGCAAACTTACAAGGAAATTCTCACAAGGTAGATTGTTTGCACAATTCTAGAACAAAGAAAAGAACGCTAAAAAATAAATACAATTGAGCACAATAAGTGTTCTTGAAAGCAAAATGAATATTGAATGAAAAAATAGGCTTGAAATGCTCAAACTTGAGGTTTGATGCTTTCTCTTTGATTCTCTCTTGATTCTAGTTGCTTGATGTTTCTTGTTTTTGATCAATGGCTTCTAAGCTTGCTTTAATACACCTTGAATCACTTCTGAACGTTGGGGATCATTAATGAAGATAATATAGCCGTTTTAGTGTGAAATCAATTAATAAAACAGTTTGGAGCATGGGGGGAATCGGTACCCCTTGAGGGGAATCGGTTCCCTAATTGTAAACTTCAAATATTTCGACCGTTGAATAGTGGGGGGAATCGGTTCCCTATGAGCATACTGGAATTCTCTGAGCAAAACCATTCAGGGGGGAATCGGTACCCCATTGGGGGAGAATCGGTTCCCTCTGAGCAATCTGGAATTTTTGGCTTTGAAACGGTTCGAAATACTTTGTAAAATTATTTTAAAATTGTTTTAAGATTAAAACTTAATTTTACACTTGAGTAAGGATTAAAAATGACTTTTGAAAGATTTAGAGTAATGTTTTGATTTTCGAATAATTATATCGAATATACTTAGAAAATCATTTTGGAAAATCTTAAAATTTATTTAACTTAATTTGTTATATCGAAATATCAAAATGTTTTCAACAATTATGTCGTCGAGTCAGTTCTTGAAATATTATGTTGGTGAGTCAGTGCTTGAAAGCAATGACGGTGTCGATAGTAATCATTAAGATATGATAAAATCATGTCTCAATCACCAAGTTGTGTATATTTATTTTGCATGTTGATATGTTTATGTATAAGTATGCGAATGATTTATTTAGGAGTCATATAACATCATTTTGCATAATTTATATGTTACCTTCATGTATAACTTAACCCCTATCACATAATCGGATTTAGGGTTTATGGTTTAGGGTTTAAGGTTTAGGGTTTAGGGTTTAGGGTTTATGGTTTAGGTTTTAGGGCTTAGTGTTAATTACAAATATATTAATTAATCGACTTGGCACCGATTTATGAGGTAAGTACAATATATTATATTGATATTAAATGCATTACAATATGCTTTAGTTGTATTATAGAGTTTTTAATATATTTTTAAAATTTTATAATTATCAATAATGTATTTTTAATATATTTTTAATAATGTAATTTTAAAAAATCTAAAATTATAATATAACATTTTTTCGAGCTGCTCACGAGCTTTTCGAGTCGAATATCGAGTAGCTCGTTTCGGCTCGTTAAGAACTCGAGTAGAGTCCATTCGATCCGAGTATTTATCGAGCCTTGATCGAGTCGATCTCGAGTAGCTCGCGATCCGTCTAGTCTCATTTACAGCCCTAGTTGCGACCATTCAAATTGGCGTTTATGTATATAAATATATACTTCATGGTCAGAGTTGTCTCGAACATTTTTTGGACCTTGAGCAGTACTAAATGATAGACTCTTATAGAACGAAAATATATTCTATTACTTTGAAACAATTAATTTAATACTACAATAATAAATATTAGAAAAAAGATTAAATTAGGGGTGAATTATAGATGTAAAAAATTAGATTGAAAAATTATCAGCCTCAATTATAAAAGTAAAAAAGTGAAATTATAAAAATTAGGGGCTTTAGTTATAAAGATAGAAACTATGATAAAATAATTTATATAAAGCATAATCAATACTAAATCGATATAAAACTAAATCACAATTACATCATAACTTAAAACTTTTCCAAAACATCTATTTGATTCCATAAATATTCATTTCCATTATCAATCCTTCAACTTTCACAAAATTTTCACTTAAATCCCAATTTATGATTTCTCTTTAGAATTCACATCAACCTTTTCATTTGATTCAAAAGAGCCCTTCATCATTTGATCTTATTACAAACCAAACATTAAAAATTCCAACATATAACTAATATGCTCAATCCAATACTTTAACATTTAAAAACTTGCAATTTCCTCCTTAATTTTATCTTGCCTTTTCGAATTCAACCACTAATATTACCAACTTGCAATTTGATCCCAAATATAAACATAAACTTAAAAATCAGCGTTCAAATAAAAATTTCCAGCATTGTAATTCAATACTCAACTAGTGCATTCACATTTGCAAACTTACATTTAAGTCCTTAAATCTCAATATCTTTCGAAATCCACTACCAAACTTGTTAAATTTACACTTTGATCCTCAAATCAACATTCTAAATTAAAATTCAGCATTCCATAATTAAATTTCAGCATTGAATTCTCCAAATTACACATTTATTCATAAATGCCTCCAAATTCTCAAAACTTGTAAAATGGTTCTTTTACTATCTCAAGGTTCCATATTGATCCAAATCAACTTCTAAAACTTGTAGAATCGTTCTAGTATCAAATATAGATCATAGGAAATTTTTGAATATTTTCCCTATTTTTCTCCCACTGGACGAATGTAATTAGTATACTATGATTTTATTTTCATTTAATTTCAAGCATGAATTCAACCTTATATGATCAAATTCTTGTAATTTCAATCATCATAACATCAAATTCAATCCAAATTCAACCAATTTCCATAAACCCTAACATGACCAAATTGATTAGAATCATTTCTACTTGATTTTAATCATCATGCATACTTGAAAATTAATATACAACACTAAAAATAATCTTTTAATTCTTCAAAATTCAACATGTTCTTCATGAACCCTAATCATTAATATCATCATCCAAGCATGATTCCATAAACTATTTATACCAAATGATCGAAAGAATTTTAAGTAGATTAATTTTTTATCTAATAGCTTAATCCAAAAATCAATCGAATAAGCTTAAAAGTGAATTTGGAAATTCTTACCTTGATAGGTATGGTGGTCAACGTTTTGGGGCTGGAAGAATCTGAAAATTCTTGACTTTTCTTCGATTAAAACATAATACAGTTGGCTTAATCTAATATAAATGAATTTAAAATTCAATTAATGTGAAATTATCATTTTACCCTTAATGAAACATGATAATTTCAACTTGCCATTGGAATATTTTTCATTTTAATACTCCAAAGTAAAAAATGAACAAATAAAAATCCACTTTCCACCTTTTCCATTGCAATTTTCAAAAATTGCAATTTAGTCTCTAAAATTCATAATTTTGGTTTAACATTGAAAATCAACATTAATTCCACTTATCCATGTTAAATTTCATCATTCTAAATTATGGAAATAATATTTATAAAATTTGTCCATAATCCTTCAAATTTTCATGAAATTTCGGTTCGAATTGATTATCCAATTTCTTGTATCAAAATTATGATTCTTATGAAAACGTTAATTTAGGGACAAAATATTTATTTACGGTCCAAAATATATTAATTTTGGTTTTTGGGATTTATAGGTGTTGACCTGCGTTGATTTTTTAGGATCACCTACTCAGATTTTTTACGACGTCCTAAGTCTGTTTTTGGGATCCGTTTCGTCAAATTTAAACTTGCTAAGTTATTTTTTGGCATTTTATTTTTTGATTCGATGTGATTTTCTTGTTTAAGTTCCAATTCTGATGTAATTCTTTTTGCCACGTATTTAAGATATTATGACACGTTAAAATCAAGTTTAAAAGTGACCGAGTGGTGTTAAATGACCAACCGATGTAGCACAGAAACCAAGGTAGCCCCTATGAATGCTTTATGGTATATATTGGTAATTGGTTAGTGCATGAATAAATATGAGCTAGATATGTGTTATGCTTGAAGATTCTAAATAATCTTGTTTCGGTATAATGTTAATAAATTGATTAAGACTCGAATGACTCCTATAAGGAACTAGAAGACTAGTATGAATTTTTAAGTTGAATAATGTCAACCTCTGAACCAAAAATTCTGATTTTTCCTGTTAAGAGTTTTTATATCGAAAATATTTGGATGATAAATGAAAAAAATACCCTTAAGTTTTAAAAAGGACACGAATTGCCTCTAATAGTGGAATTAACCCAAGAATTATGATTTAATTCGATATGACTATCGATTTAGCTGTTAAATTCCTAACATGTTTGGAAAATTTCTAACAATCAGTTCTAATCTTTGAGGAGGCACATGATCCAAAATTTCTGATTTTTGAACATCACCTTAAGCCTATTATATTGAAAATACTCTATACAACTGAATTGATTAAAATGATCGAAATATCTCTGAGCTTTAAAATGATTAAAACACCCTCGAGTTCTGGAATGACCAAAATACTCTCATGACTTGGATTAAGTGAATGTCTTTGGATAAGTTCTGAAAATATTGGTAAAGCTTTAAATGTTATAACGACCATAAGGATTATGGAGTACAACCTGAGTATATCAACCTTTCCTAATACACTTACAATAGGACAATAAGGATAAATATTACATGAATATATTTGCATATCCTTCAGATTCATTTAGGAAAGATTTGTGAAGGTGAATTGTTCAATTTCATAACGCAGTCGATATTAAGGAATCGACATCCATGAAGTGTTCCTATCATAGTTCTTGGTAAGTAACACATTGATGGGATTTCTACTTAGTTTGATTAGACTTGGGAGCCAAATAAGTCGTTAGAAGTTTTGGATACTACAAATCATTGTTGATCCTTATTAAGTCATCTTAACAAAGTTCCTTCGAAAATCAAAGTGACCAAAATGCCCTACTAACCTAAATACTGGAATCTAGAATAACTCTGGGGTCTTAATTCTTATGTACCCTTATGATATATCTGAATTCTAAATGATCCTAATGTATCTAATCCCAAATTTTTAATCTGATCTGTTAGCTATCGAACCCCTTTTTAATATGGACACCATTTATGAAATCAGTTTGAAATCTATTTGAAGTTCTGCCTCCCTTTTCTCATAATTGTCAAATACTTCTAAGAAGTAAATTGGGCCCTCTAGTGTATTCCATGCACATTTGATTATTTTTTATGATTTAAAAACGAGTATGTTTTATCTGACTTTAAATGTATGACTTCATTATCTAATATAAAACACAACCTCTGATTTCTATTTTCTGATACAAAATATATATGGATCATGATTTTATGATATTATTGCTTTATTGTTCTGGGGGTTGTTGTTGTTGTTGGAGGAAGTATTTCAAACACAGACTATGACTTGTAAGACCTTATCGTAGGCTCATTTGCCTGATGCAGAGGGTAAGTCCTTACCATAGGCTCCTTTGCCTTAAGCAGGAGGTCCTTTCCCCAGGTCCTTATCCTATAAGTACAAAGTCCTTATCGGGAAACCTACAAATTCTGATGTTTGGATGAAGGACAGTTAGATGATTTTAAAAGTAAAATTTATAGTCTCTTTAAAAGTTAGTTTTATTGAAATAAGTTATTACAATTTAGAATTATATGTACATTTTTCTCTGCACTGATGGAACACACAAAACTCTTTAACTTATACTTTGGGATCTATCTTTGTATGACTCTTCTGATATAGATACTTCCTGACTATTACTCTGAGGACCAATTAATAAAATTTCAACACTTCTCTGGAGCCTGTATATACTTGCATCACTAATGAAATTTTTACGTATTACAATCTATCTACTGGACCTTTAGCATCATTTGATAGTTCTGTATTACTGATCTTTCCCAAAGCTCACTTTGTCAATTATAATTTCATGTTAAAGGAAATGATTATGTGTTTTTATCGTGACACGTGTAATTAGGAGACATGTAGATTACAATTTGCTTTTATATTAAAGTTTGAAACTTGTTTTTTTATTGTGTATTATCGAATTATGTTTTAATGTCCGAATTTATTTATATGTTGAAATTGATTTACGATTTTAAAATTTTATTGGTTAAAATTTTGTTTTCATGAATTTTTATAGTAGATCCCTCTGATGGCCCTAATGTGACACCTTAAATCGGATTGGGGCACCAGTATTAGTTTGAAACATGTATTAGTTTGAAGGTGTTACACTTTACGTTACTTATGTTAGGAAAAAAATAAGTATATCTTCTTCGCATTACAACTTTTTTACTTAAGTATTTAAAATAGTTTTTATTACAAATTGTTTAAATAAAAAATAAAAATATTTATTCTGATTAAAAATATTTTAAATATTTTTCAACTATAATAACAATTTTAAATACTTTAAAAAATATTTTAAATACTAAAATAATAAAGCAGATGTAGTTAGGTGATATAAGCAATATAAATAATATGAATTCAATAGCATCGGTAGATTTAGAAATTAGAGATTGAGAGTAAAATTTTAATATTCTATTCAGAAAAAAATGAGGTATGCAATTTTTTTTTATTTTTTTTATTTTCATTAACAAATTAAATTAAATTTAATATTTTTTCATTAATGAATGTGCAATGGTTCCTTAGGCTCTCTACGGAGCCACGTACATTAGCCTCTGTTCAATGGTTGTATGTGGATAATATTATTAAGATTTTGATCCATCAAGTGATCTCGAATTCTCTGTGATCAAAGGTAATATTCTTCACCAAAAGTTTTGGATTAAAATTTGTTGTTCGAATCACACTTATAATAACTCTTAAACTATAAAATAAAATGTTGTTAGGGTCAAGCTTGTTAGATTCTGCATTTTTAGGCCATATGTATGTGTCTTTAAGATATTGATTTCATTAGACAAACAAAGCGAAGAAAATTTCTGCAAATTCAAAGATAAATTGATTGAAAGCGATGATCTAAATTGGCAATGTCAGATATGTGAAGGCTAGCCAAAGATGTCTTTCTTTGCTAGAGCAGTGCCGTACAATGTCTCAAATCAAGCAGCTGCCATCTCATCTCGTCGTCTTCGCCGCGCTATCGGACCCTTTCTCCGCCGGTAAATTCATTTCATTCTTTGCCATCTCTTCGAATGCCAACGCCAATCATGCTTACAAACTCTACCTTTATCTTCAACAGCGAACCACCTTTTTTTGGAACACCATCATTAGAGTTTTCGTGGAGAGAAACGTACATGCCACCACCCTTTCTCTCTACAAAAACATGCTTCAATCTGGGTTCTTGCCCAACAATTATACTTTCTCTTTCATTTTTCGAGCATGTACCGAGAATTCAACTCTGGGTTTAGCTTCTCATGCTCAAGCGATTAAGTTGGGCTGGGAATCTTATGGTTCCGTGCTAAACGGATTGATTCATATCTATGCTAATTGGAGCTCAATGTTTGCAGCTCGTTAACTGTTTGATGTAAGTACTGACAGAGATGTCATTACATGGACTGCGTTGATTGATGGGCATGTAAAATCTGGCCACGCTGAGTTTGCAAGGGAACTGTTTGATCAAATGCCCAAAAGAAATGTGGTTTTGTAGAGTGCAATGTTTACTAGGTATGTTCATACGGGGATGTTTAGTCAAGCTTTGGAACTCTTTAACTGTATGCAGTTTTCTTGTCTACGTCCGAATCATGCCGGGATTCTGGGAGCCCTCACTGCTTGTGCATCTCTTCGATCTTTGGATCATGGAAGGTGGATACATGCATATGTTGATAGAAATGGAATGGAGTTAGATAGGGTTCTTGGCACTGCCCTTGTTTACATGTATGCCAAGTGCGGCTGCATCAAAATAGCATGGTTGGTATTCGAATCGATGCCTGATAAGGATGTTTTTGCATTTACATCTTTGATTTCAGGCCTGGCTAACCATGGCCGAAGTGCTTATGCGATTCGGTTGTTTGCGAGGATGCGGAGCGAAAAGATTTTCCAAACGAAGTTACTTTTATAAGCGTCTTAAACGCTTGTAGTCGAATGGGACTGGTGGATGAAGGGTTAAGAATCTTCAATTGCATGAGTGTAGTTTATGGTAATGAGCCAGGCGTCCAGCATTATGGTTGCTTGGTAGATCTTTTAGGGCGAGCTGGACTGCTTGAAGAGGCAAAGAGATTGGTGAGAGAGAAGCCTATGGAACCCGACTCCTATGTGTTGGGTGTATTACTCAATTCTTGTAGAGTGCATGGTGATGTTGAGTTTGGAAAGGAGATAGTCGAGAGCTTGGCTGCGCGAGATCTCGACCATGGTGGGATTCATGTCCTGCTGTCAAACATGTACGCGTCTTCTAACAGATGGGATCGAGTCGTAAAGGTGAGGGAGGAGATGGGAGCAAAGAAGGTCAGAAAGGAACCAGGTGTAGTTTGATCGAAATCGGTGGCAGGATGTCAGAATTCGTTGCGGGAGACGTCTTATTTGCTTGTGGAGGATGTAATGCTGGTTTTGTTAGGGATCGATATTCACTGGAAATTCCTTTTGCTTGTTGATGCCAATACTAATTCCAATATTTTTTGACATTACAATGTATGGTTAGACCAATTAATTTATCACAAACTAAATGCTTTTACGTTGAAGTGATATTGTTATGTCTCATTTTCCTTTTGAAGTAGAAAGAACCTATTTGACGGATCAGTAGTAGGGAAGAATATGAAAATCTTTTCATGAGATTTTGATACTAGAAGTGTAACACCTCAAACCTCGGGTTAGTAGTTCGAGTTGACCCGAAACCTTTAATTAGAACCCAAAAGACCCATTAGATTAATTGAATAAAACTAAGAGTTGGGATTGGTTTGGCCCAAGTGTTGGACTTTTGGGATAAGTTTTATAAGAAGTAAAAAGGAAGAAGACTTAAAGTGTGATATCCCCTTTTTCAAATCGAGTTAAACCCATCTTAACTCACCAGTCACTCTTTCTCATCCCTCCCATTTCTCTCTTCATTTTCCTTTCCTCAAAGTGAAGATTTAAGGAAATCAAATCC
This sequence comes from Hibiscus syriacus, assembly GCF_006381635.1. Lineage (NCBI taxonomy): Eukaryota > Viridiplantae > Streptophyta > Magnoliopsida > Malvales > Malvaceae > Hibiscus > Hibiscus syriacus. The sequence continues at coordinate 2,332,443 of NW_024063485.1, read as the reverse complement.
TAGTTGAGTTTACCTCAGTGAAAGAAGTTGGAGAAGGGACCAAAGAAAGAGGGAAAGGAAAAGTTGTCACTTTGGTGATTTTGGGGAGTTTCCATCAGCTAAATCACCAAGGTAACACCTTTCTAACCATCTTAAACCATTTGTAAGCCTTACCATGCATTTATATAGCTTGCATTAGCTTTTGAAGGATTAAGAGTACGTTCATGGTAAATTTCATATTTATATGATTTTATGTTATATGATGACTCTCTATGACCCTAAAATGTTCAAATAAGACTCTAATAAAGTTTTAAGATGCCCAAACAGGGCATTTTCAGGTGTCAGTATTGATATTGTTCTGGCAAAAATTACAAGTTTTTAGGTGGAAGTATTGATACTCATGTAAGGAGTATCAATACTTATGTAAGGAGTATCGATACTCTAGGTTCAGTCTCGATATCTAGAGGAGGCGTTTTGATACTGATTTTCCATTATGCAATTTTGGTACCGAGACTTATTGGAGTATATACCAAGGGTCGAGTATCGATACTCTCTATAGGGGTATCAATATACCCTCTTTTTCTCAAGGTTGTTTTAAACTGTTGGTATCGATACTTTAATGGAGGTATCGATAATCCTGAGTCAGTATAGATAATGATAAGTCAATATCAATATTACTTCAGTTCCAAGAATAAGAAAATTTAGGGAATTTTAGAAATATTATTGAGGGACCCAAATGTAACACACCCAACCCGTACCCGACTCGGATACGAATCTGATGTGTCCCATTGTCTTTTCAAAACATTTACTTTTCCAAAGAATTAAATTTCCATTTTGTATTAAAAATAAAACTGAATAATTTACATTAATTACAATAATCTGGTTTTACAAAATCGATCAGAGCAAATTTTTATTCACATGCCAACTACTTAATTATAACAAAATACATACAATTCAATATTCTTTTCTGATATGATCTTCGTAAAGGAGAAGCTGGCCTGTCTCAACCCTCTTTGCTCCTTAACCTTCTTGGAACCTACGTGTGAAACATTCACACGCTAAGTCGATGACTTAGTGAGGCATGTGACATATAATGCTAACTCTAAATACTTAACCATGCATGAATACTTTATACTATGATATCACTTAAAACCATGAAATATTCATATCATCCTATCATATAAAATCATGTTCTATTTCATGTACCAAATACATATATACACATATCCCATCAATATAATCATAATCATTCACTTCTTATAATCATCAATATTATTATCCTTAATCCATCTTATTATCAAATTTTGTAATTAACATTGATACACATCATATCCTACATTTCACACAGCAAAACACATAACATCACGCAATACTTCTTATGTTATATCTTTTATTTGCCCATGGTACACTTGTGAGAACTAAAGATATGTGAGTACATTGAGGTTGTGTACATATGCTGTCACCATAGCTCGTATAATTCCCACTAGGGGCACATAGGATTTGTCCCGAAGAACCATATATTTGTCTCAAAGGACCACATATAACCCTCGACTCTTGGCATGCCAACTATACCCCTAGCTCTCATATTACATAACATGGACATTATCATTTATTCTTATCACATATTCACATCATTACACAAATCATCACATAACGTATAACATTTCACATGTAGTCACATGGGTCGTATCTCATATCATATATCACATGGTTCATGTATCATTTTCATGTGATCACTTAAATCATTGTCTTATAACACATATCACATAACTTCACATCTCATATCATATAATGCTACCAAGGTATATTAATACACACATATAATCACATACCTTATATCATATAATTTATTCTTTATTATCTTATGATCACCTTTCAACTCATATAATTTAAGCAGATACTCTTATATATATTTTAATATAACTCTTATATTAATACAATATATATATCATACCGATTTTCGTAATCATCTATAGCATATAAAGTTTATACTAGTTCCATATATTTACTTAATTCAGCTTCACATATTTTATTACCTAAACATGTATTCACATATGATTTCCTATATAATTATTATACAACTAATATTAAATGTTAGTATAATAACTTATGCCAGTATTTCCTAGTTTACATCTGATTCTCATTTTATTATCATATATATACCAATACTACTCAACTTATCTCAATCTTCATTTAATCACATAAGTCCATCATATTAGTTCACATAGATATAACTTATATAACTTATATTTGGTTATTATATTTCACCTAAATCATTATCATACAATATACTATATGCCATATAGTTCCCTTTAACTTAGAACATTCCCTAGGGTTCACGTGCACTTATTACATATTCACATAAGTACTTAAATTGATAACACATAAATACGTAAATTCTTATTCCATAGTTTACCTATTGTTCTCATCTCTTCTCCTAGTCATATAGACACATAAATCCTTATTACCTAGCCTATATTACATGTCCATATAATTATTGGTATTTAAACCATAAAGCTTATATCACTTCCTCTGGTTATTACTTAAGTCTTTGTTATCTACATAGTTCATGATCATGTAACTTATATCATATTCTTAAATAATCATATGAATTATTTATATCTATTCACATGATTTATTACACTAACATGTATTCATACATATCATGTAACACATACCATAACATATAACACATGTACTCTCATGGAGTCAAAATTAAAGTCATTGGCCAAATGAGAGTATATACCGGTTAGAATCGAGCCTAAAAGTTTCTAAAAATAGGATTTTTGAATAACGACAAAATATGATGGACAAAAAAAAGAGTAATTATCCCATTTATGAAAATGAGTTAATTCCTTGGGATTTTGTCACATGCTTGGGAATGGGTTTTGGGAGTAAAAAGATGAAGAGATTTTATCTCCATTCATCTTTATTTTTTTCCATTTTTTTTCTTTCTTCTTCATTCTCAAGCTCCACAAGTCAAATGTAAGTCCTTTGAGCATAATTAAGCTTTCTTTAGACTTCAAATTTGTCCATGTATCTTCCAACAACCTATTTTTGTATTAAACGCCCCTTTTTTTCTTGTTTGGTTAGAGAAAAAGATGAAGAAGCCATCAAGTCTTAGAAGAGAGTGGTAGCTAGATAAAAGAGCTTTATTTCATAATCTCTAGTTAAGGTAGATTTATTTCTAATCCTTTGTTGTGTTATGAACTTCCTAAACATGATGCTTTGTTAGAAATTTGGGGGGGTTGCTTGAATTCATGCTTAGATGATGTTTTTGTTGTAAAGGTAGCATTTTTATGGTGCTAAATTGCCCTAAATAACTCCCTTAATCTTTAAAAGTTGATTTACAAGCAAACTAGAGTGTTTAGGAAGCTTTTTAGGGTTTTCCAAGCCTATTTATGAGTTTTCTAGGTTAGAGTATCGATATTGGATGAACAATACCGATATTGGATGAACTAAGATGTTTTCTATGCATTTTATACAGGAAGTATCGATACTCTAAAGAGAAGTATCAATGCTGCAGACTTGGTATTGATACTGAGGGTAACAATATCGATATTGGGGCTCATTTTTAAAACCCAATAGTCATTTTTTGGTATCGATACATGTCGGAACCGTCTTTCAGTTGGGCCCGGAATTAGGCTTCGACTTGAATTGATTGGGTTAGGAGTCACCACCGACCATTTTAAAATGAATTTAGGTGGGTTGGACACCAATTTACTTGATATGCGTTTTACCAGAAACGTGTCGGGTTCAGAAGTCGGTTACGGTCAAGGAAGGATTAGCACCCTTGAACCGCCCTTTTGGTACCAACTAATTTGTCGGTTGTCTTTAATTGCAAAAATTAAAAATTTAAATTTTAAAACTCGATTCAAATCGCTTATCATTGATCGATTGAAATGTACCCTTAAAAAGTCAAGAAAAACGTTAAGTGTAATAAAGCGCAGAATCAATTTAATAAAAAATGCATAAATATGGAAATGATAATTGCAAAATTAAATGTAAACTACTACTACAGTAAAGAAAGGAAGCAAAATAAATAAAAACATGAAAACCCTAAATAAAAGCTAAATAATAATAAACAAAAAATGTATTAATCTAAAAAAATAAGTCAAATAAAGACAAGATAAGTAAAAAGAATAAAATAAAGCAAATATATATAAAAGAAAAAAACATTGAATCAAATAAAATCAGAGAAAAAAATAATAATAATAATAGATGAATAAAAAAAATAAAGAAAAATTAATATATATAATACAAAACAAAACAAAGATAAAAATATATATATAAATCGTTATGAAAAAAAGGAAAACTAAAGAAAAATAAAAATTAAAAAAATAATAATGATAATGATAATAAAACATAAAAAAAGAAATAATAAATAATAAATATATATATATAATAAGATATAGTATTTAATAAAATAAGTAAAATAATAAAAATATAATAACAAACATATATAAAAATTAAAATATTAGAAAAGAAAAACAAAAACAGAAAAAAAAACCCAAAAAACAAAATAAAAAGAAAATATTAAAGAATAATATAAAATATATTCATAAATAATATAATGTAATATTAAATAAAAAATAGAAAAGGACGAAGTTGTAAGACAAACAAATTATGTGGCCAAAATGATAGTTTACAACACTTAGAAATCTTTAGCATGACATTTACCCAATCAAAAGATGTAGGCCCCTCATTTTCCTTATTATCGTGCAATGCTTCCAAAAGATGGGTTTTGTAACCAATATTTGACTTTCTTTAATGTTCACCGCCTCTCTTTAATCTGCTCTCTACTCAGCATTTCTCCGGCTCTTCGAAAAATGAAGACTTTGGCTCCGATGAAGGGATGATCGACCGTTCGAAGAAGAAGGTGAGACTTTCTGTGTTCTTTGTTCACTTTACTCGATCTCTCGATTTTTGTTCGGTTCCGTCCAACTGAATCTTCTGTTTTCTCTCGTATTTTTCGTGTATCCTTGTACGTTTCCTCTCGAATATCTCTCTATCTTTTTGCTTCGAATGAATCTAGTATGAACCCTCTTTTTTGGTATCTCTCGTGTAGAATCTCCTCCCTTTCCAGTGTGTTTCGTATGTTTATTTATAGTCTAAAAAGACTATTTTTAGTTCTGAATTTCTAGAGTCCCACTTGGACTAAACTTGCGCTTGTTTTGGTATTTTTGTGTCTCATTCCTCCACGTTTTTTGTGTTGGTTGAACCAAGCGAAACAGTCAGCGTGGTTGCGTTAGTGGCGAGGAGTCTTCGGATGAGGGGGGATGTGGTGGTAAAAATTTAGTGTCTACAACTGCCCCTCTTTGTCATTTTTCGTGGAATTTAAAATAGGGCAAAGATAAAATGACACAAATTTTCATTCAATACACATGGGCTTGTAACAAACCTGCTCTTGTGAGAGTTGTTGACTCCTGAGCTTGGAATCCAAGCCAAGGTTGTCGTCGAATTCTTGACAACTACCCTCCATTGTGGAGTTGAGATTTGAAAAATAGAAAAGAACGACTCTCTGTTATTGAGTCATGCTGTGGGTGACTCCAGAGTTGTCTTTGAACATGATATTCTTAGTTTTAAAATTAAAAATGTAGTTCATAATTTGAATCGACATGTGACTTCCTATTGCTCAATCGTAGTCAACCTTGGTATTCTTCTCGGTTTAAAGACATCGGTTTGAAAATTCGATTGGAAAATAGTTCATTGACTCCACCATGTGGTTGATATGCCCTCGAGCTAAACAAAATCGAACTCAAAAGTTCTCGTCGATAGATAGCTTTTCTCGACTTAAGTTGTGCTTCCGGAAAAACTAAGTCATGGCTAACCCAAGTCATCTTTTTAACTTAATAACCTCAACTACCATCGGAAAGTAGTGTGATTGATGTGTCATCGAGCTGAATGAAATCGAACTCGACAATTTTGTTGACAGATAACCCTTCTTGCCTTGAGCTATGCTGTAAATGATGTGCCTTTGAGCTGAGTGTAATCTAACTCGCATGTCTTTTGTTGGCATATAACACTTCTAGCCTTGAGCTATGCTGCGATTGATGTGCCTTTGAGCTAAGTGTAATGGAACTCAAAGGTCTTTGGTAGATAGCCCTTCTTGCCTTAAGCTATGTTGCAAATAATGTGTCGTTGAGCTGAGCGTAGTCGAGCTTGAAGGTCTTTTTTGGCAGATAGCCTTTCTTGACTTAAGCTATACTGCAAATGATGTGCCTTGGAGCTGAGCGTAGTCGAACTCAAAGGTCTTTGGTTGGCAGATAACCCTTCTCGACTTAAGTTATGCTGCAAATGATGTGATCTCGAAGCTGAGTGTAATCAAACTCGAGGGTCTTTGGCAGATAACCCTTCTCGACTTAAGCTATACTGTAAATGATGTGCCATGGAGCTGAGCATAGTCGAACTCGAAGGTCTTTGGTTGGCAGATAACCCTTCTCAACTTAAGTTATGCTGCAAATGATATGCCTTAGAGCTGAGCGTTGTCGAACTCGAAGGTATTTTGGTCACATATAACCCTTCTAGCCTTGAGTTATGCTGTAAATGATGTGCTCTCGAAGCTGAGTGTAATCGAACTCGAGGGTCTTTGGCAGATAGCCCTTCTCGACTTAAGCTATGCTGCAAATGATATGTCTTGGAGCTGAGCGTAGTCGAACTCGAAGGTCTTTGGTTGGCAGATAACCCTTCTCGACTTAAGTTATGCTGCAAATGATATGCCTTGGAGCTGAGCATAGTCGAACTCGAAGGTGTTTTGGTCACAAATAACCCTTCTATCCTTGAGTTATGCTATAAATAGTTTTTTTTTCTAAAAATGGCTTCCCTTCACGAGTCTAAGCCGATCATAATTTTTCAGGTGGTTCCCCTGAGCGAGTCTGAACCAAGTGAGGCGATCTTTGAATGACTCCCCTTTTACAGAAAAGCCCACTGATAAATTCTGACAGTCAGATATCTTCCATTGTGAATTGAAATCTAGCTTGAAGACATTCACTGGAAACATGATGCTCATTGTAGAGTTGAGCTAAACTGGATTTATTCTGAATTGGTTCTCGAACCTATCTGAAATTGATTCTGAGATCTGTAGATATGTCATGTCGGTTGGGGTGTAGCTTCTCACTGTTGAGTTAAGTAACCACCATCATTCTATAAAGACGCTTGTGAATCGAGTATCCTTCATCCTGAAGTCGAAACTTGACTCTAAAAGCTGCTAGAATGCATGCAACATGAATGAATTATGTGTTATTTCTTGGATGGAGTCTCATGCTTTGTCTGCCAATCTGGTCCTTGGAATCGATCGTGCTCCATTATCTTTTTGAGCTTTGGCTTTACAGACCTTTCAAATCTGAGACTGTTTTGTTTGAAAATATTTTTCTCCTTTTTCTTATTTTAGGAGGGAAAAGGATAAAAAATGTTGTAAAATATTGCTCTTTAATTCATGCTCGCAATTGAATCAAATTATAAACATGAGTTCAAAGTATATAAAAAGAATCAATAACTCTTTTAATGCTTTCAGAGTTATAACTCTTTGTTAAATATTCAAGTGGATGAGTTGCCTTTAGGTTGACCTAAGGTTTCAGCCAGCAAAAAAATGTCATTTTTGTTTTGTTATTGCAACATGCTTTTTCTTTGGCTTGGCATTTTAATTAGATGCAGACAAAATGACGCAACTAGCATTATCAATTACTAGACTTTCTATTTCGGTTCTCTGAAATCTTCCATTTGTTCAAGCTTTGTAGGCTCATCTAATAAAGGCAGTGCAAAAATATCGGTCTAAAAATGAAATTCTTGAGTGCTTGTGTGAGTTTGACTATAATAGGTGTTCCTTAACTCCCTTAGTCCATCTTTACCGAATTTTTTTTGCTTAGATAAATTTGATTTAATTTTCTGTTATCTGTCTAGCTGAATCCATAAAGCCGGGGCATTTAACCAATTGCTTTAGAGGGACAACTTAACATTATAATCATTTTTATCAAATTAACTGAAGGGTTCATCTTATCACAAAGTCTTCAGCCTGACAATAGCAGTGGAGCAAACACCGAGTTGCCAAGTGTCCGAACAATGTCATGGTTTGAAAACAATCTATTCATAAAGCCAGGGCTTTCGAGTTTCCTCTATAACCAATTGCCTTAGTGGAATAGCTTAGCCTTACGGATTTCATTTCTTAAGATTGTTAAGAAGAACCTATTATAGTCTAGGTGTTTGTTGAAGGTAAAAAAATTTCATCTTTCGAGTTCAATTTCCAAGCAAACGACCTAAACTAGATTTACCTACTCGACTATTCCATCTGTGAAGATCATGATCATCACTGAACGTCTTAAATAAAAAGCATAGTAATGTAATATGCAAAAGGATGCCCCATGTTATCCGCACCTTATGAAAGAAAAAAGGTTATATTGGTTAATTGTAGGAGCAGGGTATGGTGTTTGAGGGTATATTCTGGGTAAGGTCAAAGTCCTTGTTTTAAATCATGTTACTTTGTCAAAGATTTGTAACTTTGAACCATTTACAGATTTTCTTAACTCAGTTGATATTCAAAGAATTGCATGTTTGAAAATGTGATTCATTGCTCGTCATCATTACGTAACATAAATTTATTCAAATGTTCTTACAAAAACTTGAGAAAAAATTGAAAAAACAAACTCAAACAGAATGCCTCAAATGATGAAATGATCCTCCTCACTTGGATGCACCCAAGTTGTTGAAGTCGATCCAGTTCTGGTTACGCATCTTCTGTACGACTCTCTTGAATGCGTAACAATTCTCAATAGTATACCCCGAGACATCGCCGTGATATTCACAATGAGCATTCTCATCATACCACTTCGGGTATGGGGGCTTCATGGGTTCCACTGGATATGGTGACACTACGTGGGTGTCAAGAAGTTGTTGATAGAATTCTTTGTATGTCATGAGAACATGATCAAAATGTTCCCATTTTTGATGAGACGTGTGAATGTAATAAAAAAGAGAAAAATAATGTGAAATACGCGGGAATGCATGATGCATGCAATGTTCGAGGCATTGATCCAAAAATGTGTCTGTTATTATAAATAATCCTCATTGGGGACAAAAGTGTTTTATCTTTTAAGAGACAAAAATATCCTGACAGCTTCTGACACGTTAACTAGTCTTCTACCTTCGTCTGTCTGTCGAACCGCTCTAGCTTCTCTGGATGAACCGTGAAAATGTTGAGTTGCTTTTTATACTGGCCCAAGAAGTCTCGAATGACTGTATCTCTGACATTTATCTTTTGTTGAACTTGTTCCCAATGAATACGTCATTGTAGCCCTCAATTGATAGGAACTATGTGAAGTTCATTTGTCTGTTTCTTGAATTCATCAGCAATGGTCTCCAATTTCAGCTATCGTTTTGCCATTGTTGTCTTTGAAGGAACTCCCAAGATCAGTAACCTTCATCTTGCCCCTGCAACCTCTGCCAGTCAATTTTTCAAAGATAGACTTTCATTGTGCTTGATGTAGACCCGGTTCATTTTGAGTCCTTTATAATGCAGTAGAGTGATATACTCTGTATTTTCATTTGTCTGGATTGAATGTGACACATAGTCGCCTTGTAGACTGCCCTCTTGCATTTTCATCTCTTGTATTACAACCCCTTTGTCCATTAATGCAGATTATTCATGTTTAACAAACACGTTTTTGGTGAATCAAAACCTCTTTTAAATGATGCAAGTGATGAAAATAAAAGAAAAGAAAACATAAATGAAAAGAGTTAGTGAGGTAAATCAAAATAATAAAAATGAAAAATCCTACCCCACATGATATCTACCCCACATGCTTTAATTCCTACCCGGACATGATCTCTATCCCGCATTCTAATTTCAAACAAATCCTAACCGCATATTTGTCTAGTTCGCATGCTTTGAACAGAAAGTAAAGCAAAAAATAAAATCAAAGCAGCCTAGGGTTTGGAATGAGGTTTTGGGGTGGGCTCTAATTCCATGTACTCTCCCGGTTTAGGTTCTAAAGAGGGTACTCGAGTTATCCTTGCCGTGCCCCCTTGGGCTTGTCAGACCCTTAGTCTTAAGCCCATTACAAGCTTGTAAGGACTAAGTTAAACTCGAGATGATACATTCCCTTTATGCCTATGCGGTGAATAAATTCACACGAAGACATAAGGTATATGAATCCCGAAGGCTACTTGCTAGGCCTATGCGGAGAATAAATTCTCATGAAGGCGTCGCTTTCACCCCCACTTAAAAGGGTTTGGAGCTCGGGTATAGAGCTAGAGATGAAGATTTTGAAAATCTGAAATCATTAAAAAAAGTTAGTACATTTATTTATTTGAAAAATAATCAAATGTAAATAATTGGAATTGAATAAATAAATTAAAATTAAAATTTACCATTTTCGCATAAAAAATACAACCGAAAATTAATTTCGACGTGACTCACTTACCTGTCCCCAGTGGAGTCGCCAAGCTGTCGGAACCGTCTTTCGGTTGGGCCCGAAATTGGTAATCGACTTGAATTGATTGGGTTAGGAGTCGCCATCGACCATTTTAAAATGAATTTAGGTGGGTCGGACACCATTTTACATGATCTGCGTTTTACCAGAAACGTGTCGGGTTCGGAAGTCGGTTACGGTCAAGGAAAGATTAACACCCTTGAACCGCCCTTTCGATACCAATTAATTTTTCGGTTGTCTTTAATTGTGAAAATTAAAAATTTAAATTTAAATTTTAAAATCCGGTTCGAATTGCTTATCCTTGATCGATTGAAACGTACCCTTAAAAAGTCAAGAAAAAGTTAGGTGTAATAAAGCGCAGAATCGATTTAATAAAAAATGCATAAATATGGAAATGATAATTGCAAAATTAAATGTAAACTACTACTACAGTAAAGAAATGAACCAAAATAAATAAAAACATGAAAACCCTAAATAAAAGCTAAATAATAATAAACAAAAAATGTATTAATCTAAAACAATAAGTTAAATAAAGACAAGATAAGTAAAATGAATAAAACAAAGCAAATAGATATAAAAGAAAAAAAACATTGAATCAAATAAAATCAGAGAAAAAATAATAATAATAGACGAATAAAAAAATAAAGCAAAATTAATATATATAATAAGAAACAAAAAAAAAGATAAAAATATATATATAAATCGTTATGAAAAAAGGAAAACTAAAGAAAAATATAATAATAATAATGATAATAAAACATAAAAAAAAAGAAATAATAAAAAAATATATATATATATAATAAGATATAGTATTTAATAAAATAAGTAAAATAATAAAAAATATAATAATAAACATATAAAAAATTAAAATATTAGAAAAGAAAAACTAAAACAGAAAAACAAAACCCAAAAAACAAAATAAAAAGAAAATATTAAAGAATAATATAAAATATATTCATAAATAATATATAGTAATATTAAATAAAAAATAGAAAAAATAGAAAAGGACGAAGTTGTAAGACAAACAAATGATGTGGCCAAAATGATAGTTTACAACACTTAGAAATCTTTAGCATGACATTTACCCAATCAAAAGATGTAGGCCCCTCATTTTCCTTATTATCGTGCAATGCTTCCAAAAGATTGGTTTTGTAACCAATATTTGACTTTCTTGAATGTTCACCGCCTCTCTTTAATCTGCTCTCTACTCAGCATTTCTTCGGCTCTTCGAAAAAATGAAGACTTTGGCTCCGATGAAGGCACGATGATCGACTGTTCAAAGAAGAAGGTGAGTCTTTTTGTGTTCTCTGTTCACTTTACTCGATCTCTCGATTTTTGTTCGGTTCTCTCCAACCGAATCTTCTGTTTTTCTCTCGTATTTTTCGTGTATCCTTGTACGTTTCCTCTCGAATATCTCTCTATCTTTTTGCTTTGAATGAATCTGGTATGAACCCTCTTTTTTGGTCTCTCTCATATAGAATCTCCTCCCTTTCCAGTGTGTTTCGTATGTTTATTTATAGTCTAAAAAGACTATTTTAGTTCCGAATTTCTAGAGTCCCACTTGGACTAAACTTACGCTTGTTTTGGTATTTTTTGTGTCCCATTCCTCCACGTTTGCTGTGTTGGTTCAACCAAGCGAAACGGTCGGCGTGGTTGCGTGAGTGGCGAGGAGTCTTCGGATGAGGGGATGTGGCAGCGAAAATTTAGTGTCTACAATACACAAAGGGATATCAATACTTTGACATAAGAGTATCAGTACTGCATGTAGAGTTCGATACTACTCAATTTGAATAATTAGACTCGTCTTTGTTATGGTCTGTAAGGGTTAAGGATGGCCCGTAATGGTGGAACTTAGTTCGTGAGTGACTTAAACGGGTAAAGGTGCCTAGAAACACACTTAGAAATGGGTTACAACCGAAGTAACCTTATTATATGTAATAATCCCAAATAGCTTTAATCGAACATGTAACAAGTAATCAAAGCGATGGATCGTTTCAAAAGATATGTCAACTAGTGGGACAATGAATGACATAATGAGCGAGATAGAGGGGATCGAGTACCACGTGAACACATATAATTAAATATGGACTAATTTGCCTACCAATTCAAGGCTGGACCGATGGAAAGTATGATGAGAGTAATTTGAGAGTCAATATCAATTAGCCAACCCAGGTCGGGTGTTGGACTAGTAATAATATACCAAGTACGTTGAGATGAGTATCAATTGCCTTAAGGGTATAAAACACTAAAAATTCTAATGAGCCCCTTCATAACTATCCTGATGAGATGACGAGTGAGATAGTGTCGAATAAGGGGATAAAATCACCTGACTTTGATAAGTTCCATAGTGAGTAACTGAGATACTCTGATTACCCTTAAGTGGCATTGGTTGACGTGTGTGTTAAGATGTTCAACTCCTTAGAAGAGTTTGGTAATAAATATGAGATAATAATGTAATGATAATGATATATATGTCATAATCATAAGAACATTATAAGGTAAAATTCCATAAAATCAACCTTTGTGTAACACTCGGGAAATAAAAAGGACACTTGAGTTACTTTAGTAGTATGACGATCATCTTGTGTGTATAGAATATTGATAATCCCGTAAAAAGGCTATATTTTGTGCCTTTTTACTTAGGTCATTGGTTGTTTAAAAGCTCATGTCATAAAATTTAGATTGCATTTAGGTCATGTAGTTGCATTTGGTAACAAGGTCTTGTTGCAACATTTATTTGTTGAAAATCGATGTTGTTGAGGGAAAGGTTTTGCTGTTGTGGAGTTGTGCAGGTGAGGAAAGCTTAAAGGAGAAGTTGTGGTCGTTGTAGCAGTTTGGAGAAGAAGAGGTAAAAGAAATGTCACAACAATTGTTGGATGGTTGTTATAGCATTCAGCAGAATGAAATACCTTAACAAATATTGGACATCATAATATGGAGCAGAAAAGACAAAATAGCAAAAATATCAATGACAAGCTATCCAGCCACACGTGACTCACTACTCTTGCTGCCATTTTTGGGACCACCAACTATCCTAACCTTCCATTCATGTGAGGATGATGACACCTAGGGTACAAAGGGAATTTAGGGCCCAAAACCTAGAAATATTCCCCTCTATAAATACCAAAGGTACCCTATATTTTAAAGGATATTTGGAAGGTGACCTAAGAGAGAAAGGAGGCTACAACTAACCTCTATTTTCTTCCTTTTCATTCATTTTTCATGGTTTCCTTCATAGTCGAGCTTCAAAGGGGTAGTAACTAGGACATTGAGAGAGGTTAGCTAGCTAAGGCAATGCATGGCGGTGGAGCTAAGTGTCATGGTAGTAGCTTATTGGGAGTGTTATTCTCCTTGTTCTTTTATTTTCTTATCTTATTTGAGCTTGTACTTAACTCGAATGATTTTCGATGAACTTAGACATTCCATGAACTAAAATTATTTGGTGTTGGATTTGTTTTGGTTGTTTATATTTTGTGTTAATGAATGGTTAGATTCTTTTATGTTTAAATATTGTTTTGCTCATTGTTTTTAAGTTATACGCTTTTCATTGTAAGAGATTTCGAGAGATTGTTGTTTGTTATAGTATAGATACTTAGTATCGAGAGAGCTCGATTAGATGTACGTGAGTAAATGAGCCAAACTAGGATGTTGAGGATCTAACCCTCCTTAGAGATAAGGAGAGGGTTTTAAGTGACTAAAAGGGATATGACTTGGTAGATAGGCTAGTGTTGCAGATCACACTGAGAGGTATTGATGTAGAATTAGTTTTATCAGGTTCCTTGCTAGAGATAGTTTAGGAGCATTTTTAACAAATCCTATCAGGCAACATACTCATAGGAGCACATACCATTCTAGACACAAAATATAAATTGCCATAGCAAATCTGGCCAATTACCCCTAGAAAAGCTTGATTTTGTGAGGTTGTCATTCTTATCTCATTTTCCAAAGTTCAATTTACTTTTGCTTCAGTATACTTTTATAATTTTGGTAAACTTCTGCCTCAGCAAACTTTTTCAATTTCATTAAACTTTCACCACAACAATTTAACTCCACTTCACTCCATTATTTTCCACAGCATTCCCATACACCTTATACGTACCATCTTCCATAGCATTACTTTCACTTGTTTATACCATTATACATATATACTAAGATTTAGTTAGTGACACCTTTTTACTACAGTTTACTTCAAAAGTCCCATCAATCTTTGTGGAGACGATACTCACTCACTATTGTATTAATTGCATCGATTGTGTATACTTGCATAGAATTACGTGCCATAGCACATACATCACACACGCGATCAATTATCCGAATATATCCAAGTCATTGGCAAGACACTTAAAGCACTAGTAGGATGTTGTTTTGATGCTATGTGACCCAGACATATTTCGAGTACTCTAGAGTAGTAGAGACTAGCTTGACAAGGTTTTGATGTTATGTGACCCGAACTTAGCCTAAGATACTAGTAAGGTGCCGATGCTATATGACCCAAATCTCGCCTGAGATACTTGGAGATGTTAATACTATGTGACCAAAGTTTACCCAAGGTACCTTTGGTACGCAAACAGGGATGTGAGTTCTGTGATGCTATGTGATCCCGAGCTACACCATGATGCTTACTTATTGTTGTATGCTAGTATCGACGTCTCTATGATACCTGGTACTATAACTGTGTGTTGTATAATGATGCATTGTAGTATGATACTTAGACTAGAGACCTACTATATGTTACTCATGGCAAGGCTTTTAGCAGAGACTAAGGGAAGCGTGAGACTTACACTTAAGAGATAGAACTGTTGAACCTTAAGTAGGTAGCACTTGATTAGGATCATACATGTACATACTACTTATTACCATGTCTTCTAGCATGCATATGTTTATAAGATTCATATACTGCTCTAGATTAGCAATTATACTACTTGAATAAAATCCCAATGAATCGAAATGAAACTAGTTTAGCTATCTACCACTCTCCTTTGTAATATATTACCTATCAAAATATGAATAAAAGGGTCTTTAATTAAAGTGATTATAAGTGATAATATTTATTCTAAAAATTCTTAATTATTTAATAATGAAAGCTCAAATAATATGTAATTATTAGTGTTTGTATCGAAACTTTTAAAAATAACTATCATCCGTTTAACTAGTGTTATCGCTTAGTTCATACATTATAATAATTATTTTTACATGTTTTTCCCTTCTATATATAATGATTATTTGTACAGGTCTTTTCCCTTCTATTTACCAGGGAATGAAACAACAAATAAAAAGAAAAAAAATACCCAAACAAAATTTTAAAAATAACTATCATCGTTTAACTAGTGTTATCGCTTAGTTCATACATTAATTTATTTTTACATGTTTTTCCCTTCTATATAATGATTATTTGTACAGGTCTTTTCCCTTCTATTTACCAGGGAATGAAACACCAAATAAAAGGAAAAAAAATACCCAAACAAAAATATGTAATATTATGTATCAAGAGATGAATAATCATAAAAAATATATTTAAAAATCATTATATATTTATTTTTGTACTCTCATATTCCTTTAGGTCATTGGCTATAAATTTACTAGGACCATTTTCTTTCTTTCCCCTAGATTTTTTTCTTCCTCCCTAAATAAAAATAAAATTAGATTTAGAATTTATGAAAAAAATATCACTGCTTACATAATTAACTTTATTCATAACATGCAACACACAATAATTTCATTTTTTTTAAATAGAAGTCGATAGTATTATTAAAAGGTGAAAATATCCAAATTTCAATAAGGGTTTACAACTATAATTGTAAACTAAATACATAATCTGGAAAGTTTCCTATAACATTAAAACTAGCCACTTTATATCATATAAGGATCATACATAGAAAAGGTTAAAAACTCAACCAAAAGACTTGAACAAAAAAATAGATATAAACAAATTTGACTGCAATAACAACCAAACCAAAAATGGGAATTAAACAATTTAAAGACCACTAAAAATCGCAAATCAGAGCCGAGCGTCGTGAGAAATTATTCACAAACTCAAAATCGCTCATCCAAATTTATATGATGGTCTATAGCAAGGAAGATCAACGGGATTACAAATAAGCATCATCTTGATCAGTTGTTCTATTGTCAAATCCAACCCTGAGAAAACATAAATAAAAGAACAACTAAACAACCAAGATAGTAAACAAAAATCGTACCATAAAGGCAGCAAAAAACATGAAACAAAGGCAACATTATTCTTATTAAAAAACTAATAATAAAACAAAAAGAAAAGAGAACTGGTATTTGACAACCAAAATCAAACCCGATGCCATCGTCGGCTAAACAAAATCAAAGAAGAAAATATTGATCTAATCTACAGACAAAGCTATTCATTAGCTTGGGGACCACAGTCCCATAATTTTTTATCATTAAAATTATATAGGTATAACTACCTATTTGGTCCTTCAAGTTTTAATTTATTTTGATTTTGTCCCTCCTATTTTTTATTGTTAACTATACCTTGCCTCCCTTGAATTTCTAGTTTTGGTTTATTTTGATTTTGCCCCTCCAATTTTTTATTGTTAATTATATTTTTCCCCCTTGAACTAGAATCCTGATTTCATCTCTTTCTATAGAAAAAGACACATTCAAAGGGAAAAAAAAGGAGAGAGGTTATGTCATATGATCACGAAATATACATACCTAAAAAGATTGTTAATCACTATTAAGTAGAATATATTTAGATTCATATGGTTATGTGTTACTATAAATTATGTAAATCTAGAAAAAAAATTATGATCATGATGGTCACAATCAGTAACACAGTAAAATTATATTGGTTATGACATGAACATGATATCACTTGATACATGAACATAACTAAATTTAAATTATACTTCATATATTGAAAATGTTGTAATGATGTTTCTTTTATTTAACCAAGTGTCAACCTGGAGAGTTGTTAAAACTATAAGACATAAAATAAATAAATATTATGTGAAATTATTGAATTCCATTACATAGAATATACGGATCAAGAAATTTGAATGTGATAATATTTGGGTTGTGAAAATGGTTAAAATGAGAGGAAGACGCGTTTTGTGACGTCGTGATAATTTGCCTACGCGTAAATTGGTGCGAACGTTGATCCCCCAATAAATTTAACACCTTCATCTCATCTTCTGGTTATCTTTCTTTTTCTTTGCTATAACTACAACTCCTTTTTCAAATGGTAACATTTCCAATTTCCCCTTTTTCATTGCCTTGTTTTTGCTTGTTTTAGAATGTATTTATTCTTTTGTTGTTGTTGCTGCATGTTTGGATACAGGATTCCCTTGATTCCATGAAAGCGGAATTGGAAATAATGCGACATGAGAAGATACACATGGAAGCGTTGTTGACAGCTGCGGAAAGTGCACTCGAGGAGAAAAGGAGACTTCTTTCAATGTATAAAACCATGGCAAAACTGGCTGATGATTTGCTGGACGTTTTAGTGGAAGCAGAAGGTGCTGATAACGTTGATGGCAGTAACGAACAGGAGCTTGACGAGGAAACCATGAAGGAATTGCTGGAGGAAGCGATGAGGGACTTTAATGAAGAATTGAACCATGCTCAATCTCATCGGAGCCGCCCTGCGGGTGACGGAAATGGTGGAGGGGATGATGGCGGCTCTGATGACGATCACACTCCTGACGGAGCTAATACAAGTACCGGGACTGGAGGCAGTGGCAACGGTGGTGGCGGCCTCTCTAAGTAGATTAACAGGTTAAGTAGTTAAGGGGTTTGTGTTTTCTAAAAAGAAATGAATTAAAAAGTGTTCAGAATATCATATATTCATGGAACGTATTTTTCATAGTATTTTATTTTGCATCGGTATTTGATTTTATGTACGGTAGTTTAGTTAACTGTATTATAGGACATTATTAAATTATTAAAGTACAAATTTTAATAATGATGTATATAATGTGATTTATTATTTGTGTGTATATTTTAACGTGAATATGGTGTGATTTAAATACTGTATAGCTTAATTTCAAAAAAGAAAATATGGTATATGAAGATTGTGCTTATTTATTATTATGCTATTCTTTTTTGATTTGGACCTTTAATTGATTTAGATACACGTTTTGCATTCGTAGATAGTTTTGATTTATCGGTGGTCTTTCAATGGTTTCATCATTTTTTTGTTTGTTTACCGATACAATCAGATTTGTTCTTATATTTATTTTGTTCAAGTATTTTGGTTAGGTTTTTTCTAACTGTTTCATTCTTTGGTCCTTGTGTGATCTAGGTACCTAGTTTTTGTGTCAATGGTTATAGAAAATTGTCCTAATTCTAATTTAGTTTATATTTACGGTTATGCTTGTAAATCTTTATCGTAATTCTAGATATTTTTAAATTTTAATAAAACTAGCTGCTTTCGGTAAAAAAAATCATTTTCTAAAATGACACACATACAAAATGTATCAAAAAATATATTTTTCCAGTTAATAGCTTCTAATTAAGATTATGCAGATAAAAGTAAATATATTTGGTCCAGTGATCAAATTATTCATTTTTATTTTTTTATATTTCCTTTGGTCATTTACCGGGAGCACCTTTATTCTTTCCATAAAGTTTTAACTTTCTCTCTCCTTTAAATAAATTTAGGAATATATTTTTAATATTAATTTAAAACTATTTTTATATTTTTATCAATAATAAAATTTAAATAATAAATCAAAATAAAAATAGATAAAAATCAATAAAAAAAATTATCTAAATGAAACAGAAAAAATAATATTAATTCTAGTAATACCCATTTAAATATATCACCGCCATAACTTAGAAAAAAATAATGTGCAAATAGTATGGAATAAGAAGCGGCGAACATTTCTTATAATAACGACATCCTGTGTTTTTAATAAATTTGTTAGAATTAGGAACGTAAAGATGACGTTAATGGCATTGTATTTAGGATGATTTTTCTTAAATTCGTGTCACTTTCATCATATTTTCTATTCTTAACAAATTATAAAATCCTTTATTTTCTTTTCGTGTACCAACTTCAAATTCAAAGGTAAATAAAAACAAACGTCAATTGGATTAACATTATACTATTCATATATTTTAGAAGGTCAATAATTTTCTATTCTTAACAGAGTGTGATTCTTTTAATATTTATAAATTAAATATGTGATATATTATTAATAAAAATATTTTTAAATTATAACTGATATTAAACTATAAGAGTTTTATCTTGAACTATTCTTTCTTTCTCCCTTATAAAAATATTTAAAAGAAAACATCGGTTAGAATTTAGAAGATAAAAATCGTTCAATATTTGACCTGGAGTTTATGTTAAAATTCAAACCCAATTTTACATTGTGGATGTTGGCAACACACTTGACAAATGTTTCAAACTCCATGTTGCAGCAATAAAACCTTGGCAATTAAGATGGTGAGGAGGCTAGGAACATTGAATCAGCAAGAATAAGCAACACGTGGCAGCAAAGAAAGAATTACACAGAAACACACACACATGGAGAAATAAAAAATGGCGATAGCAAACATTTGGAGAATTTCCAAAATGCTGGCAACACAAAAAACTCCATTACTTTAACCCCAAATCCCGATGATTCAAGTATCACACGAAATAATCAAAATGACTAACAATTTCTTTCTTTTTCTTTTGAAAATATACTCGCATTAAAAAATTTACACAAGGATGAAATCATTGCAAAGCGGGGCCCCAATTTATAAACTCAAATAAATAAATAATTAAAATGTTGTAAATTGACTAATTTCCAATCATGACTGCTACATACCCACTAAGTTGTCATCGTTGTACTCTGATACACCGTTGAGATTCCTCCAACGAAATCGTTATCCAGTCACACTCTACAAAACTTGAAATCTACGAACGAAAACACATTCTGAACGCTGAGATCGCAAGCTCTGCGCCACACAATACCTCTACTATGCCATGTGCATTCATAGTATAAGCATACAGTCAGAGAAGCGATACTACTATGCCATCAAGCTACTAAACCATATATTCAAGGTACATCCATCATCACAATGGTTTGAGTCTCATGTTTCCCTTAATCGTTTGCTTAGGGTCTCACCATGAATATACATTCACTGGTCTCTAACCATAATATCATGCTACTATGCAGTTATATGCAACACATAAACATCAAACACACAAGTTGAGGTAGGCATCATGGTGTGGTCGGAGGGTTTGTTGCATCTTGGGACAAACACCCATTTAGCCTACCTATGATACTCTTAGGTATCTGGGGTTAGATCAGGAACTACATTGAAAATGTGCACCCAGTCAGCTTACTCCTTAGAGTCTTGGGGTTTCTCCGCCCAACCAGCAATTGAAGTGCCTTGGCACTAGCTGAGATATATCAGAATATTTCTAATCAAACAAGACGATTGTCATGTACATGCAAACATGTTAAGGTCCCATAGGCCACACATATCAATCAATACCACACAAGGGAAAAAAAGGTAGCTCAACTACTCACTAACATAACTCAACTCAAATTAGGTGAGGTTATCCCCTCACTCGCTATTGTCTCGCTCGTTATCTCCTCTAAAACGTTATGCTATAGATTATTAAGCTATTAGTGTTTTTGACTTTAAGGCAATTAATACTCAATATTACCCACTTGGTATATTATTACTAGTCTGACACTTGACATAGGGTTAGTTAATAGATATCGAATCCCTAGTCGCTCTCATCACACCTTCCTTTAATTTATCTTTTAATTGGAATGACAACTTGCACGTTATCTTCATACACAAGTAAATCGAGTGTCCTAGTTGTTTCTTAAGTGTCACACAAGGGCAAGTATTATGGCATCTTACAATATAAGATTCTTAAGCTTTTATTGGATTCATCAGTTGTCTTCACTTGTGAGTTCATTATAGTACCTTTGGCAGTCCTATATCCCTTCCTGAGACCTTAAGCTAAGGTTAGGTTTCTTACTAAATTCATTACGATGACACCAATGTTAATCCTTTTAGTATTGATATTGACTCTTTAGTATCAAAACCCACCCTTGGTTTCGATACCAAGTCTGCATTCTGTGAGATGAGAAAGCCATGTAGTATCGATACCCCTACTTGGAGTATCGATACTTCTCTCCTAGGGTACTACAAAATCTAGCTATTGAAATTTGAGACTTAACGATGGTATTGATACCTCACCCTTTGGTATCGATGTTCGACAAATAGTATTGATACTCTATGTATAAAGTACCAATATTATCTAGCCAAAAACCTTGATATTAGTAATTTATATTATTTTTTACTGAGTCTTCATGAAAACTCTCTTGATATAAAGCTAAATATCTCATATCATTGTTTAACCAATATACAACTCAAACTATCACTCATATAGATTATTTCATTCACTTAGGCCCATAAGGGCAATTTGGTAATTTTAGCCCATAAGGGAAATTTGGTAATTTTAGCCCATAAGGTCATTTTACTAACCTCTCAAACTCAAGCTAGATGCATGATCTCAATTAACATTAAACTCCCCACTCTCGAGTTTATTTGACATCTTAAAGTTCACTAAACCGCCTTAGGTATTGATACCAAGCTTTCAGTATGGATATTGGTTCATCTTGTGTGGACCCCAATTCTTCCAATATCAATATACAATGTCAAATATCAATACCACAACCCTCATGACCGATACCAAGGGACCAATAATGATACCAGTTCATCCAGTATCGATAATGTGACCTAGAAAACCAAAATTTTCACCCTTAATATGAATAGTATCGATACTATAACTCAGAAATACAATGTTTTGTGCAAGAAACACCACCAAAATCACCTAAAACACTTATTCTAAGTTATAAGTTGATTATTGAAGTTTATGAAAGTCATTAAGGGTCATTACACAACATTTTTTTTACCCCAACTTAACACAAAAAAGTCTATTTCAACAAATCAAGCCCCTACATGCTCTTCTACCCCATATAAGCAAGCAAACTCATGTAGATGACATACAAGTAGTAAGGAAGAGTTATACAGTGTTACCTTAGCTCCTAGCAACTCAAATCGTCTATAGCTTACCCAAGGATTAACATTTCCTTGACCTAGCTTAATGGGGGCTCTTTGCACCACTTTACTATTAATCTCAAGCTTTCAATATTTTTAAAGCCAAAAGAAGAATTGTAACTTGTTGAAAAAAAAACTAAACTACATGAGATCCAAATGGAAATATTAGATGAAGCCCTTGGAGCTTAAATTTTCCCTAAGACCTTTATAAAGCTCAAAACCACCATTTATGGAGATGGTGATCTTTTCATGAAGCTCAAGGACTCTAGATTTTGAATCTTACCTCTATATTTTGGATTGGAGAAGGAGATGAAGAAAGGTGCAAACTTTTCCATTTCTCTAGCTTGAAAAAAAAGAATAAAAAGAAAATATTAAAGGTATAAGGAGAAGATTTAGGTAAGAGAAAAAGAAAAGTAGTCTGCCCAAGCTCCTCCAAACCCACAGTAAAATAATCTAGAAATCCTCCCAAATCAACCCTGTCATTCCTAAATGGGTATCTTTAAATCTAAGTCTCTATACTTTCATCCTAAGCTTAAAAATCCTATTTTTATCTCTAGTAAAGCTAATTTATTACCCAATTGAACCCAAATTCAAACCAATGAACTTTCATGCTATACTGAATCCATTAAATTAATTCTTACATTAACACGAAACTACTAGCCTAATATTCACAGTGTTACAATTACGACGACAATGAATATTAAGAAGATAAGATGACAACAGTTCATGGCCACAATTCATTGCAACTTATCCGGATAAATACTTCTATAAATATGGGTAGATAGTTTAGTTTTTAATGTAATGGTGTGTAAGCAAAAAAATACGTGAGTGAAATGGGGAAGCTTAGCAAAGGTTTGATTGTTTGTGGTCTCTATAAACTAGCCACAACTAGTGTAGTGTTTTGTTCGTGTTTGTACTCGTGTTTTGTTTCTTGTTAATAATATCGTACAAGTTATAAAGTTTATCGAGTGTCAATTCATGTTTCCAACAAGTGGCATCAAAGCTAGGTTCGAGTTCACGCAGTAGAGATGATGGCTAACATGATTCAACCATAAATCCCGAGATTGACAAAGTCTAACTATGTAAATTAGAGTATTCAAATAAAGGTGTTACTTGGTTTGCAAGATTTTTGGGACATCGTCCAAGATGATTATGTCGAACCAAAAAAATGCAGCAACAAAAATAACACTGTCAAATGAAGAGAAACGAGTATTAAAAGAATCCCATAAGAAAGACCAGAGGACATTATTTTTAATTTTTCAATTAGTAGAAGAATCTACCTTTTAAAAATATATGATGCGAAGACTGCAAAACAAGCATGGGATTTTACAAAAATCTCATCAAGATGTAGAAAACAGAGAAAAATGAATGTTTACATATGCTTAGAGTTAAATTTGAATTGTTAAAAATGAAAAATATAGAAATCATCGAAGATTGTGTTAGCTATGTAAAAACGATAGTAAATGAAATGAAATAGTGAACCGCTTGATCAAGTCAGAGTGATAGAAAAAATTTTGTGGTCACTAACACAAAAATTGAATTACGTGGTTGCTACAATTGAAGAGTCAAAATATTTGTCCCATATACCGATCGATTAGCTTGTGGGTTTACTAGAATCCTATGAGCAAAATATGAATCAAATGAATATTCTAAAAATTTTGAGCAAGGTCCACAAATAAAGATGGACGTTAACAAAGATGAAGCCTACAATAGTTGCACACGAGGTTGAGGAAATTGAGGTGTTATAGTGGAAGATACAGAGGTGAACAAGGAACATGTGGACTTGTGGCCAATTATATGACATTGCTCAAACAAGTCAAAATTTTCGTGGATAAGGATTCAAAGGTCGAGGCAAAATTCAACAAGGAAATAAATCACAAGTATAATACTATAATTGCAAAAAGTATGATCTCGTTAGTTACAAGTGTAGATAAACTTTTAAAGAAGAAAGAAATAATGTAACATCAACTGAAGAAGAAAATGTTGAAAAATCTCATGTATTCTTCACTTATAAAGAAAATGAAAAAATTAAGAAAAATATTTAGTATCTCGATAATATGTAAGCAATCGCATGTGTGATTTAAAGGAGTTGTTCGTAAAGTTTGATGAAACTATACATGGTTAAGTAATATTTGGAGTTGTCTCACATGTAGAAGTCAAAAACAAAGGAGAAGTCATGACTATACTCGTTTTGTTTGGAGCCCTTATCCAAATTTCATTAGATTTACATTTAATTATTTTTCTTTGATTAATTTAAACATAAGAATTAATGGGTTGTTTAATATATATATATATATATAATTTCTAAATTCAAATAAGGCTAACTTTTATTAATTTGATTTATAGGTCCATTATATAACCCAAGCTATCTAAAGCCCACATACTTTGGTATTTCATAAACCCTAGCCGTCAATGATCTTGACTGTTGAATCTAACGGTGATCCAAAAAAACCCTAAATACAAAGGGGTAGTTGCCGCCGCCTTCCCCAAACGGTACCAAGACATCCGATGGTTCAGATGCCGCGTAGAGGCTCCACCGTCAAGCAAGATGGCCATGTCAGATCTGGTCCCCCAACCTCTGCCATCTTCGTACAAAATCCCCACCCAAACTCATCCAAAAATAAGGACCACAACGTCAAAGGGTAGCACGAATCAAGCCAAAAATATCAGAGGATCATGAGGCCTTCATATACCTACAAAACGAGAGGAAAAATGAGAGGATTGGAGATAAAATAAAAAAGCAACCATTATCATCAAAAGAGGAGAGCCGAGAATAGCAAGGATTTGATAAATAAAAAAAAGGGAAAATTAAGAGAGAACAGTCCCGGGAGGATTTTTGGTAAAAACAAAACAAAGAGCAAAACCTTAAAGAAGCTGAGGTCCACTTTTGAAAGAGATCTCCCCAAATTTGTAACGCCTCTGGCGAGTTTCTGTTCTTGAAGGATATAAAACGAGTTTTTTAGATCTACTGAGATCTTGTGTTCATTAGGAGATTTTGAATTCGAATTTGGGTCGGAGAGGAGAAAAGGATTCAAAAAGAGTGTTTATTTTTTTCCCGTCGCCGGTGAACCGTGGCAGGAGCCGAGGAGTGACAGTCGGCAAGGCAGAGCGACGGTGTTTTCTTGGCTTGTTAAGAACAACATGAAGATTTGAAGAACAAAACAGAGAAAATATGAGTTTTTCTTTGATTAAAAAAATATTGAAATGAAAAGTGAGTGTTGTTTATTGTTCATTGCCTTTTTACTCGACAGATTCGTGTGTTTCCTTTGTTAGGGGATATTCTGCTGCGCGGTCTTCTGGTATTTTATATACTTTCGTTTTGATCCTTACTTCATGTTTGTCCATTTTTTAGCACTTTATTTCGATGATGTTTAATTTAGTCCTTTCATGTATGTTTTATTTAAGCCTATATTTGTTTATTGGAAACTGAAACTTTTTCTACTATCTTTTTTTAGCCTTGTATTTAGTTTTAATTTTCTTTTACTTGGGTTGTGAGTTTATTGTTTTGTTCATCTTTTTACCATATTATTTGTTCATTTATATTTAATAGAATATATGTATGTTTGCTTTGTATTTGTATTTGTTCATTATATATATATATATATATATATATATATATATATATACTCAAATAAAATATGGTATGTTTGCTTTCAATAACCCTTTATTAAGGGATTTAATATTTGTATATATGCGATCATAATGTTCCTCATTTCTTTTCTTTCCATGTTAATGTAATATATTTTGTTTTGTTTAGGTATCCATATATTTTAAATATGTTTTCCATCTATGATATTACGTTGTGTCTGTGCATTCGTGTATATATATATATATATATATATATATACAGGTCTTAATTTTCGCCTTAAATTATCAAAAAAAAAAAAATTCGCCTTAATATTTTTTTGCATATGTCAACTATAACATGATGAGGACTTTCTTTCAATTATCCTATGAACTAATACTAAAGGCATTTATTATATGTTACTTTAAAATAATTAAAATATAGTTTTACTTAATCAAATTTAAATAATATTAATCCTTAACATATTTATAAATTATATATACAGTTGCATTTGCATGTTGTCGACCCTCGATTTTTTTCGTCCTGTTTTTATTAAGTTATTATTATTATTATTATTTAAGATTACTAAAATAATATTTTTATTTACAGATTCG
Source organism: Hibiscus syriacus (assembly GCF_006381635.1). Taxonomy (NCBI): domain Eukaryota; kingdom Viridiplantae; phylum Streptophyta; class Magnoliopsida; order Malvales; family Malvaceae; genus Hibiscus; species Hibiscus syriacus. The sequence goes on along the minus strand of NW_024063485.1, from coordinate 2,305,816 downwards.
ACCCAAATACTTCAAACCCAAATTACAGTCCAGCAAACCTAAGGATGAAAACCCAACACCTACTAGGGTTTCATCATATTCTAAGGCAACCACCTAATCTCAGTCATACGATCAAGTTGGAGATGGACGGTCTAGATCAACTCTCAGTTAAGATTTCCCCCTTGGATGCTGTCGGTGCCTTGCTAGAGCCGTCCGATCTGGACCCATCCAACGGTCCAGATCGAGCCCAGGCCACTGAATCTGGCACCATCACAGTCTTCTCCACCAACTGACAACTGGATTCACAAGTCAAACATCAAGACCAAGACAAACCTCAAGACCAAGACAAACCCGTGATTTCAATCTATTTTTTACTTCACTCATGATGTTTCAGAAAAAATAAGAAAAAAGAAAGTGAAAAATAATATAAATCAAGGTCTATATAACCCAAACGGAAAAAATGTAAAAGGAGGAGACTCTCAGATTTGAAAAGCAATAAAAATAGCAGAGTTGTTTTCAAGGTATATTTTTTAGTTTCGAAAATATAGAAATAAACTCTTTGCATGCATATATATATATATATATATATATATATATATCTGTGAGTCTAAAAGAGGGTCAGACAATAGCTTACTTGAGTTGGAGAGTTTACGGTGGTCAGAGTTTGAGGAAACCGAACAGTCGAGGTTAGATTTGTGGTTGTTTGGGTTTGTTTAGGGAATTTTTAGGTTTAGTTTGGTGCCTAGGGTAGTAGATCTATGTTTTGGGGTCTTTTTGGGTGAATTTTGGAGTTCCAACCACCGTGTGTGGTGGTCGGAATGGTGGCCGGAATGGCAAGTTGGGTTGTCCGGCCGGCTGAGGATTGAGAGAGCTTCTCTCATTTTTTTTATGAAACAAGTGAAAATGAAACAAAAAGAGTTAAATGATGGTATATATAAGCTAATTTAATGGTGTAATCGCATTTTAATCCCCCATAGTTTACGCGTGTTTTACAAAATGGTCACTGGGGGATCTTTTTTTTTATTTTTCCATTTTTCTTTATGTCTTATAATTTTTGATTTAATCATAGTTTAATCCTCTAGATTCAACTCGTATTTGTACTTTAGTCATCGATTTTGTAGATTTTATATTTCAGTTTCGAATTTGTTGTTATGATTGTGTAATTTTTATTCTTATTTCATTAATATTGGTTGAGATAAATAATTGATAAAATTGTGTCTTTAATATTTAGTGTCGGATACTTTAACTTTAGTGTCGGATACTTTAACTTTAGTGATAGAATTGTTTTTTAGGTAGTAGTGATCTTCGTTCCCTATGTTTAAAGTAAGGTTTTTTTTTAATTAAGTGATATGTTTGTTTATTAACCCACGTTGGTGGTGCCTTATATATATATTATGTATGATTACTTTACTTTTATATTATATATTAAAAGTTGGTAATTCCTATAATATAATTTATGCCATTTGCTTTGTAGTTTGTAAACATACGATATATAACATATTTTATAAGTATATATTATTATTTAAGTGTATTATATATATTATATATTATATAGTATGTAGAATGTATATTTTATTATCCGCATTATGTAATATATATATAACATGCGTGTATATTATAATTATTTATATATATACAACATGCGTAACACTTATATGTATATATTATAATAATTTTTATTAATTTACGCATATAGATATATAATTTATGCATATTATATATTAATATTTTTAGTTGGTTGGTAATTTAGTATTGGTACAAAATCATTACTTTTGCTTATTTGCTTATTTGCTTATTTGCTTATTTGCTTATTTGCTTATTTGCTTATTTGCTTATTTGCTTATTTGCTTATTTGCTTATTTGCTTATTTGCTTATTTGCTTATTTGCTTATTTGCTTATTTGCATATAAGTTAGTTTTTTTTATTCGATATATACGTATTACTACATGGCAAGTTATTTGTAAATATAAGTTTATATATTATACTTGCATAGTGACACTTCCCTTGTTTTCGGTGGTTAAGTGCTTGGTGACTCAATGTTGAGTCTGACAAGGTTTGAGTGTCGGTAGGCTAAAGAAATCAATATAAAAAATATTATACTTGCATTCATACTTTAATATAATGTGTATGATATATTAAATTGGCATGTTTTCCATTATAAATACATTAAACCTATTTTTTTATGGTGATAGCTTTATTTTGTAGATTCCTTTTATTTATTATTTTCCATGATAACGTATACCTACATATATCAATAGAAAATTAGCATGTGAAGGTTATTAATTTATTGATTTTGATTATATTTTGTTGGTTTGTAAGTATGGATATTTATCATGCATATACATGTAATATACCTTGAAAAGTATACGGGCATGCAAATGAATTACATCTAAATAACATGACATCATTTTTGCACGAGATGTATGAGATCCTCATGTGTGTAACTCGACATTATTAAATAATTGGATTAAAGGTAATATTCGATCATTTTAAAATTATCGAAAGAAACTTTTTTAATACGCGAATATTTAATCCATTTTAATATATAGCATTAAACTTTAATACTAGAACTTACATTTTAGATTTGACCCCCTAAGTTCATTAATTTTCATAATTTGACATTTTAAGTTAGAAAATATCTTAATTTATTTTTAGTATAATTAGGATTAAATAAAATTTTGTTTGATTGCATTGTTTTTACAAATCTAAGGCATTGTTTACTTATTAAGGAATTAATAGTATATCTCCCGCGATCGTGCTTAGGGGGTTACTACTAGTAATTCCTTGAATAAGTCGACATTCTTTTCAAAATCACATCATGTTTTCTAAAAATGAGGCAATATTCGGTTATTAGGCACAATAGTTGATCTCCCGTATTTATGCTCGGGGGCAAATGCTATCGATCTCGATAAACGAATACCCTTTTCAACTTTTCATCCTTAATGATTTTTAAATTCAATAAATATCGAACTCCAAATTTCTGATTTTAAATATAGGGTAATTAACTGGGTACCAATTTTTGGGCGCTTGTGGGGGTGCTAATCTTTCCTCACGCGTAAACGACTCCCGAACCTGATTTCTGGATTTTCGTAGACCTTCAAACCCGGTATTTTGATAAAAACAAAAATGTTTTATTAAAAGCATCCGGTTTTTTTATGGTGTTCCAGTCTCACCTTAAATGATTGGTGGCGACTCCTCACCTTTCGAAATGATTTTCAAAGAGAAAACCCCCGAGTCGGTATCGATCTTTTCCCTCCGGGCGAAAAACGGTTACGACAGCTTGGCGACTCCGCTGGGGACTTTTATTTTTAAAACAAATGGAGAGTCGAGCCACGAGTTGGTTACCCTATATTTATTATTTGGAAATTACGAGTTCGATCTTGTTTAATTTATGGTTCATTATGTTGCTTCAAAAGAAAAAAAATTGATTTTCTCTCTGGTTAATGCTTACATTTCCTTGAATATTTAGGACTGTTGCATATCATAAGCTCTAAACCCGAGTTTAAACCCGATTTACCTAAGTAGAGAGAAACGTCACACCTCACGAGGAGCATTGGGCTTTCTTGTGTGGGTCTGACAAAGTATCTTTGGAAAGCACCCTAAGTTGCCTATCCGGATACCAGATCCGAGGTACGCTTTTAGTGGTGTGATCCCCTAAGCTAAAACCGATTCGCAAGTCTGTAATGGGCCAGAATTGGGGGCAACCTTAGCAGGTTGTAAAGATAGCTTGGGAACTCGTTGCTAGAACCCAACCTCATATAAAGAATTTAGTAAGCCTACCCCGTTAAAGCCAGGTAGATAACTTATAAAAACTAGATCACATGATGTTAGGATTTTTAAATTTCTTTGATTATTTCGCATTCGATACTTTAAATTTTTATTAATTATTCTTTGATTATTTGAATTATTCTAATATCACTAACTTATTGTTTTGTATCCTGATTGCATGTATCATTATCATATCATATCATTTCATAAACGGTACTGATTCCCAGATCACTTATAATTATTCTTTGATTATTTGAATTATTCTAATATCACTAACTTATTGTTTTGTATCCTGATTGCATGTATCATTATCATATCATATCATTTCATAAACGGTACTGATTCCCAGATCACCTAGTTATTATAAAAAGCTACTGAGTACCAATAGATTTGGTGGTGGTTCGAGCCCTTGCCGAGTGTTGGAATCCAGCTTACAGGTGTTTCACTTTTGGTAAAGTAGACATGACCCCAACCTTGAAGGAGTATACAGCTTTGCTGAACATCCCGAATGTTAGAAGACATTCTATTTACACTAAGGGGTTCATAACCAAGATGATCACGCTGACGGGAAAGACCAAAGAGTGGGTCGAAGAGTACATTCGTGATGAGGGGATCTCTTGGGCTCAGCTGAAAAGTTTAATTTACGAGCAAACTCCATCGAAAAGAAGAAAAGATCACTTCGCCCTTGCGGAAACATTCTCGTCACTGAACCAGTGTAGACGATTGGGGGGAGGTCAGTTCACCGGATGTGCCTCACTATTATTAGTTTGGTGGTGGAGCCACTCCTGGATAGTCGAGAAAGGTTGGGCTTGGAGACATCAATCAAATTTTTCACCTCTAGTGGATTTCCTCAACAAATGCCAAATCCCCGAGCATCGTAAGAGGAAAGACTGGGTTGAAGCTCTCCGTAACATAAAAGATATTGAGATAGTATGGAAGGCTTACTGGTTACCCAAAGAGGACATACTTTTCAGGTGCGGTAACAATAGTTTTGTAATGCTGCACGGATTATGGGGAGCGATCGGGTATACTCCGCTAATTGTATTCAGACAATTCAGTACCCGGCAGTTCGTACCAGCTACCCACAACCTAAAAGAGGAAGAGTTTTCTTTCTTTACTCTGGGTTACCGAGAGCGGATTTCAAAGATCTATGCGGCTTGGCAGAAGCCTCAATGCATGAGTTTCAAGATGATAGAGCCTGTATTCACGCCGGCCTATGAGGTTTGGAGGTCGTAGAGAACTAACAACAACATACCTAAGACAAATTTAGAGGACAAGTTGACTATAGAAGAGCGATTGAGGAGGCTCCCGACAGAAGCTGAGTTGTTAAAAGAGGAAATGCGACTGATGAATCTAGAGAGAGAAAAAGAACAGAGAAGCTTCTCGGAAGAGAAGACAATATGGGAACTCGAAATGATTAAGAAGGATGGTGTGATAAAACAATTGGCTAAAGAGAAAGAGAAGGTCCAGGAGAATTTTAATGCGCTAAACCAAGATTTTCAGGCCTTAGAAAAGAATATGAGATCCCAGGATCTACATCATACTGCCAAGACCCTAAATATAAAACTCGAAAGGGTAGAAAGAAGCGCAAAAAGAGGCCAAGAAGAAAAGAAACGAGCTACACAACACGCTCGAAAACTAAGAGAGCAAAAAGATAAGGCCAACCAGGAATTAGCACAAAGGCGAGCACATATTGAACAGCTCGAAGCACAACTTCTTAGTATCGATGAGACTTTTCGGAACCCTTACAACAATCTTCAAAAAGAAAATGAGATGTTAAAGAAGAAGATAACAGAGCTAGAAGAAGCAGGGTTGATCCACTCATCCGCACAAGAGGTAACCATGCAAGAAAACGAGGCCTTAAAAGCGAAGATTACTGAATTAGAAGTCATAGTGCATAGATGCCATCAGCGAATCGAACAGTTAGAAGAGAGTCGACCCTTAACTAATCTAGAGCTTGGAATTGCTCTACGGCAGGCTCAAGACACCATTAAAAGGCAACATGAAGCAATGGAGAGAGCAATGGATCAAGCCCGCAATATAGCTCGCCAAGTCTACGAGTTATCTGAAGAAGCAGCAGCTTTAAGAATTTTTGTGATTCCAGAAACAGAGAAAGAACGGCGCATCAGGGGACTGATGATAGAGCTCGAAAGATTAGGAAATAGGGCAATATTTTACGTTTAGCATTTATGTCGATATAATCTCTTTGCCTAAGTGCTTAGATGTTGTGTGTTGTTGAGTACTTTTTATATAAACTAAGTTATTTTGGAATCAATATCGGGTTACATTTCCATTTGCATTTTTATATGTTGTTTCTAAATTTTCAAAATTTTAATGATTATATTATGAAAATTCATTCATTAAAATTCACCAAATAATAAAATATGATTTCCAATCATTTGTAGTTATCCTGGCATACACCTCACACCCATACGATACTCGTCAGTCAACTAAGAAAATGGAAGACAAATCGTCCACATCGAAAAAACTCAGCTTGAGATGCAAGAGAGCTTTAAGAAAGTTCAGGAGGATATGCGTGAACAAATGATAAAGTCCCATAATGATTTAATGGAGAAACTTGCGAGCATGTTACGAGGAAGAAATATTGAACGAGAAGATACCCCAGCTGTCGGTGCTACTATCGAAGAACATTCGTATCCCCCGGGTTTTGTACCACAAGTGGATCATGGAAATACTTCAACTATTGGTGTTACAGCTCCAACTATTGGTATTACCACTGAAGAACCCCTATACCCTCCAGGCTTTACACTACCTCATGTTAAAGCACAACATAGAGCAATTGCACAATCAGAAAGAATACGAGTGAACCTACCAGGCTCTTCTTTAAACCCACAACCGATTGAAGACGTCCTTGATTTGGACGAGGAACACAAAAAAGAACATGATAAGGAGCTCAAGAAAGAATGGGAACAAATGAAGCATGAATTTCGAGCTATGAAAGAATATGCTAGCTTATATGCAATCGATGCTAGAGAGCTAAGTTTGGTCCCTGATCTAGTATTGCCACCGAAGTTCAAAGTTCCAGATTTTGAGAAATTTGATGGAACCAGTTGTCCTTCTGCACATATTACCATGTTTTGCAGAAAAATGACATGCTATATGTGAGATGATCAGCTATTAATTCATTGTTTTCAAGAAAGCCTGGAAAGCTCAGCAATCTGTTGGTACAATCAGCTAAGTCGGACTCAGATTAAATCATGGAAGGATTTGGCTAAGGATTTTCTAGAGCAATTTAAACATGTAAAAGATGTAAGGCCAAACCGAATTTTGTTACAGAGTATGGAAAAAAGATCTAGCGAGAGCTTCAGGCAGTATGCCCAAAGATGGAGAGATATAGCTGTGCAAGTTCATCCACCATTAGAGGAGGAAGAAACTAATATGATTTTTTATAAATACTCTAAGGGCCCCGTTCTTTGGACATCTTATTGGAATTTATCCAAGAATTTTGCTGATATAGTCAACGCAGGAGAAATGATTGAGATGGCGATCAAAAGTGGGAAACTATACGGAGGAGAATCTAACCGAAAGCCTCCAGCAAGAAGGAAGGATAATGAGGTTAGTAATGTGAAGAAATATGATTCTAATAAAATTACAGTATCCCGACCTCAAGCCACCACATCGTCTGCACTAAATCCTGTTAAGCAAGGGGTGAAAGAACCAAGACAAGAAAAGGAAAGGGTTCAATTTGACCCCATCCCTATGACCTATAAAGAACTATTCCAGATCATGTACGACAAACATGTGGTGTCACCTTACCACACTTCTCCAATACAACCTCCTTACCCAAAATAGTTTGACATCAATGCTCAATGTGAGTATCATGCGGGGGCATCAGGGCATTCAATTGAAAACTGTCTGGCCTTTAAAAAGTTGGTGAAAAGATTAAGACAAAGAAATGTCATCAACTTTGGTGATAGCGAGCAGCCTAATGTGGCTCAGAATCCACTATCGAACCATACAGGGGCAGGGGTTAATGCTGTTTTTAAAGAAAGAGGGAATGAAGTTATAACCAGAGTTAATGAAGTGAAGGCACCCATGTATTGGGTATAGGGGAAAATGGTTAAAATAGACTGGTTGACCTTTAATGCTGAGGGGAATAAGCATGCTTGCCCCTACCACCGTTACGAGGATCATGTTATTCAATATTGTGATGAGTTCAAGGCCTTGGTTCAAAGGCTAATGGATAGTAAAGACATGGAATTTTACAATGAAGCTAAGAAAGAGAAAGAGGTAGAGATTTACGCTTCTGAAGGCATATCCAAGGGAATTTACAATACTAATTGCCCTTTAGTCATCACACCGAAAGCCCGGACTAGGGAAAGATTAATCCTTAAAGTAGTGATCACGCTTCCGTCGTCCTTTCCTTATTAGGACAACAAGTGGGTCCCTTGGAGGTATGGATGTCAATTAGAAAATATTGAAAGTTCAGAGGCTGTTAAGGAAGAGGTGGATGAGGTAGGCCACTTTACCAGAAGTGGGAGATGTTATTCTCCCAACCAGACCAGTGAGCTTGTGAAAAGAGCAGCCATTGATAAAGGGAAAAGGGTTGAGATATTGCTGAAAGATGATGAGCCAACAATTAAGGAGCCAGTAACTGAGAACGAGGTTGTGGAGTTTTTAAAATTTTTAAAGCATAGCGAGTACATCATCGTCGAACAACTACACAAGTTGCCAGCTCGTATCTCGATCCTGGCTCTACTATTAAGTTCCGAGGAACATCGAAATGCCTTGCTGAAAGTCTTGAATCAAACTTTCGTACCGAAAGATGTGCCAGTAGAAAAGATAGATCGGCTGGTTGCAAATATTCATGCGGATAACTTCATCTCTTTCTCTGATGACGAGATCTCATCCGGAATGATGGGCAACCCCAAAGCCCTGCACATTACCATCAGGTACAAGGGACATATATTATCACGAGTATTAATCGACAACAACTCTGCCCTAAATGTGATACCATTAATAACCTTGAAGAAACTCCTGGTCGACAATAAACACATGAGAAATTGCTAAAGCATTGTTCGAGCTTTCGACGGAATAAAGAAGGAGGTACTGGGGAAGATCGATATTCCTCTAACCATAGGCCCATCAACCTAGGAGGTCGAATTCCTTGTAATGGATATAATGCCCTCCTATAATTGCTTGTTAGGAAGGCCTTGGATCCACCAGGCAAGAGCTGTGCCATCCACTCTGCATCAGAAACTCAAATTTGTAATTGAGGGGAGACAGGTAAGCCTTAATGCTGAGGAAGATATCATTGATTCCATATCTACTACCGCCCCATATGTCGAAGTAGATGAAGATGCGGTCGAGTGCTCTTTCAGAGCCCTGGAATTTGTTAATGCCACCTTTGTTGCTGAAAGAAAGAAAATTCCAAAGCCAAGGTTGTCCAACTATACCAAAATGGAACTGAAAATGACTCTGGGAAGAGGAGCCAAGATTGGGAGAGGGCTGGGGAGTTGCTTACAGGGAAATATTAGTCCAGTTTTTCCCGGTATTAAGCGAGATCGTTTTGGTCTGGGATATCGCCCAACCTTAAAGGAAAAGTTGAAAAATATTCAAAAGTGCCAGGAAATGAGGAAAGCCAAGTTAGCCGGGGAGGATATTAAATGGGAGCCCATGATTGCCCCACTACTACGTAACACCTTCATATCTGGGGGCCACATGTTTCAAGGGGCCCAATCATCCAAAGAACCTGTTTTTGAAAATGCCCTGAGGGATTTGGGCATAAATGTGATATCAGAGGAAGGAATCGAAGACGGAATGGCTATGGGCATCTACCCCGCACCACCAGGCTTTGTGCTAAACAATTGGACTGCAGAAGAATTACCTGTAGTTTACAAAACTATTTCAGAGTAATACACAAAAACTTTCCCTATTGTCTAAACCCCGGGACAATATGTGATCTTCTGTAAGGGGTTAATCTATCTATTTTTTAATGAATGATGCATTCATGTTAATTCACGAAATGGCAAACATCATCCTTTACATTTTTCTCCTTATTTATTTATTTATTTATTTATTTATTATATATTATTATTTCATTCTATTTTGATATGGGATAGATTCTTCTATATTTGTATATGTATATATATCCTCTCATTCTTTATTCTTTCAGGACCTCTGGTATCAATGGTATAAATGATGACTCTAACCCGAAGATAGATTTCGAGCTGCCCATATGTCAAGGGGAAGTTGGAGGTTATGATAATTATGAGGAAAATGACTTACCTTCTGAACTACTAAAAATGGTAGAGAGAGAAGATAAACAAATTCTGCCTCATGAAGAGACCATTGAGATCTTGAATCTAGGATCAGAAGAAAACAAAAAGGAGATAAAAATTGGCACCATCATATCTACTGAGGGATGACAAATTCTGATTGAGCTACTTCAAGAGTACAAAGATGTGTTTTCTTGCTCGTATGAAGATATGCCATGTTTAGACACTGAGTTGGTGGTACATAAGTTGCCAATAAAGCCTGAATGTAAACCGGTACAACAAAAGCTCAGAAGGATGCGACCCGAAATGTTACTTAAAATTAAAGAAGAAGTAAAGAAGCAATTTGATGTTGGGTTCCTGAAAGTAGCCATGTATCCGGAATGGGTAGCAAACGTCGTTCCAGTACCAAAGAAAGATGGGAAAGTCCGCATGTGCATCGACTACAGAGATCTTAATCGGGCCAGTCCGAAAGATAATTTTCCTCTGCCATACATAGATACCCTGGTGGATAATACGGCTGGAAACTTTCTATTTTCGTTTATGGATGGGTTTTCTGGTTACAATAAAATAAAGATGCATTCAGATGATATGGAAAAAACTACATTTGTCACCATGTGGGGCACATTCTGTTATAAGGTGATGCCGTTTGGGCTTAAGAATACAGGAGCAACTTATCAAAAAGCCATGGTAACACTATTCTATGACATGATGCATAAGGAAATAGAGGTCTATGTCGATGATATGATTGTTAAAGCTAAAACAGAGGAAGAACACATTGAGAATCTGAGGAAACTCTTCCAAAGATGAAGGAAATGCCAGTTAAAACTCAATCCAAGCAAGTGTACCTTCGGGGTAACATCGGGAAAACTCTTGGGGTTTGTAGTAAGCAAAAAAGGGATTGAAGTAGATCATGGCAAGGTCAAAGCTATACAGGATTTACCACCCCCACAAACACAAAAAGAGAAGTTCGAGGATTCCTGGGAAGATTAAACTATATTGCCCGATTTATTTCACAATTAACTAAGAAGTGCGATCCCATTTTCCGCCTTCTCCGTAAAAATAACCCAGGGGTGTGGAACGATGATTGCCAAGGAGCTTTTGAAGCAATAAAAGAATATTTTTCGAATGCTCCAGTCTTAATGCCATAAATATCAGGCAAACCATTAATTCTCTACTTGTCAATATTTGAGAATTCAATGGGGTGCGTATTAGGGCAGCATGACCAAACTGAGAAAAGAGAAAGAGCAATCTACTACCTCAGTAAAAAGTTCACTGATTGCGAGACGAGGTACTCACCAATAGAAAAGTTGTGTTGTGCTTTAGTTTGGACTACCTGAAGGCTCAGGCAATATATATTGTATCATACTACTTGGCTGATATCTAAATTTGATCCTCTGAAAATATCTAATGGGTGTACCTACTTTATCTGGAAGATTGGCTCGTTGGCAAATCTTATTGTCTGAATTTGACATCCAATATGTAAGCCAAAAAGCAATTAAAGGAAGTGTTGTGTCCGATTTCATTGCAAGTAGGGCTTCTGAAGAGTATGAACCATTGAACTTCGATTTTCCCGACGAAGATTTAATGGTTATTTCAACTGAAGAGGAAGTTTCCTCTACTAATGAACAGTGGAAGATGAATTTTGATGGTGCCTCAAACGCCTTGGGGCAATTCTGGTCCTCACCTAGTGGAAAACACTATCATTTTACTAGCCGATTGAACTTTGATTGCACGAATAACATGGCCGAGTATGAAGCATGCATCCTGGGTCTTAGAGATGCCATTGAGCGTAAAGTGAAAAAACTTAAAGTATATGGGGATTCAGCCCTGGTAATTTATCAACTCAGAGGTGAATGAGAAACAAAGGATGCGAAGTTAGTGGAATACCGTAAGTTGGTCATAGAGCTCATTAAGGAATTTACGAAAGTGACATTCCTTTATCTTCCCAGAGAAGATAATCAAATGGCAGATGCCCTAGCCACTTTGGCAGTAGCTTTTAAAGTCAATGAACATTCAAGCATGATGCCTATTACGATACAAGCTTATGGGTATCTAGCCCATTGCTATGGCATAAAAGAGGAAGATGATGGAAATCCTTGGTATTACGACATCTTACAATACATTAGATATCAAAGTTACCCCGAACAGGCCACTGAAAATGACAAAAGAACTATTCAAAGAATGGCCGTAGGATATGTGCTTGATGGCGAGATCCTGTATAAGAAAAGTCACGATCATGTCTTGTTGCGCTGTGTGAATGCCAAAGAAGCTAGAACGATCATTGAAGAAGTGCATGAAGGAGTATGTGGTACCCATGCTAATGGGCATGCAATGGCTAAACAAAATAATGAGATTTGGGTATTATTGGTCAACCTTGGAAAATGATTATATCAATTTTGCCAGAAAATGTCATAAATGCTAGATTTATGGAGATAAGCTCCATACCCCTCCTCATTCATTGCATGTAATGACTACTCTATGGCCATTCTCTATGTGGGGCATGGATGTTATTAGGAAAATTTTACCCAAAGCTTCTAATGGTCATCGTTTCATATTCGTGGCAATAGACTACTTCACTAAATGGGTAGAAGCAGCCTCCTATGCAAATGTTACTCAGTCAACAGTTTGCAAGTTCTTGAAGAGAGAAATTATTTTTCGGTATGGGCTACCAGAAAGGATCATCACTGATAATGCCTTGAATTTAAGCAACAAGATGATGAAGTCAGCAAGTAAACAGTTCCAGATTAAACATCATAATTCTACCACCTATCGCCCAAAGATGAATGGAGCGGTAGAGGCAGCCAATAAGAATATCAAGAGGCTCATACAGAAAATGACTGAGACCTATAGAGACTGGCATGAGAAACTACCATTCGCTCTGTTTGCCTATCGAACTTCAGTGAGAACGTCCATTGGGGAAACTCCGTTTTCTTTAGTTTATGGTATAGAGGTTGTGCTACCCATCGAGGTTGAGATTCTGTCACTACGAGTGCTATCAGAGGTTAAGCTAGATGAAGCAGAATGGGTGCAAGCTAGGTATGATCAGTTGAATTTTATTGAGGAAAAAAGATTAAAAGCTATCTGCCACGGGCAAATGTACCAGAAACGTATGATGAGGGCACATAACAAAAAATTTCTCCCACGAGAGTTTCAAGAAGGAGACCTGGTGCTAATAAAGATTTTATCAACAAGATGAAAACCCGTAAAGGGCGTCTTGAAACCAGAGAAGGTCTCAGGTTGAAAACATGTAAAGGGCAGTTTAAGAATTGTGTAAATTCAGAATTTGTACATGGCGGAGGTTCTGAATTAGTTTTGAAGGCTTGAATTGGTAGTCATAGGTTAGGGCTGGTAATCGAAAAGCTTGGGTAACCAGAAAGTAAATGAAATTTAAACACTGACTTATGGCATCCAACAATCGGGAATTTGGTAGTACAGGGGACTTCACACCCTTATGCATTACCATAATCCTCAAGATCCCCTTGACAGAAGCTACACTCGGGTTTTCTTACGGCGTGCCAGTTCAAAAGCATTCGTACTATTGATGCCTGATGACGTGTACTATGTTTTCTTTTGATTATTCCAGTTAAAAGTTTGTCATGTATTCACTAAAAAAACTATTTATTTATAAATAAAAAGATGTTTTAACCATGTCGCAAGCATCCCGATTAAAAATAAAAACATGTGGATTAACTCAGGAAACATGAGATCATTGTGCATTATTGTACAAAAAGTTTTGGAAAATACAGATATTCTGAAGCCGAAAATGGTTTAAGCATAAGACTTACACAATGACAAGCCCCAAGAAGTTGAAGCCTAGGGATACACGCGAATGCTCAAGTATGAGAGATAACCCATGAGGTTTTATCACCGATCAAATAGCGAGTCATGAGAAGCACATGAGTTCAAAGAGAATCAAAGTCAGGTTCAACCAAAGAGTGTTCAACCAGGGTTTTCGATCAAGATGAACTGCTGTTGATTTTTCGTGCCCAAATCAGACTAAAGTAGAAGGCCGTTAACAAAAGAAAATTCTCATTTGAAAAGAAAATATCCTCAAAATAACTGCATCATTGCACACATTTTAGGCATAAATAGGTCATGACATATTTTCAATTCTCCAACACATACTAACAAAGGTTAATGATTAATTTTCAGGTTCGATCCTGATTCAATAGATCAAATCCCCCAGATCTGATATTCCCTTCAGAGTAAGTAGAACAGGTCTATCTTATCCAAGATTTGATATTCCCTTCAGAGTAAGTGGAACAAGTCTATCCTGATTCAATAGATCAACTCCCCCAGATCTGATATTCCCTTCAGAGTAAGCGGAACAGGTCTCTCTTATCCAAGATTTGATATTCCCTTCAGAGTAAGTGGAACAAGTATATCCTGATTCAATGTATCAACTCTCCCAGATCTGATATTCCCTTCAGAGTAAGCAGAACATGTCTCTCTTATCCAAGATTTGAGCAAGTGGAACAAGTTTATCCTGATTCAATAGATCAACTTTCCTAGATCTGATATTCCCTCAGAAGAAGCAGAACAGATCCCTCTCTTTCAAGATTTGATATTCCCTGAGTGATAGTGGAACAAGTCTACCCTGATTCGATGGATCAATTTTCCCAGATTTGATATTCCCTCAGAAGAAGCGGGACAAATCCCTCTCTTTCAAGATTTGATATTCCTACGTGACAGCGGAACAAGTCTACCCTGATTCAATAGATTAACTTTCCCAGATCTAATATTCCCTCAGAAGAAGCGGAACAGATCCCTCTCTTTCAAGATTTGATATTCCATGAGTGATAATGGAACAAGTCTACCATGATTCAATCTTCCTTGAAGAAAAGTGGAGTTGATCAACATCCCCAGATCTGATATTCCCTGAGTGACAGCGAAACATATCATTTATCATAATTTAAACCTTGAAGTTGACCGGATGAAAAATACATTGTCTCTTCGTCTTTGCCCTATTCATGTTAACACAAGAATGAGCAAAGAGGGGCATCTGTCGACCCTCGATTTTTTTCGTCCTGTTTTTATTAAGTTATTATTATTATTATTTAAGATTACTAAACTAATATTTTTATTTACAGATTCGACCCAAATACCTCAAACCCAAATTACAGTCCAACAAACCTAAGTATGAAAACCCAACACCTAATCTCAGTCGTACGATCAAGTTGGAGATGGACGGTCTAGATCAACTCTCAGTTAAGATTTCCCCCTTGGATGTTGTCGGCGCCTTGCTAGAGTCGTCCGATCTGGACCCATCCAATGGTCCAGATCGAGCCCAGGCCACTGAATCTGGCACCATCACAGTCTTCTCCACCAACTGACAACTGGATTCACAAGTCAAACATCAAGACCAAGACAAACCCGTGATTTCAATCTATTTTTTACTTCACTCATGATGTTTCAGAAAAAACAAGAAAGAAGAAAGTGAAAAATAATATAAATCAGGGTCTATATAACGCAAACGGAAAAAATGTATAAGGAGGAGACTCTCAGATTTGAAAAGCAATAAAAATAGCAGAGTTGTTTTCAAGGTATATTTTTTAGTTTCGAAAATATAGAAATAAACTCTTTGCATGCAATATATATATATATATATATATAATATATATATATATATATATATATATATATATGAGCCTAAAAGAGGGTCAGACAATAGCTTACTTGAGTTGGAGAGAGCCTTCACGGTGGTCGGAGTTTGAGGAAACTAAATAGTCGAGGTTAGATTTATGGTTGTTTGGGTTTGTTTAGGGAATTTTTAGGTTTAGTTTGGTGCCTAGGGTAGTAGATCTATGTTTTGGGGTCTTTTTGGGTGAATTTTGGAGTTCCGACCACCGTGTGTGGTGGCCGGAATGGCAAGTTGGGTTGTCCGGTGAGTGACCGGCTGAGGATTGAGAGAGCTTCTCTCATTTTTTTTTATGAAACAAGTGAAAATGAAACAAAAAGAGTTAAATGATGGTATATATAAGCTAATTTAATGGTGTAATCGCGTTTTAAATCCCCCATAGTTTACGCGTGTTTTACAAAATGGTCACTGGGGGATCTTTTTTTTTTATTTTTCCATTTTTCTTTATGTTTTATAATTTTTGATTTAATCATAGTTTAATCCTCTAGATTCAACTCGTATTTGTACTTTAGTCATCGATTTTGCAGTTTTTATATTTCAGTTTCGAATTTGTTGTTATGATTGTGTAATTTTTATTCTTATTTCATTAATATTGGTTGAGATAAATAATTGATAAAATTGTGTCTTTAATATTTAGTGTCGGATACTTTAACTTTAGTGTCGGATACTTTAACTTTAGTGATAGAATTATTTTTTAGGTAGTAGTGATCTTTGTTCCCTATGTTTAAAGTAAGGTTTTTTTTTTAATTAAGTGATATGTTTGTTTATTAACCCACGTTGGTGGTGCCTTATATATATATATTATGTATGATTACTTTACTTTTATATTATATATTAAAAGTTGGTAATTCCTATAATATAATTTATGCCATTTGCTTTGTAGTTTGTAAACATACGATATATAACATATTTTATAAGCATATATATTATATTATTTAAGTGTATTATATATATTATATATTATATAGTATGTAGAATGTATATTTTATTATCCGCATTATGTAATATATATATAACATGCGTGTATATTATAATTATTTATATATATACAACATGCGTAACACTTATATGTATATATTATAATAATTTTTATTAATTTACGCATATAGATATATAATTTATGCATATTATATATTAATATTTTTAGTTGGTTGGTAATTTAGTATTGGTACAAAATCATTACTTTTGCTTATTTGCTTATTTGCTTATTTGCTTATTTGCTTATTTGCTTATTTGCTTATTTGCTTATTTGCTTATTTGCTTATTTGCTTATTTGCTTATTTGCTTATTTGCTTATTTGCTTATTTGCATATAAGTTAGTTTTTTTTTATTCGATATATACGTATTACTACATGGCAAGTTATTGTAAATATAAGTTTATATTATACTTGCATAGTGACACTTCCCTTGTTTTCGGTGGTTAAGTGCTTGGTGACTCAATGTTGAGTCTGACAAGGTTTGAGTGTCGGTAGGCTAAAGAAATCAATATAAAAAATATTATACTTGCATTCATACTTTAATATAATGTGTATGATATATTAAATTGGCATGTTTTCCATTATAAATACATTAAACCTATTTTTTTATGGTGATAGCTTTATTTTGTAGATTCCTTTTATTTATTATTTTCCATGATAACGTATACCTACATATATCAATAGAAAATTAGCATGTGAAGGTTATTAATTTATTGATTTTGATTATATTTTGTTGGTTTGTAAGTATGGATATTTATCATGCATATACATGTAATATACCTTGAAAAGTATACGGGCATGCAAATGAATTACATCTAAATAACATGACATCATTTTTGCACGAGATGTATGATATCCTCATGTGTGTAACTCGATATTATTACATAATTGGATTAAGGGTAATATTCGATCATTTTAAAATTACAGAAAGAAACTTTTTTAATACGCGAATATTTAATCCATTTTAATATATAACATTAAACTTTAATACTAGAACTTACATTTTAGATTTGACCCCCTAAGTTCCTTAATTTTCATAATTTGACATTTTAAGTTAGAAAATATCTTAATTTATTTTTAGTATAATTAGGATTAAATAAAATTTTGTTTGATTGCATTGTTTTTACAAATCTAAGGCATTGTTTACTTATTAAGGAATTAATAGTATATCTCCCACGATCGTGCTCAGGGGGTGACTACTGGTAATTCCTTGAATAAGTCGACATCCTTTTCAAAATCACATCATGTTTTCTAAAAATGAGGCAATATTCGGTTATTAGGCATAATAGTTGATCTCCCGCATTTATGCTCGGGGGCGAATGCTATCGATCTCGATAAACGAATACCCTTTTCAACTTTTCATCCATAATGATTTTTAAATTCAATAAATATTGAACTCCAAATTTCTGATTTTAAATATAGGGTAATCAACCGGGTACCAATTTTTGGGTGCTTGTGGGGATGCTAATCCTTCCTCACGCGTAAACGACTCCCAAACCTGATTTCTGGATTTTCGTAGACCTTTAAACCCTGTATTTTGATAAAAACAAAAATGTTTTATTAAAAGCATCCGGTTTTTTATAGTATTCCAATCTCACCTTAAATGATTGGTGGCGACTCCTCACATTTCGAAATGATTTTCAAAGAGAAAACCCCCGAGTCGGTATCGATCTTTTCCCTCTGGGCGAAAAACGGTTACGACACATGTGCATGTGCTCTTTTGAATGTATTGATCTAGGTTCAATTATTTATTTAAGTATGTGACGCTCTTTAGCTAACATGTATGATATACTCATCAGCATAATTTCACTCGATCAAATAATTGGATTAAGGGTAATGCCCTTTCATTTTAGGGTTGTTGTGAAGTAAATGTCTTAACGTATAAGAAAATTACTTCCGATAATTTTAAAATGAAAGTGTATCTCATCAAGTGAAACCCTAAAATTTGATCACACCTAAAATTTGGGAACGAGAGAAAAAGAAATGCTCATCTATTTAAATTTATCGAGAAAAGATCATTAGAACTTATAAAAGGTCCGATCTCGATGTCTTTAAATAATTTAACATCATTTTTTTAAATGATAGGTAATTTGTATTCAATTAATTTGTATTTTTATCATTGTTCATGCATTCGAAGCTTGAGTTATTAATGAATTTTAGAATTAAATTGTAATATTTCTTTATTTCAATTGGAGTAATAATTGATTGCTTTAAGGCATGAGATGTTATTTCTTCTCAATAGGAAATAATCAAATATTATTGGGTTTCGTCCTAAAATTCAAACAATTTTATTTGAAGGGATCTTAGATTAAGTTAAATTCAAACTTGTAAGATCCACTGCAAAGACAACTAATTAGTCGACTAGGTACCAAATTAGGGCACTATAGGGATGCTAATCATTCCCCACGCGTAATTGACTCATGAACTCAATTTTTGATACGCAGACCTTGAAATGTTGTTTTAATAATTTTCAAATTAGGTTTTATTAAAATGACATGTCATTTTGGATGTCCAATTACACCATAATCAAATATTGTTTTATTTGATTTTTAAAAGAAAACCCTAAATTAATCAAAACAAGTTTTTAATCACACTTAATGAATTAAAATTGTTTTTAAAGAAATCATTTTGACACATAAGAAATAGAGAAATTTAAAATTTTCAAAGCAATGGTAGAGAAGCAAAGCAACCAATATTTAAAGATATTTAGTTAGACAGATGAGCCAAGTATACATCAAACTTATTTGAAGAATTCTGCAAAGAGCATGGCATCATCCATCAATTAAAAGTTAGATACACGTTGCAACAAAATAGAGTTAGAGAAAGAAAGAATCATATAATTCTTAACATGGCAAGGAGAATTATAAAAGTAAGCACCTACTAATAAACTTTTGGGTCGAAGCTATTCTTTATGTAGTTTTTCGATTGAACCGGTGTCCAACAAAAAGTGTGAAATATATGACACCAAATGAAGCACAGAGTGGTTAGAAACCAGGAGTTGAACACCTCAAGATTTTCGTGTGCATTGCATACACCCATATTCTAGAAAAAAGAGAAAAAACCTTGATTGCAGAGGAGAGAAACATATTTTCATCGGCTATGATGAAAGAAACAAAGCTTATAGACTATATAATCATCTCACAAAGAAAGTAATCATTTTAAGAGATGTTGAGTTTGATGAAGCATGTAACACCCCAAATGCCGGGTAAATAGTTTCAGGTAAACCGTTTGGGCTTAAAAGGGTATTGTAAGCCTTTATGAAATAATTAGTTTAAGTGTAGAATAGATTTGGGCTTGGGTTGAGCCCAAAAGATGATAAAAATGAAAATTTTGAATTGGGAACAAACAAGGAAAGACCAACTTTTGTTTGAAATAAGGTTGATTCTCTTTAATTGGGGTAAGGTTACACGTTGGATGAAGAGAACATTTCTTATCTTTTTTTCTCTTCATCTTTCTCTCTTCGCTTCTTCGCTGCCATACATCCCTGGTGATAGCTTTATTACTCCACATACCTAGTTCTAAATTGTAAATGCAATAATGTTAATCTCCTCACTTGGAGCTTCATTTTGAGCCCTTAATCCTTAAGTTTGGTCATGGTGGTCATGGTGGGGGATTAGGTAGGTTTTGAGTTTTGGATGGTTCATAATATGTTTATATGGGTTAGAAATAAGGTTTCTACTCATTTGAAGTCCTTAAGTAAGTTAGTAATTGACTTCATTTCTTTTGGTTAGTGAGAGAGGTTAGTGAAAGCTCTAAAGACAAACACAAGGAGAAGTTGGTACTTGTGTGATCTTGTGGACGTTTTTCCAACAATTAGTAGCAAGGTAACACACTCCTAACTCACATATACCACGTGTAGATGATTAAGTGTGTCTTGCTTGCTTGTTTGTGTATATGGAAGTGAAAATGAGTTGTTATGAATTATAAGGGAAATGGGTACTTTGATGTTTAGTATGCTCTAAAATGAAATATTAAGATCTCCTTAAACTCTCATAAGAATTAAATAATATTTTTTGGTCATAGGAAGGCGTTCGATAGGACATAAGAGCTTTACTTGAGAGAAAATAAAGTTTTTGGGTTTGTGGTTTTAGTACTAGATGAACAGTGTAGATATTATTCATCTGGAAGACTGAATCCAAGGGATTTTGGTTAGTGGTATCGATGCCCTGTTCATATGGTATCTATATTATTCTTGGGGAATCGATATCGAGGATAGGATATCGATACCATCTCTACATTATCAATTTCTAAAGACTAATATTGGTATTAGTAATGGTAATTGGGTAGTATCTATACTTCAAGGAAGAAGCATCGATACTCTAGGTAAGAGTGTCGATACTAAATAAACTCCCTAAACGTCGAACCCAAACTAAGTCATATCAATACTCTTACCCCCACTAAGAGTATTTGTACTTTAAAGTATCAAATTCCAATAGCTAATATTGGTATCGGTACCAAAGTTGGGCATCGATATTGATGGGTCAATATCAATATCGAAAGGATCAATATCGGTACCATAGTGCTGAATTGGGCAAGGAGCCTAATTTTTTGTTAAGAGCTTGAGAAGGGGTTAGAGACATTAGAATTCATGTAATAAGCTTGTAAGTGAAAACCTCTAATGTTGTGTGATAAGCATGAGAACATTAAGAAGAAATAATAAATAAGACATGCATTTTCTTGATACTAGGGAAACAAAGAGGACACCCGAGTTACTTGAATGCATGACGATCCACTAGTGAATATGTATGTATGTATGTATGTAGAGTTATCTGTGTTGCACTGAGCTCGTAGCTCAGCGTTCGAAATTTGTTTTCATTCGCAGGTCAGTAGGTGTCAATTGAGGAGCTTGTCGCCAGCTTATGGATTCTAGATTTTGTCGACCTGTAAAGTACGCCTCGGTTATTTTATAGAGAAAGTATTTTCATATACCTTTCTGTATAATTGAGTCATAGTTCTTTTTGTCAAACTTGATGTTATTTGAAATGTTATTTGGGAGCTCTCCACTTGTAAACCTATAATGCTTATATTTTAAATTATGGATGGTTTATTTTAATTGTTGGTAATAATTATTAAAAAAATGGTTAGCCATTTTGGTGGTTTCATGTAATATCTAAATCTTTCAAATTTATGGTCAAACGAATTTGGGTGTTATAAAGAAGAATACGAGATATGGAGCAAAAAAGAAAAGAAAGTTGAAGGATTATTTTTTAGTGAATATAAATATGATGATGAGTATCTTATCGATCAACATTAATAAGATGATGATCAAGGTCCTCAACAAAATTCAACAACATCACCATCAACAAGCAGGAGTAGTAGTAGCATAACAGAAAATTCTAAAGCACCTCCCATAAAAGTTGGAAGATCTATAAAGGGGAGAAGAATAACAGAAATGTACAATGATTATGAATTACAAAATATTTCACTCTAAAGCACCTCCCATAAAAGTTGGAAGATCTATAAAGGGGAGAAGAATAACAGAAATGTACAATGATTATGAATTACAAAATATTTCACTTTTCTGCTTACAAACAGTGACTCAATATTAAATGAAAAAGCAGTTGAAGATGATAAGTGGAAGAATGTTATTGATGAAGAAATTTCATTGATAGAAAGAAATGATACGTGGAAGCTAATAACTCGACTAGAAGGTCACAATCCAATGAGAGTGAAGTGGGTGTACAAGAAGAAAACTAAGAAAGAAGAAAAAGTGGAGAAATACAAAGCAAGATTAGGCGCCAAAGGCTACAAACAATGACAAGGAATATACTATGATGAAGTATTTACTCCAGTAGCAAGAATCGAGACCATTAGACTTTTCACAATGGTTATAGCACAAAACAAATGAAAGGTTTATCAAATGGATGTGAAGTTGGCATTTCTAAATGGTTACCTATAAGAGGAAACTTACATTGAGCAACCACTTGGATACACTAAAAAGGGATATGAAGATGAAGTTTATTAATTGAAGAAAGCTTTTTCTAGATTGAAGAAAGCTCCAATAGCATGGAATATGAGAATAGATGAATACTTCCAGATAAACGGGTTCATGAAGAGTCCATATGAGCATGCCTTATATCTGAAGAAAATTGAAGATTGTGATATCATGATCATGTGCTTATATGCGGATGACATAATTTTCATGGGAAATAATCCAGGTATGTTTAATGATTTCAAGAAAACTATGAATATAAAATTTGAAATGATGTATATTAGCAAAATGTCATACTTCCTTGGAGTCGAGGTGAAGCAAACAAAAGATAGAATATTTATATCTTAAAAGAAGTACGCAGATAAAATTTTAAAATATTCATAATGGGAGATTACAAGTCGATAGCAACTCCAGCAGAATCAGGCGTGAAATTAAGTGATGATTCAATGAGAGATCATGTGAATCTGACATAATGTACGTTGTGGGACTAGTAAGCATATTCATACAGAAGCCAGAAAAAGATCATTGTATTACACCAAAGAGAATTTTGAGATATGTCAAAGGTACGACATATCATGGTTTATTCTACACATATTCAGAAAATTCAAAGTTAGTTGGTTATTCTAATAGTGATTATGGGGTATTTGGATGATCAAAAAAGCACTTATGAATATCTATTCCACGTTGGCTCTACAACATTCTCATGGTTCTTCAAAGAAACAACGAATGGTGGCTCTTTCGATATGTAAAGAAGAATATATAGCCACTGCAGCATGCACTTGTCAAGCAATATGGTTAAAAAATATCTTAAACGAGCTAAATTTGGCACAAGAACAACCGGGTACAATTTATGTCAGCAACAAGTCTACAATTTCTCTTGCCAAGAATCATGTAACCCAAAGCTGAAACAAGCACATTGATGCAAAATATCACTTTATACGAGAGCAAGTGAAAAACAAAAATGTAGAGTTAGTCTACAGCAAAACTGAACACCAATTACTAGATATTTTTAATAAGCCATTGAAAGCATATATATGTAATCGCGTTAAAGAAAAGTTCGAATGGAAAATCAGGTTTGAGGGAGGGTTAGAATTCAAACCTAATTTTACGTTATGGATGTTGGCAACACACTTGACAAATATTTCAAACATCATGTTGCAGCAATAAAATCTTAGCAAATAAGATGGTGAGGCAACGAGGAACATTGAATCAGCAAGAATAAGCAACACGTCGCATCAAAGAAATAATTATGTAGAAACATACAAATGGAGAAATGAAAAATGGTGGCAACAAACATTTGCAGAATTTGCAAGCAGCTGGCAACACAAAAATCTCCATTACGGCGAGGAATATTACGAAGATAAGATGACATCAATTTACAACCACAATTTATAGCAACTTAGTCGGTTATATACACATATAAATATAAATAGATAGTTTCGTTTGTAATGCAATGAGTCTGTAAGCTTAGCAATGTTTTGGCTGTTTGTGGTGTTTGTAAACTAATCGTAGCTAGTATGAAAGGTATAGATTGGATGTTGATGAAATTGATTATGTTCGGTCTGTTTTCATAGTGATATTAGCTCGAGATATCTAGACTGGCTTTAAATTCGATAATTTATGAATTTTGTAACAAGATAAAAGTTGGAAAAGAATTTTTTTTGACAAAATATCCTATAAAATTATTGCATCCTCAATAGACGAATATGATAAGGTAGGGGATGTTAGTACTGATGGAAATGAGTAAGGAGGTGCAATAAAAGTGAGAAAACCGAAAAATTGAAGTTTTGTTTTGGGTATTCTAATTTAAAAATATAATTTTATAATTCGGTTCTGTTTCAATTTTTTCATATAAAAATTGTTAATTCAAATTAAAAATAAAAAATAATTATATAAAATAAATTTATTTTGAATTTATTATAAGATAAATTTAAATAAATAAAATCTTAAAATTAATAATATTTTTTATAAATTTAAATTTTTATATCTACATTCGATTTAAGCTTTAAGTTTGCTTTCTTTAAATGTTTATTTTAAAAAAAATAAAAAAAGGTAAAAAAGGGCAAAAATCAAAATGAACTAAACCGGATTGAAAATCATTATTTTATACCATTCGATTATTTCAATTTTTAAAACATTACAGAGTGCGGTTCGATTAACCGTTTACTAAAAAGCTGAACCAGACCAAATACAATCCTAAAAACGAGACTACGACAATAGAGATAACTGACCATTGAGTTCCAAGCCTAGTTTAAGGAACATATTTTATATTAATTTGAAGTTATTATAAGATAATAACAATCTATAAGTTTCTTAGTCGATTGACAATAAACGCGCACACATCTTGCAAATACAATTACTCGAATTTAAGATCTCTAAAAAATTCATATTTCCTTTTACACTCAAGTCATTGAATGAGTTCAAATTTGTTTTTTTGAATAATTTTATCTAAAGAGAGAAGAAGACGTAGAAGTTTTTACTACTTACTTTAGAGATTGTTGAAAAAATATTTTTTAAATTAATCCTTTAGGCCATCTCAAAAATTAATTTGGGATCTATGACAAATGCTATAGTGCAAGATAAACTTGTCATACCCAAGTGACGAAGAGTTTTCCCAAATAATATTTTTTATTCAAATTTATCACATCGAGGTGAAGAATTTCAATAAAGTACTTTTTTATTAGATTTTGTAGTGTTGAAGTGATAAGTTTCAGTAACAAATATATTTTATTATAATTTGTCATGTACATGTGACGAGTTTAAAATTACTATAATAAATGTCGTAGTTTTCAAAATAAAAAATTTGGTGTTGTACTCAGCTAAATAACTAGTCCGCTTGATATATTGGGCCAAAATTGCCAATCACCTAGGCTTACCCAAAGAAAGAAAGCGAGTAGGAGTGGGAGGAAAATAGGCTCCATGCGTGAGCTTCACAACAGGGTTATCTTATATGCGAATGAGTAAAACTTAATTCAATCTAAAAAAATATAATTTTAATTTCATGTAATTTTAGTCAAATTAAATTTTAATTTTAATTTTTGAATTTGATTCGAGTTCAGAATTTTCAATTTAAAAAAAAATGAAAGATTCAATTTTACAATTATATATATCTGTGTGTGATCTCTGAGACAGTGTAAAACTATTTTAACTTTACATAGATTTAGGACCGTTAGATGAATGAAAACAAATGAATGAAATTAAAAGTAGAAAACGTGAAGATATATTCCGGAAAAAAGAGTCAATCTCAGTCATCTATTTTCACTCATCTAAATGTCCTAAATTTTTGTAAAACTAAAGAGTTTTACATTGTATAAGTGGATCATAATATATATATATAGCGGCAGGATCCACTTAGACTATGTAAAAGTTTTACACCTTTTTAGGATCGTTGGATGAGGAGAAAACAAAGGCTGAGATTAATAGTAAAAAATAAAAGATATTCACTGCAAAAAAAATCAAAATAATCTCGGTCTTTGATTTCTCGTCATCCAACGATCCTAAAAAAGTGTAAAACTAAAAGAGTTTTACACAGTGTAACTGGATCCTGACCCATATATATATGTGGATATGATCTATATACATAGTGTAAAACTTTTTTTAGTTTAAGTTTTATATATATTAAGGACCGTTGGATGAATAGAAATAGAAAATTAAGATTAACTTTTTTTTTTTTTTTTTTGCAGTGAATATCTTCTCATTTCCTATTGTTAATCTCATTTGTCCATTTTTAGTCATCCAACGATTTAAATCTGCGTAAAGCTAAAAAAAATATTTGTCTCTTAAGCCAATCTTAGGAGCACTCAAACTCCCCTAAGTTATCACACTAACCACTGATCTTGGATGCAAATACTCATCCCTCATATTCATCTTGGCCAAATTTCTGATAGACAAAGTACAATCTTATGGACTACATATATTTTCTTTAAGTGAAATAGGCATATCCCTACGGGGATATATTAGAACGGGTTAATTCACAACCAAGCAACACTAGGAGTTGAGCTTTCAACTCTTTCAAAAATTCTTAGAAACTCGAATCGGAATGATCGAGTCCAAAACAAAGGCCAAAAGGCCTTGCAACCAATACGAATCATCTCTTAGATCAATATTATCAAATTCACTTGGGTAATGGATAATATTTTCACTCTTTTCGCTCACTATCATCTATGCCGCGAAGTTTAAATTGCTTCGCCTGACATCTCAGTTGGCATCAAACACAAACAATAAATATACATCCGATAATACATCAAATTCTCGGGATGTTCAATCCACTAGGTTAGCTACAAAAGTCTGAACCAGTGTTGAGTCCCAACGAACTAGATATCTGATCCTCACATCAAAATCCACAGACGGACTATCTCTTGCAACTTATCCTCGCCATAATTGAATTACTACGCAGACCTGAAGTCTACTGATGCAAAAATTATGG
Organism: Hibiscus syriacus; assembly: GCF_006381635.1. NCBI lineage: Eukaryota > Viridiplantae > Streptophyta > Magnoliopsida > Malvales > Malvaceae > Hibiscus > Hibiscus syriacus. Next base: position 2,278,857 of record NW_024063485.1, on the reverse strand, counting down.
ACTAAAATTAATAAAAATATACCTAAAATTGGACCATCATTATCCTCTTTAGCTCTCACAATATAATTATGATCTGAAACATAAGCATCCGACCGAACAACAGGTCGAATTGTACCTCCCTCCTACTTAGACATGGCACGGGTACCTCATCAAGTAGACCATCTACCACGCTAAGGTATTGGGTCAGTCTTTGAAAATAAGCTTGAGCATTGCTAACCACAACGAGACAAAATCTCACAAAATGCTCCAAGGATCCACATCAATAACAATTTCTATGCAGTCTAAAGTACCTTCCTCGGTGTCTCTTGCCACATTGGTGATATTTTGGAAAAAGCTTAGGCTCTATCCGAATCTCACGCGCTTGCTACAAAAGCTGAAACTAACGGTCTTCTACAAGACCCTAAATCCAATTGTTAACTAAATCTTTACAATTGGGTTGGCGTCGCTCTCTTCCATCCACTAGTATCTTTAACCCTCTTGGCTGACGATTGACAAGGATCTAATGAAACTAGAGTCCTCTTACCTAGAGTATTGATTTCTCCCATCATACTCGTCCTCAAGCTTTACACTCTTTCCACGACTTTAGCCTACCATGACAACTCCACAAATACCTTAGGTGTAACACCCAAATCCGATCCAATCCGATGTCCGGTTGATTTGGATATTACACGGGACCACCGGAGTGGATAATCCAAAAATTTTCTTTAAAAATGTTTCAATTGCCTAAATTAAAGCATCCATTTGAGTAATGAAATAGAAAAAAAAATTAAGTTTACAAAATGAGAAGCTCCCAAAATAAATCTCAAATACAAATAAGTCATCAAGAGTTACGACTCGATTTACACTAGGGTCTATGAAATACATGCCCACTAAGATAATCAAGACATACTCTGCAACTTGCTGATATCTGGAATCTCACACTCTGGCGATAAGCTCCCGAACCGACACCTACTAACATGCAAACGAAAACAATTTTCGAATGCTGAGCTACAAGCTTAGTTCCACATAAAAAACTCTACTATACTACATGCATCAATTAGCTATGAACGCTAACAAGATAGGTCATGCAGTAAAAAAATACATCAAGCGTAAATCATAGCAAAGTATCAAACACAACCTGATGTATGAGTACATGTACGTATCATGGCCTTGCCATCAAATCACAGAAGTGCTTTAGCACTAATACTAAAGTGCCTTAGCACTGGTACGGAAGAGTGATTGCACTGAAACTAAAGTGCCTTCGCCTTTTCTCGAGTGTCAAACAGATGCTAGTCGTATGCCACATTAATTGTCCTTTTTGTTATAGCGTTTATTATTGATGTTCTCACTTGTAGTCTTATTAGAGAAGTCTCGGTGCCTTTTTAACCCCCTTTGTAAACTCTTGAAATTGGTTGAGTTTTCTACCCAAACCAGGACGTGGGTACCAATATTGGGCCTAGTACTATTGATATTAGCCTTGAGGTATTGATACTACCCCGAGTACCGATACCAAAACTACCTTTGATGTTTTAAAAAAATTCTCAGTATCGATACTCTCAATGAGGGTATCAATACTTCCCTGAGTATCGATACCAAAAATGGTTTGATGTTTTAAAATTATTCCTTGTATCGATACTCCTATTGAGAGTATTGATACTCTAACCCTAGTATTGATACTCCAATAGTACCGATACCAAAAATGACTACTAGAATTTGTAAACTGTCCACAGTATCAATACTGTCAATCGACACTTCCCTTGACAATATTGATACTCACCCTAAAGTATCGATACTCATTCAATGAGTATCGGTAATACTAGCCTAAAACTCCTTTCTTAAGGTTATACGAAGAGTAGTATTTGTATTGTTCCTCTAGTACCGATACCCCTACCCAAAAATTCCCTATTTATGCACGATAAAGGTTCCCAAATACCTCTTACAAGCCCCTCCAAGGATTTTAAATATTTATTAAGCTTTATGGGATTTTATAGGATCGTTACAAGTCATTCTAACACAACATGAACATCAAATAAGACATTTTCCTCAAAATCCATGAAGACCTTATTCGTACCCATGAATACAACAAGCAAGCAAAGCATAGTCTAATGGCCTACATATGGTATAGGGGAATTAGTTATGTGTTAGCTTAACACCAGCTGATAGAAAGGGCTCTCAAGATCACCCAAGCACCAACTTTTCCTTGTTCTTGGTCTTTGAGCTTTAACCCAACTCTTTCACTAACCACACGCAAATATGGTTATTAAGATCTTATTTAAAGACTCTAAGTGAGTAAAAACGTGATTCTAACACTTATACACAGATTACGAACACTCCTAAGGCGTAAAACCAAAACATCTTTAAAAACCCTATTTTGGTCACCATGGTCAAAACCTTGAGATTTTAGGCTAAAAATGAAGTTCTATGAGAGGAGATTACTTTTCTTACCTTAAAAAATTATTTCTAAGAACATGGGACAACAAAGTTTCCACCTTTGGGAGATTTGGAGAGGAAGAAAGATGAAGAAAAGATGATAAAGAATAAGACAAAGGGAAGACCCTTCTTCCCAACGTGTGACATATGCACAATTATGGGGGTCAGCTTTTGTTTCAAACTGTAACACCACCAACCCGCATCCGACCCAGATACGAATCTAAGGTGCCACATTGACTTTTTAAATCATCGTATGTCAGGTCAGATTGAACTTCTATTTCATCGGATGCTAAGATATGGAAAGGATCTGATCGATATCTCCTGAGCATAGACACGTGAAAGACATTATGGATATTTTCTAACTCTGGTGGCAAGGCTAACTGATATGCCACTGGTCCAACCCTCTTCAAAACTTCATAAGGTCCAATGAATCTAGGATTGAGCTTTCTTTTATGCCCAAAACGATGTACTTTCTTCCAAGGTGATACTTTGAGGAAAACTTTGTCGCCTTCTTGAAATTCAATTTTCTTCCTCTTCAAAACCCCATATGACTTTTGTTTATCTGTTACCACTTTAAGGTTATATTGGATCACCAGAAACCTTTTCTTCTACTTATTTAATCAAATTAGGACCATGAACTTCTCGATCCTTTAATTCATACCAATTAAGCAGCGTTCTACATTTTATTTCATACAATGCTTCATACGGTGCCATTTTAATGCTTGATTGATAACTGTTATTATATGCAAATTCCGTAAGTGGTAGATACTTTTCCCACGATCCATGAAAATCAATCACACATGCTCTTAACATATCTTCCAGCACCTGAATCGTCCGTTCTGATTGACCATCAGTTTGAGGGTGAAAAGCAGTACTAAAGTTCAATCGAGTACCCATAGCTCCATGTAAAGACTTCTAAAATCTTGAAGTAAATCTTGGATCTCTATCAGATACTATTGAAAATGGTACTCCATGCAATCGAACTATCTCATTGAGGTATAATTCCGCATACTTATCCATCGAATAATCCATTCGAAGAGGAATGAAGTGAGCTATCTTAGTTAATCTATCCACAATAACCCAAATTGAATCCTTTTTGTTGGGTAATAAAGGTAATCCAGTTACAAAATCCACCGTAACTCTTTCCCATTTCCACTGAGGAAAAGAGATCGGTTGCAAAAGTCCAGAAGACACTTGATGCTCAGCTTTCACTTGTTGACAAGTAAGACACTTTGACACAAACTCTGTAATGGCTCTTTCATGCCCGGTCACCAAAAGCGCTCTTTCATATCTAGGTACATCTTGTTCCCTCTTGGATACATAGCTAGTGGACTACAATGTACTTCAGAAAGTATATCTCTTTTTAACTCGTCATCATTGGGAACACAAACTCGGTCTCTGTAGTATAAACATCCATTTGACTTGACTTCAAAGTCCTTGTTTTCACCTTTCTCTATTTGCTTTAACCAGGCTAAACACTTATCATCCCTCTTTTTTAAATCTTGTATCCACTCCAATAAAAATGGACTTAACTTTAATTTGGCCATTAGATCACCATTGTCTTTCAACACAAATCGGGCATTTAACGCACTTAAAGCAGCAAAAGTCTTCTAACTAAGAGCATCAGCTATTATATTGGCTTTCCCAGGATAATAATCTATGATCGCATCATAGTCTTTAAGTAGCTCGATCCATCTCCTTTGCCTTAAGTTAAGCTCTTTTCAAGTCAATAAATACTTCAAACTTTTGTGATCTGTGAAAATAACAACGCTCACCATATAAATAGTCGCGCTAAATCTTCAGTGCAAAGACTACCACTGCTAATTCCAGATCATGCGTCGGATAGTTCTTATCAAGGGGCTTAAGTTGTCTTGAAGCTTAAGAGACTAATTTTTCATCTTACATTAATACACATCCAAACCATTTAGGGAAGCGTCACTATAAATTGTAAAATCCTCACCTAATTTTGGTTGCACTAACATTGGAGCCTCCGTAAGAACTTTCTTTAAAGTTTCAAAACTCTTTTGACATCTATCCGTCCATGCGAAAAGCACATCTTTCTTTAACAGCTTGGTCAAAGGGGAGGAAATCATCGATAATATCCTGCCAAAACTAAGAAACTCCGTACTTACGAAATATTTCTTGGAACTTCCTAATCTATTATAGATTTTATTTTCTATGGATCTACTTGAATCCCTTCTGCATAAACCACTTGTTCAAGGAATGTCACTTCATTTAGCCAAAACTCACACTTAGAGAGCTTAGCATAAAGCATCTTGTCTCGCAATGCTTGAAGAATCACACGAAGATGAGCATCATGCTCTTCCGTTGACTTTGAATACACTAAGATGTCATCAATGAAAACGACCACGAACTGATCAAGTTATGGTTGGAAAACTCTATTCATAAGGTCTATAAATGTTGCAGGTGTGTTAGCTAACCCAAATGGCATTACTAAAAATTCATAATGACCATACCGAGTTCTAAACGCCATTTTTGGAACATCTTTTTCTTGTATATTCAATTGATGATAACCAGAGCGTAAATCTATTTTTGAAAGCACCACAGCTCTCTTGAGTTGATCAAATAAATCGTCAATTCTTGGGAGAGAATATTTGTTCTTTATGGTCACCTTGTTGAGCTATCGATAATTAATACATAGGTGCATCGAACCATCATTATTCTTAACAAATAATATTGGAGCACCCCAAGGTGACACCCTGGGTCTAATAAATCCTTTATCCAAAAGCTCTTGTAATTGAACCTTTAACCGTTTTAGTTCTTTTGGGGTCATCCTGTAAGGAGCAATTAAAATAGGCGTTGTTCCCGTCATAACTTTTAATTTGAAACTCAACCTCCCTATTTGGAGGTAATCCTGGTAATTCCTCAGGAAATACTTCTGGAAACTCTCGGACAGTTGGAATATCTTCTAATTTTCTTTCCTTAACTCGAGTATCAATTATATTTGCAATAAAAGCTGGACATCCTTGAAGCATTAATTTCTTGGCTAACATTACTGATATCATGTTAGCTAATGGATTAAATCTTTCACTAATCACCATTAGTTCAGATCCTTCAGGACTTATCAAAACTACTCGCTTCAATCGACAATCGACATTGGCATGATAACGATATATCTAGTCCATTCCTAGAATAATCTCAAACTCGTCAAATGGTAATTCCATCAGATTAGCATGAAATTTAATTCCCTGAATCCTTATGGGACACCCTTGATACAACTGATTCACTAGATCATTATGCCCTAATGGGTTAATCACTATCACATCATTTCTTATAGCTTCTAATGGGATTTTTAATTCTCTCACCAACTTAATACAAATATAAGAATAGGTTGCAATCAAAACCAAAACAGGTTTATCACATAACTGAAAAGTACCTGCAATGATATTCGGATCATCGCGATCTTCACTAGTCTTGATGTTGTAGACCCGAGTAGTTGAACGTATTTCAGGTTGACTGGTTGACTCAGATTGATTCCTTCCTCTACCTCATCCTCTTCCTCTCTGAGGTACAATAGAAGATCTCTCAGATTGATGAGCTTCTCCGGTTATCAATAGGTAATCACGGATAAAATATATGGTGTCCCCATATCTAAAGCATGCTCCTGAAGCCATTCGACAAATGCCACTATGATGCTTGCCACAATGTTGACATTGACTTGCTTTTCTTGCTCCTGATTTTACTAATTAAGTCTAACTAGCTCTTCCAAGATTGGATCCTTTACCCGAGGATGCAACTGACTCAGATCTTGATTAAGGTCAAAAACCCGAACCTCGACTTTTCTTTGATTGTGATATAGTTGACGAGGCACCAGCTCTCTTGTTCCATTGGGTCTTTTTCTCCCCGAATATTTCATTCTAAGCTCGCTCTAAAGCTTTAGCTCAATTCATCACCTATTGAAACATGGAAAGATTCAAAGCTAACAATAATTCTTTAAATCTAGGGCGTAAACCTTCCACAAACCAGTCACAAGAATCATTTTTCATTAGAACCAACTCCGATGCAAAGCGACTTAGCTTATTGAATTCGTACTCGTACTCATACATAGTGCAATTCCCTTGCTTCAAGCTCATGAAATCTTGTTTCATCTGACGAATAAATTGATCCCCAATATACTTGTTATTGAACTCTTCCAAGAAGAACGACCATGTCACCTGGTATTTGGTAGCTCTCATAGTCACATTAGTCCACCATATCTGAGTTTTCCCTCATAGCAACGAGATCACTCCATCTAACTTCTCCACTTCAGAATAGTGGAGACCCTCCAACATGATTTTTACATCATTCTGCCAAAGGTCTGTAACCACAGGACCTTCATCAGCTTTACCCTTGAAATCAGATCCTCCTAACCCTTTCAATTATTTGGTTGTATTCATTTTAGGAGTTGAGGGAGTAGGAGGTTGGAAACGCATCAGAATAGCGTCCAACGTCCTGAAAAACACTCCCTGATCTTGTACATGCACCCCTTGAGACTTTTGTTCTTCACATTGCCTAACTAGGGCAGATGAATTACTACTTCCTTCATGTCCTTCTCCCGTTTCACTTCGGGAGCCCTCAAAATCTGACATCTATTAAGATGGGAATCACTATTATATCAGTAGGGACAACATACTAATTACCTTATCATATCAGAATGATTTAACTTCTAGTTGGCATGTACACTGTTTAAAACAAAAACTACTTTATTTCAAACGTAAAATTAATTAAACCATAGCTCTGATACCATTAAATGTAACACCCCCAACCCGTATTCGGCCCGGATATAAATCTGAGGTGTCATATTGACTTTTTTAAATCATTGACCTTCAGAAAGTATTTGAAAATTTAAACTTTCTCTTATATTAAAATAGTATAACCCTTACATGAAAAATAAATATTAACATTCAATCTCATACTGGAAATGGATACTTCATCATATACATAAATACAATAATTATGTTTACAAAAACTAATCAGAGCATTTCCATTTAAAACATGGTGATACATGCCAATAATATTTACCAAATTATAAGAAACCTACTATTCCAAATGGGTCTGATCTGATCTTCCCGGCGTATGCTGTCCTTTCCTATTCTTCACTCTTCTCTTTGAACCTACGTGTGAAACATTCACATGCAAAGTCGTTAACTTAGTGAGGCATTAAAGAGTATAAAATAAAATATTTCAAAACAATTTATCATTCGATCCATATAAAACGTTTTATACTTGAATTAAAATATGTTTTCGAATAAAATGTATCAAGTAACTCATTTTTCAACTAGCATAATTTATTCTTTTAGCCCAATGCATAACACTGAGAATTCAAGGTATCTGAGTACATTGAGGTTGTGCACAAATGTTATCACCATAGCTCATATAAATTGCACTGAAGTGCCACGTATAATTTGTCCCAAAGGACCGCGTGGAATTTGTTCCAAAGGACCGCGTAGAATTTTTCCCGAAGGACCACATAGAAATGTCCCGAAGGACTACATAGATTGTCCCGAAGGACTGCATAGAACCCTCGACTCTTGGCATGCCAACTATACCCTTAATTCTTATACATATACCTTGGGCCTTAACTTATAATTATTTTGATTTTCACTATTTAAAGTGTATTTTATTCACGTAGAGTACATTCTCGTAGTTCACTTACACGTAGGACATTTTCATATATTTCATATTCACTTGTGACATGTTCACGTTCAAACACATATAGCAGTAGAAACTTAACTTGGAAATATACTTGAAGAAAATATCATAAAATAATGCATAAAAGAAATAAAAATAGTTTTCGATCGACAACTTTGAGGTTGTCTTATCGCAAGTCATCCTCAAATCCAATATAAAACAATTTAGTTGCGCTCGCCTTTGCCTCATGTAAGTCTAAAACGAAGACCCTTTCTTTCCCGTTCAATCTCGTACAATGTCGATTCCTTCGATACAGTTAGATAAATCCCATATCAAAACCAAATTTCATTCACGAAACCAAATCAACATTTACAAAAACAAAACTAACTCTCCTTTAAAAATTCAGGTACATTAATATCGGTACTCCCCTTACATTACCGATACTTCTCTTCTATAGTACCGATACTCACTTCAGTATCGATACCAGTTAGCATTCTGGAATTCCATACTTAATAATAGTATCGATACTCAACTCTTGGTATCGATACCCCACTTTAGTATCGATACTAATTTAATTAGTGCCGATACTATTCATCATATTCCACCCAAATCCTTCGATTTAACACTATAGTATCGGCATTGTTCTTCTAGTACCGATACCCTTGCCCAGATTTTATCTCTTTCACTTCGAATTTTAACTCAAATTCACCTAAATCCCTTACTCTTAACTCTATTCAACTCCTCAAACCCATTAATACTCATACTAATCAACTTATATCCACTACTCCTTTTATAACATCCAAATTTCTAAATAGAATTCTTAAAACTAAGATTTATATCATTTAATCAAACATGTTCTAAATCATTTCTGACACTTCAAATTTCTTAGCTAAGACCTTGAGAAGTCAATTCTACCTTTAGAATCTAATTTTCAGCCAAATTTTAACCTTTCACTTCAAAACCCATTTTACAAATTCATCTTCAAATTTCCTTAATCTTATATACCTCTTAAAGCTTTAAAACAAACCCATAAATTTAAGAAATCACCAACTTGAAGTAACTTACCTTTAAGCAATGGACTCACGAGCCAAAAGAAGAGGAAGAAGAGAAATAAGTTAAATCTCTAGATACTTCTTCTTTTCTCCCTTTTCAATACTTAGAATATCTTAAAAAATGAATTTAAAATCCATATGCTAACAAAAGACATTTTTTTCCCTTCCTCTCTTCCTTCTTTCTTAATAAGTCTTAAATTGTTTTCCCAAAATTAGTCCTTGAACTTTTCACTTATTCTAATTAAACTACTAAATTTTAATTTCTTATATTTTGGCCACTGATCTGATGTTTGGGGTATTACATAAATTATGGGAAAATTGTTTTGTGGTCCTCTTTATTTTGACCCCAATTTAAAAATACCCCTTTTAACACATTGTGGGCTTCACCACAAACCCAATTCTCTTCATTCTTGACTAAATTGTTTAAATTAGACTTATCTAAGCACTATAAGCCCAATATTATACCCAAAATTATTGCCTCGATTTTTGGGGTTTTACATTAGGTGAGTCTACTTCCAGCTGTGAATGGATATCGATGTACAGTCACTTTTGGAATCTCCTACACCTCAACTCCTTGCTCGTAATCAACTTAGGAGAATAATGACTTAATTGCAATAAGTCCTATTCATATACCATGCGATCCCTCTAAACCAGTTGCGAGAACTACATCCTCAAATCGTCCATATGAATCTCACTGATATACTTGCCTCTAAACTCACTAGGAAACAAATCCCATGTCGACACCTTGAGTTGTAAAGTCATCTCTACAGCCCCACTCCAATCAATGGTGTCACTCTTGAAAAAAGTGACGACGTACTCTAAGCCTACCTTAATGGCTAAGATAAAGTTGTCTCAAGATCCTCTTGGCCTCTTTCAATCAGTAATTAGATCCAATTGGGTTATCATCTCTCGAACCTCCTAAGTTTTCTTTATTGAGGACTATTAGTGTAACCACAAGTAGGGAGAAAGGCAGAGCATTCTGCAATCTAGGAATAGCATTCATTATCTATCTAAGTGAAGAAATTAATTCTCTAAAGAATGTTGCATTCTCAGTCCATGCATCATTGGGACTCGACAGTCCTTTGCAATAGACATAAACTCATCGTTGACATCGTTAGCATGAGAAGCATAACTCTCGATTCTACCCCCCAACACTACACTGAGAATCATTAAACATCACAAATCTATAATCACAACCAAATATAGAAAGCATAGTTAGAATTTTGGACTTATAAGAGTACTTTCTGAACATGAGGTAATGCATTTACTGACATCTTACTAAGTGTAATGCCTCAAACCCTATCACTATTAGAGTTTATAGACTAAATACATAAATAATGATCCTATGAATACACACGCCTACTAAAGTAAATAATATTGTACTTTGATATGAAGACACTAGAATCCTACGTACTATGACGATACTCATTGAACAAGCACAAACAACTAATATGCAAACAGAAACATCCTAACATCACACTTTAAAAAAGTTTTACCATATCTATTAAAACTATCAACCTATGAGTAGCCATCATGATCATACGTCTAATACCAACACTAAGGGTCACTGTGAAATATCTCAGCCAAGATTAAGAGAAGAATCTAGAACCACTCTCACTCATTCCTTCTCCCCCCTTCACACGTAGACAGTAGATCTGAACATCAACCAATTGTTGTCTAATCACGGGATTACAACTCTCCAACTAAATTAAAATAGGTGAACTACCTACAACTCTCGCAACCTCCTTATTGCCATCAACGACACATGATACATAAAATAGACTGTAGTTATTATATTATACAACACATGCATTTATTAGCATATTCATGTTATACACACGTAACTACACATATAGTATAATATAACTATGGTATATGGTAGATTATAGTATGCATAAAATAAATTATATAGTACCACATAATATAATAATACACACTGTATTATTTATAGTTATAGATCTTCTATTATATTCCTAGACATATATATGTTTAGTTAATAGTAATAAATTTCGACTGTAAAACAAATTTTGACTCCGCCCTGCAAACAAATCATTAGCCTTGAGAATCTAAACCAAGACAACTAAACCTCATGTCATGAAATAGTAAGTTGCAAGCGCCATGGAATGATTTATATCTGCAGAATCTACACACCAAAAGAAAGACGGTTAGTTGAAGCATATTTGGTTTTAACCTTTTTTCTATCTCGGTTTGTGGTTATGTCCCATCGTCACTAGCAGCTTTGGCTGTGCTTGATACGCATGGTTAAGCTAACTGAGCCGACCTTACGTCCTTACCTAGACTTTTCAAAGCTTGATTAGTTGTGGATAAACCCATACCAATTAAACATTAGTAAGAGTGCCATTTCAACTTCAATTATTTTAGCCTTTGGTTTGCTGGATTTTCTAATAGCAAATGAAAGAGACGTGCTTGTTATCCAAACCGAATACAATATGCTCAGCACCTATTTATAATGATCGGCGTGTTTCATGCCAAGGAATCCAAAAAATAGCATGCTTCAAAACACACACAAAATTTCACTAAATTAACCTTTTTGTTGTCTATGCGGCATGCTTCATGCTTCATGCTTCATGCTTCATGCTTCATGCTTCAGCTTCATGCTTCAGCTTCATGCTTCATGTTTCGTGCTTCGTGCTTCATGCTTCATGCTTCATGCATTTACTCTAGTGAAAATTATGTTATTTCTACCTTCTTTTATGTCGCCTTTTGTCGAAACTATTTTTTTAAAATAGGGGAGCGAGATTTTGGAAACCGCGTCATTTTGAATTATTCTCTTAAGATTACAATTTTTAATTAAAAACAATGTGATTTTAGAAAACCTCTCGTTTCGAAAATTTGAGATTTCATTCACAATAAAAACACAGGTTCGAAGAGTCGCCACCAATCTTTGATTAGGGTCTGATTGAACACCCAAAAATATTTTGTCATTTTAAATAAAAATTAATTTTAATTAAAATAACAAATTTAGGTTTGCGTCACCAGAAAATGAGTTCGGGAGCCGGTTACGCGTAGGAAAGGATTAGCACCCCCACAACGCCCTAAATCGGTACCTCGTCAATTAATTAATGTCTTTGTAATGAAATTTACAAATTCTGTTTTAATTTGGTTTATGATCCCCTGAAAAAACAACACATGAATTTTACAACATTCAAAAGCACCAAAATAGATTAAATTAAAATTACCAAGCCTTTAGAAAGATAAAAAATATTCGATTATTTACAAATATCGAGACCAGATCTTAGATAAGTTCTAACTATCTTTTCTCGATAAAAAAAGGATATTACCCTTAGTTAAATTATGTAATCGTGTCGAGTTATGCATATGAGTATATCATGCAAATCGTGCTAGATGACGTTAATGCAAACAATTACAAATAAATGTATGAATGGCATACCACGAGCGTACTAAACATTTGAATGTAAACTAGAAAAATAAACACCCGAGTAATTTAAAGACAATAAAAATTAGGCATCATTAACATTCCATCTTAGAATAATTAAAGGAAAGCCTTTTTAATGATCTTGAAAGCACACGTATATATGTATTTTACATAATGTCATGAAGGACTAACCATATATTAAAAATAAGAGGGGCAAAATGTGAGTCTACAAATACATAGAACAATCGTACAAAAGGTCAAAAGAAACTCGGCAAAATTGCAAATACTGAAAATAGAATAAATCCCGGGCACACATAGGATTAAAATGGAAAACTACAAAATCCTATATCGAATATAAAACTATCGTAAATTCTATTTGTCTAAAACCTAGGACTAAAACATAATAAGCGCTAAAAAGATGGAAAAAATAAAAAATTGAAAATGTCAAGACAGGGACCAAAACGCATTCACAGGGTTAAAATACAAAGTTTCTGAAATGGCATGTTCAATGTATAAATAAGTAAAAATTAAAATTAACCAAATCTAGGACTTTAACGGAACACGCATCAACTTAAGAGCTATAAACAACAAATTCAGAAATCAATTTAGAGACCAGAATACGAGCTTTTGAAACCAAAAAGATCACTTGATGAATTCCTTAACATTTTAATGATTGTTTGGCTTTATGTGATTTATTTTTTCTTTTTATTTAGAGACAAGAACACACACAACAAGCATGGAAATCGAAAACGAATAATAATATATACCTCATGAAATTACCATTCGCCTTTTCTATTGCTTTCTTTCATTCCCGAATTACACTTGATCACATCGCTCATGAATACTCAACAAAATCGGGAATGGACATCCGTAACTGTTTCTTTCGACTGATAAAAAAAATGGGAGATGAAAATCCCTTTACACACTGTTTTTTTTGTTGAAAACCGAGAGCTTCCCCCGTTCCAATTCTGTGTGGCACCCAGGCGTGTATGCTCCTCTCTCCCTCTTTGAATCCTCTCCTTTGCTCGTGAAACCCCCCTTAATTGCTCCTGGTTCTGCCTTTTTTATGCTAGCTGGTGGCCTTCTCTTGCCAAACAGATTCCTTGCTTCCAATATCTCTTCAGTCATGGATTGTGAGCTGGAAATGCTTTGATAGTGCTCCACTAGACCGTGCATTCTGGGAAAAATTCGTAAGGTTCATGGGCTGTTATCCTTCAAGTCGTGGAGACAACTCTTCATGGTCAAATATTAAATGTTTTTCTTCAAGTGGAGTCCCATGGAGTTACACGTTCCTTATGGTATTTGCTGGACATGTTTAGCTAAAAACAATGCTGGAAATTGGTTTATTATGGGCATGTATGACATGTCTCCACTATGTGTGTGTGCATAGGTGAGTCATCAAGCATGGGTTGGCTAAAAACAATGCTGGAAATTGTCGTCCACGTGCTGCTCCCCCTCTCTTTGTGTGCTGCTTATGCTTGCTGAATGGATGTCACTTATTTCTCCATCATAAACTGATATCAATGTGTACCATGATGTTTGTACCTTGTGGTGCAGTTTTGTTCCAGCAAATTAATGGTGTCCATGTGCAGTAGTTTGGACGTGTTTGTGGTGTGGATCCAAGCTTGTTTGAATTGATTGTCAGTTGTATATGTCTCCCAAGGGTTCCAACAAGTTTTCCCAATGTGATTCATGGTCTAATGTGTTGTTGCAAGGAAAAAACAAAGGTTTTGTTGAACTGAATTCGTAATTCCCGTATTGATTTTCCAGCCTGCACAGTCTTCAATTATCTGGGCATATCTCGAGCTACCAATATCGGATTAATACGATTCAAAGTGCGTTCGAAAGATAAGAGATAGAGTGTTAAATGTTAAGAGACTTAATCATACAAATATGCTTGTAACATGTTCAAAATTGGTGATCAATATGGATGACGTGCACTATCCACTGGACTGCCGTAATTTGCTACATGGTTTACCTTGGCCTGCAAAATGATGACATAAATAATGTTAAAATTATTATTAATAATAATATCCCAGACAAAACGGGTGTCTACAGCTGCCCCTCTTTGCTCATTCTTGTGTTAACAAGAATAGAGCAAAGATAAAAAAGAGACAACACGTTTTTGTCCAGATCCATCTTTGCTTTAAAACTTGATAAGGGATATACTCCACTCCTCCTCCGGGGTAAGTGAGACTTGAAATTTTTTTACAAAACATGTGTGCTCCCTATTCTTTCAGAGAGTGTAGGACTCGATCAATCTTCGATCAACGGTTTTGCTCCTCATTTTTCAGGGTGCCTGGAACTTGAATAATCTTCAATAAACGTGTATGCTCTCTATTCTTTCAGGGAGTATAAGACTCGAACAATCTTCAGAAAACGTGTCTTCTCCTAATTCCTTCAGAGAGTATAAGACTTAAATAATCTTCAGCAAACATGTCTGCTCCCTATTCCTTTAGAGAGTATAGGACTCAAATAATCTTCTATCAACGGGTTCGCTCCCTCTTTCTTTAGGGAGTATAGAACTTGAACATCTTCAAATGGGTTCGCTCCCTCTTTCTCTAGGGAGTATAGAACTCGAATAATCTTCTGCAAATTGGTTCGCTCCCTCTTTCTTTCAGGGAGTATAGAACTCGGACATATTCTTCAAATGGGTTCGCTCCATCTTTCTCTATGGAGTATGGAACTCGAAAATCTCCTTCAAACGAGTTCTCTCCCTCTTTCTATAGGGAGTATGGAACTCGAACATCTTCAAACAGGTTTTCTCCCTCTTTCTCTAGGGAGTATAGAACTCGAATAATCTTCTGCAAATGGGTTTACTCCCTCTTGTATGGAACTCGAACATCTTCAAACAGGTTTTCTCCCTCTTTCTCTAGGGAGTATAGAACTCGAATAATCTTCTGCAAATGGGTTTACTCCCTCTTTCTTTCAGGGAGTATAGAACTCGGACATCTTCTTCAAACGGGTTCGCTCCCTCTTTCTCTAGGGAGTATGGAACTCAGACATCTTCTTTAAACGGGTTCACTCCCTCTTTCTCTAGGAAGTATGGAACTCGAACATCTTCTTCTTATGGGTTCGTTCCCTCTTTCTCTAGGGAGTATAGAACTCGAATAATCTTCTGCAGATGGGTTCGCTCCCTCTTTCTTTAGGGAGTATGGAACTCGGACATCTTCTTCAAACGGGTTCGCTCCCTCTTTCTCTAGGGAGTATAGAACTCGAAAAAATTATATAGACGGGCTTGCTCCCTCTTTCTTTAGGGAGTATAGGACTCAAAAATCTTTTGCAAACGGGTTCGCTCCCTCTTTCTTTAGGGAGTATAGAACTCGAATAATCTTTTGCAAACTGGTTCGCTCCCTCTTTCTTTCAGGAAGTATAGAACTTGAATGATCTTCTGAAAACCCGCTCGCTCCCTCTTTCTTCAGGGAGTATAGAACTCGAAAATATTCTGCAAACGGGTTTGCTCCCTCTTTCTTTAGGGAGTATAGAACTCGAACGTCTTATTTAAACGGGTTCGCTCCCTCTTTCTTCAGAGAGTATAGAACTCAAACATCTTCTTTTGCTTCAGTATTTTCTTGTGAAGGCTTAGGTTTGATTTGCTTCGAAAGTCAAACCTGAAAATCAAACGTTATCACTCATTAGTGTATGCTTGAAAATTTGAAAATCATTATACTCAAAAATTTAGAATTTAAGATAATCTTTTCGAATTCATTTCTCTTGTGAGAGCTTGTCTCGCCGTAACTAAATGCGAGAGTCTTCCTATACTTGGTTGTCATTTGAACCTCTCCCTTCCTGGGACCTTGAATCGGTTAATGACTCCTTATGCGCATTTCCTTTAAATCAATTGATCATCTTCCTTGTACTTGAGAAATTTTCGATTTTCTTCCACGTCTGATGATCTGATGGTTTGCTCCCACACTCTTCCGAGAAGGCTTATTATAGATTGCTTCACTACTCTTCGGTGAAGGCTTAAGATTGACTTTACCCCAATCTCTTGTGTGAAAGTAACTTTAATCGATTGATTCCTCTTTTCATACACGAAAATCTTTGTTTTTCTTCTCTATCTGATGGTCTTTACTTCAAAATAATGCTTCTTCTGTGGATTAGACCTCTCCATTCTTTAAGGTATACCTCTTTAAATGTGATTCCTTATGTTTGAGGTTTGAAATCTTCCATTCAATCGTCGAGATTTTAACATCCTGCATCTTCTCTTTTCACTAGAAGATCTATCAAAATCATGTATTTATGCAAGAAACACGAATACAATTCAATGTATCGGTGTAATGCATTTTCTTTTATGCAAATGATGTTTTCATGAATGCATAAATGTTAAATCAATCTTCACTTGGCTCCAAAGTGGTGAGCTCGGTCTTCTTCCATTTGATCATTCTTTTCCTGGGTTTGCTCTAGATATTCGTGTAACGACTCATAATTTCCAATTTACATTTTGGAAGAGCCCTCTGATCTTCTTCTATCTTCTTGTTATCTTATCTTCATTTCGGAGGAAACATTTCCTCTCTCAACTTCTTGTTATGGTCATAAATATGACTGTGTTGCCCCATTTTGGAGACTATTATATGACTACGCCAAACTCCATAAAGGTCAATGAGATAGCAATATCTATTCTGTTTTGACTCTTGCAACATATCACAAGGTGGATCTATCCTGATTTTTCATATCACCAAATCATTTCTCATTTTAACCTTGGAGTTGTGGAAGACAATCATCATCTTAGGTAATGCAACATTAGTTTAACACCATTGGTTCAGCACTATATTTTGGTTCATAAAACATTTGACAATACATTCATCTCCTCATGTGGCTTCTGCTCATATCTTTCAACCAGAGAAACTCTTTTCATAGCATTCAAAGTGTTCGTATGGTATTTCAAGGATACCAAAACTCAATGGAGATTGTTTTGACTCACCAACATTAATGCATGTGAAATCACCAGAATAATGCAACCGATGATGGACAAAATGATCATATATGGTAAACCCCGTTGTCGTTGTTTCACCATTTTCACTTCTCGTACATTTCTATCCCATTGGAACTATTTGTTCAATTCAATGATCATTCCACAAGTCTTCATAGGCTTCCAAAGATGCCCCACATTAATACCTCCAGTTGAAACAGGTCTTCACTAGTGCCACATCACCATCTTATACTGGTACGGGCCTTCAAAATGCCTTAACACCTCCAATTTGTAAGGCTCATTCTCAATGCCTTCTTGGTCTGAATCTCGTAATCTCAACATGATGTGGGTTCAGTCGTGCCCCAACATATCCTAATTTGAATGTTCTCATTCTGGTGTCACTACACAGTAGTGTTGTCAAATAACTTGAGGGCTTTTCTTCATGCTGCCACAAACACTTACAGAGTGATCAATTCTTCAAACAAATTATCTAGCATTTTTATACAAGTTGTAATATGTGTCTCTTCTGAATGATGAGAACATCTTCTTCTTGATGGGTTACTGACAACGTCACAAGGAAATCTTACCAGTTCTATCCTTCATCCATTCTGATCTCTCGGACCATCTGCTTCAAGATTGTGGAATTCTTCGTGTCCCGACATTGCTTATTCTTCTTCTCCAATGGAGGCACAATGAGCCGCACCAACTTCAATACAGAGTGATCAATTCTTCAAACAAATTATCTAGCATTTTTATACAAGTTGTAATATGTGTCTCTTCTGAATGATGAGAACATCTTCTTCTTGATGGGTTACTGACAACGTCACAAGGAAATCTTACCAGTTCTATCCTTCATCCATTCTGATCTCTCGGACCATCTGCTTCAAGATTGTGGAATTCTTCGTGTCCCGACATTGCTTATTCTTCTTCTCCAATGGAGGCACAATGAGCCGCACCAACTTCAAGGATCTTTCACATTTGAAACTGTCATGCTTGAAAATGTTTTTTCCCTTTTCTCTTATCTTAGGGATCAAAGAATTTTATAAAAAATTGCCCTTTAATTCAAGCTCACAATCGAATCAAATCATAAACATGAGTTCACAGAATATCAAAAGAGTCAATAGCTCTTTAATGTTTTCAGGGTTATAGCTCTTTGACGAGTGTCAAAATTGAGGGGTTGGCTTTAGGTTGGCTTCCTATTTTCTAAGGCGTCGACCACTAAAATATCATTTCCTTTCCGGTCATCGTGAATATCGCAACATGTCCTTCTTTCTTGGCTTGGTATTTTAATCATATGCGAACAAAATGACGCAACTAGCATAATCAATTACTAGTCTTTCTAGAACACTTCTATTTCAGTTCTCTGAAATCTTCCATTTGTTCAAGCTTCGTAGACTCCTCTAACCAAGGTAGTGTAGAAATATCGATCTAAAAATGAAATTTCTAAGTGCACGTGTGAAATTGACTATAACAGGTGTTCCTTAACTCTCTTAGTCCATTTTACCGTAACTCCTTATTTAGATAAACTTGATTTAATTTTCCATTTTCTGGCTAGCTGAAATCAGCTTTATTGTAATTTGCCTTTATCGAGCTATCTGAAGGTTTCATCTCATCACAAAGTCTTTGACTTGACAATCACAGTGGAGCATACACCGAATTGCCAAGTACCCGATCAAGGTCATGGTTTGAATATAATTTATTCATAAAGCCAGGGCTTTCGAGTTTCTTCTATAACCAAATGCCTTAGCGAAATAGCTCAGCTTTATTGTATACACATATTATATATATATATATATATATATATATATATATATATATATATATATTGTTGGGTATTTTGATTCAATTTCTTAATCTTGCCAAGAAGAACCTGTCATAGTCTAGGTGTTGTTGACAATTAAACAATCTCATCATTAGAGTTCAATTCCCAAGCAACTGACCTAAACTCGATTCATCTGCTCGACTATTCCATCCGTAAAGATCATAATCATCATCAAACTTCATCAACAAAAGTATATTCTAGACAGTTTTGTTACTTCATACACAAAAGTTGCCCCATGTTGTGCGCTCCTAAGCATACCTGAATACCAAGCCTATTGTTCACTTCCTTATAAGAGGAGGAGGCTATATCGGTCTCAGCAATAGAATGGTATGGTGTTCGAGTGTATCTTATGGGGGTAAGGTCCATGGTCCTTATTTTATCAGGTTTCAACCTTGCCATTTTGTCAAAGATTTATAACTCTAATCATTAAAGAGCTTTTAATTCAATTGATATTCAAAGAATTTCAAGTCATAAATTTGACTCAAGGCTCACCATCCTTAAAGCAACATAAATTCATTTAAATATCATTATAAAACTGATGAGAAAGTTTTTTTAAAAAACATGTTGAAACAAGATATTACAAATGAAAAAAGGTTTCATGATGAACAAAATGATTTCTGCGCTGTCAGAATGCCCCATTATTCTTCTGATGCAGTGATGTTTGATTCGATCGGGTGCTACACATTGTGCTCTGGTGCCCCACACGAGCTCGTCATTCATTGTTCCACCAATTCTTGTGTCAACGTCCCATTTTCAACGAGCATCTCTATCTCCTTGAACAACATCCTACAATTCTCCGTAGCATGCCCCAATGCCCCTAAGTGGAAATCACAGACACTATCTGGATCGTAATTGTAGGCAGAAGGGTTTGGTAGTAATTTTATTGGCTTCGGTTTTAGGTGTTAACATTTGATCAAATGTGGGTACAAATCTGAGATGGGAACTTGGAACACCTTCAAAGTATTTTTCGATCGTGGGACTTTCTTTGGACGACTTGAGCAACCAACAACCCCTTTTCTTTTACGGTCGTGGGAGCTCTGGACGTGACATTCATCCACCTCATCAGCTCTTCAATCTTCATTTCTTGAGCTTTTGGAACTGACTTTCAAGTTTCCCTTGCTGATTGCATCTTCAATTGACTCTCCAGCCAGCATAAGATCCTTGAAGTCATTCGTCGAATCTCCCAGCATTAACTCAAAGAAAGGAGCTGGGAGAGAATCCTGAAACATACATGATATTTCTTATTCTAGCAAAGGAGGCTGAACTTGTGCCTTCACTCCTCTCCATCTTAGGGCATATTCTTTAAAGCTCTCAGTAGCTCTCATCCTTATCTTTTGAAGGTGATGATGTTTTGGGGCTAAGCCTTTAACATATTGATATTGCCCCAGAAAAGCATCAGCTAGGTTGACCCATGTCTTGCTATGCTCTCTGTTCAAGCGGTTATACCATACTACAGCTGGCCCAACAAGACTTTCACGGAAGAAATGAATCAACAAATTATCATCATCTAAGTACCCTTCCATCTTTCTGCAAAACATTTTCAGATGAATTAGGGGGCAACCGGTGCTATCATATTTCTCAAAATTAGGCACCCTAAATTCATGTGGGATGACCAAATCAGGGACCAAACTGAGTTCTCTGGCTTCTAACTCCTTGTGAGAGGCATGAGCGGCCTTCATATCTTTAATGACTACATTCAACCACCTGAACTCGTCTTTAAATTGCTTAAAATTGATGAGGCTCATCCCTAGGTCTAAGTTAGATGCTCTAGGGCAAATTATCGCTCTTGATATACCAGTCTGATGAGATTGATGTCCTTTATCAATGATTTCCTCTCTACTGGGTCATTTGATTCGATACATCTTGCAGGGAATACGACACTTGATTCCTACTATCTTGTGGTAATCCAGCCAACTGCTTTTGTAACTGATCTTGTGATTTCTCATTAGATTGCTCAATTGCTTCTATTTGTTTGTTCATGATGATGAGGAGTAGTATGAAGGAATGATCTTGTTATTACTGTCACAAAATCTCCCACCAGTTATTTCCACGTTTTCCATGAAAAATGCTTAAATAAATACATGCAATGAAAATGCAAATGCTAAATGTAAATGCTAAATGCAAATGCAAAAGGTGTTAATTCCAAAAGTGACCACCATAGAACAACCTTCATTTAGACAACAAGATTTCATTACACCATATAGTCAAAGTACAATTATGATTCTTCATTTTTTCATTTCCTTGAGTCATACTCTTCATGGAATCTAACATTGCACCCGTCAGTTGTCGGCGTATTTTATCACCTTTGATGATGTCGGACGTCCTTAAATTGAATCTTGGGATCTCCATCTTAACTTTTAATGCAAAATAGTCTTCATGTCTTTGTGAATGGTCTTCTCGTCTTTATGAATGGTCTTCTCGTCTTTATGAATGGTCTTCTCGTCCTTGTGAATGGTCTTCTCGTCCTTGGTATGGTTATATATATATCTTCTAAGTCAATATCTCGGCCTTTGCACCTTTAAAGGAAATCTCCAATCAGCTTTAGATTCTTCATTCATCAGGTGTCTTTCTTCATGAATCATTTGAATGTCTCTGGATCTCCCGATTTTGACTCCATGGCTAAGAATTTCTTGCCTCATTTTGACCAACCTTCTTATTAGTTAATCACTTGCGAATTAAAACCTTTGAATGACATGAAGATGCACATGCAATAAATCCATAATAAAATAGACATAAAACAAAAAATGGGTTAGTACTCATAAGATAAACAACAAAATAGTAAGTACCTTAAATATCAAATAAAACCTATCCTCACATGCTGACTACCCAATCATGCTTAGTAGATCCTACCCAACATGATATCTACCCCCATGCTTTGTTATTCACAAAAAATCCTAACCGCATGATATCTAATTCGCATGCTTGTTCGAGAAAATAAACTTAACAGCATGATTTCTAGTTCGCATACATTTATTCAAAAAACGAAAATAAATTACTCAAAAACTTTTCCTTATGTACCCTCCTCACGGGATTCTTAAGGTTCAGGCCAGACTTGACCTAAGTTTGGGCTCTATGTTCACTACATGCTGGGTTAGGTTCTAAAGCAATAGGTTCTCGAATTGTCCTTGTCGATGCCCCCTTGGGCTGCCAAACCCTCAACCCTGGCCCATCACAAGCTTTAGGGATCGAGTTCAACTTCGAGGGAACACACCTCCTTATGTCCATGCGGAGGTGATTACCATCACGAGGACCATAAGGTGTAAGCTCCAGGAGCGATCCACTATCCCATGCGGAGGTGAAAACCACACGAGGGAGTAGTCTCTCACTTCTACTTAAATAGGACGGAGCGGGGTTTTAGCTCATGTCATGATAATGCAACTGTACAGTGTGTGAGGAAAAACGAAAATAAAATAACACATATTCACAAAATACTTAAAAATCAATCCTCTTTCAATACATAATAATTAATCTGAAACCATTAGCAAACAGATCAGTACAACTATTTATTGGTTAATCAAATTCTGAACAAACAACATTAAAACCAAATAGGGGATCAAAAACCAAATTAGAACGAATTTATAACTTTCAATTGCAAAGACAATCAATTAATTGACTATAGGCCTGACTCTCTAAAAAAAGTCCCCAGCAGAATTGCCAAGCTGTCGAAACGATTTTTTTAAAATAAGGGGAGCGAGATTTTGGAAACCGCGTCATTTTGAATTATTCTCTTAAGATTACAATTTTTAATTAAAACAATGTGATTTTAGAAAACCTCTCGTTTCAAAAATTTGAGAATTCATTCACGATAAAAACACAGGTTTGAAGAGTCGCCACCAATCTTTGATTAGGGTGTGATTGGACACCCAAAAATGTTTTGTCATTTTAAATAAAAATTAATTTTAATTAAAATAACAAATTTAGGTTTGCGTCACCAGAAAATGAGTTCGGGAGTCGGTTACGCGTAGGGAAGGATTAGCACCCCCACAACGCCCTAAATCGGCACCTCGTCGATTAATTAATTTATTTGCAATGAAATTTACAAATTCTATTTTAATTTGGTTTATGATCCCCGACAAAACAACACATGAATTTTACAACATTCAAAAGCACCAAAATAGATTAAATTAAAATTACCAGACCTTTAGAAAGATAAAGAATATTTGATTATTTACAAATATCGAGACCAGATCTTAGATAAGTTCTAACTATCTTTTCTCGATAAATTTAAATAGCCGAATATTTCTTTTTCTTCCGTTCCCAAATTTTAAAAGTGATAAATCAATTTCTTAGGTGGTGTCATTGATGGGATACACTTTTAATTTAAAATCGTCAAAATCGGATATCTAATCAGTTAAGACAACCCACTTAAACAGTTTTAAATTAAAAGGATATTACCCTTAGTTAAATTATGTAATCGTGTCGAGTTATGCATATGAGTATATCATGCAAATCGTGCTAGATGACGTTAATGCAAACAATTACAAATAAATGTATGAATGCATACCACGAGCGTACTAACAACATTTGAATGTAAACTAGAAAAATAAACACCCGAGTAATTTTAAAGACAATAAAAATTAGGCATCATTAACATTACATCTTAGAATAATTAAAGGAAAGCCTTTTTTAATGATCTTGAAAGCACACTTATATATATGTATTTTACATTAATGTCATGAAGGACTAAAACCATATATATTAAAAATAAGAGGGCAAAATGTGAGTCTACAAATACATAGAACAATCGTACAAAAGGTCAAAAGAAACTCGGCAAAATTGCAAATACTAAAAATAGAATAAATCCCGGGCACACATAGGATTAAAATGGAAAACTACAAAATCCTATATCGAATATAAAAACTATCGTAAATTCTATTTGTCTAAAACCTAGGACTAAAACATAATAAGCGCTAAAAAGATGGCAAAAATAAAAAATAGAAAATGTCAAGACAGGGACCAAAACGCATTCACAGGGTTAAAATACAAAGTTTCTGAAATGGCATGTTCAATGTATAAATAAGTAAAAATTAAAATTAACCAAATCTAGGACTATAATGGAACACGCGTCAACTTAAGAGCTATAAACAACAAATTCAGAAATCAATTTAGAGACCAGAATACGAGCTTTTGAAACCAAAAAGATCACTTGATGAATTCCTTAACATTTTAATGATTGTTTGGCTTTATGTGCTTTATTTTTTCTTTTTATTTAGAGACAATAACACACACAACAAGCATGGAAATCGAAAACGAATAATAATATATACCTCATGAAATTACCATTCGCCTTTTCTATTGCTTTCTTTCATTCCCGAATTACACTTGATCACATCGCTCATGAATACTCAACAAAATCGGGAATGGACATCCGAAACTGCTTCTTTCGACTGATAAAAAAATGGGAGATGAAAATCCCTTTACACACTATTTTTTTTGTTGAAAACCGAGAGCTTCCCCCGTTCCAATTCTGTGTGGCACCCAAGCGTGTATGCTCATATCTCCCTCTTTGACTCCTCTCTTTTGCTCGTAAACCCCCCCCCCTTAATTGCTGCTGGTTCTGCCTTTTTTATGATAGCTAGTGGCCTTCTCTTGCCAAACAGATTCCTTGCTTCCAATATCTCTTCAGTCATGGATTGTGAGCTGGAAATGCTTTGATAGTGCTCCACTAGACAGTGCATTCTGGGACAAATTCGTAAGGTTCATGGGCTGTTATCCTTCAAGTCGTGGAGACAACTCTTCATGATCAAATATTAAATGTTTTTCTTCAAGTGGAGTCCCATGGAGTTACACGTTCCTCATGGTATTTGCTGGACATGTTTAGCTAAAAACAATGCTGGAAATTGGTTTATTATGGGCATGTATGACATGTCTCCACTATGTGTGAGTGCATAGGTGAGTCATCAAGCATGGGCTGGCTAAAAACAATGCTGGAAATTGTCTTCCACGTGCTGCTCCCCCTCTCTTTTTGTGCTGCTTATGCTTGCTGAATGGATGTCACTTATTGCTCCATCATAAACTGATATCAATGTGTACCATGATGTTTGTACCTTGTGGTGCAGTTTTGTTCCAGCAAATTAATGGTGTCCATGTGCAGCAGTTTGGACGTGTTTGTGGAGTGGATCCAAGCTTGTTTGAATTGATTGTCAGTTGTATATGTCTCCCAAGGGTTCCAACAAGTTTTCCCAACGTGATTCATGGTCTAATGTGCTGTTTCAAGGAAAAACAAAGGTTTTGTTGAACTGAATTCGTAATTCCCGTATTGATTTTCCAGCCTGTACAGTCTTCAATTATGGCATATCTCGAGCTACCATTATTGGATTAATACGATTCAAGTGCGTTGGAAAGCTAAGAGATAGAGGATTAAATGTTAAGAAGACTTCATCGTACAAATATGCTTGTAACATTTTCAAATTTGGCGATCAATATAGATGACGTGCACTGTCCACTGGACTGCCGTAATTTGCTGCATGGTTTACCTTGGCCTGCAAAATGATAACTTAAATCACAGGAAGTATATAAATTGTAGTCATGAATGTGCTTTTAGTTGTACGGAATTTATTGTGGTTGTGGGCGTAATACATGCTTGCTATCGCAGTTAATTATGATAACTATCCGTTGTTAATATGCTACTTAAGGCCACTATTTGAATCCCTCAATTCTGGGATTTAAATAATGATATGTTATATAGCGGTAACGATATCGTCCAAAATCATTATTGTAGGTTTACGATACCCGTAATCACTACAATAGTATCCATTATGTTCTTTTACCCTTCTTTATTTTAGGTCTGTAGTCTTCTAAAAGTCCATGGAATCTTTTGTGTTATCAATGAGAAAATATATTATTAATAAGTGTTTATACAATATTAAGGTATAGTATTTCACTCTTAAAGATAAATTTAAATTCAAACTTTAAAGATAATATTATTGCAAGGTACCGTAAATGAAAAGAGTCTAAATTTATGCATGAATATGCACACTTTTGAATGATAAAATCCTGAGAACACTGTTAGAATCCAAAGATAATAATATCGATTTTAGTACCTGTTTAGTTGTTGGGCAGTAAATTTGTAGTCTATAAAACTATTTTAGTAGTTGACGGATTATTGTCATCCCTTACAGTTTTAGGACGAATATTAGGTATATAAGTATTTATTATCAAATGATTGAAATTCTTTGAATATATACTCTCTTGTTTTTAGCCTAGAATAAAAAAAAACTATCTATAACTCTTTCAACTTCTTAATGATTTGTTTTAGCTCGTTTGAATTTACAATTTATAATAAAAATAATAATATAAACAAATTTAAAATTATATTCAGCATAATATTTTTCTATAGGAGATGTAATATAGGATCCAAATCTAAAACCTAACATTTGCCAACTCATTTACAAACTATGGCCTCAATTTTACCAATGAAAAAAAGAAAAGAAAAGATTTTCTTTTTTACAAATTCAAAACTCTGATTGAGGTGATGTAATAATATATTTTCTCATGTTTTACAAATTCAACATCGATCGTAAAACAATCGTTCGGTTGTCGGAGAATCTTCGTTAGTGCTCACTCGATAAAGCATTACAGTACAAGAAACAATTTGCTTCAAATTTCTGACCAATTTATTTACCAAAGTCGTGTATGGTTCAAGTGATTATGACGTTTTCTATTCTTCATTATGCTTCGGTGATGTGCATATTTTGATATTTTAATATATTGGAAGAGAAATTTATCATTTTGTTAATTTTTGTGTATAATTTAAAACGATTAGGACAACGTATGAGGTTATAATTTAAACAATGATCGCACAATCAATCGTTCGGTTTTGGTAAACATTGTTGAGCTCTCGCTCGATGGATTTAATTTATTTTTCAGATGATATAATATCAAAAATAATCATTAATTAATTTTTATCAAAATAATTATTTTGATTATTTTAAAGTATTTTGACTTCTAACATTCTTTGAGACAGAAAATTCACTTTAGAAATGAAAATTATTAATTAACATACAATTAATGCTCTAAAATAATATCTTTTAAACCTAAAATGAAATATTAAGATAAATATGCTCCAGAAAAAATAAATATTAAAGTAATTATTTTATTAAATGTTAGATGTCCTTTTATTTTAAAATAAAATGTTAGAAATTAAAATACTTTTAAAAATAAAATAATTATTTTAATAAACGTTAAAACTAATATTAATATTATACCTTCCGGACGTCATTCTTGTTCTGATTCAGACGTTTTTCAACATTTTTAACTTGCTTTATACGTTAAAGCGACTTTAGTGATTTTTCGCTATTCTATTCTAGCATTATCTCTACATGATATTTACTATTTACTATACATTTTTATCTTCGTTAAATTTACCTTCTTTTTATTCTGATTCAGTATCAAAATTGATCTTATATTTCAAAAAGATTAATTCATATTGAATTAATTTTTTTACCATAAAATTTATTTCTTTATAATTATAAATACATGTGCAAGCTAACAGTTTGTATTTGATGTGTGTTTGACAATATATAATTCTATACATAATATGAGAAAAAGACTATCATATATCATTTAAAATAAATTTAATTCTATGATATTATGTAATCATTTATTTCACTAGTGATACATAAAATTTATAATTAATTATTGCATTAAATATGAGTCTATTAACAAAATTAAGCTATAATAAAACAAATAAACAACCAACAATCAGTTGGTCTAATATGATGTGCCACTAGATTTCTTAAGTAAAATTAATGGTTCAAATCATGACGATTGTGAATGGAATAAGTTAGATTGGGACGGGATCGCCCTTGTCTTGCCTCTGAAGTACTCAATCCGGATTAATTAATCAAAAGATCAGATATAATTGATTATAAAAAACTAATAAACATTTTTATATAATATTTGAAATTTTTGTAATGCTCCAAATTTTTGAATAAAATATTAATGTATGATAAACACACTCAAATTTATAGTTTTTAAAATATTATAATAATATTAACATCAAATAAATGAAGAATTGATTAATATAAATAAACTTCCTTAAAAATAATTTTTGAAAATATTTCTTTCCCTACCAACGTTTTATAGAGAAATTACCAGTTTTTCCTTCTATCAGTCCACTATTCATTTCCAGCCTTTTTACAAGTTTTAAAAATAGAATATTCGTGTTAAAAAGGTTTAAAGTAAATTATTAAATTTAGAAGGGGACAAAAACACTCTTTTAATTTAATCAAAATGCTAAAGGACTTAAATTAAATTATTAAATGTTGAAAGGGATTAATATATATTTTTTCTATTGAACTGAAGACCCAAAGCACATACATACCCCTCGCTATATTTAGGTTTGAAATCAACTCAAATCCTTTATTATTTGGCTTAATTATAAAATAAGAATACAAACTATATCGTTTTTCTCAAACAGGGCTCAAATTTTTTTAAAATCATCTAGGTGTCTAATGTTAGAATTGTTGTCATTTTAGATGTCTGGGACACAATGCTCGTTAATAAATTCCGTTAAGTGACATATTTCTCGCTCTGGTAATTTTGAATTTTTTAGAAAAGTAAAAAATATTATATTTATAAAAAACCTATTTTTTTCCTAAAATTACAAAAGCCCCAAATCCTTATAAATCTCAAATGTCTAACCCTAACCTCCATTGTCAACCATTATCACCATCGCCAAACGCCGCCCGTGCCATCTCTCTGGTCAACTATTGTCTCACTTGTCTTCGTGCGTGTCGTTGGATCGCCTGGGAATAGTAAATTTGGAGGTTTGAGTTCGCCAGAGATGCGATTTTGGTTCGCGATTTTGTTGTTTCTTTCGTCTGAGACGTGATGTTTATGGTCAAGTTCGGCTAGTTGTAGGGTGGAGGTTCTGGTGGTGGTCCGATCGACGTCAAACGGTGACGGATATGTGGGTTTAGGAGGTTGAAATTGGAGTTTCAAAGTTTTGGGGTTTTTCAAGTTTTTCAAAAAAATAGAATATTTTTAAAAATATATATAATTTATTGTTTTAATTTAAATAAAATTTTTAAAATTACCAAAATGGGGCATGTGTCACTTAACAGTGAAATTTAACTATCACTACAGTCCGGACACTTAAAGTGGTAACGCTTGTACTGTTAGGTACCTGAATGATTAAAAAAAATTGGGTACCTATTTGAGAAAAATGGTAGAGTTTAGGCACATATTTTGTAATTAAGCATTATTATTAATGACAATTTAACATGTATGTAAATTGATCTAGTCTTCGTTCAATTAATATTTAAAAGTACATTAATTCAAATGTGCTTATTTCTAGAGGATTTAAGTTCGAGCACAATATTTATAAGGGTATATGAGTGTTCATTCTCAAATGATTGATTGTCTCTTGGACATATATTATTTTATAATCACTTTATATTAATAAAAAATGTTTATATTTATATTATCTTTTAATTAATAAATAAAATAAAATTTAAATGGTATAAATATTATATTAAAAAATAGAAAATCAGAAAATAATTTTTTAAAACTTCAAAAGTACATATTACATACCTTGTTAATAAAGATTCCTGATGTAAAATAGAAAACGTATTGGGCACAAAAAAGGATTAAAATAATGTAGTTGAAAGTACATGGACATGGACCAATAATCAAGTGTAATTTACGTGCTGCGTTGGTAAAATATACACGTCATGTGCCGTCTGTTAATTCATGTATATTGTCATTATCGACGTGTACAAGTCCGGAACTAATACAAAATAAGTCCAAAAATTCGTGAACCATTGACACGATTATTAATAACCCATGACCAGCTTCACATTTTCGACCCTCCCAACTAACTCTCTATGTATTAATTCGGGTCAGAAAAATTGTAGGGGCATACTCATGGGCAACACCAAGAAACAAGCAAAAGAGAAGAAATCAAAGAATCAAAAAGTAAATAAATTCCGGTTAATGGGTATAGTAAATGGTTGATATTTATCTTCTATGATGTTGGTATTTCTCAGTACAAATATTTTATTTTAATGGATGATTAATAATATTTGAGAATTGATTATGGTTTTCCAGCAAAGGATGCAATTCAAAGCACTGGATCTCTTGATACTAAATTAAGTACCAACAATAGGTTGATTTAGTAGGATGAGACATTAGATCCCTTAAATAAGGTCAAGGGTTCGAACTCTAACGTAAATAAAGGAGGTTGAGAGGTCACCCTTGCAAATTTTTATAATATTTGAAATGTTTGTAATGCCCAAATTTTTTTAATAAAATATTACTGTATGTTAAACACACTCAAATTTTTAGTTTTTAAAATGTTATAATAATATCAACATCAATTAAATTCAGAATTGATCAATATAAATAAAATTTCTTAAAAAATAATTTTAGAAAATATTTCTTTCCTTACCAACTCTTTATTAGAGAAATGTGTTAAAAAGGTTTAAAGTAAATTATTAAATTTAGAAGGGGACAAAAACAATTTTTTTATTTAATCAAAAGGTCAAAGGACTTAAATTAAATTACTAAGTTTTGAAAGGGGTTAAAGATTATTTTTTCTATTGAACTAAGGACCCAAAACACACACATATCCCTTCCTATTTTGATGCTTATAAATAAAATAAAAAAGTGTAACACTTAACACATACTTACATTAGTGTAGATATGTATATCTCTCAATATCTTGATGCTTATAAATACATAACTATATTGGTGTAAGTATGTTTATGCATTTTAAAGAACTAAGAAATTAAAAATAATAAAAATATATTAAGTTGTTTTTATGTAAATTGTATATAATAAAAAGTTATATTAAGTTATTTGTGTAAAAATATAACAAATTGAAAACATAATTATTAATTTAATTTATTAACGATTAACCATTTGTTACCTTTTATCAAAATTTGTAACTATAATCTTAATCTTTAATTATTATTTTTAACGGTTCGATTAATCAAAACTATTTAATATTAATAATTCAGTTAATTAAATTATTAAACAAAACAGTTATGTCGATTATCGATTACGAGTAGCGATTATGGGTTTTTGAAAACCCCAATATTAGATACCTTCTTGAAAAAGATTCGTGATGTAAAATAGAAAAAGTATTGGTTACAAAAGAAAAAAGTTTAAACTAATGTAGTTGAAGGTATATGGACATTGACCTTTAATCAAATGTAATTTACGTGTTGTGTTGGTAATATACACGTCATGTGCCGTCTGTTGATACATAGTTATTGTCATGATCGACGTGTACAAGTCTGGAACTAATACAAAATAAGTCCAAAATTTTGTGAACAATTGATATGATTATTAATATTCTATGATCACCTTCTCCTTGTCGACCATCCCTACGAACTGTATATATATTAATTCGGGTGGGAAAAATTGTACGGGCGTACTCATGGGCAACAACAAGAAACAAGCAAAAGAGAAGAAATCCAAGAATCAAAAGGTGATTAAGTTGCCATTTATGATTCAAAATGTTTGATATTTCTCCTCTACGGTCTTGGTATTTCTCACTACAAATATTGTATTTCCGTGGATGATTAATATTTGAGAATTGATTATGGTTTTCCAGCAAAAGATACAGCCTATACTGTTCAAGGCACAGATGAAACGGAGTTTCCTGCAAGGCAAAAGGTGAGTCGAAGGATATTATTCTTTGGCTAAAGCATCCCGTTGATATTAAATTAAGTTATCATTTTTAAGCACGAACCAAATGATCTTAGTGACAAAGAAATTATTGTTATTTTTTGAGGTTTCAGGTTTGAATACCATGAATGTAAAGAGTATGAGCGTTTAATACTAAATAATCCATAATTATCTTTAAATATATACTATTTTATACCTAGAAAGTTATTAATTTTTAAGTTGATTTTAAAATGCAATTATTATCCTATTTAATATTGATTTTTTACTCAACAGATACAGTTGAAGATTTGACACGTGTATTTACATCATATTTTAAAAATAAAATTAAGATGCACTACATTGATTGTAGAAGAGGAAAATCAGTAATTCAAGCCTACCGGCTCTTCCCTTGTCTAAAAGAGATTTGTCACTCAACTGTCACAAAGTCGGTAACCAAAATAAATTAAAGCAATATCCAACCCTAAAATCAAATCAAAAGTCTCAATCTCCACAATTAAGTTATTGATTTATTTTTTATGGTTTATATCACAAATAATTGACATTGACATTAATTAAAGAATACTCTAGATACTTAGATGAAAAAAATTGAATACTTTAAGTACCAATTTTGACCCAAAAAATATAGATAATTATTTTGATTAAAAAAATACTTTAGATACTTATATAAAAAAGATGATATAGTTTTGGAACTTATTTATTATATGGGCCTTTTATGATTAATCATATTTATTGAATATCTATTAAGTTCTACTTCAGTTGATATTGTTATTATGACGACACCTTGAAAATCGTAATTTTTTTTTGTTGAAAATAACTGGGATATATTAACTAACCATAGATTCAGAACTTACACAACCGTAGCAATACAATTCGGTAGAACAGATTGAAAATTCAAAGGCGGTGGCGAAATTGAAGCATAGCGTGTGCGACAGCGTTCGCTTCTCTCTGAACAAACCGAACTGAAATTAAATGTAATTTAAGAGATAATACAATTTTTATATGTTCTTAAACACGCATTAACCTCTAACTTAAGAATTTTAGAGATTATAACTAATAAAAAATAAATTTTATTTACAAGAAATTATAAAAATTCATACAATAACTTTTATATATATATATATATATATATATATATGATCCACGTACATAATACAAATATTTTTTAGTTTTACACATATTTATAATTGTTGGATGAGTAGAAATAGAATTAAATATAATTTTTTAAATTTTTTTAAGTGAACATCTTCTTATTTTTTAAAAATTAATTTCAACCGTCTATTTTCAATCATCTAATATATGTGATATCATCATTCTTTGTTATATATATATATATATATACTCGAAAACAGAAAAGCAAAAAATTGATACATAACCCTATGAAATCTACCTGCAGGTCATTAGTTATAAAATATCTATACAGATGCCGCGTACAGGTATATATGGTCTCATTAATTACTGATTTTGATAGATTTTTTATAAAACAATAATCAAAATAATTTATTAATAGTTTTGAATACTCAGCAAGCAATAAAAATCCTTCGGACTAGGATGAGGAAAACTGAACTGGCCAACAAGAAAGAGAAGAAAATGTTGATGGTTGAGTCTCTAATGGCAACCAAAAAAGATGCGGCAGGGACCGAGTCAAGCTATAGGATGATGAAGATGAGAAGGAACCAGTTACTGGATGAGCTTGACAATGCTTGCAATGATTTAATAAGATTTCGGGCACTGGAGAGTCTGCTCATGCAGGACCTTTGAAATTTCATATATCTATAAGACTGAGTGTGTTATGAACACTCAACTTACTTCTTTTTCACGAAGTAATTGAGATATTTATGTACTGCAGCTTGAAACTATTTCGTATGTATTTATGGTATTTCAGGTTTTTCTCCTAAACTCCAGACTATACGTTTTGCATAATATCTTCAAGTGATGAGAAAACCTCTTTTTTTTCTTCCTTTTCTATTAACCAATTTACTCATCATATATTATAGGTTGATCATTTGATCGATGATGCTTGCCTCATTTCATTAAGGTTGAATTCGAATTTTACTTTTCTTATTTGGTTGGTTTTGTTGTGCTAAACGCCCTCGTTTCATATTAGGGCTGAATAATATGGTTGAAGCCTTGTTTAAGGGCCTGTAAAAATGAGTGAATCTTTTGTTTCTCTTCTCTTCTACCTTTTCTTCTTCATCTTCTCTCTACTGGTATATGAAATTTCTGCAGGTTTCGATTCAGATGCGCTACAAGCATTGAGAAGTCACCAGACGCGAAGTCAATTGAGTTATAGACATCGTGAAGCTTCAGGCCCGTTTTTAGCAGTTGGAGTGAACCGTTGATGAACACCTCTAAGCTTTCCAGTCGGAAATGCGTGAGGAGTTTTAGTTTCTGACTCCTGACTTGAGGTCTTCTTGGGCAGTCGTCAGTGGAGTGGAAAATATTGAAGTTAAGGAATTTAAATTAGCATTAAGAAATCAAATTTTGTTTTATTTTTTTAGATAATTTAAGTTTATGTAATTAAGAGTTAAATCGGATCAAATATGGTTTGGCATGATGTTTTTCAGAGCCTATAATGGAAGATGGGCAATGGCCAACGAATAATTTTTTCCAAGGACCCTTGGCTAGGGAACCTTAGGCCATTGAAGAAAATTTGAATAGATAATCCCGATGAGAATATGAATTAAGCGACGGTTTCTCTATGATCACATAACAAGGGGAGTGGAAGTGGGATGAGTTTAATTCGCACATGCTTACCATCTTCTGTGATATTACAACTTGCTGCTATGAAACCGCCATTAGCACAACGAGGGAAAGACAAACCAGATTGGATATGGGAAAAGTATCGGCATTTTTCAGTCTCAAGTGCCTATAGATATCGGACAAACGAAGAACGATTGAGAAGGCATATGACAGACCATGAAAGCTACACCTGTTGGGGGGAAATGAAGTACTCATTTTCTCATTTTTTAGAGAGTTTCTTGTGACACAAGCCCTTCGGGTGAAACTTATTATACCCAATCGGATTAAAGAATTTCTCGGTATTTCTATAGTGGATTGGATTCATATTAACCTGCAATGACCGTATTTTGTTCCTTTGGTTTCAGATGAGTGGGAAATGATGTTTGGATCCATTTTATGGAGTTTATGGAAGAGACGAAACCTGACAATATTTACACCGAAAACCTTGGAGGTGGAGAGCATTTTGCAATAGAGTCAATGATTAATTTTAGAAGCAAGTCAAGCAAGAAACCTAACTTTGACATCCCTAAACAATTCTAATAGGAAGGCTCGAGACATTCGATGAATTTGGAATGGTACAAGGTCAATACGGATGGTACTCATAGACCTATATCGTACCTCACAATATGTGGTGGGGTTATTTGGGATACTGCTGGGACTTGGATCGGTGGATTTATGAAAGCCGTAGGAGTAGGCACGGTGCTGGATGACGAGCTTTGGGGATATCTTGAAGGACTTAATATGGCTTAGAAATTGGGTTTGAGTCATGTCGTTCTTGAGACGGATAGCGAAGATACGTGGTTGCTACTCAAACAAGGTATTAACATGGAGCTGTTTTCCCATTTGATTCCACATATCGTGGATATTATTTGTCGAGATTGACAGCTGGTTTTTGCTCATGTGAACCGGAAGGAAATAGGACCAAAAATGCTATAGCAAAGTTAGCTTGGAGCCTCCAGTTTGGCATCCGAACTTTCAGTTCTCCACCAATCGAGATCTTGTCAACTCTCCAAACTGAAATAGATTCACTAGTGTTTATTTTGTGCTACATTTTGTGTTTAAATGTTCCTTGTTTATTCATCTTTACTGCTAATTTGGGTATTTTCACATGATTTCTGTGCAAGGCAATGACTTCTGGAAAATGTGCTTAAAAGGCTTGAAAACTGCACTTTTCTTCTAGAATCAAGGATGGAACAGTGGGCATAAAATGCTGACGTGGCAGTGAGTTAGCAACTTCTAGAAGGTCCAGTTAGCAGCGTCCAGTCAGCAGATTCTAGAAGATGGATGGATGACTGGAGCATATCAAGCATTTTAAATTCAAGTTTAGGAACTATCATTTTGTATTTTCTTAGGATTATTTTTAGCATTTATAGGGTTTTCGAAGGCTATAAATACCCTCCTAGGGTGAGCCTAAACATTGATCATTTGAATCTTGAAGTTCTTCATTTATGTTTTTATAAAACTTCTTCCTTTTTCTTTTACTCACAATTCTTTATTTTTACTTTAAAGCTTTTATTTTAATGCTAAGTACGACTTTTGTCAAGCTTAGCTAATTTTCTTTTACGCCGAGGGCTAAAGTTAAGATTCAATTCCAACATGAGAATTGAAAAAGTACTCAAATATCTTTGGAAATCTCTCTCAATTTTGTTTGCGCTTATTTTCAAAATCAAAACAATTTTTCAAAACCAAAGATTAACTATGGTCTGTTGCAATTAACCGTGTGGGAAGAAGGATCGGCTTATTGAAAGCACATTCGACTTCATGGGAACACAACTAGAAAATTGATTGCTAAGAGGGAATTGAGATCAGAATTAGTAGTTATTGAAACAACAATCCGAGTCGGTCTTCATGAACTTAATCGATTATTGATCTACAACAATTGATGTTGATTAGATCAATTTCCGAAGTCGAAATCAAAGGTTGCACTTGGGTATTCGGTATACAAAGCATAGTCATAAGGATTGATCCTTGTAGAGAAGTAACCTACATGAATCCCAAAGGGTAAATCTATTTTGATGATATGAGGAAATATAATCAAAGCGAAAGCCTAAGGTCGACTTCTACATTTTGAATCCTATTTAAAACTTTCTTTTCATTTTATTATCTTTATTTCTTTACATTTATTTTAATCGCTTCATCTACAAACCCCCACCATTACTCAAATTACTCTATCCACTTCCTAGCTTAGAGATTAAATCAAGCATAAATCAGAGAGTTTCCTTAGTCTCTCTGGGATCGACCCTTACTTTTCCTTTACTATGTTAAATTTCCTTTACATATTATTTGAGAAGAAAGGAATTATTTTGATACGAAAAACGACGCGTGTGAAATTGACACCATTACTGGGGGACTAACAATAAGTATTGATTTATTTCATTTTTTTATTTATGACCATGAATAACCTAGGAGTATTACAATATTTTGACCTGGAGATCGAAGCACGAGCCTGACGAATCCATGTACAAACGCTTCGAGAAGAAAGGAAAAGATAAGAACAACAAGAGCTGAATTCAGAAATAGATCCAGTTCTAGAGACAGAATCTGAAATTGACGCCTATACTGAATCAAATAACGAAGATTAGATCATGATGGTAGAAGAACAAACAATCTGTGAGTCAGCTGCAGCTTCTACCGCTTA
The DNA here is from genome assembly GCF_006381635.1 of Hibiscus syriacus. NCBI lineage: Eukaryota > Viridiplantae > Streptophyta > Magnoliopsida > Malvales > Malvaceae > Hibiscus > Hibiscus syriacus. Next base: position 2,241,621 of record NW_024063485.1, on the reverse strand, counting down.
AACACCATTATGCATAGCATTTCCTAAAGATGAAGTTTTGTTCCAATTGAAGACGGGGCTTACTCATCTACTTCCCACTTTCCGTGGTCTTCACAATGAAAATCTGCAAGAACACTTGATGGAATTCCAAATGGGTTGCTATGGCATGAAACCATAGGGAGTTTCTGAATATCATATAAAACTTAGAGCTTTCCCTTTTTCCCTAGTTGATTCAGCTACGAAATGACTATTTTACTTACCTCCAAGCTCAGTTAATTCATGGGCTGACATGAGTCGAATTTTTCTTGATAGGTACTTCCTAGTGGCCAAAGTGAGCGAGTTACAAAGGAGCATTCTTCCAATCCGATAAAAGTCAGAAGAAAATTTATATAACAACTATGAGTGTTTTAAGAAACTTTGTGAGTTTCCCACAACACGGATTAAGCGAGCAAACATTACTGCAATATTTTTATTAAAGGCCTTCTTCCCTTGGAAATGAAGATGATCGACGCCGCTAACGGAGGGGATCTCATAAACATGACTCTGACAATAGCAAGGTAAATAATTTCGACAATGACAACTAATGTTCAACAGTTTTCAAGTGAACCCAACTGACAGGTTCACGAAATAAGTACTTTTTCATTTAAAACAAATTAGATAAATTAACTGAAGTGGTTAACTCACTTGTTGCAGGGAAATATGAAGTAACAAGAACCTGTGGGATATGCACGATGCTGGATCATCCGAAAGACTGCTGCCTGATATTGTAAGAAGGAGATAACGTAAAAGTCAATGCTGTAGGAAGCTTTCCAGGACTTCCCCAAAGACCTTACAATCCTTATAGAAACACATACAATTCGGGGTGGCGAGATCACCCTAATTTCAATTATGCACAGAACTCGAAGTGACACTTCAACCGAGGCCACCTCCACAGCAACAAACACAAAAGATGTCATTGGAGGCGATAATGGTGAATTTGGCGATTTCTTAAGAGAAATTAGTCGCTTCTCAAGAAGAGTTAGTCGCTTCACAGGAGAAATTTCAAAATCGAACTTAATCATGTTTTGAAGTGTTAGATAAGTAAGTGAGTCAATCGACTCAAACTGTGGGTAGGCTTGAATCACAAGGAAGATTACCTTCTCAAACGGAATTGAATCTGAGGGAAATATTTAGTGCAATTACCCTCCGAAACGAAACCATTATCAATCCTAAAGTCCCAGAGGAGAATGACGCAAATCCTAAAAAAGAAATGCCACTTTTCGATAATCAAGGTACAATTTCATCACCTACTCCTCCTTTTTCTTCTTCCCATTAGATCGCACCTTCTCCTCCTTCCCCTTCCCATGGAGTCGCACCACGTTTTCCCTCAAAACTTATGAGGTGTGACAAAAGAGCTAAAGAAAAACAAATAATAGAAGTTTTCCAGAAAGTTCAAGTTAACATATCTCTCCTTGAAGTAATCCGACAAGTCCCAAGGTATGCTCGATTTTTAAAGGAAATTTACACCACGAAGAGGAAGTTGATCGGTCACGAAAAAGTAAATCTCATAAAACATGTTTATGTAGTTTTAATCCAGAAACTTTCACAAAATATGAAAGATCAATGAATGTTTGACATACCTTGTAAAATAGGTAATTATTTAATTAAGCGTGCAATGTGTAATTTAGGAGCTTCAATTAACATTATGTCGCTTTCTGCTTATAAAATGATTACTAACGAACCTTTGAAGGTAACAAGTGTGACCATTTAGTTATCATATTGTTTTGTTATATACCCAGAGGTAGTGCTAAAAAATGTCTTAGTAAAGGTCGATTTTCTCATATTTCCTGCCAACTTCTACATCATTGACATGGAAAACAACATGACAAGTACTTGTTCTGAAATACTACTAGGTTGACCCTCCTAAGCACCGCGAATATAAAGATCGATGGCGAGGTTGTAGACTTTGATGTCTACAGAGCGATGCAACCTCCTAAAAATGCCGCCAGTTTAAATTTTGTCTATATTATTAAACCTGCAGTTGATGAATTTGTGGGATTCTGATGATTTATGCAGGAAATATGAAGATTAAAAAACAAATTCAAGGAGTTAAAAATGTTTTTTTCCTGAAGAATCTAGTTTACGCCTAGTTCAATATGAGTCTAAAGATCTACTCTCCTTTTTGCAGGTGTCGAAAATAAAGTTGAAACTATTGTCGGATAGTTAGAAGAAACCAATTTTTGGTAAATGACATTTATTGGCGACCATTCTTTTCGACAAAATTTTAAAACCTAGGAATATTCGAAGAAATATTTATGATAATATTCAAATATTTCATAAAGAATTTCTTAGTTGGAAGAAACGAATAAAGTGGAAGTGTTTGTCTCGGAACCTGTAGTCTGAAACAGGTCATCGAGCTAACGATGTTAAAAATAGCGCTTTGTGAGAGGTAACCCATATTTAATTTAATTTGTTTTAGTTGTTTTCGATTTTTTATTTTTATTTAATTTTGTTCATCATTTTGTTTGTTTTAATTTTTGATTTTGTAGGTACCCTGTTATTCCGACTTGAATTTTAATCAAGATGAAATCAAGAATTGTTTGAACCGAAAGTGAAAAAAATGGAGAAAACCCGACCCCAATACGTGAAGAGATTGTGCGGCAACGAACAAAGGAAGAATCATTCCGAAAAAAAATAGGGAAGCATAATTCTGAAATACACTGTTCGAACACTGCAGAAAAAATTGATTTGGTTCAAACAGTGCAAAAAATACACATCATATTCGAGCAGTGTAGTATAGAAAAAAACGCTGCAGAGAAAAAACCGATTTGGTTCGAACTATGCAGAAAAGTTCGAATAGAACAATACAGAAAAAATACAACACATATTCAAATGAACAGAAAAAAATAATACAAAAAATGTGAAACCATTCAAACAGTAAAAAAACATTAGTACAGTTTTGGTTCGAATATTGAGAGAACAAAAAAGGGAAAAAAGAGAAAATGATAAAGTTTGATTTAGTTCTTTTCTTGAGTCTACTTCCTTTAGAATAAAATCTTGGAATTATCTATTTTTTTCTTAATTTTTGTTTTGCAGAAAAATTTAATATATCTTCTGGTGGCTTCTCGATCGAACATTATGCTCTACAATAATTCATCCTGACGCAGCTGCAACCACGATCACCACTTGATCGGGAGTATTCCTTTTCTCTCTCTTTTTCTTTATATTTTAATATAAGTTTTTAGACAAAACCATTTAAGTGAGGGGGAGGGATTACATGTTGAATTTCGCCTCGCTTGTCGAATGATTGCATTTAAGATATTTTGATCATGGTATGTTGAGTTGTTTGTTTCCTATTCTTGTATTTATTTGCCTATTCGTTAATTTTGCTTTGAGTTGAACATTGGATGCCTGATAGTTAATTGGCATAGCTAGTGAATTTTTCATGAATTTTTTTGACATTCCATGCTTTACTGGTTGAATTGATGCTAGACTTGATACATTAAACCTATTTTTGTGAGCTTTGAGCCTAGTTGAGCATACATGTTTCGTTCTTGCTCTTTGTTTCTTTGTGTGTGTCGAGCTTGTTTATGCATTCTAGAACTTGTGGTTTGATGCTTGTTGAGACTACATGCATGAATTTGATGTGTTTGAATGATAGACACACATATGATTAACCCTTTCACTACATAAAAAGCCTACCCTTTTGTTTATCCCTTAGTGAACCATGTTTGAGCTGATTTTCTCTTTTGTTTGGTTTTCACCTCATCGAATTAAATCGGAAGCCTTTTCTTTCAAATTCCATTTTTTTCATACCCTTGTCGAGACTCGAGATCATTCTTGTTCCACAAAAAAAGTAAATTTTATGTTCGAAAAAAAAAATTTCCTTGTTGAAAAAAAAGAAAAAAAGAAGTTTCGAAAAAAGAAAAAGAAAAAACAGTGAAGAATGTACTATTTTAAACAACAAAAAATAAAAAGAAAAACAAACCCTTTGTTGAATAAAAAGAAGGAAAAATTGGTTGTTTCAATTGCCTTTCAATTATTCTTTTTCCTTGTTCTATTTTTTAGCTTCATGCTAATTCATGGATTGTTTCGAATATCTTTGATCCTTTATCTTGGCAACTTAAACCATTTCTTTTCGGCCTTTTTACCTACCCATACCTTAGCCACGTTCTAACCCGATTCAAAGACCTCTTGACTTTTGCATCTTATTCAATTAAAGTATATGAGATTGGATTTAATCACAAGCTTATGACAATGCTTTAACTTGTTTTGGCTTGAGCGTTTCTTTGTACTTAAACATTTTGAGTGGAATGAGTGAATCCCTTGTGAGGATATTGAGTTTTGCATCATGAGATTAGTGAGCTATTGGAATGTTTTGTTTTGCCTTAACTTATTTCCTAGCTTTGCCTCTTGCTTGATTGTTTCTTTATTTCAATTAATTGCTTGATTTTGGTTCGTTGGAAGATTAATGCATGATGTGAATTAGAGAATGGCTTGACATGTTGATTGATAAATGCTTGAGGAAAAGCATCACGAGGCAATCCACCTGGGGCTCAGAACCAGATACAAGATGTTTCATCTTGTCAAACGAGTGCAAGCCATTGTAAACTTCTTCAAGGGTGGATGTTTCGTGATTGTACAAGATTGTATCTCCGATAGACGAGTAGGAAGGATGCAGCGAACATAGGAGGATCAGTCCTAAGTCTTTTTGATCATACTTCACTTCTAAAGTATCTAGATCAAAGATAGTTTCCTTGAATGTTGTCAGATGTTCTTCAAGAGAAGAACCTTTTGCCAACTTGAGCAAATAAAGACGATCAATGATTTTTGTATGCAAAGTTGCACCAATTTCGCCCACAAAAATGCAATTGTTTTTTTTTTCTTTCAACACATCCTGTAAATTTTGATTTGATAAGTGTAAACGAACCTGAGAAAGAGCTTTACGATCCTTACATTTTTTTCTCATTTGTCCATTGTGTTACTGGCTTCTCATCAAATCCTTCTATCGCATTGTCGAGATCTAACTGTGCATGAACATCATGAATATTCACCTGCAATAGCGAGAACCTGGTGTTTCGATCCCACAATGAAATATCATACTTCATTGTTGCCATAATCTTGAACCCAAAGCTCTGATACTAATTTGTTATAATATCGAAATGATGATTATCTGTAAACAAATAAACACGATCAAAAAAGGAAAACAAAGAACACCAAGATTTACGTGGAAAACCCAAAAGGGAAAAACCACAGGCAGAAGAGAATAATTTCACTAATATAAAGGAATAAAATACAAGAGAATTTTAGTGAAAGAAAAAATTGATATCTAACTCTGATTCTTAGTATCTATTTAAATGGATATATACTTGATTACAAAGGAAAACTAAATAAAATAGAAATCTACTTTAATAAACTTTTATACTTTTAATTAAACTAGGTTTCCAACTTTCGCAATATTTATATATTAATTAATTTGTGTCAATTTGAATTCGAGTCAAAATCTAATAATAGATTTTTTATAAAAAAATAAAATAATTTATTAATGGTTTTGAATACTCAGAAAGCAAAAGGAACCCTTCGGACCTGGATGAGGAAAACTGGATTGGCCAATAAATTAGAGCAGAAAAAGTTGATGGCCGAGTCTCTAATGGCAACCAAAAAAGATGGGGCAAGGATGGAGTCAAGCTAAAGGGTGGTGAAGATGAGAAGGAATCAACTACTGGATGAACGTGATAATGCTTTCAATGATTTTCTGAGATTTCGGGAGTTCAAGAGTTTGTTCATGTAGGACCTGGGTTTCCTTTGAAATCCCAGATATCTATAACCTATATCGGATTGAAAGTCTTACGAACGTTGAACTTACTGCTTTTTCATGAAGTAATCGACATTGAGAGAAAAATCTAGAACCACTCTCAGTCATTCCTTCTGCTCCTCTATGTATAGACAAAGGATCTGAACATCAATCAATCTTTGTCTAATCACAGACTACAACTCTCTATGAGACATGCTTTCATTGTTAGACATGATTTCATACATTGACTAGAAATACATCGGAAAAATGATCGTTATAAATACCTAGAGCCATTGCCTACACCTTATGTCAAAATCCAGGACTTGATTTCAGCACCTTCTAATATGTCGGACCACTGTGTAGGGACGGAGCTACCTATGAATTGGGAGAGGGCTCTTGCCCCTCCAAAAATTTTTGGTTTAATAGTAGTTCAGGGCCTTATCACTTTAAATTTAAATAAAATTGAACTTTTCCCCCTATAATTTTTAGATTAAATACACAATAAGTCTTTAATATTTTGAAATTAAATACCTTCCCCCTCCCAATGTTTGATACTGGCTTCGTCCCTGCCACTGTGAATCACCACGAACCACTAGGGGCAAAGTTCAATTTTATGCATTGTTTTCTCCTTGGTAGATCGAGAGAGGTTGTAATTCCTATTTTCTCATAGTGAAATTCTTCTACCGTTGCCCGTGGTTTTTACCCTATATTATTAGGGGTTTTCCACGTAAATTTTGTGTCTCTTTTATCTTCATTTTTATTTTCTCAAATTATCAGTTGCGATTTTGCTCTATCCGATAGTCGTCTTCCGCAACATAGGGAGCACTTTGAACTTGGCTGCACAACCCCTAGAATCGCCAAGGATCTTCTAAGAACTCGAAAACCTTAGTAGATGGAATAAATTCCTAACTCTCTAAATGTGGAAATGCTTTGAATGCTTTTGATGCTTAGAGACCTTGACTTAGATGGGTATTTATAGGTGTGGTTCACCATCAAAAACCACCCAAAACGACTCCTACCACATCCCACGTACATGGAAATGAGAATGTGGAAAGTGGGAATAACTCCCACGAGTAACAGTCGTAGCCACTCATGAAACATTCAAGGAAACTACCAACACTCTCCACCTAAACTAAAAGAGGCGAACCACCTACAACTATCGCAACCTCTTTATTGTCGTCAACGATACATGATACATAAAATAGAGTGTAGTTATACTATATTATACAACACATGCATTTATTAATATTTTCATGTTATACACACATAAATAACACATATAATATAATATAACTATGGTATATGTGGTAGATTATAGTATGCATAAAATAAACTATATAGTACCACATAATATAATAATACACATTATATTTTTTATAGTTATATATCTTCTATTATATTCCTATATGTGTGTGTGTATATTCAGTTAATAGTAATAAATTTCGACTGTAAAACAAATTTTGACTTTGCCCTGCAAACAAATCATTAGCCTTGAGAATTATAAACCAACATAACTATAATCTCATGTCATGAAATAGTAAGTTGCAAGGGCCAAGGAATGATTTATATCTGCAGGATCTACACACCAAAAGAAAACTGATCAGTTGAAGCAAATTTGATTTTAGCCTTTTGTCTATCTCAGCTTGTGGTTATGTCCCATCGTTATTAGCAGCTTTGGCTCTGCTTGAGACGCATGGTTAAGCTAACTGAGCCGACCTTACCTAGACTTTTCAAAGCTCGAGTAGTTGTGGATAACTCATATCAATTAAACATTCGTAAGTGTGCTATTTCAACTTCAATATTTCAGCCTTTGGTTTGCTGGATTATCTAATATCAAATGAAAGAGACGTGCTTATTATCCAATATGCTTAGCAGCTATATATAATGATGGGCACGGTTCATGCCCCCAAGAAAATAGCATGCTTCAAAGCACAAAAAAAGGCGGTAAATTAACTTTTTTGTTGTTTATGCGGCATGCTTCATGCATTTTCCTTAGTGAAAATTATGCTATTTCTTCCTCCTTTGAACTGCCCTTTTATGTCCCCTCTCTCTTTCCCATTAGGGTATGAAAAATAAAATCACGAGTCTCCTTAAAATATCTCTCCTCTTCGCCAAATACTTCTCTCTGTTTCCTAATTATTTTCTTGCCTAGTCTTTGATACTAAACCAAACTATTTCCTTCTCTGTTGAACTGGAAGTATATAAATTGCAGTCATGAATGAGATTTTAGTCATTTGGAATTTATTGCGGTTGTGGACGTACTACATGTTTGCTATCGCAGCTAATTATCATAACTATCCGTTGTTAATATCGCGACTTTATCTGAATCCTTTTGTTCAAAGATTTAAATAGTGGTCTCTTATCTAAATAAGGATCGTTATGTAATCATAAAGGTGTCATTCAATATCATTTTTGAACAACTGTGATATCTGCAATCACCCACAATTGCATTTGTTATGTCTATAATCACGATAAACGTAACGTAGCTGAAAACACGACCGCAATTTAAATCCATATTTGCATGTGTTATTATGCTTGATTTGGTTTTCTTGCATTCAATCAACCATACTGATCAAGAATCAGCAACTTCTTTTCTCTTTTACCCTTCTTTATTTTTAGGGCTACACTCTTCTAAAAGTCAACACATCTTTTGTGTTATCAATCAGAGAAGTATATTACTAATAAGTGTTTATACAATATTAAGATATATTTCACTCTTAAAGATAAAGAGATAGTTAAAGGAATGATTGTTGTTTTTAGATGTTTCAAGTTCGAACATCAGTGTCTGCAGAGGTGTCCGAACATTCATTTTAATATGAATTTTTAGCCTATAAATTTGCCTATGTTGTTAATGGACTGTCATTATTCTTTAATATCTTGAGATTGAACACCGCAAATACGTTTATTATCAAATTATTAAAAGGCTTTAAATATATATTACCTTATATTTATCCTAGAATTACTAAAAAAAAAACTATCTATTAACTCCTCCAACTTCTTAATGATTTGTTTTGACCCGTTTGAATTTACAATTTATAATAAAAATAATAATATCAACAAATTTAAGAATCGATTAAACATAATAGTTTTTATAGGATATATAATATAGTATCTAAATCCAAATCTTAACATTTGCCAACTCATTTACAGACCTCAATTTGACCAATGAAAAAAAGAAAACGCCCTTTCATTTTTTAATAAATAAAATTCAACAAAATTGATAGCTACCGTTTTGGAATTCCAAACTCTGGTTGAGGTGATGTCATAATATATATTTTTTTTTCAAATTTTACAAATTCAACATCGATCGTAAAACAATCGTTCGATTGTCGGAGAATTTTCGTTAGTGCTCACTCGATAAAGCATTACAGTAAAAGAAACAATTTGCTTTAAACTTCTGACCAATTTATTTACCAAAGTAGTGTATGCTTCAAGTGATTATGACGTTTTCTATTTTTAATTATGAATAGGTGATGTGCATATTTTGTTATTTTAATATATTGGAATAGAAATTTATCATTTTGTTAATTTTTGTGTATAATTTAAAACGATTAGGACAACGTATGAGGTTATAATTTAAACAATGATCGCACAATCAATCGCTCGGTTTTGGTAAAACATTGTTTAGCTCTCGCTCGATTGATTTAATTTATTTTTCCAGATGGTATGATGATAAAAATATATTTAAAAATTAATTATGTTGGTCTTTATTTTTTTAAAAATATTTTAACCTTTAACGTTTCACTTTAATCAAACCTCTTTATAGAAGAAAATTATTATTTAATACACAATTTTTCTCGATTAATAGTTAAACATACATTATCTCTTCAAAATAGAAAAAAAAATTAACTTAAAATGAAACTTTGAGGACTAAATGCTCAAAAAAAAAGTTATGGCCAAAGTGATTATTCTATTTATTGTTAAGAATTTTTTAACTTAAAATAAAATATTACAAATCAAAATATTTTAAAAATAGAATAAGAGATAAAATAATTAATTTAATAAAACTAATTTTAGTATTATACTTTTGGATAACATTTTTGTTTGTGATTCAGACGTTTTTCAACTTTTTGTTTTTACTTTATGCGTTAAATTTACTTTACTAATTTTTCACTCTCCTATTTCAACATTACGTCGACAAGATATTTACTATACATTTTTATCTTCCCAATTTACCTTTTTTTTATTCTGATTCAGTATCAAAATTGATCTCTTATTTATAAAGATTAATTCATATTAAATTTAATTTTTGTTTTTACATAAAAATGTATTTCTTTATAATTATAAATACATGTGCATAATCAGAAAAATTATCGAGACCTATTGCGACGTTTTTTTCTTGACAAACTCTTCTAACAATTGTTGTGTTCGTTATAGTGGCACTTCTTGCGGCCTTTTTGCAAGCACCGTGAAAATTTTTAGTGGTATTTATAAATGTCGCTATAGGGTTAAAAACGCTTCTACAATACCATTTTCTTGTAGTAATATATCATTAAAAATAAATTTAATAAACTTGATTTTATACGATATAATACAATCATTTATTTCACTAACCATACATAAAATTTATACATAATTCTTGCATCAAATATAAGGCACCATTTGGTGATGTTGTTCGAACTTTTAATTAAAAACTCGTTTTGACCTCAAAATTAATGTTAAACGACTAAAATTTGAAGAAAAAAAAACAAGTAAAATTAATGTTAAATGAGTAAAACCATTTGGTGATGATGTTCGAACTTTTAATTAAAAATCGTTTTGACAACTGTAAAAGTTAGAATTTTTAGATTTTTTTAATTCCAACTTTGCATTTAGAAGTAAATTTATATTTTTTACCCTTAATAATGCATGAGCTCCACTCAATTATGTATTTACATTTTATTTTAATAATATAATATTAACATCCATCAAAGAATAATTTATTACTTTTAATAATTTATTTTCATTACATAAAAATAAATAAAATTCATGATTTATATATTAATGTATTAATAGTGAGTTATAATAAAAAATATTATAATTATATTTTTATTTTTTATATTTTTAGTATAATTTTAATTGATATAATTCATATATAATAATATTTTTTTGAATTTATTATAGTTTAAATTGATATGATCCATATATATGTGTAAATATAATTTAAATGATATATTTTAAATTTACAACATAATGTCTATAATGGACATTTTATCTTTTCAAATTCACTTTTTAACAGCAATTCCTAACAGTTAAATTTTAAACTGCACTTTTGAACGATACTTTTAAAAGTTCGTTTCTACAACACATTTAAATCACTTTTCAAAAGCAATATCAAACTGGCCCTAAGATTCCATTTGATAAAGCTTTCTAAAAAGAACTTTTAGCTAAAAAGCTCGTTTAGACCGCAAAGTCAATGCCAAACTGGTAAAAATGAAAAAACAATATGGTGAAAAAGGTGTGTTTAAACTGACTGCAAAAGGTAGGATTTCTAACTTTTTTTTTTTCAACTTTCCCTTTGGAATCAAATTATAATTTTACCCTTACTAATGCATGAGTTTCACTTATGTATTTATATTTTATTTCAATAATTTAATATTAATATCATTAAAAATATAATTTATTTTAATTATTTAAAATAAATAAAATTTATGATTTATATATTAAAATATTAATAGTTAGTTATATAAAATATATTTAAATTATAATTATATTTTCTTATTTTTATTTTTTATATTTTTTATAGTTTAAATTGATATAAGTTATATATAATATTTTTTTTAAAATTTATTATAGTTTAAAATGATATGATTCGTATATATGTGTAAATATAATTTAAATGTCATATTTTTAATTTACAACATAATATCTATAATGGATATTTTATCTTTTCAAACTCACTTTTTAACAAGAATCTCAAACAATTAAATTTTAAACTACACTTTTGTACAACACTTTCTTTTAAAAGTTCATTTTTAAAGCATTTTTAAAAGTTCATTTTAAAAGCTATATCAAACTAACCCTAAGTCTATAAACAACATTAAGCTACAATAAAGGGAATAAATTTTTTTATAATATTTGAAATGTTTGTAATGCTCGAAAATTTTTAATAAAATATTACTGTATGTTAAACACACTCAAATTTATAGTTTTTAAAATATTATAATTATATTAACACCAATTAAACTAAGAATTGATCAATATAAATAAACTAAGAATTTGGCTTACCGTTGCTTCACTTTCGGCAGAGTAGACATGACCCCTAACCTAGAAGAATATACGACTCAGCTAAATATCCCAAATGTTAGGAGGCATTCCCTTTACACCAAGATGATCCGACCCAGGGGGTCACAACCAAGATAATCAATCTCACAGGAAAGACCAAGAAGTGGGTTGAGGAGTACATTCACGATGAGGGGATCTCTTAGGCTCAGCTGAAAAGTTTGATTTACAAGCAGATGCCATCCAAGAGGAGGAGAGATCACTTTGCGCTCCCAGTATATGGCTTGGTAGTTTTCCCAATGAATGAGGATCATTTCGACATCGCCTTAATCGATTTTGTCGAAGTCATTTCCAGAAAGACAAATCTCGCACCGGCCATCTTAGTGGAAACGTTCTTGTCACTAAACCAGTGTAGACGATCAGAGGAGGTCAGTTTACTGGTAGTTCTTCATTGTTACTGGTATGGTTGTGGTATCACTCTTGGATAGTCGAGAAGGGTTGGGCTCGAAGGCATCAGTCGGATTTCTTTCCTCTAGTAGACTTCCTCGATAAGTGCCAAATCATGGAGTATCGTAAAAGAAAAGACTGGGTTGAAGCCCTCCGGAACATTAAAGACACCGAGGTAGTATAGAAAGCTTACTGGTTGCCCAAAGAAGATATATTGTACAGATGCATAAAAGATAGCTTTGTGATGTTGCACGAACTATGGGGAGCAGTCGGTTAAACTCCATTAGTAGCTTCGACAGTTCATTACCCGACAATTCATACAAGCTACCCATGGTTTGAAATATGCAGATTTTACTTTCTCTACCCCAGGTTATCGAGAGTGGATCTCAAAGATATACACGACATGGTAGAAACCTTACTTTATGAGCTTCAAGATGATAGAGTCCGTATTTACGCCAACCTACGAGGTTTGGAGGGCGGAGAGGATCAATGACAATACCTCGAGGCCAAATTTGGAGGAAAGATTGACCCTAGAAGAACGATTGCGGAGGCTCCCGACTGAGGCTGAGCTTTTGAGAGAGGAAATCTGACTGATGATTCTAGAGAGACAAAGAAAAAAGAACCTTCTTGGATGAAAATACAATGTGGGAGCTCGAGCTGATTAAGAAATATAGGGTAATAAAGTAGTTAGCCAAAGAAAAAGAGAGTTTTGATGTTATAGAATGAGATTTTAGGGACATAAAGAAGAACATGAGAGCCTAGGGTCTGCATCATACTGCTAAGGCCTTAAAGTTAAAACTTGATGGGGTAGAGAGGAGCACAAGAAAGAGCTAGAAGAAAAAGAAACGAGATATGCAACGTGATCAGAGACTGACAGACAAAGGGATGAGGCTATTTAAGAGTTGGCACAGAGGCGAGCACAGATTGAGCAGCTCGAGTCACATCTGATTAGCTTAGAGGAGACTTTTCAAAACCATTATAACAGCAACGAGTTCTTTCTTTAAAGAGAGAATGAGCCATTGAATAAGAGGATATCGGAGTTGGAGGGAGGAGAGTTCATCTACTCATCCGCACGAGAGATGGCCAAGAAAGAAAACGAAACTTTAAAAGCCAATATTGCTAAGTTAGAAGTCACGGTACAAAGATGTCATTAGTGAATCCAACAGCTTGAGGAGAATCGACCACTGACTAGTCTAAAACTGGGAATTGCGCTACAACAGGATAAGAATATCATTAAGAGGCAGCATGAAGTCTACGAGTTATGTGAAGATGCAGCAGCCTTGAGAGTTTTCATGATCTCGAAATCAGAGGAAGAGCGGTGCATCGTAGAGTTGATGATAGAGCTCGAGAAATTAGGGGATAGAGCTAAATTTTATATTTATTTCATTGTGGATGTACTCTCTTTTCCTAAGTGCCTAGGCATTGTATGTTGTTGAGAACTTTTTGTATGAACTAAGTTATTTTGGAATCAATATCGGTTGCATTTGCATTTTAATGTTTTTTCTAATGTTTAAATATTAATGATTGTATTAAAATAATTCATTCATTTAATAATTCAACAAATAATAAAATACAATTTTCGATCATTTGTAGTGATCTTGACATACGCCTCACACCCATACGGTACTCGTAAGTCAACCAAAAAAATGGAAGAGAAACTAGCCCGAATTGAACAATACCACAGGGAAGCATAAGAGGAAATGAGAGAAAGACTAAGTAAACTGGAAGCAGAAATAGCAAACTCACAACTCGGTCTACTGTAAAAGATCGAAGATATATTTAAGAAGCATTCCACGGCTACAAAATTTACGGTTGACCAACCAGCGTCATCTGACCAAGAGCCCTCTCATCCCTAAGGTTTTGGACAGGGATCGTCGCACCCTACTGGGTTTACGTCCGACCCCAATACCCATCGGGTTTTACACCGGACACCCCGTATCCTCCCGGTTTTACACCAGTGGACATTTTTGTTAGATCGTCATCTCTATAGAAGACTCGCCCTGGAATCTACATGGCTAATCAACAATACCACGCCGAGCCCGTATTCCAAATGAATTACCTAACTGCTGCTAGGGTAAGGCCTGTCGAATCAGGCCTAGAGGAGCTGTCGCCCGAATTTAATGGGATAGCAGAAAAGGAAAAAGGCTAATAGCAAGATAACCCAGTAGTTGAAAAGTATGGAGGAAAGGGTGAGGTCAGTAGAAGTGGAGTCTTTTTACGGAATGGACTCAAGGGAACTAAGCTTGGTTCCTGATCTCACACTGCCTCTAAAGAACTATACTTCAAAAAATACGACGGGACCACTTGCCTATATGTTAACCTCACCATGTTCTATACGATAATGGAGGGCTATACTAAGAATGAGAAGCTTCTGATACATTGCTTCCAGGACAGTTTGACTGGATCGATGACCAAATGGTACAACCAGTTAACCAAATTCCACATCAAATCATTGAGGAATTTGACCCGGGCATTTTTGGAGCTAGTATCGTCACATCACTGACCTGGTACCTGACAGGTGGACACTGTAAAATATGGAGAAATGACATAGAGAAACCTTTAGGCAATATGCCCAAAGGTGGCGTGTGTGGCATCACAAGTGGAGCCCCCATTACAAGAAAAAGAGGCTATAATTATTTTTATGAATACCCTGAAAGCTCCATGTCTGGGGCATATGTTAGGAAATACTACCAAGAACTTCCCTGACCTGGTCATTTCCGGAGAGCTAATCGAGAATACCATTAGGAATGGCAAGATTGAAGGAGGAGAAGGGTCGAAAAACCCTATTTTAAAAAGAAAAAAAGCGAGGTAAACCACACAAGCACTTACTACAAAAACTGCGCTGCTAGTGTTACAATCATCCAACCTAGGGAAAAGAAGGCAAGAATCCATGAAAACAGGGGGCCGAGAAAAAAGATTACGAGACCAACTTTCTCACAATTTCTAGTGCAGTACTCGAAAATCTACGTCTCGCTCTTGAAGGAAGAGTTAGTACGCCCCTATAAGTTGACTCTACAACAGCCACCTTACCCTCATTGGTATAATACCAATGCCCACTACGAGTACCATGCAGGGATCACCGAGAACGATATCGAGAAGTACTTGACTTTTAAGAAGGTTGTATAAAATCTCATCAACACTATAGATTTTGAATTCAAAAACACCAACTGCGAACGCTCACTCCTGCCCAATCATGGGGCGCAATGAGTCAATATGATTGATTAAAGAAAGATCATGAGGACAAAGATAGATGTATCAAAAGTTAAATCTCCTCTCAGTTGGGTGTTCAGGCAGCTGTGCACATCGAGAATGATTGGAGGTAATCCCGAGCTGAGGCCATTAGGACGTGAAATATATTATGAATATCACCAAAGGGATGACCACGACATCTAGAGTTACCACGAATTCTGAGGATTACTTCAGGAGATAATAAACAACGAGGAGGTGAAATTCTTAAATAAAGAGGATAACCCACGAGAGATGGACGTCTGTATGACTGATGGCTCTAACATAATGTCAGGGATGAGGAAACCGATGATCATCACAGTTAGACCGTGAAACGAGAGCTCATTGTCAACAACTCCCTCCCCTTCCCGTACAAGGACACACGACATGTTCCTTGGAGCTATGCATCTAGTGTATCTATACCAGAGGGGCCAAAGACTTTCGAAAAGATAAGTGAGGAAAACAAGTCAATCTCAGAAGAAGTAAGTGGGGTTGGCCACTTCACAAGGAACGAAATATACTACTCACCCTAGACATCCATCGATCAGTAACAACTCCATGACTAAAGCTTAGGTTCGCTAATTCCTGAGGATTATAAAGTATAGTGAATACAGTGTAGTGGAGCAGCTTCAGAAGCATCAGGCTAAAATCTGAATATTAGATCTTTTAATCAACTAGGAAGTACATCGGAATTCCCTACTGAAAGTACTTAACCAGACGTTCGTCTCTTAGGATATCACGAAACATAAGTTGGACTGAATCATGGGACACATAGTTGCATATAACTACATCACCTTCACTGATGATGAGATCCCAGAGGGAGGAATGGGGTTCATCAAGACTTTAAATATCACGGTACACTGCCATGGCCATGTCTTGTCGAGGGTTCTGATAGAAAATAGGTATGTATTGAACGTAATACCCTTGGCTACACTACAAAGAATGCCCATTGATATCTCACACATGAGAGCTTATCATAACCTCGTCAGAGCATTCGAGGAACACAGAAGGACGTAATGGGAAGGATGAAAATACCCTTATTGATCGGGCCTAGGATTTATAACATTGACTTCGTGATAATGGAAATCCACCTGACATACAATTGTTTACTAAGAAGACCCTGGATCCATGTTGCAGGGGCAGTTCCTTCATCCATACATCAGAAGCTGAAATTTGTAATTGATAGAAGGTTGGTTAGTATCGGAGTTGAACTAGAAATCATTGCCTCTGTGACGTCTGATATCCCGTACATTGATGTTAATGATGACTTCTTGGAATGTTCCTTTAGGGCTTTAGAATTTATTAATACAACCCATGTGTCCGAAAAATAAGGATTTCGTACCCTGCACTGTCAGATTGTACTAAAATGACGGTGAGAAAAACCCAAAGAAGAGGAGTGAGAACCGGCAAAGGACTGGGAGAAGATCTACAAGGGCTAGTCCAACCCATAACTATTGAATGGAAGAGAGATCGTTTCAGGCTCAGGTTTAAGCCCACCTTCCAGCAGCGTGGCCAAGAGCTGAAGAAAAGAGCTGAGGCGAGGAAAACCAAATTGAGAGGAGAGGATGTCCCCAGAGAACACATGTCCTTCCCTACTCTGAAGAACTCTTCCAAATTCGGAGGAGTGTATAATATAGAGCAGCAACTGGCTAGTGCCATCGAGATCGAGTGGCTTATAAAAGAAGAAGAGTGGGTGGGCGAAACTTTGAAGGGACAATCATCAACATGATTACCAGGGGTAACCAACCCATAAAGTTTCTAGCTGGAATTTTTCCTTGCTTCCCCAGTGAAAAGATTGAAAAATGGACAGTCGAAGACCTCCCCATAGTTTTTAGGATTAATCCAAAGTAATGCCCAAAAATAATGTGTATTAGCATCTATGGAACATTTTGTAAAACTCAATGATTATCCAGTCAATTAATGAAATATACTTTTCTTCTCAAATGGCAATCACTTTCATTATTCGCATTTTTTTGCATTACGTTCTTTGCATCGTATTCTTTATTCTATATTCTTTATTCTTTACATTCCAATATATCCGAGCCAAATTTTATGCAGATGTCACAATAATACTAGCATAAATGTTCCTGAGGCTAGTTACAAGATAGATTTCAAGCGACCATTGTATCTGAAAGAAGTCAATGAGTGCGTAGATGAAGAAGACTATGAAGTCCCTAATAAGCTATTGAGATTTCTAGAAAGAGATCAAAAACAGATTCTACCCCACAAAGAAGAAACCTAGCTTGTGAATTTGAGGAAAGTGGAAGAAATGAGAGAAGTAAAAATCGACACTACTCTATCCACACAAATAAGGCTAGATATGATAAGTGTTCTCCAAGAGTCTAAAGACGTCTTCGCTTGGTCGTATCAAGATATTCTGGAGCTGAGCACTGATATAGTACTCCACAGATTATCCATTAAGCCAGAATGCAAGCCAATTCAACAAAAACTCAGAAGAATGAAACATGAGATATTATTAAAGATTAAAGAGGAAGTAACAAAACAGATCGATGTAGGTTTTCTTCAGGAGGCAAAATATCCCGAATGGGAAGCCAATATAGTTCTGGTACCTAAGAATAATGGGAAGGTCTGTATGTGCGTGGATTATCGAGACCTTAATTGGGCTAGCCTGAAGGACAATTTTACTTTACCTCATATAAACACTCTGGTGGACAATATTGCGAGGTATTCTTGGTTTTCCTTCATGGATAGTTTCTCATGGTATAACCATATCAAAATGAAACCCGTGGACATAGATAAAACGATGTTTATAACCATGTGGGGTAATTTCTGCTACAAGGTGATGCCATTCGGGTTGAAAAATACTGGGGCAACCTATCAAAGAACCATGGTGACTCTCTTCCACAATATGATGCACAAGGAAATAGAAGTGTACGTAGATGACATGATTGCCAAGTCCCGAACGAAAGAAGAGCATGTACAGAACCTGAGAAAACTGTTCCAAAGATTAAGGAAGTACCAACTAGAGATCAATCCAGCCAAATGCACATTCGGAGTAAA
This sequence comes from Hibiscus syriacus, assembly GCF_006381635.1. Lineage (NCBI taxonomy): Eukaryota > Viridiplantae > Streptophyta > Magnoliopsida > Malvales > Malvaceae > Hibiscus > Hibiscus syriacus. The sequence goes on along the minus strand of NW_024063485.1, from coordinate 2,222,975 downwards.
ATCAGGGAAACTAATAGGCTTCATGGTGAGCCAAAAAAGAATCGAGATCGATCCAAATAAGGTCAAGGTAATTCAAGACCTTTCATCAGCTTGCACACGAAAGAAGTTTGAGGGTTCCTGGGAAGATTAAATTATATATCGCGATTCATTTCTCAGTTGACCGATAAGTGCGATCTGGTATTCAAATTGCTCAAAAAGAATAATCATGAGGTATGGAATAACGAATTCCACGAGATTATGGAAATTATAAATAAATACTTGTCTAATACCCCCATACTAGTAGCACCAATACTCGGCAGACCGCTAATTTCTACTTAAAGGTTTTTGAGAATTTAATGGGCTATGTACTAGGGCAACATGATGAGTCAGGAAGAAAGGAAAGAACTATTTAATACTTGAGCAAGAAGTTTACCAATTACGAGACTCGATACCCACCGATTTAAAAGTTGTGTTGTGCCTTAGTTTGGGCTGCCCGGAGGTTCAGGAAGTACATGTTATACCATACCACATTGTTGATATCGAGGATGGACCAATTAAAATTATTTATGGAGTCCCCTGCTCTGACTGGCAGACTGGCTAGATGGCAGATGTTGTTATATGAGTTTGATATTGTCTACGTGAGCCAAAAGGCGATAAAAATAAGTGTCATAACCAACTTTCTTGCAAGTCATGCTTGGAGGATTACGAATCTCTGAACTTCTATTCCTCATATGAGGACATGATTTGCATCTCTTTCGATAAAAAGTGCTTCGGGGACAACAAATCCTGGACATTATACTTCGATGAAGCCTCTAACGTTTTGGGAAAATGAATTAGGGAAGTGTTGATTTCCCCAAAAGAAACCTACTATCCTTTCACAAGTAGATTAAAATTCTTTTGCATAAAAAACATGATCGAATACGAAGCTTGCATTATGGGGTTAAAAGCAGCCGTTGAAAGAAATGTTAAAACGCTTAAAGTATATAGAGACGCCTCATTAATAGTGTACCAACTAAGGGAAAATGGGAGATGAAAGACCCGAAGCTAGTCAAATATAAAAATTTGGTCTTCAAACTACTGAAAGAATTTGAGGATCTCACATTTAGGTATCTCCCCCAAGAGGACAATCAAATGGATGCCGCTTTGGCTACCTTAGCGGTAATGTTTAAAGCTAATAAGAGAACGAACATGATGCCAATAAGGATACAAGTATACGAGACCCCGACTCATTGCTACCTTCTAGAAGAAAAAGTGGATGGCCATCCATGGTACCATGATATCTTAAAGTATATGAGATACCATACGTATCCTCCCAGTGCATACAAAATTGACAAGAAAAAATTAGAAGAATGACAGCCGGATAATTCCTTGATGGAGAAATCTTGTACAAAAGGGGCAGTGACCAAGTTTTACTAAGATGTGTAAGTGCCAAACAAGCAAAGAATGTGATGGAAGAAGTGCATGGCGGAACTTGTGGAACACATGCAAATGGTTTATCTATGGCCAGAAAGATTATGAGATATGGATATTATTGGGCCACGATACATACAAATTGCATCAATTATGTAAGAAGATACCATAAATGCAAAATATATGCGGATAAAATTCAAGCACCACCCTCGCCTTTGCATTTCATGAGCTCACCCTGGTCATTTTCTATGTGGGGGATGGACGTCATTGGGGCAATCACAAGAAAGTGTTAAATGGCCATCGATTCATCTTAGTGGCAATCGATTACTTTGAAAAATGGGTAGAGCTTGCTTCCTATTCTAGTATCACGAGGTCTACAATTTGCAAATTTATAAAGAAGGAAATAATCTGTCGATATGGATTGCCAGAAACAATCATCACATATAATGCTATCAATCTGAACAACAAGATGATGGATGAACTTTATGCGCAGTTCAAGATAAAGTATGCCAACTCCGTGACCTATCGCGCAAAAATGAATAGTGCAGTAGAAGCATCAAACAAGAACATCAAAATGATCATTACGAAGACTACATAGACTAACAAAGATTGGCATAATAAATTACCCTTTGCCCTTTATGAATATAGGACGACCGTGTGCGCATCGACAGGGGCAACGCCCTTCTCTATGGTATATGGAACAGAGGCAGTCGTACTTATTGAGGTTGAAATTTCATCACTTCGAGTCTTGAAAAAAGTAAAGTTGGATAAAACAGAATGGATTCAATCTCGCCTTGATCAACTGAATCTTATTGAATAGAAAATGTTGAATGTTATATGTCATGGGCAAATGTACCAAAGGAGGGTGATGAGAGCCCACGATAAGAAAGTGTGACCAAGAGAATTCCGAGAGGGGGATCTAGTACTTAAAAAGATTTTGTCGATCTAGAAAGATTTAAGTGGGAAATGTATGCCCAATTGGGAAGGGCCCTATATTGTCAAAAAGGTCTTCTCCGAGGGAGCTTTAATTTTGGCAGAGATGGACAGAAGAGTACTGAAAAACCCAATAAATTCAGACTCTGTCAATAAATATTACGCCTAAGAAGGAAAAAAATAAAAAAGAAAGAAAAGAAAAAAGAAAAATAAAAGGAAAAAATAGAGGTTCAAGGTGAAAACCCACAAAGGGTGCCTTGAAACCAATGAAGGATTTGAGTTGAAAACCTGAAAGGGCTTCTCAAATGTATTTTTATGTTGAGGCATCCGAAAAAAATCCCCTTGAAAGGCTGGTAGTTCATGAAAGACTTCACATCTATAAACAGCTCTGCCACCTTGAGATCTCTTAGAAAAAAGAACACATCGGGACGTTAAATTAACTGATTCAGGAACACTTGTGCTAGAATTCATTATGGCATATTCTTTTGCTTTTAGGATCTTTGTTCAATTCTTTCAATTGCCATGACTGTGTAAAACTTATATTTTGTCAGTAAATTTCATGATTATCATTTCAATCTTCAAATCACTCATTTTTATGTATCATAATCAACCTAGCATAATTTGAATTCTAAAAAATTAAGTTCTCAGTATTACTTTTTGATTAACATGTAAAATATTAGGAATCTGAGGCCATCCATCAAGTCGATATTTGAACTCATTAAAGCAAGTGATTGCTAAAAGGGCAAGATAAGAAATGATAACAGCCTAAACAACATAGAAAATAATGAGAAGGATTATGAATCAGATAAGGAGTCGGTGAAGACAAAGACTCGACGAGGATAAAAGAAAGGAAACAAAGGCTTACGAGACCTTAAACCCCAAAAATACAAAAATCATATCACGCATATTCAAGCACTTATTGAATAGGAGCATACATATTCATTTTACATCAAGTTTTGAATGTCTGATAGGAACACATGGAGTCAATAAAGATTCATTTCACAACTCTAGCAAAGAATAAGTCCACATCTTTTATGGATCGCAACAAATTCAAAGACCTAGAGGTCAAAAACTTTGGGTACTGCAAACACCAAATCACTGACACAAAATAATCTTTTACAGGTTTACAAATCTTCAAAGAGAAGATGAACAGATAGACATTTCCAATGGATAGTTCATAATGAGAAGAACTCATCCGATAGAGGGAGAAGAAGTTCATAATGAGTAGAACTTGTTCGACCTATTGCTCGATTTACAACACTTCGAATCAGCAATGCCTTGCTTGAGCGATTGACATTTCTGATGGAGAGTTCATAATGAGAAGAACTCATCCGATAGAGGGAGAAGAAGTTCATAATGAGAAGAAATTGTCTGACCTATTGCTCGATTCAAAACACTTAGAATCTGTAACGCCTCGCTTGAGGGATTAACATTTTCGATGGAGAGTTCATAATGAGAAGAATTCATCCGACAGAGGGAGAATAAGTTCATAATGAGATGAACTTGTTCGACCTATTGCTTGATTCACCAAACTTTGAATCAGTAATATCTTTCTTGAGGGATCCACATTTCCAATGGAGAGTTCATAATGAGAAGAACTCATCTGACAGAGGGGAAAATTTCATAATGAGAAGAACTTGTTCGGCCTATTGCTCGATTCACCACACTTCAAATCAGCAATGCCTCGCTTGAGGGATTGACATTTCCAATTGATAGTTCATAATGAGAAAAACTCATCCGACAGAGGGAAAAGAAGTTCATAATGAGAAGAACTTGTTCGACCTATTTCTCGATTCACCACACTTCAAATCAGCAATGCCTCGCTTGAAGTATTGACATTTCCAATGGATAGTTCATAATGATAAGATCTCATCCGATAGAAGGAGAAGAAGTTCATGATGAGAAGAACTTGGTCGACCTATTGCTCGATTCACAAGACTTCGAATCATCGACACCTCACTTGAGGAATCAACATTTTCAGTACAAAAATCACAATGAGAGGAGCCCGCGACTTGAAGAGTATAGATTGAGTAAAAATTGGCGCTCTCTTATCTTTGCTTCATTCTTGTTTCACAAAAATCAGCAAAGACGGGCAACTGCGAGCACCATTTTTTTGTTTTTATTATTTTACAAACCCAAACCTGACCAAGCCTAAACCCAAATACAAACTCAAAACCCAACCAGGCCTCAAATAGACCCAAAATCAAATTAATTCAACCCCAAATTAAACCCAGACCTAGACCCAAAATCAGACCCGACCCGGGTCTAACCCAGCTGGGCAGTCGTCGACTTTACGCAGCCGAAGGCCACCATTGTCACTACAAATCAACGTGCACCCTCCTTTTCCCCAACTAGCAACCACTTAGCTTTGCCCCAATGCTATATGCACGCCGACAGCACACTCCATGCCACTCTGCAAAACAAAAAAGAAGAAAGCAATGAAGCAATCATTTTATTTCAGATGTAAATGGGTATTTAACCCAAGATTTAACTTTGTAATTGTATTCGAAAATCCTTCCAAAAATAATGCAATATTGTTTTTCAGCAATAACAAAGACTTTAAAGGTTATTCATCCTTTTTTCGTTTTTATTTTTATATTCATGTAGCCCGTTTCTTTCTTCTTCTTTTTTGCTGCTAATTTCGAAACCTAGTAGATAAAAAAATTATTTTCCTTTTCAATTTTCGAATAACACCAGATCACTTCTGTTTTCGTAAAAATATATATCTTCAATGATTTTCCATAAAAAAAAAATCCTTGCATGTTTCAAAGATAAAAATAAAAATAGAGTTTTTTTCGAATATAACCTAGCCTAATAAAAACAATCAACCAACTAAACAACCATTTTTGCAGTAAATAAAATACGAAAAAACAAAAAAAGGTATATCGGAATCATACCTGAGTTGAAAAAGGGTTTTCAGAGTCCGGGGTATCCAAATGGTCTAGGGTCGTTTTGGGTAGTTTGGGGTGTCGTTTTAGGTGGTTTTAAGCCAAAGGCTAGACTCGGGGCGGTTAGATTTACGTTCGGTGAAATTTTGAGAGAATTTTGGTTTTTTCGACCTTCGTGTGAGGTGGCTGATACGGTGGTCAGACAGAACATGAGGTGTTTCGGGGCGGTCGACCCACTGCCGGCCGGGGGAAGGGGAGTGAGTTTTGATATTTGTTTTGAGAATTTGGCTGAAATGAGGTTAACAAAAATTAGGTTGTATTTATAGAAAAATTAAGGGTTTAATTGTGTGTCATCTATCGTAGTTTGCACGTGTTTTTTACAATTTGGTTCCTGTAGGGACCAAAACTACAATTTTACCTTTTTATTGTAAATGCCTTATTTTTTAGGTTATTCATGTTTTAGTCCCTTATATTTTAGTGTGTTTTTACATTCTGGTCTTGTAGGGTTTAAATCTATAATTTTCTCTTTTATTTGCCTAATTTTATTTATTTTGGTGAAATTGATGTTTGGTCCCTGTAAGTTATCCCTGTTTTTACATTTTAATCATATGTAGTAACCATTTCATTTTTTTAAATATATGGATCGATTATGTAATTTTCCCTTTTTATTTAACAGATTATTTGTTAGGCTTAAATAAAATGAAAAATTACTCTTAGGTCATTGTAGATTATGCATGTTTTGTATTTTAGTCACTAATCTGTTTAGTTTTATTTTGTTTTTAATTAGACTTCAAATTTTAATTTTTTTTAATTTAGCCCCTTTTTATGTTTAATTTATTTCCTTTTAGTTTAGTAATTTAATATTTATGCAATTAGGTCCTTATATTTAGGTTTATTTTATTTTTATTTTATGTTGTTTTTTCTATTTTTATATGGTTATTGTTTATTTTTTTTTAATTAAGTTTATTAAATGTTTCAATATTTCATTGTTTAAATTCTTAGATTTAAATTTAAATTAGATTAAAACTCGAATTGTACTTAGAATTTAGGATGACACTCTAGTTTAATTAGGGAGCAATTTAAGCTGAGTTTTCGCATAAGATGCCCGATTACTCGAATCAATTCCTCGACTCTTAAAATTTATTAATAATTAATATTCTCTAAAATAATTTAGGCTTAATAATTTTGATAATATATAAAATTTAGATTGTTATTTAGCCCCCCTACTTTAGAAATTGTCAATTTAGGTCTTAAGCTTTTAGATCTTTTAGAAATTGATATTTTTATATCTTGACCTTTTTAATCCTCGAACTTCGATGAGTGTTTTAATGTTGACATAATTAAATATGTTAAATAGAGCCTCCACTTTAGATAGATTTCAATGTAGTCCCCTTAGTTTAGGGAATAATTCGAGTCGGGCCTCGCGCAAATGCTCAAGGGACCAGCTCGGTTATTCGATTCAATAATCGGTTTAAAAATCAAATAGGGTTAATATTAGAACCTACACTTATAGGTTTGAGCCTTTAGGTCCTTTAACTTTCATAATTTGACACTTTAAGCTAGAAAAAGCCTTGATTTACTATTAGTTTAATTAGGATAAATAATATTTGTTTCATCGTATTTTATTTTTAACCCTAAGGCAATGTTCAATTATTAAGGAATTAATAGTATATCTCCCGCAAGTATGCTCAAGGGGTGAATACTGGTGATTCCCGAAGTAAGTCGACATCCTTTTTGGGAACCGCATCATTATTTTCTAAAAAATTAGGCAATATTTGGTTATCAAGCACAATAGCTGATATCCCGCGTTTATGCAAGGGGGCGAATACTATTGGCTTTGATAAACAAATACCCTTTCAACTTCACATCCGTATTGATTTTTAAATTAAGTAATGTTCAAAATCAAATTTTCTGATTTTAAATATAGGGTAACTAACAAGGTACTAATTTTTGGGTGCTTGTAGGGGTGTTAATCCTTCCCAACGCGTAACAAACTCCCGAACCTAATTTTTGGATTTTCGTAAACCTTAAAACTTGGTATTTTTATAAAAATAAAAATGTTTTTTTAAAATCAACCGATTTTTATGGTGTCTCAATCGCACCTTAAATGATTGGTGGCGGCTCCTCACATTTCAAAAATTCATTTCAAAGAGAAAACTCCCAAGTCGGTATCGGTCTTTCCCCGCCCGGGTGAGAAATGGTGCCGATAGGTTGTTGACTCTGCTAGGGACTTTTGTTTTTTAAACAAACTGAGAGTCGAGCCACGAGTTGGTTACCCTATATTTAGGATTTTGGAAATTACGAGTTCAATCTTATTTAATTTACGGTTCATTATGATATTTCAAAAGAAAATAATAGATTTCTCTCCGGTTAATGTTTACATTTCCGTGAAATTATTTAAGATTGTTGTATATCATAGCTCTAAACCCGAGCTTAATCATGGTTTACCTAAGTATGGAGAAACATCATACCTCATGAGGAGCATTGGGCTTCCTTGTGTGGGTATGATAAAGTATCTCTGGAAAACACCCTAAGTTGCTATCTGGATATCAGATTTGAGGTACGCTTTTAGTGGTATGATCCCCTGAGCTAAACTCGATTCGCAAGTCTGTAATGGGCCAGAATCGGGGTTAACCTTAGCAGGTTATAAAAATTGATTGGGAATATTTTCCAGAACCCCGCCATATGTAGAGAATTTAGTGAACCTATCCCACTAGAGCCATGTGGATAACCTAGAAGAACTAGAGCGCATGCGGTTAGGATTTTAAGTTTCTTTGGTATGTTTTACATCCGATTCTTTAATTTTTTGCTAATTATTATTTGATTTTTATGAATTAATCTAATGTTCAAACCTGGTTTAAGTATGGGAAAACATAGTTTAGGGACGCCATTACCGCTCTCGAAGAGTTAGTTTTTCCAGAGAAGATGATTGTCAGTGTTAGACAGGCGCATTGGTCTGAGTTATCGAGAATCTGGGCTAGCTGGGATGAGACAAAAAGATATTGTTTAGAGAACTATACGATGACATCGTCAAGTTGCTGAGGATATCAATAGATGCAGTGGTGGTTCGAGCCTTGGCGAAGTGCTGGAATGTGGCTTACGTTGCTTTACTTTCAGCATAGTAGACGTGACCCCTACCCTAGAAGAATATATGACTCTGCTAAACATCCCAAATTTTAGGAGCATTCCCTTTATACCAAGGCGATCTGACCCAAGGGGTTCACAACCAAGATGATAATGCTGACTGGAAAGACCAAGGAGTGGGTTTAGGAGTACATTCACGATGAGGGGATTTCTTGGGCTCAGTTGAAAAGTTTGATTTACGAGAAGATGACATCCAAGAGGAAGAGAGATCACTTCACGCTTGCAGTATATAGGTCAGTTGTTTTCCCAATGAATGAGGATCATTTCGACATTGCCTTAATCTATTTTGTCGAAGTCATTTCCAGTAAGACAAATCTAGCACCGGCCATCCTAGCGGAAACATTCTTGTCACTAAACCAGTGTAAGACGATCGGGGGATGTCAGTTTACTAGTTGTCCATCGCTGTTACTAGTATGGCGGTGGAGTCACTTCTGGATAGTCGATAAGGGTTGGACTCGAATGAATCAATCAGATTTCTCTCCTCTAGTGGACTTCCTCGACAAGTGTCAAATCCTGGAACATCGCAAAAGAAAAAACTGGGTTGAAGCCCTCTGGAACATAAAAGACATCAACGTATTATTGAAAGCTTATTGGTTGCCCAAAGAATACATATTGTACATATACAGTAATGATAGCTTTGTGACGTTGCACAGACTATGGGGAGCAGTCGGTTATACTCCATTAGCAATGCTTCGACAGTTCATATTAGCTACCCATGGTTTGAAACAGGAAGAGTTTGCTTTCTCTACCCAGGTTACCGAGAGCGAATCTCGAAGATCTACATGACATGGTAGAAACCCTACTTTATGAGCTTCAAGATGATAGAGCCTGCATTTACGCTAGTCTACGAGGTTTGGAGGGCAGGGAAGATCAATGAAAATACCCCAATATCGAATTTAGAGGACGTATTGACCATGGAGGAGTAATTGAGGATGCTCTCGACTGAGGCTGAACTTTTGAGAGAGGAAATTCAGCTTATGAGTCTAGATAGAGAAAGAACTAATAAGCTTCTCGAATGAAAAAATAATGTTGGAGCTCAAGCTGATTAAGAAAGACGGGGTAATAAACAACACCACGTCGAGCCCGCATTCCAAATGAATTACCCACCAGATGTTAGGGTAACGTCTGTTGAATCAATCGTAGAGGAGCTGCCACCCGACTTTAATGAGATAGTAGAAAATGAAAATGCAAATAGTGAGATAACCCAGCATTTGAAAAGTCTAGAGGAAATGGTGAGGTCAGTAGAAGTGAAGCCTTTTTACGGAATGGACAAAAGGGAGTTATGCTTGGTTTCTGATCTCATACTGCCCCCAAAGTTCAAAGCACCAGACTTCGAATCTGTTCACCTCACCAAGTATTGTAAGAGAATGACAGGCTATACTAAGAATGAAAAGCTTCTGATACATTGCTTCCAGGATAGTTTGACTGAATCGGGGGCCAAATGGTACAACCACTTAACCAACACATATAAAAAATCCCACATAAAATCGTGGAGGAACTTGGACTGGGCATTTTTTGAGCAGTATCGTCACGTCACTGACATGGTACATGATAGGTGGATGCTACAAAATATAGAAAAACAACACAGCAAAACCTTTAGACAATACGCCCAAAGGTGGCATGATATAGCATCACAAGTGCAGTCCCCATTAGTGGAAAACAAATCTATAGTTATTTTTGTGAATACCCTGAAAGCTCCATATCTAGGTCATCTATTAGGAAATGCTACCAAGAACTTCACCGACCTGGTAATTTCCAGAAAGCTAATCAAGAGTTCCATTAGGAATGAGAAGATTGAAGGAGGGGAATGGTCAAAAAACCCTAATTTAAAAAGAATGAAAGTGAGGTGAACCACACAAGCACATACCACAAAAACTGCGCAGCTAGTGTTATAACCTAGGGTATAGAAGAAAAGTACCCAAGAAAATAGGGGGCGAGAAGGGAGATTACAAGACCAACTTTCTCAACAGTACTAGTACCGTACTAAAAAATCTAGGCATGGTTATTGACGGCAGATTTAGTACGCCCCTATACGTCAACTCCACAATAGTCACCTTACCATCATTGGTATAATGCCAACGCCCACTACGAGTATCATGCAGGGATCACTTGGATGATATCGAGAACTACTTGACTTTCAAGAGGGTTATACAAAATCTCATCAACACTGGAGATTTGGAATTCAAAACACCAACTGTGAACACTTACCCCCTGCCCAATCATGGGGGCTGGGAGTCAATATGATTGATGAAAGAAAGATCATGAGGATAAAGAAAGATATATCAAAAGTCAAATCTCCTCTCAGCTGGGTGTTTTGGCAGCTGTGCACATCAGAAATGATTAGAGGTATCCCAAGCTGAGGCCATTGGGATGTGAAACATATTGTAAATATCACCAAAGGGAGGACCATAATATCCATAGTTACAACAAATTCTAAGGATTACTTTAAGAGATGATGAATAATGGGGAGGTGGAATTCTTCAATAAAGAAGAGAACCCACGAGAGATGGATGTTTGTATGATTGATGGCTCTAATAGGATATCAGGGATGAGAAAATCGGTGATCATCATAGTTAGATCGAGAAACAAGAGCTCATCGTTAACAACTCCTAAAGTTGTGATTGCAACTTCATCCCCCTTCTTGTTCAAGGACACACGACAAGTTTCTTGGAGCTATGAAGCTAGTGTATCATACTAAAAGGGTCAAAGACTTTAGAAAAGATAAGCGAGGAAAACAAATCAATCTCAGAAGAAGTAAGTGAAGTTGGCCACTTCACAAGGAGTGGAAGATGCTACTCGCCCGATAGTTCCACTGAGGCAGACAAAGCAGAAGCCAAAGCTAAAGCAGTGGTGGTCCCCAAAATTTTCAATGAAGAACCTCCACCAATCATTAACGAGTCAGTGACTGAAGCTCAAGGTCGTGAATTCCTATTCTTTCTAAAGCACATTGAATACAACGTAGTGGAGCAGCTTCATAAGCAGCAGGTAAAAATATCAATATTAGATCTATTGATCAACTCGGAAGTACATCAGAATGCCTTGCTGAAAGTATTTAACCAAAAGTTCGTTCATGAAGATATCTCGACACATAAGTTAAACTGAATCATGGGACATATAGCTACAGATAACTACATCACCTTCACTGATGATGAGATCCCAAAGGGAGAAATTGGGTCCATCAAGGCTTTAAATATCACGGTGCACTGCCATGACCATGTCTTATCGGGGGTTCTGAAAGATAACGGGTTTGCATTGAACGTAATTCCCGTGGCTACACTGCAAATAATGTCGATTTAGAGCTCATACATGAGAGCTTATCATAACATCATCAGAGCATTCGACAGAACCGAGAATGACATAATGGGAAAGATAGAAATACCCTTGTTGTTCGGGACTACTATTTACAACATTGACTTCGTGATAATGGACATCCACCGTACATACAACTGCTTACTAGGGAGACCCTAGATCCATATTGTAGGGACAGTTCCTTCATCCCTACATCAGAAGCTGAAATTTGTAATTGATGGAAGGTTGGTCAGCATTGAAACTGAACAAGAAATCATTTATTCTGCAACGTCTGATACCCCGTACATAAACGTCAATAAGAACACCTTGGAATGCTCCTTCAGGGCTTTAAAATTTATTAATGTAACCTATGTCGTTTGATTGTACTAAGATGATGGTGAGGGAAACCCTAGGAAGAGATGCAAGAACAGGAAAAGAACTAGGAAAAGATCTGCAAGGGCTAGTCTGACCCATAACTATTGAATGGAAGAGAGACCGTTTCAGGCTCGGGGTCCACCTTCTAGCAACGTGGCCAAGAGATAAAGAAAAAGGATGAGCCGATGAAAACCATATTGAGAAGAGATGACTTCCCTAGAGAACGCATGTCCTTCCCTCCACTGAAGAACCATTTCAAATTCAGATTACTGTACGATATAGAGCATCAACTAGCCAGTCCCATCGAGATCGAGAGAGTGGAAGAAGACTGAGTAGGCGAAGCTCTGAAGGGACTTTCAATCAACATGATTACTAGGGGCAACCAACCCAAAAAGTTTCAAGTTTGAATTTGTCCTTGCTTCCAAGGTGAAAAGGTCGACAAATGGACAACCGAAGACCGCCCCGTAGTTTTTAGAGTCAATCAAAAGTAATGCCTAGAAATAATTTATATTTGCATCTATGGAACTTTTTGTAAAACTCAATGACTATCCAGTCAATTAATGAAAGATACTTTTATTCTCAAATGGTAATCACTTTCATTATTCGCATTTTTTTGCATTGCGTTCTATGCATCATATTCTTTATTTTATATTCTTTACATTCTAATATATCCGAGCTATATTTTATGTAGATGTCATAATAATACTAGCATAAATGTTCCTTAGGCCAGTTACAAGAAGATTTCGAACAACCATTGTGTCTGGAAGAAGTTAATGACTGCGAAGATGAAGAAGATTGTGAAGTCCCTAATGAGCTATTGATATTGGTGGAAAGAGATGAAAAATAGATTCTACCCCATAAGAAATAAACTGAGCCTGTGAATTTAAAGACAATGGAAGTAATGAGCGACGTAAAAATTGGTATTACTCTATCCGTACAAATAAGGTTTTCTTTAGGAGGAAAAATATCCTGAATGGGTAGCCAATATAGTTCTAGTACCTAAGAATGATGGGAAGGTTCACATGTGCGTGGATTATCGATAACTTAATAGGGCTAGCCCAAAGGACAATTTTCTCTTACCTCATATAGAAACTCTAGTGGACAATATTGCAGGGCATTCTTGGTTTTGCTTCATGGATGGTTTCTCAAGGTATAACCAGTTCAAAATGAATCCCGAGGACGTGGAGAAAATTACGTTTATAACCATGTGGGGAACTTTCTGCTACAAGGTAATGCCATTTGGGTTGAAAAATGTTAGGGCAACCTATCAAAGAACGATGGTGACTCTCTTCCACGACATGATGCACATGGAAATATAAGTGTACATAGATGACATGATTGCCATGTCCCGAACGGAAGAAGAACATATACAGAACCTAAGAAAACTGTTCGAAAGATTAAGGAAGCACCAACTAGAGCTCAATCCAGCAAAATGCACGTTCAGAGTAAAATCAGGGAAACTATTGGGCTTCATGGTGAGCCAAAAAGGAATCGAGGTCAATCCAGATATGGTCAAGGCAATTCAAGACCTTCCAGTACCTCGCACGTAAAAAAAGTTTGAGGGTTCCTAGAAGATTAAATTCTATATCGCGATTCATTTCTCAGCTGACCAATAAGTGTGATCCAGTATTCAAATTGCTCAAAAAGAATAATCCCTAGGTCTGGAATAACGAATACTAGGAGACTCTGGAAATTATCAAGAAATACATGTCCAATGCCCCCATACTAGTAGTACTAGTACCCGAGAGACCATTAATTCTCTACTTAACATTTTTTGAGAATTCAATGGGATGTGTACTAGGGCAACATGATGAGTCAGGAAGAAAAAAAAGTCATTTATTACTTGAGCAAGAAGTTTACCGATTACGAGATTCGATACCCACCTATTCAAATGTTTTGTTGTGTCTTAGTTTGGGCTACCTTGAGGCTCAAACAGTACATGTTATACCATACCACATGGTTTATATCGAGGATGGATCCACTGAAATTTTTGATGGAATCCCCTATTTTAACTAGCAGATTGGCTAGATGGAAGATGTTGTTATCTAAGTTTGATATTGTATACGTGAGCCAAAAGGTAATAAAAGGAAATGCCATAGCTAACTTTCCTGCAAGTTGTGCCTTGGAGGACTACGAATCTCTAAACTTCAGTTTCCTAAATGAGGACTTGAAGTGTATCTCGACCGATGAAGATAGATCTAGGGGTAATAAATCCTGAACATTATACTTCGATGGAGCCTCTAATGCTTTGGGAAAAGGAATTGGGGTAGAGTTGATTTCCCAAGAAGAAATCTACTATCATTTCACAAGTAGATTAGAATTCTTTTGCACCAACAACATGGTCGAATACGAAGCTTGCATTATGGGGTTAAAAGCAGCCATTGAAAAAAAGGTTAAAATGCTTAAAGTATACGAAGACTCCTTATTAGTAGTGTACCAACCAAGGGAAGAATGGGAGACGAAAGACCCGAAGCTAGTCGAATATTGATATTTTGTCCTCGAACTACTGAAAGAATTTGAGGATTTCATTTTTAGGTATCTCCCCCGAGAGGACAATCAAATGGCTGATGCTTTAGCTACCTTAGCAACAATGTTTAAATCTAACAAGAGAACAAACATGATGCCAATAAGGATGCAAGTATACGAGACCCTGGCTCATTGCTACCATCTAGAAGAAAAAGTGGATGGCCATCCATGGACCACGATATCTTACAGTAAATGACATACTAGACGTATCCTCCTGGTGCATCTAAAATTGACAAGAAAAAAAATTAGAAGAATGTCAGCCGGATACTTCCTTGATGGGGAAATCTTGTATAGAAGGGGCAGACCAAGTTTTATTAAGATATGTAACTACCAAAGAAGCAAAGAATGTGATGGAAGAAGTGCATGGCGGAACTTGCAGAACATATGCAAATGTAAGAATATGCCATAAATGTCATATAAATGCTAATGAAGTAGAGTTGGATGAAGTGGAATGGATTCAGTCTCGCCTTGATCAACTGAATCTTATTGAATATAAAAGATTGAATGCTATATGTCATTGGTAAATGTACCAAAAGATGATGGTGAGATCCCACGATAAGAAAGTGCACCCAAGAGAGTTCCGAGAGGGGGATCTAGTACTTAAAAAGATTTTTCCGATTCAAAAAGATTTCCACGGGAAATGGATGCCCAATTGAGAAGGGCCCTGTATTGGCAAAAAGGCCTTCTCCAGGGGTGTTTAATTTTGGCAGAGATGGACGGAAGAGTATTGAAAAACCCAATAAATTCATACTCTATCAAGAAATATTACGCCTAAGAAGGAAAAAAGAAAAAAGAAAGAAAAGAAAGAAAAGAAAAGAAGAAAAAGAAGAAAAAGAAAAGAAAAAAAATGAGAGGTTCAAGGTGAAAACCTGCAAAGGGCGCTTTGAAACCAATGAAGGATTTGAGTTGAAGACCTGAAAGGGCAGCTGATTTGCATTTTGATATTGAGGCATCTGACAAATAAACCCCCTCGAAAGACTTGTAGTTCGTGAAGGACTTCACATCTACAAACAGTTTTGCCACCTTGAGATCTCTCATACAGAGGATCACCTTGGGACGTCAAATTAATTGATTTAGGAACACTTGTGCTAGAATTCATTATGACATATTCTTTTGCTTTTAGAATCTTTGTTCAATTCTTTCGATTGTCATGACATTGTGTAAAACTTATATTTTGTCAATAAATTTCATGATTATCATTCCAATCTTCAAATAACTCATTTCTACATATCATAATCAGCCTAGCATAATCCGAGGCCATAGATCAAGTTTATATTTGCACTCATTAAAGCAAGTGATTGATAAAAGGGCAAGACAAGAAATGATAGCAGCCCAAACAACACAGAAAATAATCAGAAGGATTATGAATCAGACAAGGATTCAGAGAAGACAAAGACTCGACGAGGATAAAAGAAAAGGAAACAAAGGCTTACGATACCTTAAAACCCAAAAGAATAGGAGCATACACATTCATTTTACATCAAGTTTTTAATGTCTGACAGGAACTCAGAGAATCAAAAAAGATTCATTTCACAACTCTAGCAAAGAATCAATCCACATCTTTCATGGATCGCAGCAAATTCAAAGACCTTGAGGTCAATAACTTCGGGTACTGTAAACACCAAATCACTACCACATGACAATCTTTTACAAGTTTAAAAATCTTCATAGAGAAGATGAACCGATCGACATTTCCAATAGAGAGTTCATAATGCGAAGAACTCATCCGATAGAGGGAGAAGAAGTTCATAATGAGAAGAACTTGTTTGACCTATTGCTCGATTCACAATACTTCGAATCCATAACGCCTCGCTTGAGGGATTGACATTTTCGATGGAGAGTTCATAATGAGAAGAACTCATCCGACAGAGGGAGAAGAAGTTCACAATGAGAAAAACTTATTCGATCTACTGCTCGATTCATAACACTTCGAATCAGCAATGTCTCGCTTGAGGGATTGACATTTCCGATGGAGAGTTCATAATGAGAAGAGCTCATCCGACAGAGGAAGAAGAAGTTCATAATGAGAAAAACTTGTTCGACCTATTGCTCGATTCACCATATTTCGACTTAGCAACGCCTCGCTTGAGGGATTAACATTTCCAATGGAGAGTTCATAATGAGAATAACGCATCCGACAGAGGGAGAAGAAGTTCATAATGAGAAGAACTTGTTCGACCTATTGCTCGATTCACCATACTTTGAATCAGCAATGCCTCACTTGAGAGATTGACATTTTCAATTGAGAGTTCATAATGAGAAGAACTCATCCGATAGAGGGAGAAGAAGTTCATAATAAGAAGAACTTTTTCGACCTATTGCTCGATTCACCACACTTCGAATCAATAATGCTCGCCTGAAGGATTGACATTTCCAATTAAGAGTTCATAATGAGAAAAACTCATTTGAAAAAGGGAGAAGAAGTTCATGATGAGAAGAACTTGTTCGACCTATTGCTCAATTTATAACACTTCGAATCAGTGACACCTCACTTGAGGGATCAACATTTCCAGTAGAAAAATCACGATGAGAAGAGCTTGTGACTTGAAGAGTAGATATTGAGTAAAAAATGGCACTCTATTATCTTTGTTTCATTCTCGTTTCATAAAAATAAGCAAAGAGGGTCAGCTGTGAGTATTATTTTTTCATTTTTATTATTTTACAAACCCAAAACCTGGCCAAGGCCAAACCCAAATACAACCCAAAACCCAATCGAGCCTCAAACAGACCCAAAACCAAATTAACCCAACCCCAAATTAAACCCAAATCCAAGCCCAAAATCAGACCCGACCTGTGTCTAACCTAGCTGGGTAACCGCCCACTTTACCATACCGAAGGCCACCATTTTCACCCTCAATCAACGCACACCCTCCTCTGCCCCAACCAACAACCACCTGGCTTTGCCCAATCCTCCATGCACGCCGACAACACACTCCATACCACCTTGTAAAATAAGAAATAATAAAACAAGGAAGCAATCATTTTATTTTCATATGTCAATGGGTATTTAACCCAAAAATTAACTTTGTAATTGGATTCGAAAATCCTTCCAAAAATACTGTAATATTGTTTTCCAACAATAACAAAGACTTCAAAGGTTATTAATCTTTTTTTCGTTTTTATTTTTATATTCATGTAGCCCATTTTTTTTGTGTGCTTTTGCTGCTAATTTCGAAACACAGTAGATAAAAAAATTATTTTCCTTTTCAGTTTTCGAATAACACTAGATTACTTTTGTTTTCGTAAAAAATATATCTTCAATGATTTTCCAAAAAAGCAAACCCTTGCATGTTTCAAAGATAAAAATAAAAGTAGAGTTTTTGGAATATAACCTACCCTAATAAAAACAATCAACCAGCTAAACAACCATTTTTGTAGTGAAAATATGAAAAAAAACAAAAAGAAAGTAGATCGGAAACATACCTGAGTCGAAAAAGGGTCGTCGGAGTCTGGGGTAGCCAAACGGTCTAGGATCGTTTTTGGGTAGTTTGGGGTCGTTTTAGGTGGTTTTAAGCCTTAGGCTAGACTCAGGGCGGTTAGATCTACGTTTGGTGAAATTTTTGCAGACCTTAAAACTTGGTATTTTTATAAAAGTAAAAATGTTTTATTAAAATCACCCGGTTTTTATGGTGTCCTAATCGCACCTTAAATGATTGGTGGCGATTCCTCACATTTCGAAAATTCCTTTCAAAGAGAAAACCTCTGAGTCAGTATCGGTCTTTCCCCGCCCGAGCAAAAAACGGTGTCGACAAGATTAACCTATTACAATTATTTATAAAAAAAATTTGTAATTCATACTACAAAAAAGTACAACACTTAACACATATTTACATCAGTTTAAGTAAATAAAATAAAAAAGTGCAATACCTAACACATACTTACATGGGTGTAAGTATGTGCATCTCTCAATATATTGATGTCTAACAATAAATACATAACTATATTGGTATAAGTATGTTTATGTATTTTTAAAGAACTAACAAATTAAAAATAATAATAACAATAATATATTAAGTTTTTTAATATAAATTATATATATATATATATATATATATATTAGAAATAATAAAAAGTTATATTAAGATATTTTTGTAAAAATATAACAAATTAAAAATATAATTATTAATTTAAGTTATTAATGGTTAACCGTTTGTTAACCTTCTATTAAATTTTGTAACTATAATTTTAACCGTTAACTATTAATTTTAATAGTTCGATTAATCAAAACTATTTAATGTTAATGATTCAGTTAATTAAATTGTTAAATGAAACAATTATGCCGATTATCAATTACTAGGATCGATTATGGGTTTTTGAAAACCCCTATATTAGATACCTTCTTGAAAAAGATTCCTGATGTAAAATAGAAAAAGTATTGGGTACAAAAGAAAAAAAAGATAAAAATAATGTAGTTGAAGGTACATGGACATGGACCTTTGATCAAGGGCAATTTACGTGTTGTGTTGGTAATATACACGTCATGTGCCGTCTGTTCATACATGTTTATTGTCATGATCGACGTGTACAAGTTTGGAACTATTACAAAATAAGTCCAAAAATTTGTGAACCATTGAAATGATTATTAATATTCTATGATGACCTGCTCATTGTCGACCTTCCCAACGAAATCTATATATATTAATTCGGGTGGGAAAAATTGTACGGGCGTACTCATGGGCAACAACAAGAAACAAGCAAAAGAGAAGAAATACAAGAATCAAAAGGTGATTAAGTTGCCATTTATGATTCAAAATGTTTGATATTTCTCCTCAACGGTCTTGGTATTTCTCACTACAAATATTGTATTTCCGTGGATGATTAATATTTGAGAATTGATTATGGTTTTCCAGCAAAGGATGCAGCCTATACTGTTCAAGGCACAGATGAAACGGAGTTTCCTGCAAGGCAAAAGGTGAGTCGGAGGATATTATTCTTTGGCTAAAGCATCCCGCTGAGATTAAATTAATTCATTCATTTTTAAGCACGAATCAAATGACCGTAGTGACAAGGAAATTATTATTATTTCTTAAAGTTTCAGGTTCAAAAATCACAAATATTAAGAGTATGAACGTTTAATACTAAATTTTTGAGAGTTATCTTTAAATATATATTATTTTGTACCCAAAAAGTTATTAATTTTTAAGATGATTTTAAAATGTAATTATTATCCTCTATAATATTATTTATGGCTTATATCACAAGTATCTAATGTATATTCACGTCTTTTTAATGAAAAAGACTTACAATTTTCCTTTGTACTTTTTATCTTCACATATACCAAATAAAATAAATTATGACAATATTTTTTATTCCTCTTATAATAAATTAAAACAGCTGAAGCTCAATTTAATATTTGAATTTGATTTGACAATTCTCGTTTTTATAATGAAAAAGACCTACAAATTTTCTTTGTTCTTTTCATCTTCACATATACCAGATAAAATGAATAAAAGAAGTATTTTCTTTAGTTTTCTCATTTTTATTAATTTTTACAAAATATTTAAATTTACTTTTTAAATGATATTTAAATTTATTTCAATTATTATCTTATTTTTAAAAATATTGAATTTAAATATATCTAAATACACAACAACCCTCAATTTAATAAATTAAGAGAATATAAATAATTTAAAACTTTCATTTCAAAAACCTACTATTTATTAAAACAAATAAAATAAGTAACATCTTTCGTTTCCTCACTTTTTTTTATTAATCATATAATATCTAGTAAGTTCTTGATTTATTTTTTTTTTGACTTATATCACAAATAAGCATGTATATCTTCTTTTTCATTTAAGTACTTAAAGTAAATTTTGGTCAAAATAAGTATCTAAAATTTTCTTTTAGGTCAAAATAGGTACCTAAAGTATTTTATGTCAAAATAAGAACTTAAACTATTCAATTTTTTCATCTAAATTCTAAAAAAATTGACATGTGACATTAATTAAAGAATACTCTGGGTACTTAGATGAAAAACATTAAATACTTTAGGTACATATTTTGACAAAAAATACTTTAGATACGTATTTTGATTAAAAATTACTTTAGGTACTTAGATAAAAAAAAGATAATATAATTTGGAACTTATTTATTATATAATCCTTTTATGATTAATCATATTTACTGAATATATAGTAAGTTCTACTTCAGTTGATATTGTTATTATGACGACACCTTGAAAATCGTAATTTTTTTTTTTTTGAAAATAACTGGGATATATTAATTAAACATAGATTCAGAAGTTACACAACACAATTCGGTAGAACAGATTGAAAATTCAAAGGCGTAGGTGAAATTGAAGCATAGCGTGCAAGAGCTTGTGCGACACCGTTCGCTTCTCGATGAACAAACCGAACTGAAATTAAATGTAATTTAAGAGATTATAAATTTTTTTTATGTTCTTAAACACGCATTAACCTCTAACTTAAGAATTTAAGAGATTATAACTAATAAAAAATAAATTGTATTTACAAGAAATTATAAAAATTCATAAAAAATAACTTTTATATATATATATATGATCCACGTACATAATACAAATGTTTTTTAGTTTTACACATATTTATAATTGTTGGATGAGTAGAAATAGGATCAAAGATAAATTTTTTTAATTTTTTTTAAGTGGACATCTTATTTTTTTAAAAAATTCATCTGAACAGTCTATTTTCAATCATACAATATATATATATATATATATATATATATATATATGATATCATCATTCTTTGTTATATATATACTCGAAAACAGAAAAGCAAAAAATTGATACATAACCGTATGAAATCTACCTGCAGGTCATTAGTTATAAAATATCTGTACAGATGCCGCGTACAGGTATATATGGTCTCATTAATTACTGATTTTGATAGATTTTTTATAAAACAAAAATCAAAATGATTTATTAATAGTTTTGAATACTCAGCAAGCAATAAAAATCCTTCGGACTAGGATGAGGAAAACTGAACTGGCCAACAAGAAAGAGCAGAAAAAGTTGATGGTTGAGTCTCTAATGGCAACCAAAAAAGATGCGGCAGGGACCGAGTCAAGCTATAGGATGATGAAGATGAGAAGGAACCGTTTACTGGATGAGCTTAACAATGCTTTCAATGATTTAATAAGATTTCGGGCACTGGAGAGTCTGCTCATGCAGGACCTTTGAAATTCCATATATCTATAAGAATGAGTGTGTTATGAACACTCAATCTACTGCTTTTTCACGAAGTAATTGAGATATTTATGTACTGCAGCTTGAAACTATTTCGTTTGTATTTATGGTATTTCAGGATTTTCTCCTAAACTCCAGATTATACGTTTAATTTGCATAATATCTTCAAGTGATGAGAAAACTTCCTTTTTTTTTTCCTTCCTTTTCTATTAACCAATTTACTCATCATATATTATAGGTTGATCATTTGATCGATGATGCTTGCCTCATTCCATTAAGGTTGATTTCGAATTCTGCTTTTCTTATTTGGTTGGTTTGGTTGTGCTAAACGCCCTCGTTTCATATTAGGGCTGAATAATCTGGTTGAAGCCTTGTTTAAGGGCCTGTAAAAATGAGTGGATCTGTTGTTTCTCTTCTCTTCTACCTTTTCTTATTCATCTTCTCTCTACTGGTATATGAGATTTTCTGCAGGTTTCGACTCAGATGCGCTACACGCATTGAGAGGTCACCAGACGCGAAGTCAATCGAGTTATAGACATCGTGAAGCTTCAGGCCGGTTTTTAGCAGTTGGAGTGAACCGTTGATGAACACCTCTAAGCTTTCCAGTCGGAAATGCGTGAGGAGTTTAAGTTTCTGACTCCTGACTTGAGGTGTTCTTGGGCAGTCGTCAGTGGAGTGGAAAATATTGAAGTTGTAACGAATTTATGAATATATTTTATCATTTAAGAAATCAAATTTTGTTTATTTTTTAGATAATTTAAGTTTATGTAATTAAGAGTTAAATTGGATCAAATATGGTTTGGCATGATGTTTTTCAGAGCCTAGCATGGAAGATGGGCAATGGCCAACGAATAAATTTTTGGAAGGACCCCTTGGCTAGGGAACCTTGCTCCATTGGAGAAAATTTGAATAGATAGTCTCGAGGAGAATATGAATTCAGCGACGGTTTCCTCTATGATCACATAACAAGGGGGAGTGGAAGTGGGATGAGTTTAATTCGCACATGCTTACCATCTTCTGTGATATTACATCTTGCTCTTATGAAACCGCCATTAGCACTACGAGGGAAAGACAAACCAGGTTGGATATGGGCAAAAAATCGGCCTTTTTCAGTCTCAAATGCATATAGATATCGGATAAACGAAGAACGGTTGAGAAGGCATATAACAGACCATGAAAGGTACACCTGTTGTGGGGCAATGAAGGACTCATTTTCTCATTTTTTTAGAGAGTTTCTTGCGACACAAACTGTTCGGGTGAAACTTATTAAACCCAATCGGATTAAAGAATTTCTCGGTATTTCTACAGTTGATTGGATTCATATTAACCTGCAATGACCGTATTTTTTTTCCTTTGGTTTCAGATGAGTGGGAAATGATGTTTGGATCCATTTTGTGGAGTTTATGGACGAGACGAAACCAGACAATATTTACACCGAAAACCTTGGAGGTGGAGAGCATTTTGCAATAGAGTCAACGATTAATTTTAGAAGCAAGTCAATCAAGAAACCTAACTTCGACATCCCTAAACAATTCTAATAGGAAGGCTCGAGACATTCGATGAATTTGCAATGATAAAAGGTCAATACGGATGGTACTCAGACATATACCCTACCTCACAATATGTGGTGGGGTTAATCGGGATGCTGCTGGGACTTGGATCGGTGGATTTATGAAAGCCGTAGGAGTAGGCACGGTGCTGGATGACGAGCTTTGGGGAGCTCTTGAAGGACTTAATATGGCTTAGAAATTGGGTCTGATTCATGTCGTTCTTGAGACGGATAGAAAAGATACGTGGTTGCTACTCAAACAAGGTATTAACATAGAGCTGGTTTCCCATTTGATTCCACATATCATGGATATTATTTGTCGAGATTGACAGCTGGTTTTTGCTCATGTGAACCGGGAAGGAAATAGGACCACGGATGCTATAATAAAGTTAGAATGGAGCCTCTAGTTTCGCCTCCAAACTTTCAGTTCTCCACCAATCGAGATCTTGTCAACTCTCCAAAACGAGATAGATTGACTAGTATTTATTTTGTGCTATATTTTATGCTTAAATGTTCCTTGTTTATTCATCTTTATTGTTAATTTGGGCATTTTTACATGATTTCTGTGCAGGGCAATGACTTCTGGAAAACGTACTTAAAAGGCCTGAAAACTGCACTTTTTGTTCTGGAAATTGGGCATGAAACGCTAACGTGGCAGTGAGTCAACAGCTTCTAGAAAGTCCAGTCAGCAGTGTCCAATCAGTAGATTCTAAAAGATGGATGGACGACTGGGGAATTTCAAGCATTTTAAATTCAAGTTTAGGAAATATCTTTTTAGGATTTATCTTTTTGTATTTTCTTAGGATTATTTTTAGGATTTATAGGGTTTTCGAAGGCTATAAATACCCTCTTAGGTGAGCCTAAACATTGATCATTCGAATCTTGAAGTTCTTCAGTTTTGTTTTTATAACACTTCTTCCTTTTCTTCTACTCGCATTTCTTTGTTTTTACTTTAAAGCTTTTATTTTAATGCTAAATATGACTTTTGTCATGCTTAGCTAATTTTCTTTTAAGCCAAGGGTTAAAGTGATGATTCAATTCCATCGTGAGAATTGAAAAAGTACTCGAATATCTTTGGAAATCTCTCATTTTTGTTTGCACTTATTTTCAAAATCAAAACAATTTTTTCAAAACCAAAGATTAACTATGTGAGGATGTTGTTGTGATTAACTGTGTGGGAGGAAGGATTGACTTATTGAAAGCACATTCGACTTCCTGGGAACACAACTAGCAAATTGATTGCTAAGAGGGAATTGAGATCGGAATTAGTAGTTATTGAAACAACAATCTGAGTTGGTCTTCATGAACTTAATCGATTATTCATCTCAACAATTGATGTTGATTAGATCAATTTCTGATGTCGGAATCAAATGTTGCACTTGGGTATTCGGTATACAAAACATAGTCATAAGGATTGATCCTTGTAGACAAGTAACCAACATGAATCCCGAAGGGTAAATCTATTTCGATGATATGAGGAAATTGAATCAAAGAGAAAGTCTAAGGCTGACTTCTACATTTTGAATCCTCTTTTAAACTTTTTTTTTAAATTTCTTCTCTTTATTTTACTTTTATTGTACTCGCTTCATCTACAAAACCCTCACCATTAATCAAATTACTCCATCCATTTCCTGGTTTAGAGATTAAATCAAGCATAAATCAAGGAGTTTCCTTAGTCTCTGTGGGATCGACCCTTACTCATCCTTTACTACGTTAAATTTGCTTTGCATATTATTTTAGAAGAAATGAATTACTTTGACACAAAAAAGGACGCGTGTCAAATCGGCACCATTGTCGGGGGATTAACGACAAGTACTGATTTATTTCTTTTATTTTTTTATTTATGACCAGGAATAACCCAAGAGTATTAAAAGATTTTGTCCCAGAGATTGAAGCATAAGCCCAACGAATCCACACACTAACGCTTCGAGAAAAAAAGGAAAAGATAAGAAGAACAAGAGCTGAGTTTAGAAATAGATTCAGATCTAGAGATAGAATCTGAATTGACGCTTACACTGAATCAGAAAATGAAGAACATATTATGATGGCATAAGAACAAACGATCCGTGAATTAGCTGCGACTCCTACCACTTAAACGCCATTATGCATAGCATTTCTGTTGAGTTAATCGATTGACTGAATTGGCCAAGAGGGGGTGAATTGGCAATAAAAATTTTGTTGAAGCTTTTGCAGAAAATTAAAAGAAATTGCACAGCGATTTAGAGTGGTTCGACTTTATCAACCAAAGTCTACGTCCACTACCTTAGCTATCCACACTAAGGATTTTCCAACAAATTCACTAATTTGTTCTTTCTTTTGAAGCCAAAGAGATAACCTTACAACTCCCTCAAGAATATACCCAATTCTTGAGAACACTCTTTTCTCAAAGAGAAATACAAATTTGCAAACTTACAAGAAAAACCTCACAAGGCAAATATGTTTGCACAATTCTAGAAAAAAGAAAGAACACTCAAGAATAAATAAAATTGAGCACAATAAGTGTTCTTGAAAGCAAAATGAATATTGAATGAAAAATAGGCTTGAAATGCTCAAACTTGAGGTTTGATGATTTCTCTTTGATTCTCTCTTGATTCTAATTGCTTGATGTTTCTTGTTATTGATCAATGGCTTCTAAGCTTGCTTAAATACACCTTGAATCACTTCTGAACGTTGGGGATGATTAGAGAAAATAATATAGCCGTTTTAGTGTGAAAACAATTAATAAAACAGTTTAGAGCGTGGGGGGAATCGGTACCCCCTATGGGGAATCGGTTCCCTAAGTGTAAAATTCAAATATTTCGACCGTTATACAAGGGGGGAATCGGTTCCCTCCGAGCATACTGGAATTCTCGGAGCCAAACCATTCAGGGGGAATCGGTTCCCTCTAAGCAATCTGGAATTTTTGGCTTTGAAATGGTTCGAAATACTTTGTAAAATTATTTTGATATTGTTTTAAGTTTAAAACTTAATTTTACACTTTGAGTAAGGATTAAAAATGATCTTTGAAAGATTTGGAGTAATGTTTTGATATTCGAATAATTCTATCGAATATACTTATAAAATCATTTGGAAAATCTTAAAATTCATTTAACTTAATTTGTTATATCGAAATATCAAAATGTTTTCAACAATCTCCCCCTTTTTGATATAACAAAACATCTTAGTAATTTTAAGATTTTGAAATCAAGTTTTGAAATTACTCCCCCTTACTTTAACACTAACACTTCTCCCATTTATCATTTAAAACACATTTAACTTCTCCCCTTTTTTGTTAAATCAAAAAGACATTTTAAAGAATTTAAACAAGGTTTTGAAATCATTTAGCCAATTGATTATATATAATATAAGCTGCTAAGATCACAAGCAAGAGAAACGTTAGCCATTAGTTTCATAATCAATATTCATAATTAATGTGAAATGGCAAAATTGGTCATATATCTAATCATGAAGTAAATGATGCAATGATGAATAAATTTAATCACACCAAATAGATAATTTCTAACCATTCATAAATCCAAACAAATTCAAAGTCAATCAATCCACAAATTCAAACATTCCAAAATATTCAAAAATGTTAAAACAAGAAGTTTGGAGTTCAAAGCAAAATATAGAATCACATATCAGGATCAGGAGGAGGAAAACGAGCTCGCATAGCGGCCATTTCATGAGTGAGGTCATTAATACGCGCGTTGGTTGCTTCATTGTTTGCACGCATCTCCCAAAGAATTTCTAATTGTTGAGCTCCCATTGTGGATAAGTGGGACTCTATAGAAGAAAAGAGTGAATCCATGGTAGCGTATCGAAAATCGAATGTCTCCATAAAGGATTGGAAATATGGAGGCATTTAATGCGTTTGTTGTTGTCTTTGCTCTTCGGGCTGCTCCTCGGGCTGCTCAGGCTCATCTTCGGCTTCATCGATGTCTCGCATTAATTGCTCAAGCTCGAGATCTTCGTCAGCTTCGGGTGGAGCTTGTGAAGAACTAGCTCCCGGAGTATTTGCAGAAGATCGAACCCATTCACCGATTTCCTTATCCTTAATCCATCCCGCTCTTGTTAAGGAAAGAAGGTTAATTTGTTTCTTAAGGGGAAAACGGCATCTAGACTGACTCTAAGCCCAGCTTTGGAAAACAGATTACTCAAAATGCAACCGTAAACAAGAGATGAACAGAGTTTCTTGTTAGGAACAAGATTTACGGTTTCAACAATTTCAGCAAAAATAATCTGAGGTAGGTTAATTTTAATATTATTTTCGAAACAAATGTAACCACCAAAGATCTAAGGCTCTAAGAGTAGAATAACGACCTCCGGATGGTCGAAACCACCAAGAAATCATTAGATGAAGAAAACGTTCATGAAGGTCTAAGACACTTGCACTATCCCTTCTTTTATAACGAGATCCTAAAACCTATTTTTCATTTGAAATACCATCATTATCTAGTCCGAATGTATTGGCTATGTAAGTCGAGTCAATATATAAGAATTGTCCTAGGAGGTAGGAACGAATTCCTATGGTTTCGGTTTCAGTTTGGTTTTTAACACAAACGGCATTAGAATAGAAAATACGAACAAGTTGATGGTAAACGATGGGTTCAAGGTCAAAGAGTTTATCAAATTTCCACTCTTGTAAAGAGGAAGATATTTAAAATTGATAGCTAACTAGCTTGACGAGAAGGAATACGTTTTTCCCGGATTTTGTAAGAGTCGAAATATTGATAATACCAAAAATGATGATTTCTAGGACCAGGATGATTGAAACACGAATTTTGGATAGTCAAGTTAGGATCAATGGGATTAGGATTAGAAATTGGAATTTGAGGAGGATTTGGAGGTGGATTTGGTTGACGGTGTGAGCGACTAGATGATGACCTAGCACGTTTAGGATTTGACATGGTTTAGGAAATCAGAATAGAATTGATAACCTGCAATTTAGAAAACACATGTATGTAATTTAATCAATCCCAAACTCAATTGAGTCCTCAATATTTCAGGTTCTCTAAATCATCCTAATGGGCAAAGTTTTTGAAAAACTTTTGAAAAATATGGTTTTGAGAAACAATATATGTATAGTTTTCATAACAACAGCATAATTTAATCAAAACACAATAATTTGAAAATTAACATTTTTTTTAATTTCGAAAATTTTTAAAAAATTTGGAAAATTCTTGTGTTTTTGATGAAATTGGTTGTAATATCTAGTTTCTAATCACTAAACAATCAATGGCCGATCTAAAGTTCATCCTAGAACTAATTAAAACAAGTCTTATGTTCAAAATCAATAAAATAGGGAGTTTAGAAAATTTTACCTTGAAGGATGAGATTGAGTGGATTTTGATGTTGTTTGCACGATTTTAATGATGATTGCAAGTTTAGAAGATGATATTTGAAGTGAATTCTGATTAAAATCAATGATTTGAGGCAAGAATGGAGATAAGGAGAGAGTTGAGGGAAGAAACGGCGTGAAGAGAAAGGAGGGTTTTGAGTAAAAATAAGGGTTCTGCCCGTGTATAACCAGAACCCCAGGGGGTATCGATTCCCCTGTGGGGGGAATCGGTTCCCCTTCAAAGGGGGAATCGGTTCCCTCAAGGGGGATCGGTTCCCTCTACACCAAAATGCTAAAATCCGATTTTAAACACCCAAAATGCTAAATTAATTTCCTCTAGTGGTATTAGCAACTCATATATTGAAAATTAATCATGTTCAAACAATTCAATTAATCTTTAAACGATTTTTGAACATAAAATTAATTTTTTCATCAAGAATCATAAACTCCCCCTAACTAATAGCAATGAATGCAATCAAAAATTACTATTATAAGTATTTTTCATTTATTATTAAAAGTGCTAAAATTATTTTAAACACTCAGTGAAGATAGGTTGGTCAAACCTAATTCTCTCCTAAGTGTCCAAAATTGTTCCTTGTCTAAAGGTTTTGTAAAGATATCCGCTAATTGGTGCAAAGTATCAACAAATTTTAGAACTACATCTTCCTTAGTGACATGGTCTCTAATAAAGTGATGTCTTATTTCAATGTGCTTAGTTTTAGAGTGTTGGATGGGATTTTTAGTGAGAAAAATAGCACTAGTATTGTCACACTTGATAGGAATGGTACCTATTTCAATTCCATAATCAAAAAGTTGTTGTTTCATCCATAAAACTTACAGCAACTACCAGCTGAAATGTATTCGGCTTCAGTGGTAGATAATGCAACACAATTTTGTTTCTTTGAAAACCAAGAAATTAGTATATTTCCAAGGAATTGGCAAGTACCGTAGGTGCTTTTTCTATCTAATTTGCATCCTCCATAATCCGCATCAAAAAAGCATGCAAGCTAAAGCTAGAGTCTCTAGGATACCAAAGTCCTAAACTAGGAGTGTCCTTAAGTATCCTTAAATATTATCTAAATAACAGCTAGTAAATCCAATCATTGACCTATATAATTTAACATCTATACATTTACCTCCTTCATCTAATCAAGATTTGTTGAAGAGCTCATTGGAGTGTCATGGGTTTCCCATTTTCCAGTCCAAACTTCTTGAGCATATCTTTGACGTACTTACTTGATTGATGAAGATGTCATCTTTTCTTTGCTTGATTTGGAGTCCCAAGAAAAATGAGAGCTCCCCCATCATGCTCATCTCAAACTCACTTTACATTAGCTTAGAAAATTCTTGGCAAAGAACATCATTAGTAGAACCAAATATTATATCATCACAAATTTGAACTACTAATAAATCTTTACCTTTATGCTTCAAAAATATGTAGTGTCAACCTTCCCTTTTGAAAAACCTTTTTCAATTAAAAAATTTGACAATCTTTCATACCAAGCTCTAGGAGCTTGCTTTAAACCATAAAGAGCTTTTGTCAATTTTAAAACATGATCCGGAAAATTTGAATCTTCAAAACCTGGAAGTTGTTCCACATACACTTCTTCTTTTATAAAACCATTTAAAAATGCACTTTTAACATCCATTTGATATAATTTAAATTCATTGAAACATGCAAATGCTAATAACATTCTAATTGCTTCCATCCTAGCTACGAGAGCGTATGTTCATCATAGTCTATGCCCTCTTCTTGAGTATACCCTTGAGCAACAAGTCTAGCCTTGTTTCTCACTATATACCACTCTCATCAAGCTTATTCCTAAATACCCATCTAGTACCTACAGTAGATTATTACTAGGCCTTTCAACTAATGTCCATACTTTACTTCTCTCAAATTGATTTAACTCTTCTTGCATAGACATAATCCAATGTTCATCATTTAATGCTTCTTTAATATTCTTAGGCTCTATGCATGAGATAAATGCAACATAATTACAAATATTTCTAAGAGAAGATCGATTTGTTACCCCTTTGGATGGATCACCTATAATTTCACCATCCTTGACATAGTTGTACTCTCTTAGATAAGATACTTCCCTTTCTTCAATGGTTGGATTCTCAAGAGGATCATGAGTTTCCTCATTTTGTTTCTTTCCTTCCTTTGATGATGGTTCTCCAACGTCATGTCTAACGTCATTTGTATTTATAACACCTACATCATCATTCACACAAGATCCTTCCTCGAAGGGATTTCATCGAAAACAACATGTATAGACTCTTCTACAACTAAAATTCTTTTATTAAATACACGATAGGCTTTAGAATTTAAGGAATAACCCAGAAAAATTCCTTCATCACTTTTAGCATCAATTTGCCAAGGTTTTCTTTACCGTTGTTTAAACAAAACATTTACATCCAAAAGGATGAAAATAACCAATGTTAGGCTTTTTATTTTTGAAAATTTCATATAGAGTTTTCTTTAAAAATTGGCCTAATCATTACTCGATTTACAACATAACAAGCGGTATTTGTGGCTTTCGCCCAAAAATATTTTGGCAAATTATTTTCACAAAACATGGTTCTAGCCATTTCTTCTAAAGTTCGATTTTTCCTCTCAACAACTCCATTTTGTTGAGGGGTTCTAGGTGCTGAAAAATTATGGCTAATTTTGTTGAGGGGTTCTAGGTGCTGAAAATTATGGCTATACCGTTAGAGTTACAAAATTCTGTAAATCCAAGATTTTCAAATTCAGTTCCATGATCACCTAACTAGTTATGAGTAACCTTTTTCATTTGGATTACTTTTGAAAACGTGATGAATTGTTCTAATCTTCATCTTAGTACTTAAAATAGAACCCAAGTATCTAGAATAGTCATCTACCAAGAAAAATGCATATTGTTTTCCACCCAAGCTAGTAGTTCTAGTTGGCCCAAAAAGATCTAAATGGATTAATTGTAAACTCTACTAGTTGATACATCATTATGGATTTAAAAGAAACTCGCTTTTGTTTTCCTTAGCACAAGCATCACAGATTTTATCATTATCAAATTTAAGCTTAGCAACCCTCTTACTAGGTCTCCTTGAATAACCGTTGTAAAACACTCATACTAGCATGTCCTATCTCCTATGCCATAACCACTATCATGTTCATCCTTAGCAACTAGGCATAAATTAGTTATCAAAGAATCTAAATGCACCATATATATGTTTCCTATTCTATGACCAACAAGCATAATCCATTAGATGCAATGTCAATGACTTTACAACCATTAATTTCAAATAAGACATGAATCCTTTATCGCATAATTGACTAATACTCAATAGATTATGCTTTAATCCATTCACATATAAAACATTTTTAATTTGTATGGAAAGGTTACATATTGTACCAATACCTTCAATGTGACCTTTTGAATTGTCTCCAAAAGTCACTTCTCCTCCATTTTTGGCGTTAAGCTCAATGAATCGGCTTTGTCTCCGGTCATGTGTCTTGAGCATCACTATCAAGGTACCATGAATTTGAATTTGTTTCCCGTGCCTTGTAGCAATGCTCCTTTCCCTACAAACATAAATTAATTTTTGATTTTTGGTAACCAAATTCTTTTGGGTCCATATTCATTAGTTTCCAAAATCCTAGACCCCTTAGGTATCCATTTGTGTAGGATATTTTTATCTTTAGTAGTAATGAGTTCTTTAGGAACCCACATACTTCTAACGATTTTTCCATTAGAGGTTCTTTGGGGGACCTCTATGATTGTAGTTTCTAAAACTTTTTCTAACAAAGTTGGATTTTGAATTTCCACCTTTTTCAAAATGTTTTGTTCCAACTTTATCAAAAGAAGTTTTAAGATCATCAATTTTCTTTTGATGATCATCATTGATCTTTGAAAGTAATTTTGCAAATCTAAATTTTTCTTTCAAATCTTCTAGTTTGATTTGCAAATCTTTGATTTTACTTTCAAGATCGTTGTTGGTTTTGGATATGAGTTTGTTTTCATTTTTCAATTTTGAAACATCATTTTTATATTTTAAAAATAATTTCTCATAATCCGAAGCCAACCCATTATATTCCTCTAATAACTCATCATAGGATAAATCATCAAAATCGGATGAGTTAGAGGTTACCTTAGAATCTTCCCCAAATGCCATCAAGCACAAGTTAGCTACTACTTGTTCCTCTTCATCGGAACTTTCTTCATCGCTCCATGTAGCCACATGAACCATGTGCTTATTCTTTGATTGGCCCTTTTTCTTCAATTGTGGGCAATCATATTTGACATGCCCTGGCTTTTTGTATTCGTAGCAAATGATTGGGTCCTTCTCTTTCGGCTAATTTTTGAGGCCTTCATTTCGTTTGAATTTTCTTCCTCGATAAGGTCTCATCATTTTTCTGAACCGTTTGGCAAACAATGCCATTTCCTCGTCATCGTCATCGTCATTCGAATCACTCTCATTTTTTATGGATTTGAGAGCAACTCCAATGTTTTTCTTCTTCTCCTTCTCCTTTGGTGTCTCGTCAATCTTGTCGAGGTCCACCTCATCTTCGAGCATCATTTCATGAGTGAGGAGTGACCCAATTAGCTCTTCAAGAGTTAAGGACGTTAAGTCCTTAGACTCGATGATTGCCGTCTTCTTTGATTGCCACGATTTTGGGAGGGAGTAGACTAACTTCCTCATAAGATTTTCATTTGAAATGATCTCTCCATATGATTTGAGACCATTGACAATCGTTGAAAAATCTATCCGTCATAGCTTTGATATCTTCATTTGGTTTCATCCTGAAATTTTCATAGATATGCGTTAGAATACTAATTTTAGATTTCTTTACCTCATCGGTACCTTCATGAGTGACTTGAAGTTTGTCCCATATTTCTTTGGCGGTTGTACACGATGAAACTCTTCCGTATTCATCTGGTCCAAGAGCACAAAAAATGATATGGATGGCTTTGGAGTTGAGCTGGAACATTCTTGTCTCTCCTTCACTCTACAACCTTGGATGAGTAAGAGGTTTGATGTATCCTTCTTCTACAGCATTCCATGCTCCCATGTCACTTGCTTGAATGAAGTACATCATTCTATTCTTCCAATAGGCATAGTTAGCTCCATTGAAGAAAGGAGGCTTGTTGACGGGCATCGAATCGAGACCGGAGTCGAAGTTTGAAGCGGAGGCCATTGATGACTTTGATTATTGATATAACTCTTCCCGAATCGACTCAAGAGGCGATTAAACCTTCAAATGAGTTAGGCTCTGATCCCAATTGTTGAGTTAATCGATTGACTGAATCGGCCAAGAGGGGGGTGAATTGGCAATAAAAATTTTTGTGGAAGCTTTTGTAGAAAATTAAAAGAAATTGCACAGCGATTTAGAGTGGTTCGACTTTATCAACCAAAGTCTACGTCCACTACCTTAGCTATCCACACTAAGGATTTTCCAACAAATTCACTAATTTGTTCTTTCTTTTGAGGCCAAAGAGATAACCTTACAACTCCCTCAAGAATATACCCAATTCTTGAGAACACACTTTTCTCAAAGAGAAATACAAATTTGCAAACTTACAAGAAAAACCTCACAAGGTAAATATGTTTGCACAATTCTAGAACAAAGAAAGAACACTCAAGAATAAATACAATTGAGCACAATAAGTGTTCTTGAAAGCAAAATGAATATTGAATGAAAAATAGGCTTGAAATGCTCAAACTTGAGGTTTGATGATTTCTCTTTGATTCTCTCTTGATTCTAATTGCTTGATGTTTCTTGTTATTGATCAATGGCTTCTAAGCTTGCTTAAATACACCTTGAATCACTTCTGAACGTTGGGGATGATTAGAGAAAATAATATAGCCGTTTTAGTGTGAAAACAATTAATAAAACAGTTTAGAGCGTGGGGGGAATCGGTACCCCCTATGGGGAATCGGTTCCCTAAGTGTAAAATTCAA
Source organism: Hibiscus syriacus (assembly GCF_006381635.1). Classification (NCBI taxonomy): domain Eukaryota; kingdom Viridiplantae; phylum Streptophyta; class Magnoliopsida; order Malvales; family Malvaceae; genus Hibiscus; species Hibiscus syriacus. The sequence goes on along the minus strand of NW_024063485.1, from coordinate 2,188,458 downwards.
ATATTTCGACCGTTATACAAGGGGGGAATCGGTTCCCTCCGAGCATACTGGAATTCTCGGAGCCAAACCATTCAGGGGGAATCGGTTCCCTCTAAGCAATCTGGAATTTTTGGCTTTGAAATGGTTCGAAATACTTTGTAAAATTATTTTGATATTGTTTTAAGTTTAAAACTTAATTTTACACTTTGAGTAAGGATTAAAAATGATCTTTGAAAGATTTGGAGTAATGTTTTGATATTCGAATAATTCTATCGAATATACTTAGAAAATCATTTGGAAATCTTAAAATTCATTTAACTTAATTTGTTATATCGAAATATCAAAATGTTTTCAACAATTTCTTAAAGGCGATGTTTCGTTCTAATTGAAGATGGGGCTTATTAATCTAATTCCCACTTTAGGCGGTCTTCCTAATGAAAATCCACACAAACACTTGACGGAATTCCAAATGGTTTACTCTAGAATGAAACCATAGGGAGTTTCTGAAGATCATATAAAACTTATAGCTTTCCCTTTTTTCCTAGGTGATTCAGCTAAGGAATGACTACTTTACTTACCTCCAAACTCAGTTAATTCATGGGCTCACATGAGTCGAAGTTTTCTTGATAGATATTTCCCAGTTACCAAAGTAAGTGAGTTATGAAGGAGAATTCTTTCAATCCGAAAAAGCCAGAAAAAAATTTATATGACTACTAGGAGCGTTTTAAGAAACTTTGCATAAGTTTCTCTTAACAGAATTAAACGAGCAAACATTACTGCAATATTTTTACGAAGGCTTCTTCCCACAGAAATGAAGATGATCAACACCGCTAGTGGAGGGGCTCTCATAAACATGACCTCGACAATAGCAAGAGAATTAATTTTGATAATGACAGCTAATGTTCAACTGTTTTCAAGTGAACCTAGCCGACGGGTTCACGAGATAAGTACTTTTTCCATTGAAAACAAATTAGATAAATTAACTGAAGTGGTTAATGCACTTGTTGCTGAAAAATTCGAAGTAACAAAAACCAGCGGGATATGCACAATGTTGGATCATCCGATGGACTACTTCCCGATATTGTAAGAAGGAGGTAACGTAGAAGTCATCATTGTAGGAAACTTTTTAGGACTTCCCTAGAGGTCGTACAATCCGTATGGAAACACATAAAATCCAGGGTGGCGAGATCACCCAAATTTCAATTATGCACAGAACTCAAAGTGACATTTCATCTGAGGCCACCCCCACTTCAACAAACACAAAAGATATTATTGAAGGTGATGATGGAGAAATTGGTGATTTCCCAAGAGAAATTAGTCGCTCCTTAGGAAGAGTTAGTCACTTTCTAAGAGAAATTTCAAAATTGAATTGAATCACGTTTTGAAGAGTTAGATAAGCAAGTGAGTCAATTGGCTCAAACTGTGGGAAGGCTTGAATCACGAGAAAGATAACCTTCTCAAATGGAATTGAATACGAGGAAAATGTTAGTGTAATTACCCTTCGAAGCGAAACCATTATCAATCCCAAAGTCCTAGAGGAGAATGACGCAAATCCTAAAAAAGAAATGCCACTTTTCGATAATCAAGGTACAATTTCATCTCGTACTCCTCATTTTTATTCTTCCCATGAGATCACACCTTCTCCTTATTCCCCTTCCCATGAAGTCACACCACCATTTCCCTCAAGACTTATGAGGCGTGATAAAAGAGCTAAAGAAAAAGAAATTATAGAAGTGTTCCAGAAAGTACAAGTTAACAAACATCTCCTTGAAGTTATCCGCCAAGTCTCGAGGTATGCTCAATTTTTAAAGGAAATTTGCACCACGAAGAGAAAACTGATCGATTACAAAAAAATAAATCTGGGAAAACATGTTTCTCCGATTTTAACCCAGAAACTTTCACCAAAGATGAAAGATCAAGGTATGTTCGACATACCTTTAAAATAGGTAATTTTTCAATTAAGCGTGCAATGTGTAATTTAGGAGCTTCAATTAACGTTATGTCCCTTTCCGTTTATAAAATGATTACTAACGAAGCTTTGAAGGAAACAAGAGTGACAATTCAGTTAGAGGATTGTTTTGTTATCTACCCGGAGGTAGTGCTAAAAATATCGTAGTAAAGGTCAATTTTCTCATCTTTCCTGCTAACTTCTACATCGTTGACATGGAAAACGACTTGAAAAATACTTGTTCTAAAATACTACTAGGCCAACCCTTCCTAAGCACTATGAATACAAATATCGATGAACAAAGTGGTATGTTGACGATGGAATTCAATGGCGAGGTGGTAGACTTTGACGTCTATAGAGCGATGCAACCTTTTGAAAATTCCGTCAGTTTAAATTTTGTCGATATTATTAAACCCTCAGTTGATGAATTTATGGGAAATAAATTTTCTGATGATTTATGCAGGAAATCGGAAGATAAAAAAGACAAATTCATGGAATTAAAAAATGTTTTTTTTGAAGAATCTGGTTTGCTTCTAGTTCAATCCGAGTCTAAAGATCTACTCTCCTTTTTGCAGGTGTCGAAAATAAAGTCGAAACCATTGTGGGATTGTAAAAAGAAACCAATTTTTGGTAAAGGAGATGTATTGGCGACCATTCCTTTCGACAAGATTTTAAAACCTAGGAATATTCGAAGAAATCTTTATGATAATATTCAAATATTTCACAAAGAATTTCTTAGTTGGAATAAAGAAATAAAATGGAAGTGTTTGTCGCTGAACATGTAGTCTGAAACAGGTCGTCGAGCTAACGAAGTTAAAAATATCGCTTTATGATAGACAACCCGTATTTGATTTAATTTGTTTCAGTTGTTTTCGATTTTTCATTTTTATTTAATTTCGTTCTTCATTTTGTTTGTTTTAATTTTTAATTTCTTAGGTACCTCGTTATTATGACTTGAATTTTAAGCAATATGGAATCAATAATTGTTCGAACTGAAAGCTAAAAAATGGCGAAAACCTGACCCCAAGGCTTGAAGAGATCGTGTGGCAGCAAACAAAGGAAGAATCTTTTCGAAAAAATAGGGAAGCAGAATTTCAAAATACATTGTTCGAATATTTCAGAAAAAATTGATTTGATTCGAACAGTGCAAAAAAATACACAACAAATTTGAACAGTGTGGTGCAGGAAAAATACAGTGTAGAGAAAAAAATAGATTTGGTTCGAACTGTATAGAAAAGTTCGAACAGAACATTGCAAAAAATATATAGCACATATTTAAATGAGCATAAAAATAGTGCAGAAAATGTGAAACTATTCTAACAGTAAAAAAACAGTACAGTTTTGGTTCGAATAGTAAGAGAACAAAAAGGGGAAAAATAGATAAAATGATAATGCTTGATTTAGTTCTTTTCTTGAGTCTACTTCTTTTAGAATAAAATCTTGGAATTATCTATTCTTTCCTTAATTTTTGTTTTGCAAAAAATTTTAGTATATCTTCTGGTGGCTTCTCGATCGGACATTCTGCTCTACAGCAGTTCATCTCAACGCAGTCGCGGCCACGGTCGCCACTAGATCGGCAAGTATTCCTTTTTTCTCTCTTTTTCTTTATATTTTAATTTATGTTTGCAGACAAAATGGTTTAAGTGAGGGGGATTGCATGTTGAATTCGCCTTGTTTGTGGAATGATTGAACTTAAGAAATTTTGATCTTGATATGTTGAGTTTTTTGTTTCCTATTCTTGTAGTTATTTGATTACTTTAATCTTTTCTGATGAATTCTTTAACTTTTCTTTGAGTTGAACATTGGGTGTATGATCGTTAATTGGCATAGCTAGTGAATATTTCATGAAATTTTTTATATTCCATGGTTTACTGGTTGAATTGATGTTAGATTTAATACATTAAACCTATTTTTGTGAGCTTTGAGCCTAGTTGAGCATACATGTTTCGTTCTTGCTCTTTGTTTCTTTGTGTGTGCCGAGCTTTTTTTGCATTCTAGAACATGTGGTTTGATGCTAGTTGAGACTACATGCATGAATTTGATGTGTTTGAATGATATAGGAAATTAGGATTAACCTTTCACTACCTAAAAAGCCTACCCTTTTGTTTATCCCTTAGTGAACCATGTTTGAGTCGATTTTCCCTTTTGTTTGGTTTTCACCTCATCTAATTCAACGCAAAGCCTTTTCTTTTATATCCCCTCTTTTTCATACCCTTGTCGAGACTCGAGATCATTCTTGTTCCAAAAAAAAAAAGAAAATTTTATGTTCGAAAAAAAAAAAAGAAATTCTTCTCGTTGAAAAAAAAAGAAAAAAAGAAATTTCGAAATAAAGAAGAAAAAGAAGTGAACAATGTATTGTTTTGAACAGTGAAAATAAAAGAAAAATATACCATTTGTTCGAATGAAAAGAAAAAAGAAGGAAAAATTGGTTGTTTCAATTGCCTTTCATCTATTCTTTTTCCTTGTTCTATTTTTTGAGCTTCATGTTAATTCGTGGATTGTTTTGAATCTCTTTGAACTTTTGTCTTGGCAACTTAAACCATTTCTTTTCGGCCTTTTTCCCTTCCCATACCTTAGCCATGTTACAACCCGATTCAAAGACCTCTTGACTTTTGCATCTTATTCAATTAAAGTAGTGAAGATTGAATTTAATCACAAGCTTATGGTAATGCTTTAACTTATTTTGGCTTGAGCTTTTCTTTGTCCTTAAACACTTCGAGTGGAATGAGTGAATCCCTTGTGAGGGTATTGAGTTTTGCATCATGAGATTAATGAGCTATTGGAATGTTTTGTTTTGCCTTAAATTATTTCCTAGCTTTGCCACTTGCTTGATTGTTTCCTTATTTCAATTAATTGCTTGATTTTGGTTCATTGGAAGATTAATGCATGATGTGAATTAGAGAATGACAACTTATAATTTTGGCATGTTGACTGAGAAATGCTTGAGGACAAGCATTGGACAAGTGAAGCAGAATTTGACTAGTTTTTATTTTGTGCTACTTTTTATGCTTAAATGTTCCTTGTTTATTCATCTTTACTGCTGATTTGGACATTTTTACATGATTTCTGTGTAGGCCAATGACTTTTGGAAAACGTGCTTAAAATGCATGGAAACTGCATTTTTTGTTATGGAATCAAGGTTGGAACAGTGGGTATGAATTTGGGCATGAAATGCTAACGTGACAATGAGTCAGCAACTTCTAGAAGGTCCAGTCAACAAATTCTAGAAGATAGATGGACGGCTGGAGCATTTCAAGCATTTTAAATTCAAGTTTAGGAATTATCTTTCAAGGATTTATCTTTTTGTACTTCCTTAGGATTATTTTTAACATTTCTAAGGTTTTTGAAGGCTATAAATACCTCCTAGGGTTAGCGTAAACATTGATCATTCGAATCTTAAAGTTCTTCATTTTTGTTTTTATAAGACTTCTTCCTTTTTCTTTTACTCGCATTTCTTTATTTTTACTTTAAAGCTTTTATTTTAATGCTAATTATGACTATTGTCTTGCTTCGCTAATTTTCTTTTAAGCCGAGAGCTAAAGCGATGATTCAATTCCAACATGAGAATAGAAAAAAAGTACTCAAATATCCTTGCAAATCTCTCTCAGTTTTAGGTTTTCTGACCGTCGTGTATGATAGACGATGCGGTGGCCAGACGACGGCCAGAAGGGCTCAAGGTGGCCAACCCACTGCTGGTCGGGGGTGGGGAGAGCACCTTAAGTTTTTTTTCTAGTTTGGCTGAAAATGATTTGAAAAACAAAATTTGTTGGTATTTATAGAGAAAGTTATAGGTAAAATTATGTTTAACCCCTACAGGTTTTCCATGTTTTTGTAATTTGGTCCCTGAAATGACCAAAACTTATATTTGACCTTTCCTGTGCATACATTGTTATTTTTTGGTTTATTTGTGTTTTAATCCCCCTAACTTACCTGTGTTTTTGCATTTCGGTCACTATATGGACCAAAATTGATATTTCTCCTTTTATTTGTCATTTTTATTTATTTTGGTGAAAATTCTTTTAGGCCCATTTAATTCCAACATGTTTTTACATTTTAATCCCTACATCTTTTTATTTTATTTCGAATTAGCTTTTAAATTTTAATTTATTTTAATTTAGCCATTGTTTATTTTTGATTTAGCTATTAATTTTATTTTCTTGCATTTTTGTTATCGTTATTTTATATTTATGCAATTAGGTCCTTGTATTGATGTTTTTTTTATTTTATGTTGTTTTTACTTTTTTTATTATTTGTTGATTTATTAGTTTAATTAATTTTATGTTGGTTTATTATTTTAATTAATTTTATTATTAAATTTTTTTTTCATAGTTTAACTTATTAGATTTAATTTTAAATTAGATTAATATTTGAATCGAACTTAGAAATTCGGATGACACTCTAGTTTAATTAGGGAGCAATTCGAGTCGAGTATTCGCATAAGATGTTCGATTACTCGAATCGATTGCTCGAGTTTTAGAATTTATTAATAAGTAATATTTTCTAAAAAAACTTTAGGTTTAATAATTTAGATTATAATTAGGTTTAAAATTAGTCCTTAAATTTAGAAATTATTAATTTAGGTCCTTAAGCTTTTAAGTCTTTTAGAACTCGATATTTTAGATCTTTACCTTTTAGTCCCCGAACTTCAATTAGAACTTTAAAATTAACATAATTAAATAGGTTAAATAGAGCCTCCACTTTAGGTTAGTTTTCAAATTAGTCTTTAAATTTAGGGAATAATACAAGTTGACCCTCGCCTAAATGCTCGAGAAACCATCTCGATTATTCGATTCGATAATTTATTAAAATCAAATATGATTAATATTAGAGCCTACATTTTTAGGTTTGAGCTTCTAGGTTCCTTTAATTTCATAATTTAACACCTTAAGCTAGAAAAAAACCTTTAATTTGCCTTAGCTTAATTAGGATTAAATAAAAATTTGTTTGACTGCATTCTATTTTCAAACCTAAGGCAATGTTCACTTATTAGGGAATTAATGGTACATCTCATGCAATTATGCTCAATGAATGACTACGGGTGATTCTCGAAATCGGTTGACATCATTTTCAAAGACCGCATCATGATTTTCTAAAAGCGAGACAATATTCAGTTATTAGACACAATAGTTGATCTCTCGCATTTACGCTTGAGAGCAAATGTTATCGGTCTCAATAAACGAATATTATTTTCAACTTTGCATCCATAATGATTTTCAAATTAAATAAAGATCAAACTCAAAATTTCTGATTATGAATATAAGGTAATCAACTAGGTACCAATTTTTGTGCGCTTATAGGAGTGTTAATCCTTCCCCACGCGTAACTGACTCCCGAACCCGATTTCTGGATTTTTGTAGACCCTCAAACTCGATATTTTGATAAAAGAAAAATATTTTATTAAAATCACCCGATTTTCACGGTATCTCAATCGGCACCTTAAATAATTGGTGGCGACTCCTCACATTTTTAAACATTTTTCAAAGAGAAAATCCCCGAGTTGGTATCGGTCTTTTCCCTGCCCGGGCCAAAAATGGTGTCGACATGTGTTGCAGAGAAAACAACTATGGTGCAGCAACCCACCGACTTGGTTTTGGTCGCAAGACATCGATGAGTCCGTCAGTGGTGGTGGTGAGCCTAACGGAGCTTGGGGTTGGTCGAAAATGACAAAATCGAGGCTTCAACTTAGAACTTCGACAAGGCTTTGAGATGCTATCCACAGCAAACGGTGATGACATTTGACAAACTGATTGAGGGTTTTGGTCGCGACTGGATGGCGAACATGTCAATGACGGCAATAATGATCACAGTGGCCGAATGGAGGTCGAATGGTGAGGGGTGACGATTGAAAGTTGGAAAATTGGGGGATGTTTATTTTAAGGATTTCTCTCTGTTTTCAACTGGGGAAATCAACTTTGGGATTTAAAATCCCAAATAAATAACTTAAAAGATATTTTGTTTATAAAATTATGCAAACAACACCATAGCCTAGTAGCTAGGGCATGGGTGACCATGTTGTAGCACGTGGGTTTGAAACCCCAAGGTTGCAATCCTAAACACATTTTTTTCGCAGACAAATGAAAGAATAATTCCACCTTAAGCCCTTGAGCTTCCTGAAACTTTGAAACTGACCTCAAGTTTTCAAAGTTTCATGAATTGGTCCCCAAAATAGTTAAATAAACTTCAAATTGAAAACAAAAGAAAATTGGGGTGTGAAAAAATTGATGTGAAAAATATTATAAGAACAAAAATAATAAATTAAATCTACTGAAAAGGTAAAAGTAACTCTTAAGCTTAAAAATATTATTAAAAACACTAGGTATGAAATCTAATAAATAAAACTAGGTATGAAATCCATAACTTTCTGTCTACCTCAGCTTGCGGTTATTCCACAAGCTCATCAGCAGCTTTGGCTTTGCTTTAATACACAGGTTAAGCTAACTGAGCCGACATTACGTAGACCTTTTCAAAGCTCGAGTAGTCGTTAAAACCTATTTTAGTTTAGGGTAAACTATACCATTCGTACTGAACTTTACTCTTTTCTTATTTTGTTCATTGTATTTTTTTAATTTATTCACTGAATTTTATAGAATTGAATTTTTTTAGTCACTCAACTATGACATGGATTATTTTATTATTTTTTATATGACATGTCATATTTTTATTCATATTTTAATATCATATATGATTAAAATAAAATACAAATTTAAAAATTCTAAATTATACTCTTAAATTTTAAATCCAAACCCTACATTTTTAAATTATATCTCAAACTCTAAACCCAAATTACAATCCCGCCCACACTCACCCTTGACAGATTCATCCTTCCACCGGTGGATAATGGCTCGTCAACGGCCTCAACGATGGTTCATCGACGGTGGCTCAAATTATAATCCCCACCACACCCTCACTTGACAAATCACCAAATCTTAAAATGGAAATGTATACCACGTGGCTGTTGTGTTCCAAGTAGTATAGTATAGAACACCTTTCATAGCATTCCTTACTCGCCGGCCGATAACAAATGTTGAATGACAGATTTAACGGAAGAAGAAGAAGGTGTTGTCATTGAGGGTGAGGACTTTAATTGGTGTTTAGGAAGAAGAAGGCGATGTCATTGAGGGTGAGGATCTTAATTTGAGGTTAAAGATTTAGGATATAATTTGGGAATTTAGGGTTTGCGTATAATTTAATATTTTTAAATTTTTTTATTATAATCTTATATAATACTAAAATATTAATAACAATATGACATGGCATATAAAAATAATAAAATAATTCATATCATCATTGAGTGACTAAAAATGCAATCTATAAAGTTCAGTGAATAAATTAAAAAAAAATTAAAAATACAATGAATGAAATAAGAGAGTAAAATACAGTGATGAATGGTGTAATTTACCCTTTAGTTTATTAACTTCTTCGAGCAATGGTAATGTACATTACATTAATAAGGAAAGAAAAATATTTTAAACTTTATAACCAATATTATTAAAAATGATAATTATAAACTTAAAACATAAATAGTAAACGAAAATATAAAATATAAAAAAGTAGACAACCCTATAACAAAATAAATTTAAATTTAGGTGCCATAGCTTTTACAGTAACTCTCTAATATTTTTTTATGTGTTGAAGTGATGGCCTAATGTATGCTTTTTTTTCTTTTGCTTGATTTTTTTCTATTTAAATATATGAATAAGCATAGTTCTTGTTTTGATTTCTTTCTTGTAGTATATTCTTAAAATATTTTTGCTTATTTGGCTTTAATAGTACATTTTTGTCTATTGTTATGATAGTGTGACATTTTGTGTTGCATTCATCATAGTACACCTTCTTATCAGAAAATGTCGACTGTCTCATATTGTTAGATTCTCTTTTTGTGGTAGTTTTTAATACATTTAGAACCATTCGCGGAGTAATCTATTATATTAGTTCCCTCAATCTCCACGTCTACGTCAATATTATGTCTAATTTTGAATAGGGACAAGGAGATTATTAATAATAGCTAAGTTTATTTTTTAAAATGAAATAAGTATTCAAAGGAAGATTTTGATTTTATTTTCTTCACACCCTTTTGGTTTTCATATTGAAATTGATTTTGTTATATTTTACTTTTTTTTTTCAATAAAAACTAAGTTTCTTGTTAAAAAAATATCAATTAAACATATATTCAACAATCAAGCTGTCGTTCAATACGCCACAAATATTAATACCAGGCATTAATAAGAGTGCTATTTCAGACTTCAATCATTTTTATATAGGAACAGCCTTTGGTTTGCTCGATTATCTAATAGAGAATGAAAGCGACGTGCTTATTATCCAAGCGGAGTACACTATGCTTATCGGCTATATATAATGATCGACGTGCTTCATGCCCGACAACCCAAAAAATAGCATGCTTCATGCATTTCCCCTAGAGAAAATTATGTTATTTCTTCCTCCTTTTATATCCCCTTTCTCTTTGACATTAGGGTATAAAAAATAAAATCACAATTCCCTTTGCCAAATACTTCTCTCTCTGTTTTTAAATTATTTTTTTGTCAGTCTTCTTCCTTCTCTCTTGTGTTCAGCCTCTTTAACAGGGAGTTTATAAAAATTTTCTGAGTGAGCATACATATTTAACAATATAAAATTTTTAAATAGGGTAGACGCAAATAAGTAATTAATTGAAGAAATTCGGATTTCAAGGTATGCATTTGAAAAGCTCTTGATCCATCTCTGGTCATGAAAGAAACTATCACAACCGAGTTACCCTTAAAGATCGTTATTTAGATCCCAGTTATTAAGCTTGATTAAGTTTTCTTGCATTCGATCAACCATCCTAATCATGAATCAAGAACTTTTCTCTTTTATCCTTCTTTGTTTATTTCCCTTTTCTCTAGTGTAATACGCAGGTCTTATTTGGCGGAAAAATTGTTTGAATAATGTGTTGAAAAAAATTAGCTATACAGCGTGTATGAAAAATTATTTTTTCAAATAGGGTGTTTATTATAGTGTTTATTGGAATTCGTATGGAACACATTATTTCATATTTCATACATGCACTATAACAGGAATGGGTGGTGTTATAAAAATTATCGGATGGTCCAAGCGACTTCTAGAATAATTTTCTTTACATCCTACATGACTAAATATTTTTCCTACACATTATTAGAATAATTTTGCCCTTAATTGGCTAAGATTTTTTTGGAAAAGTGCGATTATAGAGCTAAGTTCTTAAAGTCAATGGCATCTTTTGTGTTGCAAAGGAGGGGACGAACCTACCGACTAATGTTGACTGCAAAGGTAAATCGTATTGAATTTTTACGAAGAAATTTAAATTTAAATCTTAGAGACAATATTATATCACAAGACAAATAAAAAAGATGATAGTAACTTTTAGTATATAAAACTACTTATAACTCCGGTAACTTTAAATTAAAGGTAATTATTTGTTTTAACATGTTCAAGTTCATAATTTTCAGATTATAATAATAATAGTGTCAATGAAACTAAGAACTAATAGAATATATATCTTGTAAAAGGTATTAGATAAGATTCAAATCTAAATCCCAACATTTGTCAACTCGTTTGCGAACTGTGTGACCTCTATTAGACTAGGCCTCCGAGTGGGAAAGGGAAACAGTAGTTTTTGTCACGACAGAATTCAGTTTCCTCGTCAACTTGTAGTATAAAACGTTAAACTCGCTCGATTCTCGGCGAATTTTCGTTAGTGCTCACTCGTTCCAATTTATTTATTTTTCTTTCGCTAGCCAAAGATGCTTCAAGTGATATTGACGTTTTCTATTTTCAATTTTGTTTAGGAGATGTGTATGTTTTAATATTTGAAATTGTTTTTATGAGCTAAAATCAAAGTTTTCAATTTGAAAGGCTACTGCATGTCTATTTTATTAGTCTATAACATTTTATACATTCCAAGAGAAATTTATCATTTTGTTTAATTTTTATGTAGAATTTATAACGATTAGGACAACGAATGAGGTAATATATCCTTTTATCTTTTGTAATTTAAATAATGATCGCACGATCAATCGATGGATTTTGGTAAACATTGTTGAGCTCTCGCTCGATGAATCTAAACTGTTTTTTTAGATACGATGTTAACATTTTTGTTTTGTTTCAGACCTTTTTCAGCGTAGTGTTTTGCTTTATATCTCAAAGTCGGGTTTCTAATTTTCACTCTTCTATTTTAGCTTTGATGATTTATTCCATTAGATTTGGGTAGAGACCCAAAACCTGTGAAAGAATGATCATTGGCTGATATTTGAAAAAAAAAAGAAAGAGTGAATCATTGTGAGGAACAAGAAAGAGGTTTGGTCTATTATGGATAGTCCATTCTCATTTCCAGACTCAATTAGGAGTATTTATAGTGCGTATGTCAGTCACTGGGTCATCATTGTAACGTCCCGAATTTTGAGTTATTAGTTTCTGATTGGCCCAAGTGTGCTTTGGATGAACAAAGTAGGTCTTTAGGAAACTTAAAGCCAAGTTTGGTTTAGTTTGGGCTTGAATGAAGTCCAAATGACCATAAAAAAGTATTTTTGATTTAAGACCAAAGAATGAGGGGTCAAAGAGGTAATTAACCATTTTATTGTTGCGAAGGTTGAGTTCCCTTTAATTTGGAGGATGTCAATGACTAAGAAAGGGACAAAACATGCATCATTCTTCTTCTCATTTGCTTCATTCTTTTGCCTTCTTCATCGCCTCCTTTCTTTCATCATTTTCTCCTTGTAAGTTGCACAATGTGAGAGTTTTATTTTCCAACATCTTTAGTCCGAATTTGTGAAGGTAATAATCATAATATCCTCCCTTAGAGCTCTTATTCAAGATCTCAACCTCGAGGTTTGACCATGGTAGCCATGGTGGCCATGGTGGGGGTTCTAGTGGGGTTTGAGTTTTAAGGCTTGTAATTAGAGAAAAAAGTGAGAGAGATATCTAAGAGAAAACTCAAGGAGAATCTTGTACTTAGTTAAACATTGGGTTGTTTCTAGCGAATTAGGTCTAAGGAAACACACTTTTAACTTATCTATACCACTTGTAGGTAATTCTACGAGTTTGAGTTGCTTGTATGAATTCATAGAGTATGTGTGTATATTTTTATTGGACATGGTTTTGAATGTCTTTGATGTTAGTAAATCATGAGAAATGATCTATTGTGATTCCATTAACTCTCAAAAGCTTTAAATAACATTTCAGGACCTTAAGGTGGCTTAAAAGATGAGTTGGGTGAATTTTTCATGGGAAACGGGGTATTTATGGGTTTTGAGTATGAATACCGGATGAACAATATCGATATTGTTATTTAGGTAGCTAAAACAAGGTGTTTTGGTTGTGTAGTATCGATACTTTGTTCATATAGTATTGATATTGTTCTTCAGGTATCCATATCAAAGGTAGGGTATCAGTACCATCGCTAAGTTACAAATTTCAATAGCTAGATTTGGCATCAGTGCCTAAGAAGTATCGATACCACAAAGAATAAGTACTAATACTCTAAATGCAAGTATCAATATTTCGTATAATTTTTCTAACATTGAATGTAAATTAGGTATCAATACTTAGGGGTGGAATTGATACCATAAAAGGATAGTACCAATACTTCACATGGGGTATAGATACAACATGGCTTATCCAAAATATCGAATGTAAAAATATCTATATTATAGCACTTAGGGGTGGAAAAGAAGCTTTATTTTGAGTTAAAGACTCAAGAAGGGGTTAAGGATCACCATAACTTCTCAATAAAGCTTACAAGTGAAAACATTGAATAATTTTGTGATAACATAATAACGTTATGAAGTAATATTCCATAAAACTTATGTCTTTGTTTGATGTTCAGGAAACGATGAAAACACTCGAGTTACTTGTAAGTATACAATGATTTTTTTATTTGTTAGAAAATATTTGAATATATCCAAGTTAATGTCGAGGTACTTAAATTACTATTTAGGCGAATGTGTCCTCAGTACTCACAAGGAGTAAGTCATCGGGGTGTACATTTCCTATGCTTTATGACCTTGGATCTAACCCTAGGTACCTCACATGAAGTACCTTAGGTAGGCTAGAGGGGTTCGAGTCACAAGATGCTAAGTGACCCTCCCAGTACACCATGATGCCTACCCATGTTTATGTGTTTAATGTTCTCGTTTGTTTATGATTATACATGTTAATATGTTCATGTGATGAACACATGAAGTATAATAGAGTTATTTGTGTGGCACTAAGCTTGTGTGTTCATCATTCAAAATATATTTTTGTGTGCAGGTTCTTAGCAAGATCATCGTGGAGTTTATCACTAATTCGTGTTTCATATTCACCAGTTGTAGAATACATCTTAGATATTTTTAGTGGGAATGTATTATTCATTTACCTTAACTGTATTTGAGTTGTAACTCTATTTTGATGTATTTATTATTATCACTATTTTGGGATGTATTATTGGGAACTCCCCACTTTTGTAAACTTACTATACTCGTATTTTTAAATTGTGATTTAAAAGATTAATACGAATAAAGTATTTCAAAAAAAATGGTTAGCCACTTAGATGGTTCCTTGTTATGCCTTGATTCCTCAAGCTTTGGGTCGAATTAGATTAGGGTGTTACATATAGTAGTATCAGAGTGTTAGGTTCAGTCTTTCTTAGGACCCGCAGTTAGAGTCAATAAGTGTCAGTAGTACGTGCTTCTAGGGTGCGTTTGGTTCACGGAATATAAGATTACCAGTGGGAATTGGATTACCGGAATGTAACATTACCTAACACATTACTGGGAATGTTACATTACTGTGTTTGGTTTGTTTGGCAATAATGTAAGATTACAGTGTTTGGTTGAAGGAATAAAAGATTACTGGAATGTATATTTTACCAAATTGACCTTGTTCTATATTTTTTAACAAGTGAAATTCTAATTATTTGAATAAAAATCATTTATATAAAAATTCATCGATAATATATTTAAATAAAAATTATTTATATAAAAATTCATATCATAGTTGTTTGTATTGCCATTCCTGCATTATATCCATTGATCATACAGAGAGTAGATGTTATAAACATTCAATGCAATTGTGGCAGGATCATAGATATTACAAATTGAAAAGAAATAAATGCACTAAGAATTTATAACAGTTATCCATTGTCATACAGTATGCATGTCTAATTGTAGGAAAAATCCTAGGCGAATGAAAATTTATAGCAAGTACTGAACATTTGCAAAGAAATATGAGCCTTTTATATAACTTATAATATAGGACAACAAGGATACATTTACAACCAAGTGACTATTATCATAATACACCACATTACAAACTAAATACTAGCATAACCCAACGATTGTATATGTCGACTGGTTAGAGAACAGAAGGTCTCATACTTAAACCATATGTATACATAACGTTTTAACTTCATTACATTCATATGATTCACCTCACAAGTTTCTCTTTTACATTTTTTCCCATCATCGAATTGGGGGCAGCATCACCGGCCTTTCTTAGATTACAAAGCAATACATCACGCCCTGTCAAAACTATTTTGAAAAAGATATCTACTTATTTTGAAAGATTATCCAACCCTTGTGACCATGGTAATGTATTAGGGACAGTTAAGTCTAACAAATGCTTGGAAGAACCAGAGAAAGCAGCAGCAAAGACACTGCATATATATGTAGTTGCCACCTTAGCTCCATACATAGCTCACATCAACACCTTTCCTTTTGAAGAGTTCTTAACTTTTGGCAAGTTTAGTGATTCCAAAAGGTTGTCCAAGATTGGCCGACAAGTTTCAATTCTGGGGTTTTTAGAGCTAATGTTCTCTTTTCAGTTATCAAGTGAGGAAGAGGCCCGTGTGAACTGCTCTGGGGAGTAGGACTCCAACTTATGCAAGACATACTGAAGCATGAGATGGCCTTGGATAAGCCGTGTAAGCTCAGAGGTAAAAGCATTACTGATATCAAGAAGCTTCACACTGATATCCAGGTATACATCCATCCATTTTTCATCCCAATCAGTCACAGGGAGATCAAGCTCAGTTATCAGGTTCTTTATGTCACAATGAATCTCATAAAGTAACTCCATTGTCAATTTCATCCATGACAAGCTGAGGATGTCACCCTTATCTTTAGGCACAATTTTTTTTAGCCTCTCTGATAAGGTGGCCTCAAAAGTGTTCAATAAAGAAAGAAGTATTGGAGACAACTGAGAACCCTTAGGCGATATCATACGGAAATGATTTTCAAAATGGAAGAAATGGCGATTTGGTTCCTGAGGACGACTCATCTTGACGTATTTAACTACAAAAAATAAAAGAACAAATTCAATCATCAGAACTCAAACTCAAATAACATTAATAATTCCATGGGTTATAATAGACAAAAACACCCAGAAGTTTCTATAAATATTCATCTTTATAATTACAAGAATAGAAGCCTTAAAGCCTTAATCTCCATAACAACAACAAACTATTAGTTCCAGGACACATCACACAACAACAAAAGCATTCCTCTGAAAACCTCCCTCTCATTTCTAATGAGAAGGAAAATTAAGTTGAACATTTCTTTGAAACTATACCCAGTAGATCTAACCACCAAAATACCTCATAAACATCAAATTTCATTACCAATTAGATAAGCCAAATTTTTTGGATTAAAAAAAATGATTGACCGCGGCAAAGACCAATTATTTTACACCAAAATCATGACAATATATGCAAAAGATCTGGTGAAACAGTAAAATAAGGAGACATGTTCAAAAACAATCAAGTCAAAGTAGCAAGTGAAGATCTCCTTCATTTCCTTCAAGGTCATCTAAGAAAAAACTGAAACACACATATTTAAAAATAATTCTTTAACGTCCAAAGTCAAAAACACATAAACTAAAGCCAGTTCTAATAAAACTATCAAAAAGATATCCGCAAACAAAACTGAAAGTAAATAAACCAATTATATATGTAACCTTACCCTGTATTAGATCCTTAAATCCGAACAGAAGTAAAAACTCTCGACAGATTGATGGTGCTTTGTTAGGAACTTAATATTAAAAAATAACAACCTAAAACTAAGAATCCTCAACTATAAAATTTTCTCGGAAGAAATTGTGTTTCTTCCGAAACAAACAAATATGGGAGAATTAAAAAGATCTAAAGAAAAAGAAGCAAAAAAGGATCAGAAACAAATCATAACCCTAACAACCTTCCTCTCATAATATAATAAAAGAATTTATGTTTCTTCAGAATCGAAAAAAGAACATATAATTGAAACGATCTACAGAAAAGTAAACACAAAGGAAATGAAAAGAGAGAATTCCACCTGACGTATTAGTATTTCGTAATCGGGAAATTTCTATGAAATCTTCAAACGCGTACTGGGTTCGGTCTTCCTGTTGAAATCCCCCTTGGAGACAGATAGTTCTCGACTTCAATGGAAATCAAAGACGATGGCCCATATTTTGGCATCCCCTTCAACCATATAAAGATGAGAACACAAAGGCGAATCTTTTAACACCAAAATACTACCAATGGAAGCAGGGGATGGGCGACGGAAGGAGGACAAAAATCACGCACGGCGGTAATTTCAGAGAATCTCGATAGCCAGAACAAAATGGGGAGAAGGTTATTTTAGAAAATGAGACGGGAATAATGAAATACCTAAGAGAGAAGATGGATAGATATTCCCGGGAAAACAGTAAATAAAATCACTATTGGTATTAATTCATTCCTGACACTTGGTAATGTGAATCCATCCAAACATGGGTATATTACTCAAGAAAAAAAACATTCCTCCCAGGAATGAATTATAACTTGAACCAAACAAGGCCCTAGAGTGTTAAAGGTACTTGAATATATATAATGGTGATAATAACATCCATTTCTTTATTGAATTTCAAAGAAACTATGGTTGATAATTTTGTTATTAGCCATAAGGGTAAAGATGATAATTGTGCCTCTTTTGCTGGAGACATTTGCGATAAGTTTGTTTTGGACACCGAGTAGTATGGAGTCCCAGGGGATGTGGTGGTCGAAGAGGTGACCTTATTTAAGGATATAATAAAAGTACTGGCACTAACTACCCTACATGTTCTTCATGTACTACTAGTTTCGTCTACATTTGTACCCAAAGAGTCCCTAATAGAGAGGCTATGTCATTAAAAAACCATGAATTTCTTCGGGTATAGAGACGATAACACAATCTTCATTGACCAATAGCTTCGAGAGAATCTCCCCACTCTACATAAGTTGTATCTTACCCTTGAGGGTAAGCTCTAGTGCGTCACCACTCTGCTGAAGGTGATGCAATTGATTGGTGATAGACAATAGAGTTGACCTTGGACCCTGAAAGACTCGCTTGGGAGTACTTCCTATCTAGGTTCGGGAAGAAATATATCAGAGAGGCTCATACCGATGATTTGAGGATGTAATTATCCTCATAAATTCATAACGATCAGTCAATATTTGAGTATGAGAGGGACATTCTATGTCTAAGTCGTTATGTTCCAGAGTTGCTGGCTACTAAGGATCAGAGGTGTCCGAGGTTAGAGATTGTCTACACATCGACATCCGTACCCAGCTGGTAACTGGCCCACCCAGGATTTTTGTTGAGTTAACCCGTCAGACTAACGCGGTTGATAGGGTTCAAGCTATGAGAGCCCATCTGATGAGCAGTTTTATGGGGTAGAATAGGAGATCTTCAAAGCAGTGTGATCATCGCAAACTTTGATTAAAAGGTCCAGAGACTCTCAAGGATAATAGAGGTCTCCAAAAACTAATTCTAGGAGTCCATGGTAGAGTTTAGATTGTTGGGGTAGATCTGAGTCTCGTAGGTGACCTTTGTCATCGGTATCAGGGGCGAGCGCCATTGGGTCGACAAGGACCATGTCCCATCTAATTTGCATGTACTATTGTATAAAATATCCTGAAGAGTGCCGTCGTAGATCGATAGGTTGCTTTAATTGTGGATCATTGAAGCATTCCATTAGAGACTATCCTAAAGCTTAGAATGTATTTCCAATGTTGACTCAAAGGTTGACACCATATGTTCATTGAGGTCGGGGTCCATATGAGGTGATGACACAACATTTGTATAGTATAATAGAGGTAGAGCTAGATCCATAGACAAATCAAAGCCGAGAGTGGCCTCGAGACATTATGTAGTGGTGGCTTAGGAGGAGTGCAATATAGATGATATGATCTTAGGTATATTTATGATATTTTATGTTCCAATTACTGCTTTAGTAGATCTGGGATCCACCCACTCTTATATTTGTTACAAACTTTTCCGAGATAGAGGCATTCCATCTAAGGACTTAGAGATAGGAGTTTGAGTATCAAGCCCTCTAGGATCATATGTCCTTGTTGATAAGATCCATTATTGATCTCCAGTATGGATTAAAGGTCAGACCTCCTTGGACGACTTAATGGAGCAACCATTTTAGAAGTTTAACGTAATATTATGGATAGACTTGTTATCTAAACATAAAGAGAGCTTAAGGTGTAGAGTGAGAGAGCTCGAGCTACGAAAGGTAGACGGTACCAAAATAATGATGTAAAGGGAGAGACATGAGAATACCTCAGGAGTGATTTTCACGATGAATGAGCAAAAGTTGATGACTTAGAGTTATAAAGCCTTCATGGCTCACGTTGTAACACCCATAACCCGTATAATTATATCTATACAGAATATAGATATTACCCGAATTTTTGAAATCCATTTCCATTTCAAAAGCGATTTATTTTTTTTTTCTTAAAATGATAAATGATATTATAAAAAAATAAATATCATATGAATTTTGTTTCATTATAACAAATTTAAAACAAAAGATTTTTATTTATTTATGAATGGTGAATAGTACCCGTGAACAGTGAATAATAATAGTGAACAGTGGGGGAATCGGTTCCCTGTAGGAGGAATCGGTTCCCCTTTTACATTCTGGAAATTTTTGCTAAAACATGGTTACTGTTCATTGCTACAGTAACTTTCAAAAATACATAAAAATTCCATTTTTGTTTCCAAATTTGTTAAAGCAAATAAAACTTTAATAATTACATGCCACTAATTATGTCTACATTACATCTTAGGATGTCTTACTGATATATAAATATACTTCTTGATGCTTGATATCGCCTTGAACTCTTTATTCCACTAATGGCTTTTTACCTACGCATGAAAATCATCATACGCTAAGTATATACTTAGTGAGGCAATTAAAATAATAAACAGTGCAATACAACTCATGCATGAATTTCATTGTAAAAATCAAAATGCCTTAAAATCATATTATCAGCATATCAATATTTTACCATGATCAAAAGAATATAATTGAATATAAAAATTCTTTTCCAATATACTTTCCATTTATTCCATAAGCTTATAAGTTTATTTGCATACTTACCATTTTTTAACTAATAAACCATAAACCATAGACAATAGACCAATATAAAACCCTGAGGACCCTGGTACACGAGTCAAATATATGCACTGTAATGCAATCCCGAGTATGTCACATATGGTCATGTCCACAATCTGTACTAGGTATCCTTAAGTACAGTCCCAAATATGACACATATGGTTGTGCCCACCATATACACTAGGTATCCTTTAGTGTATTCCCGAATATGCAGCCTGCTGCTGGACTCTATGGCATGCTATACCTTGTCCCTCAATGACTTACTTGGGCATACAGTCTATTTTATTTGATCCATCCATGGCAAAGTATATTATCAATATTTAACAATGGGCAGTTCATACTCGAAATAATATTCATGGTAAAATATCACAATTTTCATAATCAATGCATTATATTTTCAACATTTGACATTTTTTTAAAATATGTCAAATATATGGTAAATGACATAAATATCATATCAACATAAACAAGGTCGACTTATCGAAAATCTTCCCGATGATGTATAAAACATATATGTATAATGTCATGCATGTATTGCACTCACCTTGACACTTTATAATTTTTCCAAAATATGAGCCTCACTATTGTCCACAATAACCCTTTTCTTTTATACTCGAATCACTTTGAACACCGAGTAAATCACGATCTGTAAAAAATATAGATTCATACCTATATATGATAGTATTGTACTAACATAAATATATTTCCAAAATAAATTCCATAATCATACTTCAAATTATTCACCACAGAATACTTTAACACTTATTAATTATTTTTAGTATTGGAACCAACTTTTACAATTTACTCAAAATGGTCCTTCTCCATTTTACCACCTAGATTCTTAATACTAATAATTCCATCATTGAAATTATTACCATTCAAATGCTTTTACAAAAGTATAATTACATTTAAGTACCCCAACTATGCAAATATTGTACTTAAATCACAAACCTTTTCAAACTTCCAAAATAGTCATTTTTCACATCTTACACTCATTTCAATTCCCAAACAACAATTTCCAGCATAATACATAAATTATATAACACTTACACAACAACCCATCAATTTTCCAAAATTTACAAATTAATCCTCAACTTTTCAAAACTTACGAAATGGTCCTCAAATTTTCTAAGGCTTGTAAAATACTTCCTTCATCATTTCCAATCCTTATATAATTTTTCCATAATTTTTCTCACTCAAACCATCCATGGCCGAAACATAAAGAACAAGTTCTAGAAATATTAACCATGTTCTAATCATCATACATGCTTGAATATGAATCTACTACCTCACAAACATCAAGATCCATCATAAATTTCGTGATCCCTTATATGAACACAAACCCTTAAATTTGGGATCTTTGAACACCAACAAGATTATCATGCAATATTGGTACCAATTGATAGCGTTTTTCGCATATAACAATTTTCTATTTACAACATACTCAAAATCCTAAGTAAATTGCTTGAAAATTGAGTTGAAGTTTTCTCTTACCTTAGGAGAAACCCACGGCTGATTTGGAGAAGAATATGAGCAAGTGAAATGATATGTTGAGTGCATTTCATAGTATTTTACATTATGTTCCACTTAAATGAATATTATATTCATTTAATTAGGATAAGACCAAATCACCCTTAATAAATCTTCTTATTTACCAAAAAAGCATGACAACTCATCCTTATCGTCTTTCAAAGTCAAAGATGAATTATTTTGACTTTGATTTATGAAAATTCCCATGAATTTTCAAAAATTGCGTTTTAGTCACTAAATTCCACAGTTTTGGTTAAATCTGAAAAATTGCACATTTCCAAACCAAATTTCTCTGATCCAAAATATTAAAATAATATTTCCAACCATTTTATAGCATCCTTCAAATTTTTGTAAAATTCCAATTCAATCTGAAATTACTGATTCCTTACCGAACTTTAATCCTTTCTCATTTTTCTTTACTAAAATTCCAAATCCAAAATATGATTTCCATAAATCCCCACTCCCAAGAGTAAAATATCTATTAATGGAATAAAATATTTTTAGGAACTTTATCACTTAATTCCCTAAAATTTCTTCCAAGTTTTATACTTTGACCATTAAACTTTCAAAAGTTACATTTTGGTCACTAACTTAAAATTTGGGGTATTACACACGTGGTCAACACTAAAATTGCAAGCCTAATTCTTAGGGATAATTGTATCATTTGAAAACTTCCTAATGTGTTCCTAGAAGAGTTGTTGGGGTTGCCACCTAACATAGAATTGAAGTTTGGCATCGAGGTGCTACTGAGATTGGTTTTAGTGTTTATTGCTCCTTACTGGATGGCATTGATGAAGCTGAAGGAGCTTAAGACTCAAATCTAAAAGTTATTAGAAAGAAGTTTCATCTAACTAAGTATATCCCTATGGATTTTAAAAAAATCAACATGGGGAGCACTAATTTTGTGATGATGACTTTTAGAACTCATAATGGTCACTATAAATTCTTGGTGATGTCGTTGGACTCACCAACACCCTAACAGTATTTATGGACTTGTTGAATCGAGTCTTCCACCCATACCTTGACCAATTTATGGTGGTATTCATCGATGACATCCTTGTGTACTTACAGTTAGATGAGGAACATGACCAATACCTATGTATTGTAGTGCTGACACTTTAGCAACACCAATTGTATGCCTAATTTGAAAAATATAAGTTTTATATGTCAGAGGTTTTGTTCTTATGTCATGTCGTAGCAATGACCGACATTCAAGTTGACCCTTAAAAGATTCATATAGTAGTTTTTGTCGAGTACTATCTTCAGTTTGTTAAAAGTTTCTCTATGATAGCTACCTCTATGACCAAATTACTTCAAAGTGAAGTTCTTTTTATGTGGGACAAGAGGCGGCATAAGAGCTTTGATCAATTAAAGGTCATTTTAACTCATGCCTCTATTTTGACTCAGCTGGAGTGGGTTAAGAATTTCACCGTATTTAGTGAAGCCTCATTAAATGGGTTAAGGTGTGTTCTGATACAAAAAGAAAAATTTACGATTATGCATCCCACCAACTCAAGACACGTGAACACAACTACCATACCAATGACTTAAAGCTTGTTGTGGTTGTCTTCGCTATATAAATTTAAAGAACTACCTATTTGAGAAGAAGTGTTACAATTTCACTAATTTCAAAAGCCTTAAATACCTACTTACGCAAAATGAGTTGAATTTGAGACAACATATGTGAGTTGAGTTATTGAAGGATTATGATTGTGTTATAGACTATCACCCAAAAAAGATGAATATGGTTGCAAATACTTTGAGTAGGAAATCAATATTGGATTTGTGAGCATTGTTAACACATCTGATCCTAACCAATAATGGAGGATTTTTAGTTGAGCTGCGAGTCGATCTATAGAAGTTGGGTGAAGTAGGAAGATTACAAAGTTCGATGATCAGTTTGAGGGCTCGAGTGGAGCGATTTCGTCAAAGTGTGACACCAGGTTTGAGTTACAAGATAGAGGTGTGTTATACTATAGGGATCAATTGTGTGTACTTACAGATAAATAGTTGTATAGTAGGATTCTTCATTCATCCTTATAGTAATAAAATATATCACGAGGTTTAACAGTTGTATTTATGGTCATATATGAAAGTATAAGTATATGAGTTCATCGTTAGGTGTTTAGTTTGTCAATAGGTCAAGGCAGAATATCAGGTTCATTCATGATTGCTTAGGCTATCCACATATCCCAATGAAAAAAGGATAAAATGGCTATAGACTTCGTCACTGGGTTACTGATGACTAGACAGAGGCATGACATAGTATGGGTTGTGGTAGAGTGTTCGACGAAGACAACCCATTTTCTTCCTGTTTGGATAGACTTAACCTTAGTAGAGTGGCTCAGTTGTATATCTACGAAATTTTAAGGTTGTATGGAGTGTCAACTTTGATTATCTCAGATAGAGACTCGTGGTTTACCCCACAATTTTAGGGAGTGCTTCATGAAACCTTATGCAACCAATTACATTTCAGTACCACTTTCCACACATGGACCGATAGACATTCCAAGTGTGTGATTTAAATCTTAAAGGACATGTTTTGGTGTTGCATTATATACCCCAAGAGTAGTTGGGAGGATCTCTTATTATTAGTGGAGTTTGCCTACAATAATAGTTATCAGTCAAGTATTCAGATGACTCTCAATAAACATCTTTACGACATAAGTGTCTAACTCCATTGTGTTAGACCGAGCTTAGTGAAAGACAAAATAGTTGGTCATGACTTGATCTAAGAAACCAAAAATAAGGTTTGGTTGATTCAAGGTCATTTGAAAGAGGCCTTTGACAAACAGAGGTCGTATGCGAACTTAAAGCATAAGGATATTGAGTTTGAGGTGGGTGACAATGTGTTCCTCAAGGTGTCCCCTTGGAAGAAAGTTTTTTTGGTTCGGGTGAAAAGGGAAATTGACTCCACGCTTTATCGGACCTTATGATATTCTTGAGATGGTTGGGTCGGTGGCATCTTGTTTGGCATTTCCACCTAAGATGGAGTGCATCCATAACGTCTTCCATGTATACATGCTTCAGAGGTACCATTCTGACCCTTCTCATGTCACTTCGTTAAAGCATATCGAAGTGAGTTAAGACAAGTCTTATGGAGAGGAATCGTTGAGAATTTTTGTTTGAGAGGTCAAGAAGTTGGGAAACAAGTGGATTCCCTTAGTAAAAGTCTTTTGGGGAAACCATGGCACCTAGGACTCAACTTGGGAACACGATAAGGTAATGCAACATTAGTAACTGCATATGTTCTATTCAGGTAAATTTTGAGGATGAATTTTCTTCTTAGGAGGAAAGAGTTGTAATACCCCAATGTCCAAGTTATTAGTTTGGGTTTGGGTTGACCCGAGTGACCTTTGGATGAAAAAAATATGCCTTTAGGAAACTTTGGGTCAAGTTTGATTTGATTTGGGCTTGAATGAAGTTCAAATGACTATAAAAATGTTTTTTATTAATTTGAGATCAAAGAAGAAGTGACCAAGAAGGTAATTAACCCTTTTCTTGTTGTAAATGTTGAAATCCCTTTAATTTGGATGATATTAACGATTGAGAATAGGACAAAACTTGCAATATTCTTCTTATTATTTTCTTCATTCATTTGTCTTATTCCTCACCTCATTTCTCTCATCTTTTCATCCTTGTAAATTTCCAAAAGTGAGTTTTATTATCCAACATCCTTAGTCCAGATTTATAAAGGTAAGAATCATAATCTCCTCTTAGAGCTCTTATTTAAGCTCTCCACCTCAAGGTTTAGCTATGGTGGTCATGAAGGGGGTTATAGTTGGGTTTGGGTTTTAGGGCTCTATGATGTATCTAATTTGTTTCTAGATCTTAGAAATCACGCATTTATTTCTCTTAAGTTCTAAGGTGAGTTAGTAACCCATTTTCTTGCTTGTGACTAGTGAAAGAGATTTGAGAGAGCTCTAAGAGAAAACATCATGAGATGATTGTACTTGATTGAACCTTGGGTTGTTTCCAACGACTTAGGACTTAGGTAACTTCTAACTTATCTATACCACTTGTAGGTCATTATATGTTTTTGACTTGCTTGTATGAGTTAATAGATCATGTGAGTACATTTTTTGTTGGACATGGTTTTGAATGTCTTTGATGTTAGCAAAGCATGAGAAATTATCTATTATGATCTCATTAACTCTCATAAGCTTTAAGTATCGTTTAAGGGCCTTATAGTAGCTTCAAGGATGAGTTAGGTGACTTTTTCGTGGGAAATAAGGTATTTTTTAGTTTAAGTATCGACACTAGATGAATAGTATCGATATTTTTCTTCAGGTAGCTAAAATAAGGAGTTTTGACTAGGTATTATTGATATTCTGTTCATAGAGTATTGATATTATTCTTTGGGTACCAATACCCTCGCTAAGCTGCAAATTCCAATAATCAGATTTGGTATCGATACCCGAGGAGTATCGATATCACAAAGAAGTACTGATACTCAAAGTAGGGGTATCAATGTTGGGTTTTAATTTTCTAAACATCGAATGTAATTTTGATCGTCTTGTTTGTTAGAAAATATCTAGATATATAGTTAGTGTTGAGGCATCTAAATTTAGTTGGGTGAATGTGTCCCAAGTACTCACAAGGAGTAAGCTAGTCGAGTGTAGTTTTTTATGCTTTATGACCCCAGATCTCACCCTAGGTACCGTGTAAGAAGTACATTGGATAAACTAGAGGGGTGTGAATCCCAAGATAATAAGTGACCCTCCCACCACACCATGATGCCTACCCCTATTTGTGTATTTAATGTAATTGTGTGCTTATGATTATACTTGTTATCATGCTCATGTGATGAATGTATGTAGTATAGTAGAGTTATTTATGTGGCACTAAACTTGTGAGCTCAATATTCGGAATATGTTTCTGTCTATAGGTTCTTAGGAGGATTATCGAGGAGTTTATCGTTGGTTTGTGTTCCAAATTACCAGCAATAAAGCATGACTTAGATGTTTTTAGTGGTAATGTATTACTCTTTAACCTTACTTGTATTTGAGTCGTAGCACTATTTTGATGTATTTATTCCTATCATTATTTTGGGATGAATTATTAGGAATTCCTCATTTTTGTAAACTTACTATACTCATGTCTTAAAATTATGATTTAAAAGATTAATATGATTAAAGTATTTAAAAAATGGTTAGTCACTTAAGTGATTCCATGTAACGCCTTGATCCTTCGGGCTTCGGACCAGATCGAATTAGGATGTTACAATCATTGTTATTTTAGGTTGATAAGCTAAGTAGATATGATAATCAGACTTTGAACTTTTGTTATGGTGCATCACATAGACCTGTAAGATGATATATCTGACAGAAGTCTTGTCTATGTGTTGTAGTTGAGTTAAGGATCAATGCTAAGGGGATATGAGCTTTTGGGGATTTCAGCAAGTAAAGAAATCTATGTGAAGACCAATTATTAATGAAGTATTGGGAGATCCAGTGTGACGGAGACTGAGACGTTATACAATTTTGAATGTTATATTTCTTAACTATTGACAATATACACACACACCCTACAAACACAAATGCTCGAATCTAAGACCTTAAGGGAGAACCACACTTCCATCAACCACTAAAGTCACTTAATACATTCAGATTTTTTTTTGAAATATAATAAAATGGGCCATAACGCACCTACAAGATTCAAATGTAATAAAAATGGGCCATAAGAAACCACCTTATAATCTATTTCGCTCTTTAAAAATCGACTATACTCGTCGTTACCAAAATTAAGTGTTGTAGTGTCGATTAATAATTTCAATATTAATCAATCCCAAGATTAAGATTGATTTATAAAACTTGACAATATACACATAACCAACTGAGCTTCACAGAAAATGCAGGCTATATCATTATTGGCAAACGTTAATCTTATACAACACAATACAGATGAAGTCTCTTCAGAACACATTCCACTCCTAAAGATCACATCAAACATACAATCCTCGCTGGAAATGCTAACTAAGGCTTACTCTTTAAACATTATTTAGACAGGTCTCTGTGCCCCGTAGAGACCAAATTCACACCAACTTTATCACTTCTTGATGCATCTTCGCATCAAATTCCACAACAATGCATTCATCCCTGAAAAAAATGGTAAAAAAAAACACAATGGCAGCATTAAGGGCATTTCTAAAAGTACCCCATGATGACATATTTTGTCACTGTATTACAAACCTATAGCACTATAAATGTAGTAATTATATTATAACAGATACAACTAACTATTAAACTATAAACTATTTGGTTAATGATTGTTTGTAGCCTTAGGGGCTTGGTCTTGTTTGGAATGAAATGACTCAAATTTTTCATCTGGTTTTTGGTTTGTTTTAAAGGTGAAGATGGGAACTATTAGAATTGCCCTCCTGTGAAAGTTTGTCCGAATGCCCAATTCGTAGGAGCCACATTATCGGAGATGACTGTGCGACCATCGCTCGTTGTGACCTTGAAAGAGAGTGCTTGACCATTCATGTAGGCATTGCTTTGCCAGTTTTGGCCCCAATTGCGAGGCATCACTTGCCAACCAGTTTTAGACCCTTTAATGGAGACAGACACGACATCTCCAGCACCTCCGACATTGGTTATCAGCACAAGGTTGAAGTATGAATGTCCATTTATTGTAAACCTTATCCCACCAGATTTCTTACAGGCAACCCTGCAAACAAAATGATAACTTAGTTGTGTTGAGTTGCTTTAGAAATAAATTGACATGACTATGTTGGACACTAGATTTTGTGTTTTTTTACCTTCTGTATACAACAGGAACTATTCCAGCTTTATAGTGAGCTATATGTTGGAAAACAGGTTGCGAAAGATCGAAATGTCGTAGCGGAGGGTTACACCAGCCGCCTGCATTATTCCGGAGAGCGTTGTTCGGAGGGCAGAAGTTTGTTGCTGTTACTATAATAGAGCCCGGGAGACACCATCTATTGTCGCTAACACACTTCATCTCGAAGCACGCCCCACAAGTAAGCCCTTTGTTGAATAGAGCAGTGCTCAATGCAGCAGTGTTTGTGCCATAACCTTGGCCGTAAAGATTCCCATAGCCACATGCTCCACCTACAGCATACAGAAAAAGTAACTTAGAAAAGACTCATGGAAAGGGAGAGTAGGTGATTATACATTTTGTATTTGCTTAGTTCTTACCCATTGTACCAGATGCATCGCCGCCTCCGTAGAAGGTAGCGTGAGCATTGGACCATCCGCCTCCAAGTCCATGAGTTGTCTTCAACATGGCAAGAGAAGATACAAGAAAAATTCCAAGAAAATCCATTTTCTGAAAACCAATTGACATTCAAATATCAGAATTTGAACATGAACAGAAGATATAGAAAGTATCTGATAGGTTTATACAAGAGGGATGATGTTCTTGTTCCTTACAGAGGCAAGAGTTAACTGAGTCAATGGGAAATAAGGTAAGGAAGAGCTGAGGGGATGAAGTTATATTTATAGATGTGTGTGACTAGGGGAAGCTGATGAAAATATAGAAGCTACCAAGGTTCATGGAGTTTTTTATTTCATATTTGAAAACTTATAATTAGCACCTTTATCTTGTTCAAAACTCTCGACCATTTGACAATGAATGCTTACAGCCCTGCATACATGGTACTCAAATCTGGGACCTCAAAGAATAACAACAATCTTTTAACTACTGAGATCGCTTGGTTCGTGCATTACCACACTTATCTTTTGAATGACATTTGCAATGATATCAGTGAGTTACTTTTGCAAACTTCATATGAAAGAGTGGAAAATAAAGTGTAACCCTGAAAAAGGATACTCGAATGGCTTGGACCCATGTTCTTGATGACGTTCCTTTTGGACATGAACCTGAAAAGAATTAGACTAAAAGGTTCTTCGCACCGATTGAAGTCCTCAACATTTTGTAAACTTACTCTTTACAATGTTTTCAATTTAAGTTCTTGACTAGTGGCGGATCCAGAAATTTAAGAATGGGATTCAAAATTAAAAAACAAATCTTAAAAATAATGGATATGCAAAAATTGTATTTTTTTCTTTTTTCCTTTACACGTTAAACTAAATTTAATAACATTTTCAAAATAATATGCATCCGCCACTGTTCCTGGCCCATACTTAAAGAACCTCAAGAATCTTTCCAGGATGTGAATCATATGGCAAAAGGGTTAAAGATATTTGAAAGAAATTTATCAGAGAATGGATCGAGTACCATGAAAGTTAGGAAGATAAAAAGGATACACGACCATGGTGCCGACTAGATGATGTCATGATGTTACACTTGAACCAAAAAAGCAGAGTTATCCTCATATAATGTTCTTTATGTGGTACTGATCTGATGTTATCAGCTTCTTGTGCGGCTTACGGTTTAAGAATTGCCATAGTGGTAAGTATCTGTCAAAAAGAATGCAGAAGATAAACCGCTTAATGCTGTTCAAGTTCATCATCGGTGATCTCCGATTCCCCTTTCGGTCCTGCGTTAAGATTTCGATGAAACAAATTAGAACAAAGAATCAAACTATATGCTTAAGCTATCGAATATAGGCTACGAAAAGAAATATCAAAGTGTTGTGCATGTGGCTAACCGTCAGCCTCAGTAAAAGGAATGTAAGTCTTTACTTTTAATCATCTTAGCTGTGCCTAATTGATTGCCTTTCCTTTGCGTCCATGCTGCAATTCTCTTTTGAAGAATATGGAACTTTCTATAATCTTTACAGTATGGAAGAACCTATATCTAAAACTGAACCTCTTTTTCAAAGGACATTACAGATATGCGTATGATAAAAAATCGAAAAACTAATCTGCATTTGTCCTACAAATTTCCATCATAGCCATTTAACTTGGCAGGAGGATATCAAGCAAAAAGAAACCTCACCATTTGGATTTCTTGGAGTTAATCATTGAATACATTAATGAAAGGCAATCAGCCAATCACTCGTGCAGCTGTTCATCATTAGTGAATACGTTTTTGTTCATGAAATAGATGGCACACACACACACACATGAAACTAAAGTGCAAAATTCTATGTATTCTGATCTTTTTTTTCTCAGATCTCAGAACTGATCAATGGCGGTCGGAAAACATTATTTACTTAATAGTAACCTGACAAAAGCATTGATTAAAAAATAACTCAAAGGTCACAAATGACTACATGAGTTTCACCTAATGCATGTTACCATTAAACAAGTTACTGTTCAAGAAAATTACAATTGATGAAAGTAGATTCCATTAGGATAAGTTCTCCCATCGCTCTTCTGAGGACAAGTTAAAAGTTAAATGTTAAATGTTAAGGGTTTTGATTCCATTGAAGACAACAAACAATAAGATTGAAATTTTCTATTATTATATTTCTTTCTTAGTCATCACTCATCTATAAGGCTATAAATGAGACGAGACAGATAACGAGATATTCCAGTTTGACTCTATCAAAGTTCAATTAACACTCAAATCAAATAGACTCGAGTTCAAACTCGAACTCAACTCGAACTACTTGATACCTAACTCGTGAAGCTCGCGAGCTACTTGAAAAAAAAATATATATTAAATTTCAAATTTCAAATTTAATTATTAATAATATTAACATTTATATGTTTTTTCAATACAATATAAAGTTTTCATGTATTTAAGGTTCGAACTCGAGTTTAAACTTCAATCAGAGAATGTTTCAAGTTTTTTCGAGCTCGAGTCTAACTTTAATTTTTTCGAGATCAAATTGAGCTTGACAATTTTAAACTCATGAGCTTTCGAGTTGAATATCAAGTAATTTGTGAGCTTTTTTAATATATATGTATATATATATGAGAAAATCGCCTCAGTGACCAAAAATGCCTTATAATATACGATTTTAACCAACTTTTTCCGGATTTGCCAAAATGACCAACAAAATCTCAATGCGATCGCTAATTCGCAACGCGATCTCCATTATCGCAAATTCGCGTTGCATTTCGCGTTGCGATAGTTGGAAATCGCGTTGCGATGGTCTACAGTGTCGTTGCGATTTTCCCAATTCGCAATGCGAATAAGTAAATCGCAACGCGAATTGGAAAAATTGCAACGAGATACTGACTTTCGCAACGCGATTCTGACTTTCGCAACGCGATTTACATAGCGCCATTCGTATTAACGCGTATTTTTTTTTCAAATTCCAAACACGAATTTTTTCTTAATAAATCGGAAACTGAACCGTCCACAGTAATCGCAACTCATAACCTCAAACCCAAAATCACAACACTCAGTCCCATCTCCATCTCTCACTCTCTACGGCGAAATCCGTCCCCATCTCCGAAGATTTCCGTCCACATCGCCAGCGAAATCCCTCACAACCATTCACAGTCAAAAATCCCTCACAATCATTCAGAAATGGAAAATCAACCTCCGAGGGTTAGTTTTTTTTATTTTTATTTTGAAATTTTTGCATTATTTTAGGTTTTTCATATTGAGATTGATGATAAGTTTACTGGTAATTTCAATAATAGATTAACCATTTCACTCAGATTTCTTATTAAATTCATTCGATTGCTGCCAATACTGCTAAACTGTTTAGCCTGTGAAGTTAGTATTTGTCTTTGTTTTGTCTTTTGGTTGAAGTAATGCAGAAGAAGAATAGTTTCGAGAATGAAAATCGCAACGCGGAAATAACTATCGCAACGAGAGAATCGCAACACGAAATAAAAAACGCAACGCGAAACCAAAATCGCATTGCGATTTTCATTTCCCGTTGCGATTCTCTCGTTGCGATTTTCATTTCGCGTTGCGATTTTCATTTCGCATTCTCTCGTTGCGATAGTCATTTCGCGTTGCGATTCTCATTATCTCGTTGCGATTTTCATTCAACCAAAAGACAAAACAGTGTTGCAAATTTTAGTTTCAAGAATAAACTACTATTTATGTTTATTGTTTTTGGTATATCTTGACAGTGTAGTTTTTGGTATATCTAACTTGGTATGTTTATTGTTTTTGTAGAAATTTTTTTCGGCTTCATTGACATTAAGGAATAAAGTTAGCCTAGCCACTACAATTGCTTCGAAGCTTTCACCTGCACAAAGAAAATTGTTTGAGGAAACCTGCTTCGGGCCATGGCTGAGAGTACAACATCCGGGTGGAGATGCTAATTTGACCCATTTGTGGCTTCAGACCATGACTAGAGATCTACCCGACAGTATACAACGTGGTGAGGAAGAGATATGGTTTCATTTTCCACCAGCGTATACTTGTTTTGGGCGGAAGGAGTTCTGTTTAATCACTGGTCTACGATTCGGACACGATGATGTAGGCCGGTACACTCGTCATATCACCCGCCCATCATGGTTATCCAGGGTTTTTCCTGATGAGTCAATAGAGAAGCCGAACTTACATGTCGACGACATGAAGAAATTGTTTAATAAGAAAGATGATTTTACTCGGATGAATGACGTCGATGTTGTCCGAGTATGCCTTCTACTACTTTTGTATGCCGGCTTTTTAGGCAGAGAGGCCAGACAACCTATTCCTCAGGAGCTAATATTATTGGTAGAGGACCTAAATGCATGGAATCTGTTTCCGTGGGGTTCGTATATATGGAAAGCTACCTGGACTAAGTTGTCGTCTGCCTTTGATGACCGCAAAAGTTTACGGGGCGATGGGTCGAAATACACTTTGTCAGGCTTTGTTTGGGCCTTTAAGGTAAGAATTTCTATATAATGTTTTCAAAATTATAATTAATTATTTAACAATTACTAATGTTTGTTATTATATTGTTTGTAGATTTGGATATTCGAGGCCTTTCCCGCCATGAAGACATATGCAATAAAAACTTCAAATGATATTCCCAGTGCTATTTCCTGGAAGAGGAAACGTCTGTTGGATTGGGAAGACTTAATACCATATGCGACAATAAATAATGTAAGTTAACACAAATAATATCATATATAAACAAGTTATTAATAGTAGACGTTTAACTTTGTTTGAGTTTTTATATTTTTAGGAGGCCAACATTCCATTAATGAGACTGACACCCACGGAGGCTAAGCTTGCCACTGATTGGTGGCAAGCTAGTCAGCGTTTTCTTGATGGCACGAATGATGAGCAGCCTCCACTTCCTCCACTTCGAGAGCCATCACCTCACCCAGAGCCATCACCTGATCGACCCGACTATACACCTCTACAACGAGAGCCATCACCTATCCCGTCACATCATCGAGCCTCTTCTCCACCATCACCTCATGATAGGCGACCGGAAAAGATGCCACGACTTCTATCTCCCTGTTCTCCACCTCCACGGGATGAGTCAAGGGAGTTACGTGATGAGGTCAATGCCTTGCGTGAGGAGATCGGTACTCTACACGATAACGATGGTGCATGGCGTGTGGAGGTCAATGCCTTGCGTGAGGAGATCGGTACTCTACGCGATAACGATGGTGCATGGCGTGTGGAGGTGTCTACTTTACGTGGTGAGGTTGCCGCTCTAAGTGAGATGGTAGTATCGTTGCAGAATGAGGTTCATACTCTACGCAACGAGGTAAGTTTAAGATTTTCCATATTTAACTTGATGATAAATTTACTCGTAATTTCACTTAAATTAACCATTTCACTTAGATTGCTTAGTAAATTTATTCGGTTGCTTCCAATGCTGCTAAACTATTTATTAACACTGTGAAGTTAGTATTTGTCTTTTTGTTTTGTCTTTTGGTTGAAGTAAATTTATTCGGTTGCTGCCAATTCTGCTAAACTGTGTATTCTTTAACACTGTGAAGTTATTATTTGCCTTTGTTTTATCTTTTGGTTGAAGTTTTGAAATATATTTGTCTTTGTTTTCACTGTTTAAATATCATGTCCGTTTATTTACTGATATTTGTATTTAATTATTTAGCGGACCGATAAGGTGGATGCTTTACGTCGGGTTTTTCTTGCACGACAGAGTTCACGCATCAGACGGCGTGCAGGTGCTATTAAGTCTCCGTATACCCCAATAGTGCGAAGACACCGCAAGAAGAAGCCCGACTCGCCTGTCATCCCTCAAGAGTCCACTCCTATCGTTGAAGTGGCCCCTATCATTCCTCGAGAGTCCCCTCCCACCGTTCAAGAGGCCACTGTCATCGTTGAAGAGGTCCCTCCCACCATTCAAGAGCCCGATTCACATGGCGTCATATGTAGGATTCTTGAGAAACCCTCTGACGTGCCGGACATGATGGATTCAAGTTGGCTCTCGTATGAGTTACCGGCCAGTACCATACCGGTATCTGAAGAGGAGAGGAAACAACTACCGGACACAATTCTGGATAACACCCTTTGGGCTAAGACCGCAGTTGATTTTTATCTACATGAGTGAAGCCAGGGGTGTTTCACTGACATATGCAAGCTCAATGATGATATCTATTTGTTGCTTGATCGGTCTTGGTGGGGCGTATTATTAGGGGTCGAAGACAATGGCTATTTCGATGGAGGGGTAAGTCTTATATTTTTCTTATATTTTAATTTGATTATTTTTTTTGTAAATTTATGTAAGTTACTAATATATGTCTTTTTTTGTAAAACAGCATATCGATGCGTGGGTGTCACGTCTTCTAATAATTAGGAAACTTAAGGAAAATAAAAGAAATACACGATATACAATTATGCCGACGTCTTTTAACGCCGTTCACTTGAAGAATCAACGAGATGAATCATTTGCGTTGGGCAATGGACAAGCTAAACTTTATCCTGCATGGTGGGAGGTCGATAAGGTTAGTGTTTATTTTAGATTGAGTTTAAAGGTATTCATAAATAAGTGAGCAAATGAATGAATTATTACTTATGATTGCAGGTGTTTATCCCTGTTTTGGAACGTAACCATTGGCTTCTCGTCGAGCTTCAGATCCCATCCCTTAAGGCAATAGTATATGACAGCATGATAAATTACATATCATTGGCTGATTTAAGAGATATTATTAATGGATGGAGCTCTTATTTGGCTAAATTCTTGGATGCGATAAATTATTGGACTCGTTCTGGAAACAAGAAGCCAAAGAAGCTCAATATTACAGTTAGCAGAGACGAGACCGCACCACAACAAACGAAAGGACCCATAGGGGATTGTGGTCCTCTCGTATGCTTGGCGTTGGACCGTTTGATCACAGGAAGTATAAAGTATCTACCTCCCACCGATATAGATAGAGCTGCAGTAGGCTTGTGGTTTCGATATTATATGGCTAGATCGATATATACGAGACGCTGCCTACCTGCATCTGCGTTATAAAAATGTCCATAAACAATTGGTATGTTTATAGGCTTGTGGTTTGAAAATGTTTGGTTAAGTACCTAGAATTCAATAATTTGATGTTTGTAGGTTTTAGATGTGTAGAAAGTGTTGTTTGAGCAAATGTTTGGTTTATGCAGGTTAATCTCAGAAGTGAGCTGCGTGAAAATGATGTATGGCTGCAAAAGTTGATTCAATAGTAGAAGTGTTATTTTCTCTAATAATTATTGCTTATTTTTTGATTGTTTAATTGATTTGTAAAAGGTAATTTGTAAAAGTTGATTTGTTTAATTGATGTTAACATAATTCTTATTTGTGCTTGTTTAATTGATTGAAATGTAATGGTTGATTTTGTTGATTTCAATCTGCATTATGTTGAAGGCAAAAAGTACTATCGCAATGCGAAATTAGCGTTGCGATTTTCATTTCGCATTGCGTTAGTAATTTCCGCGTTGCGATAGACATTAAGATGATTGCCTATTAAGTGATAACAACTGAACAGATCATAGCAATTTTCAAACTCAAGTTACTAATACATGCCTAACTGAAAATGTTAAAAGTTCACACATAAAATCTACATAATACAACGTTTGCATTTTAAAAATCACCTAAGTTAACAGTCCCAAAAGGTGAAGCCAGTTGTGATTGGGATTTTAAAGATGATTGCGATTTTGATTGCCTTTTTCTTGACACCATATGAGCTTTGGATTTTGATGATGATCCATATTTTGGTAGAGGAAAAGATGATTGTGATGGCACTGGTGATCCACATGTCAACCTTGTATGACCACTTTCCTTGCACCGACTACATGTCAATCTCTTCTTCTCTTCACCCTTAGACGGTATACGATCGTGACTTTTTGGTCGGCCAGGTAGCCTTCTGTCCATGGCTGGTGGCAAAACTGTTTGTAAGTCATCTGGTATGTCCCACTCAGAAGGATGTGAAATAGGGTAGACAATCTCGGCATAAGTCTGTCGATATACTTCTGTAGTGTAGCAATCCATAGCGTATGTGCTTGAATCATCTTGGTTTAGATGAAGAGCAACTTTTTATAACATGGCTACACGGATAACCAGATGTTTGCCATTTCATACAACTACACGTCCTTGCATTTAGATCGACAAGCCCATTTAAGTTATTATCCAGTACTTCAAACAAAGTGTTTGAACATGGTTCAACTCTCCATGACGTTGACTTCACAACACGTTTCGTTATCTTTTTTTCAGTCCATGGTGTAACACGATGTTCCAATGTTCCTGTAAATTTAAATAAATAATACTTAGTAAAATATATGATAAGTTAAGAATTCAAAGAAATAATACCTGCATGGTTTCTTTTCTTGTAGTACCACTGTTGAATAGAGGCTCGAAAAAACTCCATTAACATAGTAATGGGTAATTTCCGGGAATGACGACTTAGAGCGTTAATTGATTCTGCACTATTAGACGTCATGAAACCATATCTTGCTCCAAGTTGATGTACTCTTGACCATCTTTCAAACCCGACATCTTCTAGTGTTTGAGCACACTGAGGCAAAACACGTCTTAAACAGTTTATATGCTTATTGAAATCCACTTCCCGATAAGCCTTTACAGCCTTCCAGTATGTCCATTTGTGCTTTTTTATACCAGCAGACCTTGATTTTAGATTTCTATACAAATGAACACCACAAAGTCCATGAAAAGCATCTGGGAAACACCTTCTAACAGCGTTGTCAATTGAGTTTGCCCTATCGGATATGATTGTCAGATTGCTAATAGGACCTATGCAATACCTAAGATGCCCCATAAACCATGTCCATGAATCAGAGGTTTCAGATTTTCCAACCCCGTAAGCTATTGGCAATATCCCATTGTTAGCATCCATGGCTACTGCTAATAAGTTTACTCCAAGGTATCGACCTTTCAAATGTGCTCCGTCAACTATAATAACTGGGCGCATGCAAGTAATAAACGAACGAATCTACAAAATAATATACACAAGAAATATAATCATTTAAATGTGAAATGCATGTAACTAACAGAAATGAGTCAACAGAATTATATTGATTTACTAACCGCAGCACCAATGGCGATAAACAGCAACTCAAAGCGTCCATCTCTATCTGTTTTGATATGAGTTACCGACCCAGGATTTTTCAGCTTTAAATTGTGACAATAAGCCGGCAGTTGGGCAAACGATGCTTCTGGCGACCCCCTCAACAATTCCAAGGCATAACATTTGGCTCTCCAAGCTTGAGAATATGATATACTAATCTTGAACCGAGCATTCATGTCAGTCATAATTTCATGTCCCCGATATACCCTGTCATTCAAAAACATTAACTCAGCCAGAAAACCACCCAACACCTTTTTGTTTGCCTGTCTATGGTGAGGAAAAACTTGGGTTCTTGAACATGTATGTTTATCAATAAAAGTCCTAACTTGAAACATTGCGCAATCTTTTATCCTCTTTGCAATCATACGCCACGTACAGTTTTTGTCAATCGTACACCTTGTTTCGAAACGATCTTTGCTTGATTTGTTAACTTTTAGTTGATAGCCATCTTCCACACATTTCGTATACAAAGCTATCTTCAAGTCTTCCTTTGTATCAAAACAATCATCTTTCTTGATACGAATAACTTTTGTGTAACAATCAACTGCTTTCTTTGCCAACTCTTCTTCCGGTAGCTGAAGTAATTCTGGCATATTCCAGTTATACTCCCGTGGCATTTTCTTTTCTTCGGGGACTTTTTCTTCTTCTTTTTCTTCTTCAGGATTATATGAATTACAGAATGGATGTTCAACATGTTCATTCACAGTCGTAACTTCCTCCTCATTATCATCAACAACATCTTCCTCGGCAACGGGTGTTTCATCATCAAAATTCGGGTATTGACCAATATCAAAATCATTACACGCAAGGTCTGTTTCTTCTTCTGAAACATCATCAAAATCCGTGTATTGACCAATATCAAAGTCCGGGTATTGACCAAGATCAAATTTCGAATACTGACTAGTACTCACAATTTTTTCTCTTGGCTCATCATCTTCTAATTGGTCAATACGAAAACTGGAATTTGGTGCTGAAAGTTGATTTGGATTTGGATTAGAGAAAGGCTGTGGGTTTTGAGACCCACTTAGTTGATTGCTACCCGCTACTGACCCAACAATACTACTTCTAGGTTCAACAACATACAATGTAACATCATCACTTGAAACATTAATGTAAGCAATGAATCGTTCAACATCTTCATTGTCGGTTAACAAATAAACTTTACCATTTCTCTGATAAGATAGCCTAAATCCACTTAGGGGCTCTAAATTTAATTTCTTTGAAACACGTAACATTAGGGTTTCATAAGTTAACTTCTTTAATGATAGTTTTAGTTGAAGATTCATGGGTAAAGGCATATATTGTAAAACACCATGAACATTCTCCCATGACCCTCCAAAACACAAATCTATCCAAACATGATCAACATTAGATGATTTCATGGTTGTAACTAAACAAACGAGATGCGAAACTAAGACCTGTTGCCGGATGGGGAAGGATGTCGTTGGATATAGGAACGGATGTCGCCGGAGAGAGTGATAGATTGAGATGGAATGAGTTGCGATTTAGGGATTTAGGTTATGAGTTGTTGCTGCTACGTATATATATACACAAAAAAATTGGCTTGCGAAACTAAAACCTGTTGCGAACTTTGAAACTCGCATTGCGATTCTGTATTATCTCGTTGCGAAAGTCAGAATCGCGTTGCGAAAGGCAATCATTTGACCATCGCAATGCGAAATGCAAATCGCAACGATAGAATCGCAATGCGAAATGAAAAAGGCAACAAGGATTAACATGCATAAACTTTTAACAATTATTGAATTCTAGGTACTTAACCAAAACATTTTCAAACCAAAAGGAGTATATATGTTAACAAAACTTGCATTATGTGTATTTTATGTGTGTACTTTTAACATTTTCAGTTAGGCATGTATTAGTAACTTGAGTTTGAACATTGCTATGATCTGTTCAGTTGTTATCACTTATTAGACATTCATTTGACTATCGCAACGCGAAAATGGCTATCGCAAAACGAAAATGGCTATCGCAACGCGAAAATGGCTATCGCAACGAGAAAATCGCAATGCGAAATGAAAATCGCATTGCGATTTTCTCGTTGCGATTTTCATTTCGCATTGCGATTTTCATTTCGCATTGCGATTTTCTCGTTACGATAGCCATTTCGCGTTGCGATAGTCTATTTTGCCTTCAACATAAAGCAGATTGAAAATCAACAAATCAACTATTACATTTCAACACAAATTATGTACACATCAATTAAACAAATCAACATTTACAAAATCATCTTTTACAAATCAATTAAACAATCAAAAAATAATAATAACTCTTATTTCTTCATCAATTATTGAATCAATGAATCAACAACTTTGTGACCCCGTACATCCATTTCACGCAGCTCACTTAAGGATTAACCTGCAGAAACCAAACATTTGCTCAAACAAGACTTCCTACACATCTAAAACCTACAAACAGCAAATTATTGAATTCTAGGTACTTAACCAAACATTTTCAAACCAAAAGGAGTATATATGTTAACAAAACTTGCATTTGACTTACCAATTAACAATGGACACTTTCATAACGCGGATGCAGGTAGGCAGTATCTCGAATATATTGCTCTAGCCATATAATGCCGAAACCACAAGCCTACTGCAGCTCTATCTCTATCGGTGGGAGGTAAAAACTCTATGCTTCCCGTCGTCAAACGCGCCAAGCAAAGGTATGCGAGAGGACCACAATCCCCTCTGGCTCCCGGCGATTACTGTGCCGCGGTCTCGTCTCTGACAACTGTGACATTGAACTTCTTTGGCTTCTTGTGTCCAGAATGACTCCAATACTTAATCTCATCCAAGAATTTAGCCAAATGAGAGCTCCATCCCTTGAAAATATCTCTCAAATCAGACAGTGATATGTAATTGATCATGCTATCATACACTATTATCTTCAGGGATGGGAGCTGAAGTTGGACGAGAAGCCAGTGACGACGTTCCAAAACAGGGATAAACACCTGCGATCATAAGTAATAATTCATTTATTTGCGCACTTATTTATGAACACCTTTAAAAAATTTAAAAAATAAACACTAACCTTATCGACCTCCCACCATGCAGGATAAAGTTTAACTTGTCCATTGCCCAACAAAAATGATTCATCTCGTTGATTCTTCAAGTGAACTGCGTGAAAAGCCGTCGGCATTATTGTATATAGCGAATTTATTTTATTTTTCCTAAGCTTCCTTATTATTAGTAGACGTGACACCCACGCATCGATATGCTGTTTTACAAAAAAATACATATATTAGTGAATTACATTAATTTTTAAACAAATTAATCAAAATCATATATAAGACAAAAATAAGACTTACCTCCCCATCCAAATAGCCACTGTCTTCAACCCCTAATAGCACACCCCACCAAGACCGATCAAGCAACAAAAACATTTCATCGTTGAGTTTGCTGATGTCAGTGTAACACCCTTGGCTCCGCTCATGTAGATAAAAATCAACTGCGGTCTTAGCCCAAAGGGTACTATCCACAATTGTTTCCGGTAGTTGTCTCCTCTCCACTTCAGATACCGGAAGGGTACTAGCCGGTAACTCATACGAGAGCCAACTCTCATCCATCATGTCCGGAACCGGTGGGGGTTTCTCAATACTTCGATATATTACCCCATATGAATCGGGCTCTGGAATGGTGGGAGGGACCTCTTCAACGATGACAGTGGCCTCTTGAACGGTGGGGGGGAATCTTGAGGGAGAATAGGGGCCTCTTGAACGATTGGAGGGGACTCTTGAGGGATGACCGGTGAGTCGGGCTTCTTCTTGCGGAGTCTTCGCACCATTGGGGTGAACGGAGACGTAATAGCACGTCCACGCCGTCTAATGCGTGAACTCCGTCGTGCAAGGAAAACTCGACGTAAAGCATCCACCTTATCGGGCCGCTAAATAAAATTAATACATAAATCAGTAAATAAACAGACATGATATTAAACAAAGACAAATATGTTTCAAACTAGCATTGTATTCACCCAAGTCATTATTCTATCATAGTTCACAAAATGCTCAGATAACATTCCAGAAGTAAGCACTTATATAAACATTTAAAAGGACAACATATATAAACATTCCAGAAGAAGAATAGTTTACTTTCGCAACACGAAACTTAAAATCGCAACGCGAAATAACTATCGCAACGCGGAAATGGCTATCGCAATGCGAAATGAAAATCGCAACGACAAAATCGCAACGCGAAATGAAATCGCAACGACAAAATCACAACGCGAAACACAAATCGCATTGCGATTTTCATTTTGCGTTGCGATTTTGTCGTTGCGATTTCATTTCGCTTTGCGATTTGTCGTTGCGATTTTCATTGCATTGCGATAAGCCATTTCCGCGTTGCGATAGTCATTTTCGTGTTGCGAAAGTAAACTATCTTCTTCTGCAAATTGAAACTTGAATGGATTGCATTACTTCAACCAAAAGACAAAACAAAACCAAAACAAATACTAACAAAAACAGTTTAGCAGTATTGACAGTAACCGAATGAATTACGAGTATGAAAAATCTTAAACTTACCTCGTGCGTAGAGTATGAACCTCATTCTGCAACGATGCTACCATCTCGTAGAGCGGCTACCTCACCGCGTAATGTAGACACCTCAAACGCCATGCACCATCGTCTTTGCGTAAAGTACCGACCTCCTCACGCAAGGCATTGACCCATCACGTAACTCCCCTAATCATCCCGTTGAGGTGGAGGTGGAGAACGGGAGATAAACATCGTGGCATCTTTGCCGGTCGCCTATCTTGCGGTGATGGTGGAGAAGAGGCTCGATGATGTGACAGAATAGGTGATGGCTGTCGTGTGGAGGTGTATAGCCGGGTCGATCAGATGATGGCCTCTGGGTGAGGTGATAGCTCTGGGCGAGGTGATGGCTCCCGAAGTGGAGGTGCATCAACCGTTCCATCAAAAAAAACGCTTACTAGCTTGCCACCAATCAGTGGCAAGCTCAGCTTCCGTGGGTGTCAGCCTCTGTAGAGGAGTGTTGGCCTCTAACAATATAAAAGCTCAAACAAAGTTAAACGTGTACTAGTAATAACTTGGTTTATAAACATATGGTAGTATTTATGTTACTTACATTATTTATTGTCGTATACCGTAGTAAATCTTCCATTGCAAGGTTCGTTTCCTCTTCCAGGAAATAGCCCTGGGAATATCATTTGAAGTTTTATTGCATATGTCTTCATGGCGGGGGAAAGGCCTCAAATATCCAAATCTACAAACAATATAATAACAAACATTAGTAATTGTTAAATAATACTTATAATTTTGGAAACATCATATAAAATTCTACCTTAAAGGCCCAAATAAAGCCTCAAAGTGTATTGGAACCATCGCCATGCAACTTTTTCGATCATCCAAGGCAACGATAACTTATTCATGTAGCTTTATATAAAACGAGCCCCACGGAAACAGGTTCCACGCATTTAGGTCTTCTACCAATTGATTAGATCATTTGGAATAGGTTGTCTGGCATCTCTGCCTAAAAAGTCGGCATGCAAAAGAATTAGAAGGCATACTCGGACAACGTCGACGTCATCCATCCGAGTAAAACCGTCTTTATTATTCAACAATCTTGTCAGGTCTTCTACGTGTAGACTCGGCCTCTCCAGCTCAGGAAAAACCCGGGATAGCCATGATGGGCGGGTAATGTGTCTAGGTACCGACCTACATCATCGTCCGAAGCGTAGACCGGTGATTAAGCAAAACTCCTCCGCCAAAACACGTATACGCCGGTGGAAAATCAAACCATATCTCTTCATCACGACGTTGTATAGTCTCTGGTAGATCGCTAGTCATGGTTTGAAGAAACAGGTGTGTCAACATCGCATCTCCACCGGGATGTTGTACTTTTTTGGACAGGCTGACTTTATTTCTCAAGGTCAATTGAGCCGAATAAAAGTTCTAC
This sequence comes from Hibiscus syriacus, assembly GCF_006381635.1. NCBI lineage: Eukaryota > Viridiplantae > Streptophyta > Magnoliopsida > Malvales > Malvaceae > Hibiscus > Hibiscus syriacus. The sequence continues at coordinate 2,144,374 of NW_024063485.1, read as the reverse complement.
AAAAACAATAAACATACTAAATTAGATATACCAAAAACTACACTGTGAAGATATACCAAAAACAATAATAAACATAAAGAGTAGTAGTTTTCTTCAAACTTAAATTTGCAACACTGTGAATTTCTCAAACATTTTCTTTGTGCAGTGAAAGCTTCGACGCATTATTTTGGACAGGCTGACTTTATTTCTCAAGGTCAATTGAGCCGAATAAAAGTTCTAAAAAACATAAACATACTAAATTAGATATACCAAAACTACACTGTGAGATATACCAAAAACAATAATAAACTAAAGAGTAGTTTATTCTTCAAACTTAAATTTGCAACACTGTGAATTTCGTATTGTCTTTGTTTTTGGTTGAAGTAATGCAATTCATTCAAGTTTCAATTTGCAGAAGAATAGTTTCTGAAAATGAAAATCGCAACACGAAATGACTATCGCAACGCGAATTTGACTATCGCAACGAGAGAATCGCAACGCGAAACTAAAATCGCGTTGCGATTCTCGGTTGATTTAATAAGCAATCTAAGTGAAATGGTTAATCTATTATTGAAATTACCAGTAAACTTATCATCAATTTCAATATGAAAAAACTAATAATAATGCAAAAATTTCAAAAAGAAAATAATTAAAAAAACTAACCCTCGTTGGTTGATTTTCCATTTCTGATTGTGAGGGTGGCTCTGAGAGATGGAGATAGACGGATTTCGTCGGAGATGGGGACGGATTTCGTCGGAGATGGGTGAGAGAGTGAGAGATGGAGATGGGATTGAGTTGTGATTTTAGGTTTTAGGTTATGAGTTGCGATTACGGGATATACTGTGGACGGTTCAGTGTTCCAATATTAATATTCGTGTTTGGAATTTAAAAATAAAATACTTGGCCAGGATACTAATGGCGCTTTGAAAATCGCATTGCGATTATGTATTATCGCGTTGCGAAAGTCAGAATCACGTTGCAAAAGTCAGTATTGCGTTGCGAAAGTAAGTATCTCGTTGCGATTTTGTATTATCGCATTGCGATAGTCAGTATCGCATTGCGATTTTCCCAATTCGCGTTGCGATTTACTTATTCGCATTGCAATTTTCCCAATTCGCGTTGCGATTTACTTATTCGCATTGCGAATTGGGAAAATCGCAACGACACTGTAGACCATCGCAACGCGATTTTCAACTATCGCATTGCGAAAATGCAACGCGAATTTGCGATAATGGAGATCGCGTTGCGAATTAGCGATCGCATTGCGATTTTGTTGGTCATTTTGGCAAATCCGGAAAAAGTTGGTTAAAATCGTATATTATATGGGATTTTTGGTCACTGAGGTTATTTTCTCTATATATATATATGATTGTGATCTTTCGATTCGAGCTTTAATTTTTTATTTCTAATTTGAGTCGATCTTGATAATTTTAAACTCCCGAGTTTACGAGTCTGAATCGAGCTCAGCTTTAAACTTTTCAAATTGAGCTCGACCCGGCTCGTTTACATCCTACTCATCAAATCCCAAAGCAATGAAGAATGATGGCCACAAAATAAAGAAGAAAATAAACCCCAGATATAAAGTCCCAAAGAATGATGGCAACAAATCAAAGCAGGCACAGCCTCAACTTTTAAAGTTTTGTGAACCAAACTTTGCATATGGGATCACATGGCCAACTTGTTCAAGCAATAGGATAACATATAAAAGAAAAGCCTAAAAGACCTACTCGAATGCCCTTTACGCAGTTCATAGAGACTAGCAACTTACAGATCAACACTAATCCACATGAATACCAGAAAGTACCTTTCGTTTTGTGGAAGCCACTTATCCATATGATGGAGGCTCCACAGGGATTTTTCTGGTCACCACTGTTGTATTGGCCACATCGAGTTCGAGGCCCCGCGTGCACAATATTCTTTAATAGAGAACATGTGCATGCATAATTCGAACAGAAACATCTCAAAACACTGGCATGCACCAAGAATCGACATCCGGTGGAGTCCATGATATGTAAGTTCGATAGTTTCTGTTATATCCAGTAATGAAAAGGATCACAGAGACTAAAAGGGCCTCCACTGATTGTCATTCAACTATTTGCTTCAAAAAATAATGCATATAGCTGGCCTTAGACCCCCTATGTATATTAGTACTACACAAACATACAATAACAAATAGTGCACTTTCAAAGCAAAAATCTCCATTCATATATGTGCACAAAGAACAAAAATGGAATACTTTCCGATTTAAGCATGAAAAGTAAACCTGTATGTTGCAGTGTAAATCACATAGGTGGATCATTTTTAACAACACATTAGAAACAATCTTAGGAGGCTTGCTTGTAACTCATAATATGAATGAGCAAGCAATAAGATATTCGAGATGTTCTTGCCAATAACCCCATAGGAAAAGATAATATATTTGAAAGTTGCCAGAGAGTTTGGAAAATGACTAAATCTATCTATTTGCAAGTGAATTACATGAACTATGAAATAGAATCTTGTTGTTGAGCGCCTTCCCTGCTAGAAGAAGATGATCCAATCCTCTGGAATACTTTTGAGGTAAATATATTTTTACTTGCTTTTCCTTTAAATGTGAAATGCTTTCTAAGATGGTTTTTTATCGAAGAACCATTGCCATTCCATCGTGGGGCTGGTCGAGGCCAGTTTCTCCATAATTTTTTCTTCATATGATTTGAGAATTCGTCATCTTCCTGGTCTTCAGATATCACGGCACCCCTGCTCCTTCGTAAAGATCTTAAAGTCACTTGCAAAGGTTCTGAAACTGATGCAGATTCTTCTAGAAGTCCAATGGTTTTGAGACACAATGGGAATGGAGGATCATGAATCTGGGATTTTGGAGTGACTTGATCCAAGCATTCGGCATGGAACACATGGCTGCAGGGTAAAATCCCAGCAGTTGGCATGTCACCACTTCTAATTATTCGTTGCGAACAGGGTGACTTGAGCCACAAAATTTTTCCACATACTCCACACTTGTGGTCTACCACAGGGCCAATAGGGGACCTCAGGTTGTCCAAATCAACATGCTCTGCAATGTCAAACTTTTCTCCATCAAGCCCCAGATCATAACTGCTAGCACAGCTCCACCTAAAACCTTCTCTTCGAGAGCTAGCACTTGGGTCTGGGGATGCATCAAGCCTTTGAAGTTCAGAAAGTGTTTTGTGGAACTTGTGGTCAACACTAGATCCATTTTCATGCCACTGAAATGGTGAGAAACGCTCCTCGTTAGGTGTCAACTTACCAATGCTGTTAAGGTCAGCATCACGGAAGCCTTCAGAATCCGAGACAGGGTTGCGAAACACTATTGGGTAAACAGCTTTAGTCATGTAAGAACGTTTACTGGCATAGTTGTGGTTCGGAAATGAGGACTGCCTGCTAGAGGAATCCAAGTGACCAGACTCAGAGGGAAGACGGGGATCCAAAGCTAGGGGATCCTGTAGTTGCTTTAATGGCATATCGCCTCTGCAAGAACCCAACAAGTTGAAACAAAAGTCACCTCAGTGGAGCGAGAGAACCAAGAGGTCTGGGGCACAGGTCCTGATAATTTAAATTACATTAATAAAACAATACAAATTTTATACAAACGAAACAAACTATAATTGAATCAGAAATATGAAAAGACAAAGGAAATAGCAACCTATGATTGATTGGTATTGAAATTCAGGGAAATAGTTATATTGGTATTGAAATTCAGGGAAATAGTTATACTTCTCTAAAAGAGGGAAAGAAAGAGTACAAATTTCGATTTAGCAAAAATAAAACAAGCTAGTCTGACATCCCTCACATCCTACATTTTTTGTGAACTACAAATCCGTCTTCACATTACAAGTGACTGCTTTGGAAACATCCACCACTTCGGCAATTTCATAATGTTTTTAAGTTTTACCAGCATAGCCAACGTATTTATGATAAGCATTTTGCAGTTTTGTAAAACCCTTTAATGAATACGCATGTTGCATGGATACAAACATTTATGCAACAATTCAAAGCACTGATCAGGATAGCCTCAAGCCCTCAACTATCTCTAGAGGGATTAATCAGGCTATCCCCCAAACCAATAAGTTGATATAAGCATTTATGCAATAAGTTGATATAAGTTGATATAAGCAGAAGCTTGGCAATAAAATACATTATAGTGAACTACAAGGTAGGATTCGGTCAACTGAGGTAATTCTGCAGCAAAGAATGCGATGGTTCCTCCATGCCCAAAACGTAATACTGGACATCTTAAAGATTCTGACATTCTTGCATTTTGACATATAGTTCTAACGAGGCGTTAATTCAAATGAATCAGACCACATCATCCTCATGAGAAACCTATTTTATACATCCTCTAATTTTGGAGTTTTGGAGCATGGATCGTTTTCCAATTCCACACTTATACATTCTTGAATAACTCCCTAAAAGACAAAACAAGCCATATGGAAAATAATCGGTATGATAGGGCAAAACATATGAAAATAGAAACCGTGAGACAGATGATAAGGATAATCATGATAAATAATCAGTAATGAACAGTTGAAGTATTCCTTGTACTATGGCTTGAAAAAAGCAAAGACTTTCAAGAATCTACTATATCATGCAACACACTAGTTCCAGTATTAACAATTATAGTAATCTGAACTTGTTTCGTCAGCTCTTCATTTCAGAAAAGATAATTAGCTGTGATTATATGAATTCCTATAGACGTGTAGAAAGTACATGACATTGGGCATTCTGCTAAGCAGAGAAAAGAAAAAGAAAAGAAAATGCATTAAGACATGCAACTAATAGAGCACAATTAAAACGAAAAAAGTGGCATGTGATAAGAACCAAAGTTAGGCCAGGCATGCCATGTTTGATGATAAAAAAAAATCAATCTAAGATTACCTCCAACATTAGAGGCAAGTAGATCCTTTCGATTGAACCTTTGAATAGGTGAAGTCCATCGTGGCAATTGAGCAGTATAAGGTGGGCTGCCAGAATAAGAGAGTGCGCCATCAGAAACAGAAAGGAGATGATTGATGTACCCTTCACTGCCTATCCTGCTTCTGCTACCCCAGCTATTTGAGGACAGTGATGAACCATGTAAACCAGCAGCATGGGACCCATGTGACATACCACTGAATGTAACCTACAATCCCATATTCTCAATGGAGGAGGTGAAAAACTAGAGTTTGTCCTCCAATGTGGTTCATTACCATCCATGGAGCCTTCCCTTCTGCTTGTGGGAGATTTTGTTCCATGTGGCCCAGCGGCCACACAACAAAGCGCACCCGTATTAGCTATTTTCTGTTTGCACAATAAGGTTGTTCGGTAGTCTATTTTAAGATTTTCAAGGATATGGAACTCCACATGCTTATCAGGACTCAAGCACAGTCAAATGTCAACAAAATGAAATAAAAGAAATTATTGAAGCCCACAGCTATCCGCCCAAGACTCGAACCGAAGCAGAAGGCATGTCACATTCCCATCTTTGGAGGAATAATAATGGGAAACAAAAGTGCACTTGAGAAACTTTCCACTCCAATAACCACTTGAACTTGAACTATAGGATTCCTTAAAACTCGGCTATTCCTGGCTGCAATCATCCTCATCCATTTGAGCAAAGTAATGAGTAACTCGATATAATCTTATGGTCTATGCAACGGAAGAAAAAAACTGAATTAACATAGATCCTAAACAAACAAAGATGAGGAGGAAAAACACAATAATATGATAGTCAACATCACGAATTTAGGATGAAATGATAACGCAATGTTTAAAAGTGAACATGTCTCATAAATTTACTAAAAAGTATTATATGTCTGAACATGCAAACACTCACACCCAATAGGAAAGACAATCGGTAAACTTTACAACAGAAAATACATAGTGAATTACTGAAAGTACAGTTGATTATACAATCTTCACACCTTTTGTAGCATATACCTAAGCTAGTCTTTCCACATTTTTTTGCACATCGTTAACCTCTTTTACACCCTTTCTCGTTTTAGCTGCATTTATGTTTGAAGAATCCCAGATTTGAACAAATATGTTTCACTTTTCCATTGTCCTAAACAGGTGAAATCAAGATTATTGCCAAAAAGCACTAAATCACAGAACAGAGCAGACAATTATCATTATTTTGATAGCAACAAAACCTGAAAGGATTTCTGAATAAGTCTCTTAGAAGTGTGAAGAGTATATAATTATGAGCAACACTTTCAAACCAAATATTATGTTCCCAATAATAAGCAAATCCAGCCTCGTAATGAATCATTGGTAAAAACAAATCTACTTCAAACTCCTAAAACATCATACAAGGAAGCAATAACCTTTTCCCTTCACTTCAAAAACATCGAACTTCTCATCAAAAGTAGCAATTACCCAGAAAAGAAAATCACTCCAAAATATGAGAAAAAAAACGAAATATGCCCAACTAAAAAATAAGAAATTTCCACATCTTATCTTTATATCAGCTAATAACACAAAACATAATCCTCCCCAAATAAAATCATGAATCAAAATGAAGAGAGAAAAGGAGAGTACCTTAAAATGGGCCAAAAATCTGAAGTGGATTATGATGAAATCTGGGGTTTTAAATTAAAAGAAAAACCAAAGAAACCCTAAGCTGTTTAGAATAAAAATGTGTGGGGGGGGGGGGAATGGGACAAAGCGAAAGTGAAGAAGAAAAGGAGGGAAAAAAAAGAAAATTTGTAATGATTTGCAGTAACATTTATCTTAAATAAATTACTATTTTTAAGAAATGGAATAATTGTACCTTGCCTAATGACACAAACGACAAAGTTTCATATTTCTGTTTTAAAGTCATAGCTTTGCCATTGATCTAAGATTGCAAAGTTTAACTCATAAATTTACTAAAAAGTATTATATGTCTGAACATGCAAACAGTCACACCCAATAGGAAAGACAATCGGTAAACTTTACAACAGAAAATACATAGTGAATTACTGAAAGTACAATTTAACTCATGATGATTAAGGTTATTATAGAAGCGGAAGTGGTGAATGTCCTTTCAGTGTACGCCCCACACGTTGGCCTAGGGGAGGGGGGAGAAACGATATTTCTAGGATCAGTTAAATGATGTACTTAGGAGCATTTCGGAGGATCAAAGAGTTTTCATAGGGGGAGACTTCAATGGCCATATAGGTAGTGCAACTGACGGGTATGACGGTGTTCATGGGGGTTTCAGTTTTGGTAGTAGGAACGAGGAGGGGCGTACGTTGCTTGAATTTGCTACTGCACACGATATGGTGGTCACTAACTCCTTCTTTAACAAGAGAGATGTGAACTTGATTACGTTCCATAGCGGGGGGACATTGTACCCAAATCAACTACATCATGGTTCGAAATCGGGATCGATGGGCTTGTATTGACTGTAAGGTGTTCCCTGAAGAGGCATGTGCATCATAACACAGATTGTTGGTTTTGGTGTTCCACGCATACCACGGGCGGAGCACTCATATGAGGGCTAAACTTGGTAAACCTAGGATCCTTTGGAAGAACTTACATGGAGAGACTGCTGATGACTTTAGGAGTAAGGTTTTGTCTAATACAGGTTTTGGAACTACAAACTCAAATAATGCAGATATGTTATGGAAAAATATGGCAAATTCCATCAGAGAGGTGGGCAAAAATACCCTTGGGTTGTCGACAGGGAAGGCCAAGGAACATAAAGAATCATGGTGGTGGAACGACGAAGTCCAAACTAAGGTAAAGACAAAGCAAACTTGCTTCAAGGAGTTTCTACAATGCAATGACGACGAAGAAAGATCGAGAGTTAAACAAAGATACAAGGAGACAAAGCGAGAAGCCAAGAAAACGGTGGCTAAAGCAAAGGATAAGGCATACGAGGAAATGTACAAGAGATTAGACACCAAGAAAGGACAAAACAACATCTTCAGGCTTGCAAAATCCAGGGAGAATAGGAAAAAGGATCTAAGTAGCATTAGGTTTATTAAGGACAACAATGGTGTTTTTTTAGTGGAGAATTTGGGGTAGTTACTTCTTTGGCTTATTTAATAACGACGCCTCTCCCTATAGAGATAGTACCGTTGATGGGTCAGCCGACCATTATACTACGGCCAATGACTGCACTACAAATAGGATTGGGTTTGAGGAAGTCAAAATGGCTCTTAGAAAGATGGGGAGGGACAAAGCTGTCGGTCTAGATCAAATTCCTATCACTGTGTGGTTAGCCCTAGGAGAAGAGGGAGTTAAGTGGTTGACCAATATTTTTAATATTATTTTAGAGACTACCAAGATGCCAGAGGAGTGGAGAGAGTCTACGGTGATACCAATTTATAAGAATAAAGGAGATCCCCAACGTTGTGGCAACTACAGAGGTATTAAACTACTCAGCCATACCATGAAGCTATGGGAAAGGGTGATAGAGGCTACGTTGAGACAGGATACTAGGGTATCAGAAAACCAATTTGGCTTTATGCCAAGCAGGTATACTACGGAGGCGATTCATCTACTTCGACGGCTTATGGAGAAATATAGAGAAAAAAATAGAGATCTTCACATGGCGTTCATTGACCTTGAGAAGGCGTATGATAGCGTTCCCCGCGATACAATCTAGAAGACCTTAGAGACGAGACGGATCCCATCTGCTTATATCCGGGCGATTCGTGATATGTACTGTAGATCTACTACATACGTCAGGACTACAGTTGATGACACCGAGGCATTCCCGGTGGAAATCGGACTCCACCAAGGGTCGGCTCTTAGCCCTTACATCTTCGCCTTGATTATGGACGACATCTATTGTGCGAAACCAGACGGTGTTCCATGGTCTATGCTTTTCGCTGATGGCATTGTCCTAGTTCCTGAAACAAAAACTGAGCTGAATAGTAGACTGGCAACCTGGAAGACTGCATTGGAAGAAAAAGGTCTAAGGATCAATATTGAAAAGATAGAGTATTTATGTTCAAACTTTAGTGGGAACCAAAATGATGAAGATGTAGAAGTTTGCATTGAAGGACACGTTCTCCCCTAAAAGGATTATTTCAAGTACCTAGGGTCTATGATACATAAAGATGGGGGTGTAGATGATAACGTTACACACCGTATAAAGGCGGGATGGCTAAAGTAGAGGGCTGCTACTGGAGTTTTGTGTGACAAGAAGGTGCCTCTAAAACTTAAGGGAACATTTTATAGAATGGCAATAAGACCAGCGTTGATGTATGGATCATAATGTTGGGCAATCAAGAAGGATCACATAAGGAGGATGGAGGCCGTAGAAATGAGAATGCTTCGATGGCCATATGGTAGGACACTGTGGGACATGACACCAAACTCTGCTATTAGGATGTCCTTGGGGGTGGTGCTTGTATCCGAAAAATTGAGGGAGGGAAGACTACGGTGGTTTGGGCATGTCCTTAGGCGAAAACCGTCGGATGCAGTCAGGAGGGTTGAGTCGATTACAGTCGACGGTGCCAGAAGGAGAGGACGACCAAGGCGGAAATGGAAAGACTGCTTGAGATCTGATTTGAAGGATTTATCCCTTACCGAGGACATGACCTCTGATAGGAATTTATGGAGACTTAAGACCAGGGTAGCCGAGTAGTGCGGGTCACACCCATAGCGTGTATCATCTCTGTCTTCTTTTAATGCCTTTGTAGTAATTTCCATGACTTATACTTTTTATTCGTTTCTGTCATTGGAATTTATGGAGGCTTAGAACTAGGGTAGCGGAGTAGTGTTGCATTAGTTTTAGGTTTTAAACCCATTTGATTTTATTCCTTATAGTAGCTTGCTATCGTTGACTTCTGTGTATCATTCTCTTCATGTTTCCTCTTTTTAAATTTAGTTGGGTCTTATGTTTTCTGTCTATATGCAGAGAATTTTACATAGGGAGTTCAACTATTTATTTATTTATTTATACATACATACATTGCATTTTATCTTTATTTTTAATTGTCTGACTGCCGGAGGTCTTCCACGGAAGCTGCTCTTAACCTGGCGTTGGGGGCAGCCTACTACCCTACCTCCCCTTACCCCATTACATATGAGAATAGGGTTTTGTTGTTGTTGTTTTGAGCACGCAACTACTTTTTTATAATTATATTTTTTATTTTATCTTGATCATCAATCATTAAAAATTTAACAAAATTATTGACATTATATTAAAAAAACTAATGATATGTGATATTATCTTATGATGACGCATCTAATCATCATAAATTTTAGATAAATTACGCGTTTAGTATTTAAACTATCAGTTTTGATCCGTTTTAGTATCTAAACTTTTAAATTTTTAAAAATCATACCTAACGTTCAGTTTTTGTTTCATTTTAGTACCAATTTTAAAAACTTAACATTTTTAATATCTAAACTATCAATTTTGATACTTTAGTACATAAACTTTCATTTTTTTCAAAACTTAACGTTAAATTTTAAATGAGTGTACTAAAATGAAATAAAAACTAAACTTTAGGTATGGTTTTAAAAATTTTGAAAGTTTAGGTAATCAAATAGCCTAAAACTAATAATTTAGGTATTAAACATGAAATTTAACCTAATTTTTAATGATATGTGACGAAAATGTAACGTTAAACAAGATTTTAAAATAAAATATAACTAAATGACTAAAATAAAATAAAAGTGATAAATGAAGTACTAAACTTGTAATTTACCCAAATATTTTGTAGTCATTCTTTATTTCTTTTTTCTATTTTAATAATTGGAATTATTACAGATTGAGTCATTCGATTAATGAAAGAGACAAGAGTATGGAAAAAAGTTGGATAATGGTTACTCGAATAGAAGACAATCAATTTTATGCTCGTCGTTGAATGCTGAATTATGGGAGATTTTTAGGGTTTAACTTTCGTTTGGAACCTCAATATTGTTCTGTAATTGTTGAAACAGGTAGTAAATAAGCTTTGGATGCTATTGATTATGGATGACGTATGAAAGACGGTTTAACGTTGGTGCTCATATTACTATAGCTGTATGATAATTTTAATGTACGGTTAAAGAAATATTCTATCAAAAATGTTAATTTTTAACATTTCTGGTAAAACACTACCTAAAACATTATTTTTACCGAAAATGTTAATTTTGTTACTTAATTTCTGGTAGAAAAAAATAATATTTTAGGTAGCACCCAATATTAACAATTTCGGTAGAAAAATAATGTTTTAGGTAGCACTTTACCTAAAATGTTTAACATTGTAGGTAGTGTCTAATATTAACATTTCCAGTAGAAAAAAAATAATATTTTAAGTAACATTTTACCGAAAATGTTAAATAAATATTAACATTTTCAGCAGCGTCTTTCCTTAGCCGTATATTAAGGTTGTCGTACCTTAAACATCCCTTCATATTATGAAATTATTGAATAGAGAGTGGTCGGTGCAGTTTAATTATACCCCTCAAAATTCGAATCAAATTACTAAATAGAGAGTGAACAGTACATAGTGACGGATGTATGTTGAAGCTAGAATGGGTATGTGTTCATTTTTAAATTTAATTTTTTTTATATTATTTGTTCATTTACTAAAAGTGTTCATCTTAAATTTTATTTATGTCTATTTCTTTTGAATTTTTTTTTTGTTATTAATATATACGTGCCCATTCTGAAATTTGGTTTTCAAAGGGGCACGCCTCGCGTCGAAAAAATAATCTCCAACGGTGGAGACGCAGGCTTTGGGGGCTTTTTACATCGCGTTTCTGCCACCTTCGGTAAAAGAATAGAAAGAAAACAACAAAAAATAAGAAGAAGATGATGATGTTGGAAAGTGTTGGAGAAGAATGTAGAAAAAAAAAAAGCCACATGGGGTGACTGGAAAGCACTACAGAAAAGTCACATTATTTTATCTCTTAATCCTAATAATTCTAACACATATTGAGTTACCTAGCCCAAATCTATAACTCGTCTCTAACATTTATTTATTTATAATAAACCCGTTACAACTTCCCTCCCATGTTTGCCTGCATTTAAGTTAAATAATATTATTTAGTAATATTTATAATTAATTTAAAATAATAAAATATTAAATTAAATAATATTTAATAATAAAATTTATTTTATAATAATTTGAAATTATATAAAGATTTTAAATTAATAATAAAATTAATTTATATAATTTAAATTAAATTAAATAAAATATTAAATATTAAAATAATGAAATATAAATTAATAATATATAGATTTTGGTGAAAGGAGAAGAGAGCAAGGCGCAAGCAATTAAACATGGGTGGATGATTTTAATCAAATGATAAGTGTTCCTTAATGTTCTTTTATTTATGATAACTCCAACTATGTTTAGAAATGAGTCTAGATTGCGAATGAGTGGACAAACAATGGTAAAAGAAAAGGGTGTAGAGAGGATATTAAGCCTGAATTTGTTTTCACTGTGTAACCTCTTCAAATCTCTTATGTCTGTGCTGTGCAGACCACGCGTAGACATTAAGTTTCGCAGATCGTTTTTTTTAGAAGACAGAAGTTCTTCTAACGTCTGCACGAGCTCTTCTTGGTGCATATATGGTTTTATGTCTTCAAAGGTCTTCAAACCTCTTCAAGAACAATTATAAAATATGTTTATTTATTAAAATAATTTTAAATAATTTAATAAGGTTATTTATTTTAAAATAATTTATTTTAAAATAATTTATTATAAAATAATTTATTTTAAAATAATTTATTATAAAATAATTTATTATAAAATAAATTATTTTAAAATAAATTATTATAAAATATGGATTGATTTATTTTAAAATAATTTATTTTAAATAATTTATTAGTATGGATTGATTTATTTTAAATAATTTATTAGTATGGATTGATTTATTTTAAAATATGGATTGATTTATTTTAAATAATTTATTAGTATGGATTGATTTATTTTAAAATATGGATTGATTTATTTTAAATAATTTATTAGTATGAATTGATTTATTTTAAAATATGGATTGATTTATTTTAAATAATTTATTAGTATGGATTGATTTATTTTAAATAATTTATTAGTATGGATTGATTTATTTTAAAATATGAATTGATTTATTTTAAATAATTTATTATTGTAGTTGTATGGATTATTTAAATTTCAGTATTGTAAAACTAAAATTATTTAAATCTCAGTATTGCAAAACTCTTTTAAGTTTAAAAAATCAGTTTATTTATATTTCAGTTCATTTTAGCAGTCTGCAGACGTTAAAAAACAAACAGTCTTCTTCTTGCAGACTGCAGACTTTTGGCCCACCTCTTCTGCTGCAGATGCCTGCAGATGTGGTCCGCAGACTGCAGACTTTTTACCTCTGCAAAAACAAACACCACCTAAGTGTTTGAGAAGTGAATCAATGGGTAATGAGTGAAAAATACTCTATAATTAATTTATAAACTTTTAGCACAAAAAGTGTGTCTAGCCTACGAAAGACGTGTAGTGATCCATAAATATTTTTCAGGATGGACACATACATGTTAACAACGTAAAATTTTTAAATGGAACGGGTATAAATAAAATTTCAGGGTGTGCACCGTTCATAAAATAAATAATTAATCGAAGAAAAACTCATATTTCAGGATGGACACAAAAAATTTCAGGATGGACATCATCAGTAAAATAAGTAACTATTCAAAAGTTTGAAATTTTGTGGCTCCGTCACTGAACGTGTGCCTGCACTTAGACTTCGGGGATCTTTTACGCCTTGGTGCATCTTACGTCTTTGATTAGGGTGTGATTGGTGCATCTTACCTCTCGTTTCGAAAATTTGGAGATTTATTCATGATATAAAAACAGGTTCGAAGAGTCGCCACCAATCTTTGATTAGGGTGTGATTGGGCACCCAAAAACATTATCATTTCAAATAAAAATTAATTTTAATTAAAATAACAAATTGAGGTCTGCGTTACCAGAAAATGGGTTCGGGAGTCGGCTACGCGTGGGGAAAGATTAGCACCCCCACAGCGCCCTAAATCGGTACCTAGTCGATTAATTAATTTTTTGCAACGAATTTCACAAGTTCGAATTTAATTTGATTTATGATCCCTTAAACAACAAAAATGCAAATTTTATAACATTCAAAAGCAACAAAATAGATTTAATTAAAATTACCAAGCCATTAGAAAGATAAAGAATATTCGATTATTTACAAACATTGAGACTAGATCTTTAGGTGAATTCTAACGATCTTTTCTCAACAAGTTTAAATAGTCGAATATTTTTTTTTCTTTCGTTCCCAAATTTTAAGGTGACAAACTTATTTTTTAAAGTGCCAATAACATAATACACTTTTAATTTAAAATCGTCGAAAACAACTATCTAGTGAGTTATGTAATAAGAGTCGAGTTATGCACATGAGGATAACATACGAATTAACTAAGGAAGTGTCACATGCTCAAATAAATGATTCGACCAAGATTAGTATATGTCAAAAATACATACACATACAAATGCAATTAGAACTATGTTTCAATAATCAAATAAATTCACATGGTTTTATGTGTTAAATCGATTAACATAGTCAAACAACACAAACTCAATAGATGCGAATATCCCCTAATTACTAAGAAATACTCACCTCATGTGTACATATAACTATACAAAATGCATGCATTCATGAAAAGCCATAACACCCATTTATGCACCAAGACAAACATATACGCATATATATATATATATATATATATATATAGTACGTAAGAGGCCCCTTTCTGCGTTTCAGTTTCTCATGGTTTTATTTAAAAAGGCTAAACCTTGTACATTAAGAACTATAATAATTACATATATATAAATCTAACCAACAAAGACCATATAAGTGTTTTCCAATTGATATCATTAGATTGACACGTGATTGGAGATGAATATTATGGTGCCAGGAGGTAAGACAACACAAACAAACAAAGTTTCTTAATTAAGTAACCATAGAGTTCGAAAAAATTGATTGGGGAAACCAATTTACAAACATTTTGAAGTTTATCAAACTCCTGGATTCGCACTGCAAAGCATACATTGAGACAACGACCTCGAGCACATTGCATCGGTTCCAAGACACGAGGTGAATCGAGCTAAAGACACCGCTCAGTGGAGAGACAGCAGAGATTGATGATAACCCAACTGAGAAGCGGGCATGGTGTACCCTTCCCCACAGGCACGGGTTACTCCACTCCCAAGTGAAACGGCACCGTTCTCTCTTCTCTGCCTAACCTTCTCTTTAGTTGTTCCCCCTGCTGTTCGTTTCTGGTTGCTGAACCGAGAGCCCCCTCTTTGTTCGAATATCCTTCTTTTTTTTGTCTCAGTTTTCTTTGCTGTTTGTTACTGTAAACCTCTTGTCCTTCATCCCACCGAAAACCTCTTGTCCTTTTGCATCTTAATTTCATTGCATTTGGTGAGGTTTTGATAGGTTTAGGTATGATTGATTGACTTTTTCTTGATTTAGTTCAATGTTGGATGACTTTGTTGCAGGTTTCCCATGAAATGTTGAAGATGACATTATTGGCATGAGCACGGGTCTTGTTCGGTGGGTGACAGCAGCACGTGGGAGGCATAGGCTTGGTGATGACTTGAATCGGGTTAAGTTGCTGGGTCTAATCCGGGTCTTGGGCTTGAACCGGGTCTTGAGCTTATTGTAATTTGGGTGAGGCTATATTGGGGTTTGGCCTGTAAATATAAAATACAATAATTAATAATAATATATAATTAATATTTATAATATTTTTTAAGCCCGGTCAAAAACGGGTGTCTACAACTGCCCCTCTTTGCCCATTCTTGTGTTAACAAGAATAGGGCAAAGATAAAAAAGACAGTGCATTTTTGTCCAGTTATTTCTTCGTGCTTTGAAACTTGATGAGGGATTTGCTCCCTCTTCTTTGAACAATCTTCGACCAGCGGGTTCGCTCTCTCTTGCTTCAAGGAGTGTAAAACTCAAACAATCTTCATAAAACGGGTCCGTTCCCTATTCCTTCAGAGAGTATAGGACTCGATCTTCAACAAACGTGTCCGCTCCCTATTCCTTCAGAGAGTATAGGACTTGAACAAATCTTCAACAAACATGTTTGTTCCCTATTCCTTCAGAGAGTATAGGACTCGAACAATCTTCAACAATCGTGTCCGCTCCCTATTCCTTCAGAGAGTATAAGACTCGAACAATCTTCAACAATCGTGTCTGCTCCCTATTTCTTCAGAAAGTATAAGACTCGAACAATCTTCAACAATCATGTCTGCTCCCTATTCCTTAAGAGAGTATAAGACTCGAACAATCGTGTCTGCTCGCTATTCCTTCAGAGAGTATAAGACTCGAACAATCTTCAACAATCGTGTATGCTCCCTATTCCTTCAAAGAGCATAAGACTTGAATAATCTTCAATAATCGTGTCTGCTCCCTATTTCTTCAGAGAGTATAAGACTCGAACAATCGTGTCTGCTCCCTATTTCTTAGAGAGTATAAGACTCGAACAATCTTCCACAAACGGGTTCACTCCCTCTTTCTTTCAGGAAGTATAGAACTCGAATAATGTTCTGTAAACGGGTTCGCTCTCTCTTTCTTTCAGGAAGTATAGAACTCGAATAATATTCTACAAACGGGTTCGCTCCCTCTTTCTTTCAGGAAGTATATGACTCGAATAATCTTCTGCAAACAGGTTCGCTCCTTCTTTCTTTCAGGAAGTATATAACTCGAATAATCTTCTACAAACGGGTTCGCTCCCTCTTTCTCTAAGGAGTATGGAACTCGAACATCTTCTTCTTACGGGTTCGCTCCCTCTTTCTCTAGGGAGTATGGAACTAGAACATCTTCTGAAGACGGGTTCGCTCCCTCTTTCTCTAGGGAGTATGGAACTCGAACATCTTCTTCTTACGGATCCACTCCCTTTTTCTCTGGGAAGTATGAAACTCGAACATCTTCTTCTTACGAGTTCGCTCCCACTTTCTCTAGGGAGTATGGAACTCGAACATCTTCTTCTTACGGGTTCGTTCCCTCTTTCTCTAGGGAGTATGGAACTCGAACATCTTCTCTTGCTTCACTACTTCTTTATGAAGGCTTATAGATGATTTGTTTCACTACTCTTTCGTGAAGGCTTAAGTTTGATTTGCTTCGAAGATCGAACCTGAAAATCAAACATTATCAATCATGAATGAATGCTTGAAGATTTGAAAAACATTATACTCAAAAATTTAGAATTTAAGAGAATCCTTTCGAATCCATTTCTCTTGTGAGGGCTTGTCTTGCCGTAACTAAATGCCAGAGTCTTCCTTAACTTGACTGCCATTTGAACCTCTCCCTTCCTAGGACCTTGAATATGTTAATGACTCTTCGCGAGCATTTCATTTTAATCACTTGATCATCTTCCTTGTACTCGAGAACTTTTCGATTTCCTTCCACATCTGATAATCTGATGGTTTGCTCCAACTTTCTTCTGAGATGGCTTAAAATGGATTTGCTTCACTACTCTTCGGTGAAGACTTAAAATGGTTTGCTTCACTACTCTTTGGTGAATGATTAAGATGGATTTTCTTCACTACTCTTCAGTTTAGGCTTAAAATTAACTTTTCTCCAATATAATGTGTGCAAGTCACTTCAATCGATTGATTCCTCTCTTCATACATGAAAATCTTTGTTTTTCTTCTACATCTGATGGTCTTTACTTCAAAGAAATGCTTCTTTTGTATATTTGACCTCTTTGTTCTTCAGGATGTGCCTCTTTAAATGCAACTCCTTGTGTTTGAGGTTTGAAATCTTCCTTTCAATCGTTGGGATTTTAACATCCTGCATCTTTTCTTCTCACCGGAAGATCTGTCAAAATCATGTATTTATGCATGAAATATAAATACAATTAAATGTATCAGTGTAATGCATTTTATTTTATGCAAATGATGTTCTCATTAATGCATAAATGTCATTTTAATCTTCATTTGCCTTCAAAGTGGTGAACTCAGCCTTCTTCTACTTGATCGTTCTTTCCAAGGTCTGCTTCATATACTCGTATAGCAACTCATAGTTTCCAACTTGCATTTTTGACGAGCTCTCTGATCTTCTTCTATCTTCTTGTCGTCTTTGTTTTATGCCTTCATTTTAGAGAAAGTGTTTTCTCTCTCAACTTCTTGCTATGGTCAGAAGTATGACTGTGTTGCCCCATATTTGGAGACTATGTATATGACTGCGCCAAACTCCACAAAGATCAATGGGATAGTAGCATCTATTCTGATTTGGCTCTTACAACATATCACAAGGAGGACCACATCTAATCATATATCAAACAAGGCTCAATTATACCATATCATGTCGAGAGGTTAATCAACAACCCATCATTCAACTTTAATTGGTTCCACTAGTTCCTTGCTGTTAAAATTCTATCGCCACTTCCATTGAAAGTAATCCTCATCATTTCTCATTTTCAACCTTGGGATTGTAGAAAACCATCTTCGTCTTAGGTAATGGAAACAATCCATAATCGCAACATTGATTCATCACCATATTCACTGTTCGTAAAACATTTGATAATGCATTCATCTCTTCATATGGCTTCTGCTCATATCTATCAACCAGAAAAGCTCTTTGCATAGCCTTCAAAGTTTTTGTATGGTATTATAAGGATACCAAAACTCAGTGGAAATCACAAGAGTAATGCAAGTGATAATGAACAAAATGATCATATATAGTAAACCCCGCCATCGATGTTTCACCATTTTCACCTCTCATACATTTCTCTCCCATTGGAACTATTTGTCCAATTCAATGATCATTCCACAAGTCTTCATAGGCTTCCAAATATTCCCCACATTAATACCTCTAGTTGAAACAAGCCTTCATTAGTGTCGCAATATTATCTTATACTGGTACGGATCTTCAAAATGTCCTAACATCTCAGATTGTAAGGCTCACTCTCAATTCCTTCTTGGTCTAAATCTTGTCATCTCAACATGATGTGGGTTCAGTCGTGCCCCAACATTGTCTTATACTGGTACGAGCCTTCAAAATGCCCCATCACCTCAAATTGTAAGGCTCATTCTTCATGCCTCCTTGGTCTGAATCTTGTCATCTCAACATGATGTGGGTTCAGTCGTGCCCCAATATATCGTAACTTGAATGTTCTCATTCTGGTGTCACTACACAATAGTGTTGTCAAATAGTTTGAGGGCTTTTCTTCATACTACTTAAGAAGTGATCAATTCTTCTCTTCATACAAGCTAGGATATGTGCCCCTTCTGAATAATGAGGTCATCTTCTTCCTGATGGGTTATTGACAACGTCACAAGGAAATACTACAAGCTCTTATTCTTCATCCATTCTGATCTCTTTAGATCGCATGCTTCAAGATTGTGGAATGCTTCGTGTTTTGGCATTGCTTATTCTTATTCTCCAATAGAGGCACAATGAGCCTTACCAGTTTCAAAGACCTTTTACATTTGAATTGTCCTGTTTGAAAATGTTTTTCCCCTTTATCTTATTTTAGGGAACAAAGAGTGATAGAATTTTATAAAACATTACCCCTTAATTCAGGCTCACAATTGAATCAAATCATGAACATGAGTTCACAGAATATCAAAAGAATCAATTGATCTTTAATGTTTTCAGGGTTATAGCTCTTTGAAAAATGTCAAAATTGAGGGGTTCGTTTCAGGTTGGCCTCATATTTTCTACGGTTTCAACCACCAAAATATCATTTCCTTCTCGGTCATCGTGAACATCGCAACATGACCTTCTTTCTTGGCCTGGTATTTTAATCGGATGCGGACAAAATGACACAACTAGCATAATCAATTACTAGACTTTCTAGAACACTTCTATTTCAATTCTTGGAAATCTTTCATTTGTTCAAGCTTCGTAGACTCATCTAACCAAGGCAGTGCAGAAATATCGACCTAAAAATAAAATTCCTGAGTGCTCGTGTGAAATTGACTATAACAGGTGTTCCTTAACACCCTTAGTCCATCTTTACCGAATCTCCTTATTCATAAAATTGATTTAATTTGCCATTTCTGGCTAGCTGAAATCAACTTTATTATAATTTGCCTTTATCGGGCTAGCTGAAGGGTTCATCTCATCACAAAGTCTTTGACTTGACAATCACAGTGGAGCATACACCGAATTGCCAGGTACCCGATCAAGGTCATGGTTTGAATATAATCTATTCAAAAAGCTAGGGCTTTCGAGTTTCCTCTCTAACCAATTGCCTTAGCGGAATAGCTCAGCTTTATTGTATACATATAATATTATAATTATATATTTTGTTGGGTATGTGGATTCAATTTCTTAAGCTTGTTAAGGAGAACCTATCATAGTCTGGGTGTTGTTGAAAGTCAGAAAATCTCATCGTTAGAGTTTAATTTTCAAGTAACTGACCTAAACTAGATTCACCTACTCGACTATTCCATCCGTAAAGATCATAATCATCATCGAACTTTCATCAACAAAAGTATGGTCTAGACAGCTTTGTGATGGCATACACAAAAGATGCCCCATGTTGTCCGCTCCTATGCATACCTGAATACCAAGCCTATGGTTCATTCCTTTATGAGATGAGAAGGTTATATCGGTCCCTGCAATAGAATGATATGGCGTTTGATTGTATCTTCTGGGGATAAGGTCAAGGTCCTTGTTTTATCAGGTTTCAACCTTGTCACTTTGTCAAAGATTTACAACTCATCATTATTAAAGAGCTTTTAATTAAATTGATATTAAAAGAATTTCAAGTCATAAATTTGATTCAATGCTCACCATCCTATGAATTCATTTAAGCATAATTGCAAAAAATGATGAGAAAGTCAAAAAACATGTTCAAACAAGATGTTGCAAATGACAAAAAGTTTCATGATGAACAAATTGATTTTTGCGCAGTCAGGATGCCCCATTATTCTTCTGATGTAGTGGTGCTTAATTCAATCAGGTACTACACATTGTGCTCTGGTGCCCCACTCGAGCTCGTCATCCATTGTTCTACCAATTCTTGTGTCAACGTCTCATTTTCAACAAGCCTCTCTATCTCCTTGAACAACATCCTACAATTCTCCGTAGCATGCCCTAATACCCCTAAGTGGAAATCACATACACTATCTAGATCGTAATTACGAGCAGAAGGGTTTGGTGGTAATTTTATTAGCTTCGGTTTGAGGTGTTGACATTTAATCAAATATGGGTACAAATTCGAGATAGAAGTTTGGAATAATTTCAAAGCATTTTTCGATCTTGGGACTTTCTTTGGACGACCAGAGTAACATGCTTCCCCTTTTCTTTTGCAGTTGTGGGAGCTCTGGATGGGACATCCATTTACCTCATCGGCTCTTCCCTCTTGATTTCTTGGTCTTTCGAAAGTGACTTTCAAGTTTCCTTTGCTGATTGCATCTTCAATTAATTCCCCAGCTGTCATAAGATCATTGAAGTCATTCGTCGAATTTCCCAGCATTAACTCAAAGAAAGGAGCTGGAAGAGAATCGTGAAACATGTGTGATATTTCTTTTTTTACCAAAGGAGGTTGAACTTGTGTTGCCACTTCTCTCCATCTTAGGGCATATTCTTTGAAGCTCTCAGTAGCTTTCATCCTTATCTTTTGAAGGTGATGACATTTTGGGGCTAAGCCTTTAACATATTGATATTACCCCAGAAAAGCATCAGCTAGGATGACCCATGTCTTGATCTGCTCTTTGTTCAAACAATTGTACCATACTACAGCTGGCCCAACAAGACTATCATGGAAGTAATGAATCAATAGATTATCATTATCCAAGTACCCTTCCATCTTTCTGTAAAACATTTTCAGATGAGTTAAAGGGCAACTGGTGCCATCATACTTCTCAAAATTAGGCACCCTAAATTTATGTGGGATGACCAAATCATGGACCAAATTGAGTTCTCTGGTTTATAACTCCTTGTGAGTGACATTAACAACCTTCATATTTTTAACGGCTTCATTCAACCACTTGAATTCGTTCTCAAACTGCCCATAATTGGCGAGGCTCTTCCCTTGGTTTGAGTTAGATGCTCCGGGGCAAAGTATCACTCTTGATGCGTTAGTCTGATGAGATTGATTTCTTTTATCCTCTTCTTTCTCTTTACCAGCAGCCTGCGGTGCCAGTACCTAGATCATTTGATTTGATATGCCTTACATAGAACCCGATGCTTGATTCCTCGTACCTTGTTGTAACTCGACCAACTGTTCTTGCAGTTGATCTTGTGATTTCTCATTAGATTGCTCCATTGCTTTCATTTGCTTGTTCATGACGATGAGGAGTAGTATGAATGAATGATCTTGTTATTACTCACATAACCTCCCATAAGTTATTTCCATGTTTTCCTAATTAATGCATGTAAAATACTTAAACAAATACATGCAATGAAAATGCAAATGCAAATGCACGAGGTGCTAATCCCGAAAGTGACCACTTATAGAACAACAGTTCACTTAGACAACAAGAATTCTGTAAGTACACCATGTAGTCAAAATACAACAGTGAGTCTTCATCTCTTCATTTCCTCGAGCCGCATTCTTTATGGAATCTAACATTACACCCCAAAGTTGTCGGCGTATTTATCACCTTTGATGACGTCGGATGTCTTGAATCTTGAAATCTTCATTCTTACCTCTATGCGAAGTAGTCTTCATGTCTTTATGAATGATGGTCTTCTCGTCTTTATGAACGGTCTTCTCATCTTTGGTATGACTATATCTATCCCTTGAGTCAACATCTTGTCCTTTGCACATTTTCTTCAATCAGGTTCAGATTTCTTCATTTATCGGGTGTCCATCATGGATCGTTTAAACATCTCTGGATCTCTTGGTTTTGACTACACGGTGGAGAATTTGTTGCCTCAATATGGTCAGCCTTCTTGTTAGTCAATCATTTGCAAATTAACACCCCTCGATGACATGAGGATGCAAATGCAATAAAATCAAAATAAAATGGACAAAGAACAAATATGGGTTAGTACACAACAAGATAATAAATATTATAAACATCAAATAAAACCTACCCTCACATGCTAGCTACCCAACATGCTTTAGTAGATCCTACCCGACTTGATATCTACCCTTATGCTTTGTTGTTCACAAAAAATCCTAACCGCGTGGTATCTAATTCACATGCTTCGTACGGAAATATAAAACCTAATCGCATGCTTTTCTAGTTCTTATACTTATTGCAAAAATAAATTCGAGGAAAAGGTTAGAATGAGTTTCCCCTTTGTGTCTGCAGACAGAGATTCAACATAAAATGGGCAGAGTTTTGATATCACTAAAGGGTCCTCGAATTGTCATTTGCTGGTGCCCCCTTGAGCTTGCCAGACCCTCGATCCTCACCCATTATAGGCTTAAAACGGATCAAGTTCAATTCGAGAGGATACATTTCCCTATGTCCATGCGAGGAAACTCAATGTTTCACTCGTAAACATAAGGCATGTACCCCAGAGGTTACTTGCTAAAGCCCATGCGGAGAAAAATAATTTTTCTCACGTAAGCGTAGCGTTCACCCCTACCTAACGGGACATAGCATAGTTAGAAGGCTCTAAATATCGAAAGGTTGTAGCAACAGTAAGGGGAAACCCATAATCCTTTGCCTCGATCCAAGAAAAACAACAAACTAAGGTCAGAAAACTGAAACACGCAAATCACACGTTAGTACAACTATTTATTTGATAATCAAATCACAAATTAAAATACAAACAAACAAGGGATCAAAAACCAAATTATAACGAATTTATTAATTTCGTTTGCAAAGACAATTAATTAATCGATTATCGGCTTGACCCTCTAAAAAAGTCCCCAGTGGAGTCGCCAAGCTGTCGAAACAATTTTTATCAGTGCGAGGGGCGAGATTTTAGAAACCACGTCATCTTTAATTATCTTCTTTATGGTTGATTTTTAATTAAAAACAATGTGATTTTAGAAAACCTCTCGTTTCAAAAATTTGGAGATTTATTCACGATATAAAAACAGGTTCGAAGAGTCGCCAACAATATTTGATTAGGGTGTGATTGGGTACCCAAAAACATTGTCATTTCAAATAAAAATTAATTTTAATTAAAACAAAAAATAGAGGTATGCGTTACCAAAAAATAGGTTAGGGAGTCGGTTACGCGTGGGGAAAGATTAGCACCCCCAAAGCGCCCTAAATCGGTACCTAGTCGATTAATTAATGTTTTTGCAACGAATTTCACAAGTTCGAATTTAATTT
Source organism: Hibiscus syriacus (assembly GCF_006381635.1). Lineage (NCBI taxonomy): Eukaryota > Viridiplantae > Streptophyta > Magnoliopsida > Malvales > Malvaceae > Hibiscus > Hibiscus syriacus. The sequence goes on along the minus strand of NW_024063485.1, from coordinate 2,120,276 downwards.
GATTTATGATCTCTTAAACAACAAAAAATGCAAATTTTATAACATTCAAAAGCAACAAAATAGATTTAATTAAAATTACCAAGCCATTAGAAAGATAAAGAATATTCGATTATTTACAAACATTGAGACCAGATCTTTAGGTGAATTCTAACGATCTTTTCTCAACAAATTTAAATAGTCGAATATTTCTTTTTCTTTCGTTCCCAAATTTTAAGGTGACAGACTTATTTTTTAAAGTGACAATAACAGAATACACTTTTAATTTAAAATCGTCGAAAACAACTATCTAGTGAGTTAAGAAAAGTCATTCCGGCAATTTTAAATTAAAAGGGAATTACCGTTAATCAAATTATGTAATAAAAGTCGAGTTATGCATATGAGGATAACATGAGAATTAACTAAGGAAGTGTCACATGCTCAAATAAATGATTCGACCTAGATTAGTATATGTCAAAAATACACGCACATACAATTGCAATGAGAACTATGTTTCAATAATCAAATAAATTCACATGGTTTTATGTGTTAAATCGATTAACATAATCAAACAACACAAACTCAATAGATGTGAATATCCCCTAATTACTAAGAAATACTCACCTCATGTGTACATATAACTATACAAAATGCATGCATTCATGAAAAGCCATAACACCCATTTATGCACCAAGACAAACATATACACACACATATATATATATATATATATGGTACGTAAAAGGCCCCTTTCTGCGTTTCAGTTTCTCATGGTTTTATTTAAAAAGGCTAAACCTTGTACATTAAGAACTATAATAATTACATATATATAAATCTAACCAACAAAGACCATATAAGTGTTTTCCAATTGATATCATTAGATTGACACGTGATTGGAGATGAATATTATGGTGCCAGGAGGTAAGACAACACAAACAAACAAAGTTTCTTAATTAAGTAACCATAGAGTTCGAAAAAATTGATTGGGGAAACCAATTTACAAACATTTTGAAGTTTATCAAACTCCTGGATTCGCACTGCAAAGCATACATTGAGACAACGACCTCGAGCACATTGAATCGGTTCTGTTGAAGTATGAGTGCATACGTGGTAGGAGCGGCAACTAGTGTATGTGGGAACTGTGAGTTAGTTAGTTGTTGTTCAAGATTAGTCAAGCAGTTAGAGGTTGGTTACGAGTCTGGTAAAGCTGTTATGCAAGCTTTCATGTATAAAAGAACTGATGTACTACCTTGATGAATAATAAGTTCAGTTACTTCACTTAGTACTCTGTTAAACTTGAGTGTAAATCATAATATGGTATCAGACGCTGGTGATTTTGGGGCGTGGTAAAGGTCTGCTCGTGGACGGTTAAGCATACGTTGTGATATGATGCCTCCGGTCTCTCCGCTTCCTAGTGGTGGTGTGAGCAGTTCCGATTACTCGGGACTTGCCTCGAAAGTGTTAACGAACAAACGTCTGAGCGTTGCTCTTGATGATCGAAATTTCTTGTTGTGGAAACAACAAGTACTGTTAACGGTGAGGAGTCATCGACTTGAGAAGCTACTGTCTGGCTCGGTTGTTCCTCCGCCTGAAATGGTTGTGCTCGATGATGGCACAACAGCTGAGAATGAGGGTTATGAGGTTTTCGTGGCACAAGACAGTGCCTTGGCCTCATGGTTGTTATCTACGGTCAGTCCATCCTTGCTGCCACATCTAGTGGGGGAAGAAACGGCTGCACAAGTGTGGAACACTATAAACAAGATTTTTGTCTGTAAATCGACGACGACGGTGATGAATCTACACTATCAACTAAAAGCAGTTCATCAGGGTGAGTTAGGGATGCGCATGTACATATCCCAAGTTAAAGAGATATGTGATGCGCTGGCTTCGTGTGGCAGCCCGGTGTCCGATCTTGAACATATTGCCACGATCTTGAATGGTTTATCGGCAGAATATAGGCCGGTTGTGACGGTACTGTCGGCCAGTCGTGATACGTTGACGTTGGAAGGTGTAGTCTCGGTGCTCATTGATGCTGAGACTCAACAGAAAAACTTCACTCGATTTGACAGTGTTGCTGTTGCTGCCAATGTGGCGCACGTAAAGAATGCTGTGAGTAATAGGTATGATCGATACGCTCATCAAGATCAAGTCAAGACAGACAGGAACACAAATTATAATAATCAGTCTGCTCGTGGTCGAGGGTGTGCCAAGGTTCAGTGTCAATTGTGTGGGAAAAATGGCCACCTTGTCAACCGATGCTGGTACAGGTTTGACAAGTCATTTTTTGGTTTAGATGAACCGGATGCGAGAAGCTCGGCCAAGGAACAGCTGCCTACGGCCAATGTGTGTCATTATAGTTCCAATGCTTGTGTCTGTACAAGTAAGCCAAGTGGAAGTTCAGGAGGTCTGGAGAGTCAAGACCGACTCAGACCACTTGCCAATGTGGCCGTAACGAGCTCTTCCCCTGCCTCGTGGTTTGTAGATTCTGGAGCTACTCACCACGTGACCTCTGATGATGCTGAGATTGTGGATGGATCAGATTACACAGGTGCTGGTAAGCTAACTATTGGCAATGGTGCCGGTCTTTCAATTGCTAAAATTGGTCGAACTTCGGTTCACACTGCATCTCGTTCGTTAGTACTAAGTGACTTATTACATGTGCCTTCGATAACTAAGAAGTTAATATCTGTGTCCAAGCTTGCTAGGGACAACAGAGTATTTTTGGAATTTCATGCTGGCTACTGTGTGGTTCGGGATGAAAAGTCGGGTGCTGTGCTGCTGCGAGGGCGAGAAGCTGGTGGCTTGTATGAGTTTGATGGTTTTCTGGCTCGGCGTAATAAAGATGCTGAAGCGAATTTGGCTCATAAGTCTAGTAGTAGTAGTAGTCAATATGTACTGTGGCATGATCGTTTAGGTCATCCGTCTCATAAGGTGTTGCTGCAAGTTTGTAAACACTGTAACATTTCTTTACCAAGTAATGTCAATAAAGAAATGCTTCCGTCATGTGTTCCATGCCATATGGGCAAAAGCCATAAGCTCCCGTTTAGTGCATCTGAAACTCAGTATGAAAATCCGTTTCAGTTAGTTTTTACTGACCTATGGGGTCCGGGGCATATTGCGTCGAATGGATTTAAGTACTATGTGTCATTTGTAGACGCGTGCTCGAGACAAACCTGGGTGTACCTGCTGAAAGAAAAAGGGCAGGCAGTTCAAGCATTTCAGTTGTTTCAACAACTAGTGCATACACAATTTGGACAGGTGATTAAAGCGGTGCAGAGTGACTGGGGAGGTGAGTTTCGCTCTCTCTCGGCTGTGCTTGCTCGGTGTGGGATTCAACATCGAGTGATGTGTCCACACACGTCCCAGCAAAATGGGGTTGTAGAGAGAAAGCACAGACACATTTTCGAGATGGCACTGACACTACTAGATCGAGCCTCTCTACCCTTGAAGTTCTGGTCATTTGCGGTTGTAACAGCTGCACATTTGATTAACAGATTGCCAACTAAGGTACTTCAAGGACGTACGCCGTTTGAGAAATTGTTTGGGAAACCACCAACGTATGATCACCTAAGGGTGTTTGGCTGTAGGTGCTTTCCTCACTTACGGTTGTTTCAGCCCTATAAGCTTGCGTACAGGTCGCAACCGTGTGTTTTCCTGGGCTACAGTGTAAGTCATCGAGGATATCAATGTTTAGCGCCTGACGGACGAATCTATATGTCTCGCCATGTAGTTTTTGATGAGCAGGTGTTTTCGTTTGTTGAACGTGTGGATAAGAAACGGTTGACGGATTCAGGAAGTTTGGGTTCTGGGGTGTCGCTGATGGTGGTCCCTGGTGCTCGGCGTGTCTGTGGTAGTGTCCTGCAGGAGTATGCAAGGAATGGTCAAACTGGATGTGGTGGAACTGGGCATACACCAGTGTACAGTGGGGTAGTGCCTGAGGTTGCCTCCAGTAGCAGTACTGATCGATCTAGTCAGAATGTTGCTACTAGTACAGGTGAGAATGTGGCGAATGTAATGCCAGAACGGGTAGAGCAGCCTGATGAGCTACTGATGGGTGAGTTGGTTCAAGCTGATGTATCTGGTCAGCGTGAAGGTGGCATAGCACGTTCAGTGGGTGGAAATGAACACCCGATGATCACTCGCAGTAAACGAGGTATTTTCAAACCGAAAGTGCTTGTTACACAGGTTAAAGGAAGTGCTAGTGAGCCTTGCACGATCAGTCAGGCTCTTAGAGAACCAAAGTGGAAAGAGGCTGTGCTTGCTGAATATGATGCTCTAGTAAGGAATGGCACGTGGGTGCTTGAACCGTTACCAGAAAGGAGAGCAGCGGTTGGGTGTAAATGGCTGTTCAAAATTAAGTATAATGCTGATGGATCTGTGCTGAGGCATAAAGCTCGGTTGGTGGCTCGAGGGCATTCACAGGTACCGGGTCGTGACTTCACTGATACGTTCAGTCCAGTAGTAAAAGCCACCACGGTGAATGTTGTACTATCACTGGCAGTGACGCGTGGGTGGAGCTTGAGGCAGGTGGACGTGAATAACACCTTCCTCAATGGTGAGCTTGGTGAAGAAGCCTACATGGTGCAACCACCAGGCTTTGAACAAATGGCGAGTGATGGCACTCGGCTAGTTTGTAAGTTGAAAAAGGTGTTGTATGGGTTGCGTCAAGCGCCACGAATGTGGTATGTAAAGTTGCGTCAGTTTTTACTGGAATTGGGGTTCTGTGGTACAGCAGCTGATGCGTCATTATTCGTACGACAAGTTGGTGGAATTCGTACGTTGATCTTGGTGTATGTGGATGATATTATAATTACAGGGGAGTCGAGTGACGCTGTTGATGAGGTTGTTAGGTTGCTCGACATGAAGTTTTCCTTAAAGGACCTGGGTGAGCTTGGTTACTTCCTTGGTGTTGAGGTCAAGAGGTCGTCTGATCGACTAGTTTTGAGTCAGCACAAGTTTATTTGTGAGTTGCTGGAGCAGACAGGAATGCTTGGTGGTAAACCAGCACCAACGCCAATGGTAGTCTCGCCTAAGCTAACGTGTGACGCTGGGAAGCTGCTTACAGATGCATGTATGTATAGAAGTGGGGTTGGTTCCCTGTTATATCTGAGTCATACGAGACCAGATATAGCGTTCAGTGTTAGTAGAGTGGCCCAGTATATGCATCGACCGTGCGATGGTCACTGGCTTGCTGTGAAGCGGATCTTGCGATACTTAAGTGGAACAATTGACTATGGCTTGGTGTTTCGACCGACTTCTGTGCCTGAATCCTACTGTCTGACTGTGTTTGCTGATGCTGATTGGGCCAGCAACGTTGATGGTCGTAGGTCAGTCTCGGGCTCGTGCGTGTTCCTTGGGTGTAACTTGGTGTCGTGGAGTGCTAGGAGACAGAAAACTGTGGCTCGCTCGACTACAGAGGCCAAATATCATAGCATTACTGGTACAGTAGCTGAGGTAGTCTGGATTCGGTCGTTACTTTCTGATATGGGTGAAACGGTTGCTATAACTCCTATAGTCTGGAGTGACAATACTAGTGCGGTTGCCATGAGCGCAAATCAGGTGTTCCATGCTCGGTCGAAGCATATAGAGTTGGATATACATTTTGTACGTGAAAAGGTGGCTTGTGGAGAAATTCAAGTGAACTACTTACCTGCAGAGCACCAGGTTACTGATGGGCTGACAAAATCGTTGCCAAAATCTGCTCATATGTTGTTTCGACAACAAGTGCAGGTAGCAGAGAAGGAGAGAGCTGAGAAGGACGGGGAGAATGTTGAAGTATGAGTGCATACGTGGTAGGAGCGGAAACTAGTGTATGTGGGAACTGTGAGTTAGTTAGTTGTTGTTCAAGATTAGTCAAGCAGTTAGAGGTTGGTTACGAGTCTGGTAAAGCTGTTATGCAAGCTTTCATGTATAAAAGAACTGATGTACTACCTTGATGAATAATAAGTTCAGTTACTTCACTTAGTACTCTGTTAAACTTGAGTGTAAATCACAATAGGTTCCAAGACACGAGGTGAATAGAGCTAAAGACACCGCTCAGTGGAGAGACAGCAGAGATTGAAGATAACCCAACTGAGAAGCAGGCATGGTTTACCCTTCCCCACAGGCACGGGTTACTCCACTCCCAAGTGAAACGGCATCGTTCTCTCTTCTCTGCCTAACCTTCTCTTTCGTTGTTCCCCCCTGCTGTTCGTTTCTGGTTGCTGAACCGAGAGCCCCCCCTTTGTTCGAATTCCCTTCTTTTTTTTGTCTCGGTTTTTTTTGCTGTTTGTTACTGTAATTTCTGCTTGCTCTTCAATTGATGGCCCCCCTCCTTTGGTGAATGCTCACCAAGTCCTCCTTTATTTCCTTCATCCCACCGAAAACCTCTTGTCCTTTTGCATCTTAATTTCCTTGCATTTGGTGAGGTTTTGATAGGTTTAGGTATGATGAATTGACTTTTTCCTTGATTCAGTTCAATGTTGGATGACTTTGTTGCAGGTTTCCCATGAAATGCTGAAGATTACATTGAAGGCACTAGTTTTTTTCTCATTTGCTTATATTATTTATTATTATTATTATTATTATGTTATATTATTATTATTAAATAATAAATAATTTTATTTACATTTCAGGCCCAAACCTGAGGCTCGTTTTACAAATCCTGAAGCCCAAACATGGAGGCCGGATCAAGACAAAACCAACCCAAATAGCCCAACAGTAACCCTAAACCCATCTAGGGTTTGTATCATCACCAACAGCCGCCAACTCCTCATCACCGTTGGATCTGACTTTGATCCAACGGTCTCTCCAGAAGGTCCAGCTTGAAACCCTAGGGTTTCATAACCCTAGGTTATCATCTCGCGCCGCCGCCTCAGCCAGAAGCTGCTGCCACGCCTCCACTGCCAAGTGACCCAACCAGCAGCTGCCAACGCCATTGCCGACACTCCACCAGTGCCACGCCTCCGACGAAGACTCCAGAAGACTCAGAGCAGCCGCACACGTTGAAGTCTAGAGTGAGTCACCACTATAGTTTGGTGACTCACCGAACTTTGCCCTATTATCCGGTCCGAAGAGGACACTGTGGTGGCTATAAAAGCCACCACCGAACCTGCAAAGAAAAAAAAATGGAAGGAAACAACCACAAGGAAAACACAGCAACCACCAAATCCACAAACAGAAAGAAAGAAAAAAAAAGAGAGAAGAAGAAGAAGAGCTTACCTCGCCGGAGAACTTCAATCGTTGCCGGAAAACTGAAAATACCGAAGGTATTTTCTTAGATTTAGGAAATTATAGGGATTTTTAGAGGAAATAGATACCAAATTTGGCCTTAAAATAAATAGATCTATATCCTAGAGGATTTTGGAAATTTTCCGGCCACCGTTGACGGTGGCCGGCGGTGGTGACCGGTACCGGAACACGGCTGCCAGCCGGAATTTACTTCCCTCCAGTGGAGGGTTTAGAGAGAAGACAGAGAGAAATTTTTTTTCTCTCTGTTATAGAGAAAAGAAGAAAGGAAGAAATGAGAAAGTTGGCCCTTGGGGCCGGCTTAATTGGGTATAAATACCCTCATCAAAACGACGCCGTTTTGGTGAGGGTATCTGTGTAATTCACATATGGGTAACCCCGTCCGCAGTCCAATAGTTTGTATTTTATATTATAGTCAGGAATCAATTTACAATCATTTTAATTTGCCTCTTAATTTTATTTAATTCATAATTTAGTCATTAGCATAATATATATATTTTAATCAAATAACCTATTTAGCCATCACAATTTTATTAATTAATATTTTAAACCCCGAACAACATATTTCAATTTATTTTAATTTGATATATGAATTTATATAATTTTAGTTTAGTCACTAAATTAATAAATAAGGAGAATAGCATGTTTAGTCACTTTAATTTTAAATAATTAATTATGAATTAGGTATTTAATTTTAGTATGTTAGAATTTAGTCATTAATTATGTTTCATTTATTACAATTTTTATTGCTTTTATGTTTTAAAATATATAATTTCATTTATTTTAGTAGTTGATTTAATTTATTTGCAATATTTATTATTATTAAAATATGCATATAGTAAATAATATTTATTTATTTTATATTTTATAAATTATTTAAATATATATATATATAATAATCATATTTTAATAATATTAAAGAAAATGACTGTCTTAAGTACCTAGAAGTCTGTTCTGATCTTTTTATCCTATAAAATATATATTAATTTTTTAAAGAAATATTTTTTAATATTTATTAATTTTAATATAGAAGAAAGAGTTGTCTTAAAGCACCTAGAAGTCCTTTTCTGATATTTCTAAATAAATAAATATCTTATTTAAAAATATCTTCATAAATAATAAATTTGAAATGACAAAATTATAGATTAAATATATTTTTGAATAATTAAATTCTAATAATAGAGATAATTTATGATTAATGAGTACCAAATTTTGGGCGTTATAGGGGTGTTAATCCTTCCCTAAACGTAAACGACCACGAATCATGTTTTACTAAAAATTTTGGTTATACGCATATCAATTTTATCTTTTAAATTATGTTTTGTTCAAAACTATTTTAAAAGATTGTTTTTTTAGGTATTTGACCTACCTAACCCCAAAAGGTCAATAGCGACTCCCAAAATATTTTTTTAATCATTTTTTATCCACGTCACTTTTCCCGCCGAGCAAAACTTTTGTGCCCGGGTGAAAATCGATTACGATAGCTTGGCGACTCCGCTAGGGACCCCTGGTCAAGCTTTAAAATCAATTATAAATTGTCTCTATTAATTAAAAATTAAAAAATTCATATATTTAATTTTTAATTCTTTCTTTTCAAAATTTTTATATATACTTATTATTTTTATAATATTTATATGAATATTATTTTATTAATGCTTCATTTTATTTTCAAGTATTAATTTTCATTATTTATTTATATATCAGAAGTTTGAACATTTCTCCTCACACACATCATGTGCATTGCATAACATAAGCTTTATAATCAAGCTTGTCCCTTTAAGTGGGAGTGAAAGCGACGTCTTCGTGAGAATTTATTCTCCGTGTCAGACCTAGCAAGTAACTTTCGAGGTTCATATGCTCTATGTCTTCGTGAGAATTTATTCTCCGTGTCAGGCATAGAGAAGTGTATCCCCTCGAATTGAACTCGATCCACTTTAGTCTGTAATGGACTAGGATTGAGGGTTAGCAGCCCAAGGGGCACTAACAAGGATAATTCGGGTACCTTTATTCTTAGATCTGAAACCCTGCAAATAAAAAACCCTAGAAACTCTTCCGATCTGAAGTCATGCCAAAATTTTGTCCAAAATAGGTGTACACACAGGAGAAACGAATTCTAACTTTTCCTTTTAATTTATTTATTTATTTATTTTCTTACTGAATAAATTGCATGTGAATTTAAATTATTTAAAGTATGAAGAAAGCATGTTTAAATAAAGATATTTAGGTAGACATTATTATTAAATTAATTTTTTCTTTTATTATGTAAACTAATTCATTTCTTTTTGTATGTTCTTTATTTCTTCTGTTTGCATAGCATCATACATGATAAAAGGCATTCCCCGTTAATCGTCTCATTGGAAAACCTTCATCCATGGATAAAAAGTGTTCAAATCAAATAGTTCTAAACTCAGAAGTAAGATAGTGGGCTGAGGACTTACAAAGACAAGGGGGAGACAGTCTGCAAGATGACTATGTATCCGAGTTACCCAGTTATGCTCCAGTTTCTCTAAAAAGAAATGATATGCAAGATCTACGAGGCATTTTGGAGAGTTGGGATTCAAATAAAAAGTTGTAATTCTACCAGTCTTATGGGGACATCCCATATTTGCTCTATGTCGAAGTTGATGATGACTTACTTCGAGCCCTAATTCAATTCTGGAATCCAGGGTACAATTGCTTCACTTTCAATAAGGAGGACTTGGTTCCTACTATTGAAGAGTACACAACTTTGCTACATATAGAAAAGGCTTTGGAGAATCGAATTTATTCAAGGTCAATTAAAACTCAACCTTTTCGAGTTAAATTAGCAAAGATTGCCGGAGTACGAGACGAATGGGTGGTATCCCGTACAAAACAAAAGGGCGAAAGTGAAGGCATTGCTTGGACCAACATTAAAGAACTTGTTTAGAGTCATCTAGATGATAAAGTACGATTCGATCTTTTTTCTCCGGGTATGTATGGTATGGTCATCTTCCCGAAAGTATTGGGATATATTGAAGCTGCAGTAGTAGATTTATGGATCGTAGCCATTTTTGGACGCAGAAAGGTTTCTACCGGCGCTTTAATACAGACTACTCACCATTGAAAGAATTTCTGGAGCAAGAATGGCCGAAAGAAATTACGAAAGATATGTGGATTAATGCCTTTCAAAATCTGCAAAGCGATGACATTGTTTGGTGAGCCCCGTGGCAAATCCAAAGGGAATTCTTTTACAAATGTGGTGATTACAACTGGGTGATGTTGCTCGGATTGTGGGGAGGAATCGGATATGCACCACTTCTGGTCATAAGGTAGTATGAAGGTCGTCAATTTGTTCATGTCACTGTTGGATTACATTTGTCTGAGTTCGCATTCCACAGCAAAAATTATAAAAGAAATATCATGGAGGCCTTTACAGCTTGGAAAACAACTTTTTGTATTCGAGCTAAAGCAACAAAAGAAATGTTAACTCTCGATTATAAGGAATGGAGATCTTTCAGGAAAAATGAAAATATTCCTCTACTAGACTAAAATGAGGATATCTCTATGGAAGATCGCATTAAGGTGGTTCCATCAGAGATTGAAATCCTAAGAGCTGAGTTTGAAGCAAAAAGAGAAGGTTGGTCGAAAGAATTAGAGCAAATGAGACGAGATAAAGCTATGTTGGGTGTTGACGTTGACTTTCATTCAGCACAATGTGCAATGCTGAGGGAAAACAAAGAAAGAGTTGATGGTGAATTCAGAACATTAAAGAAGAATTACCATGAGTTACACAAATCTCGGAAAGCATCAGGATCAAGAAAAGCAACAACACAGATGACCAAAGAATTGAATATTGAGAAAGGCTGAGTTGAAGATTTGAAAGAAAAGAATAGCCGTTTGTTCAAAAGCCTTGAGAAAGGAAAGCAAAAAATGGAGGATTTTGAGGTCGATAGAAGGAAGCGAATTATAAAGCGAAAAAGCTGAAAGTCGCGAGATCATGAATGAAATGCAGAGAGAAAGGGATCGAGCCAAAGAATTAGAAGAGATAAAGAACGACATGCTTGAGAAATTTGAAGGTGAGAAAAATACCATGTTCAAGGGATTTGAATCTGAAATGAACAATCTGATTGCCGAACTTGAAGTCAGGGGCCAAAGGATTGAAGAGTTCGATGTTGAAAAAGAAAAATGGGAATTGGAGAAGAAGAGTTTCAATACCAGACTTAAGGTAGAGCAAGAAGTGGCTAGCAATTGGATACAAAGATGCAGAAACAAGAATGTTCAAATCCAGAAGCTTAGTCAAAGGGTGCAAGAAGCACGAACAAAACTTGAAGAAGATCTGGATCAGTCTAGAAATAAAAACTCAGAGTTTAATGCTTACATTTTGCAACTTGAAGAGTCATTATTTCAAGAAAAGGTTCGTCTAGGACTTAGTGATCTTAAAGAAAGTAATGAGGAGAATGCTTCATTGCGAAGACACATTAGAGATCTTGAAAAAACTCTACACAATTGTCAAGTCAGAATCACTGAGTTAGAGTAGACTCTTGAGGGAACTAATGAACAATGGAAAAAATTAACTGATTTCTATGTAGAAAGAAGTGAAGAAAGAAGCAATATGGTATTCGAGGCCATGGTACAAATGAGCGAAATTGCCAGATATGTTGGGGAGCTAGCTGTTGAAGAAAAAATAATTGAGCATCACGTTGATCCAGTTTCCAAGTATGGAAAGAAGATGACCTGGTTGATAAAAGAAATTATAGAGCTTAATAGGAAAGCTACGCCGTATCTGTAGTTATGAACTATTATAAAGAAACTTTTGTATGCCGATGGAAGTTGTTCTATGACAGTTAACTTTTTGGGATCAATACCTTTTGCATACATGCATTTTGCATACATTCATTATTCATTGCATTATTTTCTTTATGTATAATTTTTATTTTACATTAAGATAACATTCATTAATTAAAATTTGAAAAAATAATATCAAAAGAATTTTCAATCGCAGTTATTCTGGCCAAACGAGAAATACAACATCACTACGGTACTAGACAAGCTACTAAGAAAATTATGGAGGATAAAATACAACGTATTGACAACATAACAAAAAACAAGCAGAGATGAGAATAAACCTAGAGAAAATTGAAGCCAATATTGCAAACTCACAAGATAACATGATGCAGAAAATATAAGACATGCTCAAAAAGTAGGCTATCATTGGAAAAATTCATGAAAATCATGTATCTTCCGACCAAGAACCTATGTATCCTCTAGGTTTCCCACCGGAACCAATTTATCACTCCGGTACTACACCTATACAAATCCATGCCCGCACATCAGCACTTCAAGAGGCCAAACCACATGAAAATCAACAAGTGGATCATGCATCTTCAAGAAAAAATCCACTTATATCAGATGTGAAAATAGGGGATTTTAATGCTGAGCATCTAATCCCAGATTTGAATGAGCTGAATGAGAAAGAAAAAGTAAATAAAGAATTGACCAGACAGATCAGGAGCTTAGAAGAACGAATGAAATCCGTAGAAATAATTGAGTCATTCTATGGGTTTGACGCTAGCGAGTTGAGTTTGGTTCTAGACCTAATCCTCCCTATCAAGTTCAAAGTTCCTGAATTTGAGAGATATGACGGTACCACATGCCCTTCATCCCACATTACTATGTTTTGTCGCAGAATGGCAGGACATGTGAAAGGCGAGAAATTGTTAATTCACTGCTTTCAAGATAGCTTGACAGGACCAGCCTTAAAATGGTATACTCAACTGACCAAAGCCAATATTAGATCCTGGAAAGATCTGGCAAAGGCATTCCTAGAGCAGTACCGTCACGTGACAGATATGGTACCTGATAGATGGACTCTCCAAAATTTGGAGAAAAAGAATACTGAAACATTCAGACAGTATGCTCAGAGATGGCGTGACACAGCAGCCCAAGTTCAGCCAACTCTATCAGAAAAAGAGGCCACATTAATGTTTGTCCATACTTTAAAGGTTCCTTATTTAAGTCATCTAATGGGGAATGCAACCAGAAATTTTGCAAATCTGGTCATTTCTGGAGAACTCATTGAAAATGTCTTGAAAAGTGGCAAAATTGAATCAAACGAGGGGACTAATTCCAAAAGACCTATGTACCGAAAAAAAGAGAACGCAGTCAATAATGCAAACTCTTACAACAAGGATTCTTCAAAAAGTGTTACAATAACCGAGCCAGGGGTTAAGAAAGAAGAAATAAACACTAATCGAGTAGAGTCCAAAGGATCTCGAAGGGAAAGTGAAAGGTTGTCTTTTACACCTTTACCAGTACCCTATGCGGAGATCTATGATTCGCTGTTAAAAGAAGATGTCATACGGCCCTATCCGTTGGTTCCCATGCAACCACCATTCCCTCCATGGTATGATGTAAAAGCGCATTGTGTTTACCATGAAGGAATTACGGGTCATTCTATTGAAAACTGTTTGGCATTCAAAAGGGTGGTTCAAAATTTGATCAACATTGGAAAGTTGGAATTCAATTCACCTGCTACATCAAATCATCCGCTGCCAAATCATGGAGATAAAAACGTAAACGTAATTCAAGAAGGGAATAGAAAGAAAGAAAAAACTGACGTTTCTGAGATTAAATCTCCTTTTGGTTGGATATTTCAACAACTCTCCTTATCTGGTATGATTCCACAAGAATTCAGGACAAAGCATAATGAAGGTAAGAATTATTGTGAATATCATCAAGAGAAGGGACACATAATTCAACTACGCCCTGGATTTAGGGATTTGGTGCAAAAATTGATGAATAACAAAGAGATAGAATTCTTTGAAGAAGAACCAGGGAAAAGAGAAGATGACGTTTGCTCATCAGAAGATTCTAAACCTAATCAGAGAACAAGTGATCCCGTGATTATTAATGTGAAATCATCTACAGTGAATCCTGCACCAACAAGGCCAAAAGTGGTTATCACGACTCCTTTACCATTTCCATATAAGGATACCCGCAGGATACCTTGGAATTATACTACCAATGTTTCAATGGTAGGAGTATCTGTTTCTCTGGAAAAAGCAGAAGAGAAAATACAGAGTGTGGATTCGACGTCTGAAGCAGTGAGTGAAGTCGGATCCTTTACAAGAAGTGAGAGATGTTACTCTCCCGAAACATAAAATCAGAACAGGTAAAAGCAAAAGGAAAAGCCATGGTAATACCCCAAAAGGTATTTGATGATGAATCCCCTCCAGCATTCAATAAGCCTGTAACAGAAAAACAAGCGCAAGAATTTTTGAAATTCCTGAAACATAGCAAATATAGTGTGGTTGAACAACTACATAAACAGCAAGCGCAGATTTCTATTCTTGATCTATTGGTGAATTCAGAAGAACACAGAAATGCCTTGATGAAAATGCTTAATCAAACCTTTATCCCTGAAGATATATCCCTCAACAAGCTTGACAGAATTGTGGGACATATAGCCGCTGACAATTACATAACGTTCACGGATGATGAAATACCTGAAGGCGGAATGGGGTCAGTAAAAGCTTTGAATATTACCACACATTGTCATGGTCATGTTTTGCCAGGAGTATTGATTGACAATGGATCCACTCTTAACTTGATGCCTCTGGTCACACTTCAAAGAATGTCGGTGAATAAATCACACATGAAAAGTTATCAGAATGTAGTGCGAGCTTTTGATGGCACTCAAAAAGAGGTGCTTGGAAAAATGGAAATACCATTGTTGATCGGACCAGTCGTGTACAATATTGACTTTATGGTGATGGATATCCACCCTACATATAATTGTTTATTAGGGAGGCCATGGATCCATTCTGTAGGAGCTGTTCCTTCTTCATTACATCAGAAATTGAAATTCGTTGTTGATGGACAACTAATATGCGTAGGAGCTGAGGAAGAAATCATTGCGTCTATAACAAGTGATGTTCCGTATATTGAAACCAATGTTGATTCTCTCGAATGCCCTTTCCGAGCTTTTGAATTTGTCAATGCAACCTTTATTGCTGAGGGAAGCAAAATTCCACATCCCAGATTGTCTGATTGCACCAAGATGACTGTACGACGGACTTTAGGCATTGGAGCTAAAACTGGGAAAGGTTTGGGAAAGAATCTTCAAGGGAGTTCAGTTCCTGTAAGTATGAAGATGAATAAAGATCGTTTTGGGCTTAGATTCAAGCCCAATTTTCAGCAAAAGAACAGATAGATGAAAAGAAGATGCGAAGATAGAAAGGCAAGGTTGAAATGAGAAGAAATCCCTTGGAAACACATGTTTTTCCCACAGTTAAAGACCACATTCAGATCAGGAGGCACGGTTAATGTAGAACAACAGCTTGTTGAGGCCTTTAAAGAAGAAAAGTTGACAAAAGATCAAAGCATAGTTGAAGAAGCTATGGAAGGATTATTTATCAACGTGATCATGAATGACAACAAGACTGGAAAATACTTGGCTAAGATTCGCCCTTGTTTTCCTTGAGAAACATTCAACAATTGGACTGCTGAATACCTCCTTATAGTTTTTAATATTAACACAGAGTAATATTCAGAACTAATCTTTATGTTTAGCCCAAGAATATGAAAACTTTTTGTTATCTTGTAAAGAAATTATGTTAAGTTCACCTAATATCAAATATAAGAAATTTTCTTTAAAATTCTCAAATGGCAATCATTCTTTACATTCTTTACATTTTTTACATTCATTATTTTTCATTTATTTCATAAATTTACTATATCCTTTCGGAAATATGTCCGACTTAAATTTGCAGGTGTCACAATGTTAATAGCATGCTTATTCCTAAATTTAATCGAGAGATAAATTTAGAGCGGCCCATATATCTGGAGGAAATCAATGAGTGTGAGGATGAAATAGAATGTGATGTTCCTACTGAATTGTTAAGACTGGTAGAAAAAGAAGACAAACAAATTTTACCTCACAAAGAAGAAGTTGAGAATGTAAATCTGGGAACTAATGAAGAAATGAAAGAAGTGAAAATTGGTACTAATTTGACATCCCAGATAAAACAAGAATTAATAGATCTCCTCCAAGAGTTCAAAGATATCTTTGCCTGGTCTTATCAAGATATGCCTGGTTTGAGTACAGATATAGTGGTGCATAAACTTCCAATCAGTCAAGCATATAAACCCGTTCAACAAAAGCTCAGACGAATGAGACCAGAAATGCTTTTACAAATTAAAGAGGAAGTAATGAAGCAAATTAATGCAGCTTTCCTACAGGCAGCTAAATATCCAGAATGGGTAGCCAACATAGTACCAGTACCAAAGAAGAACGGGAAAGTCCGAATGTGTGTGGATTACAGAGATCTCAACAAAGCTAGTACGAAAGATAGTTTTCCATTACCTCACATAGATACATTGGTGGACAATACTACAGGACATGCATGGTTTTCATTCATGGATAGCTTTTCAGGGTATAATCAGATAAAAATAAACCCTGAAGACATGGAAAAAATAACATTTATAACTATGTGGGGCACATTCTGCTACAAAGTAATGTCATTTGGATTGAAAAATGCATGGGCAACGTATCAAAGAGCCATGGTAACTCTGTTTCATGACATGATGCACAAAGAGATTGAAGTATATGTGGATGACATGATTGCCAAATCCCAAACCGAAGAAGAACATATTCAAAATTTGAGAAAGCTTTTCCATAGATTGAGGAAGTATCAATTAAAGCTCAACCCCGCTAAATGCACTTTTGGGGTAACTTCCGGGAAGCTTTTGAGATTTGTAGTCAGTAAAAAAGGAATCGAGATTGATCCAGATAAAGTAAAAGTAATTCAAGATCTTCCATAACCAAATACAAAAAAAGAAGTTCGAGGCTTTTTGGGAAGATTAAATTATATATCTCGGTTCATTTCTCAATTAACTGACAAATGTGATCCAGTATTCAAATTACTCCGAAAGAACAATCCTGAAGTCTGGAACGATGAATGTCAAGAAACTTTGGATATTATTAAGAAATATTTATCTAATGCCCCCATTTTAGTGTCACCAGTGCCTGATAGACCATTAATTCTGTATTTGATAGTCTTTGAAAATTCGATGGGATGTGTACTGGGACAGCATGATGAATCTGGAAGAAAAGAGAAAGCCATTTATTATCTGAGTAAGAAATTCACTGATTGTGAAATTCGATACCCACCAATACAAAAGTTATGTTGTGCCTTGGTGTGGGCTACTCGAAGGCTCAGACAATACATGTTATATCATACCACTTGGCTGATATCTAGACTTGATCCTTTAAAGTTATTAATGGAATCCCCAGCTTTGACAGGCAAAATGGCTAGATGGCAGATGTTATTATTCGAGTTCGATATTGTATATGTCAACCAAAAAGCGATAAAAGGAAGTGTGATAGCGGATTTCTTGGCCAGTCGCGTATCCGATGATTATCAGTCACTAAGCTTTAAGTTTCCAGATGAAGATTTGTTGTGCATATCCATGAATAAAGAAGTCAGAACGAATGATGAATCATGGAAGCTTTATTTTGATGGAGCATCCAATGCTTTGGGAAGAGGAATTGGGGCAGTATTGATTTCTCCAGAAAATATTTATTATCCTTTCACAAGCACACTGGAGTTCTTTTGCACTAATAACATGGCAGAATATGAAGCTTGTGTCATGGGATTTAAGGCAGCCATACAAAGGAAAATTAAATTTCTCATAATATACAGAGATTCATCATTAGTGGTTTATTAATTACGAGGAGAATGGGAAACAAAAGATCCCAAATTGCTGGAATACCGAAATTTTACCCTCGAATTAGTAAAAGAATTTTAGAAAGTCACCTTCAATTATCTCCCTTGAGAGGAAAATCAAATGGCAGATGCTTTGGCTACATTAGCTGCTATGTTTCAAGCAACTAAGAAAGTTGATATGATGCCAATCAAAATACAAGTATATGAAATTCCTGCACATTGTTACAGTGTGGAAGAAGAGGCAGATGGCAAACCTTGGTATTATGATATCCTGCAATATATAAAATATCAAAGCTATCCACAAAATGCATCTAAAATTAATAAAAGAACCTTGAGAAGAATGACTGTTGGATACTTTCTTGATGGCGAGACTTTGTATAGAAGAAGCAATGATCAAATGCTATTGAGATGTTTAAATACTAGCAAAGCCAGAAGCATCCTTGAGGAAGTCCATAGTGGGATATGTGGAACACATGCAAATGGTATTTCCATGGCTAGAAAAATAATGAGATATGAATATTATTGGGCTACCATGCACACAGATTGCATTGATTTTGCAAGGAGATGTCATAAATGCCAGATATATGCAGATAAGATTCGTGTACCCCCATCTCCTTTACATGTAATGACAGCACCCTGACCATTTTCTATATGGGGAATAGACGTCATTGGGGTAATCACACCAAAAGCATATAATGGACATTGTTTCATCCTTGTGGCAATTGACTATTTTACCAAGTGGGTTGAAGCTGCTTCATATGCCAATATTAAGAGGTCTACAGTCTGCAAATTCATAAAGAAATAAATAATTTGCCGGTATGGACTACCAGAAAGGATCATTACAGATAATGCTCTGAACCTGAACAACAAAATGATGACTGAACTTTGTGCACAGTTTAAGATCAAACATGCAAACTCAGTGGCATATCGTCCAAAGATGAATGGGGCAGTTGAAGCAGTAAATAAGAACATCAAGAGAATCATTACAAAGACTACTGAAACTTACAAAGATTGGCACGAGAAGTTACCTTTTGCTTTATATGCATACCGAACTACTGTGCGAACATCTACAGGGGCAACGCCTTTTTCTTTACTCTATGGGATGGAAGCGGTCTTACCAATTGAAGTTGAGATCCCATCACTTCGAATCTTGAGAGAGGTGAAATTGGATGAGTCTGAATGGATCCAAGCTCGATTTGATCAATTGAACCTTATTGATGAAAATAGATTGAAAGCTATTTGACATGGACAGATGTATCAGAAACGGATGATGAAGTCTCATGACAAGAAAATATATCCAAGATAATTCCAAGAGGGTGATCTAGTGCTGAAAAAGATCTTGCCTATACATAAAGATTTCCGTGGGAAATGGATGCCTAATTGGGAAGGGCCATACGTTGTAAAGAAGGCCTTTTTCGGAGGAGCGTTGATCTTGGCAGAAATGGATGGAAAAGTTCTGAGAAACCCAATAAACTCAGATTCTGTCAAGAAATATTATGCTTGAAGAAGAAAAAAAAGAAAAGAAAAAATGAAGAAAAAAGAAAAAAAAATAGAAAAAGAGGGTCAGGATGAAAACCCGCAAAGGGCGTCTTGCAACCAAAGGAAGGATTTGAGTTGAAAACCTGAAAGGGCTGCTCAAATGCATATTGGTATTAGGCATCTGGAAATTAAACCTTCTTAAGATTTTGATAGTTTGGGAGGAACTTCATATCTACAAGAATTCTGACAACGTTTGAGATCTTCCAGACAAAACCTTACCTCAGTACTCTAAATTATATCAAGTTGTTTAATTTAGAAATACTTGTGCTAATAATTTATTGAGTCATTTGCATTTTTATCATTCCTATGATTGTCAGAACTTTAAATAATTTTTATGTATTTATCATTTATTCCAAGTTTATCTTTTTGAAATTCAATTTATTTTTGAAAATCAATTTATTTCATATAAACATCCTGTAAATAGATTAATATAATCTTAAAAACAAACAAAATATTTCTGGCTACTATTTCATGTTAATACCTTTAAGTACATGGAATCTAAAGTAAGTCTTATCGACATTTGCAATCATTGTTGAAAAGCAAACAAGTTATATCCATTATAGAGTCATTTGGAAGCGGAACAAGAGGAAATATGTTCTCAATTGGAAGATTATGAATATAGCCCTTTTTCATGCAGCAGTATAAAAATGCTTCGAATTTACAAATTTTGGCTCTACATCGTATAAGTACGTGACATTTCAGACCAAATACAACTGGAGCAAATACTATGTTATCATAGTAGAAATAAGGAGGTCCAATAGCATCTTCTGGAAGTGTTCTTTGAGTTATCTGATCTGGTTCAGTAGGAACTCCAAAACCAATCATTAGATTAGGAAGATGAACTGCATGATCGTCTTAATTAAGAAGTTTCTTTTCAAGCTACTTCTTCTTTTTCTAAATCATAGCCCAAGTTTCGCCTTTTCTTGTAATTGGGATCATTGCATAATGGCTTCCTATCTTTTACCGAAAGAAGTGCGTCAGCAGCCTTAGCCATTTGAGCAGCACATATAAAATCTATCAACTCTGCAATTGATGAATCAGGACCACATCTCTATGACTATTGAAGACTTAGCATTTTAGTATCCCATTTTCGTCAAGTATAACAGTTTACTCTCCTCATCAGAATCAGAATTTAGGATTTCTTCGGTATCATAAGAACTATCAATATCTATGAAATCATCTTGAAAGATCACTTCATAATCAGATGAGTAGTTATCAGAATCAAAATGTTACATGAGTGCAAACTTTTCAAGAGCTTGTGCCATTGAGTTTTGTTCTCAAGGGGTTTTGTGACATTATACAAAAATTAGACATATCTACATATACATCTTCAAAGATGATAGATTCTCTCTTCGAAGATGATAGATTCTCTTTTCAAAGACGAAAGCTTTATTGGATTTCTACACAAGTCCAGACAAAGAAAATCGATTTTATCCAGACAAAATGGGGCATCAAGGTCATAGTTCTGACTACAGCAAATGAAACATTTTCTTCTGAGACTTTAATGCAAATGAAGCAACGAAGACACAAAGATTGCTCTTCCAAATCATAAATGCAGTTTGAAATGACATTTTGACCAAGTGAAGGAAGACCAAGTTCACACTTTGAAATCAAATAAAGATGAACTCAACATTCATGCATCATATTTAGACATTTGCAAAATAGGGGCATTTTCATTCATTTTATCAATGTTGAATTTTGATAGGAATCCCAAAGATTTTAGCAAAGATTCAAAATCCATCACTTGATGGATCAACATTTCCAGAAGTGTTCATGATAAGAAGAACTCATCTGAAGAAGTTCATAATGAGAAGAACTTGTTCAACCTTTTACTTTAATTCATCACTCGATGGATCAACTTTTCCAGAGAAAATTCATAATGAGAAGAACTCATCTGAAGAAGGAAGAAGAAGTTCATAATGAGAAGAGCTTGTTCAACCTTTTGCATGACTCTATCACATAAGGAGATAGATCAGCATCAACTTTTCCAGCGAAAGTTCGTAATGAGAAGAACTTATCTGAAGAGTAAGAAGAAGTTCATAATGATAAGAACTTGTTCAACCTTTATTTGATTCTATCACAGAAGAAAATTGATCAATATCAGCATTTCCAGAAGAAGTTCATAATGAGAAGAACTCATCTGAAGAAGGAGAAGAATTTGTTCATCTTTTTGCTAGATTACATCACAGAAGGAGATAAATTATCACCCCCAGTAGAAAAGTTCATAATGAGAAGAACTAATCCCAAAGAAAAACTTGTTCAACATTTCCGAGTGAAGTCAAATAAAAAAAACTTATTGTCTTTTCGTCTTTGCTCTATTCTCGTTAACACAAGAATGAGCAAAGAGGGGCAGTTGAAGACACTAGTTTTTTTTCTTATTTTCTTATATTATTTATTATTATTATTATTATGTTATATTATTATTATTAAATAATAAATAATTTTATTTACATTTCAAGATCAAACCTGAGGCCCGTTTTACAAATCCCGGAGCCCAAACATGGAGGCCCGATCAGGACAAAACCAATCCAAATGGCCAAAAGTAACCCTAAACCCATCTAGGGTTTGTATCATCACCAGCAACCGCCAACTCCTCATCACCGTTGGATCTGACTTTGATCCAACGGTCTCCAAAAGGTCCAGCTTGAAACCCTAGGGTTTCATAACCCTAGGTTATCATCTCGCGTCGCCGCCTCAGCCAGAAGCTGCTGCCATGCCCTCCACTGCCAGGTGACCCAACCAGCAGTTGCCAACGCCACTGCCGACACTCCACCAGTGCCACGCCTCCCACGAAGACTCCAGAAGACTCAAAGCAGCCGCACACGTTGAAGTCTAGAGTGAGTCACCACTATAGTTTGGTGACCCACCAAACTTTGCCCTATTATCCGGTCCGAAGAGGACACTGTGGTGGCTATAAAAGCCACCACCGAACCTGCAAAGAAAAAAAAATGAAGGCAACAACCACAAGGAAAACACAGCAACCACCAAATCCATAAACAGAAAGAAAGAAAAAAAAAGAGAAGAAGAAGAAGAGCTTACCTCGCCAGAGAACTTCAAACGTCGCCGGAAAACTGAAAATACTGAAGGTATTTTCTTAGATTTAGGAAATTATAGGGATTTTTAGAGGAAATAGATATCGAATTTGGCCTTAAAATAAATAGATCTATATCCTAGAGGATTTTGGAAATTTTCCAGCCACCGTTGACGGTGGCCGGCGGTGGTGACCAGTACCGGAACACGGCTGCCGACCGGAATTTGCTTCCCTCCGGTGGAGGGTTTAGAGAGAAGACAGAGAGAAATTTTTTTCTCTCTGTTAGAGAGAAATTTTTTTCTCTCTGTTAGAGAGAAACGAAGAAAGGAAGAAATGAGAAAGTTAGCCCTTGGGGCCGGCTTAATTGGGTATAAATACCCTCATCAAAACGACGTCGTTTTGGTGAGGGTATCTGTGTAATTTCACATATGGGTAAACCTCGTCCGCAGTCCAATAGTTTTGTAATTTTATATTATAGTCACTGGAATCAAATTTACAATCATTTTAATTTGGCCTCTTAATTTTATTTAATTCATAATTTAGTCATTAGCATAATATATATATTTTAATCAAATAACCTATTTAGCCATCACAATTTTATTAATTAATATTTTTAAACCCCGAACAGCATATTTCAATTTATTTTAATTTGATATATGAATTTTATATAATTTTAGTTTAGTCACTAAATTAATAAATAAGGAGAATAGCATGTTTAGTCACTTTAATTTTAAATAATTAATTATGAATTAGGTATTTAATTTTAGTATGTTAGAATTTAGTCATTAATTATGTTTCATTTATTACAATTTTTATTGCTTTTATGTTTTAAATATATAATTTCATTTATTTTAGTAGTTGATTTAATTTTATTTGCAATATATTATTATTATTAAAATATGTATTTAGTAAATAATATTTATTTATTTTATATTTTATAAATTATTATTTTTTAAAATAAATATATAATAATAATCATATTTTAATAATATTAAAGAAAAGGACTGTCTTAAAGCACCTTGAAGTCTGTTTTCTGATATTTTTTATCCTATAAAATATATATTAATTTTTAAAGAAATATTTTATTAATATTTATTTATTTTTTAATGTAGAAGAAAAGAGCTGTCTTAAAGCACCTAGAAATCTTTTTCTGATATTTCTAAATAAATAAATATCTTATTTAAATTAATATATCTTCATAAAATAATAAATTTGAAATGACAAAATTATAGATTAAATATATTTTTGAATAATTAAAATTCTAATAATAGAGACAATTTATGATTAATGAGTACCAAATTTTGGGCGTTATAGGGGTGCTAATCCTTCCCTAAACATAAACGACCACGAATCCTGTTTTACTAAAATTTTTGGTTATATGCAGATCAATTTTATCTTTTAAATTATGTTTTATTCAAAACTATTTTAAAATTTTGTTTTTTTTAGGTATTTGACCTACCTAACCCCAAAAGGTCAATGACGGCTCCCAAAATATTTTTTTTTAAATCATTTTTTATCCACATCACTTTTCCCGCCGAGCAAAAATTTCGTGTCCGGACGAAAACCGGTTACGACAGATATCTTGAGATACAACTTCGTGATAAAAAAAATAATCATAAATACTAGACTTTTTCAAGAACTTTTGAATAATAAACTTTTTTTAATAAAAATATATGAAATAAAACCTAGATTTAAAATAATCATAAATTCATTATTTGGTACATTCAAATGATGTCATATATTGTTTCTAATGAGTTGATATACCTTATCTTATCTTATTAAGAAGCATTTACATAATAGTTTCCTACGTATGTTTGAGTTTATGCATTTTAAAAAATTATATATATAGTTGAGACCAGTTTTGTCCGGATTTTTAATCGTTTTTTATTTTTTATTTTTATTATATATTAGTTATTAAATATTAATATTATTTAATTTACATCATTTTGTGGATCAAATTACAAGTGACCCAATGGCCTAATCGAAGCAAGCCCAACAACAAGCCTAATTGTAGGCCCAATTTTACAAAGCCCTAAGCCCAACTTTTAGGGTTTGTTTTGAAACCCTAGAGAGCCACCTGTCGCAGCTGTCAGAGAAGATAATAGTTGATGTCGGAGCCAGTCACATCGATGACACTGTCGGTACCACTGTTGTTAATCGGTTGTCCTCAACTACTCAGCATCAGGATCTCGCATCAACAGTGAGAAAAGATGAAATAAGTCAAAAAAATAAAAAAAAATCAAATCCAACCACCAAATCTAGAACTAACCCTAAAAAATCAGGGAGCATTAAAAACTTGAATTTTTCTTCATCAAGCACGCAAGAGACCCTATTTTAAGCATACAACCATATCAAAAAAGGGGAGGAGGCTAAAACAAAAGTAAACAGAGGGAAAAAAAAGAGAAAATGGGATTACAAAACTAAAAAAGAGAAAAAAATGAAAATAGGGTTGTTGTAATAGATCCTTAGGGCCTTGTAATCTTTTTCATCAAAAGAAATAAAAAAGTACATTTTGTTTTATTCCAACTTTCTTTGTTAGATCTATGCGTGCATGAGTGTTTTTGGGTGTTTTTATAGTGGATTTTGGAAATAAGAGTGTAAGGAGAGTAAAAATGGTTAAATACATTTTGTTTCCGTCAGCGGTGAGCAGTGGCCTGCGTCGATCGACGGGTGTTGGCGGCGTTGTTTTGACGAAGGTGGGGTTGATGATGAGAAGAGGAGACTTGAGATTATGTGAGATTTTTTTAGGGTTTATACACAAAATGAATAAAAACAAATAAAAGATGGGTTTTATAATAAAAGTTTAGGGGTTATTTTTTCTTTAGATCCCTCCACTATTGATGTGTTTTTACAAAATAGTCACATGTTTGTCTTTTTTATTGTATTTCTAATTTATATGTCCTATTTATGTTATTTTTCCCTTTATTTTCCTGTGGCTTGTTATGGTTTAGAAAAATAGAAAATCATGTTTAGGTCCCCCATATTTACATGCGTATTTATATGTTCGTCCCTTGTTCTATTGTTTTTAGGGTAAACTACATGTTTAATACCTAAAGTATCACTTTTGTTTCATTTTAGTACCTAAACTTTCAATTTTTTTTAAAATCATACATACGTACATACGTACATATGTACATACATACATATATACATACATACATACATACGTAAATACCTACGTGCGTACCTACCTACGTACGTACCTACCTACATACGTACGCAAATGATTTTTGAAAACTTATATAATATATGGTTTTTAAAACATATATATCATATAGTTTTTAAAGCTTTTTGAATATATATATATAATGTTTAGTTTTTTAAAACATTTTGAAAACATTTTTTAAAAAGTATATAATATATAATTTTGAAAATGTTTTTGAAGTTTTGAAAAAACATTTTAGAAATTATATAATATATATTTGTTTTATTTTCTTATTTTCTTATTTTATTTTATTTTGTTTTTTTTTTCTGATCATGCCGAGGTCCAGTCCAGGGTGAGTCCAGCAAAGGTCCAAGCCTGCCTGACCCAGCAGGCCAGGACTGGGTAACCCAAATACCCAGCAGGTAAACCAGGTAAAAAAAAGAGACCCGAAGTGTTCTAGGGTTTCACGGTTGAGTCCAACGCTGCATAGTCAAGGAAACCAAGGGTCAACCGCGAAACGACCGGATGATATCCCGGGACTGACCTATCCTGGGATGACCGGTCACACGAACGGTGTGCACGGGAATATCGGAGCAGCCAACAAATCTTGATCGTTTCAGGGCTAGAAATGGCCAACACCGGGGTTATAAATACCCTGGTGAGGCCATGTAACAGAGGACGCGAACAGTCATAAGAATACATCAACAGCGAGCCACAAAAACAAAACGGTGAGGCCAAAGCAACAAAACACACATCGAACCAATGAAATACAATACAGATCGGAGAAACCGACCACAACAATAAACCTCAACACCACGCAAAGAAATACACAAAAAAAGCCAAAAGCCAAGGGAAAAGAAAGCCAAAAGCCAAGGGGTTTCACCGAAAAACGGTAAAAATCGGTCTTTTTCTCCTAGATCTACGTTGAGGTGGTTTTATTTTGTTGTTTTGGGGTTTGGATTTGGGGTCTCAGGGACAAGGTGAGCGTTTTGGTGAGTTTAGAATTTTTCCGGCCGTCGACCGGTAACGGAGCACAGTGGCCGACTCTCCCTCCGGTGAGGGAGTTTTAGAAAGAAGGGAGAGGGAAATTTGTTCTCTCTTTGTTAGAGAGAGAAAGAAAATAATCAAATGAAGGGGTGAGGGCCATTTGGGCCGTTTGAAGGGGTATAAATACCCTCCCCAAAACTACGTCATTTTGGGGAGGGACCTCTATGCAATTTCGAGGGTAGGGAAATCACGCCCACAGTCCTCCCACTTTTGAAGCGTATTGCAATTCGGTCAGTATTTGTAATTTAGCTTCTGAATTCACAATTTATTCAATTTAATCCCTATTTATACTTTTTATATTTTGCAAATTAACCCTCTTATTTTTTTTCTTTTCCTTGCAGTTCATTTTTTCAGTCCATAAAGTCCCATTTAATTCAATTTGGTCCTTTTATTTATTTATTTATTTATTTATTTTATTTTGGGTTTTTTAAATATTTATCTTCTTAACATTTTTTTATATTTAACCTTGTTTTTGTTTTTATTTGTTTTTTATTTGTATTTTATTTCATTATTTTTTTTATTTTCACTCAATTTTATTTATTTATTTTATTTTTATTATTATATTAATATTTTTCTTTCTTTTTACATATTTATTTTTATTTTTACAATCTAACATTTTTTCAGGGATACTTACAATCGATCAAAGGTAATTAATTCGAATTGAATTTTTAAATTTAAATTTTTGCAATTAAAGACAACCAACATATTAATTGGTACCGAAATGGCGGTTCAAGGGTGCTAATCCTTCATTAACCATAACTGACTCCCGAACCGGACACATTTATAGTAAAACGCAGATCAGGTAAGATGGTGTCTGATCCACCTAAATGCGTTTAAAGTGATCGGTAGCGACTCTAACCCAATTATTCAAGTCGAAGCCCAATTCCAGGCCCCAACCGAAAGACGGTTCCGACAGAATGTAGCAGGCCAAGATAAGATGTGCATAGCCAACATTTTTGGGTTATGGAAAAACTCTCAAAATGTCTATATGGTGAAAAAAAGGAGTAAACTACATGTTTAATATACTAACCATCACTTTTATTCCAATTTGGTCACCCAATTATTCTTGTTTCAAAATCATATCTAACGTTTAATTTTGGTTACCTGCCATTAGAAAATCAACGATGACGCTGAAATGTCATCATAAGATAATGATACATCATTAGTTTTGCTAATATTTTAACGGTGAATGACCAAAATGAAACTAAAATTAAATGTTAGGTATGATTTAAAAAAATAGTTAGATGACCAAAATAGATCAAAAGTAACATGTAGTAAATATGTATTTTATCCCACAAAATCCCAATCAAAGTTGATAATGTAAAGTTTTTATGAGCATGTCGAATGTGGATCCAAATAAACATGTTGTCAAGGTTTAAAACAATTTATAAAAAAAGTTACATTCTTTAAAAATTATTTAATTAATTAAAATTGGGTTAACTACATGATTGATCACTTATGTTTGTGTGTTGTCCAACTTTCCTCACTGATTTCAAAAAATATAATATATTGCCACTTTCGTTTTTATTTAAGGCATGGTCACCATGGACTAAGTTAACAGTTAACAAATTAGGAGACTTGACAGTTAAATATTTTGGTATAATCGCACATTTGGTCTTTATTATTTACATATTCTCTCAATTTAGTCATATTTAATAAATTAAAATAAATTTAATCATCAAATAGAATGATGTCACATGTCATTGGTGTCACATGTCGTGCAATGTATCATCATTCGGTTGAATGACTACCTTTATTATAATTTATTTATTTTCTACCTGGGTGACATGTGACACCCTCTTATTGAAAGAAAACAAAGAAAAAAAGAAGAAAAAAATTGGGGTTAGAAAAGATTCAAACCTAAGTATCTTAAGTAACCAAGCATGTTTCCAACCATTAAGCCAAGACCAATTCATAATTTAAAATAGACAACATGATATATATATATATATATATATATAAAGAAATATTTTTATATTTATTTTATTTTAATTTTAATTTGAAAATATTAATTTTATTCTTATCTAAACTTTTAAAAATATATTTTATTACTTCCTTTGTCCCATTAAATCTGTCAACGACTTTTTTTGCTCAATTTTTTTAACTTTGACTCACCATTATTTAAAATTTATTATTGATAAAAATATGAAATATATATTTTAAAAACCTTAAATTCAGTAGTTTTTAAATATATATTTTATAAATTTTAATTATTTAAAATATTTAAAATAATCATAATCAAAGTTTAAAATTTTTAACTTTCTAAAAGTTAATAAAGGACACATTTAATAAAGGACACATTTAGTGGGATCGAGAGAATATTATTTTAACTTTTCAAAATATATATTTTATCTTAATTTATTATATATTTTATATAGTAAAATAAAAAATAACCAAATTTGCTACAATAATTTAATAAAATAAAAAATGACTTTATATAAACAAAGCTATAATTTTTTAGTACCATAATTTTATTCATGTAAAACTCATAAGTTTGTTGAGATAATATCTTATTGTTTGGAAATTGTGAAGGTAGAAAAAAGTTTATGTTAATATTTTTATTTTATTTTGATTAGTAATTAGTTTAATATCACTTAAGTATGTTTTAAGTTCGAGTCTTTGTATATGTAAAAATTCTTAGTTGGGAGACTTACCCACCAATGTCAGTGTGCGACGCGGGTTGATCTGAATTAATCAGGACATAACCTTAGAAACAAGAAGGGATACCAAAAATTTATATAAGTGAAAATTAGATTAATGAATTAATTATAAATAATTCAATAATTTATCTTTAATAATTTTAATTTGATATAATTTGTTATGTTATAAGCATACAATACAAATAACAGTGTATATCTCAGTAAATCATATGACCAAAAATCAATTTTAATACGAAGTGACACCGTAAATAACAAAATTGAATGACTCGTGCTAAAGAACGGGGTCTAAAATATAATTAACTGATACTATAAATTTAAATTGTATTTTAAGTAAGTATTTTAAGTTGAAATTAAAAGTTATTTTTTATATTAAATTATGTAAATTATATAACTATTTTGTTGAAATTTAAATAATTATTGTCAATAAACTCGTGTAACATTCTCGATTATAACTAAAATTATTATCAATTGTATAACATTTTAGAATGAACATAGTAACAATTCAAGTTAAAATCTTGTTCGGTATAACATTTTCAATTATTATTAATTGTATAATTCTTTTAACTATAGCAATTGAATTTCATTAATAAAAAATAAAAAAATATTAGAATTACAAAGCATTCAAGTATAGAGAGAAAAATGGAGACAAAATTCACAAAACAATTCTTACAAAAATAAAAATATTAAACCTGAAGATACGAAGAAAAATGAAACATTCTCCTAAGAAGGGATATCAATATTAAAAAACCTAATAACCTCTATAAAAGTTCCTTGTTTCTGTCAAATAATACACTGTATAAAGTGATAAAAGAATTGTTAGCAAACCAAACTATCTGTCAGAATGCTTCGTTACACAATAATGATTATATCGGTAAATAATTTTTTACTAAATAAAAGATTTGACAACATTTGATTATCGATAAACTAATTAAAAAAATGTTATGAGCATTTTTGCGAGAACACCAAAACGACCGCAAATGTATACTAAAAATGTATAAAAACTCATAAGGATTATGCCACAAAAGCAGATAATATGTTTACCACAATAGCAGAGAAAAACGTATCACAACGATAGAGATTTTTATTCAAAATTAAAAAGAAAATAAGAAGAAAAATAAAATAAAAAACATAATATAAAAAATAAAAAACTAATAATCATCAGTGACGGTCAACAACCATTAGTATCACATCAACAAAACACAAATCAAAGAAAAAAAATGACACAGAACATTAAGAAAAATTAGATCAAAGAGGAGGAGCCCTAATTATATAAGTTTTTGGATTAGACATAATAATATTTTCGCAAATTACCCTTAAAAACCCCGCCCCCGAAGCGATGCCTGCAATTATCTTAAATTGGAAGGTGTAAAGTTTGCTTAGCGAGGAAGAAAGAGGAGACGTAGTGATGTCAAATACGTAAAAGGAAAGCCCAACTCATTTGACAGTAACCCCAAGTTTATTTAAAAAAAAAAAACCCAAGTGTCGTGTATGCCGAGCAAAAGGAAAGCCACCTTTCAAGCATCCAACGTCTCCTAACTCAAAAGATTGGCAAATCATTCATATTTTACAATATATTATGGCTATAAGCTATCCTAATCAAATTTGAATATAGTTAATTTTGATTTAACTCAGAAAAATATAAAATTCAGTACAATTCGATAACAAATTTTACGAATTTAAAATTATCAAGCTCGAACCGAAATAAAAAATTCAAACTGATTTAAACTTAAAAAAATATAAAATTCAGTTCAATTCGATAAAAAATTTTACGAATTTAAAGTTATAAAGCTCAAATTGAATTCGAAACAAAAAAAAATTAAAGTTCAACTAAAAAACTCATGTGCTTAAAATTATCAAGCTCGAACTGAAATAAAAAATTCAAGCTGATTTAAACTCAAGAAAATTTGAACTTGAAATATTCTCATACTTAACTCAATTAACGCTTAAACTCGAGCTTGAATCTAATTCCTAAGTGCATAAAAAATTTATAATATATATATATTTAAAAAAGAACAATGTATAAATATTAATATTATTAACAATTTAATTTAAACATAAATTTTTTTAATATATTAATTTTTTGAATTACTAACTTTTCGAGTCAAATAATAAATAACTCGCTTCAACTTTAAGAATTTGAGTAAAATCAATTCAATTTCAGAATTGACTAAATTTTGAGTAACTCACGACCTATCTTACTTTATTTATAACCCTATAAAATACAACCAAATGAGTTCCACTAATAAATAAATAAATTGCAAACTTATAAATTTAAATTTTATTTTATATGTGAGATTTATTTCGATTTATAATATTAAATTTAATTATACTCAATGACAAATTAAAAATTAGAAATTGATTAAAAGCATTTATTTCTCTAAAAAATTTAAATTGTTATTTATTTTAAATTTTAAAATTTCTTTTAATA
The DNA here is from genome assembly GCF_006381635.1 of Hibiscus syriacus. NCBI lineage: Eukaryota > Viridiplantae > Streptophyta > Magnoliopsida > Malvales > Malvaceae > Hibiscus > Hibiscus syriacus. The sequence goes on along the minus strand of NW_024063485.1, from coordinate 2,088,535 downwards.
ATTAATTTTTCCTTAAAATTTTATAAAATCATCCTCTTAACCATACTTTTTTTAATTAATTATTGATATATGATCTATTAACTGACTAATTCAAATTGGATACAACAAAGGCGATGACAACTATCTCAAACCAATTTACTCCGCAAATGTTAGAGTTTAAATCCCTTAATTATACTTATAGTCATTGTAAATGCTCATTTTGTCAGGGGAGTTTCATTCGAGCCCAAAATTAACTATATAAAACCCAAAGCAATTACAAGGAAAGAGACCCACACATAGAAACCAAGAAGCAGTTAAGGAAACCAAGAAGCAGTTAGGGTAACTTCATGTTTCCCTTGAGCCACCTCGTCTCACACAGTTAGATCTGGAGATGATCTATGAACTAAAAATGTTATGAGCTAGGGTTTCACCTTAATGGACCATGCTCCAAGCCGCCACTCCCGTTATATTCACATTGTCCAGTCGTGTCGAGGCAAAATCGCAAGAGATCCGGGACATTAAATGTCCCGACTACGGCCACCAGCTTTACCAGCATCGAACTCACCGACGCCTGTCTCCAACCAAGGCTCTCTTCACCTCGTCAAAATCACATGCAAGGAAATGAGAGAAAAAAAATCAGCAAATCAATGGCGAGAAAAGGAAAAAGCAAGCAAAAAAGAAACAAAATGATTCTGTTTTTTTTTTTGTTTTCCATCCATGCAATCGGGGATATATAACCCGAACTCAAACATCAAAAAGGGACTTCTTTTTTTTCAAGGGGGAATTTTTCTTTTCTTTTAAAAAAAAAGAAGATTGTATTTCTCCTATTCCCCATTCAAAAAAGGGGCAGCTTTGTATCAGAGATCTCATTCCTCATTTGAACAGAACCAAGCAAATTCACAATAAAGAGAGAAAGCTTTCAAAGGTCTCAAATTTATTCATTATTTTTCAGAATCTTCTTATTCGAACCAAATCAATAGCAGTTAAAATGGAGAGAAGGAGAGTAGGGACTAGTTTTTGTTAAAAGAAGTGTAATTACAGAAAACGTGCTCCATCTCTTTCATTATCTACAAAATAAGTTTACAAGACCAAATCCTTTATATACAGCCCACCAACCGTTACAAGCCTAACTAACAATCTAACTAATTAATAACTGCAATCTAACTAATTAACAACATCCTAACTAATCAAATAACAGAAAACTAACACTCCCCCTCAAGTTGGTGGTTAAAGATGTTGATTAACCCCAACTTGGAACTCAAATATTCATGCTGTTGAACTCCCAAAGCTTTTGTTAGAATGTCTTCTTGCTGGCCTGTTGTCTTCACATACTCTGTTTTAATTATTCCTTCTTGAATTTTTTCTCGAACAAAATGGCAGTCAATTTCAATGTGCTTTGTTCTTTCGTGGAAAACTGGATTTGCTGCTATTTGAAGAGCTGCCTTGTTATCACACATCAACTTTGCTGGTCCTGTTTTGTTAAACCCAAGCTCATTCAGTAAGCCTGTTAACTACACTATTTCTGCAGCAGTCATTGCCATACTACGATACTCTGCCTCTGCAGATGACCTTGCAATTGTGTTTTGTTTCTTAGACTTCCAAGATAGCAAAGAGTCCCCCAGTTTTACACAAAAACCAGTTACTGACCTCCTAGTCATTGGGCAAGTTGCCCAATCTGAATCACAAAAGGCTTGAAGTTGGCATTGACTTTCTGCACTCAGCAACACTCCTTGACCTGGACTGCTTTTGATATACCTGACCACCCTCAAAGCTGCATCCAAGTGTAATTTCCTTGGTTGCTGCATGAATTGACTCAACAATTGTACTGAATAAGCAATATCAGGCCTTGTGTTGGTGAGATAAATCAATTTCCCAATCAATCTTTGATAACTTGTCTTGTCCTTTAACAGCTCGTCTTTAGAAGTCAACCTCTTATTTTGTTCCAAAGGAGTTGCAGTAGGCCTTGCACCCCCCAATCCAGTTTTTTCAATTAACTCCAATGCATACTTCCTTTGACTTATAATTATTCCCTTTGCTGATCTTAACATTTCTAAGCCAAGGAAATACCTTAATTCACCAAGATCTTTCATTTTGAAATTTTTATTCAGAATTCCTTTGAGTTCTTCAATCAATCCATTGTTATTTCCATTTATCAAAAGATCATCCACATATATAAGCATTATGACTACTTTGCTTCCTTGTGACTTAGTAAACAATGAGTAGTCAAACTTGCTTTGAGAATAACCTGCCAACAGAAGAACCTCTGTGAGTTTCATGTTCCACTCCCTTGAAGCTTGCTTTAATCCATACAAGGATTTTTGCAGTCTGCACACCCTGGTCTCCCCCTGACTGCAAAATCCTTCAGGTAAGGATATGTATACCTCCTCAACTAAATCACCCTGGAAGAAAGCATTGTAGACGTCCATCTGAAAAACGGCCATTGATGAATAGAAGCAAGGGCCAAGACTGTTCTAACAGTGACCATTTTTGCCACAGGTGAGAAGGTCTCAACATAATCAACCCCTTCTCTTTGAGTGTATCATTTAGCAACAAGACGAGCTTTAAACCTCTCCACTTCTCCATTCGATTTATATTTGATGCGATACACCCATTTACTTCCAATGGGAGTCTTATTAGAAGGCAGGGGAACCAATGACCATGTATTATTAGATTCCAAAGCTAAAAACTCCTCATTCATGGCTTTAATCCATTCAGGATTTTGAATGGCTTCAGTATAGGTCTTAGGGTCAACTAAATGAGATATAGAAGAAAGGTAAAGTTGAGTTTTAACAGGAAGACGAGAATAAGAAAGAAAGTTAGAGATATGATAAGTACCTGGAAGAGAGGAAGATTGGTATGACTGCACATAATCATGTAACCAAGAAGGCTGTTTTTTGACCCTAGTATAACTGCCTAGGGGGAATAAGAATGCTACTTGATGAAGAGCCATCAGAAATAATGGGTTGAGGTGAAGGTTGAGGTGAAGGTTGAGGTGAAATGGAATCATCTGTTGAAGCTTGAGGTGATGCAGAATGAGGTGAAGAACCAGAAGGTATAAAAGATTGGGTGTAAGAAGGCATAATCAGAAAATCAGAATCAGAAATGTCTTGAATAGGAAAAAATAGAGAAGAAGAAGAAATGGGAAATTGGAAAGGAAAAATGTCCTCATGAAACTTAACATCTCTATTAACAAAAAAGGTTTTTTTTCAAGATTGAACAGTAAGTAGCCTTTTTGAGTGGCAGAATAACCCATGAAGACAGAAGGTATTGCCTTTAGGGAAAACTTATCTTTGTAATTTGGTTGGGTGGCATAACATAAACAACCAAAAACTCTTATATGAGACAAATTAGGAGGTTTACCATGAAGAAGTTCAAAGGGGCTTTTTCCAGCTAAAGAAGAAGAAGGCAACCTATTAATGATATAACAGGCTATGGTGACACATTCCCCCCAAAACTTAACATGAACTTGGGAATGAAACTTAAGGGCTCTAGCTACCTCTAACAAATGCTTGTGTTTTCTTTCAGCAATGCCATTTTGCTGAGGAGTATGAACACATGAACTTTGATGAACAATACCCAATGAATAAAAAAAGAAAGAACACTCATTAGCAAAAAACTCAGAACCATTGTCACTTCTAATGTACTTGATTATGACTGAAAAATGATTTTTTACATAGGCAAAGAATTGTTTTAAAGAAATGATTGCATCACTCTTAAGCCTCAACAAAAAAATCCAAGACATCCTTGTGTGATCATCAACAATGGTGAGAAAAGATCTATAACCACTATGAGTGGAAATCCTATAGGGTCCCCATAGATCAATATGTACCAAATCAAAAGGTGCAGAAGCTCTAGAAGTACTGTGTGGAAAAGGTAACCTAGATTGTTTAGAAAGAGGACAAATTGAGCATTTAAGGACACTGTAAGCATGAAATTTATGAGATTGTAAATATGGAATTTTATGTAAACTAGAGAAAGATGAGTGTCCTAAACGAGCATGCCAAAGTTTTGTATTATTGACAGTTGAAAGATTCATACAATTGGAAGAGCCCAAGGCAGGACCACAAGAAAAGGAATTACAGTGATTAACAGAAAAAAAAATACCATAATCAAAAGTTGAAGAATCAAAAAAATACAGCCCACGAGACTCCCTACCAATCCCCTTCATCTTTCCAGTAGAGAGATCCTGTAAAATGCAGAAGTCAGGGTAAAATGAAACAGTACAATTAAGCTCTTTGGTCAGCTTAGAAACAGACAAAAGGTTGTGTGCAAAATTTGGAATAAACAGGACATGTTTAAGGGAATTGTTCTGGTCAAGAGGAAAATAACATGTATATGTTATGGGGGCTGTTTGACCATTAAGTAAGTATTTAAATCTAGAGGCTGATGTGCAAGGAACTGGAGAGACTAGTTTTTGAAAATCTGATAACATATGGTCAGTGGCCCCTGAGTCTAATATCCAATTGAAAGAAAGACTAGTGGTAGCAGAGGTAATACCTGCAGTATTTGCTGCTGCAGCTGGCATTGTATCCACAGAATGAACCTTGTTCAAGAGATGAAGTATTCGATCATATTGAGCCTTTGTAAATATAGGAACACTGGAGATAGTATCTGGCTGTGACTCATAACTTGTTTGATTGTGAGAACCAAGAGGAGACCGAGTAGAGGCCAAAGCAACCTGGCCAGCTTTCTTCTTTGAGAACTTAAAATCGGCAGGAAATCCAATCAACCGGTAGCAATTCTCACGTTTATGCCCACGAACCTTGCAATAGTCACACACACCAGAAAATCTTTTTTATCAGCATTCCCAACAGAGGTGGAGTACAAAGCCGAGACCTCAGAAATTGGAGAAAGGGCAGAAGAGTGAATCCTCTGTGATTCCTCCTGAACCAGCATCGAATACGCCATGTTCACAGTCGGTAATGGCTGCATGAGTAGAATTTGGCTTCGCACAGCAGTGTATGTCTCGTTGAGGCCCATGAGAAATTGAAATAATTTCTGCTGTGCATAGTGAGCAATCGTGCGTTGTGAAAGAGCACAATCACAAGGGGAAATGGGAGCCAAGGCTTCATACTCATCCCAAAGTGATTTCAATCGAGTGAAATAGGTTGAGATGGAGGAATCACCTTGATTCGGGAGCGCGATTTCTCGGTGAAGAAAGAAGGATCTGGAACCATCAACTTTGGCAAACCTCTCCCTCAAATCCTGCCAAACTGAGGCAGCACTCGATGCGAAAACAATCCCAGCAGAGAGCTCTTTGCTGACTATATTAAGAATCCAAGACAGGACGAGAGCGTTACACCTCTCCCATTGAGGATGTAAAGACTCATCGAAATCTTCTCGTCGGCAATCACCGGTGACAAAGCCCAATTTATTCTTCGCAAGTAGGGCAATCTTCATCGACCGGCTCCACATACCATAGTTCTCGATGCCGAGAAGTTGATGCGAAACAAGTAGGAATCCCGGTGCATCGGAGGCATGCAGGAACAACGGGTGGTTGAAATCAAATGCTGAATTTTCCATGGCTGCTGCGGAGAAGAGAAAAGGAGAAGAGAAATCCCTAAAATGATTTTGACCAAACAAAGCAGAGTCAAGGAAAAAAAAATCAGCAGACTCGTGATACCATGTTAAAAGAAGTGTAATTACAGAAAACGTGCTCCATCTCTTTCATTATCTACAAAATAAGTTTACAAGACCAAATCCTTTATATACAGCCCACCAACCGTTACAAGCCTAACTAACAATCTAACTAATTAATAACTGCAATCTAACTAATTAACAGCAGCCTAACTAATCAAATAACAGAAAACTAACAGGTTTTACCTTCGCTGTTGGAACCCCTCGTCGGAATGGAGCGGTGGTCGTTCCGGTGGGGGTAGTCGGAAAAACTAAGGCCTTTTCAGCCGTTTATTTTTTTTTTTAGAAAAGGTAGAGGCTTTGTTCGTATTTGGGTATTGTTCGACTTCTTCAGCCATGAGTGAAGGTGGTCGGAGCATTAGGAGGCCACCATAGACCCCGGTGGAAGATGCGGCTTTGCGTGAGAAAAGGGGAGAAGCTTTATAAACAAAAGTGGGATTAGGTTTTAGGATTAGTTTTTTACCTGAAGTAGAAAATTAGTACGTCATATATTAAATTTTCGAGGTTAATTCTTCTTAAGCCACTGCACTTCTCGTGTGTTATTGCATTTAAGTCATCATCCCCTTTTGGTTTTAATTATTTCACATTTCAACACACTGCTTTGTTTTATTCTATTTCGGTCATTCCTTTACTTATGCCTTAGCCACTGTATTTTATTTCATTTTAATTTAGTAGTAGCTTCCTTGTTCGTTTTTTCAATTTTTTGCATCCATATCTATTTACTTTCAGTATTTTATGTTCATGATATCTATTTTCTGCGTTATTTTCTTTAAGCCTTGTATCTTTCACGTTTATTATTTAGTCCTTTAGGTGAACTTGTTTACTGGAATTTATGATTTTGCTGCGGTTAGATTATGGTCCTTGTATTTATTTTAGATTTACATTCTAGGGTTGAGTATTCACTGTTTATGCATTTAGAGGCATTGTGTTATGTTCTTGGGCCCATGTATGAGTATGTGTGCCTTTACATTATATAAATATACGGTTATACGCATAATGCATGTAAGCATGTTATAAGTCCCTTAGTTTTCAAATTATACGCTATGTATTACAATATATATATTATATGATTTTGTATCTTACGTGCATGTATAATATAATGTATATGTAGGTGTCTCCCTAGTGCCCATTTATATTCATTGTTTTCTATATTGATGTATGTATTAACGGGTTATAGGTATTTTATAATTATTAATTAATAACTTAATATGTGTATAAAGGTATCTTCTTTAATATATTTATTTGTATAAATTTAGGTATATAACATTATTTTTCTTACATAATAAGCATGAGCCTCATAGGTATAATTAGAATCGATTCAAATAATTGGACAAAGGGTAATACCATTTTATTTTAAGGTTGTTGCGAAGTGAATGTCTTAACTTATAAGAAAGGTACTAATGATAATTTTAAAATAAAAGTGTATCCTATCAAATGAAACCCTAAAAAATCCGACAACACTTAAAATTTGGGAACGAGGGAAAAATGGTCGCTTATTTAAAATATCGAGAAAAGATTGTTAGAACTTATAAAGGGTCAGATCTTGACGTCTTTAAATAATCAAATATCATTCTTCTTTTTTAAGAGGACTGGTAAATTCTTAATTTAATTTGTTATAATTTATTTTTCCTCATTATTCATGTATTTTAAAAATTAAGTTACTAATGAAATTTTGAATGGGATAGTAATCTTTATTTTATTATTTCAATTGGAGTAAGAACTCAATGTTTCAAGGCATAAGAGAACTTTTCTTCTCGATTGAAAATAATTAAATATTATTGTATTCCATCTTAAAATTCAAGGAATATTATTTAAAGGGATCTTCAATTAAATTAAATTCAAACTCATAAATTTCATCACAATGACAACTAATTAATCGGCTAAGTACCGTTTTAGGGCGATGTGGGGGTGTTAATAATTTCCCACGCGTAATTGACTCCTAAACTTAGTTTTTGGCATGTAGACCTTAAAATGTTGTTTTAATAATTTTTAAATTAAAATTTTATTGAAACGATGAAACATTTTGGGTGCCCAATCACACCCTAATCAAATATTGGTGGCGACTCCTCGAACCATTTTTTATTTTATTTTAAAAGGAAAGACCAAATTAATTGAAACAAGATTTTTTTTTCACACCTCACTTAATTAATTTTTTTTAAAAAATCGTTTCGACAGCTTGGCGACTCTACTGGAGACTTTTTTAGAGAGTCAGTCCATTAATCGATTAAGTAATTGCCTTTGCAATGAGAATTATGAATTCGTTCTAATTTAATTCTTGATCCCTTGTTTGGTTTAAATAAATTTTTTGTTTGCAATTTAATTAACCACTAAATAGTTAAATTAAATTGTTTGCTAATGTTTTCATATTAAATGTGTCTTACAAGGAATTGAGAAATAAGTTTTGTGTGTTGTGTGATTGTGTGTTTTTTCGCTTTTCCTCACACACTGTGCACTAGATTATCATAACAGAAGCTAAAACCCCGCTCCGTCCAATTTAAGTAGGAGTGAGAAACTACTCCCTTGTGTGGCTTTCACCTCCATATGGGATAGTGGATAGCTCCTGGGGCTCACGCCTTATGGTCATCGTGATGGTTTTCTCCTTCGTATAGACATAAGGAGGTGTATCCCCTCGAATTAAACTCGATATTAAAGCCTTTGACGGGCCAGGATTGAGGGTCTAGCAGCCCAAGGGACACCGACAATGATAATTTGAGAACCTTTTGCTTTAGAGTCGAACCTTTTACTTTAGAGCCGAACCTTTTACTTTAGAGTCGAACCCAACATATAGTGAACCTAAAACCCAAACCTAGGTAGAGTCTAACCCAAACCTTAAGAATCCCGTGAGGAGAGTACAAAAGGAAAAACACTTTCGAGTCTTTTAATTTTTGTAATATAATTTTTCTTTTCGAATAAATGTATGAGAACTAGAGATCATATGGTTAGGTTTTATTAACAAACTATATTATGCCCGATTGATTTTTTTATGATTACTAACTAATTTTCTTTTACCTTTTTATTTTATTTTGTTTTCATTTTTACAATGAACTATTCATTCCATGGTGTTGATCCATCGCTGATGTCCATATACAAGAATGGTAATATGAAATGAAGGGTTCAAAAAGAGGTAGAAGACAATGTAGATGTTTTGAGATTGTCCGAGCAATCCCAATTTACAAAGGGAGATAGCTCAGATCTATCTGTGATATGTTTAATCCTTGTAATCGAACTTTGTTTCTAATATAAAAGTTGCTATAAGGAATCGTTCCAGAATCAACACCTTGTATCTACATTTTACTTTTCACTTTGCATTTTGCTTTCGCATTGCTTTCTATTCATTTATAGTCATATTTTTCATATTCATTAATAAAATATCAACATTAGTAAAAAGAATGTATGACAGAATACTGGAAACTTCCAAGCATCCATACAATACCAAGAAAAAGGAAATGGACAAGAGAATCGCACAAATTGAGAAAACTCAGTTAGAAATACAAGAGAATATAAGGAAAGCTCAAGAAGAGATGCATGAACAAATTTTGAAATCCTAAAATGATATGATGGAAAAACTTGCAAGCATACTACAAGGGAAAAATATAGATCGAGAATAGACTCCAGCTGTCGGTCCTATCACCAAAGAACCTTTGTACCCCCGGGCTTTGCATCACGTGCGGATCATGGAAAGTTTCCAACTGTTGGTGTTCCTACTGAAGATTCTCTACACCCTCTAGCCTTTGCACCACCCCATGTTAGAGCACAACAAGAAACAATTTCTCAGCCAAGAAAAGTGCACATAAACTTACCTGGAACCTCCGTAAACCCACACCAAGCTGAAGACGTTCCAAATTTTGATGATGAGGGAAGAAAAGAGAAAAACAAATAGCTAGAAAGAAAATGGAGACAACTAGAAGAGGAAATCATGGCTATGAAAGAATACATTAACATGTATAGGATCGATGCCAAGGAACTGAGTCTGGTTTATGATTTGGTATTGCCTTCAAAATTTAAGGTTTTGAATTTCGAAAAATTCAATGGCACGAGATGCCCCTCTCTCACATCAATGTGTTCTGTAGGAAAATGATTGGCTACGTAGGGGATGAGAAATTGTTGATCCATTACTTTTAGGAGAGCTTAACAGGTTCAACCATTCGATGGTACAATCAATTGAGTAAGGTTCATATAAGGTCATGGAAGGATTTGGCCAAGGTTTTTCTTGATCAATATAAGCACGTGAAGGAAGTGAGACCTAATCGAATCATGCTGCAAAGCATGGAGAAAAGATCTAATGAGATGGAGGGATGTGGTTGTACAAGTTCATCCACCGCTTGAGGAAAAGGAAACCAACATGCGCTTTATAAACACTCTAAGAGCTCCTTTTATTGGCCACCTCATAGGGAATTTTTCCAAGAGTTTTACTAACTTGGTTAATGTGGTAGAGATGATCGAAATGACAATCAAGAGTGGGAGGCTTGATGGAGGTGAGTATAGCAAGAAACTACTAGTGAAAAGAAAGGATAATGAAGTCAATAACATAAAGAAGTATGACTCCAATAACATCAATGTGTCTCAACCTCTAGCCACAAGATCATCCACACATAATTTTGCCTAGGGGACAAGGGAGCCAAGGCAAGAGGGAGAGAAGATTCAATTTGACCCGATCCCTATGTCTTATAAGGAATTGTTTCAGGTCTTATATGATAGACATGTGGTGTCTCCTTACCATGTATCACCTCTGCATCCCCCATATCCTAAGTGGTATTATGATAATGTCCAATGAGAATATCACGTAAGGTTCATAAACATTCAATAGAGAATTGCACTTTCTTAAGAAGATTATCCAAAGATTGAGGCAAAAAAATTCATAAACTTTGGTGATAGTGAGAAACCAAAAGTGGCTCAGAACCCACTGCCAAACCATGCAAGTACAAGATTCAACGCCACTATTGAGGAAAATGGGAAGAAGATCATAACAAGGGTGAGTGAGGTAAAATCACCCATCTATTGGATATAGGGTCAGATGATCAAGGCATACATGTTGATCTTTAACCTAGTAGTTAAAGAAGTTGAGAACAAATATGTATGTCGATATCACGATTGTGAGGGACACACTATACAAGATTGTTCTAAATTCTGAGTTTTGGTGCAAAGAATGATGGATGAAAAAGAGATTGAATTTTATAAAAAATCTGTTGAAGAAGAAGAAAAGGCATAGGTTTGTGCATCTAATTGTTCTTCTAGGGGAGTTTACAATACCAATTATCATCTAGTCATCACATCTACAACTCACGTGGCTAAAAAAGTAACTCCTAAGGTGATAATCACACCCCTATCTCCATTCTCTTACTAGGACAACAATCAGTTTCCTTGGAAATACAAATGCAAAATGGATAACATGGAGGAGGAGAAGCAAGAAGTGGGTGAAGTAGGCCATTTTACCAGAAGTGGGAGATGTTACTCTCCATATCAGCCTAAAGAACTTGAGAAAATATCTACCACCGATAAAGAGAAGAAGGTTGACTTACTGCTGAAGGAGGATGAGCAAATCATTAATGAGCTGGTGATAAAAAAGGAGGCTATGGAGTTTCTAAAATTTTTGAAACACATTGAATATAGTATTGTCGAACTGTTGTATAAGCTACATGCTCGCATCTCAATCCTTTCTCTTCTATTGAGCTCTGAGGCACACCGAGACGCTTTATTAAATGTCTTGAATCAAACTTCGTGTTGAAGGATTTACCCATAGACAAGCTGGATAGATTAGTGACAAATATCCAAGAAGATAATTTCATCTCCTTCTCCGATGACGAGATCTCATCGGGGATGATTGGTAGCCACAAAGGCCTACATATCAATATCAGGTGCAATGGGCATGTTTTATCTCAAGTACTAGTTGAAAATGGCTCTACGCTGAATGTAATGCCATTGGTAACCCTGAAGAAGTTGTCTATCAATAGTACACATATAAGGAATTTCCATAAGGTCGTTTGAGCATTTGATGGAACGAAAAGAGAAGTGCTAGGGAAAATTAACATTCCTTTGACTATCGACCCATCTACCTACGAGGTTGAGTTCTTTGTCATAGACATCACACCTACCTACAATTGCATATTAGGAAAGCATTGGATCCATAAGGTAGGGCCAGTTCCATCTAAACTGTACCAAACTCTCAAATTCATGATTGAGGGGAGATTGATATGCATAAATGCCGAAGAAGACATTATTGCTTCTATTTCCACCATTTCCCGTTACGTTGAAGTAGATGAGGAAGCTGTGGAGTGTTCCTTCAGATCTTTAGAATTTTTTAATACCACATTCGTCGATGAGAGAAGAAAGATATCAAATCTTAGACTGTCTAATTGTACCCGGATGTAACTAAACCTAACATTGGGAAGAGGAGCCAAGGCTGGAAAAGGGGTAGGAAACCATTTATAGGGATTTATTAACCTTGTTTTCCCTACCACCAAGAGATATCATTTTGGCTTAGGGTATTAACCGACCTTGAAAGAGAAATTAAAGGGTATCAATAAGAGCCAAGAGAGGATAAGAGGGAGGTTAGCTGGAGATAACCTCAGTTGGGAGCCGATGACTTTCCCACTGATGTATGATACATTCATGTTTGGGGTTATATGTTTCAAGGAAGCTAACAAGTCAAGAAACCCATTGTCGAGGACGCACTGGAAGATCTGGGTATTAATGTCATACTGGGTGATGAAGCTAAAGAAGGAAAAGCTGTAGGAATTTACCCTGCACCACCAGGCTTCGTGTTGGATAATTGGACTGTTGAAGAATTGCTTGTGTTTTACAAATATGTTTCAGAGTAATACACAAAATCCATGATGTCTAAACCCGGGGAAGTAGGTGATGTTATGTAATAGGTTAACCTATATGTTTTTAATTTTCAATGAAAAATACATTTCCATTAATTCACAAATTGGAAAGCATTCTCCCATGCATTTTTTCATTCTTTATTATTTACGTATATATTATTTTATTCTATTTATCTTGATATGGGATAGATTCTCATGTGTGTGTATATATATATATTCTCGCTCGTTATTCTTTCAGGACCTCATATATCAATAGCATGCACGTCGATGACACTGACCCGAAGATTGATTTTGAGCTTTTAACATGTCAAGGGGAAATCGGGGGTTGTGATAACGATGAGGAATGTGACTTGCCTTCCGAAATACTAAAAATGGTGGAAAATGAGGATAAACAAATTCTGTCTCATGAAGATCCCACTGAAACTTTGAATTTGAATAAGATAAAGATAAAAAAGAGATAAATATTGGCACTACATTATCAGTCGAGGGACGTCAAAGTCTGATTGAACTGCTTCGAGGGTACAAGGATATATTTTCTTGGTCATATGAAGACATGTCGGGTTTAGAAACTAATTTATTAGTATATAAATTACCGATAAAGCTAGAATGTAAACCTTTGCAACAAAAGCTTAGAAGGAGGAGACCTGAGATGTTGCTAAAAATTAAAGAAGAAGTAAAGAAGCAATTCGATGATGGTTTCCTTAAGGTGGAAAAATTACTTGAGTTTGTGGAAAATATTGTCCCATTACCAAAGAAGGATGAGTTTTGTATGTGTGTTAACTACAGAGATCTTAATAGAGCCCGTCCGAAGGATAATTTTCCTTTGTCGCACGTAGACACCTTGGTGGACAATATTGTTAGAAATTCCCAATTTTCATTCATGGATGGGTTCTCTGGTTACAATCAAATAAAGATGTACCCTGGAGATATAGAAAAGATATGGAAAAGACTGTTTGTCACCATGTGGAGCAGGTTTTGTTACAAGGTGATGTTGTTTGGGCTAAAGAATGCAGGGGCAATATACCAGAGATCCATGGTAACAATGTTTCATGACATGATGCATAGAGAAATAGAAGTTTATGTCGATGATATGATTGTAAAGGAAAAGACAGAGGAAGAACATGTTGAGAATTTGAAGAAACTCTTCCAAAGGTTGAGAAAGTGCCAACTGAAACTCAACCCCAATAAGTGTACCTTTAGGGTAATATCTGGGAAGCTCTTGGGTTTTGTAGCAAGAAAAAAGGGATTGAAATATATCAAGAAACAGTCAAAGCCATTCAAAATTTACCACCACTAAAAACAAAAAAGAAGTTCGAGGATTTCTTGGGAGGTTAAATTACATTGCTCGATTTATTTCGCAATTGACTGAGAAATGTGATCCCATTTTTTGCCTTCTACGCAAAAATAAGTCAGGGATATGGAGTGATGATTGTCAAGAAGCTTTTGAAGAAATCAAGCGATATTTGTCAAATACCCAATCTTAGTACCACCTATCTCAAGCAAACCATTAATTTTCTATTTGTTAGTCTTTGAGAACTCAATGGAGTGTGTATTAGGGCAACACGAACAAACTGAGAAGAAAGAGATAGAAATTTATTATCTCAACAAAAGTTTACTGATTGCGATTCAAGATATTCATCGATCGAAAAGTTGTGATATGCTTTGGTTTGGGCTACTCGAAGGATCAGGCAATATGTGTTATATCACATTATGTAAGCCAGAAAGTAGTTAAAGGAAGTGCCATAGCAGATTTTATCGCAAGTAGGGCTTATGAAGAATATGAACCGTTGAGTTTTGATTTCCCATATGAAGATTTGATGGCTATTTCAGTAGAAGAAACAATAAATTCCGCAAGTGAACATTGGAAGTTGAACTTTGATGGTGCTTCAAATGCATTGGAGCATGGAATTGGGGCAATTTTGGTCTCACCTAGTGGAGAACACTATCATTTTTCCAGTCGACTGAATTTTGATTTCACAAACAATATGGCTGAGTATGAAGCTTGTGTTTAAGGTCTTAGAGCTGTCATTGAGCGTAAAGTTAAAACACTGAATGTATATGGGGATTCAACTCTAGTAATTTATCAAATCAGGGGAAAGTGTGAAACACAATATCCCAAATTGGTGGAATACCGTAAATTGGTCATGAAACTTATCGAAGAATTTGAAGAAGTGACATTCAATTACCTCCCCAGAGAACAAAATCAAATAGTAGATACACTGACCACTTTGGCAGCAGCCTTTAAAGTAAATGAGAATTTAAATATGATGACTATTGAGATGCATGCTTATGAGTATCCTGCCCATTGATTTAACATTGAAGAAGAAGAAGATGTAAATCCTTGGTATTATGATATCTTGTAATATATCAGATATCAAAGTTATCATGAACAGGCAACCGAGAATGACAAAATGACTAATAGAAGGATGACTACATGGTATGTACTTGATGGCGAGATCTTGTACAAAAAATGTCCAGATCAGGCTCTATTAAGATATGTTGATGCTAAAGAATCTAAAACAATTCTCGAGGAAGTGCATAAGGGGGTGTGTGGTACCGATGCCAATGGACATGCAATGACTAGACAAATAATGAGATTTGAGTATTATTGGTCAACAATGGAGACAGATTGCATCAATTATGCCAAAAAAATATCACAAGTGTCAAATTTATGGAGACATGATCTATACCCCTCCTTATCCATTTCACGTGATGACAGCTCCGTGGTCGTTATCTATATGGGGCATGGATGTCATTGGATAAATTATGCCTAAGACTTCAAATGGTAATCGTTTCATCTTGGTGGCAATAGACTACTTCACTAATGGGTAGAAGCGTCTTCCTATGCAAATGTCACCCAGTCAATAGTCTGCAAGTTCTTAATGAAAGAGATCATATGTCGATATGGTTTACCAGAAAGAATCATCCCTGACATTGCCATGAACTTAAACAATAAGATGATGGAATCAGTCTATAAGTAGTTCAAGATAAAACATCATAATTCCATCACTTTTTGACCAAAGATGAATGGGGTAGTAGAGTTAGCTAATAAGAACATCAAGAGTCTTATAGAGAAAATGACCGAGACTTATAAGGATTGACATGGGAAATTACCATTCGCTTTGTTTGCTTACCAAACTTCAATACGGACTTCAATTGGGGCAACTCCATTTTTTAGCCTATGGGATAAAAGTTGTGTTACCTATTGTGGTAGAGATTCCCACACTTAGTGTTTTGTTTGAGGTAAAATTAAATAAGGCAGAATGGATACAATCCATATATGACCAATTGAATATGATCGAAAAAAAAGATTGAAAACCATTTGTCATGGTCAGATGTACTAGAAGTGCATGATAAAAAAGTTTACCCACGAGAATTTCTTGAGGGAGATATGGTATTTAGAAAGATCCTACCCATTCAAAAAGATTTCTGAGGAAAGTGGATACTGAACTGGGAGGGACCTTATGTTGTAAAGAAAGACTTTTCTGAAGGAGCTATGATTGTTACTGAGATGGATGGACCAGACTTACCTAACTAGTGAACTCCGATGCTGCCAAAAATACTTTTCCTGAAAAAAAAGAAAGAATAAGAGAAAACAACAAAAAAAAAGAGGAAAAAGAAAAAGAAAAGAAAAAGAAACACATAAATAAAAGGGGGTTCAAAATAAAAATCCGTAAAGGGTGTCTTGAAACCAAAGGATGTTTCAAGTTGAAAACCGACAAAGGGTGACTTGAAAGTCATTTAAATTCAAGATTCATGCATGGTGGAGGTTTTGAATTGATTTTGAAGTCGAAATAGTTCCAGATTTGAGTGGTAACATCAAATGGTGATTAGGGTTGGGACTGAAGATTAAAAAAGTCTCGATTAAAACAACCAAAAAAATAAATTGAATACATACGTGATTCAATACTGATCTGTAGCATCAAACATCTAAAGATTTGGTAGTCTAGAGGGAACTTCACACCCTTACGTATTGTCACAATTCTCGAAATTCCTTTAACAGAAACTACACTTGAGTCACTCTTCGGCGTGCCAGTTTAAAAGCATTCGTACTATGAAATTAAATACATGTATTTTAACTTGAAAAATATGAGATCATCGTGTATTATTGTGTAAAAAGTTTTGGAAAAAAGAAGGCGCTCTAAAGCTGATAACGATTTTAGCATGAAACTTGCATGATGATGGGCTACAGGAAACTGAAACCTTGGAGTGCAAAGAAAGTTTCAGCAAGTTGAGGATAATCCAAGACATTTTTCACTAATCAAGCAACTGGTCATGAATACTGTCTGGTTTTAAATAAAAAAAAAAGATCATACTCAACCAAATTATATGTGATCAAAATTGTCGGTTGGGGTGAACTGGTGGTGAATTCGTGCCCAAGATTTGAATGAATCATAAGGCGGTCAACAAGAGAGGGTCTTCCTTTGAACATGAAAATATACCAAAAGTTGTATCATTACATACATGATAGGCATTAATAAAATCATGACATTCATAAAACACATGGTAATTATAAATGCAATTGAGTACTTACAGGTCTCCCAACAGAAAGTTGAATGTTGAAGATTCTAAAATCCTAAGACAAAAATAACCAATTCAAAGTCCCCAAAAAGATAAGTTCAAATGACACTCAAGTCAAGGCAGATTCCCAAAACTTTGGGTATGACGTTTTCAAATTCTCAAACATACACTAACAAGTGGTAATATTTAATTTTCAGATTCAATCTTCCTTAAGAGAACTAAAGCAAATCAAGTTCGATTCAATCTTCCCTGAAGAACAACGAAATTAGTCAAAGT
Organism: Hibiscus syriacus; assembly: GCF_006381635.1. Lineage (NCBI taxonomy): Eukaryota > Viridiplantae > Streptophyta > Magnoliopsida > Malvales > Malvaceae > Hibiscus > Hibiscus syriacus. The sequence continues at coordinate 2,071,298 of NW_024063485.1, read as the reverse complement.
TTTTCGAGATTTGATTACCCAAAAAGTGGACCAGATTTTTCTTCTTTCAAATTTGATCTTCTTGAAGAACAACGAAACAAATCAAATTTGATTGAATATTCCCTGAAGACCAGTGAATTGAATCAACGTTTCTAAGTTTGATCTACCTTTAAGAGTAGCGAAGCATATCTCCTTTTTCAAATTTGATCTTTCTAAAGAGCAGTGAAGTAAATCGATTTCGATTCAACCTTCTCTAAAGAGCAACGAAGTGAAACAAGATATTTCAGATATGATTACCCAAAAAAAAGATAATGGAGCAGATAAAATCCGACATACCCTGAAATTATAATAGAGTAGATTAACCTTTTAAATTCCTCATAACCGGATAAATATGACCATCATTTGAATTTTGCTATATTCTCGTTGCACAACAATAAACAAAGACGGCATATGCTCATTTTGTCCAGGGATTTCATTTAAACCCAAAATTAAATAAATAAAACCCAAAGAAATTACAAGGAAAGAGGCCCACACATAGAAATCAAGAAGCAGTTAGGGTTTCCTCACGTTTCCATTGGGCCACCTCATCTCACACCTTTGGATCTGGAGATGATCTACGACCTAAAAACGTCATCAGTTACTGTTTCACCCTAATGGACCATGCTCTAAGCCCTCGTTGACACTAGACGCCGCCCCCGCTATCTTCACATTGTCCAGTCGTGTCTAGGCAAAATCGCAAGAGATCCAGGGTATTAAATGTCCCGACTGGGGCCATCAGCTTTATCAACGTCGAACCCGCCGATACCTGTCTCCAACCAAGGCTCTTTTCATCTCGTCAAAATCACATGCAAGGAAATGAGAGAAACAAAAAAAAGTCAGAAAATCAGTGGCAAAAAAAGAAAAAGCAAGCAAAAATTAAAGAGAATGATTATGTTTTTGTTGTTTTTCATCCATGCAATCGGATATATAACCTGGACTTAAACATCAAAAAGGTGGTTTCTTCTTCTTTTTCCGGGGGAATTTTTTTTTAAAAAAAGAAGATTGTATTTCTTGTATTCCCCATTCAAAAAAGGGGCAGCTTTGTAACAGAGATCTCCTCCCTCATTCAAATAAAACCAAGCAAATTCACAGTAAAGAGAGAAAGCTTTCAAAGGTCTCAACTTTATTCATTATTTTCCAGAATCTTCTTATTCGAACTAAATCAATAGCAGTAAAAATGGAGAGAATGAGAGTAGGGACTATTTTTTACCTTCGCAGTTAGAACCCCTCGTCGGAATGTAGCAGTGGTCGTTCCAGTGGGGGGTAGTCGGAAGAACTAAGGCCTTTTCGGCCGTTTATAAAAAGGGGAGAGTTTTAGTCCATTAGGGAGACACCTTTTTTTAGAAAAGGTAGAGGTTTTGTTCGTCTTTGAGTATTGTTCAGCTTCTTCGGCCGTGAGTGAAGGTGGTCGGAGCGTTAGTAGGTCACCATAGACCGGTGGCCGATTGTCTAGCTTAGTGGGAAGATGCACCTTTGCGTGAGAAAAAGGGAAAAGCTTTCTAAACAAAAGTGGGATTAGGTTTTAGGATTAGTTTTTTTTACCTGAAGAAGTAAATGAATAAGTCATATATTAAATTTTCGGGTTTAATTCTTCTTAAGCTACTGCACTTTTCGCGTGTTATTGCATTTAAGTCATCATCTCCCTCTTTCGGATTTGAACACTCTGGTTTGTTTTATTTTATTTCGGTCATTCCTTTATTTATGCCTTAGCCACTGTATTTTATTTCATTTTAATTTAGTCATAGCTTCCTTGTTCGTTTACAATTTTTGCATCCATATCTATATACTTTCAGTATTTTATGTTCAAGATATTTATTTTCTGCGTTATTTTCTTTAAGCCTTGTATCTTACACGTTTATTATTTAGTCCTTTAGGTGAACTTGTTTACTGGAATTTATGATTTTGCTGCTGTTAGATTATGGTCCTTGTATTTATTTTAGATTTACATTCCAGGGTTGAGTATTCACTGTTTATGCATTTAGAGGCATTGTGTTATGTTTCTTGGGTCCATTTATGAGTATGTGTGCCTTTGCATTATATAAATATACGGTTATACGCATAATGTATGTAAGCATGTTATAAGTCCCTTATTTTTCAAATTATACGCTATGTATTACAATATATATTATATGATTTTGTAATATAATGTATATGTAGGTGTCTCCCTAGTGCCCATTTATTCATTACATTCCAGGTTGAGTATTCACTGTTTATGCATTTAGAGGCATTGTTTATGTTTCTTGGGTCCATTTATGAGTATGTGTGCCTTTGCATTATATAATATACGGTTATACGCATAATGTATTAAGCATGTTATAAGTCCCTATTTTTCAAATTATACGCTATGTATTACAATATATTATATGATTTGTAATATATGTATGTAGGTGTCTCCCTAGTGCCCATTTATATTCATTGTTTTCTATATTGATGTATGTATTAACGGGTTATAGGTATTTTATAATCATTAATTAATAACCTAATATGTGTATAAAGTATCTTTTTTAATATATTTATTTGTATAAATTTAGGTATATAACATTATTATTCTTATATAATAAGCATGAGCCTAATTGGTATAATTAGACTCGATTCAAATAATTGGACTAAGAGTAATACCCTTTTATTTTAAGGTTGTTGCGAAGTGACTGTCTTAACTTATAAGAAAATCACTTCGGATAATTTTAAAATAAAAGCTTATCATGTCCGATCTCGAATTTGAGAAAGAGAGAAAAATGTTCGTTTATTTAAATTCTTCGAGAAAATATCGTTAGAATTTATAAAATGTCCAATCTCGAATCTTTAAATAATCAAATATCCTTCTTCTTTCTAACAAGACTAGTAAATTCTTAATTTAATTTGTTCTAATTTATTTTTCCTCATTATTCATGTATTTTAAAAATTAAGTTAGTAATGAATTTTCGAATGGAATAGTGATACTTTTTTATTATTTTAATTAAGTAAGAACTGACTGTTTCAAGGCATAAGAGGTTATTTTTTCTCGATGGGAAATAATTAAATATTATTGTGTTCCATCCTAAAATTCAAGGAATATTATTTAAATGAATCTTAAGTTAAATTAATTTTGAACTCATAAATTTCATTGCAAAGACAACTAATTAATCGACTAGGTATCAATTTAGGCGCTGTGGGTGCTAATCATTTCCCACGCGTAATCGACTCTAGAACTTAGTTTTTGGTACGTAGAACTTAAAATATTGTTTTAATAATTTAAAATTTAAAATTTTATTAAAATGACCAAATATTTTGGGTGCACAATCACACCGTAATCAAAAATTGATAATGACTCCTTAAATTGTTTTTTATTTTATTTTAAAAGAAAATTCCAAATTAATTCAAACGAGATTTTTTTGACACCTCACTTAATTAAAATTTAAAAAAAAAATCATTTCGACAATCATCAAACGTACCTCTAAGGGTGTGTTTGGTTCATGGAATGTAGTATTACCTCCGGGAATGAGATGACTGGAATGTAACATTACCTAATACATTACTGTGTTTGGTATGTTTGGTATGTTTGGCAGGAATGTATGATTACAGTGTTTGGTTGAAGGAATATGAGATTACTAGAACGTATATTTTACCAAATTGTCCTTGTTTTATATGTGTTAACATGTGGAATTTTAAATATTTAAATGAAAATATTTATATAAAAAATATCGACAATATATTACTTTATTATTTTAAATTTATATACTTTTTAATAAAATTTATATATAATTTTTTATAAAATTTAAAAGATAAATGGTGGAATGAAAGAGTAAATATATTTTGTATTATTTTAATTATAAATAATATTATTTTTTACATTATTTATCTAAAAATATATTAAACTTTTACATCAACATTTAACTAAATAAGCATATAACTAAATAAACATATGAAAATTTTAATAGATGAACCATTTTACTCCTACCAAAATGTAGGATGATGCTCGCTTATTTTACTGAATTCTCTGTAAATGATAACGTATGTATATGTTATATTTAAAATTTTCAATTCTACCTTGCAATTATTTGCATTAGTCAAGTAAACTTTATTTATCATATTTGTATTAGAAAAATAAACTTGTTGATTTTTATAATTTTTTATGCTTTATTAAATATTAGCACATTTTTCGTTTTTATAATTTAAACTTTTTTTTCTTTAAATGAGAACAAAACAGTATACAAAACAGATTCATTTTATTTCAACAGCAACCTATTGATTTTGCAAGACCCTTTTTATTTCAACACAACAGATTCATTTTATTTTGCACACAGTAATAAACAGAATACAAAACATGTGGTATTCTTGATACCCATTACGATGCAACATTTATGAGAAACACTGGGAAGCAATAAATTATTTTAGCAATTTCAGATAAACTGATAGATAACACTAGCAGGCAACATGCAACAGTAGAATGAAAAGCAAAAGTGCAAACTGAAAGATAAGAGATAAGCTTACATTCTTTGTTTAGCTTACGAACAAAAAGAAGTATAACATTAACCATCAAAAGAAACAACAATGTTCAGTCTTACAAAATATAATAACCATGACATTCTAAACTTAATCATATTTGTTGGCTATATTATATACACAGCTTCCTTTAGACCTTCAAGTATTTTAGATGACTAACCATGTCCCATATGTACATCTTATGCTCTCCTTTGACAGTAGAAGCATCTATTACCCACTAAACGTCACCACTGAAACAAGGTGCTTTCCAATGGATCTTCGTGATTGAATCTTGAAACTACCGAAAAAGAATCAAGCATTTGGATCCAACAACCTTCAGCTTCTCAAGTGTATCTTCCTCTTTGATGGTCTTGTTGAGGTCATCAAGAGCTCCAAGTCCATCTTTTAAAGGCAGAATATTTCGGTTCCACCATTTCCCATATCAGAAACAGTGACTGGGAGTGCAGTTGTGCCTACGGTACTTAAGTCTACAATCATTGGAGCACATGATAGGGGGCAAGCTAAGCAGACAGATGGCGTTGAAGAACCCGGATGTAGACGAGCTTGTAGAGGTGTTTGCTGCAGAACGATACGAGTAATCTTCTCACCGTTAACTACATCCCAAAGTGTTAACGACTTGTCAGCAGCAAACAAAAGAATTCAATGACCATACTTTGACCAGCAGACACTCGTTATGGCAGTAGTACAGTCTCTATCTCTAAGCTCCTTGGCGATGCCCCTGGTCTCAAAATCCCAAATAACACAATTTCCATTAGAGCATCCAGCTGGCATAAAACGCCAAAACCACAAACATATACACAACATGAGAATTACATGCATGATTTTCTTAAACTCGTAATCGCAGGTTCGCAGCCCGCATTTCAGCTATAAATAAACTTATCAACTTAAACAGAAATTAGGAAAACGAGTCAAATGAAAACTCGGAAAGAATATAGAACATAAGCAAATACTGTTTGAGCAAAATCATATATGAAGGAAATATATCTCATTTTCCCTGTTTTTCTTTTTCAAAAACAGTGTTATGTTTATTAACAATTACTAATGGATTTTCTTTCTCTCCTACAAATTGTAGTTAACAATAGAAACCAAGTAAGCTTTAACACCAAAAGAATATAAATTGCAACTCCAACTAGCTGAATTCGTTAGGAAACACTCACCCATTTGAGAATAAGGGGAAAAATATAACTTCAATAAAAAAAATACTCAACATACGTAGCAGTTAATTTCTTTTAAAAGAGTAAGAGAGGGAGAGAGATATATATATACCAGCGAGAAGGGTTCCACGGCGATTAAAGGCAATGCATTTCATACCCCATGCTCCAAATACTCTTCTATCACATCTAGAAAATCTCCTTGCAATGGATCTTCTCCAAATAAAACCCAATTTTAGAAAGTTGAAAATAACAAGAAAAAAATAATTTTTGAAACGAGAGAAGAAGCCTTACCAGGAGAATCTCACGGCAAAACCACGAATTTTTATTTCTTCGCAGAGGCAAGATCACGGGGAGAAGAAGATAAGAAAGGGTATTTTAGCCCTTGAGCACTGGAATAAAAAAACCTATCTTACATTCTCAGTAATAAACACACAAAAACTTAATGTTGGCATTGAAATATTATTCTCACTTAGGAATTTTATCCATCCAAATGTTGATATTTTAAACAGGAAAAAACTATTCATCCCAGAGATACTGAAATCATTGATCCAAACGCCCCTTAAAAGATAACAAAGGAAAAGGCGGTCAGCTACCCCACCCCAAGCGGCCCCAATAGATGATCACTTTCAAGGCAATAAAGCACCCGCACAATATTTCACTGGAAATGCCCTGTACACATGTAACAGAACCCAATTTCCATTAACTTTGAGAAAAAGAATGGTAAAAGGACGATCTCTTTAAAAAGTTTAATATAGGGATGGCAACGGCTGAGTTCGGGCCGGGTATTGGTCCCCTGTCTCCGTCCCCATTTAAAAAATTCATACCCATCATCGCTTAAAAAAATCATGGGAATTTAAATGGGGATCCTCATCGGGTAATCGGGGAAACGAGTATTTTCGTTTAGTATAAACGGTTATTTAAACAGGTATCGGGCCGGATATCGGGTCGGATATATATATATTTAAATTAAATATATAAATATTATATATTTATATTTATATTTAAATTTAAATTAAATTTATTAATATTATATATATATATATATAATAATTATTTTTAATATTTATCGGGCTGGGTAATCGGGACGGGGATTACTAAACATGTCCACGTCCCCGTCCCCGTTTAACATAAACGGTTTTTCCCCATCACCGTTTAGCATAAACGATTTTTCTCCGTCCCCGTTTAATTCGATTTTCGATATATAACCTTTCAATTTAAAAAATATATTAAATATATTTTTTATTAAATTTTTTGTCATTGACCGTTAAGATACTGATATGACGGTTTATAATGCTAACATGTAGGGGTGTTCAGATCCAATCCGATAAAAAAAATAACCGAAAATCAATCCAAAAAATTGATAACCGAAAAAACCCGAAACCGATTTAGTGAGTTTGGTTTTTTTTAAACTGATCGGTTCGGTTTCGGTTTAGAAATCCTGAACCGATCCAAACTGATGAAATGGAATATTGAATTTATAAGCTTGAAACAAACCCATAAAAAAGCCCCACAAAATCTCATAAAACCCAGATACAGATACAGATACAGATTCAGCTTTCCTCGACACGTACGTAACAATTTTGCTGTAGATTCTAGTAATCGACGCCAATGAAAAAAATGATGCAATAAATGATAATAGCAAATAAGGATAGTATAGTTTTTTGGTATTTCCTCAATTATGAGGTAGAGAGAAAATTGTAGGGCAAAACTTAGAAAATGTGTCGTTTTACTTTTATGGATGACTTACTGACGAGAAACTGATTCGTTTCATAACTTGTTAAATTTTTTTTTTTGATGAAGTAAAGAGGAGCTAACACTCAATGTTCTTCTTGCAAATTACAAGCACATGAATCATGTTGTAACAAGCTAAGCACTTCCAATGGTGGAGAGTAGAAAACCGTATGATCTGAGCCTCTTGCTATGGCTAAATTGACTAGTTTATCAGCCACCTTATTCGCATCCCGATTTATATGCCTCAAAGTAATCGTCCATTCCTGCTTTAATAACTCATTGACCCGGTCGAGCAAAGTAAAAACTGATCCTTTATTAGCATTTCCTTTTAGCATCCAAATAACCTCCAAGCTGTCCGCTTCAACCATAATTTGTCTTTCGCCAAGATTCCATGCATGCGAGATACCTTCATGTATTCCCTATAACTCCACTTTAACGATAGAGCATATACCTATTACTTTAGAGAAACCAAGAATCCATCCATCGTTTGAAGATCGAATAACGCCCCCATACGTAGCAAATCCATTTCCTATTTTATGGGATCCATCAGTATTAACCTTGCACCAATTAGTAGGAGGCGGAATCCAATGATTAGGCACACTAATCATTTGATACGAACACGAATTAATTTGCAAATTTGTTTCAATTGCTCGCCTAGCCTCAAAACAAAGACGCCTACCTTGTGCTAATACCGACTCCTGTTCGATGTAATCCGAATAAAAAATTCTCCTATTACGGTTCTTCCAAATCAACCAAAGTATCGAACTAAAGAGTAAGTCCCAGTCACAGTCATCCCGTGCATAGATTCCCGGATTAGCAATATTAATCTGCAACCAATCTCGTATATCCCTGTTTAAAAACTCATCTAATTTTTCACCTTTAATTAACGTTATCCAAACACCCAAGGCCGCATGGCATGTTTGAAATAAGTGGTCTATTGTTTCCCCCTGCTGGCCGCAAACTCCATAGCAATTGCTTGATGTTAAGTGTCGTCTAACTCGTTCCGTATTGGTTAATAAACATTCATTGCTATTAACCACAAAAAGACTTTAATCCGTTGTAACCCTCTTATTTCGAAATCACTTTCCAAACTTTATGAGGACTAGCATCCGGAGTTACCTGTCTCATGTCATACGCTGATTTAACCGAAAAGCAGCGATCAATAGGCCATTTCCAGCCTAACGCATCGTTCCTATTGCCTTGTCGTGGTGGCATTGGTGCTACAAGCCGCTGTTGAATAGTGCTAAGTGCTAAATTAAAAATCAACTCCCATCGCCATTGGCCATTAGTATCAACCATGGAGGACACCGTCCTCCTTGGTAGTGCGATTCTCTCCACTTGATTATCTACAAGCGTATTTAAAGGCCCAACATCACGAAGCCAAGGATCACCCCAAAAGTCCACCCTACACTCGTTACCAATATTCCAAACCAAAATCTGTCGCACCTCGCTCCACACGTGAGAGATTCATTTCCAAACATGCAAGCTTCTCTTGCTGTCAATTGATTCGGGTAACTCATTCCTCCACCTATACTTGGATCGCATTACTTTAATCCACAGTTGGTCAGAGTTTGTTTCCAATTTAAAATCTAGTTTCATAAGAAAATCATCATTTTGATCGGTTAGCTTCTTCATGCCAAGACCACCATTGCTTATCGGTTTACAAAAATTCTCCCAATTAACAAGAGATACATCGATTCTAGCCTTAGTCCGACCCCAGATAAAACCCCGGATTATTCGTTCTGTCTCATCGCAAATTCCTTTCGAAAGCTTCATAGATTGCATTGAATAGAAAGTAATAGTCGATAGTATTGCTTTAGCCAAAGTAATCCTCCCGACCAAAGATAAAGATTTCATCTTCCATCCTGTAAGTTTGTCTCGGACTCTTGAAATTATGTGGCTAAACGAAGATCTCGTAACCCGAGAGTGAAGCAGAGGTACTCCTTATTACAGAACATTGCTCAATAGGCGCCTCAGGAAATTGTACCAAGTCATCTGCGAAAAATAGATGAGAAAGATCAGGACCACTGCGGCACAGCCGGATAGGTTTCCACCGTCTATTCCTGACAGCTATAGTGATGGCATGAGCCAATCTCTCCATACACATAACGAACAAATAAGGCGATAAAGGACCACCTTGGCGTAATCCCCTGGTTGGCTTAAAAGATTCGGACAAAGCACCATTCCAAAGTACCTGCATCGAGACTGAAGATACGCATCTCATGATAAGTCTTCTAAGATTCTCTGGAATATGCAACTCTCTTAGCGTGTCCTCAACAAATAACCACTCAAGGCGGTCATAGGCTTTCTCAAGATCGATTTTGATAGCCATAATCCAACCCTACCTTTCTTCAATCGCATGGAGTGAATTACCTCTTGTGCAACAATAACATTATCGATGATCGATCGTTCAGGAAAAAAGCTTGTTTGGTTTTCCGATATCCAGTATTTCATCAAAGATTTCAGCCTATTCATAATTATCTTTGTAACAAGTTTGTATAACACAGAGCACAAACTGATAGGTCGATATTGACTGAAGGATTTGGGAACTTTAACTTTAGGAATTAAAACCAGGAGTGTTCGATTGATTTCCTTATCGAAAGCTTCTCCTGCAAAAATACTTTGTATCAACTGACATACACTGGTGCTCATCGTATCCCAATTCCGTTGAAAGAAAATCGCATGTAGTCCATCCACTCCCGGAGCTTTTAACGGACTCATACTAAATAATACTTCATGGATCTCTTCATTAAGTAGTGGTCGTATGAGTCCATTCAATTCGAAATTAGAAAGAACAGGAAAACATCCCTGAAACGGATACCCATTATCAACGTCATTACTACTAGTGAATAGATCCTTATAGAAATTCACTGCCATTGAGCAAAGAGTGGCCTGCTCCACACCCAGTTACCATTCATGTCCTTAAGTGCCCCACATGATTACACCTGCGTCTCATCATCGTACAAGCATGGAAATATTTGGTGTTTTTGTCACCATGAATAACCCATTGAGTTCTCGATTTTTGTAGCCACAAACTTTCCTCTTGTTGAAGAACTTGTTCTAGTTCATATTCCAGCACATGTTGCAAATCCACCAAACGTTGTGAATATCGAGTAATAAGCACTCTATCAATACCCCGTAACCGAGCCAATAGTTCGCATTTTTTCCTCCCTATGTGCCCAAACACATTCAAATTCCATTCACTAGCTTTACTTTAGAAGGAATTGACGTTAGTTAGCGTATCCAAATCATTCCTCCAAACTTCCGACAAAAAATCCTTGAATTGAGGATGGTCTTGCCAAGCCGCAATAAAGCAAAATGGCCGAGTCGACTGAAAACTCATGTTACTCTGAGGTTTTAGCACAAGAGGGCAGTGGTCCGAACCCACTCTATAAAGATGTATCACCATCGTACCAGGAAAAATATTCGCCCAGCAACTATTCATAAGGCAACGATCTAGACGTTTAAATAAATTACCTCTTCTCCACGTAAACTGCAGCCCTCGATAATCCACCTCAAATAAACCCATCTCAAAAACAAAATCAGCAAACAATTGGCCAACCCCTGAACCACGGCTTGAACCACCTTTCCTCTCGTCTAGCCGTAGAATGGAGTTGAAATCACCCCCAACAGCCACGCTTCATTTTCGCTTGGCATAAGTTCCGTGAGATGCTTCCAAATAAGTTTTCGCTTCTCTACTTGCGGGATAGCGTAAATAATAGTAAAATACAACCATCTATCTTCATTATCCGCCCAACATCTTCCATGAATAAATTGGTTTGAAATGGTTAAAATCTCCATGTCTAACCCGTCTTTCCAAAGAATCCAAATACCACCACTAAACCCATGTGCTTCAACTCTAAAAGAATTCTGAAATCCCAATCTCTGGATGACTTTATCAGCATTAATACCACTAATCCGAGTTTCCAACAAAGCTACTAGTTCAGGCCGACTCTCCCGACAGTGTTCCCGTAGATAACGTCTGAATTTAGGGCTTCTGGTGCCCTGAGAATTCCAAAAAAGAAAATTAACCATAAAGATATCTAAATGAGGAATCCCCAATTACTGAGGGAGGTTCGAATTGACATTCTCCCTCTCGAGAGAAATATCTTCTTCCGATATTGTACTCAGAGACTCCATTGCATGCGAGACTGTTTCTTCATGTTCAATTTCACGTTGAACTGACGAGCCCTCATCATACAACGTAAAATTAACATGTTTTGTATTAACCTTAGCATTCTTCAGCCAATACGTAAGCACTGCCGGGGAGAAGCTAAAATCTATGTTCTTCCTCACTTTAAGTCCTTTATTACCTTCCCTCACTTCTCTTCGGCTACCCTTTCCACGATTACTCCTCTTAATGATATTGTTCCTGCTATCATCTGAGATTGAAACCACTGAATGACTCCCGCCAGCTGTAACATGTTGACTTTGCGTTACTTGCGGAATCGCGCCTTCCTCCATTGCTATCACACTTACCTGTTTAAGAGCCCGACTATCCCTAACATCCTCTTTATTATTCGTATTTGCTCGCCTTCCAGAACCGTCTCCAGTGGTACACTATCCGTAACAACTTTCCCTTTCGCCTGATGCTCCATCCGAGAAGCGTAAACCTCCTTATTCCTCTTTTTTTGTTCTTCCCCTGGTACATCCGAAACTAACGCAGTTACCTCTTCCTGACCATTATTTATCTCATTTAAAATAGCAAAACGAGATCCTCTAGCTTCATCTCTACTTCATTTGGCATTTTGATCCACAACTTTTTTTGGTCTTCTTTTACGTGTTTCAGCAATCATCCAAGGTCCAAACCCAGTGTCTTCACTTCCTAACGAGTTATTTGGCATTGCGCTAGGCTCACCTACTAAACCTTACTGTCTTGTGCTCCCTTCCATAGAACCGTAGTTTTCCTTCGAATGCCCATACACTCCACAATGAAAACAAATTTGCTGCAAACCTTCACACTCAATTTTTTGCCAGAAGCCATCAATCTTAAGGCATGTAATTAGTGGCTTATTTAGATTCACCAATACCGCCAAGAGAGTGAAACGGCCTCTCTCCCCCAAATTCGTGCTATAGTCGATTTTCACAACCTGACCAATAACCATAGCAATCCGACAAAATATCGCTTTGGAATAATATCTATAGGGAAGGCCCGGTAATCTCACCCATATAATAATCTGTGATGGGTGCTTTTTCATTGTGGAGAATGTACGACTCCATGGTTGAATCGTCATATAGCTCCCGAAAATTATCCACGGTCCTTCCATCAAGACATATACATAATCGTCTTCCCTCTCGAACTTCACTAGAAAATAGTCATTTTCTAAATCAATAAGTTGATACTGTCCTTGCAATTGCCAAAGAATGCCAATACGATTCAGTAAAGTTTTATATCCAATGGCACGTCCGAGAAGCCAAACTATCACCAAACGTCGCATGCTATAGTCAATTCTATCATGAACTTGGTCTGCAAATTGGATCACCAGAAAAGGACCATTGTTGTCAACAATACATTCACCATCTAGGATCTCCACCTCGTCCATAGCTTTGAGTGAAACCACATCTACCGTCGTCTTCGAGTTGCCCATTATCGTGCTAGCATAAGAATGCTTTTCCTGATTCCCTGCAATCTTATCAGTGATATATGTATTCGACTGCGCCTCCAAATCAACATGGTCTTCCTCCATACGGTCAACTTCTTCCTTATTACGAACTTTCTTCGTCGCGCATTGAACTTCGTCCATGAAGGGAGATCCGACCTTTCCAACTGAGGAGATACCAAAACTTCAGGCCCAATGAGATTACCATTAGCGTTCCCACCGTTCCGAGAGATTTCCAGAGCCGCAGAGATAGGCGGCGGTTGATTACCGTTATTATGTGGAAGAGGATTAGGGGTTGTCATGAGCGGCGGCTAGGTTTAAAATGGATAATTCTTATTAAAATATATATTTTCTTTGTAAGCTTCACAAACTTGCATTTGTTAAAATATATATTCTCTTTGCTTTTGTTATTATGTTGTTTTTTATGAAAAAAATTCAAAAATTATTTTAAAAATTAGAATCCAAAAACCTTACAATCCAAACCGAATTAAGACACACTTAATTGGATCGGATCGGATCATATTTTTTTAGAAACATCTAAACCGATCCAAACCGCAAACATTTATACTTTCCGATCGGATGAATTTTTAGCCAAAAATCGATCCAAACCGACTGCGAACACCCCTACTATCATGATAGTCCACAGTGACTGATGACATGACAGATAAACTAAATTAATTTTTTACTTTTTTTCTATTATTAAATTAATTTTTTAATTCAAATGCTTATTTAATTTTTTTTTTAAAAAAAATCAATTTTTAAATTTTTTAACACGTGATAAGTGGATATGTGGCTTCAGAACTTAGATTTTGCAAAAGAGAGGGTAGTTTGGGATTTGCAGTGGATAAAAGGTGGGTGTTTTGACACTTCATTCATTCCTTTTGTGGGAGACATGGAAATCTTTTAGCTAACATACCACTAAAACCCTCAAATTATCACACCTTTGTTTTATAAGTACGAGTAATACAAGATAATATATGTTTAAAAATTCTTAATTATTTGATATTAAACGCTTATATCTCTAGTATTTACGACGCTTAACCTTGAGACCTCAAAAGATAATAACAAATCATTTAACTATTGAGGTTGATTAACTATCACACCTTGTTTAAATTTACACCATGACAAAAAATGTCCATATTATTTAGTTAAACAGTCACTTTTGCTTCTATTATTTTTGGAGTATTTTGATCTCAGTATTTCATTATAAGGATAAAAGACCACTCCATAGATAAAAATTATTAGATATCAAATGGTCAACGGTCTAAAATATAGATCTTTATCTTAAAATAAAATATTAGAGGTCAATATATATATATATTTTTTAAAAATTACTAAAGTGATTGTTTAGTCAAGCGTTAAGATTTGTTTAAATGAAATCTCTAAAATAATAAATAACAAAATAATAATTTATAAGTATTAAAATATTTAATTTGATATTATACCATCTAAATAAATCTTTATACTTTAATAGATAAATAAATCTCTATTTTATGATTTTTACTCATAAAAGTATTTTATTGATTTTTATTTTATATTTATACATATTTCTATTAGTTAAAATAATTTAATCATAATTTCTAACTAAACTGTACATATGATTAAAATTTGACCATTCTATCAATTTCACACTATTTTTCTTTGAAAATATAGATTGAAAAGATGTTTTATTTTCTCTAGAGCAATTGGTTAAACACTTCGGCTTTATGGATAAGATTAAGCTAGCCTGGTAAAGGCGATTATAATATATATATACACACACAATAAAGATGAATTCAATAAACCAAACTATAGCAAATTAAATCAAATTTATCTAAATAAGGAGTTTCGGCAAAGATGAACTAAGGGAGTTAAGGAACACCTGTTATAGTCAATTTCACACGAGCACTCAGGAATTTCACTTTTAGACCTATATTTCTGCACTGCCTTTATTAGAGGAGTCTACAAAGCTGGAACAAATGAAAGATTTCAGACAACTGAAATGGAAGTGTTCCAAAAAGTCTAGCAATTGAATATGTTAGTTGCGTCATTTTGTCTGCATCCAGTTAAAATACCAAGCCAAGAAAGAGGGGCATGTTGTAATGTTCACAAGGACCAAAGAAGAAAAGACATCTTTGATGACTAAAACCTTAGAAAATAGGAAAGTCAACCTATCAATTTTGACACTTGTCAAAAAGTTATAACTTTGAAAATATTAAAAGAGCTGTTAATTCTTTTGATATGAAATGAACTCATGTTAATGATTTGCTTCAATTGCGAAACCTAGAAAAGGGCAATATCTTGAATTTTTGAATTTTTTTCAAAATTTGAAAATAAAATGAAGAATAAAAACATTTTCTAACAAGACAATCTCTCTAGAGTAGATCTTGGTAGTTGACACATATCTCTCAGACGCAGAGCTCATACTTAGAATTAGTGCTGGAGTAAGAAATGATGAATGTTGGGGCACTTCTGAAGGCCCATATCATCTAGAAATAATAAATGTTGGGGCATTTTGAAGGCCCATATCATCCGGGAATACAAGATCATTGATTTTAGCAGACATTTATTGAGACAAAAGGGTGTGAAGAATTAAAATGGTGAAACAGGGACAATGAAGCTTACCATATATGATTGTTTTTTGTCCATCATACAGTTGCATTATTCTGGTGATTTCACATGCATTAATGTTGGCAAATTGAACCGTCCCACTTATATTCCCACTGAGCTTTAGAGCCATTATAATGCTATAAAAAAGCTCTAAACACCATGCAAAGAGCTCCCCTGGTTGAAAAATCTAAGTAGAGGCCATAAGAAAGGATGAATAAGTTGTCAAATATTTTACGAACTAGTAACTATGGTGCTGAACCAATGTTGTGGTCGTGTGGTGTTTCCATTTTTATCCAAGATGAAGGTTGTCTTCTACAACCCCGAGGTTAAAAGTGAGGAATGGTGAAGATTTCATTCTACAGAATGGGCGATGCAATTTTAATAAGAAGAAACTAGTGGAGCCAACTAAGATTGAACGATGGGTTGTTGTTAAAACTCTCAGCATGATGTGGTACAAATAACCTTGTTCGAGATCCGATTAGATATGGAGACATGAAAGGAATTAGGCAGAACCCTCCCTTTGATGTGTTTTAAGAGTCAAATTAGAACATATGCTGCTCTCCCATCGATCTTTACCAAGTTTGACATAGTCACATACACAGTCTCCAAAGATGGTAGATATTTTTTTCAAAGATAAAAGCTCTATTGTATTTCAACACAAGTTCAGGCAAAGAAAGCCAATCTTTTCAAGGGCCAAAATATGCTGGGGTTAAGAAGAAGTTGACATAACTCAAGAATTGCAAGAGTGCACACTGGTGCAAACAAAATGTGAATACAACTTAATCAGGAAGAAACCAAGTGTATGACAAAAGAATATGGGATCAAGATTGTCAGCTGGGGTGAACCTATTATGTTTTTTGTTCCCAAGATGAAACATAGTCATAACACGGCCAACGAGAGAGGATTCTCCTTCGAAAAAAGAAAATACACTAAAATTGCGTCATTGCACACATTTTAGACATAAATAGGATCATAACATTCATAAATGCATGATGAAAAAATGTAATTAAGTATCTACAAGTTTCCCAACAGAAAGTCGAAGGCTGAAGATATTAAAACTTCAAGATAATAGTAACCAATTCAAAATCCCAAAAAAGAGGGATGTTCAAATAATACTTAAACCAAGGTAGATTCCCATATTTGATGGCGGCAAGAGAAATTGATTTTCAAAGATTCTCTCAGATTCTTCTTCTTTCAGATTTGGTCTTCCTGAAAAGCAGTGAAGCAAATCAAGTTTGATTCAATCTTCCCTGAAGAGCAGCGAAGTGGATCAAAATTTTTCTCGAGTCTGATCTCCCCTAAAGAGTAGCGGAGTAAATTCTTCTTCTTTCAGATTTGGTCTTCCTGAAGAGCAGCGAAGCAAATCAAGTTCAATTCAATCTTCCCTGAAGAGCAACGAAGTGGATCAAACTTTTCTCGAGTCTGATCTCCTCTAAAGAGTAGCATAACATATTATTCTTCTTTCAGATTTGGTCTTCCTGAAGTGTGGCGAAGAAAATCATTTTCGATTCAATATTCCCTGAAGAGCAGCGAAGTGGATCAAATTTTTTTCTTCTCGAGTCTGATCTCCCCTGAAGAGTAGCGGAGCATATTCTTCTTCTTTCAGATTTGGTCTTCCTAAAGAGTAGTGAAACAATTCAAGTTCGATTCAATCTTCCTCGAAGAGCAGCGAAGTGGATCAAAATGTTTTTCTTTTCGAGTATGATTTCCCCTAAAGAGTAGCGGAGCATATTCTTCTCCTTTCAGATTTGGTCTTCCTGAATAGTAGTGAAGGAAATCAACCTCGATTAAATTTTCCCTAAAAAATAGTGGAATGAGTCAACGTTTGTCGATCTGATTTGCCCTGGAGAAACAGTGGAACAAATCTCATATCATAATTTCAAAGCATGAAGTCGAATGGACGAAAACTCATTGTCTCTTTGTCTTTGTCCAATTCTTATTGACAAAAGAATGAGCAAAGAGGGGTAGTTGTAGACAATAGGCCAACCTGGCCCAATTACACAGGGTCATATGACGCAAACCCGAAGCCTAAAACTCCAAGCCCAACAGGCTCAATCGATCCAAAACCAAACAAATACATAGGGTTTAAAACCCTAGGGTTTCTAGTCGTCACCGTCGTAGGTGAGAATCTCCCACTGCCGTCACTGTTCCGGCCACCCGATCCCGTTACCAGACAGTCGCCATTTCAACCATCATCATCATCACCTCACATCAACAGTAAAAGGACAACCAAATTATTTCAAATCAGCAAATCCCATTTAAAAATTCAAAAAATCCTTAAAAAATCAGGATTTATTAATGGAGATACAGGGGAATCATTTCCTTATTTTCTAGCTTCTGTAAAGCATCAAGGATAAAAACCAGAGAACACTAAGAGAGAGGGGATTTGGGGGTTTTAAAAGAAAAAAAGAAAACAAAGAGAGAAAAGAGCTAAAAAGGGAAGAGATAACAATAAATTGAGAGAAAGAACTCACCTTTTAGCCAGATCTAGTCACCGGTGCACAAATCTTACCCTCACCACCTAAGGTAGACCCTTACCTTTTAAGTATGGGGTTTATTTTTTGGTTTGAGGAAGGGGTCTTCGGTTGTTTAGAGGTTTAGATCGAGGGGTGGGTCGATTCGGGTTGTTAAAAGAATATTAGTGAGGGAGGTTGGCCCTCACCGGGGTTTTGGGGTGATGGTGGCCATGGTGGTTTGTGGCCACCATTTGGTTTTTGCATAAAACAAATAAGGAAAGAAAAAAGAAAATGATAAAAAGGAAAAGGAGGGAACGACTAAGGAAAAAAGGAAAGATGGGTTGGCCAAAACCCTATAATAGGGTATTTATGGCCCTCTAAGATGACGTAGTTTTGAGGGGGGTTAGGGTTTCACCAGTTAGCGCATGTGTAAACTACGTAGGGGTCCTTTCGGGTTTTATGGATTTCAAGTTAGTCACTAAACAAGAGTTGTTAGTTTTGTGTTTCTAGCGCTTTATTTTACAGACTTTATGTTTTAGTCAATGAATGTATAGTTGATATTATTTGGGAAAATTATTCGGATGAGTCTTTGAATTTGCAAAGTTATAATTTTAATCCATTGTTATATGTTATGAAAGTTTCTGATTTTGCCCCTATATTCAATGCATGTTATGTTTTGGTCACCATAAACGATACACTTCTGATTGTTTTAAGTTTTGGCTTGTAATATTGAATCATTTCATTCTGGTCCCAAATATAGGGGTTTATTACACCATTAGTGCTTGCAATATTTGGTTCTTGTATATCTTCTTTGTTATTTAGTTAATTTGTAATAGAGCCTTAATATATTGTTAGTTTTATAGTTTAATCCCTAAAGTTATCATATTTATTATTTTAATCATTCATTTATATTTTTGTAAAATGTTTGCTAATTGAAATATTTTCAAATATTATTTTATACGAGGAATTTTTGGAAACACCCCTTAACTGACAAGGAGTGTGTCTCTAAGAATTGCTCGAATAAAATAATACCTTTTATGTTTAAATAAATTTGTTTTTTCTATTTTATATATTTATTGTATCTAAAAATTTAGGGTAATATTATTTTTGTACGAGGACTCCATAAAAATACCCTCTTAACTAACTAGGAATGTATTTTCAAGGATTGTCCGTACAAAATAACATTCCTTTTAATTTTTCTAAAAAAGAAGGGGATCATAATTTAATTGTATAATCAGATTTGCCAATTTCAATATTTAAATAACGTATAATCGATTAGGTACCAATTTCGGGTGTTGTGGGGGTATTAATCATTCCCCACTCGTAATCGACTCTCGAACCCTTTGTCAAAATGAATTTCTGGTTAAATGCATATCACTTCTCATCTTTTAAAATTATTTTTCTTCAAATTATTTTAAAAGATATTATTTTTGGTATTCGACCTACCTAACCCAAAGGTCGATGGAAACTCCGGATTTATTTTTTTTTTACATTTATTTTAAAACCTGATATTTTATAAAATTAAGTTGGATCGCTCCCCACCATGACACCAAAACGCTTAAGGACCATTCTGACAGGTGGAGAACGAAAACCGATGTAATACCCTACTATATTTTGTATGCTTTTCGGAACAAGTTGATAAATAGTAAATACATGAATGGAAATGATTGGTCCAGTAGGTGTATTTAACTATCATTGGACTCTAAACGGAATTTGGAATAATGACAACAAACTGTATAAGACTAAGACGCTCGTAAAATAAATTGGTAGAAAGATCAAAAACAAATCTAAGTTCAGTGATTTAATCAGTAAATCAATTAATCGCAGGACTCCTAAATTCTGATTAATCTCGTTAAAGGTTAAATTTTGGTAACCGAAAATACTGGTATGATGTAAAAGATAATGATTTTCCTGGAAAGTGAAAATAATCATGTTAATCGATCATGATTTTTGAGATGGTAAAAGACTTAAAATTTCTAATTTATGAGCGAACATTCGGAGGCTAAATTACCGAAAGTACCTTATACGTTTTGAATTTCTCGAAATGACAAAGTTGAACTGAATGGAAGTACTGTACGTATTCAAATTGTTAAAATTATAGAATTACTCTGGAAACTCCGAAGTGTCCGTGATAAACTTGAATACTAATTGATTTAAGTACCTCAATAACCTTGAATTAAGTGAATAACTTGGACAATTCTGGAAACACTGATGATCTTATATGTTGTACAATCCATAAGGATTTTGAACCACGAATCAAGCACGTTGACATTTCCTGACATCGTTGCAATGCATAAATGAAATAAAGACCATTGGAATATATGTTCGTCTCCCTAAGATCCATTTAGAAATGATTCTAAATATAATCAATTCGACCAGAGTTGTTTGTATTAAAGAGTAAATACCCTTAAAGTGCAATGATTTGACTGGTTGATGGACATCGTTGCTGGGATTTGTGCAGTTTGAGTTAACTCGATATTTTGATAGATCGATACAAATCTTAAATGCCCTGAATCTTTGTTTCTCCCTTATTAGGTCAAATCACTAAGAATTCTCCAAGAATAATGTCCAAAATACCCCTGATTTCCTAAATAATGGAATCACTCCTGTCATATCTGAAATCATAAGTATCACTGATGCAAAAGATTCTGAATACCTTTTTGATTACGTAGTGCCTCCGAAAAATATTTGAATACTATATGATCCTGATAAATCATGTTCTGAATAACTGATGAATATGTCAGCTATCAAACCCTTTTATGGGGATCTTCTTTTTGAATTTAATCAGTTTACATAAGTTTCATGACTCCCTATCTTATAAATACCAAGGACTTTTAGAAAATAATTGGATCATTTAGTGTGTTCCTATATGTTACATGATCGGTTTTATCTATTCTGAAATGTGTTTTACTGAGATCTCTGAGTTACTGAAGTTTTAAGTCTGTCTGATTTATGATCTCTGAATACCGTTTCTACTAAATTGATATATCTAAACTCTGATTTCCTGTTACCACTGATTTTTTTCTGAAAAATGTTTTTCTTCAGGGTACTCTGGGATCTAATAGGAAGTCTTTGCAGGTTTAGTTCGATCAAACTGGTAATTTCTTATATAGGTTCAGACTGATCGAACTAATAATTACTTATGGTAGGTTCAACTCAGTCAAATTGGTAAATCCTTATATATGTTCAGACTGATCGAGCTTGTAATTCCTTGCAGATCTATGGTGACACTTGGGTGGGCTCCTAGGCCTAATTGGCGTAGTGGTAAGACCTTATGGACCCTAAGAAACTCCCTTAGGGTGGCACCTCTGCTATGTGCTTTGCGTAAGTCCTTATGGACCTGAGGGTACTCCCCTAAGGTGGGAACCTACGCTTCAGCTAAGGTAAGATCTTATGGACCCAAGGTGTTCCCCTAGATTGCCACTTATGCCCAATTGGCCTAGGGTAAGTCCTTTTGTATGCAGTTCTGGGGAAATGCAATTGGTGTTCTATTGGAGGGTTTTACAAAGGTTTTAAAAATATGTTTTAAACTGTTACTATTTAAAAAAGATCTGTATTTTCACCGGTTTTATGGGAACACACTAGACACCCTATTCTGAACTCCTGAACCTAGTCCTCCGAATGTTTACTCTAAACTGAAAGCTTATTATCTTTTACAACCTGAGATATTAGTGGGACCTCAACTAAGCATAAAAATCTGTAGATGTCTGAATCAATAAGGAAAATTATGCTTGCCTATTATCTACATGTCTTTTAGCATCACATGGTAGTTTTGTATTATTGAGCTTTCCAAATCTCACTCTGTTACTCACCATTTCAGGTTAAAAGAATCGTACGATTTCAGCTATCGACATCAGTAAAGGAGTTCCACCAACGTTGCTTGCGGAGTATGTTGCATGTGATTAGGGGGTATGTAGGTTGTATTTTATTTTAAATCCGAGTCTGGAATCTGTTTTATTTTTTAATATTGTTAAATTTTACTTTTATGTTTATAAATTGTTTTATGATTTTAGGCGTTTTAACAAAAAAATTTAAATTTTTCTGAGATTTTACTGTGGGTCGCTCTAGTAACCCTAATGTGACACCTCAGATCGGACCAGGTCATTCGCATTTTTCTTTGTGTATTCCATTTAGTGGTATCAGAGCTGAGGTTGATTCAAGTTTTCTAGGTAGACTGACCGATTTAATTTCATAGGATGTCTAGTTAGTATATGACCATAGACTATAACCGTACTTCTCTAAGTCGAAACTCCAAGGTCTAGTCCCTCTATGTAACAATCTAACCTAAATTTTCTATCAGCTAGGGCTCGACCTATGCATAAAGGAATACCAGCAACGTTTGTTCAAATTCTGTAAAATGTATCGCGAGTAATGTGAGAGTTACTTATCTGAGAAATTTTGTCCCGACCCCATAAATGAAATTGGAACATATTACCACTATATGAACTTAACCTCATAGCTAAGGTCAACTTGATTTCCACAAGGATAATTATGTTCAAATTCTTTTATTGTAATGAGGGAGAGTATTAACGAGAATGTACATTAAGTTGGTTAAAGATTAGTAGAGGATCCGTACTTCTAGAAAAGCTATCTAAGATAATGAAGAATTTCTAAAAGCTTCATTTATGCATTTCTATGTCTTGAGTTAATTTTGAGGACGAAATTCTTTTAAGGGGAAGAGATTATCACACTCTAAGGGGCTGGATTTTATTAATTTAAGTAGATTTAAAGGACTAAATTGCAAGTTCTATAAACTTACAACTCAATTTTGAAACTTTAGGAATTTTAGAGACTTAACCCTGAATTATCCCATTTTTACTCATTAATGAAAAATAAACCCCCTCGGTGATACACCCGATTTCCTCTATCGCCAGGATGGGTAAGTTTCGAATGTTTCTGGTTAATTTGGCTCAGTTTGGTTGATGTTTTGGTTTGGTTTTGGTATGATATAGTGTGTAGCTACTAGTGGAGTAATCGTCCTACCACCCTGAGCCCGTCATTGCTGCCACACACCGTCACGTGCCTCCACATGTGCTGGGCTTTCTCCCTGCCCTAGAAACATTCTATAACAGGTCCAGTCGATCTGGAACAGCCTGAACTAGTCAACCCGATCTGAACCGAGTCTGTTTGACCCGATCGAGTCAAGTAGTCTGAGTCAACCAGTTGACTTTGACCAAAAAACTTAAATTTTCTGAAAAGTTCTTTTTTTATGTTTTTTGATGTCTTGAGTCAGAATCTGAAGTTCGTTTTGCCAAATTCGCACTCGGTAAGCTATTTTTTTGGTGTTTTACCTTCGAATTCAATTTGGTTTCTTAATTAAGTTCAGTTTTGACGTAAATCCGGTTGCTATGTATCCGAGAAATTATTGGATGTTGAATTCATGTTTAAGAGTGATCGAATAGAGTTTAAATGTTTGGTTGGTGGAGCACAAAAATTGAGGTAATACTTTACTTTCTTTTGAATGGTTTTAGGAACAAATTTATAAATGGTAAATGTATGAATAGAAATGATTGATCTTGTAGGTGTATTTAACAATCATTGGACTCAAAACAAAATTTGGAATAAAGATAGAACATTGTATAAGACTGAGATGGATCATAAAAGAAATTGTTAGACTAATTGAAAACAAATATAAGTTCAGCAATTTAATCAGTAAATTAATTAATCTTAGGACTCTTAAATTTTGATTAATCTTGTTAAAGGTTAAATGTTGGTAATACTTGAATAAGAAACTACAAAAATACCGGTATGATGTAAAAGAAAAGGATTTTCCCTGAAAGTGAAAATAATCATGTTAATCAATCATGATCTTTGATATGGTAAAAGACTTAAAATTTCTAATTTCTGATCGAACATACAGAGGCTAAATTACCGAAAGTACCTTACACGTTTGAATTTCTCGAAATGACAAAGTTGAACAAAATAGAAATACTGTATGTATTCGAATTATTAAAATTATAGAATTACTCTAGAAACTCCTAAGTGACCGGGATAAACTTGAATACTAATTGATTTAAGTAACCCAATGACCTTGAATTAAGCGAATAACTTGAATAATTCTGGAAACACTGATGATGTTATATGTTGTACCGTTTATAAGGGTTTTAAACCACAAATCAAGCACGTCGACATTTCCTGATATCGTTGCAATGCATAAATAAAATAAATACCATTAGAATATATGTTCGTCTCTCTAAGATCCATTCAGAGATGATTATGAAGATGATCAATTCGACCAGAGTTGTTTGTATTAATGAGTGAATCCCTTAAAGTGCAACAATTTGACCATGGGTATCATTGATTGGATTTGTTCAGTTCGAGTTAACTCGATATTCCGATAGATCGACACAAATCTTAAAAGCCCTGAATTTTTATTTCTCCCATATTAGGTCAAATCACTAAAAAATCTCTAATAACCTAATGTCTAAAATGCCCCTGATTTCCTGAATAATGGAATCACTCCTGTCATATATGAAATCACAAGTAACTCTGATGCAAAGGATTCTGAATACCTTTTAGATTGCGTAGTGCCTCCGAAAAATATTTGAATACTATATGATTATGATAAATCATGTTATTAATAATTGATGAATCTGTCAGCTATCAAGGCCATTTATTGGGATCTCATTTATGAATTTAATCAGTTTATAGAAGTTTCATGACTCCATATCTGATAAATACCAAGCAGCTTAAGAAAATAATTGGATCCTCTAATGTGTTCTCTATATGTTATATGATTGGTTTTATCCGTTCTGAAATTTATTTTTACCGAGATCTCTGAGTTATTGAAGTTTTAAGTAAGTATATCTGATTTATGATCTCTGGATACCGTTTCTACTGAATTGATATATCTAAACTCTAATTTTCTGCTACCACTGATTTATGTCTGAGAAATGTTTTTCTTCGGGGTACTCTGGGATCTGGTAGGAATTCTCTACAGGTTTAGTTCGATCAAACTGGTAATTCCTTCTATAGGCTCAAACCGATCGCACTGGTAATTCCTTACGGCAGGTTTAGTTCAGTCAAATTGGTAATTCCTTATATAGGTTCAGACCGATGGTGCTGGTAATTCATTACGGATCTAAGGTGACCCTTGGGTGGGCTCCTAGGCCTAATGGGCATAGTTGTAAGACCTTATAAACCCTAAGGAATTTCCTTATGGTGGCATTTCTGCTATATGCTTTGGGTAAGTCCTTATGGACATGAGGGCATTCTCCTCAGGTTGGCACCTACGCTTCGGCTAGGGTAAGACCTTATAGACCCAAGGTGTTCCCTTAGATTGACACTTATGCCCAATGGGTCTAGGGTAAGTCCTTATGTATCCAGTTCTGGGGAATTGAATATTGGCGTTCAGTTGGAGGGTTTTACTATGGTTTTAAAAATATGTTTTAAACTATTACTGTTTAAAAAAAGATCTGTATTTTTCACTGGTTTTATGGAACATACTAGACACCCTATTCTAATCTTCTGAACATAGTCCTCCGAACGTTTACTCTGAACTGAAAGCTTCATGTCTTTTACTACCTGAGATATCACTGAGACCTCTGCTCAGCAAAAAAATTTGTATATGTCTGAATCAATAAAGAAAATTATATTTGCATATTATCTACATGTCTTTCAACATCACTTGGTAGTTCTGTGTTACTATGCTTTCCAAAGCTCACTCTATTACTCACTATTTCAGGTAAAAAGAATCGTACCAATTCAACGACCAACACCAATAAAGGAGTTCCATCGGCGTTGATTGCGGAGTATGGTGCATGTGATTAGGGGGCTTGTAGGTTGTATTTTATTTTAAATCTGAGTCTAGAATCTGTTTTATTTCTAAATATTGTTAAATTTTACTTTTGTGTTTATAAATTGTTTTATGATTTTAGGCGTTTTAACAAAAAAAATTAAAATTTTCTGGGATTTTACTTTGGGTCGCTCCGGTGACCCTAATGTGATATCTCAGATCAGACCAGGTCACCTACGTTGGTCTGTGGGTATTGTGATATCAAAGCTTAGGTTGATTCAAGTTTTCTGGGTAGACCGGCCGGTCGAATGTCATAGGATGTTTAGTCAGTATATGCCCCAAGACTATTACTGTATTTCTCTAAGTTGGAACTCTAAGGTTGAGTTTCTCTCTGTAACGAGCTAACCTAGGTTTTTTATCCGTTAGGTTGAGTCTCGCGAGTAATACGATAATTACTTATCTGATAAATTCTGACACGACCCCATAAATGAAATTATGACATATTACCACTCTATGAACTAAACCTCGTAGCTAAGGTCAATTTGATTTCCACAAGGATAATTTTGTTCAAATTCTTTTATTGGGATGAGGGAGAGTATTGTTGAGAATGTATATTCAGTTGGTTAAAGATTAGTAGATGACTCATACTTCTATTAAAACTATCTAAGATAATGAAGAATTTCTAAAAGCTTTACTTATGCATTTCTATGGCTTGAGTGAATTTCGAGGATGAAATTATTTTTAGGGGATGAGAATTGTCACACCCTATTTTAGGGGTTGGATTTTATTAATTTATGTAAATTTAAAGGACTAAATTACAAGTTCTAGAAACTTTCAGCTCAATTTTGAAACTCTGTGAATTTTACAGACTAAACTATGAATTATCCCATTTTTACTCGTTAATGAAAAATAAAACCCCCTCGGGGATACACCCAAAAATTCCCCAATTTTCCCCAACCTCAAAATCTTAGCCCATCACCTTCCCTCCCCTGATTTGCCTTGCTCCGACCGGCGGTGGCTTATACCTCCAGCACTAGGCGAAGTACCAGTTTCCTACGACTAAAACCCTTAAGTCAACTTGTCGAACGGAGCCGTCGTTTGCCGTGGAGAAGCTGATAAAGCTATGTCAGATACCCCCTCGTCACCTTTGTTTTTTTTCTGAATTTTTCGACCGCCTCAATCGCCGTCTCTCACCACCGCTACCCTATGAAGACTCCCCAGCTCCATGCGATCAAAACTCGACCAATGGCTGAGACTGTTATCGCTGATTTCCCTCCATCGCTAGCGTGGATAATTTCATAATGTTTCCAGTTAATTTGACTCATTTTGGTTGATGTTTTGATTTGATTTTGTTCTGACATGGTTTGTAGCAGCTAGTGGAGTAATCTGCCGACCACCCCGAGCCCGTCGCCGCCGTCATGCACTGCCACGTGCCTCCGCTTGCGTGTAGGCTTCCTCCCCTACTCTGGAAACATTCTAGAACTGGTCCAGTCGGTCTGGACCGGCCCAAACTGGTCAACCTAGTTTGAACCAGATCTATTTAACCTGACAGGGTCAACTCGTCTGATTCAACCCATTGACTTTGATCGTTAACTTTAACCCGGAATGTCAATTTTTTTTGAAAAAAATCCCTTTTTATGTTTTTCGATGACAATTTCCACTGAATTGATATATCTGAACTCTGATTTCCTACTACCACTGATTTTTGTCTCAAAAATGTTTTTCTTCGTGGTACTCTGGGATCTGGTAGGAAGTCTCTGCAAGTTTAGTTCGATCAAACTGGTAATTCCTTATATAGGTTTAGACTGATAGAACTTGTAATTCCTTATATAGTTTTAGACTGATCGAACTTGTAATTCCTTACAGAAAGTTCAGCTTGGTCAAATTGCTAATTCATTATATAGGTTTAAACCAACCAAACTGGTAATTCCTTATGGATCTAAGGTGATCCTTGGGTGGCCTCCTAGGCCTAATGGGCCTAGTGGTAAGACCTTATGGACCCTAAGGAACTACCTTAGGGTGGCATCTCTGCTATGTGCTTTGGGTAAGTCCTTATAGACCTGAGGGCACTCCTCTCAGGTGGGCACCTACGCTTCTATTAGAGCAAGACTTTATGGACCAAAGGTGTTCCCTTAGATTGGCACATATGCCTAATGAACCTAGGGTATATCCTTATGGATGCAGTTCTAGAGAACTGTATATTGGCGTTCGGTTGGAGGGTTTTACTACGATTTTAAAAATATGTTTTAAATTGTTACTATTTAAAAAAACCTGTATTTTCAATGGTTTTATGGGAACACACTAGACACCTATTATGATCTCCAGAACCTAGTCCTCCGAACATTTACTCTGAACTGAAATCTTCCTGTCTTTTACTACCTGAGATATCAGTAGGACCTCAGCGCAACATAAAAATCTATAGATGTCTGAATCAATAAGGAAAATTATGCTTGCATTTTATCTGCATGTCCTTCAGCATCACTTGGTAGTTATGTATTACTGAGCTTTCCAAAGCTCACTCTGAAACTCACCATTTCAGGTTAAAAGAATCGTACTAGTTCAGCTATAGACATCAGTAAAGGAGTTCCACTTGTGTTGCTTGCAGAGTACGGTGCATGTAATTAAGGGGCACGTAAGTTGTATTTTGTGTTAAATCTGAGTCTGTAATATGTTTTATTTCTGAATATTGTTAAATTTTACTTTTGTGTTTATAAATTGTTTTATGATTTTAGGCGTTTAAATAAAAATTTTAAATTTTTCCTGGATTTTACTGTGGGTCGCTCCAGTGACCCTAATGTGACACCTCAGATCAGATCAGGTCACCCGCATCGGTCTGTGCGTGTTACATCGAGCACCAAGGAGTGGCCGAAAATCTATCTTGAGGAAACTGCATAATTGCATGCCTCAACTTTTCTATTAATATATTATGGTTTTCTATTCAAATTATTTAATCTAATATTTTCCATGTTATTAATTGTGTTTGTTTTATTCTTGATTTGTGTGCATGAATTTTACGACGAGATCTTATCGAGAAATTAAATGTTTCTTGATGCGACTTGTATGAATCACCAAGGAAGCAAATTATGGACATATAAAATATTTGTTTTTTATATTTTCTTTTCGTCTCAGATTGTTATACATATAACAATCTTAAGACAAACTTCTATCTTCTACTTTATGGAAAAAATAAATCTGAGACAATTCGGAAATCTTGAAAAAATTTGAGATAAACAAATAAATTCGTTTTCGGGATTTATCCTGCCGTTTTAACGAGTTTGCTTAATTTCAAAGTGGACAAATCTATTTAATAAATTTTTTTGTTAAAGTAACGTTGGTTACTAAGTTTGAATCATTGTTTCTGTTTGATAATAAAAAATCGAAAATAAGCGAGGTTGATTTGAATCTACACAATAGTACATGAGTTTTTTTTTTTCAAATTGCTTTGCAAGCTCATGTAGGAATCAACTTGTGTAAATAAACAAATACATGGTGATTAACGCATGGTGACAAGTGCACATGATTTGCCTTTTTTGCAAATAAAAGAAAAAATGTGATTCTTTGGTTATGGAAAATAAAAATTCCATATGTGGTTATTGCCTATAAATGTAGAGCAATTAAAGAATCAATGTGATTATTTCTATATTATGATATTATTGGGGAATATCATCATAGTAAGATTTTACCCATAAAAGTGCATGTGAGCATTAATCATGATATTATTCATGATTTTATTGTTATGGCATTATTACCATATAACCTTTGGCCTATTAATATGGAATATTAAATATATTATGAATAAAGAATACCTTTGGTATTTATAATTATTATTAAGTGTTATAATAATTATAATTTGTGTTTTTTGAAACACTAAGTTTGAAATGTTGTTTATGTTTGATAATAAAAATTTGAAAATAAGCGAGGTTGA
This sequence comes from Hibiscus syriacus, assembly GCF_006381635.1. NCBI lineage: Eukaryota > Viridiplantae > Streptophyta > Magnoliopsida > Malvales > Malvaceae > Hibiscus > Hibiscus syriacus. The sequence continues at coordinate 2,041,608 of NW_024063485.1, read as the reverse complement.
TTTGAATCTACGCAATAGAATATGAGTTTTTTTTTGCAAATTGCTTTGCAAGCTCATCTAGGAACCAAAATGTGTAAATACACAAATACATGGTGATTAACGCTTGGTGACAAGCGCACGATGATTTGCCTTTTTCGCAAATAAAAGAAAAATGCGATTCTTTGGTTATGGAAAATAAAAAATACATATGTGGTTATTGCCTATAAATGTAGAGCAATAAAAGAATCAATGAGATTATTTCTATATTATGATATTATTGGGGAATATCATTATAGTAAGATTTCGCCCATAAAAGTGCATGTGAGCATTAATCATGATATTATTCATGATATTATTGTTATGGTATTATTACCATATAACCTTTGACCTATTAATATGGAATATTAAATATGACATGAATAAAGAATATCTTTGGTATTTATAATTATTATTAAATTTTATAATAATTGTGGTTTGTGTTTTTGGAAACATTATAAATTTTATTATTGTACTAAAAATTTCTTTTGAGAAATTTTGTAGATACAAACAAATTTAAAGTTTAATCTAAGGCTTTTTATTATTGCGTTGTCAAAAGTAAAATCAAAGGATTAATTTCTTTTAATTATTGTGTTTGCAGAAGTAAAATCAAATGATTAATTCATTTCGATTATTTGATTATGAAAATTAAAATCAAATGATTAGTTCCTTTTGATTGTTGGGTTGGTAAAATTAAAGGATTAATTCCTTTTGATTTCTGTTTGTTAAACATAATCGAGTTGTTGTGATCTATTTGTTTCGGTTTTTAGTGTTACTAATCTCGTCGGTTAATAGAATATAAAGGGAATAAATCATTGGATTTATTTCCTTGAGATTCTTTAATGATTATAACTTTGCAAGGAAAATATATTGTTTAATTTATTTAGTTAGAATCTTAAATAATTCTAACTCTGTAAGGAAAATAAATTGTTAAATTTGTTTCCTTGGAAATCTTGAATGATTTTAACTTTGTAAGAAAAATAAAATTGTCGAATTTATTTTATTGAGAATCGTGGATGATTCTATCCTTTAAAAAAATTGTTAAATTTATTTTCTTGAGAATCTTAAATGATTTTATTTTGTAAAAGTTAATAAATTGTTGAATTTATTTTCTTATATGATTCTATCTTTTAAAAGGAAATAAATCGTTGAATTTATTTTCCTGAGAATCTCACATGATTCTGATTTGTAAGAAAATAAATTGTTGGATTTATTTTCCTATTTTATAAAAAGAAAAAATCGTTTGATTTATTTTCATGTTTTATGAAAGGAAATAACTAATTATGTTTATTTTCCTGTTTACGAAAGGAAATAAATTGATGGATTTTTTTTATGTTTAAAAAAAGGAAATAAATTGGTAAATTTATTTTCCTAAGAATCTTGTATGATTCTGATATGTAAAAGGAAATAAATTGTTGGCTTTATTTTCATATTTTGAAAAATGAAATAAACCATAGAATTTAGTTTCATGGTTTGTAATAGGAAATAAATCATTGAATTTATTTTCCTATTTTGTAAAAAAGAAATAAATCGTTGGATTTAGTTTCTTATTTTGTAAAAGAAAATAAATCAAAATAAATCGTTTGATTTATTTGCATGTTTTGTAAAAGGAAATAAATCGTTAGATTTATTTTTCTGTTTTGTGAAATGAAATAAATCGTTGTATTTATTTTAATGTTTTGTAAAAGGAAATAAATCATTGGATTTTTTTGGGAATCTTGTATGATTATTGTTTATAAAAGGAAATGAATCTTTGGATTTATTTCCATGATTTGAAAAAGAAAAAAAATCGGTGGATTAAATTTATTTTATTGGGAATCAAGTATGATTCCATTTTAAAAGAAAAAAACAAATCGTTAAATTTATTTCTTTAAATCTCGATATGTTTGTAAAGTGAGATCTTGAAAGTAAATTTATTCTGGAAATTGAATTTTTGTCGTAATAATGGGTTTACCTGATCTACTTTTACAAACAAGAAGGAATAAATAATTTTTTTACCTTCATTGGTGATTGCAAAAAAGTATTGCTATATATTTGCTAAAAAGCAAAGGTGAAGCTATAGAGAAATCTATTCTCTATAAATTCAAAGTTGAACACTAACTTAATAAAATCATTAAAATGGTAAGAAGTGATAATTGTGGTGAATAAATTGAACCATTAATTGGTCAACAATGTGCACAACATGATATTATTCATAAAGTGACACCATCATTAGGGTAGCAAAGTGGAAGAATTAATTATTAAAAATGAAATGATGAACGCAATTCTAAGAAGTTCTGGATTATCACAGAACATATGGCGGGAAGATGTTTTTCAGCTAGTTACCTTTTAAATAAGGTTTTCCAAAAAAAATTGACAAGACACCATATGAGTTATGAAAATGTAGAAAATCTTTCTACGATTACTTAAAAATGTGGTGTGTGTCTTGTAAAGATAATGATATCATTATCAAAGGAAATGAAATCCCAAATCGGTGGATTATATTCACTATGCATATTATAGCAAGACATATCGATATCTTGTGTATGAATAAAAAACCTGGAAATCACAAGAACACGATAATGAAATCAAAGAATATATTATTCTTTGAAAATATATTCCCTAATATAACTATATAACTAAGGAAGATGATTGAAGACTTTCAGAAAAGATAAGTCCAGATGTTCAACGAAATGTTGAAACAAAGATATTGTCATTATGACAAACCTCTGAAAAGTAATTATGAGAGAACTATGATATCTCATATATCCCAAGATCATGTTTCCTTAGAAGGATACTATGATGTCAATTTAATATATGATATTCAAGATATCAAAGGAACATTGGGAAGATATTCAAGATACCAAATCCAAAATGGAATATGAGTTTGTAGCTCTAGACAAGTCTAGAGAATAAGTTGATTGACTTTAGAATTTCTTGGAGGATATTCTTGAATAGCCAAAACTTGTGCCCACAATATTCATATATTGGTAGAGCATAAAAAGTTTATGAATAACGGTAAGTTGAGATATATACATCATCAACACAATACCATTAGACAACTGATCTCAAATGGAGTTATCACTATTTATTTTGTAAGATCAAAGGATAACGTTGTGGATCCACTAATCGAAGGGTTAAAATCGAGATCAAGTTGAGAAAATATCTAAAAGAATGAGACCAAAACCCATGGAAAATTGAAGGTGTTTTGTGAAGGAAAGCCCTACCTAATTGACTGGAGATCCCAAGATATAGGTTCAAAGGGACAACCAAATTGCATAAACCGTGTGCGGTCACTGTGGGGGTTTCTTATCCCAAGTCCATTCCTATGATGTAAACAGTGATCAAATTGGTATAGCTTAAGCAAAGCTTTTAATGACCATTACCTGCTTCGATAAGTCGAGCAACATAAGTCACCTATGTGAGAGTGAAGTGGGGTCGCTTCAAAGAGACTATTGGGCATAGTTTTTTCAAACTCTTGCAGAACCAAGCGATGTCCATGGATTTAAGGACATACCCATGAGAAATAAAATTCTTGTCAGATGGGTAGTTGTGTGAAGTATATCATCATTTACACAAAGAGCAGGACAGTTCAAGGACATCACGTTTACTGGTTAGCTATTAAAGTAAATATATTACCACAAGGGAAGGTTCAAAAGAGGACATCTACCTATCTTATGCAATTATCGATCGTAGAGTCTATCACTACATCGAGACAAAATGGTTTTGATAAAATGATAAATTTCATTCATGTGGGGGATTTTTGGAAAAAAATTGATAATTTTGGAGCTTTGAATGAGAAATTGATCCAAAAGTTGTTGAGGAAAATGTGAAATCAATTGTTGGTTCGTAAATGTGCAGACGTGCACGACATGAGTAACGTGAATGCCTAAACCGGCCTAGCTCTTTGTGGGCTTGCGGATATTTTAACCCAAATGTGAGATATTTTCCTCAAATAGAGAATATCTTTTCGAAATCTGTTTTGGGATTAAAATGATAAATATTAAAAGATTCCTTTAATTAAAACAATTATTTTGGAAATTGCTTAATTGCTTGATTCTCATTATTGCTTGATTAGGTCAAAAATTTCCAATTGTTAACAATGCGAACTTCCTATAAATACCGTGTTAACCTACTAGGTTAAAAAACAAGTCAAAAAACAATTCAAAGGATTTTTTTTCTAGTTTTGGTGATAGGCGAAGACAAGAAATTGTTCGTGATCTCGGAATTTGTGCTACTGTGCGCTGATCATCTCGTTGTTGTATCCTAGGAGACAGACGACCAAAGATCTCGAGCACCAAGGAGTAGCAGAAAATGTCTTAAGGAAACTGCATAATTGCACGCCTCAACTTATTTCTATTAATATATTTATGGTTTTCTATTCAAATTATTTAATCGAATATTTTCCATGTTATTAAATGTGTTTGTTTTATTCTTGATTCATGTACACGAATTTTACGACGAGATCCTGTCGAGGATTTGAATGTCGTTTGACGCGACTTATATGAATCACCATGGAAGTAAATTGTGAATCTATAAAAAAAGTTATTTTCTTTTCGTCTCGAATTGTTATACCTCTAACAAAGCACTGGTTGTGAAAAATTGAACCCAATAATTCTATACAATGTGTGCATAATGCTTGACTGTGAACCATGATTCCGGTCTGATCCCGATCCCGAACCATGATTCCAGTCTCGAGTTGAGTTGGCATCTTTGACTGTGAACAATCCTTTCCCAGCTGAACTCTAGTTTGCTGAGTTTTATCATGTTCAGTCGGTTTATTATGTCTAGTTTGCTGAACTCATAATATAGCAAAAGAATTCCAATTTTATAAATTTAATTATAAATATGTAATGAATTATAAATAATTTTCTATAACCATATATTATATAAATATAAACTTTTTCACATTTTTCATATGTAATATATATATCATGTAGAGTTGAGAGACTCAACTTAAATTTGAAAATCAATCTACTAATTACTAAAAAAATTGGAATATTCGAGTTGAATCAAATAATATTTTTTTGAGTTGAATTGAATTTATAAAATTAAGAGCCTCGTCGGGTTTTTAACATTGAATCGATTTAAAAAAATTATTATTTTTTAATCAAATAATATTTTACTCACTCTTACATAACGATATTAAAAGAAAATTGATGGGTTTTACACAGATCGATCTAATCTAATGATCTGCGAGGGCTTTTGGGTTTCGTAATGACCTTCTGAGATCCAATATCTCTGGCTTGTTACTGATGGTATGGGCTTTTTTTTAGTTACTGAACACTATTTCATTTTATCTTGACGTGCTTCAAAAAATAATAAAAACCGCTTATCTGATAATTCATTGAAAATTGAAAATTTTATTACTTTAAATTTATTTGATAATTAAAAATTAAAAATTAAAAATTTCTGTTAGAATAATCACTGATTTAATTAATAAAAGATGTAAATACTTAAATTTTATGGACAAAATCATAGGATTGTATACAAAATGTTAAGAACATCAGTGATGGTACTGAATGTCTTTTATGATATGATCCTCTTTGTCAGGGACGGGTGTAAGATTTTATGTTAGGGGAGAACTAAAATTTCAAGAGGTGAAAATAGATTTTTAATAAAAATAAATAAAATTCAAAATATATGATAATTTTAAGTTTTCAGGAGAACGATTGTCCCCATCCGCCTCTCAAGTCCATTCTTATTCTTCTTAGTGTCATGAAATTGGTATGAATTTAAGGTTGTTTGTTTGGCTGTAATTGGTTTTCCGAAAAATGATTTATTGGAATTTAAATTACTGGAACTAGAAAATGAATTACTGTAATTTGAATTCTGGAAAATGAATTACATTTCTGGAAAACGTTTTCCGGAAAATATTTTTCCGTAAAATGAATTACATTTTTCTGAAAAACATCTGGAAAACGTTTTATGATGTTTGGAAGATGTTATTTAAACATTTTTTTTCCACTAGTTGAAGAGCTTTTAAAAATTATTTATTACAAATATTAAATATAATAAATAATATTATTTATCATAAAACTTAATATTATTATTTTAAAATATTAAAATAATATATTTATTATTAAATATTATTTTTATAATTTTATTAATAAAAATATTATTTTTTGTATATTTTAGTGAAATAAAATATTATAAATTATATTAATTATTTATTAAAGTAATAGTGTTATATTATATTTTAAAAATATTAATTAGTATATTTTAAATATCTTTATTAAAATATTATTTAAATATATAAATAATATTATTCATTATTAAATATATAATTTTTTTATTATATATTATTAAAATAAAAATATAATATCTTATATTATTATAATATAATTGATTATTTTATATAATATTAAAAATATAATATTATATTATTATAAATATTAATAAATAAATAAATAAATAACATTTTGTTGAAAATGATACTAAAATATTTTATTAATATTAAATTCAGAAAATAAAATTATTTTGAGTATTTATTCTTTGAAGTGAAAAGTTCGGAAAATGACTTACGGAAAATGAATCCGTAAGTCATTTTACAGAAAACACAAAGGAAATTTTGTTACTAGGAAAATGAATTACGTTCCGAAAAACCAATTACGTGAAACAAACACGGGAAAACATTTTCTGGAAAACTAATTACGTAAAACAAACACGGGAAAATATTTTCCGAAAAATGAATTACGTAAAACAAACACGAAAATTCGGGGAAAACCAATTCCGTAATTCCAATTACGACAACAAACACACCCTTATTTATTTAATGGGCTTGACATAATGCTTGCCTTTCCAAATTTATTTGTACTCCATTTTATGAGTTAAAGTTTGACTATACTCCGTTATTTGTCCTATTTTTTCAAAAGAAAAATATATGTACTCCTAGAATTCATCGTTGCCTGCTTTTGTTTATATTTTATAATTTGATTAATCAAAATTAATACGATAATTTAAAAATTTATTCAATAACACATTTTATTAAATTATTTTTTAATGAAAGCGGCCAATTCATTTTTTTCCTGTTTTCAATAAGGAATGAAAGAAGGCAGCAATCGCAGGGATGGGCAGCGGGACACGATGCGAATTGTTGTATAAAGAAAGTTATTAATCATTTTATACACTAATTAACATAGAATAATATATTAATTAAAGGATAAATTATATCATTGACCACTTAATTATATCATTGATCACTTAATTATATCATTGATCAATTTCATTAATTGTCACGTCAACATTTCCGCCAATTGTTAACAGTAAGTAGCTTGATTGACAATAAATAAATAGTTAGATAGTCTGATTGACAAAACTGAAAGATTGATGGTAAAACTAAAAAGAGTAAATAGTTGAGTGATAAATGGTATATTTTACCCTTAATTAAACTTCAGATATTTATTTGGTAAAAATCGAATAAAAAAGTTATAGCCTTCTTTAGCCTTAGCCTTCTATTAGCTATTCTAAAATCAGGGAGGGCAACAATAGTGGTAAATTGAATTTAAATAATTTTTTAATATTTTATTTTAATTTAACTAATACTATAACATTAGCATGAATTAACAATCAAGTGATCAAAATATAACAATCCAAAATGTTTGTGACCAAAATTTAATTATAGATAATGTAAGTGATCAGAATGCAAAGTTTCAAAATCAATGAAAAAAATGAATAAAATTAAAACAAAAGTGATTCTTTTAATAGTTTACTTTTTTTTTTACTTTTTGAGTTTACCAAAAAGTGTCGAAGCTTGTGCCCGGAAGCTATCTAAGTTAGTGAAGAATCTATTATTCTTGAGAAAGTTGGGAACAGTGTAATAAAGAAGACGAAGATGAAAGAAAAGATAGAAGCCTAAGTGCTGTCCTAAAAATTCGTTTGTGTTTATCAACAATTAGTTGATCTAGTTGGATGAAGTATTAAATCTCTTTAAATAAAATTAATAGTTCAAATCTTAACGTTATGCCGTTATGAATAAAGAAAATTAAATTAAGATAATCATTCTTATAATAGATCTTTATAGTACTCGATCGGAATTAATTTATCAGTGAATGAGAAACAAGTAGTTATGAAAAAAAGTTGCTCGTCCTTTAATTTTGGTGTGTAATGTGGCTTGACATAGCTACATTATTGATGTTTGATAGTGCTCACTCCTAGGGTAATTTTTCTTATGAGAAAATAACTTCAGTGACTGAAAATGCCTTATAATATACGATTTTAACCAATTTTTTTTGGATTTGCGAAAATGACCAACAAATTCGCAACGCGATCTCAAATTTCGCAACCCAGTTTCCAAATTCGCAACGCGAATATGTAAATCACATTACGATTTTCCAAATTCGCGTTGCGATTTTCCAAATTCGCAACGTGAATCTGTAAATCGCAACGCGAATCTGTAAATCGCAACACATAAGTCAAATTCGCAACGCGATAGTCAAATTCGCAACACAAAAGTCAAATTCGCAACGCGATAGTCAAATTCGCAACTGAATTTCAAATTCGCAAATGAATTTCAAATTCGCAACTGAATTTCAAATTCACAACTCGATTTTTGAATTCGCAACACGAATTTAATTTCGCAATAGGTTTTAGTTTCGCAACACAAATGTTTTGGGTATATAACTACGCAACAGCAGTAACTCATAACCTAAATCCCTAAATCGCAACTCATTCCATCTCCATCTATCACTCTCTCCGGCGACATCCGTTCCTATATCCAACGACATCCTTCCCCATCTCTAATTTGTTTTTACATAATTTTATTTCTATATAATTTTTCAATGATTTCTCTCCCAAATTATCAACTATCAACCTAATAAAGATATGTTTTTCTCTAAGTTAGTGATGATATGTAGTTTATAGCTCGTTTGTTTAGTAAATTAATTTACAATTTGTAGAATGAAATCATCTAATGTTGATCATGTTTGGATAGATTTGTGTTTTGGAGGGTCATGGGAGAATGTTCATGGTGTTTTACAATATGTGCCTTTACCCATGAATCTTCAACTAAAACTGTCATTAAAAAAGTTAACTTATGAAACTCTAATGTTACGTGTTGCAAAGAAATTGAATTTAGAGCCTCTAAGTGGATTTAGGCTATCTTATCAGAGAAAAGGTAAAGTTTATTTGTTAACCGACAATGAAGATGTTGAACGATTCATTGCTTACATTAGTGTTTCGCAAGAAGATGTTGTTACATTGTATGTTGTTGAACCTAGAAGTAGTGAAGTTGGGTCAGTAGCGGGTATTAATCAACTAAGTTCTTCAATCCCAGTTTATGGTGCTCACAATGTACAACATTGTTATCAATCTCAAAATTTAATGGTTCCACCACAATTTCATCACCAAGAAAATTTTGTTTCACCACATTTCCAATACCAAACACAATATCAAACACAATCTCAAAACCCACAACCTTTTCCTAATCCAAATCCCAATCAACTTTCAGCACCAAATTTCAATTTTCGTATTGACCAGTTAGACGATTATGAGCCAACAGAAAAAATTGTGAGTACTAGTCAATATTTGAAATTTGATCTTGGTCAATAGCCGGACTTTGATCTTGGTCAATACTCGGTTTTTATGATGTTTCAGAAGAAGAAACATACCATGCATGTAATGATTTTGATATTGGTTAATACCCGAATTTTGATGATGAAACAACCGCTGTCGAGGAAAATGTTGTTGATGATAATGAGGAGGAAGTTACAACTGTGAATGAACATGTTGAACATCCATTCTATAATTCATATAACCCTGAAGAAGAAAAACAAGAAGAAGAAGTCCCCGAAGAAAATAAAAAGAAGAAAATGCCACGGGAGTATAACTGAAATATGCCAGAATTACTTCAGATACCAGAAGAAGAGTTGGTTAAGATAGCAGTTGATTGTTACACAAAAGTTATTCGTATCAAGAAAGATGATTGTTTTGATACAAAGGAAGACTTGAAGATAGCTTTGTATATGAAATGTGTGGAAGATGGCTATCAACTAAAAGTTAACAAATCAAGCAAAGATCGTTTCGAAACAAAGTGTATGATTGACAAAAACTGTACGTGGCATATGATTGCAAAGAGGATAAAAGATTGCGAAATGTTTCAAGTTAGGACTTTTATTGATAAACATACATGTTCAAGAACCCAAGTTTTTCCTCACCATAGACAGGCAAACAAAAAGGTGTTGGGTGGTTTTCTGGTTGAGTTAATGTTTTTGAATGGAAGGGTATATCGGGGACATGAAATTATGATTGACATGAATGCTTGGTTCAAGATTAGTATCTTATATTCTCAAGCTTTGAGAGCCAAATGTTATGCCTTGGAATTGTTGAGGGGGTCGCTAGAAGCATTGTTTTGCCCAACTGCCGACTTATTGTCATAATTTAAAGCTGAAAAATCCTGGGTCGGTAACTCATATCAAAACAGATAGAGATGGACGCTTTGAGTTGCTGTTTATCACCATTGGTACTGCGGTTAGTAAATCATTATAATTTTGTTGATTCATTTTTGTTAGTTGCATGCATTTCACATTTAAATGATTATATTTCTTGTGTATATGATTTTGTAGATTCGTTCGTTTATTACTTGCATGCGCCCAGTTATTATAGTTGACGGAGCACATTTGAAAGGTCGATACCTTGGAGTAAACTTATTAGCAGTAGCCATGGATGCTAACAATGGGATACTGCCAATAGCTTACGGGGTTGGCAAATCTGAAACCTCTGATTCATGGACATGGTTTATGGGGCATCTTAGGGATTGCATAGGTCATATTAGCAATCTGACAATCATATCCGATAGGGAAAACTCAATTGACAACGCTGTTAGAAGGTGTTTTCCATATGCTTTTCATGGACTTTGTGGTGTTCATTTGTACAAAAATCTAAAATCAAGGTCTGCTGGTATAAAAAAGCAAAAATGGACATACTGGAAGACTGTAAAAGCTTATCAGGAATTGGATTTTAATAAGCATATAAATTGTTTAAGACGTGTTTTGCCTTAATGTGCTCAAACACTAGAAGATGTTGGGTTTGAAAGATGGTCAAGAGTATATCAACTTGGAGCAAGATATGGTTTCATGACGTCTAATAGTGCATAATCAATCAACGCTCTAAGTCGTCATTCCCAGAAATTACCCATTACTATGTTAATGGAGTTTTTTCGAGCCTCTATTCAACAGTGGTACTACAAGAAAAGAAACCATGCAAGTATTATTTCTTTAAATTCGTAACTTATCATATTTAATATATTTTTCTAAGTATTATTTATTTAAATTTACAGGAACATTGGAACGTCGTGTTACACCATAGACTGAAAAGAAGATAACGAAATGTGTTGTGAAGTCAACGTCATGGAGAGTTGAACCATGTTCAAACACTTTGTTTGAAGTATTGGATAATAACTTAAATGAGCTTGTCGATCTAAATGCAAAGACGTGTAGTTGTAAGAAATGGCAAACATCTGGTTATCCATGTGGCCATGTTATAAAAGTCGCTCTTCATCTAAACCAAGATGATTCAAGCGCATACGCTATGGATTGCTACACTACAGAAGTATATCGACAGACTTATATCGAGATTGTCTACCCTATTCCACATCCTTCTGAGTGGGACATACCAGATGACTTACAAACAGTTTTTCCACCAGTCATGGACATCAGGCTACCTGGCCGACCAAAAAATCATGATCGTATACCGTCTAAGGGTGAAGAGAAGAAGATATCAACATGTAGTCAGTGCAAGGAAAGTGGTCATACAAGGTTGACCTGTGGATCACCAGTGCCATCACAATCATCTTTTCCTCTACCAAAATATGGATCCTCATCAAAATCCAAAGCTCATATGGTGCCAAGCAGAAGGAAATCAAAATCGCAATTGCAATCAAAATCTCAATCACAACCGGCTTCACCTTTTGGGACTTATTAACTTAGGTGATTTTTAAATGCAAACATTGTATTATGTGTATTTTATGTGTGAATGCATACTTTTTCAATTAGATATTCATTAGTAACTTGAGTTTGAACATTGCTATGATCTGTTCATTTGTTATCACTTATCAGATTGTTGTCTGTTATCTTTTTGAAGGTGTTTTCCTTGAATTCGCAACGCGAAAGCGCAAATCGAAAATCGCAATGCGAATTTGACTTTCGCATTGCGAATTTCACTATCGCAACGCTTATTTCGCGTTGCGAATTTAACTATCGCAACGATAAAATCGCGTTACGAATTTGACTTTCGTGTTGCGAATTTGTACCTTCAACAGGTCTTTTTTGCCTTCAACATAATGCATATTGAATTTAAAACAACAAATAAACTTTTACAAATCAATTAAACAAGGAAAAAATAATTCTTATTTACACATCAAATTAAGCAAATCAACTTTTACAAATCAATTAAACAAGCAAAAATAATTCTTATTTCCTCATCAATTAAACAAACCAACTTTCAATGTAAAATTCAATTAAACAAGCAAAAAAAGTGTACCCCAGACTGTTGTTTATGCACAAATACATCAATTTCACGCAGCTCACTTCAGGATTAACCTGCAGAAACCAAACATTTGCTCAAACAACACTTTCTACACATCTAAAACCAACAAACATCAAATTACTGAATTCTAGGTACTTAACCAAATATTTTCAAACCAATTAAAGAGTATATATGTTAACAACATTGCTCAAACTTATCAATTATTTATGCACACTTTCATCATACGGAAGCAGGTCGACAGCGTCTCGCATATATCGATCTAGCCATAAAATGCCGAAACCACAAGCCTACTGCACCTCTATCTCTATCTCTAGGAGGTAGAAACTGTTTACTTCCTGTCGTCAAACGTTCCAAGCACATGCATACGAGAGGACCATAATTCTCTCTGGCTCCCTGCGTTTGTTGTGGCACAGTCTCGTCTCTGATGATTGTAACTTTGAACTTCTTTGGCTTCTTGTTTCCAGAATTAGTCCAATAATCAATCGCAGCCAAGTATTTAGTCAAATGAGCGCTCCATCCCTTTGTAATAATATCTCTCAAATCAGACAATGGTATGTAATTCAACATGCTGTCATATACCATTGTCTTCAGGGATGGGAGCTGAAGCTCGACGAGAAGCCAATGACGACGTTCCAAAACATGGATAAACACCTATAATCATAAATAATTGCGCACATCAAATAAAAATTATGAACACCTTTAAAATATTCAAAAAATGAATACTAACCTTATCGACCTCCTACCACGCAGGATAAAGTTTAGCTTTTCCATTACCCAACGTATATGAAGAATCTCTCGGATCCTTCAAGTGAGCTACGTGAAAAGACGTCGGCATAATAGTCCATCGAGTATTTTTTATTTTCTTCAATTTCCTTAGTACTAGAAGACGTGACACCCATGCATCAATATGCTGTTTTATAAAAAAAATACATATATTAGTGAATTTATTAATAAATTTTAAAAAAAATTAATCAAAATGCAATATAAGAAGAATATAAGACTTACCCCCCATTCGAAATAGCCATTAACTTCAACCCCTAATAAAATACCCCACCAAGACCGATCAAGAAACAAATGTATAACATCGTCGAGTTTGCATATGTCAGAATAACACCCCTGGCTCCGCTCATGTAGATAAAAATCAACTGCAGTCTTAGCCCAAAGGGTATTATCCGTAATTGTGTCTAGTAGTGTTTCCCTCTCCTCCTGAGAAATGGTACTGGCCGATAACTCATACAAAAGCCAACATACATCCATCATATCAGGCACGAGAAGGGGTTTATCAATATGTCGAAAAATGACATGTTGTGAATCGGGCTCTTGAACGGTGGGAGTGACCTATTCAACGATGACAGGGGCCTCTTGAACGGTGGGACGGGCCTCTTGAACGATGAGAGGAGTCTCTTGAACGATAGGAGGCACCTCTTGAACGATGACAGGTGAATCGGGCTTCTTCTTACGGAGTCTTGGCACTAGTGGGATGAAAGGAGACGTAATGGCATGTGCACGACGTCTGATGCGTGAACCCCGTCGTGCAAGAAAAACCTGACGTAAAGCATCTACCTTATCGGGCTGCTGAAAATAAATTAATACATAAATTAGTAAATAAATAAATAAATAATGCCGAAAAAATGTTATTTGCATTTTTAGTATAGTATTAAACAAATTTACCTCATTGCGTAGAGTATGAACCTCATTTTACAACGATGAAACAATCTCACGTAGAGTGGCTACCTCATCACGTAAAGTAGATACCTCATAACATAGCGCACCATTTTCATCGCGCAAAACATTCACCTCACCACGTAAAGATCGTACCTCATCACACCATACACCATTGTCTTCACGTAAAGTACCGACCTTATGAAGCAAAGCACCGACTTCATCACGTAACTCATCCCGTGGAAGTGGAGAATAGGGAGATAAATGCCATAGCCTCTTTGTCGGTCGCCAATCATGAGGTGATGGTGGAGAAGAGGCTCGATCAGGTAATGGCTCCGGGTGTCGAGATGTAGAATCGGCCCGATCAGGTGATGGCTCTCGAAGTGGGGGGTGCTCATCATCCGTCCCATCAAAAAACCGCTTACTAGCTTGCCACCAATCAGTGGCAAGCTCAGCCTCTGTAATGGATAGTTGGCCTCCTAACAATATAAAAGCTCAAACAAAGTTAAACGTGTACTAGTAATAACTTGTTTAACTATATGGTAGTATTTGTGTGTTAACTTACATCATTCATCGTTGTATATGGTAGTAACTCTTCCCAATCCAACATGCGGATCCTCTTCCAGGTAATAGCCCTAGGAATATCATTTGAACTTTTTATCGCATATGTCCGCGTGCTGGGAAAAGCCTCAAATATCTAAATCTACAAAAAATATAATACATAAACATCAGAAATTGTTAAATAATTAATTATAAATTTGGAAACATTATATAGAAATTCTAACCTTAAAGGCCCAAATAAAGCATGCCAAAGTTTATTTAGAACCATCGCCCCGCAAACTTTTTCAGTCCTCAAAGGCAGACGACAACTTCTTCCAGGTAGCTTTCCATAGATATGAACCCCACGGAAACAGGTTTCGTGCATTTAGGTCCTCTACCAATAATATTAGGTCCTCAGAAATAGGTTGTCTGCCCTCTTTGCCTAAAAAGCTGGCATGCAAAAGTAATAAATGGCATACTCAGACAACATCAAGGTCATCCATCCGAGTAAAACCATCTTTAACAAATAATCTCTTGAAGTCGAAGACGTGTAAACTCGGCTTCGACTTTGCCAGATCAGGAAAAACCCGAGATAACCATGATGGGTGGGAGATATGACTAGTGTACCAGGTTAATTCATCGTGTCTAAAGCGTAAACCAGTGATTAAGCAAAACTCCTCCCGCCCAAAACAAGTATACGCCGGAGGAAAATGAAACCATATCTCTTTATCACCACGTTGTATCTTCTCGAGTAGATCATTAGTCATGGTCTGAAGAAACAAATGTGTCAACATAACATCTCCACTCGAATGTTGTACTTTCAGCCATGGCCCGAAGTAAGTATCCTCAAACAATTTTCTTTGTAGAGGTGTAAGCGTCGACGCAATTTTAGTGGCTAGGCTTAATTTATTCCTTAAGGTCAATTGAGCCAAAAAAAATTCTACAAAAACAATAAACATACCAAGTTAGATATACCAAAAACTACAAATTATACACTATAAACAGACATGACATTAAACAGTGAAAACAAAGCCAAATATATTTCAAACTAGCACGGTATTCACCCAAGTCATTATTCCATCATAGTTCACAAAATGCATCAGATAACATTCCAGAAGTAAGCACTTATATAAACATAAAAGGACAACATATAGGTTTACTGCAGTTTCAAGGACAACATAAAGAGTAGTAGTTTATTCTTGAAACTTAAATTAGCAACACTGTGAAGTTAGTATTTGTCTTTGTTTTTTGGTTGAAGTAATGCAATTCATTCAAGTTTCAATTTGTAGAATAAGAGTAGTTTCTGAAACTTAAATTCGCAACGCGAAAATGAAAATCGCAACGAGAAAATCGCAACGCGTAACTAAAATCGCGTTGCGAATTTAAGTTTCAGAAACTACTCTTATTCTGCAAATTGAAACTTGAATGAATTGCATTACTTCAACCAAAAAACAAAGACAAATACTAACTTCACAAGGTTAAAGACTAAACAGTTTAGCAGTATTGGCAGCAACCAAATGAATTTACTAAGCAATCTCAGTGAAATTGTTAATCTATATATATTGAAATTACCAGTAAATTTATCATCAATATAAGAAAAATCTAATAATAATAAAAAAATTTCAAAATAAAAATAAGAGATTAAAAAAACTAACCATCGGTGGTTGATTTTCCATTTCTGACCATGAATTGTTGTGAGGGTTGCTCTGAGAGATGGAGATAGACGGATTTCGCCGGAGATGGGGATGGATTTTGTCAGAGATGGGGACGGATGTCGACGTATAGAGTGAGAGATGGAGATGAGATTGAGTTGTGATTTAGGGTTTTAGTTTATGATTTGCGATAATACTGTTTACATTTGTGTTGCAAAATTAATATTGTGTTTTGAATTCGAAAATAAAATAAAATTTGCATTGCGAAAATAAACGCGCTTTGCGAATTTGACTTTCGCGTTGTGAATTTGAGTATCGCGTTGCGCATTTGACTTTTGTGTTGCGAATTTGAAATTCAGTGTTGCGAATTTGACTATCGCGTTACGAATTTGACTTTTGTGTTGCGAATTTGACTTATGTGTTGCGATTTACAAATTCGTGTTGCGATTTGCAGTTTCGCGTTGCGAATTTGACTTATGTGTTGCGAATTTGACTATCGCGTTGTGAATTTGACTATCGCTTTGCGAATTTGACTATCGTGTTGCGAATTTGACTATCACGTTGCGAATTTGACTTCTATGTTGCGAATATGACTTCTGTGTTGCGATTTACAAATTTGCGTTGCGATTTATAGATTCGCGTTGCGAATTTGGAAAATCGCAATGCGATTTACATATTCGCGTTGCGAATTTGGAAACTGGGTTGCCAAATTGGAGTTGGCGTTGCGAATTTGTTGGTCATTTTCGTAAATCCAAATTTTTTTTATTAAAATCGTATATTATAAGGCATTTTCTATCACTAAGGTTATTTTCTCTTTTCTTATTCACTTGGGAAGATTTTCACGTCTCTTATCAGAGCATTTAATTTTACGGTACAAATTTATTAGAACATTTCGGCCCACATCTTTTTCCTTTTAAAATAAAAAGGATAAGAAAAAAAAGAAAAAAGATAAAGGAGTTTCATTAAATACAAAAGTCTAGTGATTATGAAGTTGATGTTTGGGATATTGGATGAATGACGATTGTGATTGTCTTTGTATCAAAATTCTCTCCAATTCAATTATTACGTAATCATTTTCTCATTTCCCTAAATTTAAAAGTAAACTGTTGGTTGCTTATGTACTTAGGTCGGTTTAAAAAAGATAGATTAATATAAGTCAAAAAATGATGCAACCGAAAATTTTTAAAAAAAATTAACAAAATAGCTTTATCCTACTGGAAATGTTGAATTAAATATAATATATTATGTTATAAGTATTTTAAAGTAATTCAAAATTGCTTAACCGGTAAACTTATTTTGCAGGAAAATATCAATATGCTTTACAAAAATATCGATATTTTCAAAATTATAACATTTCATATCGCAACATACTTTTCAGATAGCAACCAACTTATTTTTTTGTCGTATGAATGAATAAGGCCATATCAGCTTAAAATCTAGTAACATTTTAAGCGCAACTTAATATGTTAATTATATGAATAACATTGACAGTTTATAACTTATTTTGTGACCGTTAGAAGGGTAACATTTTCAGTTTCAACCTATATTGTTATATAAATATGTAACTTTTCCAGTTTTTGACATAGAACATCTTGTGTTGTAACATGATTGTATCGATACTTTTTCGCCAAAGATAGATAATTTTGAATTTTAAAAAATAAAGAAAATGAGAATGCTGTAAAATATCAAACTTTTCCACATATATCGATATATAGGGAAAAGTTCAAGTTATTATAAATAACATAATCAATGGAGGAAGTGAAAGGCCAGAATCAGAGAAGTAAAAGAAGGGATTTTCGTCAATGAAATCCATTTTCCATCTGAGCAATAGACATCAATACTAAATTTGAAGAACATATATGTATGTTCGTGAAACCCTAGTTCATAGTTTTTTTAATTAATGATGTTAGATTTAGGGATTAGGGTTAAGTTTTTAGGGAAAAACTATAGTATAATTGATCGATTATTGTTATATGTTGAATGAATGGAAAATAATTGGGGTTAGTAAAACAAGTAGAATGTAACATTATAGTTTGAATGAAAAAGATTGGGGGTAAGTAATATTATAGGTTGTAAATAATTGGTTACCCCAATAAACCTATTATGACTAAATTTGGTTATCAATAGCAATTACATTTACATAACCATACATAAACTGTTTATTACAAGATATATATTATTGAAATGTATATTGTAATGAATAAAAAGGAAGGATTTTGAAGATTGTATCACTAATACAAAAAGTGTGGGAGGAAAATGTGAATGATATGTCAATTATGGTTTGAAAAGAAGATGACTTTGAGGATGAAGAGATTCTTCAGTAAGAAGGAACCCTGAAGCAACCAATGGCCATATATATACAGTTTTAGTAAGTAACCATGTATTTGTGTAATACTTATTTGAATGATTATTGATTAAAACTATTTAATTAAATTTTATATTAATGAAAATTTTGAAATGTTTACAGTTTGAGAGAATGTGAACGACTGAAGGTATATATGGCAACAAAAATATTGGTTCGTGATGTAAATTGAATTGAGTAGGTTAAAGTAAAAGATTACATTTATAGAGAAGTAGTATCAAGTATTATAAAGGCATAATGC
This sequence comes from Hibiscus syriacus, assembly GCF_006381635.1. NCBI lineage: Eukaryota > Viridiplantae > Streptophyta > Magnoliopsida > Malvales > Malvaceae > Hibiscus > Hibiscus syriacus. Next base: position 2,022,674 of record NW_024063485.1, on the reverse strand, counting down.
AAACAAATACCCCTAACGTTTGACAGTATTGTCAAATTTGCCCGTATTGTTTTTTGGAACATTTGACCCCCAAACGTTTCATTATGGGTTAAAAAGAACCTTCGTTAGATGGAAATCATTAGTCAACTAACAGTCAACGCATTGTGTTGACCAAGCAAGAACACACAGACCTAGATACTGATGTGGTGTATCCAGGTCATGATAAATGATGATGTGGCACTGCCACATCAGATTTTTAAATAAAAATTAAAATATTATTCTTAATATTTATAAATTTTTATTTAATATTTTTGTCCAATAAGATGATGACAAGTGTCAACACCATATTACCAAACAAAACATGCTTTTGTGGGGAATTAAACCTAGGACAAATTCTTGAAATCCCATCACCTAACCACCAAGCCAAATCTTTTTATTTGTTTATCTTTTGCATTACAAAATATTTAACATATATTTTATGTCTCTCATACATTTTAACAAACACCTTCTTCAACTCTGAATTTGACTTGTGTCGTTTATGAAATGCGAGCTTTAATACATTCTCAGTCACTGTCTTGAACAAAGGAAGCTCCTTGCTGAAGTATTTAATCAAACTATTAATACCCTAAAACTGACATGAAAGATTAACCATCCAATGATGTTGATTCTCCAAATTCCTCAATGCTTTAGCCTTGAACTTGTCAGCATCAACAGCTGTACATTGCTGCACAACATTCCCATAAATTCCCGTTATTCTCCCACAATACCTCCTCTGCATATGTAGAAGGAACTGAACCAGTGAGAAAAACTGCTCTTCTATATAATCTAGTCCCATTAGGAAATTTCACGGTCAAATTCACCAACCTCACTTCTCTATTGAGAAAGCTCTTAACTTTCCACCTATCAGTTGTGACCTGAAAAAACATGGCGTCTCAAATCCTTCTCTCAGATTCAACTTTCACTTCCTCATACTTAACATCCAATCTACTCCCAACAAGCTCCCTCGTTGAAACCGGTGGCAAGCCAACCTGATTAAGAAAAGCTATAAACTTCAGATGTTCGGGACTCGAAAATGAAACGACCCACAACACTCATAAATCCAATCAGCTAGAAAACCAACTGTACACTCAATCCGAGACTTGCTTAAAGTTATCCCAGGTGATGCTTTATGACTTTTTAGCTTCTTTACACTATCTTCCAACATAGCCAAAGCACACAAATCCTCTCTCCCTCCTGACAAAACCAACTATTACTAGTGTTGCAATAACAATTTTATCATGGAAAAAGTTATCGACCTACGGACAGAAGTAACTGATTTATGTTGAACAGGAGGTGAGCACCTATGTTGTGGAGTTGAAGATCTGCGATACCGCTATCATACATGAGATGGTGATCTACGTTGAACAAGAGAAGATGAAGAAGGTATATGATGAAATTTATGAGAGACATAACATATATGTTAGATATTTTGTAATGCAAAAGATAAATAAATGAAAGATTTGGTTTGGTGGTTAGGTGATGGGATTTCAAGCATTTGGCCTAGGTCTAATTCTCCACAAAAGCATGTTTTGTTTGGTTTAAATTCAAACAAATATGGTGTTGGCATGTATCATCATCTTATTGGACAAAAACTATTAAACAAAAAAAAATATAAATATTAAGAATAATATTTTATTTTGTATTTAAAAATATGACGTGGTAGTGCCACGTCATCATCTATCATGACATGGACACGCCACATCAGCATCTGGGTCCGTGTGTTCTTGCTTGGTCAGCACCATGTGTTGACCGTTTGTAACCCTCACAGACTGATGCGGGTGGCCCGATTCAATCCGGAGTGTCATATTAGGGCCACCGGAGTGACCTATCGTAAAAATCCCAGAAAAAAACAAAATTTTTGTTAAAACATATAAAATCATAAAAACAATTTATAAATAAAAAAGTAAAATTTACTAGTATTCTGATATAAAAAAGATTTCAAAATCAGATATAAAACAAAAAAGAACCTACATCCCCCTAATCACATGCACCGTACTCCGCAAGCAACGCCGGTGGAACTCCCTTACTGAAGTCGATAGCTGCACTGGTACGATTATTTTAACCTGAAATGGTGAGTAACAGAGTGAGCTTTTGGAAGCTCAATAATACAAAATTACCTATTGATGCTACAGATATACAAATAAATGGAAAGCCATAACATTTTCTTTTTTAATCAGACATATATATGTTATCGAGATAAATTAGGGTTCTACTGGTAGTTCATCGAGTAAAACCCATGAAGATATCAGTTCATAGAAAACATTCAGAGTATAATGTTTTCAGGGGATTAGAATAGAGTGTCTAGTGTGTTCCAACCAAAACTAATGAAAATATATAAATCTCTTTAAAACAGTGACCGTTTAAAACATGTTTTTCGAAATCTTAATAGAACCCTCCAACCGAACACCGTTATGGAGTTCCCTAGAACTACATCCATAAGGGCTTACCCTAAGCACACAGCAAAGAGAGCCACCCTAAGGGAATGCCTTGGGGCCCGAGAGCCTACCCAAAGGTCACCTCAGGGCCGTAAGGATTTACCAGCTGGATCAGGGCTGAACCTCCGTACTCCAGAATTATAAAATCTAGTAGAAATCATTTTTAATTGTAAACCATAATATTTGGATCGTGATACAATACTATCTCATAAACGTGATAATAAAATAAACCATATAACTGATATCCACCTTACATCATAAGTAGTCCTATGATTAGCCCAAGGGAGTGCCTTGGGGCCTGAGAACCTACCCAAGAAAGTTTCTCGGGGCCTCAGAGCCTATCCAAGGGCTAATTGTGGTCCGTAAGGATTTACCAGCTTGATCAGAGTTGAACATTCAGTCTACCCAGATAATATCCCAATAAAATAGTTCAAGTATACCAGTGAAAACAGAAAGTCGTAGTTCATAAACCAGTAAATTCCATGATTCTATAAATCAAGAACAATCATATTTTTTCAGTGAAAATTGTAATAAGAAAACACATACCATGTAGCCATGGTTCATAAGCCAATAAATCAATAATTTCAGTGAAACATATTTCAAAACATATAAGACATTCATGTAGTACGTGGAGAACATACTAGAGGATCCAAGTATTTTCAAAGGCACTTGGAAGTTATCAGTAATGGAAAACATGAAACTTATGTAATTTTGATCGGATTTTAGGAACGAAGTCCTATTGAAAGGGATCGATTTCTAATGGATCTAATCAGACATTTAAAGTTGATACTTTAGAATCCCGCTATGATTCAGGTGCATCAGGATAGTGATCAGGAACCTTTACACATGATTATACATTAAATTAACAGGATTTTAAGTCCAATTGAACCAAATGGAGTATTCAAGATCCTTTGCATCTGAGTTACTCGCGTGTTCTGATATGACAGAAGTGATTTGAGGTGATAAGGGAGAAACGAAGATTCATGACATTTACAATCTGAGTCGATCTATCATATTATCGAGTTAACTCGAGTTGAACAACTCCCAAAACTAATGCATATCGACCGGTCAATTCGTTGCCCTTCCATGGTATTCACTCTTTAATACCAACAATTCTTGTCCATAGATCACCTTCAAAATCATAGATGAATATATCTTAAGGAGACGAACATATATTCCAATGGTCTTTATTTCATTTCACATTGCAATAATATCAGGAATTGTTGATGTACTTTAATTCATGGTTCATAACCCATAGGGACAATACATCATATAAGTTCATCAGCATTTCCAGACTTATACAAATCACTTACTTAATCCTCATTGATTGAGGTTACTTAGTTCATTTAGTAGTCATGTCTATCCCGGTCACTTCGGAGTTTTCCAGAATAATTCGGACGTTTATGAAATTCGTATATATGTGGTACTTTCGTTCAGTTCAATTTGGTCATATAATAAAGTCATTTGGTATTCTAGGTTGATTTAATCATTTCAGTGCTTAAGGGTATTTAGTTTTTCCATGACTTGGTAATACTTTAGGTCATTTTACACTTTAGGGGAATTTTGGTCATTTTACACTTCAAGGGCAATTCTATAAATCCAATATAGATCTGAAATTTAATTCAATGATTCCAAAGTTCAATTGGATCAAAACATAAGTTCTTAGGTCGTCTCCCTTATCATAGCCATCCATTCTGTTTTTTACTCTTTACGTGAATCATTCTCATTCCACTCAATTCAGGCAGTGATATACTTTCGATAAATTAGGCTTGATTGAATTCTAGTTTCGTTAGCGTTTATGGTATTTTATTCCTTTGATCATTGGAGGTTATTATAGTAATTATGAAGCTTGAGGGCATTTCAGTAATTCCTTTTAATTCAATCATATGTAGCATTTCTAATAACTGGTCAAATATGTCTCTTCTTGGTTATTTTTTGCCATCTGGGAAAGTCTTGGTCCTTTTCCATTATAAGGGCATTTTCATAATTTTATCCCATGGTGCTTTTTTCGGTAATTTTATATCCAAATAATATTGGTATTTAACCTATAAGAAAAATTATCAAAATTCACAGATCTTAAAATCAAATCATTTATAATTGAATCACCAAACTTATTATTATTATTTTTCTGATTGATCTTCCACTTTCTTAAGCAAGCCATATAAGTCACATTCGGTTTCAACTTTTTATAAAATTTGGATCGAGTTTAGGAAGTGATCACTACATACATGTGACCAATTCTACTCATCCATGCAAAAATTAATACCAACATGTTCTATAAAGCATGAAAGAGGTAGTAATGTGTTATCTCGATTTTTGTGCTATATCGATCGACAATTTAAACTCTATTCGATCGCCCTCAAACTTGAATTCAACGACCAATAATTTCTCATATATACAACAATAAAAATTTCATCAGAAAATGAGCTTAATTACGAAAAACGAATCTAATTGGGTGGTTAATAAGTGATAAATAGCTTACCGAGTTCGCATTTAGTGAAATTGACCTCAAAAATAGACTTAGGATGTCAAAAAAATCAGAATAGGTGTACCTGGAAAAAGTCAAGTGTCGATCAACGGGTTGACACGGTCAAAGTCAATGAGTTGACTCAGCCGAGTTGACTCAGTAAACGAGTTGGGTTGGATCAGGCGGGTCAGGTCAACCCGCTTCTAGAAATTTCTTTGGGCCATAACAAACCCACACCCAGGTGGCAGCGTGTGACACCGGCGACGGGCTTAGGGCGGATGACCGATCATTACCTTAGCATTCTTACACCACAACATTTCCAAATCAATACCAATAATCAACTAAACCAAGCCAAAACCAAGATAAAATAATTAACCGAACATTTAAACCCAACCTTACCACACCGACGACAGAAAATGACAAAAACAGAGCAACCCAAGGGTTGGGTTTTGAGTGGATGACGATGAGGAAGCTAATGACGTAGGGGGTGAGGCTAGCTGACGTTCGAGCTGGTCGAAATTTGAGGAAAATCGACGCAACGGGGTGAGGTTTTCAACCAAGATTTTTTAACGTTTCCACGAAAAATAAAGGCTTTTCTTGTCGAATTAACATAGGGGTTTCAGTCATCGGCTGCTGGAATTTCGTTTGGGTCGAGTGGTGCACACTATCATCGATCAGAGACTGACCGGAGGTGCGTCGGTGGGTCATTTGATTTGAGTCGATAGAGATTCTTGAATTGGGTTATTTGGCAGCTTGGATTCAATTCTGATCGCGGGAAAGAATTATATTTTCACTGACAATTAAAATGGGCAAATTTAGGATTGGGTCCTTGAATTTCAAATACTTTTTAAAACTAGCCCAAAAATTTCAGAAACTTACAGTTGAATCTTAATTTTTCCTTTTTACAATTTTATTTTGATATTTTAATACTAATAAAATTTAGCCCCTAAAGTGGGGTGCTAATATTCTCCCCTCCTTAAAAGAATTTCGTCCTCAAAATTCACTCAAGTCAAAAAATTGCATAAGCGAAGCTTTTAGAAATTCTTCATTATCTTCGGGTAGCTTTTACAGAAGTACGAGTCCTCTACTGATCCTTAACCAGCCGAGTATACATTATTGTCTAAATTTTGCCTCATTCCAATAAAAGAATCAGAACGAAATTATCCTTGTAGAATCAATTTAATATTGGTTACGAGGTTAGATACATAGAGCGGTAACATCTCCCAATTTTATTACTGGAGTCGGGTCAGAATTTCTCGGATAAGTAACTCTCTCATTACTCATTAGGTACTTTAAAAAAATTACACAAACATTAATGTATTCCTTTATACATAGGTTGAGCCCTAACAGATAGAAAGCTTAGGTTAGCTCGTTATAGGGAGGGACTCGACCTTGAGTTCTGGCTTAGAGATGTACGATTGTAGTCTAGGGGCATGTATTGACTGGACATCTTTTGACTGTCAATCGTCCGGTTTATCTTGAAAAAAAATCGAATCAACCTAGGTTCTGATACCACTAAATGTAACCTCTACAGACCGATGCGGATGACACGTTTCAGGGTGTCACATTAGGGTCACCAGAGCGACCTACCATAAAAATCCCAGAAAAAAATCAAAATTTTTGTTAAAACATATAAAATCATAAAAGCAATTTTTAAATACAAAAGTAAAATTTACCAGTATATAGATATAAAACAGAATTCAAACTTGTATATAAAAACAAAATACAACCTACATGCCCCCTAATCACATGCACCGTACTCCGCAAGCAACGCCGGTGGAACACCCTTACTGAAGTCGATAGCTGCACTGATACAATTCTTTTAACCTGAAATTGCAAGTAACAGAGTGAGCTTTGGGAAGCTCAGTAATACATAACTACCTATTGATGCTACAGGATATGAAGATAAATGAAAAACCATAACATTTCCTTATTTAATCAGACATATACATGTTTTTGGGATAAACTGGGGTTCCACTAGTAGTTCATTGAGTAAAAGCCATAAAGATCTCAGTTCATAGAAAACATTCAGAGTATAATGTTTTCAGGAGATTGGAATAGAGTGTCTAGCGTGTTCCAACCAAAACCAATGAAAAGATATAAATCTCTTTAAAACACTAACAGTTTAAAACATGTTTTTGAAACCTTAGTAGAACCCTCCAACCAAACAACGTTATGCAGTTCCCCAGAACTGCATCCATAAGGGCTTACCCTAATCACACAGCAAAGGGAGCCACCCTAAGGGAATGCCTTGGGACCTGAGAGCCTACTCAAGGGTCACCTCAGGGCAGTAAGGATTTACCAGCTATATTAGGCTGAACCTCCATACTCTAGAATTCTACCCATATAAAAATCCAATAGAAATTAGTTTTAACCGTAAACCATAATATTTGTATCGTTATCTAGTACTATCTCATAAACGTGATAATGAAATAAACATATAACTGAACTCCACCTGTACACCATAAGTAGTCCCATGATTAACCCAAGGGAGTGATTTAGGGCCTGAGAGCCTACCCAAAAGTTTATTGGGGCCTCAGAGTCTATCCAAGGGTCACCTTAGGTCCGTAAAGATTTACCATCTTAATTAGAGTTGAACCTTTAGTCGACCCAGATAATGTCCTAATAAAATAGTTAAAGTATACCCAATGAAAAAAAATTGTAGTTCATAAACCAGTAAATTCCATGATTCCATAAATCAAGATCAATCGTAGTTTTTCCTATGAAAATCGTAATCAGAAAACACATACCATGTAGCGATGGTTCATAAGGTAGTAAGTCAATGATTTCAGTGAAAAGTATTTTAAAACATATAAGAAAGTCAAGTAGTATATGGGGAACACACTAGAGGATCCAAGTATTTTTCAGAGGCACTTGGTAATTATCATTAATGGAAAACATGAAACTTAAGTAATTTTGTTCTTATTTCTAATGGATCTAATCAGATATTTAAAGTTGATACTTTTGAATCCCGTTATGATTCAAGTGCATCAGGATAATGATCAGGAACCTTTACACAAAATAATTCTAGATTTAGATTTATGGAGAGTGATTCCAATACTCAAACAATCAGGGTATACATGATTATGCTTTGAATTAACAAAATTTTAAGTCTAATTAAATCAAATGGGGTATTCAGGATCCTTTGCATCTGAGTTACTTGTATGTTCAGATATGACCGGAGTGATTTGAGCTGATAAGGGAGAAGCGAAGGTTCAAGACATTTACAATCTGATTCGATCTATCGGATTATCTAGTTAACTTGAGCTGAACAACTCTCGGAACTAATGCATATCGATCGGTCAATTCGTTTCCCTTCCAGGGTATTCACTCTTTAATACCAACAATTATTGTCCATAGATCACCTTCAGAATTATCGCTAAATATATTTTAAGGAGACGAACATATATTCCAATAGTCTTTATTTTATTTCCACATTGCAACAATATCAAGAATTATCAACGTACTTTAATTCGTGGTTCATAACCCATAGGGATAGTACATCATGTAAGTTCATCAACATTTCCAGACTTATCGAAATCACTTACTTAATCCTCAATTATTGAGGTTACTTAGTTCATTTAGTAGTCATGTTTATCCCGATCACTTCAGAGTTTTACAGAATAATTTAGATGTTTATGAAATTCATATACATATGGTATTTTCGTTCAGTTCCATTTGGTCATATAATAAAGTCATTTTGGTATTCTAGGTTGGTTTAATCATTTCAGTGCTTGAGAGTATTTAGTTATTCCATGACTTGGTGATACTTTAGGTCATTTTACACTTTAGGGGCATTTTGGTCATTTTACACTTCAGGGGCAATTCTATAAATCCAATATAGATCCAAAATTTAATTCAATGATTCCAAAGTTCAATTGGATCAAAACATAAGTTCTTAGGTCGTCTCCCTTATCATAGCCATACATTGTGCCTTTTACTCTTTAAGTGAATCATCTTCATTCCACTCAATTCAGGCAGTGGCATACTTTCGATAAATTAGGCTTGATTGAATTCTAGTTTCTTTAGCATTTATGGTATTTTAATCCTTTGATCATTGGAGGTTATTATAGTAATTATGAAGCTTGAGGGCATTTCAGTAATTACTTTCATTTTAATCATATTTAGCATTTCTGATAACTGGTCAAGTATGTCTTTTAAGGGTTATCTTTCACCATCCGGGGAAGTCTTGGTCCTTTTCCACTATAAGGGCATTTTCATTATTTTATCCCATGGTGCTCTTTTCGGTAATTTTATATCCAAATAATCCATGTATTTAACCTTTAAGAAAAATTATCAAAATTAATAGATCTTAAAATCAAATCTTTATTATTGAATCACCAAACTTATTATTATTATTATTATTTCTGATTGATCTTCCACTTTATTAAGCAAGCCATATAAGTCATATTCGGTTACTAACTTTTTATAATATTCGGATCGAGTTTAGGAAGTGATCACTACGTACATGTGACCAATTCTACTCATCCACACAGAAATCAATACCAACATGTTGTATAAAACATGAAACATGTAGTAATATATTACCACAATTTATGTGCCATATCGATCGACAATTTAAACTCTATTCGATTGCCCTCAAACTTGAATTTATCGTCCAATAATTCCTCATATACGCAACAATAGAAATTTCATCAAAAATTGAGCTTAATTACGAAAAACGTATCGAATTGAGTGGTTAATCTGTGAAAAACTACTTACCGTGTTCGAATTTGGCGAAACAGACCTAAACAATAGACTTAGGACGTCGAAAAACATTAGAATAGGTGTACCTAGAAAAAGTCAATGGTCGATCAAAGGTGGTCAATGGTTAACGGTCGGATCAGGAGGGTCGAGTCGATCTGGTTCTGGAAATTTCCTTGGGCCATAACAAACCCACATGAAGGTGGCGATACGTGACACCGACGGTGGGCTCGGGGTGGACGATCGATCACTCCCTTAGCATTCTTACACATAGCATTTTCAAATCAATACCAATAATAAACTAAACCAAGCCAAATCCAAGATAAAATAATTAACCAAAATTTTAATCCCAAGCTTACCACACCAACGATGGAAAATGACGGGGACGGAGCAACCCAAGGGCTGGGTTTTGAGTGAATGACGACGAGGAAGCTAACAACATAGGTGGTGAGGCTAGTTGACGTTCGAGGCGGTCGAAATTTGACAAAAATTGATGCGACGGGGTGAGGTTTTCGACCGAGCTTCTTTGACGTTTCCACAAAAAATGATAGCTTCTCTCATCAAATTGACAGAGGGGTTTCTGTCATCAATTGCTAGAATTTCGTTTGGGCCAAGCGGTGCACACTACCGCCAACCGAAGGCTAGCCTAAGGTGCTACGGTGGGTCGTTTGGTTTGGGTCGATGGAGATTCTGGAATTGAGTTGTTTGGCAGTTGGGATTCGATTTTGATATGGGTGAAAGAATTAAATTTTCAATGACCATTAAAATGAGAAAATTCAAGACTGGGTCCCTGAAATTCCAACTTTTTCTAAATTAGCCCAAAAATTTTAAAAACTTACGAATGGGTCCTAAATTTTTCTTTTTTACAACTTTATATCATTACTTTAAAACTAATAAAATTTAGCCCCTAAAATGGGGTGTTACACCGTTAGTTGACTAACAGTTTCCATCCAACAGAGGTTCTTTTCGACCCATAATGAAACGTTTGGGGGTCAAATGTTCCAAGAAAAAACAATATGGGTAAATTTGACAATACTGTCAAACGTTAGGGGTATTTGTTTGCATTATGCCTATTATAAATATAATACATTATTGTGCAAGAAATGTTAATTGCAGGTGAGATAAGAAACGACTACGAAATGGAGGTTGATGACCGAAGAGGAGAAATAACCTAATATACAATTGTCGAAGAAACAAAAAGAAGAATACACTATACGAAGGAGTTCACTAGAAAAGAAGGTATTCCTTATACTTTTCCAATTAAATAAGTATCTGAACTTCTAAATTTTTTGATAAAGGTTGTATAGAACATAATATTATATTATTATTTTTAATAAATATAGGAAGTCTCTACAAAATGTAGCCTGGTAAGGTTGTACGAATTGATAGAAATGTTGTTAAAGAAATGGGATTTGATAGTTTGATTGGATTAATGGCATAACCAATTCGAAGGGAGTTATGTTTGGAGTTGATAGAGAATTTTGATATAGAAAACTCTAGAATTAGGTTCAATGGCTACTCATTTCCTTTGGGGCTTATAATATAATGGTTATCGTTATGTACATCAAGCTCAAGGAAATTGTAGCAAGATTGGGTCCCTAAAATTCCAACACTTTCTAAATTAGCCCAAAAATTTTAGAGACTTACAATTGGGTCCTAAATTTTTCTTTTTTACAACTTTATATCAGTAATTTAAAACTAATAAAATTTAGCCCCTAAAGTGGGGTGTTACACCGTTAGTTGACTAACGGTTTCCATCCAACAGAGGTTCTTTTTGACCCATAATGAAACGTTTGGGGGTCAAATGTTCCAAGAAAAAACAATACGGGTAAATTTGACAATACTGTCAAACGTTAGGGGTATTTGTTTACATTATGCCTATTATAAATATAATACATTATTGTGCAAGAAATGTTAATTGCAGGTGAGACAAGAAACGACTGCGAAATGGAGGTTGATGACCGAAGAGTTGAAATAACCTAATATACAATTGTCGAAGAAACAAAAAGAAGAATACACTATACGAAGGAGTTCACGAGAAAAGAATGTATTCCAAGTTCACGAGAAAAGAAGGTATTCCTTATACTTTTCCAATTAAATAAGTATTTGAACTTCTAAATTTTTTGATAAAGGTTGTATAGAACATAATATTATATTATTTTTTTAATAAATATAGGAAGTCTCTACAAAATGTAGCCTGGTAAGGTTATACGAATTGATAGAAATGTTGTTAAAGAAATGGGATTTGATAGTTTGATTGGATTAATGGCACAACCAATTTGAAGGGAGTTATGTTTGGAGTTGATAGAGAATTTTGATATAGAAAACTCTAGAATTAGGTTCAATGGCTACTCATTTCCTTTGGGGTTTAGGAAATTGTAGCAGTGTTGGGGTTAAAAATGAAGTGACTTTTGTGGACGAAGTAATTGAGAGTGGAGATTGGAAAGAACTAAGAAAGGCGTATAATATAATGGTTATGGTTATGTACATCAAGCTCAAGGGAATTGTAGCAAAACTGGGTCCCTAAAATTTCAACACTTTCTAAATTAGCCCAAAAATTTTAGAAACTTACAATTGGGTCCTAAATTTTTCTTTTTTACAACTTTATATCAGTAATTTAAAACTAATAAAATTTAGCCTCTAAAGTGGGGTGTTACACCGTTAGTTGACTAACGGTTTCCATCCAACAGAGGTTCTTTTTGACCCATAATGAAACGTTTGGGGGTCAAATATTTCAAGAAAAAACAATACGGGTAAATTTGAAAAAACTGTCAAACGTTAGGGGTATTTGTTTGCATTATGCCTATTATAAATATAATACATTATAATGCAAGAAATGTTAATTGCAAGTGAGACAAGAAACGACTGCGAAATGGAGGTTGATGACCGAAGAGGAGAAATAACCTAATATACAATTGTCGAAGAAACAAAAAGAAGAATACACTATACGAAGGAGTTCACGAGAAAAGAATGTATTCCAAGTTCACGAGAAAAAAAGGTATTCCTTATACTTTTCCAATTAAATAAGTATTTGAACTTCTAAATTTTTTGATAAAGGTTGTATAGAACATAATATTATATTATTTTGTTTGATAAATATAGGAAGTCTCTACAAAATGTAGCCTGGTAAGGTTGTACGAATTGATAGAAATGTTGTTAAAGAAATGGGATTTGATAGTTTGATTGGATTAATGGCACAACCAATTCGAAGGGAGTTATGTTTGGAGTTGATAGAGAATTTTGATATAGAAAACTCTAGAATTAGGTTCAATGGCTACTCATTTCCTTTGGGGTTTAGGAAATTGTAGCAGTGTTGGGGTTAAAAATGAAGTGAATTTTGTGGACGAAGTAATTGAGAGTGGGGATTGGAAAGAACTAAGCAAGGCGTATAATATAATGGTTATGGTTATGTACATCAAGCTCAAGGAACATATAAAAACGACGATGGTGATCAATTGAAGGCGAGAGTGTTGTTGTACATAGTTAGAATTTTTCTTTCTCCAAGAGGCAATACAAGCTCTATCAAGGACAATTTAAAGTTGTTGTGTGCGGAAGAGATGAACGGTGAAGTCAATTGGGTAAAATTTGTCTATGGAAAATTGATAAAAGGAATTGTTAGCTTTCAAAACCCATAAAGTACACATACCTAAAAGGTTGCATTGCAATCATAGAGGTAAATGAGTATTAAAGATGTATTTGGTTATAATACTTATTTAAATAAAGTGAACTATAATGATAAATTGATTAAGTTCATTATTAATGCATGTCTTGTTGTTTGATTTCTGGTCGAATTATGCAATGTGCCGACTGCAAAAAAAAAACATGGTCGCCACGCATTTTTGCATGGGGCAAGAATGATGTGGTTCGAATTATTGCAAATTTGAAAGTAGAAAGACCCAAAAATAAAGAAAAGGTAATAAAAGTAAGATTGTATTATTAAGCATTGAATAACATCATTTAATATTATAATTTAATTTTGAAAGTACATCATATAAAGGAAGATAATTTTGGTGAGAAAGATTATAATATGGGGAGTCATACGAGTGAAACGGTGTTGGAGAAGCTAGAATTTTTATGTATGAGTTGGAGCATATTAAACGAATTGTGTAACACCCGAAACCGCATTCGTACCCAAACACAAGTTAAGGATGTCACAAAGATTCCCTATAACATTTCCTGTTCGAAACAGGAAAAATTTTGTTTATTTTAAAATCTCATAATTTAACATTTATTATCAGACTATTTAACCACATAAAATCATAATGTAATATTTTAATTTCCAGTTTACCTCTGATTTCATACAACATCTAGACAACTTAATACTATTTCATATTATAATTTAAAACTGCCTAATTTAAAATTTAACCAATTAATCTTTATAACATAAAATTTTACCACACTCATACATAACTACTTAGTATCTTATAATATTTTCACCTTTCTTTATTACATTTCTTATACTATATTATTTTCCATTTGAGCACAGTTTTTGGAATTTTCTTTTTATAACACTATATATAAAATATCTGCAACATCTATAATTAGATTTATTTTAAAACATGTTTCTTTAGTTGTTTTCTACCGCCATACGATCACACGCTGACAAGAACATTTATTAAATTATCTTCATTTCACATATATACATATCATTCATATAAAATTCAAACCAATATAATTCATTGTCTATAAACCATTTAGTGTAATTTATACTATGTTTATAAAATTTTACTATAAAATATAATAATTAAACTTGTACCATTCCTTTTCTTATACTTCCTCTTTTTCTTATACTAATCTTTTCATTGCACTATTCTTTTTCATATATTGTTCCTTTTTCTGTACTGATTCTTGTAATGTATAATTTCTTTTATTATACTATTTTGCTTATTGTATTGTATCTTTTACTGTTCTGTATCTTTTATTGTATTGTATCTTTCGCTATACTATATCTTTTACTTTTATTTTATAGCCCAATGTAAAATTCATGAGAATACATGGCACATGAGTATGTGCTTGAATGTTCTATGCTATGTGAAGTATAAGTTGTCTATAAATGTGTGGCACATTTGTGACCTTTGTTTGCACCATAAGTGTGACACATTTAGTTCCATATGATTGCACCGTAGCTGCACTATGTATGTACATGTACTGTAGAACACATCAACACTGTACCTATGAATCTCGAATACATAAATGTATCTGGTAACTATGTTGTACATGAATGTACCTCTGTATAATTGATCAATAACACTCCACTATGCCACTAATTCTCAAGTCTCATACACTAGGCTTTTACTTAAATCTTATATCCTTTTTAATATAAAACATTTATAGAATAATTATCAACTTCATATATTAGTTTAAATATATTAATACTTTAATTAACTTAATTACTCATGTTCCTATAAATATTCTAAAAATATTATTAACGTATATTCGATAATAATTTCTTTTAAAAATCAAAACTAACTTTAATTATATCAATTATCCTTCTAAATCCCTTAGGTAATCATTATTATTTTTACAACCATTCACTTGACTTTTTAACATTTCACATTTAACCACTAATAAACTTTTATTTCAATTATAAACCCAATATTTAAATGTATCCAAATTAGTTCCTTAATATTCAATTTAAATCCATATCCATTATTTGCACATTATATCAAATCTAATACATTAACTTTACCTAATTGTCATTTCACCACCAACTTTCCTAAAACTTACGAATTGAATCTCTATCTTATATAACTTTCCACATTGAGCCAAATTCCAATTTAACCATTCAAGTCCATCTAATAATTATTTAGATTTTACACATCATCTCATACTCAATTTCTACTTTAATCTCCAATTTCTCCATATTTACAATTTATTTCTTTAGCTTATACAATCTTTCGAATTCGATTCTAAATCCATAATATCATAATTTTAACCATAAGTTAATTTTTTTATAAACTTTCATCTCAACTTTTCTATTTTATTTAATATAGTCATTTCTTCCATTTAATCCTAATTTCAAGCATCTTAAAACAAATGCAGATATTCCAACAACATGTTCAATTTCTATTAATTAACATATACCAATTTCCATTTCAAAACTCATAACTTATATAATTTATAATTTTGTCCTCAATCTTAACAATTTTACAAATTTAACTTCAATTCAAGCTTCAGTTAATATAACCAAAATTTCTAGCATTTTAATTAAAAACATAATACCTTAATAATTTCAAATTTTCACTTTAGTCCATACCTTTTCCATAATTTATGATTTAGTACCTAAATTTTATCAAATTTCTAAATTAGTCCAATTTCATATTCTAACATCAAATTCAATATTGTAAAAATAAATTCCAACATAGTGCTTCAACTATTAAAAATTAACACTTAACTTCTAAATTTTCCATAAATTCGATTAAGATTTTATAATTTCACATGTTTCTAATTTAATCTAAATCGTCATCCAAATACCAAATTTAGCACTCTAACATTCAATTTAATCATAACACATAAACTATTAAACTATTGCACATTAATCCCTATATTTCTCAATTTATGCAATTAGGTCCCGATACTTTCAAAAAAAATTCCAAAATGGTCCAAATCACATTCCAAACATTTATAATCACTCATACATCATTTCTAACCCTTGTATAATTTTTCCACAAATTTTCCTCATTTCTTTCTCTTTAGCCTAATGCTTTAAAGTTTCCCCAACATGGATTTGATTTTAATTAAAGCATGAATTCATAGTCTATTCATAAATTTCACGTAATTTCAATCATTTCTAACCATGATCAAACCATAACATATCAAAATAAATTAAAATCAACATTTCTCCTTAAGCCCACATGTTGGCCGAAAGTTTCAATTTAATCCCCCAATGGTTTTAAATCAACTTTTATGCTTAATTTTAATTCCTCAACGCTACTAACACCTTAATTCAACCTAATTTCAATCAATTTCAAATTCCCCTTTAGCCACCAAAAATACCTATTTCACCATTCAAGCATGAATCAATGAGATATTTATACCAATTTGTAGATAATTTAGTGTAGGTGTTTTTCTTATTTCACAACTTAGTCCTAAATCTCACTAAAATTGATCAAAAATGAAAAAGAAACATTTACTTAACTTGGCTATGGAGTTTCGGGCAGTAGTTGGAGAAGAAGAAGGAATTCAAGATCCCATTAATGAGTCCTAATATTGACGCCCATGCTATCTTTTTATTTCCATTTTAATATTATTAAATAAATATAAAGATCCCATTTATAAATTTCCATATTTGCCCTTCCAATTTTCCAAAAATTCAATTTTATTCACTAAAATTCACTATTCTACTTTAACATGAAATTTCCACCAAATTCCACCAATTCACTTCAAATTCTACTAATTAAAAATATGAATATATTTTTTCTAACCTCAAACTACATTCCTTCAAATTTTTGTGAACTTCCAATTTGATCCGATTATCCGAATATTTTATTGATCTTTAATAATTAATAGAGTTTTATGCAAAATTCAGATAAAAAAAATCTAAAACTCACAAAAATATTATTCTTGAGCTGAACTACTCTTTTACAGACCCAAAATATAACTTTTAAAAATTTACTTTTTTCAATCCTTGAACTTTTACAAATTTACACTTTGATCCCTAAACTTTTAAAACTTACATTTTTATCTCTAGTTCAAAATTCGGGGTATTAAAAATTGTTTACGAGGTTTTGGAGAGATAAGTCAAAATTGAAGAAGTGATTAAGACCCTCAAGTTCAATAGAATGGAATATGAAGAAGAATTGGATGCAAAATTTGATAGAGTGATGGATGAAGTTAATAAAGTAAGGGGTAAAATGAAGGAGATGATTAACATTTGGCTAATTCATTCATCAATTTCATGAACAACGTCTAAATATTTCTTCTTAGTTGCTAATGTTTTCATGAGTGAAGCATTCATGGACTCGCACCTTTGTGTTGACTAAATATCAGTGAAGAAATGACTGGTTAGATACTTTTGTGCCCATAAATGTCGAGTGTTTCCCTTGACAATCACCCATGGATGATTTTCCACATTGAATTCAGAAACAATTGAATGTCATTGCATATCAAAATCTTCAATTATCCACAAGTAGGAATACATTTAGAAAATGCAATTGTAAATGCCTTGTCACCAATCTTAGTTTGTGCAATGTGCGAGAAATATGCCATGAACATAATATGTGCTTATCAAAATAGATAACATATTTAATTACTCTCTATATAGCCCTGTCTCCATTGGTGACAACTAAAATAAGTGTTTTATTCACCATGGGCTAAAAAATGATGTAGAACACACTCGAATATTTCAAAAAAAATTATGCAGAACCCACTCGAATATTTCAATGGTTTCTTTCATGATGATAGCAGTAACAAATACTATTTTTATAATCCAGTTAGTTGTATTATCAATTTTTTAATGTTATTTCTATCATCGAATTGATTTGTTTATTCTTAGTTTCTCTAATTCAATAGTGATACAGTTACATATGTTCGCAGACCTTTAAAGGATCTCCGAACGACAATACGTAAGGTAAACATCTTTTTTTCCTTTTATGCATATTACATCATTGAACAATGGTTTTGTCAACACACCTTTTCGTCCTACTAGAATTCAAACTCCTAAAGATAGGATAGAATTTTGTTAGGATTCAAAAAATAGGATAGAGTTCTACTATTATTTAAATTCCTAAAGATAGGATCTACAAGCACTATAAATAGCCATTGTAACTCACCATTTGAGGACACGATTTACACACAAAACATAGAGGAAAGCACGGGAAGATACAAAGGCAAAGCTATTGTAAAGGATTCGAAAAGGAAATAAAAGGTAGCATTTTCTTTTTTCTTTCTTTTGCATGTGCACGTTATTTTTCTTGAGATTTGGTTCGAATAACCCAAAACGTGGGTTGCGCCGATGACCAAAATGGGTAGGGTTTCGAAGTTTCGAACCTAGATCTACCCCGAGGCTTATTTTGAAAAACCGGTTTGATTTTCGGTTAAAGGAGGGGAAGAGCTTTTTAAAAATCTATATTAGTCCCTTTATTTATTATATGGATATTTTATTCATTTATTTTTATTATTTATGTTATTATTATTATATGTATATATATATATATATTTCTTTAATATTCTACTTATAAGTCTATTATTACTATATATATTGTAATTATCTTTATCTAGTCATATATTTTTTGGTTGATTTATATACCTATTATTAATATATATATATTCTTAATTATTTTTATTTGATTATTTTTTTATTTACGTAATATATCTTATAACTTTATATATATATATATATTATTTTCGTTTTTTTATTTATTATTATTATATTATTTTTTAAAAAATCTTGTGTCTTTATCATTATTATTATTAAACATTATATTATATATTACTAACTTAGAGGACCCATTTTTTTGTCTTATTTCTGACTAAAGCCCCTCACTTTCGGTGAAGTGAGAGGGTAACTTTTCTATTTTTTAATAATTTGATGTATATATATATATATATATATATATATATATTTCCTTTTTCAAATATTACTATATATAATTATTACTTTACTATTTTTTTTCTTTTATCTTATTTATTTTATTTATTTTATTTTTCCCTTTTACCTTATTTGTTTTATTTACCTTGTTTATCTAACACATTTCTCGATTTTTTAAGGATATTTTCAAATCAATAAAGGGTAAGTAATTGGGGTCGAAACTTTACCTTTTAATTTAACTTGTTATTTTTCTTAATTAAGACAACTGGAAATTACGTAGTACCGAAAGGGCGGTTCAAGGGTGCTAATCCTTCCTTGACCGTAACCGACTCCCGAGCCCGACATATTTCTGGTAAGACGCAGATCAGGTAAGAAATAGGGTATCCGATCAACCCATTTCTTTTTAAATAAATAATCGGTGGCGATTCCAATCCATTTTCCTAAGTCAAAGCCCAATTCCGGGGCCCAACCGAAAGACGGTTACGACAGCTTGGCGACTCCGCTGGGGACACAGGTAAGTGAGTCAGGCTAAGATAATTTCCAGTTGTCTTTTCAACGAAAAGGGTAAGTTTAAATTTTAAGGTAACATTTCGATCCTTATTGCTTACTTTTGATTATATTTTTTCGCGTAAATAGTTGTACTAACCGTTTTCTCAATGATTTCAGCCCTTTAAGTCTATTTTCATCTAAGGCTCTAAACCCGAGCTCCAAACCCGTTTTAAGTGGGGGTGAAAGCGACGCATTCGTGTGAATTTATTCACCGCATATGCCTAGCAAGTAGCCTTCGGGATTCATATACCTTATGTCTTCGTGTGAATTTATTCTCCGCATAGACATAAGGGAATGTGTCCTCTCGAGTTTAAATTAGTCCACATGAGCCTGTGATGGGTTTAGGACTAAGGGTCTGGCAAGCCCAAGGGGGCACCAGCAAGGAGAACTCGGGTACCATTTTTAGCACCTAAACCGGGAGACTTTGAAGAATTAGAGCCTACCCCAAAACCTCATTTCAAACCTTAGGATGCCAGAATTATTTCATGCTTTACTTTCTGTTCAAAGCATGCGAACTAGATAAATATGCGGTTAGGACTTGTTCAAAATCAACTTGCGGGATAGAGATCATGTTCGGGTAGGAATAATAAGCATGTGAGGTAGATATCATGTGGGGTAGGACTTTCATTTTTATGATCGTTTTTGATTATTTTTCACCTCACTAACTCTTTTCATCTTTATTTTATTTTATTTTTTTATCATTTGCATCATTCGAAAGAGGTGTTGATCCACCAAAAACGTGTTTGTCAAACATGAATAATCTGCATTAATGGACAGAGGGGTTGTAATACAATAGATGAAAATACAGAGGACAACCTACAGGGCGACTATATGTCACATTCAATCCAGAAGACGTGGTACCCACAATCGAAGAATATGTCACTTTGCTACATTGTAAAGGACTTCGAATGGACCGGAATTTACACTGAGCACACTAAAGTCAAATTTTTGTGAGGAAAAGGTTGCAGGGGCAAGACGAAGAAAAAGTTACTGACCCGGAGATTCCTTTCAAAAACTACGAGAACAAGATGAATTCTAGAAACAAGTCGATAAGCTTCGGATGGAGGGCTTCAATGGCACTTTCGTTAGAAACAAGCTCGGCAGAGAGTGAAAGTCGGAGATGCAGTCCTTCGAGACCTTTTTTTGGGGTAAACAGCTTGTCACTTGCACATTTTAGCCAAAGGAGCCTGAACGGTTCGACAGGGTATTCAACCGGTGACAGACGAAGGCAGAAGACTAGTCAACATGTCAGAAGCTGTCATGATATTTTTGTCTCTTAAAAGATAAAACACTTTTGTCCCAATAAAGATTATTTATAATAACAGACACGTTTTTGGATCAATGCCTCAAACATTTCATGCATTCTTGCATTTTGCATTTTGCATTTTTGCATTTTTGCATCTTCATCTACATTTTGAGCATTTTCATAAACATGAAATTTCTTCATGGATGATTCGATGAAGTGGATTTAACCACATGGAAGCAAGATTGTAACATTAAAGAGAAAACTGAAAACAATACAGTGGGAACCTGATCAGCTGATTGTAGGACAAAGCCTGCCAGGATGATCTGAGAAAAGAGTCCACATATCCTAAAGGATACGATGTTGAAGCTATTTGCAGTTGCCACGTAAGAAGCCCCAAACATTCCTCTGAAACCTGTAAGGCGCTTGCCGAAGAAGGGGGCATGGCATATACCATTTGCACTTAAAGGATTGTTTTGTTTGAACACGTCTTTGATCTTTCGCTTAATCTGTTAAACGATTGAATTTATGCTACTTTCTAAGGTGGAGCAATTGAACAAATTTTAATCTTTAGTTCTTCGAATTAAGGATTCTTTTAATTCTTAAAGAATTATAGATTTTTGACATATGACAAGATTAGACCTTTCTTATCCTGTCTCAAACCCCCAAAATGAAATACCTTGATCAAAAAGACCAAATTTTGACATTACCTCCCTTTGAAATTCTTGAACATTGCCTTTACCTTTATGATACACCCATACCTTTCTTTGAGTCAATAAGATCACACAACTGCCCTTTTAGACCCAAAATTAACCTTTTTTACCATTAAAACCCAAGGCATTGAGTTGTTCATTTGAACATGAGCATTCTTCCAAGATACAATTTGGGGCATCTCGCCGGGAGCCTGAACATTGAGACATGATGGGAGCAAGGAGCAGAAAAAATAATTCATTTGAAATAATTCTATCATGCATTAATTGCACTGTTTTCATGTGAATATAATTAATCCTAAAAATCTATCCCCCTAGGGATACCTCTTCTGTGAAGACTTACATGTATGAAATGATGAACGGCTTTCTTTCTTTATCCCTTCACAACAGGAGAAAATATATATCCCTTGCGTCCCCTTTTGAGCCTATAGTATTTTTTTTCTTCTGATTCAACCCTAACCAAGGATCACCCTCCACACTGGGGGGCAAGGTGGAGAAAATCTGCTCACATGAGTGAAGACATTGATTCAGATGAGATACCGAAAGGTGAACCAAATGCCAAGTGTGATGATTCAATCAGAACAAAAAGGGCAAAAAGAAAAAAGAAAAGAAGCAAAAAAGGAAAAAACAAGAACAAAAAAGAAAGAACAAAAATAAAAAAGGGAACAAAAAGTACATGCAAAAAATTCCCTAAAGAAAAATGGTGCATCAAGCTTCAATGAGATTGATCAAGCACAATCATTCCCGAATCACTGAATCCCTTCACTCGAAGATCATAGAGCATCAAGAGAAAGAGACATTTTGAGCAAGACAAGATCGATGGCATCAGAATGAATTGATCCTTGGTTCAATACCCTGAAACACTTGTTTGGGCCTATTTATCCTTTTCTTTCATAACCACGAACCCTGGCCTACATTACGTGCCTTAAAAGTCCCTTCTAATCATACATGGATTTCTAAATAGAAGAGACTATCTTCAGATTTCATCCCGCCCATCAGGATTAATCTTTGTTTGCAAAAAAAATAATGTAATTAATGTATGGTAGAGAAAAATAACAAAGGGGGGTTCAAGACGTAAATCCTGAATAACGTCTTGAAACCAAAGGAGGATTCGAGTTGAAAACCTGAAAAGGCGGCTCGAATATAAAAATTGTGCAACTGAAGCGATCACACAAATTCCTTGATAAGGCATCGCACAATCCGAGTGTGACAACGAAGGTTGGGAGTCAGAGAACACTTCCAGTAGAGAAGCATGCAAGCTACCCCATCAATCCTTTGAGCATCAAATGCCAAACCTTTGACCAAACACAATGACCTGAGACTTTTTATCCTTTCCTTACTTGACCATCTCTCAAAGATAGCTTTGATCTTGACACTTGTCAAATAGCTATAATTTATTGAAGGATTAACATTGTAATTAATTCTTTGATATCCAATGAACTCTAGTTTTATGATTTGTCTCAATTGTAAAACCGTGAAAGGGGCAATATTTTTAAAACTTGGGATTAAACATTTTTTGAAACTCTTTTAATTGATATTAAAAGAGAAAGAAAAACATTTTTTTCAAACAAGACAGTCTCTCTAGAGTGGATCTTGGTAAATGACATGTGACTCTTAGACATAAAACTCATGCTCAGAATCAATGCTGAAGCAAGAAATGAGGAACATTTGGGGCATCTTTGAAGATTCAACATGAAATATTGGAGCATTTTTTTGGGCATCTTTGGGGATTCAACATCCTAATGCGAATTATCAGGCCTTTTTCAAGAGATAAAATATAACCAATTCATGTTATATGCATCTTATGCATACATTTTAGAGCATCATTTTTTCCCACATACATAATTTTTGCAGCTTTTAGAGTCAAGTTTCGACTTCAAGACGAATGATACTCGAATCAAAAGCACCTTTAAAGATTGATGTTGGTTGCTTAACTCAGCAGCAAGAAGCTACACTTCAACCAATTTGACATATTGAAAGATCGACAGATCTTAGAATCAACTTCAGACGAGTTCGAGAGATAATTCAGAACCGATCCAGTTCATATTTTCAAGTTGGATTTCAACTTCACGACGAAGGATATCCAATTCCTGGCTCAACTTCACGACGAAGGGGCCACCCACGATTTCAACTTCACGACGAAGGGAATCATGCTCACCATTGTCTCTCTTGAGACAGTTTCCCTTGAAACAAACTTTGTCTCTCTTGAGACAGTTTCCCTTGAAACAAAATTTTTTCTCCCTTGAGACAGTTTCTCTTGAAACATAAACATTGAAAACATTTCCCTTGAAATGAGTTTTGTCTCTCTTGAGATAGTTTCCCTTGAAACAAAATTTTTTCTCCCTTGAGACGGTTTCTCTTGAAACATAAACATTGGAAACATTTCCCTTGAAATGAATTTTGTCTCTCTTGAGATAGTTTCCCTTGAAACAAAATTTTGTCTCCCTTGAGACAGTTTCTCCTGAAACATAAACATTGAAAACATTTCCCTAGAAATGAATTTCGTCTCTCTTGAGATAATTTCCCTTGAAACAAATTTTGTCTCCCTTGAGACAGCTTCTCTTGAAACACAAAACCTTTGATATTGTTTCCCTCGAAACAAATTTTGTCTCCCATGAGACAGTTTCTCTTGAAACACAAAATCTTTGAATTTATCTCCCTTAAAACAAAATTTCGTTTCTCATGAAACAACAGATATCTTTGAAATCGTTTCCCCTGAAACGAATTATGTCACTTTTGAGGCAATTTCTCTTGAAGCCTCATCTTTGAATATGTTTTCCTTGGAACTAATTTCATCTCCCCGTGAGACAATTTCTTTTGGAACTAAGTTTTATCTCTCTTGAGACAGTTTTTCTTAAAACAAAATTTTGTCTCCCTTAAGACCGTTTCCCTTGAAACAACAGATATCTTTGAGATCATTTCCCTTGAAACGAATTCTATCTCTTTCATGACAACTTCTTTTGAAGCATCATCTGAACTGTTACACTCAGCTCAGGCACATACTTGAGATGGTCGAGAAGCATTTCTCAAATCAAAAATAGAATGTGCACATCAGATTTGAACATTTGAAGAATTCAAGATCAGGGATCAAAATTTGAAGATTCAAGAATCAAGATTCCAGACAGGCAACTGGAGATCGAGATTTCTCTCCAGAGCCCCAAGATAACATATGTTGCATATGCATTTTAGGCACACCTAAGAGCATTGCATCCATAGCATCACATATATGCATAACATTTTCAGGTTTTAGCTAGAGTCAATTTCAACTTCGCGGCGAAGGATATTGCACTCAAAGCGACACAATTTGCTCGAGAGTGGATTTCAACTTCACGACGAAGGATATCTAGCTCGAAGCTAAACTTCACAATAAAGGGGTCTCCACGGTTTCAACTTCACGGCGAAGGGAATTGTGTCCACCCGCAACATACAATACTTGGATTTCAACTTCACGACGAAGGATATTCAAGTCAAGGCTCAACTTCACAACGAAGGGGCCATCCGCGATTTCAACTCCACGACGGAGGATATCGTGGCACTCGAGACAACACAAGTTCAACTTCACAATGAAGGGACGGCTGGTTGTCAACAAACAACTTCTCAATTTCAGAGCCAATTTCAACTTCACAACGAAGGATATTGGACTCCAGACAACGCAAGTTCAACTTCACGACGAAGGGACCGCTGGTTGTCAATAAACAATTTTCCAATCTCAGAGCCAATTTCAACTTCACAACGAAGGATATTGGACTCCAGACAACGCAAGTTCAACTTCACGACGAAGGGACCGCTGCTTGTCAACAAAATTTCATTCAGAGCCAATTTCAACTTCACAGCGAAGGATATTGGACTCCAGACAATGCAAGTTCAACTTCACGACGAAGGGACCGCTGCTTGTCAACAACAACTTTCCAATCTCAGAGCCAATTTCAACTTCACAACGAAGGATATTGGACTCCAGACAACGCAAGTTCAACTTCACGACGAAGGGACCGCTGCTTGTCAACAAAATTTCATTCAGAGCCAATTTCAACTTCACAGCGAAGGATATTGGACTCCAGACAATGCAAGTTCAACTTCACGACGAAGGGACCGCTGTTTGTCAACAACAACTTCCCAATCCCAGAGCCAATTTCAACTTCACAACGAAAGATATTGGACTCCAGACAACGCAAGTTCAACTTCATGACGAAGGGACCGCTGCTTGTCAACAAAATTTCATTCAGATTCAATTTCAACTTCACAACGAAGGATATTGGACTCCAGACAACGCAAGTTCAACTTCACGATGAAGGGACCGCTGCTTGTCAACAAAATTTCATTCAGAGCCAATTTTAACTTCACAGCGAAGGATATTGGACTCCAGACAATGCAAGTTCAACTTCACGACGAAGGGACCGCTGCTTGTCAACAATAACTTTCCAATCTCAGAGCCAATTTCAACTTCACAACGAAGGATATTGGACTCCAGACAATGCAAGTTCAACTTCACGATGAAGGGACCGCTGCTTGTCAACAAAATTTCATTCAGAGCCAATTTCAACTTCACAACGAAGGATATTGGACTCCAGACAACGCAAGTTCAACTTCACGACGAAGGGACCGCTGCTTGTCAACAAAATTTCATTCAGAGCCAATTTCAACTTCACAACGAAGGATATTGGACTCCAGACAATGCAAGTTCAACTTCACGACGAAGGGACCGCTGTTTGTCAACAACAACTTCCCAATCCCATAGCCAATTTCAACTTCACAACGAAAGATATTGGACTCCAGACAACACAAGTTCAACTTCACGACGAAGGGACCGCTGCTTGTCAACAAAATTTCATTCAGATTCAATTTCAACTTCACAACGAAGGATATTGGACTTGAGACAACACAAGTTCAACTTCACAACGAAGGGACGGCTGGTTGTCAACAAACAATTTCCCGGTTCCAGAGCCAATTTCAACTTCACGACGGAGGATATTGGACTTGGAACAATGCTACTTACTTGGATTTCAACTTCACGACGAAGGATATCCAACTCAAAGAAAGATTATCTGCCATCAAAATTGTCGAGTTCGACTCCATTCAGCTCGACGACACATCAATCACACTACTTTTCGGTTGCAGTCGAGGTTTTCAAGTCGAGAAGAGGACCTGGGTTAGCCGTGCCTTAGTGACAAGCAACCATTTTCAAACAGCATAGCTTAAGTCAAGAAAAAGCTATATGTCAATGAAGATTTCTGAGTTCGATTCCGATCCAAGGTCTTTAAACCAAGAAGAAGACCGAAGGGTAACGGGAAGCCACGTGCTGATTCAAATTCCGAACTACGGCTTTAATTTCATATCATTTCAAGATGAACTCGACTTCACGATGGAGGAGTCATCCGTAACTCAATTCGACAGGGAGTTATTGAAACATCAGAGTTAATTTTCAACTCCACCGAACGAAAAGTGTGTCTTTTAATCTTTGCCCTATCCTCGTTACACGACTATGGGCAAAGAGGGGCAGCTGTCAACACACTTTTTCGTCCTACAAGAATTCAAACTCCTAAAGATAGGATAGAATTTTGTTAGGATTCAAAAAATAGGATAGAGTTCTACTATTATTTAAATTCCTAAAGATAGGATCTACAAGCACTATAAATAGCCATTGTAACTCACCATTTGAGGACACGATTTACACACAAAACATAGAGGAAAGCACGGGAAGATACAAAGGCAAAGCTATTGTAAAGGATTCGAAAAGGAAATAAAAGGTAGCATTTTCTTTTTTCTTTCTTTTGCATGTGCACGTTATTTTTCTTGAGATTTGGTACGAATAACCCAAAACGTGGGTTGCGCCGATGACCAAAATGGGTAGGGTTTCGAAGTTTCGAACCTAGATCTACCCCGAGGCTTATTTTGAAAAACCGGTTTGATTTTCGGTTAAAGGAGGGGAAGAGCTTTTTAAAAATCTATATTAGTCCCTTTATTTATTATATGGATATTTTATTCATTTATTTTTATTATTTATGTTATTATTATATGTATATATATATTTCTTTAATATTCTACTTATAAGTCTATTATTACTATATATATTGTAATTATCTTTATCTAGTCATATATTTTTTGGTTGATTTATATACCTATTATTAATATATATATATTCTTAATTATATTTATTTGATTATTTTTTATTTACGTAATATATCTTATAACTTTTATATATATATATATATATATATATTATTTCGTTTTTTTTTATTATTATTATTATTATTTTTTTAAAAATCTTGTGTCTTTATCATTATTATTATTAAACATTATATTATATATTACTAACCTAGAGGACCCATTTTTTTGTCTTATTTCTGACTAAAGCCCCTCACTTTTGGTGAAGTGAGAGGGTAACTTTTCTATTTTTTAATACTTTGATGTATATATATATATATATATATATATATATATATATATATATATATATATATATATATATATTTCCTTTTTCAAATATTACTATATATAATTATTACTTTACTATTTTTTTTCTTTTATCTTATTTATTTATTTTATTTATTTTATTTTTCCCTTTTCCCTTATTTGTTTTATTTACCTTGTTTATCTAACACATTTCTCGATTTTTTAAGGATATTTTCAAATCAATAAAGGGTAAGTAATTGGGGTCGAAACTTTACCTTTTAATTTAACTTGTTATTTTTCTTAATTAAGACAACTGGAAATTACGTATTACCGAAAGGGCGGTTCAAGGGTGCTAATCCTTCCTTGACCGTAATCGATTCCCGAGCCCCACATATTTCTGGTAAGACGCAGATCAGGTAAGAAATAGGGTATCCGATCAACCCATTTATTTTTAAATAAATGATCGGTGGCGACTCCAATCCATTTTCCTAAGTCGAAGCCCAATTCCGGGGCCCAACCGAAAGACGGTTACGACAGGTTTATTAGCTTATTTCGATTATTTATATATGTTCTTAAAAAAGGCGAAAATATCTGAGAGTACTTACATAAATTGGTCAATGCGTATAATGTTTTAGACTTTGTCAGAAATAATCCATTTGGTTGTTTTAATTTCAATGTGGGTTGTATTTTGGAGACTTTTATACCTTCAGTATTTTGGGATGATTTTTATATACATTTTTTATTTATGGATGAAAACATGAATTTTAAATATAAGACATTGTGTTTTGTTACCTCTCAGCTAAAAAGTTTAAACTCATTTATTTCCTCTCGTTCTATCAAAACAAACCAACATATTCTATAAATAGTTTCATAATATGGATCAATCAACAAATAGCTCATTTAAAAATCTCAAGCAATCAACCAACGACTCATTAGAAAATCTCGATCATTTAGCCAATAACTCATCGATATATTCCTTCAAAGTTTCTTACATAATTATTTCTAACTATCACCATGTGACAATTTGTCTAACATAATTCATTCTTAGTTAAATCAATGCATCTGTTGGTTGGGTAGAACTAGTTAATCAATGTTTTGTATTGTTTAATTGAGATTTTGATATAACAATAATTTACAAAATTGATTTCAGACTTAATCGAATTTGTCAAAAATTTATCAAAAATAATTCAAAGTCCAAATTAACTTGAAAATATGTTTTAAATGTTTTCCAACTTAGTCAAACCTTTTCAAAAACTTACTTTATCGTTTTCGCGCTTTAGAGTTAAATTTCCAAGGATTTTTGGCTCAAATGATCAATCTCTTTAACAAAAGGATCGATCCCCTTGAAAAAAGATCGATCCCTTGGATTCTAGTATGGTTTGGATCAATCCATTCACAAAAGGATCGTTCCCTTCACCAAAAAGATCGATTACTCGATGCAAAAAATCGATTACTTTTTGTAACGATCGAATTATTTGAAAAAGGATCGATCACTTTCACCAAATGATCTATCCCTTGTGTATTAAATGCTAATTTTGGTTGTAGCTAATTCGCTATAATGATCCTCAACGGCTCCAAATGGATAAAATTGATAGAGAAGATATAAATTGAAGATCAAAGTTTCCTAAGGTCAACAAGAAACATATTGAACCAACATCAAAATTTTCCTTTGTGCTTAATTTATCAAATTCTTTGTTGTAAACACATTTGTGAGCTACATTGTTTGTTTTGCTCGAGTGTGTAATGGGTGAGTGCTTAAATTGTGTAAACACATTTTGCTTGTGAGGTTTTCTCATTTGTTTTCTTGATTTGTATTTACTCTTTGGGAGAGTTTGTATTCAAGGTTTTTGGGTATAAACCTGGAAGTGCTTGCAAGGTTACACCTTGTCTTTAAAGGTTTGAAAATCTAGTGGATTTGTGAAATCCTTAATGTGTATGCTAAGATAGTGGATATGTACTTGGTTTAGAAGGCGAACCATTCTAAATTCTATGTGCAAAATTTTAATTAAGATTGCTTCTACCGTAAAATTTTCAAAGGCCAATTCAACCCCTCTTGGCAGTTTTTGATTGATTGGTAAAGCTAATAATTCGTATCACATCGAGTCTCTATCGAAGCTCAAACAACCTTAAGAAGATACTAGGAGATATCTATCAAATTCTATAATCAACAGAGAAAGATGGATTCGACTTCCAACTCATACTATCTCAAGGATTCACACTCCATCACTAGTTCATCCTACTTCAATGGAGCAAATTATTCCTATTGGAAGAATAGGATAATTTTGTTCATCTAATCCACTAACTTGTTGGTTTGGAATGTCATCGTTGACTGCTCTCCTTTTCCTCTCAAGAATCAATCGGAATAGACAAGTGAAGATAGAAAGCTTGCACAACTGAATCTTAAAGCCATGCAAATTCTCTTTAATGCACTTGGCCCGGATGAATATAATAAAGTATATTTTTGCTCTAATGTTAAGGAGTTATGATACAATTTAGGGTGACCCATGAAGGAACTAGCCAAGTGAAGAAGTCCGAGATTGACATTCTCACTCTCAACTACGAGAACTTCCAGATGAAACCCGATGAAGACATTAATACGATGCCCGATCAATTCACTTCAATCATAAATGATTAGAATAACTTTGGGAAGTTTTATCCCAATAAAGAAGTAGTGAGAAATATGCTTACATCATTACCTAAATCATGGGAAGGCAAAGCTACCGCCATCGAAAAAGCCAATGATTTGGAGGTATAAACCTTTGATGAGCTCATATGTTCATTACTCACTCATGAGGTGAAATTCCAAAAGAATAGGAAGAAGAAGAGAAGAAAAAAAAAAGCAAGTTGGTGTTGCTTTAAGGTCATCTACACGTAAAGAATGCAATTTTGATGAAAATGATAATGAAAAAGATGAGAAGATGGCCAACCTCTTCAAGAGATTCAAAACATTCATGTCATCCAAAGATAAATAGATGAAACATGAAAGAAAAGGAAGAATAAGAGAAGAAAGAAAACAAAAGCAAGTTGGTGTTGCTTTAAGGTCATCTACACGTCAAGAATGCAATTTCGATGAAAATGACAATGAAAAAGATGAGAAGATGGCCATCCTCTTCAATAGATTCAAAAGATTCATGTCATCCAAAGATAAAGAGATGAAACATGAAAGAAAAGGAAGAATAAGAGAAGAAAGAAAACAAAAGCAAGTTGGTGTTGCTTTAAGGTCATCTACACGTAAAGAATGCAATTTTGATGAAAATGACAATGAAAAAGATAAGAAGATGGCCAACCTCTTCAAGAGATTCAAAAGATTCATGTCATCCAAAGATAAAGAGATGAAACATGAATTGAAGAAGCTAAAGGATCCCATTATATACTACAATTTCCACAAATTGAGGCATTTGAACTATGATTGTCCCTAATTAAAGAAAAATGGATCAAGTAAGCCAAAGAAAAAGACATTTTTTTCTACTTGGAGTGATGAGGACATCATTGATTTTAACAGTATGAAGTAGCCATCCTTTTCCTTATTGACATCCAAGAAGATTTAAAGGTATCTTGTAACTCAAATGAATTAAATTCATATTCTTTTGATTTTTAGAATTTGAGACCATGTATTCCAAATATAAGAAAATAATTTATAAAATTAGAAACAAAAATGATTCTCTTTTGAAGATTAAATTAGATTTTGAAAGAAAAAATGAAATTTTTGAAAAAGAATTTGGAGCTTTCAAATTTGAAAAATGAAAAATTTTGAAAAAGAAATTTTTTATTTGAAAATTAAGCTTAATAGCTTAATAAATGAAAAATAAATTATTTCTAATAATTCATCGAAGTAATAATGGTAAAATGTTAACATTGTCTTTATCATGGTCATAATTTTAATTCTTGTTATATGAAGAAATATTTTTTTATAAAATAAGAGAAGTATGAATTCCTATGGGAACTAAAGACATTGAAACTAACATTCAAGGACCCAAACAAATTTGGGTACTAAAAATAAAATAATTGCCTCTTGTAGGTGTGTTGGAGTAATGATGAACAAAGTCAAGTTATTTATAGTCTCTAGACACAGTTAGGAAGGACACTTGAAGAAAGGGAGGCCTAACAAATTGACCTTTATCAAGTGGAAAAAAGTTTGAATTTCATGCAATTTCATGTTAATTATGTGATTTTATATGTTTATATGCTTGGTTGTGTGTCCCCACATAGTACTTAATTGTAATTAGTTAGGGAGAGTTATTATTTCATGAGTTGCAGTTTTATTGCTTTATATGATTATGATAATGATTTTGGCCTTAAATTTGCAATACTTGATTGTTGTTGTGAATTCATGTTCTCCATCTTTGTATTGATTATATATTTTGATTTTGAGAATATGATGTTTAAATGTAGCAAAAATTGAAAATATGTATGTTTAGGATCTTTAGAGCCATTGTATGTTTATATGACTTGATTTGGACTTTAGTTGTGCAAATTATGGAATAAATTGATCAATAATAAAAATTTGTATAATTTGATGTTTCAAGTTGACATTCATTCACATTTAGTATCCTCTAAGTCAATAAAATTAATTTCCTATCAATAATATGACTTATGTTGCATCAAATTCGAGTCTAGTATCATCCAATTAGGTCCTTCGAATAAAAATGCAATTTTCCATAAAAATGATCAATCTTTTTTCCCAAAAATATCGATCCCTTTTTACGAAAGATTGATCCATTTGGGCCAAATGTTTAAGGAATTGTTGTTTTAAGCTTGTTAATGCTTATTTCAACCCTACTACTCCCATATTTCAAAGCAAAAATACTCAAGGTGTTCGATAAAAGTCCATACCTATTTTTTTTCAAAATCCGGAATATTTATCTTATACCCACAAGGTGTTCGATAAAAGTCCTCAACCAAAACCGCCTTCAAATACCATTCAGCCATACACCATTTTCTAGCCCAAATTTCAATTTCAATTTCTCTTTATTTTTTTGGCATCCTTAAACACCCTTTTTGGTTCAAAAACAATTTTTCATAAAAAAAATTTAAGACATCGAAAAGAAAAACAATGGCTTCAAAGGGACAATCCTCAAGCAACATTCAAATTGATTATTGGATTGAACAATGTTTCAAATCCACCAAAGCTCGTGAGCGTTTTGATTCATTTTTTTCTTATCGACCGAATAAGTAAACTCGAAAAAACGATTTTAAGTTTTTAGAAAAATTAAATTTTCCTTATAAGAAAAATTTAAAAGACATGAAGCTTTTTACTTTTCTTAAATTTCATGGCCCTACTTACCCATCTTTGGTCTGAGTCTTTTATTCGAATACTCGAGTGTCATCCACTTCTCGTGATGGCACTACTTACCAAACCATTGTTACTTATCTTATGGGTCATACTATCACCATTTCTACAGACTTCATTTCCCAAACCTTTGATCTCCCTCGTACCGATGATGACAATGAAAATGGCCATTTCTTCCCAATATAGGCCTTTTAAATAGTAGAGCCGCCCTTTTCTCCCTTTATAATCATTTGTTTCATCTCATTGTCAGCCATTGTATACGTGCTCCTTGCATAAAATTTTTCACTATCTGCGAG
Organism: Hibiscus syriacus; assembly: GCF_006381635.1. Taxonomy (NCBI): domain Eukaryota; kingdom Viridiplantae; phylum Streptophyta; class Magnoliopsida; order Malvales; family Malvaceae; genus Hibiscus; species Hibiscus syriacus. The sequence goes on along the minus strand of NW_024063485.1, from coordinate 1,989,043 downwards.
AGTGACTATTTGTGGATGTTTTGCACTCAACAAAGTCACAACCTTCACCTTTCTAGTATGATCTTCAACAATATCATGAGTGTCATCAAATCGAAGGCTCGATGTTGCGTGTGTAAGTATGCTAAAATATAGCATGTAAATATGTCCAAGTATACACAATCGAAAAAGTAATACAGTAATGAGTGAGTATCATCTCCACAATGATTGGAGGGATTTCCAAGTTAAGTTAATGCATTAAAATATGTATTCTAAAGTATAGATATACTAAGTGACGGTATATACAATTAAGAATGTTTTGGAAAAATTGAAGGTATGCAAGTGGAAATACTATGGTAATAGGACAAGTATAAAGTGTGAAATGATGTGGCAAAATGGAAATTAACAATTCAAGAATGCTAAAGCAAATTAAATTGAGAATATGGAAATGAACAAGATAACTCGACAACCTTACACACAAGCAACAATAGGGATAATTGGTAGGGTCACTAAGAAATCCTAATCCTTGCCTTTTGGGATAGTTCAGGCCTCCTATGTCTATTTATTCGACAGAGTTTGCTAAAAGTGTTCCTAGACTATCTCTAGTAAGGAACCTAACAGGGAAAAATGCTATCGGAATACCTCTTAGCATGAACTGCAAAAAATTCCCATCGAATAAGTAATACCCTTTTTTGTCGTTGAAATCTTATCCTAATCTTTAAGGTAGATTACGACCTAGTTAGCAGCTAAGCCTCATTGCGCAAGTAGATCTCACCTAGGTCTCTCGAATACTAGGCATCAAACTTAAGAAATTGCTACTCTCCTAAGCTCTTACAATCCTAAGTAAATAAATAAAATGAGAAAAACAAATATTAACATAAAATCATCAACCATTTATTAAACAAAAACTTAATCATCCATAATTAACCCACACCAAATAAGGTTAGTTCATGGTGGGGTACAAATCATCCAAAGATATAATTTATTCCATAACAAACTCACAAAATAAAATAAAATGAAAGCACAAAGGTAAGAGGAGACTCCCCAACATGCGCACTATTGTGAGCTTCCTTGGACCACCGTGAACCACTTAGCAAGCTAGCTTCTCTGAAAGGCCTAACATTTTATCCCCTTGAAGCTTGGCTATGGAGGACACCATGAAGAGGAGGAAGAAAATTAAAGAAAAATAGGATTTTTATACAGTTACCTCTTCCTCTCTCCCTTATCTTATATTCCAAAATCCTTTTTTTTAAAATGTAAGACATCCATATCTATTTATAGGGGAAGATTTCTTGGGTTTTGTGTCAAAATTCCCTTCATTTCCTAGGTATCGTTCCCTTCATGTAAAGGGGTTGCCATGGCTAGCAGTGGGGCTCATAAAAGCAATTGGCATAGTGAATGTATGCACATCTGGCATCTCTTATAAATCATCTTCATCTTTTTTGTCTTTTTCTTCCCAGAAATGCCGTCCATAATGTTTTAACATTTTACCAAGTCTCCTTATCCATAATGCTATGGAAAATCATTGTTTCTCCTTTAGCTCTATTCACTAGCACACCATCATAATAGCATAACCTTTTCCATTAAGCAACATCAGTTTTCAAAATAAAATGTTGCAACAAAACAACTTCACCATATGCAACTACATGGACCTAAATGCAACTATATGCAATGAAATAATCTTTTAAACAACCAATAAACTAAGTAAAAGGCATAAAACATAGACTTTTTACGAGGTTATCACACCCGCAAACTTAATTATTACTTATCCTCAAGCAATGGATAATACTTTGCAAAAGAAATGTTATGCTAAAGTTCAGTACAAGGCAGTTGTAAGGTAAAATATTCAGCCCTCATAAATAGTTGGCTTCAACATGCTAGACAAGTTAAGAATTCAAGAACTTTTCCCTATAACAAGATCATTTGCATGTGTGTGCATGATTCTATCCAATCTATGCTTACCGAAGTTAGAAAAATTCTAGGCAATTCCTTTATTATGCTTTAGCATTTATTCAAACTTTAAGCACAAGTTTTCTCTCATTTCCTTAAAATTAATTTTTTTGTACTGCTACGAGGGGAGTCAGCCTATCACAACTATCTTCCCACACTCTAGATGAATTGGAGCAAACATTCCATCCCCAAGCTAGTAGATAAATTCATCCCGTGACTACTTTCATTTACTAGTATGTTATAGCTGCCATTTATTAAAGGGGTATCTAGGCGACATTTATGTCGAAGCATTTATTCATAATTAAACATATTTCATAACATACTAGAGTTTAATTTAGCCTTTTAAGTTATCATTTAGCATTTAAGTTCATTAACATCCATTTATGCTAAGTTATGCAAGAGTTCTTTCATAAAAAATTCTAATTTTCTTAGACATAAAAATCATACAATCATCTATCAATTATAACACAAATAATCAAGTCCTAGAGTTGGTTCTATCAATCTCAACAGTCATTTACATCCAATAAATCACAACCATAAAAAAATTCTATCATCATTGGGCATCATCAAATTATTCCAAAACCTGTTTTAAAACCTAACAAATGTCACAGCAAAATTCTACCAATAACTATCAATGCAAATACCTAACTATGAACACTACCTCCCTAAACTTGAAAGGTGAAGTTTCATCAAAACATGAGAACTAAATTAAACTAAACTATATGAGATGCAAATGATAATCCAACTAGAGGTACCTCATTATGGTGATGGTGGGGTTTTGCAACTCGCATATCTGGTGTATTTTCTCTTTGGAGTAAGGTTGGTTTGGTCATGTTCTTGGGTGGTGCGTAGAATATCTTCCTCAGACTCTTCCAATGGAGAAATCTAAGTTCAACCAACAATTCGCTTCAAGTATTACCTCGTCAGTGATTTTACAGTTTACTTTGGCATTGGAGTATGATGGACATCATCATTCATTTAATCATTTATGCTGGCAGCAAGTAAGTCTTCTTCCTCAGTAGGTTCAACATCCATGGGGGCTTTACCATTGTCCACATGTTTGGGAGTCTAATTTGCTAAAAAAATAATATTAAAATAAATAAAGCAAAGAAAGAAAACAAACAAACAATCAAAACAAAACAAAAATTGCTATAGCAGAAAATGTAGAGGGTTGAAACAAAGCAAACTCCAAAATATCATGAATTGATATGATTGTTTTGTCGCGTACGATTGAAGCACCAGTATAGACCAAAATGCCTCACACGTATAACAGTTCCACCTTCAGTATATTTTGCTTGGGTAAGTCGTGTCTTCTATATATGTTCTTCATCCCTTGGCATATATCACAAGATTTATAGAAATCTTGGGTATCATTGAATAGTGTAGGCCAATAGAACTCAGGTTGTAGAACCTTTGCAGTAGTCCTTGCTCCTCCAAAGTACTCTCCACATAAAGCAAAATGGTAGCAAATATGGTGCATGAACTTGCTCTTTCCTTTGATCCAAAATATAAAGACCATTAACCAATTGTGTCATAAAAAACATTATCGAGATAAAAAGAACAATAATTATTCTTAATAATAATCTCAAAACCAATCTTGTCCAAACAAAAAATAGAAATAATGTTCTTAGTCAAACTAGGCACAAAATAACAATCCTCTAAATTTAAATCAAGTCCACTAGGCAAAGATAAAACATATGTCCCTATAGCTAATGCAACAACTCTTGCTCTATTTTCCACTTGTAGGTCTACGTCTCCTTTAAACATATTCATTCTTTTTTGCAGTCCCTGTGCAAAAGTACAGATATGAGAACCATAATTGGTATCTAATACCCAAGAAGTAGATGTTGACAAATTAACATCAATAACATAAATACCTGAAACAAATGTTCCGTTTGCTTTTGCCTTATTGACCTCTTTAAGGTAAATAGGGCAATTTCTCTTCCAATGTATGATCTTATCACAATGGACACATTTTCCTTTCTTGCTAACTCCCCCTTTGGGTTTCAATGCATTTTTTCCTTTCGGTTTGGCCTTACCATTGCCCTTAGACTTTGTCGCTACCTTTTCTTCCCTTTCCTTTGTCCTTGTGGACCATCAGAATGGTCTTAGGTCCAACCTTTTTTATGTTACTTTCAACAGTTCGTAACATGCCAAGTAACTGTGGCAAAGTCTTGTTAATTTCATTCATGTTGAAATTAAGGACAAATTAGCTAAAGCTATCTGGCAACGATTATAGGATAACATCGGTAGCTAATTCATCTTTGAGAGGAAATCCAACTTTTCCAACGTTTGGATGTAGCCCATCATCTTGATGACATAAACTCCTACATGAGATCCCTTTGCCATTTTATATTGAAATAGAGATTTAGAGGTCTCATAACTCTCTTGACGTGCTTTCCCTTCATATATTTATTTATGATTTTGAATCATCTCATATTCAACCATGTCCTCATGTTGCTTCTATAGCTCAGGAGTCATGGTGGCAAGCATTAGACATCCAACATCTAACATATCATCCATATGTTACTTAAATTTGTCTTTGTCAGCTCTTGAAGCATTAGTTGTCGGTTCATCATGAACAAGTTCTTCAATGACATATTTCTTTCTTTCCTATTTGAGAACAATTCTCAAATTACAAAACCAGTCAAGGAAGATTATGCCATTAAGCTTCTCCTTCTCAAGGAGTGATCGTAATGATAAAGTGTTGTTTGCCATTAAATCTACAACAATGGAAATATTAAAGTAAGTAAATTTACCAAATAAAATTTTTATAAATATGTCTTTATTTACAAATTACTCCCACTATTTTATTCAAAATTAAAAACCCTCTATGTTTTAATTTCAAAAAAATTCAACGAAATGTTTTCTAGTAGGTGAGGATCTATAATACATCAATTTCCTAAATCAACTTTGGTTTTTCTTTTAGGATAGTGATTATTTAGGTAAGTAACACTTTACTAGTTACATCTCATGTAACTCCTCCTTTTGGTGAACAACTCTTGTTCAAATCATCTCATGACTTATCCAAATACTTAACCTCTAGGTTTCTAATCCTATTAGAAAAACCTGGCTAAGTTATTACCAATATCTCAACCAGTGAATATCACTTGCTTATTCTTCGTGTTTAATCAATATAGATTTATTTGCCAAAGTTTTGGCAAAGCCCACACAATATTGATCGAAGCCTTAACGAGGGTAATTATTGGACAGTTAAGTTAACTTAGATTATAAAGAGGGATTTGCATAAATATCTAATCATTTTTTGTTTTAATATTAGGCCCTTATTGATCTCATCAATATCCATTCTTATTTTAGTATTTTTTTTGCATTACCTACATAACAGATATAAGCAATAAATAAGATGCAATGGTTATAGCCCAAAAATAATAACTAAGGTGGCCCATTCCAAGCCAATAGGAGAACCAAAACCCTAAAACTTAAGACTACTCTCTAGGTATCTTCTTTCCTTTAGCTCAGCCCGTTCTTCTGCTCCTTTTGAATCTTCATAGGATTACAATTAAAAGAAACTCGTTTTACATACGAGGGAATATGATGAGAAGATGAATACAACTGAAATATAAAAAGGCACGACACATAGTATTTTAAAATTCAACCATTTTAAATTGAAAAAGGGCTATAACCATCCATGTCAAACACCGTGCAAAACAAACATATCATATATATATATATACACACGTTGTTACGCCTTTGTTAAAATTACTAATATGTGCCTACAATCTATTTTTTAGGAAAAACATCACATCTGTTTCTATAGAAAAACCTAAAGATTTGATAACACTTATCAACATAATCGTGTTTTTGGGATTTTCAAACCCGAAGGTTTTTTTCTTGCATAGGAAAAACCATTGTTCCACTACCTAACGCGATCTGCTATCGCATACGCACCTATCATCATGTCAACGATTGATGTATGGATTTCATAAATCCTTGTAGCAACACACAAATTGTAAAAAAAGATTAATAGATTAAAATATTAATCCACCACTGATTTCACACAAAATCACATAATCGTCGAAAACAGTAAAACTAAAACATGCATCTCATACATATCTTATCAACCAAGAATTTAACCTGAATTCAGATCGTACAAGTGGCTTTGATACCACTGTTAGAATTTTCGGTGCACCCCATGGCGTAGCGGAAACAAAAACTCGACGGTCTCACCAAGGATCCAAGTACACAAAATCGAAATTGGGAAGAAATGATTTGAATACTTACAATGGGCTCCTTGAAAAACAGCAAAGACAGAAGCGACTAATGATGATCACGAACAGTTAAAATTGTAAGCCTCCACGAAAACAGTCTCGACCTCTACTTAGTTTACCCGATTGAAAGTAAAATTTACTTTTCCCAAAACCAATTTCGAGAAAAATGGCTGAAGAACATGGCTGCTAGACCTTACCTCAATTTAAATATATCAGTTACCCTACTATATTAGGGATTTTAAGTTATTTCAAATTAATAAAAAATTGATTTAATTCATTCAAATTAAATATACATTAAATACTTATAATTTGAATTACAATCTTTAACATTTATTTAAACTCTTATTTAATTATTTGAAATTAAATATTGATTAAAAGAGTTGTAATCAAAATTACATTCTTTTAATGTTTACTTACTATATTCAGGATAATTAAAATCATATGTATATCAAATATACATATATTAACTCTAGAAATATTTTAGTAACATACAACAAATTGTACATCTTTGCTCATTTCAATCCTAGGGTGTGACCCTATAGGTTCTTGTAACGTTAGTAGTAATTATTAGAACAATTCTAATATTACATACAATGAGTGACATCTAGCAATATATCATTGTCACCTAAGTTACAAGAAATTATGATTCAACATATCATCTTCGTGATTAACTCTTTTATGTATTACATCCTTTTGTCCTTTATATCTAGAATAGGCATAAGTCTTGGAATAGTCACACTTGTATAGCCCATCTATTGCTTCTTGATATCTAGATTAGACTATAATTAATGAATAATTTGTGATATCTCATATCCACTTATTCAAGCATGGCCATGCATTTCTAGTCTCACTTAATCAAGTGGCCTGTGATATATTTCCTATTATGTAGGAAGGACAAATCCTATCTTAATCATACACACCCCACTACATATATCGAGATATATTCAATAACAATCTTTATAATACAACCAGGTACGGAGCATGTTTAACTGTATCAAAACATACAACAATATATGTTGGGATAACATTGATCTAAAGTCTAATGATCATACATATAGTCATTACCATGAGCAATGTTATGACCGTTACATAATAATCCAAGACATATGCTCATGGTGGGTCAATCCAATACATTTTTCTCTAACAATATAATCATGTATCAATTCTGACATCTCTATGTCAGTGACAACTCGTTGTCATCAATCAATAACATGTTAGTCTTAAGCGTATGATTATTGTCCATGCCCATAATAATACTTGACTGTGGATATTTTTAATAATAATAATATTATTATATGGACTTTATTATCTTTCAGTTTATGTTAAACACATATATATAACTGAAAATAATAGTGGCAATGTCTTTATTCAATAAAATTGGTAAATAAATGTATTATTACAATCATCATATGATTGGACTTTGGGCATACTCTAACAATTCTTTTAAAAATGGTAGCTAAGTCAAAAGTATAGTTTCAGTCCAGATATATCCTTAGGAAGTTTGTGAGGCACTTAAAGATGACTAGTTTGGACGCAAGGTCTGACACTTAAGGAGTAGGATAGTCGAGAGTGTGGTATTTGATGAAGAGATTTCGGGGGCCACCTTCTCAGTAGACTAGAGGGGTGTGTGAGCTCCAAGATACATAGATCCCTCAGTCGCACCATGATGTTTACCACAGAGTAGAGAGTGAGTATACAAGTATACTCACTAAAGCGAAGCATTAGACTTGATAGTTTGATCCTTTCAGTGATGCACTTTTAGTATGACCTAGTTGTTAGTGTGGTATTGAGTTAGTTAGCTCATCCTTCAGATGTTTCCGTTGGCAAGTTAGTAGATTGATCAGTTCGAGGAGCCTTAGAGTGACTGAGGTCCAGATCTAATGCACAACAGAGTATGTCATGAACTTTTTAAAGGTCGTGTACATTTATATACTCTGATGTATTATTAAGTCGTAAAGTCAGCAAATAGTATATATGTATTATTTCAAAATATATTTATTTATTTTGAGAGCTCTCAGATGTAAAGTTTAAATTATATGTTATTTCATAAATGTTTTTATATTACAAATATAGTCTTTTTAAAGTAAAAGAAATGAGTATAGAGTTGGTGAGCCACTCTGGTGGTTTTGTGTGGCATCCTAAATCGGTTGACTGTCTATTGTACTGGTCTACAGTGTTACATTTAGTGGTATCAGAGCAAGGTTTAGGTGTTCCTAGGACACGCGAGTTATTATCGGTAAAGAGTTTATGAGTATACAAGTGTCTAAAAAGTTATGTCATACTTTTGCATATGAAATAGTAGAGGGCCCAAACCATAATAGAAATGGTAGAAATGAGAGTAGAGTTTCCCTAGCTGGTGAATTTAGTGATGCGAGTTTAAGGTGTAAGTTTGATGGCTTAAGCTAAGGAAGCAAGACGGGACTAAGATAGTGGTATTTGGTGAGAGCCCAAGGGTTTAAGGATCGTGTCAGCCATTAGGGCACAGAAGTTTCTCTAGTGAAGGTTCTATGGAGGAGTGTTAGATCAGAGTTGAGCAGTAGAAGCATAGAGGTCGACTTTAGTACAAGTTTTGGCAAGTGTCATAAGGCCCTAGAGTTGTCTATTCCCAATAGATAAAAGTGCTCGGTGTCGAGACAGAGATCATAGAATGCCATTTTGGTATCTTTACTTTAAGGAGTATCGATACCCAAGGTCCAAGTGTTGGTACTCATATGGGAGTATCGATATTTTCCCTTTTCTTTTAAAATATCTCAAAAAGGGGTATCGATACCTTGGGTAGGGTATCGATACTGAAGAAAGAGAGTATCAATATTGTAAGGCCAATATCGTTACCAAGGGTATGTTTAGGCTTTAAAACAAGGAGAATTTTAGAGGTAGTATAGATATTATAAGGCTAGTATTGATACCAAGGCTTTGAGTTGAACAATAAAAAGTGATGTTTTAGAGATAAGTGAGGTTTTTCCCAAAAGTTTTAATTACTCTCAAATAATAATACAAGTGAGAATAGTAATAATGATGAATTCATATGTAGAAACGAGAATAATTAGGGTGAAAAAAGCCTAGCCTTGTTTGAATTCTTGGCAAGTGACCAAGACACCTTAGTTCCTTTAGAAAAGATAGCTGAGTTGAAAGTATAGTTTTAGTCCTTATATATCCTTAATGAGTGTGCGAGGCACTTAAAACTGACTAGTTTGGGTGCAAGGTCTGACACTCAAGGAGTGGACTAGTCAAGAGTGTGGTGTCTGATGCAAAGATTTCAGGGGCCACATTCTCTGTACATTCGAGAGGTGTGTGAGCTCCAAAACGCAGAGATCCCTTAGTAGCACCTTGATGTCTACCATACAGTATAAAGTGAGTATACAAGTAAACTCACTAAAGCAAAGCAGTAGACTTGATACCTTGAGCCTTTTAATGATGCACTTTTACTATGACCTAGTTGTTAGTGTGTCACTGATCTAGTTAGCACTTCCTTTGGATGTTTTCATTGGCAAGTTAGTAGATCAATCAGTTCGAAGAGCCTTAGAGTGCCCGAGGTTCAGATCCAGTTTAGAGTAGAGTATGTCATCAAGTTTTTAAAGGGCATGTACATTTATAAACTTTGATGTATTATTGAATCAAAAAGTCAATAAAGAGTCGGTATGTATTATTTTGAAATATATATATTTATTTTGAGAACTCTCAGATATAAAGTTTAAAGTATATTTTATTTCATGGATGATTTTATATTACAAAAAAATGTTCATTTTAAAGCACAAGAAATGAGCATATAGTTGGTCAGCCACTCTGGTTGTTCCGTGAGGCATCCTAAATCGGTCAACTGTGTGTCGTACTGGTGTAGGGTGGTACAACCTCACACAAACAAGCTACAATTTGTGCGGACACCCATTTTCATCCGGAGTTGTTACAAGGGCTTAATATTTATATTATATAGTATTTATAATATGTAGTGTGTGTATACATATATGTGTGTATAATATAGTTGTTGAAAATAAATATATATATTGTAAATAGTCTTTGAAAACTTGTATAATATATATAATTTTTTAAAACATATTGTTTTTGAAAAATATAATATATATAATGTGTATTTATAATATGTAATGTGTGTGTGTATATATATATATATATAGTTACTGAAAATAAATATATATAATGTAAATAGTTTTTGAAAACGTGTGTAATATATATAATTTTTTAAAACATATTGTTTTTTTAAAATATATTATATTATTTTTTCAAAATACATATAGTTTTGAAAACATTTATATATAGTATATTATAAAATAAATGTTTAGTTTTTTAAAAAATTATATATAATATATATTATTTATTATTATTATTATATTATTATTTAACTTTATTTTATTTTATTTTTTATCTGTTTATTTAATTTGTTTTGTTTTTATTTTCAAGATTAGTCCTGTCCAATATACAAGTCAGGGTCCAAGTCCATGAGCCGGTTAAGGTCCGAGAGAAATCAAATCAAAAGGAGTCCAGCACGGGTAATTAACCAAGCAAGCAAGCCTGACCCAACAAGCAAGCCCAATTGGGAGTCTAACAAGCTAAGTAAGAATTTTAATTTGCCTGGCCCAGAGAAGAGGCCCATTCAAGCAAAGCCCAAGGTGCATTACCCAGTACACTCAAGTTTTAGCATTAAGATTAGGCTCCGCATTACACGAACCGTTGGATATGCCTGATGATCCAACGGCCATGAAGGCCTTAGAACATTCCAAAACACGGACGACCATTAGCAAACCAACGAAAGGCGCTTCAAAATCACACACCAAAAGAATCCCATTCCCATATTTTACGGTCATAATTTTTGGAAATTTTCCTAACAAATGCTGAATTGGAACCAAATCAAGACAAAATCAACCAAGAATTTCATAGATCGAACAAAATGGCAACCCAGAGAGAGAAAACGACAAGAAATATCAACAAGACACCCAAAATCGAGGAACCATAAATATGCATGGAAAAAAATCAAGATGAAAATGGGGAAATGATTCAAAACCGATCCAACAAAAGAAAAAAATACTCGGTCAAAGCAAGAAAGGGGAATCAAATCCCTAAGTCACGGTGGTGTTAGGGTCTCGATTGAGAGGGTCATGAACTCTATAAAAGCATGCAAAGCGAAGAAGAAGGGGATCAATTTTGAAAAATGAAAAAACCATAAAAACCCAAAAGAAAAGAGGGTGAATACTTAGCCTTTCGGAGGGAGAGTTGACGCTCATTGGAGCATGCAAGGTCTCCAAAAAGTAGAAGTGTCACCGGTGAAAAGGTAAAATGTCGAGATCTTTGGCTTAAATCTATGCTTGAGTTTCATATATTCAAAGATTTTAAGGTTGAATTTGCATTTCAGGAAAAGAATAGAGTGTTTTGAGGTATTTTGGGTTTTTCAACCATCGTAGTTGGTGGCAGGAGAGGCGGCGATCGGTGATCTGGTATGGAAGTCATGGACGGGGCTGAGAGAGGGTTTGAGAGAATTATGGGTTAGAGTTTTCGAAGAGATGATGTAAATGAATAAAAAAATGAATTGGGGTATTTACAAATGAGAGCTTAAGGTGCAAATACAAGAATCTTAAATTCACTCGGCCATCTCTATAAGTTTGTTATGTAATTCATTTTAATCTTTTTTTGATTTTATTTGTAATTTCTTGTAATTTTGACCTCTGAATTTCAATTTGAATACAATTTGATATTTTTATTTTATTTATTTATTTTATTTATACCGATGCATTAACTTTTTGTTTTGCAGTTTTTATTAATTATATATATAATGTGTGTGTGTGTATATATATATATATTACTATTGATTTTATTTATTTTAAGGAACTCACTTAATTTCTAAAATTCGTCAAGGGTAAATGACTCAAATCGAATCTTAATTTTTATTTAAACTTTCATTTTTTTAATCAAGGTAACTCGATAATCGTGTTGTATCGAAAGGGTAATTTGGGGTGCTCATCCTTCCCCAATTGTAATTGAATCTCGAATCTGATAATTTTATGGTAAGACGCAGATCCAGAAAGTAAGAAAAATCAAGGTGTCTGATATACCTAATCCATAAATGATCGGTGGTGACTCCATCACGATTCCAAGTCAAAGCGCAAACTAGGGGTCACCCGAGGGATCGTTAGGACAATAGGGATAATTCGTAGGGTCACTAAGGAATCCTAAGCCTTACCGTCTGGGATGGTTTAAGCCTTTTATGCCTATTTTCTCTACAGATTTTGCTAATGGTGTCCTGACAATAAAAAAATGCTACGGTAACACCTCTCAACGTGAACTGCAACAATTTTCTATCGATTACATATTACCACTTTTAGTCGTTGAAATCCTATCTTAATCTCTAAGGTGGATTATAACCTAGTTAGTAGCTAAGCCCTATTGCTCACGTAGATCTCACCTAGATTTCTCAAATACTAGGCATCAAACTTAAGAAATGTCTACTCTCATAAGTTCTTACAATCCTAAGTAAATAAATACAATGAGCAAAGAAAATATTAACATAAGAATATCAACTATTCATTAAACAAAAACTTAATCATCCATAGTTAACTCAAACCAAATAAGGTTAGTTCATGGTGGGGTACAAATAATCCAAAGAAATAATTTGTTCCATAACAAACCCACAAAATAAAATAAAATGAAAATACAAAGGTAAGAGGAGACTCCCCAACACGCCTACTGTCGTGAGCTTCCTTGGACCACCGTAAACCACCTTAGCAAGTTAGATTCTCTCAAAGACCTAGCTTGCTATCACCTTGAAGCTTGGCTATGGAGAACACAACAAAGAGGAGAAAAAAATGAAGAAAAATGGGATTTTTGTGCAGTTACCTCTTCCTCTCTCCCTTATCTTATATTCTCAAATATCTTTTTAAAATGCAAGGCATCCTTATATATTTTATAGGGGGGGATATTCCAAGGGTTTTGTGTCAAAATTTCCTTTGTACCCTTGGTATCATTCCCTTCATGTGAAGGGGTTGGCAAGACTGGCAGTGGGGCTCACAAAGTCAGTTGGCACAATGAATAACGTGTGAGTATGGACATCTGGTAGCTCTTATAAAATATTTTCATCCTTTTTGTCTTTTTTCTACCTAGAAATGTCATCTAGAATGCTATAGCATTTTACCAAATCTCCTCATCCATAATGCTAATGCAAATCACTATTTCCCTTTAGCCCTATTCACTTGCACATCATCACAAGAGCATAAACTTTCCCATTAAGCAGCACCAAATTTCAAAATAAAATGTTACAGCAAAACAACATCACCATAAACAACTACATGGACCTAAATGCAACTATATGCAATGAAATGGGCTTTTAAACAACCAATAACCTAAGTAAAAAGACATAAAAAATAGCCTTTTACGGGGTTATCACTCGATTGAACCTTGTCTGTGGAATGTATCTCAGTTAATTATCATGCTTCTTGATATAAACATACCTTACGAGCTCGGTACATTCCCTTCCGATAAGCATACCATTGGTCGTGGAACTATGGTGAATATCGATTACATGGAAGAGCCCGAGAGATCCATACGTTGGGTCTGTAGTTGCCACGAAGAGTATATGAACGATGATCGCGATGGAGACGAGCATATAGAAGAGGCTCATGATGAATACATTGGCAAGGAGCCTGAGAAAGTGACTCATATATGCCCGGTACCTCATAAGGATTTCTTTCGAGGATTTGAGAATAGATGCTTCAGTCGATCAATTCTCTCTGAGCCCATATTGACTCTCGCTCTGATGTGATCGAGCATAATTAGGATGCTACTGAGGCTCACTGATCGAGGTGGTCTGATCGATTCAGCGCCAGCTAGATGGATTCTCTTTCCCTCCTTCATCACCATCTTAGTAATGCATGCATATCATATTATTCCCATGTCTTTAGACTTTGCTACATTTGGATATTTGACTTTTGATGTTTGGTATTATGATGGATGATTTTCATGTTGGATATTTGAACTTTTATGCGCTTGATATTTTGGGATATTTATAATTTTGGTACCTTAATATGTTTATCTTTATTTTAGTCTATTTTAATTACTTTATCTCCTTTGTTATATGATATTAACATTGTTGAATTATTTTTTATATAACAAAAAAAGGGAGAAGTAACTATAAAATGAAAAATGAATTTTCAAACTAAACAATTGGATCTTAAATTTCTCAGAAAATCTCAAATTGTTTTACTATTTTTCAGAAGCGGAGCATTTTTCAAAAACAATTTCTCAAAAGGTTTTGTTATATCAAAAAGTGGGAGATTGTTGAATTCAGATTTTGATATAACAATAATTTGTAAACTTGATTTTGGACTTAATCAATTTGTTAAAAATTTATAAAAATTAATTCAAAGTCCAAATTAACTTGAAAAATATGTTTTAAATATTTTCCAACTTATTCAAACCTTTTCAAAAACCTACTTGATCATTTTCGTACTTTAAAGTTAAGTTTCCAAAGATTTTTGGCTCAAAGGATCGATCACTTTGACCAAAGGATATGTCCCATCATCAAAAGGATCAATCTCTTCCCTTAAAAGATCAATCCCTTTCTTTCAACGGTTAAATTATTTAAAAATGATCAATTCCTTTCACCAAAGAATCGAGCCCTTCTGTATCAAATGCTTTTTCTGTTTTTAGGTAACGACTATAATGATCTCAAATGGCTAGAATTGATAGAGAGCGCATGTAACATCTCAATTTTTTGGGCTATTTGAAGTGTTTTAGAATAGTTATGCTTATTTAAGATTTCTCAAGAGTTTCAGAACTTAAAGTATAGTTTACCCAAAAGTTTAGGGTTGTTTTTAAAAAAACTCATTCTCTTTTTCTTTTTCCTTTTCTTTTACCCCAGTTAGTTCATACCAAACATTTTCTCATTCCCGTATTTTGTTTTAATTTGATTTGGCTGTGAATATCCCCTCAAGTACACTATTGTTTGTCTCATCTTTGTTGTTCGTCTGGTGGTCTCCGTGTGTCCATTACAACCAATGTTAGCTTTGTTGGTTAGAGGAAGTTTCAGGTTTCTTTAAAAACCCCATCTCCATTAATATTTTTGAGATATCAACGCGTATAAGTGGATCCTCGTCATTTAAATATATTTTTTTTACAAATTTTGGTATTTTTTTACCGTCAGAAGGCCTTTCACAAGGCTCAATGCACCGTCGTGCGTGTGTGGGATTCTATGAGCAGTTCAAACCATTTTAACTGACTTAACCAATTTAACCCTAAATCAAACTGACTGAATCAGTCTACCTAAATATTTTTTTTTACCGCCAGAAGGCCTTTCACAAGGCTCAATGCACCGTCATGCGTGTGTGGGACTCTCTGAGTAGTTCAAACCGTTTTAACTATCTGAACCAATTTAACCCTAAATCAAACTGACTGAATCAGTCTACCCGTGTCCGACTCGTGACTTGACCCACTGACCATTTTTTTTACTATTGACTTTAACTCGTTGACTTTTTTCAAAGACCCTATCTTAATATTTTTCGACGTCCTGAGTCCATTTTGCCAAATTCTGACATCGAAAGTCTTATTTTAAATCATTTATTGTTTAAAGTATTATTTATGTTAACTAAATTATGATATTTTTTACTCACTTTTTAGTATTATTTTCTGAAAGTACTCTCATGTCTTTGGATCGCCCTCTAGTAGACCTTGATCACTCCCGTTCCGCTCAGTTCGATTTTACCGCTCATCTCGAGATACATATTAGTTTTGTTTATTGTTTTATAGTTTATTTTTTTAGTTGTTGGCATTTGTATTCATTTAGGGGTATTATTTTTAGGTCTCCACTCCGCAAAGACTAGTGCGACTGACCGTGGGAAGCGTAAAGAGTAGCCAGTGTTATTTAACTAGGATAGGTGTGTTCCCTTTACCTGTTTGATTCCTTGATATATTATGATATTATGTTTAATACTACTACCTAAAGCATTTTCAGAATTTGATTACTATTATTTGTGATATTCGTGATTCTGAATAATGTTGTATCACTCATGATATGCACATCGATGCACTCTTGATATTGTATTGGATTAATTTCCCATTCTGATTTTGCATGAGATTAATTTCTAGTTCTGATTTTGCACAGGCTTAATTTCCCATTATGATTTTTTATGGGGTTAATTTCCCATTCTAATTTTGCATGTGATTAATTCCCCGTTCTGACTCTATATAGGATTAATTCCCCATTATTATTTTGCATGGGATTAATTCCCCGTTCTGACTCTATATACATCTCAAAATACGAGATAAAGATATCACATCAACCTTAAAAACATTCACTGAGCATAAATGCTTAAAATTTTGTTTTATTTCAAAACCATTCGTTTTCAGCTTTAAAACTATTTTCTAAATCCATAAAGTCATAAATTAATATTTAAACATTGAAAACAAATTCATTTTCAGGCAGCGATTAGATAGTTTAGTGATGTTTCATAAACTATGTAATACTACTTAAACACTACTTAATTTCATAAACTATGTTTCATAAATTCAAGCATGAATTCAACTTTGTTGAAAACATTTTGAAGTTTCGATATAACAAATTAAGTTAAATGAATTTTAAGATTTTACAAAAGGTTTTCTAAAGTATATTCGATATAATTATTCGAATATCAAAATATTACTCCAAGTCTTTCAAAATTCTTTTTAATCCTTACTAAAGTGTAAAAATATGTTAAACAAATTTACAAAGTATTTCGAGCCTTAATCAAGTCAAAAATAATTTCTTAATTAAAATCAAACCAAAATGGGCAGATTGCCCAGAGGGGACCGATTCCCCCCCCCCAGGGGTACCAATTCCTCCCTGAATGGTTTGGCTCCGAGAAATAACAGAATGCTCGGAGGGAACCTATTCCCTCCCCCCAAGGGGGTACCGATTCCCCCTGTTCAACGGTCGAAATATTTGAATTTTACAGTAAGGGAATCGATTCCCTATGAGGGGGTACCGATTCCCCCACGCTCCAAGCAGTTTTATGAATTATTTTCACACTCAAACGGCTCCATTGACTCCACTAAATATCCCCAACGTTCAGAATCAATTGAAGGTGTATTTAAACAAGCTTATAATCCATTGATCAACAACAAGAAACAACAATCAACAAGAATCAAGAGAGAATCAAAGAGAAAGCATCAAACCTCAAGTTTGAGCATTTTCAAGCCTATTTCATTCAATATTCATTTTTGCTTTTGATAACACTTATTGTGCTCAATTGCATTATTCTTGAGTGTTCTTTATTTGTTCTAGAATTGTGAAACATCTTGCCTTGTGAGGATTTTCTTGTAAGTTTGCAAAATTTGTATTGTTCTCTTTGGGAGAGAGTGTTCTCAAGAATTTGGGGTATAATTCTTGAGGGATTTGTAAGGTTACTCTTTGTCCTCAAAAGAAAGACAAATTAGTGAATTTGTGGAAAATCCTTAGTTTGGATAGATAAGGTAGTGGACGTAGACTTTAGTTGAGAAAGTCGAACTACTCTAAATCATTGTGCAATTACTTTTAATTTTCTGCAAAAGCTTCCACCAAATTTTTAATTACCAATTCACCACCCTCTTGGCCAATTCCATCGATCAATTAAGTCAACAATTGGCATCAGAGCTTGACTCATTTGAAGGTTTAATCATCTTATGAGTAGATCCGGGAAGAGTTACATCGATAATCAAGTCATCAATGGCCTACACTTCAAACTCCGACTTCGATCTTGATTCATTGCCCGTCAACAAGCCTCCTTTCTTCAATAGAGCTAATTATGCTTATTGGAAGAATAAGACAATGTATTTCATTCAAGCAAGTGACATGGGAGAATGGAATATTATAGAAGACGGATACATCAAACCTTCCACTCATCCAAGATTATGGAGTGAAGGAGATACAAGAATGTTTCAGCTCAACTCCAAAGCCATTCATATTATCTTTTGTGCTCTTGGACCAGATGAATATGGGAGAGTTTCATCTTGTACAACTGCCAAGGAGATATGGGACAAACTAAAAGTCACTCATGAAGGCACCGATGAGGTAAAAGAATCTAAAATTAGTCTTCTAACTCATAGCTATGAAAATTTCAGGATGAAACCGGATGAAGATATCAAAGCTATGACGGATAGATTTTCAACGATTGTTAATGGTCTCAAATCATATGGAGAGATCATTTCAAATGAAAAGCTTGTGAGGAAGTTGGTTTACTCACTTCCAAAATCATGGCAATCAAAGAAGACGACAATTATTGAGGCTAAGAACTTAAAGTCCTTAACCCTTGAAGAACTAATCGGCTCACTCCTCACTTATGAAATGATGCTTCAAGATGAGGTATACCTCGATAAGATTAAAGAAGAAGCACAAGCCTCATGTAGCTACATGGAGCGATGAAGAAGGTTCCGATGAAGAGGAACAAGATGTAGCAAACTTGTGCTTGATGGCATTTGGGGAAGATTCTAAGGTAACCTCTAACTCATTCGATTTGGATGAATTATCTTATGATGAGTTATTAGAGGATTATAATAGGTTGGCTTCGGATTATAAGACTTTATTTTCAAAATAAAAAAATGATATTTCAAAATTAAAAAATGAAAATAGTTTTATATCCAAAACCAACAATGATCTTGAAAGTAAAATCAAAAATTTGCAAATCAAACTAGAAGAGTTTGAAAAGAAAAATCTTGATTTGCAAAATTTACTTTCAAAGGTCAATGATGATCATCAAAAGAAAATTGATGATCTTAAAGCTTCTTTTGATAAAGTTGGAACAAAACGTTCTGAAAATGGAGAAAATTCAAAATCCAACTTTGGTAGAAAAAGTTTTAAACACTACAATCATAGAGGTCCCCGAAGAACCTCTAATGGAAAAATCATTAGAAGTATATGGGTTCCTAAAGAACTCATTACTACTAAAGATAAGGATATCCTACACAAATGGATATCTAAGGGGACTAGGATTTTGGAAACTAATGAATATGGACCCAAAAGAATTTGGGTACCAAAAATAAAAAATTAATCTATGTTTGTAGTAAAATGAGCATTGCTACAATGCACGGGAAACAAATTCAAACTCATGGTACCTTGATAGTGGATGCTCAAGACACATGACCGGAGACAAAAGCCGGTTCATAGAGCTCAACGCCAAAAATGGAGGAGATGTGACTTTTGGTGATAACTCAAAAGGTCACATTGAAGGTATAGGCATTATAGGTAATACCTCTTCCATAAAAATTAAGAATGTTTAATATGTGAATGGATTAAAGCATAATCTATTGAGTATTAGTCAATTGTGTGATAAGGGATTTAATGCCATATTTGATATTAATGGTTGTAAAGTCATTGACATTGCATCTAATCGGATTATGCTTGTTGGTCATAGAATAGGAAACATTTACATGGTGCATTTAGATTCTATAGATATGACAAATTTATGCCTAGTTGCTAAAGATGAGCATGATAGTTGGTTATGGCATAGGAGACTAAGACATGCTAGTATGAGTGTTTTGCAATGACTAATTCAAGGAGACTTAGTTAGAGGGTTGCCAAAGCTAAAATTTGATAATGATAAAATCTGTGATGCTTGGACTGAGGGTATAGTAAGCCCAAGTGAGCATCGGGAAGGACAATTCGACGACCCTTTTAGTAGTACCAAAAATCTACTCGGTTTTTACTAAAACTCTGCTTGTTTTGTAACAAAATTCTGTTCATGGGCCTTTAAAAAGTCGCAAATGGGAAGTCAAAATAGATTTCAACTGCTCAAAACAGACTGTTGAGCTTCACCCTAGACAAAAGGCACATTCTTCCTCAAAAGTTTCATCGAAGGGGTACAATCATAGAAAACCCCTCTATAGACCTCCTGTAGTAACATGCCAAACCCAGAAAGCTACAAACCTCAGCCACATTCCTAGGTTGTTTTCAGTTCAGAATAGCCTCAATCTTTTTCGGATCAACAAAAATACCTTTAGCATAAATAATGTAACCCAAGATCATTACTTCTCTAAGACAAAATTCACACTTACTGAACTTCAAATAGAGTTGTTTTTCCTTCAAGGTCTACAAAACAACTCTCAAATGCTCATCGTGCTCAGACACAGACTTCAAATAAATCAATATATCATCAGGAAAAACAATGATAAACTGATCTATATACAGTTGGAATACCCGATTCATTATAACCATAAAAGCAACATGGACATTTTTTAACCCGAATTTCGTCACTAAGAACTCCTAATGACCATTTCGAGTATGGAAAGTCGTCTTTATAACATTAGACTCCTACATCTTAAGTTGATAATTATGGAACCGAAGATCAATCTTGTAGAAAATAGTTGCACCACAGAACTGATCAAACAAACCATCGATGCACGACAATGGGTTTTTATTCTTAACCGTCAGCTAATTCAGCTTCTGATAATCAATACAAAAGTGCAATGATCCATCCTTTTTCTTAACAAATAGGATATAAGCTCTCCATGGAGAGGTACTAGGCTGAATAAACCCCCAATCCAATAACTCCCGTCACTTAACTTTGAGTTCCTCAATTCCTTAGGTGCCATAAAATAAAGATCCATGGGCACTGGTGTGATACCTAAATAATATTTCTATCTCAGGTGGTATACTCGATAACTCTTCTGGGAATACTTTCAAAAGGTCTCTCACAATACGAATTTGTTTAATTCCATAAGTAGACTTCGTCGAATCCAAAATAAGCAAAGTATGCTACATCATCCTTCCGGATCATTTTCTCAGCTGCCAAGGTTGATATAACATTAGACAGATAACCCCAACACTCACTAATCAGAACAATTTTCTTAACCATAGAAGTCTTCAAGATTGCTCTCTTGCGTTCATGATCCAAATTAACCTGATGTTCATTTAATCAATCGTTACCCATAATAAAATCGAATTCATCAAACAAGAGTTTCATAAGGTTCACCATAAAGGTCTCTCCATATAGCTCGAGAGGACAGTTTTGATAAATTTTGTCAACCTTAATAAACTGACCGGCATGAGACTAAATAGTAACAAGTCAGGTAATAAACTTAACTGGAATGTCAATATTATGAGCTATGCAACTCGTAATATACAAATGGGTAGACCTGCCATCAAGCAAAGCAAAATAATGAACTGAATGAACTATAAAAATACCTGTAAAAACATCTAGATCATCACGATCCTCACGACCTCCCGTACCCAAAGAACCTAGTGCACAAATAAATGAGGCATGTATGAACCCTCAGACTTTGAGATGATCTTTGAGAACGTGCAAGAGTTTGATAAGCTGGAGCAAGCTATAGACAATCTCTTAGAAAGTGTTCAGTGCAACCACACCTGAAAACATGCTCCTAACTTCTTGAAGCACTCCCCATCATGCTGCTTACTACAGAAAGTATAAGTAGGAACAACTCGTTGTGTAAAAAAAACACCCATACTCTTAGACTGACTAGAAGAAACAACATGTCTAGACCCAAAATCAAATCTCGTTGTACCATCTTTCACGTGTTTCATAGGACGAGCAGAAGAACTAGAATGAACTTCATAACCTGATTACTTTTCTTTTTGTTATACTTCTACCTACTGAGATCTTTTATCTCTTCAATAGTCTTATCTCGGTCCACGAGCTTAATAGGTTCTCTCTCATGATGGGTAACAATCCTGTTACAGATCTCAACACCCAGACCTTTCTCGAATAATAGATATTTTCCTTCTTCAGTGGTGATAAGTCAAGTAGCATACTTACTAAGATACAAAAACTCTAGCTCGTAATCTTGAACTGTTATATCACCCTATTTCATATCTATAAACTCTTTCTTTCATTCTTTCAGATAGAAACTACCCACAAATCGACTCTGAAAAGTAATCTTGAAAAACTCATAGGTCAATTGATTAGTCGGAGTAGTCATTTTCATTGAATTCCACTAATTCAGAGCATCATCCTTTAACAATGAAACAATAGCATGAAGTCTCCAATCAATCAAACAATCCATCTCATCGAACAGACATTCAGTATCCTCAATAAGTACTCCTCAATAGACGAGATGCTTGAGTGAGCCTCTGAAGTACTCCACTCTGTTACACAACATTATCGACGAGATAGAGATGGTAGTGTTCTATGGATGAACCCCAATAAATCTCTTAAGTAAACACAATACTAGTCGACTCACAATAGTATCCTCCAAATCATCTATAGATCTACCTCCAATGGTAGGATTATACTCAGTATGCTCAATATGCTCAATATACTAAGTACGCTTAGTCGGATCAAAAGAATCAAATGCACGAGTACCCCCAGTTGTGTCAAAAGATTCAGATGCTCGAGTACGCCCATTAGATGACTCAACCTTAGGAACAAGAGGATCTTTATCAGAATCAATCACTAGGCCTTCACAGCCTCGAGCCCTCTCATATCTACATGATAAGTATAAGATGACATGTACTCCTACGGGTTGCCATACTCTCTACCGTGTGTGTGATGACTGAAATAGAAGAATATACATAAAGTAAAGTCAGATCTGATATTGGAGTCTCGAAACATAATATTCACAGTTGAAAACGGAAAAGATTAGAATAATTTAACAAAAAGTTACAATTAAAACTGAATTTAGAAGATATTTCTCATAACTAATTTTTTTTATGCACGCTGAAATAATTTTATAGAATAAAATAAAATTTAATAAGTAACACAGTCTGAGAGTTAAATCTAGGGTCTGATACCACTAAATGTAACCCTTAGACCCGACCTAGACGATACGACTGAATCTTGGAGATCACATTCATATTCAAAATTACAGAAATGATGAAATTTTTTAGATTCAAAACATACATCATCATAAGTCTAGTATAAATCCAAGTTCAAAGCATTAGTTCATAACAAAAGGAAATATAAGAGTTTTAATGCTGAAAACGTATAAAACATAGAATCCCAAAATCTTATATATATATATATATATATATATAATCAAAAGAAAATAAATAACATAACGTCTAGAAAAAATGTTCGTAAATTAACTGAAAAGAAAATGGGCTACCGAACAATCCTCCAAGTATCGATTGTAATCCTAAATGTCGAAAGGATCTGAAAAGATGGAAACTAAAGAGTGAGCTAAAAAGTTCAATGTGTCCTCTACAGTAAACATATATTATTATATATATAATAGCATAAGTATTGCATAAATAGTACAATCAGAATTCATTCACCAGAATATAGCAGCATTAACATACAGTTATACTTTTCTCTACATATAAATTGAATAGGGACGTTCCCTCTAAAGATGTTCTCAAACAGAAATAGAACGACGATATAATCCCATACAGAAATGATACTGGGAATTAATCCCATGCAGAGTGTAATACCCCAAATTTTGGTTAGTGACTAAAATGTAAGTTTTGAAAGTTTGGAGGATAAAGTATAAACTTTATAAAAGTTTAGGGACCAAAAATATAATTTTGAAAAGTTAAATATTTTAGCCCATAAATAAACAGTTTGGTCTAAAACAAGAATTTATGTGATAATTATATTTTCAATACATGATTTGTATTAAAAACTATAAAGTTCAATATAAAAATCGGATCGAACCGAAATTTTACGAAAATTTGAAAGATGATAGATAAGTATTGGTAATATTATTTCCATATTTTAGACCTGAGAAATTTAGCATACATCAGTGTAATATTTTTGATTTGGCCGAACAGTGAAAATTTAGTTAGTTAGTAAAATGTAATTTCGAAAAATTGCATGGCCAAAATAGAAAGTCAAAGCCAAGTTGGTTCATATTTGACTAAGGAATATTTTAATGGAAGATATTGAAATGGCATATTGTAAATATCAAGTTTCATTAATGTCAATTTTGGGATTTCTCATAAATTGAATTTTAAATTCAATTATATTATTAATAAGCCATGTGTTAAGGATTTTAATACTAGAATAATCAAGAAAATAAACATATTTTCATCTATCTTCTTCCATTGGGCCAAACCTCCATTTCTCTCCAAGGTATGATCTTTGTTTTGATTTTTGAAGCTACATACTTGATTTTTGGATTAAGCTATTATATAGAAAAATAATCTAATGAAATTATGTATCATTTGGTAAAGCATTATTATGTTTTTGATGTTAGAGATTAATTCTAAGGCATGTATAATGATTAAAATTAATTGTACATGCTTATATGATATTCAACCATGCCAGGGTTTTAAAGAGTGATTAGATTTTGATGCGATTTTATGCTGTGATGATTAGAATATCGTGAATCTGATGTAAAGAAGTTTGTTGAGTTAATCGATAGATGGAATTGGCCAAGAGGGGGTGAATTGGCAATCAAAAATTTGGTGGAAGCTTTTGCAGAAAATTGAAAGTAATTGCACAACGATTTAGAGTGGTTCGACTATCTCAACCAAAGTCTACGTCCACTACCTTAGCTATCCACACTAAGGATTTTCCACAAATTCACTAATTTGTCTTTCTTTTGAGGACAAAGAGTAACCTTACAAATCCCTCAAGAATTATACCCTAAATTCTTGAGAACACTCTCTCCCAAAGAGAACAATAAAAATTTTGCAAACTTACAAGAAAATCCTCAGAAGGTAAGATGTTTGCACAATTCTAGAACAAATAAAGAACACTCAAGAATAATACAATTGAGCACAATAAGTGTTCTCGAAAGCAAAAATGAATATTGAATGAAATAGGCTTGAAAATGCTCAAACTTGAGGTTTGATGCTTTCTCTTCGATTCTCTCTTGATTCTTGTTGATTGTTGTTTCTTGTTGTTGATCAATGGCTTCTAAGCTTTTTTAAATACTCCTTCAATTGATTCTGAACGTTGGGGGTGTTTAGTGGAGTCAATGGAGTCGTTTGAGTGTGAAAACAATTAATAAAACTGCTTAGAGCGTGGGGGGAATCAGTACCCCCTCATAGGGAATCGATTCCCTTAGTGTAAAATTCAAATATTTCGACCGTTAAACAGGGGGAATCGGTACCCCCTTGGGGGGGGGATCGGTTCCATCCGAGCATTCTGTTATTTCTCAGAGCCAAACCATTCAGAGGGGAATCGGTACCCCCTTGGGGGGAATCGGTTCCCTCTGGGCAATCTGCCCATTTTGGTTTGATTTTAATTAAGAAATGATTTTTGACTCGATTAAGGCTAGAAATACTTTGTAAATTTGTTTAACATAATTTTACACTTTAGTAAGGATTAAAAAGAATTTTGAAAGACTTGGAGTAATATTTTGATATTCGAATAATTATATCGAATATACTTTAGAAAACCTTTTGTAAAATCTTAAAATTCATTTAACTTAATTTGTTATATCGAAACATCAAAATATTTTCAACAATCTCCCTCTTTTTGATATAACAAAACATTTTAGTAATTTTAAGATTTTCTAATAAATTTTGAAATCAGGTTTTGAAATTACTCCCCCTTACTATAACACTTCTCCCTCTTTTTGTTAAATCAAAAAGACTCTGAAACATTTTTAAACAATGTTTTGAAAAATTAGCCAAATGATATTTAGAAATTTAAAGCTTAAGCTGCTAAGAACACAATCAAAAGAGATATTAGCCATTAGTTTCATAATCAATATTCATAAACAAAAGTGAAATGGTAAAATTGGCCATATTTCTAAAATAATGCACAAAATTAAAATTTAAGCAAATCCACATATAAGTTCAAATCATTCATAACATTCAAAACATAAATCCAAACATATAAGCATCCAAATTCAAACAATCCACAATTTCAAACATCCAAAATGTTAAAACAATACTTTCTAAGTCCCGTCTATGTGAAGTAAAGCACAGCAAGAATCAAACATCCGTAGGAGGATCGGGAGGAGGAAAATGTGTTCGTATTGTGGCCATATCATGTGCGAGTGAATTAATACATTCATTCATTGTTGCGTTGTTCGCGCGCATCTCCCGGAGAATCTCCAATTATTGAGCTCCCATAGATGATAAATTAGATTCTATGGAGGTCAGTTGTGAGTCCATGGATGCATATCGAAAATCGAATGTCTCCATACAAGATTGAAAATATGGAGGCATTTGATCTTCTTGTTGTGCTTGATCCTCATGCTTCTCCGCCTCATTGTCGGCGTCGTCTGCTTCAGGAGGTTGCTCTCCAGTATGAACCCATATACCAGTCTCTTCATTGATCTTCTATCCCGATTTAGTTAAAGAAAAGATATTGATTTGTTTTTTTTAGTGGAAAAGTGGCATCAAGGCCAACCCTAAGCTCGACTTTAGAAAATAGATTACTCATAATACAACCGTAAACTAGAGATGAATAGAGTTTCTTGTTAGGAACAAGGTTTACGGTTTCGACAATTTCAGCAAAGATAATCTGAGGTAGGTTTATTTTGAGATTATTTTTGGACGCAATGAAGCCAAAAGAGATCCAAGGCTCAAAGAGTGGAGTATCTGCCTCCGGATGGTCGAAACCACCAAGAGATCATAAGATGAAGAAAACGGTCATGGAGATCTAAAACACTTGCACTATCCCTTCGTTTATAGTGAGAACCTACCATTTGTTTTTCATTGTCTAAGCCTGCATTATCTAATCCTAATGCGTTGGCTATGTAATCCGGGTCAATGTAAAAGAATTGTCCTAGAAGATAGGATCATATTCCTATGGTTGCGGTTTTAGCCTGGTTTTGAACGCAAACGACATTAGAGTAGAAGATACGAACAAGTTGATGAAAAACTATTGGTTCAAGTTTGAAGAGTTTATCAAATTTCCACTCTTGTAGGGTAGGAAGATGTCGAAAATTGATGTCTAACATGGCCTGCAGAGATGGAACTCGTTCTTCCCTGATTTTGTAAGACTCAAAGTATTTGAGAATATCTAAAGAAAAGATTTTGTCTACGACTGGGTTCATTGAAGCACAAGTTTTGAATGGTCATATTTGGATCATCGGGATTAGGATTAGAAATTTCTTGGATAAGAGGAGGATTTGGAGGTGAGTTTGGTGGCTGGTTTGATCGACTAGAGGAAGGTCTAGAACGTTTGTGAGACATGACATAAGATAATCGGAATGAAAATAGTAACCTGCAATTTTAGAACACATATATGCAACAAATATCAATCCTAAAACACAAATGAGTCTGCAATATTTCAAGGTTCTCTAAACCGAATCCTAATGGGCAAAGTTTTGAAAAATTATGTTTGAAAAACAAGTTTTGAAAATTAATATACATATAGTTTTCATAGTAACAACATAATTAAATCAAAAACACAAATTTTGAAATTAATTAAAGATTTTCTTTTTTTTTAATTTCAAAAATTCAAAAATCAATTGAAAATTTTTGAGATTTTGATGAAATTAGTTGTACACTTTAGTTTAGAAACAGCAAATAATCAATGTCCGATATATAGTTAAACCTAGAACTAATTAAAACTAGTCCTAAAATCAAAAATTGATAAAATATAAGTTTTAGAAAAATACCTTGAAGATTTTTGGATTTGAGTGAGATTGGATAAAGTTTGCATGATTTTAATGATTCTAGTAGGTTTAGAAGATGAAATATGATAAAATTTCGACTTGAGAAAGTTGTTTTGAAGTAAAATAGAGATTTAGGGAGATGAGAGGTTCAAACGGTGTGAAGAGATAAGAGAGGGTTTGAGAGAATTGGATTTTCTGGTGTTTAAAAACCAGAACCCGTGGGGGGTATCGATTCCCTCCAAGGGGGAAAATCGATTCCCCTTCAAAGGGGGAATTGGTTCCCCTTTAAGGGGGTATCGATTCCTCCTGCACCAAAATGCTAAAAATCAGATTTTAAACACTTGAAATGCTAAATTAATTTGCTCTAATGGTATTGGCAACTTATATATTGAAAATTAATCATGTTCAATCAATCAATTTTATCCTTAACTACATTTGGACTTAAAATTAATTTTCACTAAGAATCATAAACTCCCCCTAACTAATAGCAAAGAATGCAATCAAAATTATTATTATTATTATAAACATTTTTCATTTATTCTTAAAAGTGCTAAAATTATAATTTCTATATGCTTAGCTCTAGAGTGTTAGATGGGATTTTTAGTGAGACAAATAGCACTATTATTGTCACACTTGATAGGAATGGTACCTACTTCAATTCCATAATCAAAAAGTTGTGTTTCATCCATAAAACTTGTGCACAACAACTACCAGCTGAAATATATTTCGCTTCAGTGGTAGATAATGCAACACAATTTTGTTTCTTTGAAAACCAAGAAATCAACATATTTCCAAGGAATTGACAAGTACCGGATGTGCTTTTCCTATCTAATTTGCATCCTCCATAATCCGCATCAGAAAAGGCATGCAAGCTAAAGCTAGAGTCTCTAGGATACCAAAGTCCTAAACTAGGAGTGTCCTTAAGGTATCTAAAGATTCTCTTAACAGCTAGTAAATGTGATTCCTTAGGACATGATTGAAATCTTGCACATAAGCAAACACTAAACATAATGTTCGGTCTACTTGCGGTTAAATAAGCAAACAGTCAATCATTGACCTATAATTTAACATCCACACATTACCTCCTTCATCTTGTCAAGCTTTGTAATGAGCTATGGAGTGTCCACGAGGTTTCCCATTTTCCAGTCCAAACTTCTTGAGCATATCCTTGACGTACTTAGCTTGATTGATGAAGATGTCATCTTTTCTTTTCTTGATTTGGAGTCCCAAGAAAAATGAGAGCTCCCCCATTATGCTCATCTCGAATTCACTTTGCATTAGCTTAGAAAATTCTTGGCAAAGAGCATCATTAGTAGAACCAAATATTATATCATCAACATAAATTTGAACTACTTATAAACTTTACCTTTAAGCTTTAAAAACAATGTAGTGTCAACCTTCCTTTTTGAAAAACCTTTTTCAATTAAAAAGTTTGACAATCTTTTATACCAAGCTCTAGGAGCTTGTTTTAAACCATAAAGAGCTTTTGTCAATTTAAGAACATGATTGGAAATTTTGAATCTTTAAAACCAGGAGGTTGTTCCACAACACTTCTTCTTTATAAAATTTAAAAATTCACTTTTAACATCATTTTATATATTTGAATTCATGAAACATGCATTACTTCTCTCAAATTATTTAACTCTTCTTGCATAGCCATAATCCAATTTCATCATTTAATGCTTCTTTAATATTCTTAGGCTCTATGCATGAGATAAATGCAACATATTACAAATATTTCTAAGAGAAGATCGAGTTGTTACCCCTTTGGATGGATCACCTATTATTTCACCATCCTTGACATAGTTGTATTCCCTTGGGTAAGAGATTTCCCTTTCTTCAATGGTTGGATTCTCGAGAGGATTTTGAGTTTCCTCATCTTTCGTTTCTTTCTTTGATGATAGTTTTCCAACGTCATGTCCAACGTCATTTATATTTATAATACCTACATCATCATTCACACAAGAATCCTTCCTCGAAAGGGGATTATTATCGAAAACAACATGTATAGACTCTTCTACAACTAAAGTTCTTTTATTAAATACTCGATAAGCTTTAGAATTTAAGGAATAACCCAGAAAAATTCCTTCATCACTTTTAGCATCAAATTTGCCAAGATTGTCTTTACCGTTGTTTAAAACAAAACATTTACATGCAAAAGGATGAAAATAGCTAATGTTAGGCTTTTTATTTTTAAAAAGTTGATATGGAGTTTTCTTCAAAATATACCTAATCATTACTTGATTAATAACATAACAAGCGGTATTTGTGGCTTCCGCCCAAAAATATTTTGGCAAATTGTTTTCACAAAGCATGATTCTAGCCATTTCACCTAAAGTTCTATTTTCCCTCACAACAACTCCATTTTGTTGAGGGGTTCTAGGTGCTGAAAAGTTATGACTAACCCCGTTAGAATTACAAAATTCAGTCAATCCAAGATTTTCAAATTCTGTTCCATGATCACTCCTAACACTAGTTATAGAGTAACCTTTTTCATTTTGGATTACTTTTGAAAACGTAGTGAATTTTTCTAATGCTTTATCTTTAGTACTTAAGAATAGAACCCAAGTATATCTAGAATAGTCATCTACCAATACAAATGCATATTGTTTTCCACCCAAGCTAGTAGTTCTAGATGGCCCAAAGATATCTAAATGGATCAATTGTAATACTCTACTAGTGGATACATCATTAATGGATTTAAAAGAACATTGAGAAGGTTCTAAATATCCATAAGATCATGACGTGTTTGAGGGGAAATTCACAATCCTTTACTTCTACCAAGAAACAAACAAATTCGAAAATAGTTAAAAGTATGAAATAGATGAAATCACACATTTGTACAATTATTTATTAATAATAAATAAAAATGATATATGTCATGTAGAATTTGAAAACAAAGACAAAAGGATCAAAATTTAAATATCACTCGAATTTACAATTTTCAAATATAAACATGATGTATAATTGACCATGGCCTGACTCTCACATGTTTTCAGCAGAGTCGCCATGTTGTTGGAACAGTCCTTATGTTTTTTATAGGCGAGGTAGAGATCGATCCAACTTAATTTTTTTCACGTAGATTAGAGTTTGAAAAACAAATGATTTGGAGTCGCTATCGACCTTTGGGCTAGGTAGATTAAATACCTAAAAAAGTATCTTAAAATAATATGTTAAGAAAAACTAAGTTAAAGGATAAAACTAGCATACGTTTAACCAGAAACTCATTTTAAAAAAGGGTTCGGGAGTTTATTATGCGTGGGGAACGATGAGTACCCCCATAGCGCTCAAAATTAGCACCTAAAAGAGTATACGTCATCTTAATATTGGAATTTTGTACATTTAAATATGTATTTAAACTATGATCCTTTTAGAAAAATTTTAAAAGGGCATTCTTTATACGAACAACCCTCGGTAACGCACTCCTTGTCAGTTAAGGCGCATTTCCATAGATTCCATGTAAAAGATCATTATCTTGATTTTCTTAATAAATTAGATATATTTAATATGTTTGAAAAATCACTTGAATATAAAAGGATGTTATTTTGTATGAACAATTCTCGAAAACACATTATTTTTCTGTTAATGCGAGTTTCCGTAGATTCCTCATGCTAAATAATATTGCCTTTATTTTTTATAAAACACATATGTTTAAAAAAGCATTTGAAGACAACAATGTGTATTATTTTTGTACGAGCAATCCTCAAAAACACATTCTTTGTCAGTTAAGGTGTGTTTCCATGGATTCCTCTCATAAAATAAT
Source organism: Hibiscus syriacus (assembly GCF_006381635.1). NCBI lineage: Eukaryota > Viridiplantae > Streptophyta > Magnoliopsida > Malvales > Malvaceae > Hibiscus > Hibiscus syriacus. The sequence goes on along the minus strand of NW_024063485.1, from coordinate 1,957,702 downwards.
ATTAGAAAATAATCACAATCGAATCTATTACATATTGGAAACCATAATGCACCAGTCTACGGGACAACATTTTATTCACATGTATGCTACCTAATACGAAAGTATAGTTAATATATATAATAAAGGTGTGCAATGATATGTTATCAATGCCATACATAATATATATATTATATTTTTAAAAAATACCTACATAAATACAAGTAATAAAAAATATATAAAAATAGTACATTTTAACATAAACCCCATAAAATGATACACACATATACATATAATCGAAGCTCAAAGTAATGAAGATTAAGTGTTACCTAAATTACACAAATGGCATAAACAAACGTTTAGTACAAACAATAAACAAATAAATAAAAGATATACACATATATAATTCTATGTAATACTTGATGAAACTTTAAAATAATCGAAGCACCCCCTATACGCAGTACACGTTACGTATATATTAAATAACTATAAAGGACTTAAATATGCAAAATTTAACATGATAGGCTCCATATGCAAAATTACAAGAAGCGTGGAAAGGCTTGGTTTTAGTGACTAAATTAGAGGTTCTACACATTTAAAGACATAACTACAAACACCAAAAAGTCACATGGTTCAAAACATCAATAGCGTGAAATGCAAGTATTAAATGTAAATTATACATAAAATCAAAATAAGCAAGCTTTAAGGACTAAAATAAAGCATGTAAAAATAAAAGGACTAAATCAGATATTTAAACATCTCTCAGACTGGACTAAATTGTATTACTCTCAAAATGAGCAGAGCCCTTACACAACAAACTCGAATCAAGGACACATTGTATTACTCTCAAAATGAGCAGAGCCCTTACACAACAAACTCGAATCAAGGACACGGGGAACCCTAAAGACTCAAAACGGCGACGTTAAGCCAACCGTATAAAATCATTGTTATAACCTAAGTTAACCCTGATCTCATTTACCTAATCCTTCCTCATTTCAGTCATTTTTCAACTCTCAAACACTCTCCCCGTCTCTTTCTTTTCATTTGAGAGGAGAACCAAATTAGTGGCCATAAACCACCATGACCACCACCCTCCATCGCTCTGATGAGGGGCCAGCAACCCTCAAACAACCACTCTCAGCCTCGAAATGGAACCCCTCAATAATAGAATCCAAAAAACGAACCTAGAAAGACCTCAAACCCAAAAAAAAAACCCTTGAAAACCCCCAGAAAAAGACCAAAACAAGAAGGATTTCAGAGAATACCTTCGATTCTCTGAAGGAAAACCTTGATTCCAATGAAAAATGAAGCTACTTCTTCGATGGGGTAGGTTTTTTTCAATGGATTTTTCTCTTGTTCTATGTTTTCTAGCGTTTTGGGTTTTTTGTTCTTGCTGCTGCTGATTCGAAAAGATCCTCTTTTTCTTTTTCTCTTCTTTGATTTATTTCCCCGAAAAGGCTTCCCATTTTTTTATCTTGGTTTTTCGTTTTTATTTACATGTGGGAAAGGAGCCACTGATCTTGCTTGCATGGTTGTTTTCAGGGCCAATATCTCTTTTCTCGAGAAAAACGCCTCCTTTGCCTTTCATCTCATCATCGTACAAAATGGAAAAAGACTCTTGCATAGCAGAGCCTTTCTTCCACTACAATAAAACCATTTTTTGACCATTGGCTAAGCACACGTGCATAGGAGACGTGATGAGGACCACCAGCGTACTAGCTTGCCAACGTGGAGATATCCATGGCATCGGGGTTGTCAGTACTTGCGAGATAGATGGTTGGAGAAGCTAGATGGACTCGCGTGAGACGCACGGGCAGTGCTGGGAGTGTTCTAATCACTGTGAGTTGTTCGATCTTGAAGCCTGATCTAACGATCGAGTTTCACACGTGCAATGCCATATCGTTCTTTTATCATGTACACCTACTTCTCAACACAATTTTGCTACATCATTCCTTCACTTTACTTTTTGTTACAGGATTTCACACTTTCTCATTTTGCTACAACATTCATATCACCTTGTTCATATTATTTACATACATTATTTGTTTACAATTTGAGTGCATATTTTTTACTTAATTTCCCTCTAATTCTTGAAGAGACAATCTCACTCATCACTTAATTACCTTTTGAAGTGTATACTTGCACAGTTTACGAAACAAATTATAGTACACTTACAAATGCAACAAAACTAAATATTTCTTTTTATTACATCCCAAGCAACCAAATTTAATTACTTAATCTACAACAGATCTTACATATCAATCAAAACATATCCAAACATATATAAACTCAACCAACATGCACTTGATAACCAACATACAAACAAAAGATATTTCATGTGTAACTCATATGAACCTAAAACTTAAGCAACCATAGAAATCATCAATTCATGCATACATTTTTGCAATCATCGTAACAAAGAATACTTTCACAAACAATATTTGTGAGATCCTATCTTTTATTATCATGGTACTTGAGGGGCTTTATCATCACCAACAAACACTTTCACAAACAATATAACATACAATACTTTTAATCTTAAAACTAAATAACATACAACCTTAACAATATATTGATTGCACAAACAAGATATAAGTTACCATCTAAAAGTTTAGACAAGTATGAAATTACATTGATTGCTTTGGTACTAACTTGAAACATACAATCTCGATCAATAAAAGAATGCTAAAACACTTGCACAATCATTGAATTCACAAAGTAAGCATAAATCTTAATGAGTTAGGTAATCAATATGCAAATTGATAATGACATAACATTAACATGCAATATGTATGAACTTATCACACAAAATGGCCAAATACTTATAATATTGTACTTAGCTTACTTGCAAAACTTAGAATATCAAGTAATCACAATTAAATCATATAAGAACTTGCTTTGCATATAAATATAATCTTTTTATCCATTAACTTAGTCCATTGGAGTAAGTAGCTATGAATATGTGAATCCCTTACACTTCATCAAATAAATGAGAATAGTGTCACTACTCTTCACGAATGATCAATAACTTCTTTCCTTGTCACCAAATAAGGATCGTGTTCCCTAGATCATAATTCAACCATGACATGAGCTCAATAGGACTCTATAACATGTCAATTGTGGCCAAACTAAAATTAACATCTAAAGACAAAATCATCTTTATGACACAAGAAACTTATCTTGGTATACCAAGTAACATAGGTGAGCTTATAGCTCCTTATCAAGTCATAAAATAACTTGTTCATGCTTGCATATCACATTTTAACTTGTTCATTACTTTCACATTGGTAACTTGGACTTCAGCATATCACATAACATAAATGAATCCTAGTTCAAAGGAATTTATCTTAATGTTAAAGTTTGTATTCCATTTCTCTAATCGATCTCAATAACAAATATAAATGCACATGGTGTAATTATAGAAATGTATCAAAATATCATTACAACTGCAGTCACCTAAACATTGAATCACCAATCCAATCTTAAAGCATGATTATTTCTTCAGTTTAAGAGTTTCTTCAACCAAAATGATGCCAAGAATACAATTAACATACACTTCATTAATCAAATATTAGAATATCATAACATCAAATTATACTAATTAAAATGGAAACTCTAATCTTACAAGGATTAGAATTTGATGTTTTAAAGCTCTAAAATTCATGAGAAAATCATAATGAATCTTAGAATATTTTTTTTATTGTAATTCAGGGTCTCTAATTTTACAAACCCTCAAAATTAAGGTTTATAGACTAAGAACACTTGTGTTCAGAACTTAATAAAGTTAGTATCAAAAGAAAGCTAAGATCATGAACTCGTTAGACAAATCTTTAATCCGACAATAAATAGTAAAATAATGATAATAATTTCAAATATCATTATAAAAATTAAAAACAAAGAATGAGTTTATTTTGCATTAAGATTTTTAGAAGTATAACAATCTAAGATGATAATCACATCTAAGATGATAAAACAAATAAAAATTAAACTTTTTAAATAATAATAAAAAGTTGGTATAGAAAGAAATACTCCATTTGATAGATCAATCCATTGGAAACGAGTAGAGGCATTCCGCTACACAATCTCCTTCAGATAGATTTCAATCACTATTTTGGTGCTCGGTATTGTCAGTCGTCTTTATCTCATGATACAACAATTAGATGATCAACGCATAGTAACATAACTGTAGAAATCACGAGCTATACCCTTGCCTTTATCTATCACCGAAAAAGCTAAAAGAGAAACTTTTTTGAGTTGTTTCACATTACTGAATTGTGAAAGTTTGTAAAATTTGTGTTTAACTTAGAAGGTTTGCAAAATATTTATGGGGTTTCCCATAGGAAAAACTAAGGTAAAACAATCCTTATGGAACTACAATACTTTAATTTAATCGAATATAGATTTGTAATAATATATTCATATTTTAATTGAATATAACCTTTTACTAATATATTCATATTTTAATTGAATATAAATTCATAAATAATATATTTTTATTTAATGAAATATAAATTTATAAATAATATGTTTATATTTCAATCGAATATAAATTCGTGAATGACATACTCAAATTTTAATTGAATATAACTCCTTATATAATATAACATTATCTTATTAACATTCAAATTTTAAAGAAGCCACATAATATCTTTTTAATTTGAAATGTTCACATAAATATATCATATTTAAGAAAAAATCAATTATTAAATTCATTACTGAATTCAACATATTTTTTTTCAACGTAGTTTATCAAATATGAGCTTAAATTTAAAATTTAATGATTAAATAGTGACAACACTTTCCTTGGAAAGCTATGAGTGTTTGATGAATATTCTTTAATGGTGAAAAATAAAATTAAAATTGAATTTAAGAGAAAATTATTCTATTCCTCTAAACGGTTTTAACATGAACCACCTAGCAAAATGTATCAAATTTCCATCTTTTTAATTAATTTGAAAGGTTAAAATTTTGCTTTTGATGTCACCAATTTATGATTCATCACTTAACTCACTTTGTTAAATTAACATTTTAGTCCTTAAATTTTAACATGCACATGAAAGGGTTATTCAACTTTACTTACAATTCAAACTACAAAATTTACAATTCTTACATTTTAATCCCTAATCATAAAATTTCAAAATTAGATCTTAATGATTCAAAAATTATTCTGAATAATTTAAAATTTTATTTCAAATATCAAAAAGTAAAATTCTAATCAATCAAAAATCGAGAAATTTACTAGATTGGTTTTAGGGTGTTACAATTTTATGACATTCCCTTAAATAAAGAGAAACAATTTGTTATACATCTAAAGAATAATCTCTGAATACTGCTAACTCTCCATCTGCCTAGATCTCTGGACATACTCTACTTATTGGAGCTTCCAAGGAACCTATAACCTCAAGGTGCAAGAGTACCCTCACTTCTGAATCAGTTATAGGGTATAAACAAGACCTCTAGTAGGCTAATGTGACTTGTCAGAGTGAAATCTAAAATTTGATAATCAAATTTATTTAATCTGCCGACCTACAAATAGCATAATAACCCTACGTTTGGCACCATCAACATGACAATCTATAAATACCCAACAACTATGACTAATAGGGGGATTTGGCCTCAGTAAGACTTACAAACAAACTCTTTCTCCTTCCTTATAACTAATTTTTCCTTATAAAAAACACCAATCAATAACCATTTTCTTATTAGACGCGACTCTCCATCCAAACTAAAAGAGATAATTCATGAAATAAACTTATTCCCATAAACAATATCAAAAGTATAATTTCCTAGAAATCATCACAATAAATAATGGCATCTTGATTCCACATAATATTTATGAGCTTAGCAAGTCTTTGGGGCAGTAATCAAGAAAAGGACAGATATGTCACATAGCATCATGTACATGTTACTTTCCCAAGCAGTTGATGATTTGTTAGTTAATTGTGATGCTTAGGGCAGTTTTGTTTTTTTAATTAGTGGGGAAGAAAGAGATTAACCCCAAAAGAAAAGTCCACTGTAGAACTTTCTCTAACCAAACACAACACAAAAGAAACTATAAAAAAAAGTCCTTCATCTTGACTTTTAACTTTTATTATATAGCCAAACCACAACTTAATTAATTAATTAATTAGTGATTGTGGGATTAAAAAATCTTATCTTGTTTTTCAAGCTGACATGTGAGTGCAGAACTTAGCCTTATTGCTTACTCATCTTTGTGTATTTTAAATACAAATCTTCTCCTTATCTGTCTCATTGCCAGCCAACTGCTTCATATTATGAAAATGTGGCTAAATCCCATATTTACACTCATTTCACACAATACTAGCTTTATATATATAATAAAATGAAAATTTAAACTAATTGGATGTCATTTCTTTAAGTTTCAAACTTTATGAAAGTAGTTTTCACACTTGCTTTTTTTTAACTCTACTTTTGTTATTAGACTAATTAAAGTGGGAGATTAAAGTTTAATTTTTCTAACAAAATACCAATATATATAAATATTATAAATAAAGGAAATGAAAATTTGGGGTGTAGGTCTAAATGATGTTAGCCTTTGATATTATTATGATTTAATGATTTTATTACTGTTTCTACCCCTGACATATGAGAAATGTTGAATGACATCATGGGTATTTTTATTTTATTGTATTCTAAAATTTTATATATATAAAAAAGAATCTTTGTGGGCTCAAAGTGAGAGAAATAGATACCTTTTGTACACTTTACACTATCAAATGAGTGAGGAGCAATCCATGTTGTGATGAGTAGTTGCAAAGTTATCACTCATTATTGAATCCCGTGACCATTAATATAATTATTTTAAACATTTACTGTCTAAAAAATTACAATTAACTTTAACACCATACATTGCATCTTAAATTTACTTATGATTTTTTATACTATTCACGGGATTAATTATAGATAATTAATCTCATTTACACAATTAAAATCCCATTGTCTGCAGTAAGCAGTATTAAACAGTGTAGTGAGAGAACTTTTCACTATATTAAATCTTGAATTTGAACCTCAACTCAATCGATTTTAGGATAAATTATGTGTTTAGTCACTCAACTATCACTTTAATTATGTTTTAGTCATTCATCTATTATTTTTTAAAAATCATACATAATTTCGTTTTCATCCAATGTCAGAAAATAAAAACTCAGCATCTCCTCTAGGTTTAAGTGACCGATGATCCAAATGTAATGTTAGGTATAATTTTGAAAGAGAAATAATTGGTGACCAAACTAGAATAGAAGTACTAGTTGAGTGACTAAATATGTAGTTTACGCTCGATTTTATTTCAAAGGGGGCGGAGTAATCTCCTACACGGAAGTACAAAATAAGGAAGAATAGAATTTTGACACGTTAGCAAAAGGTTGATGAGGTCAGCAATGGTCAGCAATGGGGAAGGACTTGTTTGCTTTGAAGCTTCGTTTATTGGGTGAAAAGTCAACAGTTTAAAGTTAGGAGAGAGTTAGGGTAACACTTTCTCAAACCGTGTCATTATTAGGTCCACACGCTTTTCGTTTTTTATTCGGCGGATTTTAATCTCACTGTTGCGTTCTAAAGTCTAAAAAGTCTTTTACAATGATTAATTAATGTAATTAACTGATTAAAATATGTGATGTGGTGCCAAGAAAATATGACTAGACCTGATGAATTTTACATTAATCCGATTATCCAAATTAATTTATTTAACTCAATACTTGATATTAACCGAAATGATGATCAAACTTGATTTGAAGTCCGAATCATACCGGATCCAAAATTTAGCTGACCCAATATGACCTCATATTCAGTTTGACCTTAACAAAAAATAACCCAAACCAAAATTAACCTGAACTGATCTAATATTGATTTGACCCGAAGTCTAATCGATCTGATATTAACCTGACCTAAAAGGCAGTCGATCTAATAATGATCAAAAGCAAAAAACAACCGACTCGATAATCACCCGATCCGAAATTTGACCCACCCGAAAATTGACCTGATCCGACTCGATTTATCATACACGCGAACTAAATCTGAATCAGATCAAATCCTAGCTGAATAAATTTAAATCAAATAAAATTTAGACCTGAAATGACTAGAACTGAAATGACCAGAACCGAAATGACCCGACCCAAACCCGATCCGAATGAATTGTCTGCCACCTCTAGTCAAAATATTCTAAAAAAAGGAATAAGGGTGAAAGTGACTATTTGATCAAATATTAGGAGTGTTTTCGCCCTAAAATGAAATGTTAGGAAAAGTTAGAGGCTAAAATGCTAAAAAAAAAAGTATATGAGCCAAAATAACAATTTTAGTAAATGTTACTAGGCTAATTTTGATATTATATTTTTATTAGTCTAGGATGATTATAAATTGATATATGTTTTGAGTTTTTTTAATTATTACCAACACATACACACTATAAACACAATTATTTAACCTCTAAACTTATAAAAAATAATATTTTTCTCACTGAAACGACTTAATAGGTTCCACATTTGATTTAGTTTTGTGTTCATATTTAGAGGTGGCAAACAGATCATTCGGATCGGGTTTGGGTCGGATTATTTCGGGTCTAAATTATATTTTGTTTAATTTTATTATGGTCAGATTGGATCTGGTTCGGATTTAGTTCGGGTGTATGCTAAATCGAGTTGAGTCAATTTTCAGGTGGGTCAATTTTCGGATTGGGTGATTATCGGGTTGGTTGTTTTTCAATTTGGAAGGTCAGGTTAATATCAAACCAGTTAGATTTTGGGTCGGGTCAATATTGGATCGGTTGATTTTTTGCTTGGGTCAACCTTTGGATCAAGTCAATTCAAGTTGAATTTGTTCAAGTATATATAGAAATATTGATATATTCTTGTAGAAATATGTCTTTTTATTTAGTTATAAGTCTAATAAAGTATATATATATTCACTTCAGATTGTTTTCGGTTCAGATTAATTTCGGCTTGGGTTACTTTTGAAGGGTTAAATCTGGTTCGAGTTGCTATCGGTTCAGGTCATTTTTCTATTCGAATTGCTTTCGGTTTAGGTTATTTTTCGGTTTGAATTGCTTTCGATTCATGTTAATTTTGGTTCGAGTTTCTTTTGGTTCGGGTTAATTTCGGTTCATGTCAAACTAGATATGGTCCATATTGGATCATGTAAATTTTGGATTAGGTATGGTTCAGGTTTTAGATCAAAATTGATTATCATTTCAAGTTAATATCATATATTGAGTGGGATAAATCGGTTCAGGTAATCATATTTATGTCAAGTTTATCATGTCTAATTTTGACTCCATGATGCTACATGTAAGGACAAAAAGACTCCTAATTTAGTATGTTACCAATTTGTTAATTAATAATTTTACTTAAAAATTAAAATATTATGACAAAATTTTTTAAAATATAAAAATTAAAATGATTATTTTGTTAAACGTTGGGTTAAAATTTGCATTACCTAATAACCTAAATCAAATGGGAAAAGTAAGAGTCCACCTCAGCATCCTAAGCTCAAGAATATGCCATGGAATTTGGTTGGTGTGGCTCGCACCTAATCTTCTTAACTACTATTAAATCCATTGATTATGTAAATCCCAGTGGTAATAAACTAACTATCCTTCTATTTATTTATGCTTATCCCCAACCTCAAATTTCAAGATTTTCTCTTAATAATAATCCCACTATCTTCGAAGCCAAATAATATTATTAGGAGTCAGAATTAAAAAAATAATAATCGTAATACATTGTAAGATTAATTTATAAATTTATTATTTTTTAGGATGAGTATTTAATCGAGTCGAGTCAAAGAATAACGATCTAGATGAGTTAATGAGTCATATTTTATAACTCAAACTTTATTTGAAGTTTTTTCAAGTCGAGTCGACTCAAGTTGTTTGAGTTTCTATTTAAATTTAATTTAAATATTTATAATATTACGATATTAATAAATTTCAATTTAAACGATTTTCTATAATCATATACAATATACATATATATTTCTTCATATTGTTTCATATTCGAATACATAAATCATGCATAATTGACTGGTTCAACTCAAACTTGAAAATAAACCTAATAATTACTAAACATTTTGAAATATTTGAGTTATGATTTATAACTTAACTTGAATTTAAATAATTTTCGAGTCAAGTCAAGTTTATGAACCATTTTTTCTTCTTTAATAAAATCTTCTTAATTAACGGGTTGTTTTTTTTTTCTTGATAAATTTGGAGCAAATATAAATTAATATTTATTCAAAAACTCTTAATCGTTTAACAATAAACATCCAAATTTTTATATATACTACGCTCAAACCCAGAACCTGAAGAGACATCAACCATTTGCTTGATTGTTTCCCATTAAACGTCAAGTTTATTCTCATCTAGAAATCTCTGGAAAATGTATGCTTAATTAAGCAGGAAAACCATTATTTGGATAAACATAGTGTACGTGTACATAAAACATTTGGACATACAAGATTATTCAGATAAAAGGATCATGTAATTGAGAGTAACGTTGAACTCTAATTTGTTCTTAATTATATGGCTTAGCCTAATTTTTTTATTTATTTTTTGTAAAAGGTCAATAAGCTTTGTTGAGTGGTTGGGGTTTTCAGGTAAACCAGATTTTGTACAAATTCTATGGTAATGCCAATTGGCCATTTGTTTCCTAAATTTATACATTCTTTTATTTTCAATTTGTCGGCGCCGGAAAATTTAACCTTTTCAACCTAATTTAGTATTTGTCATAAATTAGGAAGCATATGCGTGGCTTCACCCAAGTCAGCTACGTCTGGGTTTTTTTCAATTTATTTTTTAGTCAAAATTACACATGTTTATTGGAGAAATCGGATTTGAATTTCTTAAGGGTGATTGTGTTTTCATGTTTATGAAAAAACTACTTTGAATATTTACAAATACTAGTATTAAATTATTGGCACATGTTAATTTAGTCAGAAAGTATTAAACAATTAATCTAAGGTGATTTACAAACGGTAGTATCTGTTCTAAATACTATTAATCATTTTATAATAAACGTTCAATTATTCTACCGTCACTGAAGCTCGAGCATGTGACCTCTAGGGATAATAATCATTCCTTTAACCACTCGGGTCACTTGATTAAAGGACAGAGCTAGGATCAAATGTTAAGGGGGGATGTAATTCTATATCAAAAGAATAATGATCTATTAAGTATTTAAATCTAGAAATGTAAGGGGACAAAGGCCTTTTTCATTAATATTCAAACTAAAAATGGCCTAAAATGCTATTATACCAAAAAGTTTGAGAGGGGCAACAACCCCTCCCAAGCACCATGTAGATTCGTCCCCGGCTTGATCCGTGCTTAAAATTTTGGTATTGAATATATAAAAATTACATAGGCTTGATTCGTTCTTAAAATTTTGGTATTGAATATATAAAAATTACATATTATTGAATTTCTACCGAAAGTCCTTCGCTCTATCTTCGTATTCATATCTTTAAAATCTCTTGAAAAAGAGTAGGTAGAATTTTGAAAGAGTACATCTGAAAAAAGAATATTGAGAACTCCAAAAGATCTAAGAAAAATGTCTTGGGAAGAAAGATCTCAAATACCTAGTGTACCTCGAAAAGTCGTGATTTGTTGATATGACATTTGAGAGACTTACATGATCTACTAGAGGTAAATCTATATTTAACTGACAATATTCATGTAACCTACTAGTCTATGATAGTCATAATGATCCTATGTCTGACATTAGCTCTAAGGGTCTGTTTGTTTCCCTGTAATTGGTTTTTCAAAAAATATTTTTCAGTGTTTGGTTCGTGAAAAATAGATGATCAACGTAATTCATTTTCTTAGTCAACAGAAATTCCTTTGCATTTTCTAGAAAATGATGGGGTGATTTTTCATAAATTGTTTTCCAAAATTTTCACTCAAAAGCATAAATAATTAAAATATTTTAATTCAATAAATATTAATATACTATTTTAATTCACTTTTAATAAAAATATTAATTATTAAAATATGTTATTAGTAATTTTAATCATATAATATTATATTTTTATTTTAACAATATATAATAAGTTAGTAATAAAAATTATTTTTATTTATTGATTTCATAAAATAATATTATTAAATGATAAAATATATTTATTAATAATTTTTAGAATATATTATTAAAAAATAATATTAAATAAATTATTTTAATATTTTAAAAATAATTATATTAATTATTTTCCAATAAATAATATTATATATTACACTTGATATTTATAATAAATAATTTCAAAAAAAACCAGCTAGTGGAAAATGGTTTACAAGCATCATCTAAACAGCGTAAAACGACTTTCAGAATTTGTTTTTCAAGAAATGTAATTTATTTTTCAGAATTCATTTTTTAGAGTTTATTTTTCATAAAATAAACGGACCCTAAAAATTATTATAAAATATTTAAACCAATACCGGAATAAATGATGGAACCACCTCACTCTCACTAATCTTTTTTTTTTTTTACCTCCTTACAGAGATAGAATACCTTAACAACAATCAACAACTAATCCACCACTGAAATTAAAAGAAGTCACCCGCTTATAATCACCGTGACATATTTATTTCCATCAATTATATAAGATAATAAGATACACTATATACTATTAAAAAAGGTCTGAACTAAAATAATTATAAATAACGTTGCTAGAAAAACAATCATAAATTTTAAATATAATTAATTAAATAGATTTGTTAATTTTTCCTCAACATTTTGATTAATTAATGACTAAGTATGCTTTGAATTGATTAAGGCTAACTTGATTATTAAAAAAATGAAAATAAGAAAGTGAAGGATCAACTTAGAAATGTGTCTTTTCTATTGCCAAGAAATTATTATATTTGTCATCATTAACATTTTTTTTTTGGTTTTTGTCTTATTTTGGCCAAGAATTTATTGCATTTGGGGTTTTCGTACGAAATATCTTAATAAAATGCCAAAGAGGGGATTTGGATATTTTATTATATAAATTAAAAATAAAACAAAAGTGTAATTTCTATTTCAAAACTTTGAGAAAATGTAAACGTTTTTTACTTTTCTAATTGTACTTAAAAATTAAATGACTGATCGTTCCAAATTATAAATCAATTGAGTTTTTATTTAAAAATTATAATTAAATAAGAGTTCATTTGTTTTTATCAAAAATATTAAAAAAAATAAGTTACTTTTTTTTTTGAAAAATATGTTTTAAAAATTATTTTTAATATTTAGATAATTTTGTATAAATTATTTTTCATTGTTTGATAAATTTTTAAAAATATTCATTATAAATATTAAATAATATTATTCATCATAAAATAATAATAATAACATTTTTTAAATATTATTATAATATTATTTTTAAAATATTATAAAGAAGCATTGTGGTCATGGAGCATAATAGAATAATAGAGTAGAAATCCATGAAAAGCCAGCGGTGTTCATTTACGGTGTGAAATGGGAATTTCTATGAAATTTCATTGCCTTGTTATTCATCTTTTTTGACCTTTTCAGTATCTAAAGCCCCCCTACGGTCTAACCAAATGGGTTGTTTCCTTTGAATTTAGCATAGAAAAAACACTTTTTACTTGTTCCCAATTACAGTAAAAAATGTATAATCTACACCAAGTCGTATCAAAATGCCCCTTAGTCTACAATGTCAGGTACATCCGAACAAAAACCCAACGTAAATTTGCTGCTGCAAAAATTATTTTTTATCTTTTATTTTGAATAGTGTGAATGATTATAAAATAATGATTGTTTTAATTTTTTAGTCATTGATAATTTTACAGACATAACTGTTCGGATTTAAAATCTCTTAAAAATAATAATACTTTTTTATTATTGAGATGGATGATTATGTTGTGAATACTTTTAGATACATTTTAGTGGGAATTTAGAATTTTGCAAATAGGCTATAAAATTTCTACCTTTGGGTTAGGTTTGAAAAACATATAAAAAGTATACGAATCAACTCATCTAAGTTGTTAAAAAAATAGTTGTTGTTTCTAAATGTTTCATTTTCAAGCACAAATAATTGTAACAGAATAATTGAACGTTTATTATTAAATGATTAAGTGTACTTAAAATAGATAGTAGTATTTTATCCATAAAAATCACATATTTTAATGTTAAAAAGAGTGAGTAAAACATTGGTCCCCAACTAGCTTAGAAACCTTCATTTAACCATTTTCTAAAAAAAATAAATCAATTTGCATTCCATTTTGTTGTGTTCAAACAGGTAGATATGGCCAAGAAAGCTACATAAATCAAATTTTATAATTTGAAATTACCCAATCAAGGCTTCCTTCACAAGTGCCTTGCAGCCTACGGATCTTCATCAAGCTCTTCTCTTCATCAAGCTCCTCTATTTAAGCTCCCTTTTCACCCTTTATTCTACTTTCTTAACGGCCTTCCCTTCCCTTCATTTCTTTCATCATCTTCAACCTAAGCTTCACATAATTTGTTTATTTATATTTCTGTCTTCTTCTTCTTCTTCTTCTTCTTCTTCTTCTTTGTTTCTGGGTTTTTTCTGTATCATTCTTCCATGGAAGAAGCTAATGAACTCATCGATCTGCCTCCTGGTTTTCGGTTCCACCCCACAGATGAAGAGATCATAACTTGTTATCTTACTGAGAAGGTGATGAACAGTGATTTCAGTGCATGCGCCATTGGTGAGGTTGATTTGAACAAGTGTGAACCTTGGGATTTACCCAGTAAGCTTTTACCTCTTCAAAAAGTTTAAAACTTTCTTTTTTGCTTTGCTTTGGGTGTTTACCTTTGTAAAAGTTTAAAACTTTCTTTTTTGCTTTGCTTTGGGTGTTTACCTTTGTTTTTTTGCTTAATTTTGCAGAGAAAGCTAAGATGGGTGAGAAACAATGGTATTTCTTTTGTCTGAGAGACAGGAAGTATCCGACAGGGATGAGAACAAACCGTGCAACCGAATCTGGCTATTGGAAAGCAACCGGAAAAGACAAGGAGATTTTCAAAGGCAAAGGTTGTCTTGTTGGGATGAAGAAGACTCTTGTTTTTTACAAAGGGAGAGCTCCGAAAGGAGAGAAATCGAATTGGGTAATGCATGAGTATAGACTTGAAGGCAAATTATCTTATTATAATCTACCGCGGGGAGCAAAGGTAAATATATATTTTTACTCATTTTTTACTGTTTTGTTGGTTGAGGAGTTGCTTTTCATGTATATCTTTCTTCTAATACTATTGTTGTGCTCTTTGGTACAGGATGAATGGGTCGTTTGTAGGGTTTTTGATAAGAACACAGGGATGAAGAAAACTCCGGTTCAAGATCATCAGCAGTTGTTGAGAATCAATTCTTTCGGTTTCGATGATCTTATCGATTACGCTTCGCTACCGCCTCTCATGGAACCGGGCTGCTCCTCCGGTTTCATCGACAGCGGCGATATCGAATTCAAGTCCGCCGCAGCCTCAAACATCCCAACAATGAATCATCAGCAGACCCATTCTTCAAGTTCCTGGAAATAATCATTACGGAAGCTCTAATAATAATGTTTTCAACCCTCAAATCCCAATCCAGAATCCAGTCTTCTTCCATCATCATACCACCAATCCAGCCTACTTGCACCAAGGCAGGTCCGGTACCAAAACCGACTTCGTCCACAACGATCAGGCAACGTTATCGAAATCGAACCGGCAGTGCAAGGTGGAGCAGTTCTCTTCGAACCAGTCAGGGATCAGCACTGAAATCAACAACAATGAGATATCATCGGTTGTTTCGAAGAACAGCATGGAGCTCGGAATCAGCAAGTCTTTCGAAGATTTGCGTTGTTTATGGGACTACTAGCAAAAAAATAAATATTTGAAGGATTCATATTTTCTCGGGCTTGTTAAATTTTCTAGGAAAACACGTTGTCTTCCCACCCCCCACTTAGGTAAATTATTTATTAGTTTGGTAAGTTTCTCGTGGGGTAAAACAAATTGGGGGTATACAATTTGTATAGATATAGATTCATGGTGTTCAAATATATATTTTTTATTTCATCTGAGAAAGGTTTATGTAGATGGATTCTTTCTAATGCTACTGAATATGTTCCCTTTTCAATATCTTCTCGCACTGATTCCATGTTCATGTGTTCCAATCAAATTCCCACTATAAACCAAACATACATTTAAGATTGTTTATTTTATGTTGTTTTCAATTGTCTGTTAAATGAAAGATCTAGAGGGGAATACAATCGGTGAGATCTAAATGCTCAAAATAATTTATTAAATTAAGTAATTTCCTTTATTCAAAACAATTCCAGTAATTGTCTTATTTAGTCAAATTCTTTTATTAAAACCGGTAGATGTTCGAATCCTGACAATTGTAAATGGAGTAAATTAGGTTGAGATAATCACCCTCACCTATATAGTACCTAATTCAAATTAATTGATCAATAGATCGAATACCGATGATTATACTAAAAAAACTTTTTATAATTGTAACTCATTTAATTAATTGAAATTAAGTGAATTTTAATTAATTTTTATACGAACCGTGATTTTAAATTTTTTTAATAACATATCATTATCCGATTGATCGACGTTTTATAAAATTATGCACATTAAATATATTAAATATAAAATTTTAATTACTTTTTAAATTGAAATTAACTGTTTGAATTAGACAACATTATGAGTAACATGAAAATATAATTAATCACTTATTCTCTGCAACCAATGTGCCTTCCCCCGGCAATAACAATCCCACAGTTTCTTAAACAGCAATGCTTAAACATAAGCTTCTGTCTGAAGTACAATCATAATTAGTAATTAATTATTACATGTGCCTCCCTTAAAACCTTCAATCAATACACCCTTTCAATCAGCTTAGCTGGTTTTTTGGACAACTTATTCCAATCAATTTAATGACCGAGATAAAACTAACTTGCATATATCATCATATTTTTTAATAGTCCAGGACGATTTACGAGACAATATCTGTATAGAATTCTTTCTAATTATTGACAACGAGTTCATCATTATATATTCTAAATATAAAACTTTCAAAGGTTAGATAAACATGAATTGAATACGTATCACGTATCTAATAATTATCTCAAATTCAGATAACGTAGATGTTCACGATACTAAAAAAATGATAACTCCAATGTTTAAAACATGTTGAATATATGTCCAAGTAATGTTGTTGGCATGATGAGATCGATGTATTCTTTTCCCCCCTATTTTTTGAATGAAGTTGTTACTAAAAAGGAGGATAGGAGATGGAAATATGTAACAGAAAGGGGAGGAAAGAAAACATGACGAGAGAAGAAGAATTAAAGAGAGAAATGATAGGGGAATCGGTTACCGAAAGAGAAGAAAGGTTCATGTGATTGTTTGGGGGAAGGGATATATACATTGAATCATTCACTTGTTTTTCTTTCTATTCAAACCAAAGCTTTCGTCTGCCCCTGGGAGATTCATGCTTTCAGGAAAGTTTAACACACACCCGATTTTACTTTTTATGTATTTTTCATCAAGCATTCATTACTAATATTGTACTAAATATTAAACTTAAATTAGTGATATTTTTCTAAATAATCTGGAGTGATTATAAGATAACATTTATTTATTGAGTTAAAATTTATAATTCTGGGCATATCTATATAATTTTAACATAAAATATGACATAAAATCAAATGATCAATTATGTTATAAATAGGGATGGAGCCAAGATCAAATGTTAGGGGGAAATAGTTTTATATCAAAAGAGCAATAATCTATTAAGTATTTAAATCTAAAAATTAAGGGGGAAAAGGCCTTATTTAACTAATATTTAAACTAAAAAGGACCTAAAATGCTATTATACCAAAAGTTTAGGAGGGTAACAACCCCTCGCATGCTCCATATAGATCCGTCTCTGGTTATACAAGTCACAAGATATTAAAAATATCATGGAAATAAAAATGCATATACTATTAAAGTTGTATTTATAATTTGATGAGAGACTCAGTCATAAATACATATAATAATTGATTATTAAATTAATTATATAAAAAGATAATGATCGTCAAGAAATAAGTAAATTTGTATTTACTATTATCTCATTAGAGAGTTTTCAAGGCAATTCTCAAGTTCTTAACATTCTAGGTAATCTCCAATAATAGGCCAAATACATACTCATTATTTTGGACAAGTTATTAAATATAGTTTAATGTATTAAGAAAAAAAGAAAAGAAAATTTGTATATATATTTTATTGAAAAAGAGTATTAAAATTTTGGGTAAATTATGCGTTCAGTACCTAAACTATTAGTTTTGGTCAGTTTTAGTATCTAAACTTTCAATTTTTCAAAACCATACCTAAAGTTTATTTTTTTTCATTTTAGTACACACGTTAAAAACTTTAGTTTTTATTTCATTTTAGTATTCCTTTCAAAATTTGAAGTTAAATTTTGAAAAAAATTGAAAGTTTAGGTACTAAAACATACTAAAACTAATAGTTTAGGTACTAAGCGTGCAAAATTTTTAATGGAGGGTACTAAAATAAAATAAAAACTAAACTTAAGGTATGATTTTGAAAAAATTGAAAGTTTAGTTATTAAAATATATCAAAACTGATAGTTTAGGTATTAAATGTGTAATTTACCTTAAAAATTTTAGATCATGTTTTTAAATTTCTAAATCCATAGTTGATTTGGTATGATAGACCTGGGTTAATTTTATTTATTTATTATACTATGATTTAGTTCTGATATTGTTCAAAATCTTTTTTAGTCGTTAATAACGTATATATATATATATATTATAACTGTTTAAATTTAAGATTTTTAAAGAAAATAACAATCATTTTTATCATTGAAATTGATTGACAGTTTAAATTATTATTGTTTTGAATATAAATATGATGCAAATATATAAATTATGGAATAAATTAGAAACATAATTTGAACAAGAAAAGGTGAATATTCTATTCACGAAGAAAACGAAGAAAAAACCCTGATTTGTTGCATGAAAACATGGGGATAGCAACCAATTGGCAGCCCCCACCGCGTATTTTTATTTATTTACTTTTTGTTTCGTTGTCAGCTTTTGAAAGTGTTTCTTTCATATTCTGGTGACGATGATCTTATCCGCGTTTTTGCTCATTTCTTCTCCTTTTCTTTTTTTCACCACCTCGGCTGCCCACTGCTCAG
Organism: Hibiscus syriacus; assembly: GCF_006381635.1. Classification (NCBI taxonomy): domain Eukaryota; kingdom Viridiplantae; phylum Streptophyta; class Magnoliopsida; order Malvales; family Malvaceae; genus Hibiscus; species Hibiscus syriacus. The sequence continues at coordinate 1,938,583 of NW_024063485.1, read as the reverse complement.
TCACACCGCCCTTCACTTGCTTCATTTTTTCAAAACATTCTTTGATTTTAATTTAATTATTTAGGGGTTTAATTAATTTATTTTTTTTGAATGTTTTCTCGGTCTAAGATTTGTATTCACTAATTCGAACCGACCCGCGTTGCAGACCTAACTTTGATGGATGAGTCTTCTAGCAGGGTTTTAGTTGCTCTCAATCACACCTTTATCATACACCTGACTTTGATTTACTGAGATAGCATGCATGATTAATGCTACACTTTTATGTAATAATATTTTTTTTAATATTGTATTTGAAAAATATTATAAGTAATATTATTAATCTTTAAAATGATTTTATTAAAGATAATATTTATAAATTTCAAACATAAATGACATGGATCATAAAAATATTAAATTTAACTTTTAAGGAAAGTCCATTTATTTTGTCATTAGATTTATGCATCTAAAATTTGATAATTTATATGCGATATTTATCCTTGTCCAAAAATATACATGATCTTTATCTTACATTTGTTTGTCAACCTTATAAATATAAATATATCAAATCAAAATATTTGTAATATATATATATATATATATATATATATATATATATATATATATATATATATATATATATTAATTTTTAAAACCTGATGGAAGTAAAAGACTGGAAATTTCATATATGTAATTATTCTTCAACCTAATCTGTGTTTACTAGTCATTTGACACTGATTTATTGGCATCAAACTTATACCAACCCTATTGGTAAAGTAGATAGATTATTATAGAAATAAAAAAGTTTCACATGAAAGCATTGTAAAATCAAATATATGAAAAATAAAATAAAATCTCGGAATTATTTTATTTTCTGAAATAATTTTATATATATTCATCACACTCAAATAAGTTTTTAGATTTTAATAAACATATATTAATCTATCAAAATAAGTAGTATTTTTTTAATTTTTAAATTATTTAAATAGAAAAATATTCCAGATACTGCAGGTCCTCGAAGGGGTCTACTATTCCAAAGATCTGGAAATTGGTTAGATGTTTCATAGGAGACTAATTTCTTTGGTCTCCATTAATTTACCTAATTTTCTAGACTATTTGAACAGTTATTTCATACTCAGTATTAGTTCAGCATTGTAGACATTATCACATTTTTATATAATATTTAAAATTTAAATTTATTATTATTTATTTATGTTTTTTAGAATACTATAATAACAGTCAAGTCTATGATTAAACCTTCGTTAATATATTTTTTGTATTGAATATTAAATAATATATATTCAAAGAATCTTCCATAAAATTTATAAATGTGTTTTTCAAATAACATTTTTTAAAAGAAAATGACCAAAAGATAGGTTGGAATTCACTGTTGAATAAGAAGATATACATGCATTTATTAAGAATTAATCTTCTTAATGAAGCTTAACCGAAAGTAGTTCTAACATTTTAAAACAAATTGACTTGATTATTAAATGGCTTATACAGTATCCTGAAAAATTAAAGCAACTCCTAGCTTGGAGACCAATACCTTTCATACATATACCCCCACAATTTTTCTAGATGTATTTTTTACATAACCATTGAAATTAAATTTATTAATCTATTAATTTAGATCGAGTATGATAAAGATTTATTATAAAATCTTTTTAACTTAATTTATTTCATTCACGATATCAGAATTTGAAGTTTGAAAATTTTGTTTTTATATCCTACTAAAAAAATTAATATCATATCATATTAAATTAACTGGTAATTGTTAATATTATCATTGTTGTTTTATATTAAAGTAATTATATTTTATTTGTATTTAATATACTAAAAATACGTTTTATCTTTATATTTAGATGGTGAATTTAATTTACTTATATTTTATTTGTATTTAATATACTAAAAAAATATAAAAATAATTATATTTTATTTGTATTTAATATACTTTGATGGTGAATTTAGGGAGTTTGAACAAACTTTTTCCATAAAGTAGCTATTGGTTGGACCATAACTGATATTAAGGGGCTGAGTCCCTCAACTTGTATGCACAAGATTAATATCGAAGAAGGAGCTAAACCATCACGAGAAGGACAACGCCGACTAAATCTGCCGATGATGGAAGTGGTAAATAAGGAAATTCAGAAGCTTCTTGATGACGATGTCATCTATCCGATCTCAGATAGTAGTTGGGTAAGTACGGTTCATGTTGTACCTAAGAAGACCGATGTTATGGTAATCAAAAGCCTGGAAGGCGAGTCAGTTCCAACTAGAGTACAAAATGGGTGACGAGTTTGCATAGATTACAAGAAGTTGAACTCTCTAACTCGCAAAGATCACTTTACTTTACCTTTTATTGATAAATTAATAAAAAGATTAGTCGCTAAAACTCACTATTTCTGTCTCGATGGATTTTCAGGTTTCTTCCAAATCCCTGTGGTGCCTGAAGATCAAGAAAAGACGACATTCACTTGTCCTTTCGAAACGTTAAATTATAGGCGAATGCCCTTCGGACTGTGCAATGCGCCTGCCACATTTCAACGTTGCATGCTCATCATTTTTTCTGATTTTGTATAGAAAGCTATAGAGGTATTCATGGATGACTTCAATGTATATGGTAATAATTTTTTCGAATGCCTTTTTAATTTATGAAATGTTTTAAAGTGGTGCCTAGAATACAACCTTGTTTTAAACTACGAAAAATGCCATTTCATGGTCGATAAAGGGTTGATTCTAGGACACATTGTTTCTTCTAATTGTATTGCAGTCAATAAAGCCAAGACCGATGTTATTCGCTCACTCCTTTACCCTACTATGGTAAGGGAAATACACTCTTTTCTTGGACATGCAATATTTTATCGACGGCTTATCAAGGACTCTTCAAAGATAACACAACTGTTGTGCAATCTTCTAAAAAAAGATCAAGCTTTTGACTTTAATCAAGAGTGCCAAAAATCATTGAACACATTGAAGGAAAAGCTAATCACGGCACCAATTGTGCAACCACCAAAGTGGGAATATCCATTCGAGCTGATGTGCGATTCCTCTGACACTAGCGTTGGCGCGATATTAGGCCAAAAAATTGGCAAGGAGCTGCACATCATTGCTTATGCGTCTCACACCTTAGACTCAGCTCAAAGAAACTACTCTACAACTGAAAAAGAACTTCTTGCCATAGTGTTTGCTTTAGAAAATTTTGATCATATTTACTTGGTACTAACATTATCGTTTTTCTGATCATGCAGCATTACGGTACCTGATGAGCTAGAAGGAAGCAAAGCCAATGCTAATTCATCGGATTCGACTCCTTCAAGATTTCAACTTGGAAATAAAAGATAAGAAGGGGCGAGAAAACTTAGTAGTCGATCACTTGAGCCGAATTCCTATCATCTCACCCAACCTGCCAATTAAAGAAGAATTTCCAGAAGAATAATTTTGGCGTAATAAAAGAATTTTCCATGGTTTTCTGACATGGTGAATTACTTAGCCACGGGTAAAATTCTGATACATTTACCAAGAGCAGAAATTAATCAAATCAAGAGAGAATCCTGATTTTGCATTTGGGATGGCCCTTATCTTTGGAAGCACTGCTCCGATCAAGTAATCCGATGTTGTGTTGCCGAAGAAGAGGTGAACTCGATCCTTAATTTCTTTTATTCATACTCGTGTGGCGGTCATTTTGGACTGAAATGCACTACTCACAAGAACTTAGAATGGGGTTTCTTTTGGCTGAATATTTTTAGAGATGCTTAGTTTCATTGCAAATCATGTGAAAAGTGTCAACAAGCATGTAATTTGAGTGTAGAAATGAAATGCCTTTAATTCCAATCCATATATGCAAAATATTTTACGTATGGGGTTTTGATTATATGATTCATTTTGTTTCGTCTTTTGGTAACACTTATATTATTCTCGCTATTAACTATGTTCCGAAATGGGTTGAAGTGAAAGAAACCCGCAATAATGATGCGAGAACTACTATGAATTTTCTAATTTTTTCCAAGTTTGGCACACCAAGGGCGATTCTCAGCGACAGAGGAACCCATTTCATCAATCGCATTATCGAGGCACTTATGAAGAAGTTTGGCGTGACACAAAGAATCACCACGGCTTACCATCCGTAAAAAATGGGCAAGTGAAAGTGTTGAATCACAAAATTAAGATTATTTTAGAAATGATTGACAAGCCAGATTGAAAGGATTGAAGCTTAAAGTTAACCGATGCACTTTGGGCATATTGAACGGCTTATAAAGGGCCGATTGAGATATCTCCATACCGCCTTATTTTTGGTAAATCGTGTCATTTTCCGGTTGAACTAGAACATCTAACCTATTGGGCGTTGAGGCAATGTAATATGGAAATGGAATCAATCGGAAAAATACATAAACTACACATTCAAGAGTTAGAAGAAACCCGATGAAATGCTTACGATAGCGTCTAAATTTTTAAAGAAAATATGAGAGAGTTACACGATCGAATGATATCATTTAAATAATTCAATGTTAATTAAAAGGTTTTGTTATGTAATTCTAAACTTAAGCTTTTTGCAGGCAAACTTCAATCTAAGTGTCTCGGACCATTTACGGTGACTTAGGTTTTTCCTCATTATGCAGTAGAATCAAAGACAATTGTTGAACAAGATTTAAAGTAAAAGACCAAAGGTTAAAGCCGTATTATGAAAACGTTCAAGGTGGAATAGTCAAGGAGATTGAATTGGAAGAACCCACGCTTTAAAATCGGGTCATCGAGCTAACGTCGTTAAACAATATTGCTTTATGGGAGGCAACCCATTTCGTTTTCTTTTAATTCATTTCTTTTAATTTATTTTCAATATTTAGTTTTCAATTTTTTTTGTTATTTTCGTTCATTTTTAATTCTTGATTTGAATTTTTTAGGTACCCTGAGCGTTTTAATTGAAGATCGGACAAAGCCGAAGTGAAGAATTGGTTCAATTGAAGTTGAATTTGTCTAAATTCAAGGCCAATTTGCAAGCCAAATCGTGAAATTTTAGCAGCCAATACCTTTGCCTTTCAAATGAACCTTTTCATTAATCAAAGGGGGGATATTTGGCATATTTTAACACCATTCCATGGGGCCGACGTAGGTTAGCCTTTCCCCACAAATTTGTTTCCTTTGCCGGTAATTCTATCTCATTTCCCCTTTGTTCTTTTGTAATTTTCAGCCGACCATCTCCCCAATCAAAGTCAATTCTTTTTGAATTGATAATTAACCTCCCTTATCACCTCAAATTTTAAAATTAAAATCCTACCTTTATCACCAAATTCCCATACAAAGTAAAACTCTTCCCTTACCCCATGAAATCTTTGAAACCTTTCTTTTTCTTCTTGTATACTTCGTCAAAAATTTACCCTCCATCAAATCTCCATAGCCGCCACACCCTTACTTTCATCCATTACTGAATTTAACTGATGTTTTCTTCTTTTTCTTTAATCATTCGAGAACCATGATGAGGATAAGAAAACAATCTGGGAACCCATCTCGTCCGTCGGTCACCCTTGGTGGTAGTCATCAACAATTTACTACACCACAAGTAGTCAAAGTGCTGAGCGGTTTTGATTCAATGCCTCAACTGCCACATGTTCATGCACCACCACCTGTTGCTCGATGAGGGGGTAGACGTGAACCTGACCCGCACTCTCATCCAACTTCACCCGAGCCTATGCCGTACTTTACCCGTGTGCCCATCCTCTTAGGCCACTCTAATATTTTATTCGATGCCCTCTACGACACATTCACAATCGATGTCGGGTGTCACTCATTCAACTCATTCGGCAGTACCTGAACATACCGAACAATCTGAGGTAAATTCTACTCCTATCGATATCGAACCATTACTAATGTGGCATCCTATTTTTGGTTTTTCAGATGACTTCACTTCCGTATTTTCAAATTCGCAGCCACAACCAAGCCCCAAGCCGATGCATTCCTCTAGTTAAAATCGTAACCAATAACAACATTCACCATCATTTTCAGTGAGTTACAATGAGACGCCCACATACGATGACCTTGCACCCAATCACGACCATTATCATGAGCGTCATCGAAGAGGGGACACCTTCTCCGTATCGGCTTAGGAAGCACTTCAAGGTTATCTCAACTTTTATGATGAAGAGGCTTGGGGATTCGACGGTATCCGACACCGTAAGTTCCAAGTTTGTAAGTATATTCCCGATCACACTCACGATTTCTTACATTTGCGTAATTCTATCATGAATTATTTTGATGCAATTGGTTGGTGTTCTTATTCTGAATTTCGATATGCTACCATTACAAATTGGTTTTTGAGTTTTATACGACTTTTACATTTTTTCCAAATCGTATATCATCTAATACAACATAGAGTGTGATTTCATTTAGATTACTTGGATAACATTTCATTCAATCGTTAGTGGATTTTAATTTTTCAATGGGGTTCATGACGAATATCACAGACCATGGTTTCTAACCGCTTTACGTGAGATTTTGTAAAACTTTGACGTGGATGTAGAATACGAAGGACTTACCGATTTGTCTGGTGCTACCTACAATGCACACAACACCAATGGATGGAATATTCACGATCTCGCTCTCCGCTACATACACTGGTTCCTTGCATATAATTATTCCAGGTGTATCGCTAATTAAGGTGTTTGGATTCGATGGGACTCCTCGCCAGAACTCCCAGTGTGCCTCACATTTTCCCTCCTGGCACAATTACCCTTAGCAATGAGCGCCTATTTCTTTGGAGGACTACTCAACCCACGGCACCAGATGAGCATCCACCCTCGAACATGTATAGTGAAATCCATGAGGAGAATGGCCGAGTAGAATCCATCGAGACCAACATTGCCAAGATAATTTAGTACCTTCGCCTGATACCCTTTAGACGTGGCCACTACCACAACCGACATTTATTGGGGAGTATTTTCACCCTCTATCTTTTACATTTTACTTTTTATTGTTCATACTAGGGTAATATGATTTTAAGTGAGGGGGTGGAATTAGAAATCAAATTAGCATTTGCTTATTCTTTGACTGAAATTGAATTATTTCTTGATTTGAATCGTTGATAATCTTTGTTGCTGATCTTTAGTTTGATTTAATTTCTTTGTGTTTATTTGTGAATTCAAGCATGTTCTTGTTAAATTTAGGATTCAAGATACCATGTCATTCTTGCTCTTTGTTTGCAAGTTTTTCTTGGAAATTTCATGAATTTGTTGATTGAATTAGAGCATGACTTAGTTGAATAAGCCTTTCATGTGAGTTTTCAACCTAATGAGCACATCTTTTACTCTTGCTCTTTGTTTCAACTGAGTGTGCCGAACTAATTGATTGCATTTTAGAACTTGTAACTCGATGCTTGTTGAGACTACACTTTTGATTATGATGCTATGCTATGATATAGGCATTGGGATTAAACTCGTTTCCCTTCCCAAACAAATAGGCTACCCTTTTCCCCTAGTAAACCACTTTGAGCCTTATATGCTTTTATTTGATTGACCATATTTTTAAACCCGAGCCTATTTTATTTGTCCTCTTTTTATTACCTTTCTTCAAGGCAAGGTGAGATTATTTCCTAAAAAAATAAGAAAAAAATGTTCACAAAATACAGTGCATCCCTATTAGAATAATAGTAAAAAACCAGTGTAGTTTGGTTCGAACAATGCAGAAAAATTCAAACAGTGCAGTTTTGATTCGAGTGAGCATAAAATTCAGTGCAAAATATTTTTTGGTTCGAGCAGAAAAAGAGAAAAAACAAAAAACATAATATTTTGAAAAAAAAAAAGAAAAAAGAAATGAAAAAATAGAAAAATGAGTGAATAAAGCTTTGTTTTTCTTGTTTCGCCTTCATTTCATTTTTACCTTCCTTTGAATAACTTTTCGGAATAGTCTCTTCTTTGTCTTGAATTTTAAATCTCCATTTCTCGGCCTTTATCCTACCCGAACCTTAGCCCCATTACAACTTGTTTTGAAGTCCTCTTGATTGTTGCATCATTTTCATACTAATTAGTGGAGATTAGATTCAGTTACAAGCCTATGGTAATATGTTGATTTGTTTAGGCTAGAGCGATTCTTTCACCCGAAAAACTTGAACGAAATGAGTGAACCCATGTGAGGAACTAAGTCTTGTATTCTTTGAAATTGATGGATGATTGAAATTCCATGATTGATTTACACTTAATTGATTATGCTTGCTTGATTGATCTTGAATTTTAACATTTGCATGATTGAGTTTGCTTATAAACATTGGAAGTTATGTGAAATTGAGATTGGAAACTTTAGATTTTTGGCATGGTAATTGAGAAATGCTCGAGAACAAGAATTGAATAAGTGAGGGGGAATTTGATTAGTGTTTAAATTATATATTATTTTTTGATTAATTACTCCCTGATTAGATAATTTTAGTTGGTAACTTGGGTCTTTTCATTCTTTTTCGATGCAAGACATTGAATTTTATAAATTATTCTAAGAACAACGAAATTGTATAATTATTGATTTTTCTGGATTCATGGCCGGATTAAAGGGCACGACATGGGACATGACGCACTCGACATGGCATATAGTCAGTGGCTGATGTGGTAACTAAAGTGGCAGCTAACGTGGTAGGTGACATGCTGCCCAATTAACAGCTTTTAGAAGGCACAGTCAACAACTTCTAGAAGATCCAATCAGCAATGGCGTAGAGAAGGAAAATTAGTCGCATTTTTGATTTTAATTAGGATTTATCTTTTTTTTATTTTTAGGAATTATCTTTAGAAATTATCTTTTTTTTAATATTATTTTCTAGGGTTTTTGAGAAAGCCTTAAAATATATTCAACTCATCACTTAAGCATTCAACCATTTTCAAACTCGCATATTTCTTTATATTTATAAAAGTTGTTCTTTCTTTTTATTTTTCTTTCAAAATGTTAAGTATAGTTTCCACCATGCTTAGTTAAGTTTTCTATAGCCAAGGGCTAGAGCAATGACTTGATTCTAAGTTGTGAGGATCGAAAATCACTTCATACCCTCAAGGGTTACATTTTCAGTTTTCAGAAATCAATGATCGATAATCGACCATCCTTTTATAAACAAAGTAATTTCATTTAAAAAAGTGCACGTGAAATTGAATTTCAATTTCGATTAATAGTTGGGAGGAAGGATCGTCCTGTGGCACATTCGACTTCCTGTGAACACACCTATCAGCAGTCCGCTAAGGGAAACTAAAATCGGGTTAAATTGTCAATTGAGGCGATAGAATCTAAGTCATGTTTTTCCAAAATTTAAAAGTATTGAATTAATAAGCGATTGCCGCTATCAACTCACAAAGAATTGAGATCTAAAAATTGATTTTAGATTCTCGATTCATTTTAGAGAAAAACAAGTTATAGGGGTTGGGCCTTATAGACTGTAAATGTCGTGAGCCAGAAGGTAAAATCCTATTCGAGGATCGATTTAAATCAAGGCAAAAGCTTTAGCCCAAGGTTGATTTCTACCAATCGAATTTTAACATTTCATTTTATTTCAATCAATTTTATTACTTCTCTTTAATTCTCCAAAATCCCCCTCTAATTTCTTTTACAAATCACACTAGAAGTCAGATCAAAATCGAGGAAATCGTCAAACTCTTAGTCCCTGTTGATCGACCCTTATTTTCGTTATTCTACTTTTTCTTATTCATTTTATTGGGGATTAAGACTCATTATTTTGGCATCATAACGACGTGTGTCAGCTAGCATAGCTGCTCTTGATTTTTATGAGGAGCCTTAGTCTTAGTCTTTGTTTTATTTTGTATATGTATACATTCGAATACAATATGTTAGCTTTATCTGTAACACCGCAACCTATATTCAACCCGAATACGGAGTAGACGTGCCACATTGACTTTTTAAATATGTGACTTTTAATAAACAATTAACAATAAAAATTTCTTTTTAACAATAGAACATTTTGATTAAAGATAAAGAGTACACTTTTAAATTTAACTGAAAAAGTATAATTCATCATTTACATAAACACCATAAAATTTACATTTACAAAAACTGATCAGAGCATTTTCATTTAAAGCAGGGATACATGCCAACAAGTGAACAAAATGTAATAACCTACTTTCTCAAATGATTCTGATCTGATCTTCACTGCTTATGTTATCCTCTCCTACTCTTCACTCTTTGGATCTCTTTGAACCCATGTGGGAAACAATCCACATGCTAAGTCTTTGACTTAGTGAGGCAATAAGTAGCATAAAACATTTAAAACATCTTTTCCATTTAATAAATAAAACCTTTCCTAATTGAATGAAATTTGGTTTCTAAACTTCATTAACTCATTATTTATTCAGCTTATAACTTTATTCACTTAGTCCAATGTATAACACTGAGAATTTAGGATATCTGAGTACACTGAGGTTGTGTACAATTTCTGTCACCACAACTCATATAATTTGCACCGAAGTTCCATGTAAAATTTGTCTCGAAGGACCGCATAGAATTTGTCCCTAAGGACCACTTAGAAATATCTCGAAGGATCATATAGGTTGTCCCGAAGGACCGCGTAGAACCCTCGACTCTTGGCATGCCAACTATACCCCTAATTCTCACATATACACCTTGGGCTTTCACTTATAATTATTTTAAGTCCGTCCTCAAATCCAATATAAAACAATTTGATTGCACTCACCTTTGCCTCACTAAAGTCATGTACTCTTATGTTCGAAACTTAATATATCGAGTTGTCTGAAGGTTGATTTTGTTCAACGTCTACAAAAAACAATCAAAACAATAAAAAAATAAGTATCGAAATTCGAATCACTTATCCTAAATCATAATAACTTCATCTGTAAGAAACACTAATTTTCTCATTTCATACTTAGTCGTATCGGTACTCCCTCAACAGTACCGATAGTTCCCTTGGTTGGTATCGATACCTCCCTTTGGTACCGATACCATTTTTACATACTGTAATTTCGGATTCAAAATGGTATCGATACCTTACTCTTGGTATCAATACTCCCCTTACAGTATCAATACTCTTACAATCAGTACCGATACTGATCCTTATTTTCAATTATGTAAGCCTTAAGGTATCGGTACTGTTCTTATAGTATCGATACTCTTGCACAGATTTCTAATTCTTCCACTTCGAATTTTAAACCCAAAAATCATCTAAATCTTTTATTTTACTCTAATCATCTCCTCAAACTCACTAATACTCATACTAATCACTTATCTTCACTAATCCTCTTATAACATCCAAATTTCTCACTAATATCCTTGAAACTAAAAATCATATAATTTCATCAAACATGTTATTATTTATTTCTAACACATTAAATCTCTTAGCTAGGACTTTGACAAGTCAATTCTACCGTTAGAATTCATTACTCAACAAATTTACAAATTTTCACCTTAAAACCCATATTATTCATTCACTGATAAATCCTTTTTAACTTAGTTTTTCTTTATTTCCAAGCTTCCTTAATCTTCTCTACCTCTTATAGCTTCAATATAAACCCAAAAATTAAATACATCAATAACTTACTATTACTTACCTTAAGCCAAGAAGTCACGAGCCAAAGAAGAAGAAGAGAAATTGACTAAGCTTCCAGATAACTCTATTCCTCCCTTATCCACTTAATAACTTAAAATAAAATGGATATAAAATCCATTTACTTAAAAAGACCATCTTTCTCTTCTTCTCTTACTTCTTTGCAATCAACTCCTAACACAAAATATTCAACCATTAATACTTGAATTTATTATTTTATTCCAATTACACTACTAAACTTTAAATTCCTTACATTTTGATCATTGACTCGATGTTTGGGATATTACAAATCTTCCCCCGAAAGAAAATTTGTACTCGAATTTTCACTGAACAAAGAGATGAGGAAACTGTCATTTCATGTCCTCTTCATGTTCCCATGTCGCTTCTTCTACTTTATGATGTCTCTATAACGCTTTAACAAATGGAATCCTCTTACTCCTCAGCTGTTTGACTTCCTGAGCCAAAATTTGTACTGGTTCTTCCTCATAGGTCAAATCATCTTGGACTTCTATTTTATCGGATGCTAAGATATACGAAGGATCTGATCTATATCTCCAGAGCATAGCTACATGAAAGACATTATGAATCTTCTCTAGTTCTGGAGGCAAAGCCAACCAATATGCTACAGGTCCAATTCGCTTTAAAACTTCATAAGGTCATATAAATCTAAGAATAAGCTTTCCTTTACACCAAAAACGAAGTACTTTATTCCAAGGTGATACTTTGAGGAAAACTTTGTCTCCTTCTTTAAATTCGATTTATTTTCTCTTCAAATCCGCATATGACTTTTGCCTATCTGATGCCATTTTAAGGTTATGTTGGATCACCTGAACCTTTTATTCCGCTTCTTTTAACAAATCAGGACCATGGACCTCTCTATCATTCAATTCATACCAATTAAGAGGCTTTCTACACTTCCTTCCATATAATGCTTTATACGGTGCCATCTTAATACTTGATTGATAACTATTATTATATGCAAACTCCGCAAGCGGTAAATACTTTTCCCACGATCCATGAAAATCAATTGCACAAGCTCTTAACATATCCTCCATCACTTGAATCGTCTGTTCTGATTGACCATCAGTTTGAGGGTGAAAGGAAGTACTAAAGTTCAGTCGAGTACCTAATGCTCCATGCGAAGATTTCCAAAATCTTGAAGTAAATTTTGGATCCCTATCAGATACTATTGAGGCTGGCACTCTATGCAATCGAACTATTTCCTTAAGATATAAAGTTGCATACTTATCCATCGAATAGTTCGTTCGAACTAAAAAGGAAATGAGCGGTCTTAGTCAATCTATCTACAACAACCCAGATTGAATCCTTCTTGCTAGGTGTCAAAGGTAATCCAGTTACAAAATCCATAACAATTCTTTCCCATTTCCATTGAGGAATAGAAATCGATTACAAAAGTTCTGAAGGCACCTGATGCTCAGCTTTCACTTGTTGACAAGTAAGACACTTTGGCACAAACCCCTATATGCATAGTTAGTGGACTGCGATGTGCTTCAAAAAGTATATCTCTTCTTAACTCCTCATCATTTGGAATACAAACTCGACCTCTGAAATATATACATCCATTTGACTTAACTTCAAAGTTCTTGCTTTCAACCTTCTAAATTTGCTTGACCCAAAGTAAACACTTATCATCATTCTTTTGCAAATCTTGTATCCGCTCCAATAATAACGGACTTAACTTCAATTCAGCCAATAAAGCACCATTACTTTTCAACACTGTAATCACCAATTTTCAGCCCCCGTACCAAGCCCAAGGTTCAACCCAGATCCGACCCGAAACTGACCCAACCCGGTAAGCTATTGATTTCTCCAAGCCATCGATTTCTACACCGACCGAAATCCACAGCTGGATCCACAAGGCACAAGTAAAAAAAATACACAATAATTTCGAACATTTTGTAAAAAAGCAAGAAAAAAATATGTAAATCAGGCTATATAAACCCGAACAAAAAATGTAATAGGGGGAACCATTCGAACAACAAAACGATAGTGAAATAATTGTAAGGTTTTTCTCTCAGGTTTTCCAGAATGAAATAAAAGCAAGAGCAAAGGGTAATTTGTTTTTGTTTTTTTAAGTTCGAAATGCATGCAAGTATATTTTCTCTTTTCGAAACATATAAGCAAGCCAAATACATACATATAAATCACGTTTTTTACAGTGTAGAGGAAAAGAAAAGGAGAGAGGTTTGAGAGTTACATTGTGAGGAAGTCGTGAGTCTAGCGACGGTAGTTGAAGTAGGAGAAACCCAAGCGTCAAGGGGTTTTTTGGGCCTATTTCGAGCTTATTTTGCGATTTTAAGCCCCAAATAAAGGTGTTATGGGGCTTATATATACATTTAGAGGAGCATTCGAGTCATTTTGATTATTCCGACCACCGTGTGCGGCGACCAGAGCGGTGGTCGGACGGTGGCCTGAGTGATGAGAGCTGCCGGTGTTGCGCCGGCTGGGGGGGAGAGTTGAGAGAACTCTCCCCATTTTTTTGGGGTTTTGGTGAAAAATGAAACAAAAAAAGCTTAAAAGTTATATATATAGGCTAGATTAATGGTAAAATTACATCTTAAATGCTTGTAAGTTTACCGTGTTTTTACAATTTGGTCCCTGTAGGGACCAAAATCGCTATTATACCTATTTATTATGCATGTGTTAATTATCTGGTAAATTTACTATTTCAGTCCCTATAACTTAGCCATGTTTTTACATTTTGGTCACTGGACCTTTTTTAATTAATTTTTTATCACTCAATTTTGTTTTATTTCAATTTAGTCCTATTAGATCTTAATTTAGCTACTGAATTCTAATTTCTTATATTTTAGTCCTTTTTTATTTTTCATTTAGTTACTATATTTTGTTTTCTTGCATTTTAATCCATATATTTAGATTTTATTTCAATTAAGTCTTTGTATGTTTTAATTTTCTTTATGTTTTGGTTATTTTTATTTTTTATTTTTATTATTTTTATTATTTAATGTTTATTATTATTTAATTTATTTCATAATTTTATTTTTTATTTTTATTAGGATTACTATACGAATCAAACTAAGAAATTAGGATGACATTCTAGTTTAATTAGGGAGCAATTTGAGTCGAGTTTTCACATTATACACCAATTACTCGAATCAATTGTTCGATTAAAAATTAATTAATAATTAATATTTTCTAAAAATTAGTTTAATAATTTAGGTAATAATTAAGTTTTAACTAGTCCCTTAACTTTAGAAATTATTAATATAGGTCCCAAACTTTTAAATCTTTTAGAACTTGGTACTTTAGACCTTGACCTTTTTAGTTCCTGAACTTAGATTAGACTCTTAATAGTGATATAATTAAATAGTTAAATAGAGCCTCCATTTTAACTTAGATTTCAAATTAGTCTCTTAATTTAGGGGATAATTCGAAATGGCTCTCGTTTAAAGTTTGAGGGACCTTTTCGGTTATTTTACTCAATAATTAACTAAAATCAAATATGATTAATATTAGAACCTACACATTTAGGTTTGAGCCCCTAGGTTCTTTAATTTTCATAATATGTCACCGTAAGCTAGAAAAAGCCTTAATTTACTTTTAGTTTAATTAGGATAAATAAAATTTGTTTGATTGCATTTTATTTTTAACTCTAAGGTAATGTTCATTTATTAGGAAATTAATGGTATATCTCCCGCAAGTATGGTCAAGGAGTGACTACCGGTGATTCCTGAAATAAGTCGACATCCTTTTCAAAACCGCATCATGATTTTCTAAAACCGAGTTAATATTCGGTTATTAGGCACTATACTTGATCTCCCGCATTTATGCTCGGGGGCGAATGCTATCGGTCTCAATAAAGGAATACCCTTTTCAACTTTGCATCCTTAATGATTTAAATTAAATAAAGATCGAACTCAAAATTTCTAATTTTAAATATAGGGTAATCAACTAGGTACCAATTTTTGGGCACTTGTGGGGGTGCTAATCATTCCCCACGCATAATCGAATCCCGAACCTGATTTTTGGATTTTTGCAGACCCCAAAACTCGATATTTTATTAAAATATAACTTTTTATTAAAATCACCCAGTTTTTTACGGTGTTCCAATATCACTTTAAATGATTGGTGGCGACTCCTCACATTTCGAAAATCATTTCAAAGACAAAACCCCCGAGTCGTATTGTTCTTTTCCCCGTTCGAGCCTAAAAAAGGTGTCGACAACTTAGCGACTCCGCTGGGGACTTTTGTTTTTAAAACAAATTGAGAGTCGAGTCACGAGTTGGTTACCCTATATTTATTATTTAGAAATTACGAGTTCGATCTTGTTTAATTTACGGTTCATTATGTTATTTCAAAAAGGTAAAAAAGATTTTCTCTCTGATTAATGCTTACAATTCTGTGAATATTTAGGATTGTTTCATATCATAGCTCTAAACCCAAGCTCAAACCCGATTTACCTAAGTAGAGAGAAATGTCACACCTCATAAGGAGCATTGGGCTTCCTTGTGTGGATCTGATAAAGTATCTTTGGAAAGCATCCTAAGTTGCCTATCCGGATATCAGTTTCGATGTACGCTTTTAGTGGTGTGATCCCCTGAGTGGAACCCGATTCGCAAGTCTATAATGGGCCAGGATCGGGGTCAACCTTAGTAGGTTATGAAATTACTCGGGAACCTTTGCTAGAACCCATACACATATAGAGAATTTAGTAAGCTTACTCCGTTAAAGCCATGTGGATAACTTAGAAGAACTAGATCGCATGATGTTAGGATTTTTAATATTCTTTGATTCGTATTAGATACTTTAAATTTTCGCTAATTTTCATTGATTTTTTTAATATCACTAACTTGTTACTTATTTTCAAGATTGCATGTATCATTATCATATCACATCATTTCATAAACGGTATTGATTCCCAGATTGCCTAGTTATTATAAAAAGAGTTTAAGGCAGTAATGTCTTCCGATAAGACTGAGAATGCAATTTGTGTTCAGACCTGGTTCGAGTACGGGCAGACGTGGTTCAGGGATAACCTTATCACTACTAAGAATTAGTTTTTCCAGAGAAGGTAATTATACGAGTCAAGCAAGCGCATTAGGCTGTTGTCAAGAATTTGGGCCACCTGGGATGATAATGAGAATACACTGTTCAAAGAGATATACGGTGACATCGTAGAACTGCTGAGAGTACAAATAGATTCAGTAGTGGTTTGAGCCTTGGCTGAGTGTTAAAATCTAGCTTACAGGTGTTTCACTTTCATTAAAGTGGGCATGAACCTTACCTTGGAAGAGTATACAACTTTGCTGAACATACCGAATGTTAGAAGGCATTCCATTTACACTAAGGCAATCAGACCTAAGGGGTTCATAACCAGTATGATAACGCTAACAGGAAAAACCAAGGAGTGGGTCAAAGAGTACATTTGTGATGAGGGGATCTCCTGGGCTCAGCTGAAGAGTTTGATTTACGAGCAGACTCCATCAAAAAGAAGAAGATATCACTTCGTACTTACAATATATGGGTTGGTAATTTTCCCTAGGAATGAGGATCACTTTGACATCGCCTTAATCGATTTCGTCAAAGCATTACCAGAAAGAATCCCGCACCAGCCATCATTGCAGAAATATTATTGTCACTGAACCAGTGTAGACGATTGGGGGAGGTCAGTTCATCGGGTGTGCCTCACCGTTACTAGTTTGGTGGTGGAACCACTCCTGGATAGTCGAGAAGGGTTGGGCTCATAGACATCAATTAAATATTTCGCCTCTAGTGGATTTCCTTAACAAATGCCAAATCCCAAAGATCGTAAGAGGAAAGATTGGGTTAAAGCAATCCGTAACATGAAAGATACTGTGATAGTATGTAAGGCTTACTGGTTACCCAAGGAGGACATATTTTTCAGGTGCGGTAACGATAGCTTGTGATGATACATGGATTATGGGGAGCGATCAAGTATACTCCACTAATTGCACTCAGACAGTCCAGTACCCGACAATTCATACCAGCTACCTATGACATGAAGGAGGTGGAGTTTTCTTTCTCTATTCCGGGTTACCGAGAGTGGATTTCGAAGATACAAGGCTTGGCAGAAGCCCCACTGTATGAGCTTCAAGATGATAGAGCCTGTATTCACACTGTCCTACGAGGTTTAGAGGTAGCAGAGAATTAATGATAACACACCGAAGCCAAATTTAGAGGACGAGTTGACTATGGAGGAGCGAATTAGGAGGCTCCCGATAGAGGTTGAGTTGTTAAGAGAAGAAATGCGACTGATGAATCTAGAGAGAAAAGAACAAAGAAGCTTCCTAGATGAGAAGATAATGTGGAAGCTCGAGCTGATTAAGAAGGACGGGGTGATAAAATAGTTGGCCAAAGAAAAAGAGAAGGTTTAAGAGAGTTTTGATGCACTAAACCAATATTTTCAAGACTTAAAAAAGAACATAAGAACCCAGGGTCTACATCATACCGCTAAGACCTTAAAGATAAAGTTCGACAGGTAGAGAGAAGCATAAGAAGGGGCCAAGAAGAAAAGAAACGAGCCTTGCAGCACACTCAGAGACTGAGAGAGAAAAGAGATGAGGCTAACCAGGAATTGGCACAGAGGCAAGCACATATTGAGCAGTTCGAAGCATAGCTGCTTAGATTGGATGAGACTTTTCAGAACCCTTATAATAGTAATGTGTTCCGTCTTCAAAAACAAAATGAGATGTTAAAGACTAGGATAGCAAAGCTAGAAGAAGAAGGGTTGATCCACTCATCTGCACAAAAGATAGTCAGGCATGAAAACAAGGCGTTAAAAGCCAAGATTGCTGAGCTAGAAGTTACAGTATAGAGATGCCATCAACGAATTCAGCAGTTAGAGGAGAGTCGACCATTGACTAATCCAGAACTTGGAACCACACAACGACAGGATCAGGACACCATTCAGAGGCAACATGAAGCAATAAGAGAGCAGTGAATCATGCTCGCGGTGTTGCTCGTCAAGTCTACGAATTATCTGAAGAAACGATAGCTTTAAGAGTTTTTGTGATCCCAAAATCAGAGGAAGAACGGCGCATTATGAGATTGATGATAGAGCTCGAGAGATTAGGGGATAGGGCAAGATTATTCATTTAGTTTCCATGTTAATGTACTCTATTTGCGTAAGTTCTTAGACGTTGTGTGTTGTTGAGTAATTTTTGTATAAACTAATTTATTTTGGAATCAATATCGGGTTGCATTTACATTTTCATTTTCATATTTTTTTCTCTAAATGTTTAAAATCTTAATGATTACATTATAACAATTCATTCATTCATTAAAATTCACCAAATAATAAATATAATTTCCAAATCATTTGTAGTTATCCTGGCATTCACCTCACACCCATACGGTACTCATAATACAACCAAGAAAATGGAGGTAAGATTAGTCCAACTTTAACCAGACCAAAAAGAAGCTCAATAGGAAATGAGAGGGAGACTAAGTAAGATGCACATTTATGTTAGATCGGCAGCTTTGCAAGAAGCTCGCTCAGAAGTCTACATAGCAAATCAATAGAATCATACTGAACCCGCATTTCAAACCAATTACCCTCCAGCAGCTAGGGTAAGACCTATTAAATCAGGCGTGGAGGAGTTACCGCCTGACTTTCAGGAAGTATCAGAAAAATGAAGGGTTAACCGCGAAATAACCTAGCAGTTGAAAAGCCTGGAGGAAAGGGTAAGATCAGTAGAGGTGGATCCATTCTACGGAATAAACCCAAGGGAGCTAAGCTTGGTTCCCAATCTAATACTGCCCCCGAATTTCAAAGCACCTAAATTTGAAAAATATGATGGAACTACTTGCCCATCATTCCACCTCACTATGTTATGTAGGAGACAACAACAACAACAACAACAAAACCCTATTCCCATATGCAATGGGGTAAGGGGAGGTAGGGTAGTAGGCTACCCCCTAACGCCAGGTTGAGAGCAACTTCCGTGGAAGACCTCCGTCAGTCAGTAAATTAAAAATAAAAATAAAATATGATTCATGTATAAATAAATAAATAAATAAATACATAGTTGAACAGTCTTCATATGCACGTCTGTAATGGAAAGTAATCCCTGCAAATAAATCACTACTTAAAAATCTCTACATATAGATAGGAACGTAAGATCGACTACATTTAAACAGAGGAAACATGAAGAGCATGATACACAGAAATCAACGATAGCAAGCTACGAGAAGGATTAAAGTCAAATGGGTTAAAACCTAAAGTAAGGCAACATACTCTGTTTCCCTAGTTCTAAGCCTTCATAAATTCCAATGACATAAACGTATAAAAAGTAGAAGTCATGGAAATTAATACAAAGACATTAAAAAGAAGACAGAGATGCTACACCCTATGGCTGTGACTACACTACTAGGCTACCATGGTCTTAAGTCTTCATACTTTCTTATCAGAGGTCATGTCCTCGGTAAGGGTTAAATCATTTAAATCAGATCTCAAGCAGTCTACCCACTTCCTTCTTGGTCATCCTCTCCTTCTAGCACCGTCGGCTGTAATCGACTCTACCCTCCTGATTGCGTCCGACGGTTGTTGCCTAAGAACATGCCCAAACCACCGTAGTCTTCCCTCCCTCAATTTTTGGGTACAAACACCACCCCCAAGGATATCCTAATTGCAGAGTTTGGTGTCATGTCCCACAGAGTCTTACCACATGTCCATCAAAGCATTCTCATTTCTGCGGCCTCCATCCTCATTACATGATCCTTCTTGATTGCCCAACATTCTGATCCATACAACAGTGCTGGTCTTATTGCCATTCTATAAAATTTTTCCTTAAGTTTTAGAGGCACCTTCTTGTCACACAAAACTCCAGTAGCAGCCCTCCACTTTAGCCATCCTTCCTTTATACGGTGAGTAACGTCATCATCTACACCCCCATCCTTATGTATCATAGACCCTAGGTACTTGAAACAATCCTTTGAGGGGAGAACGTGTCTTTCTAAGCATACTTCTACATCTTCATCGTTTTGGTTCCCGCTGAAGTTTGAACATAAATACTTTGTCTTTTCAATATTGATCCTTAGACCTTTTTCTTCCAAAGTAGTCTTCCAGTTAGTCAGTCTACTATTCAGCTCAGTTTTTGTTTTAGCAACTAGGATAATGTCGTCCGCGAAAAGCATACACCATGGAACACCATCTGCTGTCGCACAATAGATGTCGTCCATAATCAAGGCAAAGATATAAGGGCTAAGAGATGACCCCTAGTGGAGTCTTATTTCCACAAGGAATGCCTCGGTGTCGCCAACTGTAGTCCTGATGTATGTAGTAGATCTACAGTACATATCACAAATCGCCTGGATATAAGCAGTTGGAATTCGTCTCCTTTCTAAGGTGTTTCAGATCGTATTGCAGGGAACACTATCATACGCCTTCTCAAGGTCAATGAACGCCAATGTTATGTAGGAGAATGACAGGTTATACTGAAAATGAAAAGCTGCTGATACGTTGCTTCCAAGATAGTCTAACTGGATCGACAATCAAATGGTACTATCAGTTGACCAGATCCCAGATCAAATCATGGAGGGATTTGGCACAAACATTTTTGGAACAGTATCATCACGTCACTGACCTGGTACCTGACAGGTGGATATTGCAAAACATAGAGAAGCTACTTAACGAAACCTTCAGGCAGTACGCCCAAAGATGGCGCGATGTGGCATCACAAGTACAACCCCCATTACTGGATAAGAAAACTATAGTTATCTTTGTGAATACCCTAAAGGCTCCATATATGGGGCATATGTTAGGAAATGCTACCAAGAACTTTGTTGACTTGGTCATTTCCGGAGAATTAATCGAGAATGCCATCAGGAGTGGCAAGATTGAAGAAGGAGAAGGGTCGAAGAAGCCCTATTTTAAGAAGAAAGACAACGAAGTGAACTATGCGAACACTTACAACAAGAATTACGTAGCCATTGTTAAAATTTCTCAGCCTAAGGCAGAGAAGACAAACACCTATAAAAACTTGAGGCCGAGAAGGGATAATACGAGACAAACTTTCTCACCAGTGCCAGTTTCGTACTTAGAGATCTACGCCTCGCTCTTAAAGAAAGATTTAATACGCCCCTACAAATTGACTCCGCTGCAGCCACCTTACCTTCACTGGTATAATGCCAATGCCCACTATGAATACTATGCAGGGATCGCTGGGCATGATATCAAGAACTACATGCATTTTAAAAAGGTTGTACAAAACCTCATCAATGCTGGAGATTTAGAATTCAAAACACCAGCTGTAAACACTTACCCTTTTCCCAATCATGAGGGGAAGGGAATCAATATGGTCTAGGAAAAGGAATTCAAGACTACTAAGAATGATTTATTAGTTGTTGGGTGTTTAGACAGTTGTGTACATCGAAAAAGATTAAGGGTAATCCCAAATCAAGGCCATTGGGACGAGAAACATACTGTGAATATCACCAAACTGAAGACCATGACATCCAGAATTGTCATGAATTTCGAGGATTGCTTCAAAAAATGATGGATAACGGGGAAATATAATTTTTTTAGTGAGGAGGAAAAATTGCAAGAGATAGACATCTGTATGGCGGATGGCTAGGACAGAATGTTGGGGATAAGAAAACCGGTAGTCATCACAGTTAATCCAAGACAAAAGAGATCATCATCAACAACTCTAAAGGTGGTGATTATAACTCTGTCCCCCTTCCCATTCAAGCATACCCGACAGGTTCCTTGCAGTTATGCAACCAACATATCAATACTAGAGGACTCCAATATGTGAAAGAACAAACGAGGAAAATAAATCAAGCTAAGAAGAAATAGGTGAGGTGGACCACTTCACGAGAAGTGGAAGATGCTACTCACCAGAAACGTCCACCGAGGTAGACAAAGGAAAAGCCAAAGCATTCGTAATGCAAAAAATTTTCAGAGAAGAACCTCCACCGATCATTAACGTGCCTGTGACCGATGTTCAAGGTGCGAATTTTTTAGGTTTCTTAAGCATAGTGAATACAGTGTAGTGGAGCAACTCCACAAATAGATGGCGAAAATCTCAATCTTGGATCTTTTGATCAATTCTGAAGTACATCGGAACGCCTTGCTAAAGGTGCTCAACCAAATTTTTGTCCCTGAGGATATCTCAACGAATAAGTTGGACCGAATTTTGGGACACATAGCTACTAAAAACTATATTACCTTCACTGATGATGAGATCCCGGAAGGTGGGATGGGATCCATTAAGGCTTTAAACATCACGGTGCACTGCCACAGTCATATCACACCGGGGGTTCTTATATATAATGGGTCGGTACTGAATGTAATACCCTTAGCTACATTGCAGAGGATACCTATTGATAGCTCACACATGAGAGCGTATCATAACATCATTAGGGCATTTTACGGAACCCAGAAGGACGTGATGGGAAAGATGGAAATACCCTTAATAATCGGGCCTACTATTTACAATGTTGATTTTGTGATAATGGATATCCACCCGAAATATAACTATTTGTTAGGGAGACCTTGGATCCATGCGGCAGGAGCAGTTCTTTCATCCCTGCATCAGAAGCTGAAATTCGTAATTGATGGAAGATTGGTCAGTATTGGTGCTGAACAAGAAATCATAGTTTATGTAACGTCCAAAACCCCGTATATCGACATCAATGAGGAAGCCTTGGAGTGCTCATTCAAGGCTTTGGAATTCATCAATGTAACCTATGTGGCTGAAGGCAATAGAATTCCATGTCCCGCACTGTCGATTTGTACTAAGATGACAGTGAGGCAAACCCTAAGGAGAGTAGCGAGAATCAGTAAGTGACTGGTAAAAGAGCTAAAGGCAGATGTGACCCATAACTATTGAGTGGAAGAGAGACCATTTCGGGCTCAGATTTAAGCCCACCTTCTAGCAACGGGGCCAAGAAATGAAGAAAAATAATGAGACGAGAAAGGCTAGATTGAGAGGAGAGTATGTCTCCGGAGAATGCATGTCCTTCCCTTCCCTGAAGAACACTTTCAAATTTAGAGGAATGTATAACACAAAACAGCAACTGACTAGTGCCATCGAAACTTGGATGATAGGCAAAGCTCTAATAGGACTATCAATCAACATGATTTTTGGGGGTAGCCAACCCAAAAAGTTTCTATATAGAATACGTTCGTTGTTACCTAATAAAAAGCTCGACAATTGGACAGTCGAGGACCTCCCCGTAGTTTTTAGGGTCAATCTAAAGTAATGCCCAGAAATAATTTGTATTAGCATCTAAAAAATATATGCTAAACATTTTGTAAAACTTCACGCTTATCGCATCAATCAATAAAAGATATTTTTCTCAAATGGCAATCATTTTCATTCTTCACATTATTTCATTACGTCCTTTACATCATATTCTTTATATATTCTTTATTCTTTAAATCTCCAAATTCTTCACATTTTTCTTCACATTTTTCATTACATTATATTCTTTATTCTTTACTTTCCAATATATCTGAGTCAAATTTCATGCAGATGTCACAATAATACTAGTATAATTGTTCTTGAGGCCAGTTGCAAGACAGATTTTGAGCGACCACTATGTCTGGAAGAAGTTAATGAATGTGAAGATGAAGAAGACTGTGAAGTCCCTAGTGAGCTAATAAGATTGGTGGAAAGAGATGAGAAACAGATCCTACCCTACAAGGAAGAAGTAGAACTTGTAAATTTGGGGACCATGGAAGTACAGAGAGAGATAAAGATTGGCACTACTCTATCTAAAAAAATAAAGCTAGAGTTGATAAGTTTGCTTCAGGAGTTCAAAGATGTCTTTGCATAGTCGTATCAAGATATGCCAGGTCTAAGTACTAATATAGTAGTCCACACATTGCCCATTAAACCAGAATGCAAGCCAGTCCAACAAAAACTCAGAAGAATGATGGCAGAGATGTTAGTAAAGACTAAAGAAGAGGTAACAAAACAAATCGATGCAAGTTTTCTTCAGGAGGGAAATATACTGAGTTGGTAGCCAATATAGTGCCAGCACCTAAGAAGGATGGGAAGGTCCGCATGTGCGTAGATTATCGATACCTTAACAAGGCTAGTCCAAAGGACTATTTTCCCTTACCTCATATAGACACCCTGATGGATAACGTTGCGGGGTATTCATGGTTTTCCTTCATGTATGACTTCTCAGGATACAATTAAATCAAAATGAACCCTGAGGACATGGAGAAAACAACGCTTATAACCGTGTGGGGAGCTTTCTGCTACAAAATAATGCTATTCGGGGTTAAAGAATACTGGGGCAACCTATCAAAGAACCATGGTGACTCTCTTCCATGACATTATGCACAAGGAAATAAAAGTATACGTGGATGACATGATTGCCAAGTCCAGAACGGAAAAAGAGCGTGTATAAAATTTGAGAAAACTATTCCAACAATTAAGGAAGTACTAAATAAAGCTCAATCCAGCTAAATGCACGTCGGAGTAAAATCTAGGAAATTATTGGGCTTTGTATTAAGCCAAAAAGGAATCGAGATTGATCCAAATAAGGTTAAGCCAATTCAAGACCTACTAGAACCACACACACAGAAAGACGTTCTAGGGTTTTTGGGAAGGTTAAACTATATATCACGATTCATTTCTCAGCTTACCGATAAATTTGATCAGGTATTCAAATTGCTCAAAAATAATAATCCTAAGGTATGGAATGAAAAATGCCAGGAGGCTCTGGAAGTTATCAAAAAGTACCTGTCCAATGCCCCGTAATAGTATCACCACTACATGCCAGACCATTAATTCTCTACTTAATAATTTTTGAGAATTCAATGGGTTGTGTACTAGGGCAATATGATGAATCAGAAAGAAAAGAAATAGTCATTTATTACTTGAGTAAGAAGTTTACCGATTGCGAGACTCGATACCCACCGATTTAAAAGTTGTGTTGTGCCTTATTTTGGGCTACCTGAGAGCTTAGGCAGTACATGTTATACCATACTACATGGTTAATATCGATGATGGATCCGTTGAAATTTTTGATGGAGTCCCCTACTTTGACTAGAAGATTGGCTAGGTGAAAGATATTGTTATCCGAGTTTGATATTGTCTATGTGAGTCAAAAGGCAATAAAAGGGAGTGTTATAGCCGACTTTCATGCAAGTCGTGCCTCGGAGGACTATGAGTCTCTGAACTTCAATTTCCCTGATGAAGACTTAATGTGCATTTCTACCGAGGAAGAGAGCTTCGAAGGTAACAAATCTTGGACTTTGTACTTTAATGGTGCCTCTAACGCTTTAGGAAATGGAATTGGGGCACTATTGATCTCCCCAGAGGAGATTTATTATCCTTTCACAAGCAGATTAGTTTTCTTTTGCTCCAATAACATGGCCGAATACGAAGTTTGCATTATGGGGTTGAAATCGACCATTGAAAGAAATGTCAAAACACTCAAAGTATACGGATATTCCTCGCTAGTGGTGTACCAACTAAGGGGAGAATGGGAGACGAAAGACTCGAAGCTAGTCGAATATAGAAATTTAGTCCTCGAATTACTACAAGAATTTAAGGATGTCACGTTCAAATATCTCCCTCGAGAGGACAATCAAATAGTAGACACATTGGCTACCTTAGCAACAATGTTTAAATCTAATAAGAGAACAAACATGTTGCCCATAAGGATGCAAGTATACGAGTCCCCGGCTCACTGCTATCACCTAGAAGAAGAAATAGATGGTCATCTATGGTACCATGATATTGTGCAGTATATGAGATACCAAACATATCCCCTCGATGCATCTGAAATTGACAAGAAAACAATCAGAAGAATAGAGGTCGGATAACTCCTTGATGGGGAAATTTTATACAGAAGGGGTAGTGACCAGGTTTTACTAAGATGTGTAACTGCCAAAGAAGCAAAGAATGTGATGGAAGAGGTGTATGGGGGAATGTGAGGAAAGCATGAAAATGGTTTGACCATGGCCAGAAAAATCATGAGATATAGATACTGTTGGGCAACGATGCATACAGATTGTGTTAATTACATGAGAGGATACCATAAATACAAGATATATTAGATAAAAATCAGGCACCACCGTCACCTTTACACGTCATGACCTCACCCTGGCCGTTGTCTATGTGGGGCATGGACGTCATTGGGGCAATCACATCGAAAGCTTAAAATGGGCACCGATTCATCTTAGTGGCAATCGAGTACTTCACAAAATGGGTAGAGGTTGCTTCCTATTCAGTATCACGAGATCTACAGTATATAGATTCATAAAGAGGGAAATAATCTGCCGATATGAATTACCAGAAAGAATCATCACAAATAATGCTACTAATCTAAACAACAAGATGATGTATGAGCTTTGTGCGCAGATCAAGATAAAACATGCCAACTCTGTAACCTATCGACCAAAAATGAATGGAGCATTAGAAGCAGCAAATAAGAACATCAAAAAGATAATAAAAAGATACATAAACTTATATAGATTGGCACGAGAAGTTACCATTTGCCCTATATGGATATAGAATGATTGTACGTACATCACATCGATAGGGGCAACACCTTTCTCTATAGTTTACGGAACAGAGGCAGTCGTACCTATTGAGGTTGAAATCCCATCACTTTGAGTCTTGAAAGAAGTTGAATTGGACGAAGTAGAGTGGATCCAATCTCGCCTTGATCAGTTGAATCTTATTAAAGAGAAAAGACTGAAAGCTATATGTCATGGGAAAAATGTATCAAAAGAGGATGATGAGAGCCCACGACAAGAAGGTACACCCAAGAGAGTTCAAAGAGGGAGATCTAGTATTGTAAAATATTTTGCCAATCCAGAAGGATTTCCGCAGAAAATAGATGCCTAATTGGGAGGGACCCTATGTTGTCAAAAAGGCCTTCTCTAGAGGAGCTTTAATTCTGGTAGAGATGGACGGAAGAGTACTGAAAAACCCTATAAATTCAGACTCTATCAAGAAATACTACGCCTGAGAAGAAAAAGAAAAGAAAAGAAAGAAAAAAGAAAAAGAAATGAATAAAAAAGAAAAAGAAAAGAAAAAAGAGAAAGAGAAAAAAAATGAGAGGAGAGGTTCAAGGTGAAAACCCGCAAAGGGGAGCCTTGAAACCAAATGAGGATTTAAGTTGAAAACCCGAAAATAGAGGCTCAAATACATTTTGATATGGAGGCGTCCGACAAGTAAACCCCTCGAGAGATTAGTAGTTCATAAAGGACTTCACTTCTGCAAACAACTTTACCACATTGAGATATCCCAAACAGAGGACCACCTTGGGGTGTCAAATTAAATGGTGCGGGAAATATTGTGCTAGAATTCATTGGGATATATGCTAATTTGTTTCCAGAGTCTTTGTTCAATTTTGTCGATTGCCATGACTTTGTATAAAACTTCTCTTTTGTTAATAAATTTAATGAGTATCATTTCAATCTTCAACTAATTCTTTTACGCGTTCCACAAGTAACCTAGCATAATAAAAATTCCAGAAATTTCTCGGTATTTAATTTGTTAGACCTGTAAAATGCAGGGAATCCAAGGCCGTCCATTCGGTTGATATTTGCACTAATTAAAAAAAAGATTGATGAAAGGGCGAAACAAGAAATGACAGCAGCTCGAATAACACAGAAAAATAAGAAGGATATAAAAAAGAGTCGACAAAGACATGCATTCGACAAGGATAAAAATTCGAAAATAAAGGCTTACGAGACCATAAAAACAAAAAAAAACACAGCATGCATACTCATGCATTCATTGAATAGGAGTATATGCATACATTTACATCAAGTTTTGAAAACAAGACAGGTACTCAGAGAGGGTAAAGTAGTTATCATGGAGAGTTCATAATGAGAAGAACTTGTTCAACTTTTTGCTTGATTCTATCACAAAGGAGGTAGATCAACACCAACATCTCGTTCGATCACAGAAGGAGGGGATCGACATTTTCATTTCACTCAAATCTATCACAAAAGGAGGTAGATCAGCACCGATATCTCGTTCGACTCCATCACAGAATGAGGTGGATCGATATTTTCATTTCACTCAAATCCAGTGCATAAGAAGTTGGATTAGCATGAACTTTTTGCTCGATTCTATCACAGAAAAAGGTAGATCAGCACCGATATCTCGTTCGATTCTATCAAAAAAGGAGGGGGTCGACATTTTTATTTCATTCAAATCCAACACATAAGGAGTTGGATCAACTTCAACTTTAGGTAGATCAACATCGACACCTCGTTCGACTCTATCATAGAAGGAGGTGGATCGATATTTTCATTTCACTCAAATCCAGCACATAAGGAGTTTGATCAACTTCAATTTTTTGCTCGATTGTATCACAGAATGAGGTAGATCAACACCGACATCTCGTTCGATTCCATCACAGAAGGAGGTGGATCAACATTTTAATGGAATGGTTCATAATGAGAAGAACTCATCCAAACAGAAGAGTGAAAAGTTCATAATGAGAAGAACTTGGAACTTAAAATTTCATTGATGGACCAAAAGATGAAAATTAGTGCTTTACGTCTTTGCTCTATTCATGCTCCACAACAACGAGCAAAGAGGGGCAGCTGTAATCACCAATTTTCAGTCCCCGCACCTAGCCCAAGGTTCAACCTGAAACTGACCCGCCCCGGTAAGCCACTGATTTCTCCAAGACACTAATTTCTACACCAACCGACATCTACAGCTAGATCCACAAGGCATAAGTAAAAAAATACACAATAATTTCAAACATTTAGAAAAAAAATAGAAAAAAATATGTAAATCGGGCTATATAAACCCGAACAAAAAATGTAATAGGGGAACCATTTGAACAACAAAATGATAGTGAAATAATTGTAAGGTTTTTCTATCGGTTTTTACAGAAAGAAAAAAAAGCAAGAGCAAAGGGTAAATTTGTTTTTGGTTTTTTTTATGTTCGAAATGCATGCAAGTATATTTTTCCTCTTTTTCGAAACATATAAGCAAGCTAAATACATACATATAAATCACGTTTTTTACAGTAAAGAGGAAAAAATGAGAGAGGTTTGAGAGTTACCTTGTGAGGAAGCCATGAGTAGAGCGATGGTGGTCGGAGTAGGAGAAACCCATGCGTTAAGGGGGTTTT
Source organism: Hibiscus syriacus (assembly GCF_006381635.1). Taxonomy (NCBI): domain Eukaryota; kingdom Viridiplantae; phylum Streptophyta; class Magnoliopsida; order Malvales; family Malvaceae; genus Hibiscus; species Hibiscus syriacus. The sequence continues at coordinate 1,909,002 of NW_024063485.1, read as the reverse complement.
AGGGCTATTTCGAGCTCGTTTTGCAATTTTAAGCCCCAAATAGGGGTGTAAGGGGCTTAGATATAAGTTTATGGGAGGATTCGAGTCATTTTGATGATTCAGGACATTGTGTGCGGTGGCTAGAGCGGCGACCGGACGGTGGTAGGGGCAATGAGAGCTGTCGGCGTTGAGCCACCTGAGGGGAAGAGTTGAGAGAACTCTCCCCATTTTTGTTTGGGTTTTGGTGAAAATTGAAACTAAAAAGCTTAAAAGTGGTATATATAGGTTAGATTAATGGTAAAATTACATCTTAAATGCCTGTACGTTTGTCGTGTTTTTACATTTTGGTACCTATAGGGACCAAAATTGCAATTATACCTATTTGTTATGCATGTCTTAATTATCTGGTAAATTTACTATTTCAGCCCCTATAACTTATGTGTTTTTACATTTTGGTCATTGGACCTTTTATTATTTTATTTTATTTTTATTTTATCACTCAGTTTTTTTTATTTCAATTTAGTTCCTATTAGTTCTTAATATAGCTACTGAATTATAATATCTTACATTTTGATCCATATTTATTTTTCATTTAGTTATTATCTTTTGTTTTCTTTCATTTTAATCCATATAGTTAGATTTTATTTCAATTAAGTCCTTGTATGTTTTAATTTTCTTTATGTTTTGGTTATTTTTATTATTTATTATTTTATTATTTTATTTTTATTATTATTTAATTTATTTCATAATTTTATTTATTTTTTTATTAGGATTAATATACGAATCAAACTAAGAAATTAGGACGACATTATAGTTTAATTAGGGAGCAATTCAGTCAAGTTTTCGCATTATACGTTCGATTACTTGAATCAATTGTTGGATTAAAAATTAATTAATATTTTCTAAAAATCTTAGAATAATAATTTAGGTAATAATTAAGTTTTAACTAGTCCCTTTACTTTAGAAATTATTAATTTAGGTCTCAAACTTTTAATTCTTTTTGAACTTGATACTTTAGACCTTGAACTTTTTAGTTTTTGAACTTAGATTAGACTCTTAATATTGGCATAATTAAATAGGTTAAATTGAGCCTCCATTTTAACTTAGGTTTTAAATTAGTCTCTTAATTTAGGGGATAATTCGAAACAGCTCTCGCTTAAAATTTCGAGGGACCTTTTTGGTTATTTTACTCAATAATTAACTAAAATCAAATAGGATTAATATTAGAACCTACACATTTAGGTTTGAGCCCCTAGGTTCTTTAATTTTCATAATCTGTCACCGTAAGCTAGAAAAAGCCTTAATTTACTTTTAGTTTAATTAGGATAAATAAAATATTATTGGTTGCATTTTATTTTTAACTCTAAGGCAATGTTCACTTATTAGGGAATTAATGGTATATCTCCCGGAAGTATGCTCAGGGAGTGACTACTGGTGATTCCCGAAATAAGTTGACATCCTTTTCAAAACCGCATCATGATTTTCTAAAAAATGAGGCAATATTCGGTTATTAGGCACAATAGCTGATCTCTCGCATTTACGCTTGGGGCGAATGCTATCAGTCTCAATAAACAAATACCTTTTTCTACTTTGCATCCTTAATAATTTTTAAATTAAATAAAGATCGAACAAAAATTTCTAATTTTAAATATAGGGTAATCAACTAGGTACCAATTTTTGGGTGCTTGTGGGGGTGCTAATCCTTCCCCACTCGTAATCGACTCCCGAACCTAATTCTGGATTTTCACAGACCATAAAACTCAGTATTTTATTAAAATAAAATGTTTTATTTAAATCACCCGATTTTTTACGGTGTTCCAATCTCACCTTAAATGATTGGTGGCGACTCCTCAAATTTTAAAAATCATTTCAAAGAGAAAACCGCCGAGTTGGTATCGATCTTTCCCCACCCGGGCTAAAAACGGTGTCGACAAACACAAATCAAGCATTTAAGTCACGTAAAGCGGTAAAAGTCTACCTACTCAAAGCATCCACTACCACATTAACTTTCCCTGGATAATAATCTATGTTTGTATCATAATCCTTAAGTAGCTCTATCCACCTTCTTTGCATTAAGTTAAGCTCCTTTTGAGTCAACAAATACTTCATACTTTTATGATCAGTGAAGATGAAACATCGCTCACCATATAGATAGTGGCACCAAATCTTCAATGTAAAGACTACCGCTGCTAACTCTAGATCATGTGTTGGGTAATTATTCTCATGAGGCTTAAGTTGCCTAGAAGCGTAGGCAACTACATTTCTATCTTGCATTAGTAAACATCCCAAACCATTTAGAGAAGCGTCACTATAGATGATAAATTCTTTGCCTGATTCAGGTTGCACTAAGACTGGAGCCTCTGTAAGAATCTTCTTTAAAATTTTGAAACTCTTTTGACACTGATTCGACACGAAAATCACATCATTTCTTAACAACTTGGTCATAGGGGAGGAAATTATCGAAAAGTCCTTTACGAACCTTCAATAATACCCTGCCAATCCCAAGAAACTTCGCACTTCGGAAACATTTCTTGGAACTTGCCAATCAAAAATAGCTTTTATTTTCAAGGGATCTACTCTAATCCCATCTGTAGAAATCACATGTCCTAAGAAAGCCACTTCTGATAGCCAAAACTCACAATTAGAAAGCTTAGCATACAGTTTCTTGTTACGCAAGTCTGAAGAATTACGCGAAGATGAACCTTATGATCCTCTGCAGACTTTGAATATACTAGAATATCATCAATAAAAACTACCATGAACTGATGGAGATAGGGTTAAAAACTCTATTCATCAGATCCATAAATGTTGCAGGTGCATTTGTCAATCCAAATGGCATTACTACAAATTCATAATGGCCATATCGAGACTTAAATGTCATTTTTGGAATATCAATATATTGAATCTTCAATTTATGATAGCCTAAGCGTAGATCGATTTTAGAAAACAATGCAACTCCCTTAAATTAATCAAATAAATCATCGATTCTAGGGAGAGGATACTTATTCTTAATGGTCACCTTGTTGATCTTTCAATAATCAATACAGAGGCGTATTAACCATGGTAATTCCTTCGGAAATACTTCTTTGTTCAAACGCTCTTGTAACTGAACTTTTAACTCCTTTAGTTCTTTGTTCAAAAGCTCTTGTAAGTGAACTTTTAACTCCTTTAGTTCTTTTAGAGCCATTCTATAAGGGGTCATGGAAATAGGTGTTGTTCCCAGCATAACTTCAACTTGAAATTCTACCTCCCTATCTTGAGGTAACCCTGATAATTCATCCGAAAATACTTATAGAAATTCTCAAACAATGAGAATGTCTTCTAATTTTCTATCCTTAACTCGAGCATCAATTACATTTGCAATAAAATATGGACATCCTTGCAGCAACAACTTCTTGGCTGACATTACAGATATTACATTTGCTAAATGATTGAATCTTTCACTAGTCACCCTCACTTCAGATCCCTCAAGACTTACTAAAATTACTCGGTTCAATCAACAATCGACATTGGCATGATACTGATATAACCAGTCCATTCCCAAAATAATCTTAAACTCATCAAAGGTTAATTCCATCATATTAGCAGGGAATTCAATTCCCTGAATCTTTATGGGACACCCTTGACACAACTGATTTACCCGAGCACTATGCCCCAATGGGTTAGATACTATCACATCATTGCTTATATCTTCTAATGGAAGTTTAATTTATTTCACCAAATTACTACAGATATAAGAATCGGTTGATCCTGAGTCAATCAAAACCAAAATAGGTTTATCACATAACTGAAAAGTACCTGCAATGATCTTCGGATCATCGTGATCTTCACTAGTCTTGACGTTGTATACCCGAGCAGTTGAACAAATTTCAGGTTGACTAGTTTACTATGACTGATTCTTCCCTCTACCTCGTCCTCTGCCTCTCTGAGATACATCAACAAATCTCTCAGATGATGCAATTTATCTAGTCATTAATTGGCAGTCCCAGATAAAATGTTTCGTATCTCCACACCGGAAACATGCTCCAGAAGTCACTCTACAAATGCTACTATATTTTTTACCACAATGCTGACATTGACTTGTTCTTCCTGCTCCAGATTCCACCGATTGATTCTGTCTAGCTCTTCCCGGATTAGATCCTCTACCTGAGGATGCAACTGACTCAGATCTTGCTTGGGGTCTAAAACCCAAACCTTATATTTTCTTTGATTGCTACACATTAGACGAGGCACCAGTTCTCTTATTCCACTGGGACTTTTGTTCCCCGAATCTTTAATTTTGAGCTTGCTCCAAAGCTTTAGCTCTATTAACCACTTCTTGAAACGTGGAAAGATTCAAAGCTAACATTAATTCTTTCAATCTAGGTCGTAACCCTTCCACAAACCAGTCACAAGAATATTTTTCTGTGGGAACCAACTCAGAGGCAAATTGACTTATCTTATTAAATTCACACTCATACTCATACACTATATGATTCTCTTTTTTCAAGCTCATGAACTCTTGTTTCATCTGGTGAATAAATTGATCCCCAATATATTTATTCTTGAACTCCACCAGGATAAATGGCCATGTCAGCTGATCCCTCGTAGCTCTCATCGACACATTTGTCCACCATATCCGAGCTTTTTCTCTTACTAATAATACAACTCCATCTAACTTCTCCACTTCAGAAAAGTGGGACCCTCCAACATAATCTTTATACCATTCAACCAAAGGTCTACAACCATAGGACCTTTATCAGCTTCACCTTTGAATTCTGATTCTCCTAATACTTTCAATTCCCTGGCCACATTTATCTTAGGAGTTGGAGAAGCAGAAAGTCTACAACCACAGGACCTTCATCAGCTTCATTCAGCCAAAGGTCTCCAATATAATCTTTATAGCGTCCAATGTTATGAAAAACACTCCTTGATCTTGCACAGGGACCCCTTGAGAGTATTGTTCTTCACCTTGCCTAACTGGGGCAGGCGAATTACTATTTCCTTCATGACCTTCTCCGCTTCACTTCGGAGCCCTCTAATTCTGACATTATTAAGAGAGAATTACTTTTTCTATCAATGAGGAAAACAAAAATAATTACCTTATCAGATCAGAAAATTTTTCTTCTAGTTGCAATGTACACTGTATTTAAACAAAACTACTTCATTTCGAACTTAAAATCAATTAAACCTAAGCTCTGATACCAATAAATGTAACACCCTAACCCATATTCGACCTGAATACAGAGTAGAAGTGCCACATTGACTTTTTAAATCTTTGACTTTTAACGAACAATTGACAATAAAAAATTTCTTTTAAACAATAGAACATTTTGATTAAAGATAAAGAGTACACTTTCAAATTTAACTGAAAAAACATAATTCATCATTTACATAAACACCATAAAATTTTCATATACAAAAACTGATCAGAGCATTTTCATTTAAAGAAAGGATACATGCCAACAAAATGTAATAACCTACTTTCTCAAATGATTCTGATCTGATATTCACTACTTATGTTGTCCTCTGCTACACTTCACACTTTGGATCTCTTTGAACCTACGTGGGAAATAATCCACAAGCTAAGTGTTTGACTTAGTGAGGCAATAAGTAGCATAAAACATTTAAAAATATCTTTTCCATTTAATAAATAAAATCTTTCCTAATTGAATGAAATTTGGTTTCTAAACTTCATTAACTCATTATTTACTCAGCTTATAACTTTATTCACTTAGCCCAATGTATAACACTGAGAATTTAGGATATCTAAGTACACTGAGGTTGTGCACAATTGTTGTCACCACAACTCCTATAATTTGCACAGAAGTGCCATGTAAAATTTGTCCCAAAGAACCGCGTAGAATTTGTCCCTAAGGACCACGTAGAAATATCTCGAAGGATCACATAGGTTGTCCCGAAGGACCACGTAGAACCCTCGACTCTTGACATGCCAACTATACCCCTAATTCTCACATATACACCTTGGGCTTTCACTTATAATTATTTTAAGTTTCACCTTTTAAAGTGTATCTTATGTGCATATATAGCATTCTCATAGATAATTTACACGTAAGCATTTTGTAATCGTATATCACATGTTCATATTCAAAACAATAAAACATAAAACTTACTTTAACATATAATTGAATAAAACATCATAAAATATTGGATAAAAGAATTGAAAATAGTTTTCGATCGAAAACTTTGAAGTTGGCTTATCGCAAGCCGTCCTCAAATCCAATATAAAACAATTTGATTAAATTCACCTTTGCCTCACTAAAGTCCTTTATCCTTATGTTCGAAACTTGAAATATCGAGTTGTCCGAAGGTTGATTTTGTTCAACGTCTACACAAAACAATCAAAAAATAAGTATTGAAATTCAAATCACTTATCTTAAATCATAATAACTTCATCTGCAAGAAACACTAATTTTCTCATTTCATGCTTAGTAGTATCGGTACTCCCCTTAACAGTAACGATACTTCCCTTGGTTGGTATAGATACCTCCCTTTGGTACCGATACCATTTCTACATACTGTAATTTTAGCTTCAAAATGGTATTGATACCTTACTCTTGGTATCGATACTCCCCTTACAGTATCGGTACTCCTACAATTAGTACTGATACTGATCCTTGATTTTTCAATTATTTAAGCCTTGAAGTATCAGAATTGTTCTTATAGTACCGATACTCTTGCCCAGATTTCCAATTCTTCCACTTCGAATTTTTAACCCAAAAATCATCTAAATCTTTTATTTTACTCTAATCATCTCCTCAAACTCACTAATACTCATACTAATCACTTAATTTCACTAATCCTCTTATAACATCCAAATTTCTCACTAATATCCTTGAAACTAAAAATCATATCATTACATCAAACATGTTATTATTTATTTCTAACACCTTAAATGTCTTAGCTAGGACTTTGACAAGTCAATTCTACCTTTAGAATTCATTAATCAATAAATTTACAAATTTTCATCTTAAATCCCATATTATTCATTAACTGATAAATCCTTTTTAACTTAGTTTTTCTTCATTTCCAAGCTTCCTTAATCTTATTTACCTCTTATAGCTTCAATATAAACCCAAAAATTAAAGAAATCAACAACTTACTATTACTTACCTTAAGCCAAGAAGTCACGAGCCAAAGAAGAAGAAGATAAATTGACTAAGCTTCCAGATAACTGTAATCCTCCCTTATCCACTTAATAACTTAAAATAAAATGGATATAAAATCCATTTTACTTAAAAAGACCATCTTGCCCTTCTTATTCTTTGCAATCAATTCCTAACACAAAATATTCAACCATTAGTCCTTGAACTTATTATTTTATTCCAATTACACTACTAAACTTTAAATTCCTTACATTTCGATCATTGACTCGATGTTTGGGATATTACATTATCGATCAACTGAAAACCACCAAGAAGGGGTAAATTGGCCTTTGAAAATAAAACTTTGTTCAAAGAATTTAGAGTTGTTTTGACTTTTCAACCAAGTCTGCATCCACTACCTTAGCATCCACATAAAGGATTTCTCAAATCCAGTAGATTTGCAAACCTTTGAGGACAAGGTGTAACCTTACAAACACTTCAAGGTTTATACACAAAACCTTGAATACACACTCTCCCAAAGAGTAATTACAAAGTTAGCAAACAAAAGAAAAACTATCACAAAGGCAAATGTGTTTGCACAAATTAAGCACACACCAAAAATCATACTTGAGCAAATTTAACAATATAGCTCACAAGTGTTTTACAAAGAATTTGACAATTTTCACTCTAAAACTCTGTTGGTGTTGGTTTGAACTTGCAATTGACTTTCTTGTTATTCTAAACTTGAATCTTGGTCCCTTTTATGCCTTATAACATCAATCTAGTCATTTGGTGATGTCGGGGACTGAATAGAGCCATTTGATCCATTAATTTTAAGCATTTAATGCTCACATACACATTTGGCATTAGTACTGGGATGTTAGTATCGAGATCGAGCCTCTCAATGGTTAAATTTATAGCCGTTGAACCATCAATATCGATATTGTTTAAGTAATTATTGATACTCACCCGTCGGTCTTAATATAAAGGCCATGGTATCGATATCAGAAAGCCTTTTGGAATTTTGGTGTCGAGGCTGCCATATTGGTCTCAAGACTAGAAGGGGTTTTTGTTAAAAATCAAGTGTTTTGATATTTAAAACAATATTTATAAAATGTGAATTTACTCAATAACACTTATGATTATTTCTCACACTTAAAGATGCTTTAAAATCGTTTATGACAAATTATTTATACAATCAAGAAATGAAAATTTTAACGACTTAAAATATTTAAAAGTCATGCTATATCAAAATAAAAAGTTAGTTCAACAATCTCCCCCTTTTTGATATAAAAAACCTTTGTGAAAATTTGCTTTAGAATTGATTTGTCATATTTTGTGAAAAATGAAATCTCCCCCTTAGAAAAACAATTTTTGTTTGGAAAATTAAAATTTTACACTTATACATATTTCTCTCCCTTTCTGTCATAACAAAATCAAATTAAGCTTCAAAAGAAAAATATGTTACTGTAATAGGGAAATCAAATATTCAACATAAAGAAACTCAAATATTCAACATAAACAAATTATGCTTAACATAAAATGAACAAGTTCATAGGAATAAGATCAACATCAACAATAGTTCAAATCCATAAAGTACCAAAGTAAAAAAGTATCAAACATAAAACAACATAAAGCTCCAAAATAAAATCCATAAAGTGCATAATCCCAATCAAAATGCAAAAGTTGTAAACTGACATAAGAAAGACTATTTTTCTGGATACAGAAGGAGATGGAAGAATCAAGTGATGATGTATTGAGCGAACGTTATTTTCAAGCGCATCTAAGCTAGTATCCATAACAGACTCAAGTGAATCTAAGCGAGCATTTATGTTCCTGAAGCTTTGAGCAATATAATCATACATGGTCTTTATCGATATCTCCTCTTGAAGTGGTAGCACCAGTGGCTCTTCCATTTCTTTTGCTTCTTCCTCGATGTCATCCAAGAATTGTCTTCTATAACGACTCCACTCACTGGTATTTTCATCAAAATCCCAATTGGCCTTGTGAGCCGATTTGAGATTAATGGCACTAATGAGTGGAATGAAAGGGTTATAGACGATGGACTCCCTACGTTTCTTCCTAAAGCTATATCTAAGAATACAATCATAGGGAAAAATTTGGTGTAATTGATCTCTTTAGAGACAACATCAACAAGGTCTAAGAATACGATATTGTCAAAGTTTAGACAAATGTTGTTCTTGATATGATAATACCACCAATAGTCGCAAGAGCACATATGGGTAGCCTTACCACCAAATGGATTAAATAGCCACGTAATAAAGAACAACAACAAATGATCAAGAAACTCAAGAGATGTAGGCAAATCATTTAGGAATCTCTCCATCGGAACATATGTAGTTTCATTAAAAAAAAACCATCATCAACATGTATATTTAAGTAGGTAGAAATGGAGGAGGGACTAAAGTAAAAGTTTTTCCCACGAGATACGAATTTATCCCAATAACTCTATCCCCGTTATCTTTGGCATGTACAACAATAACATTTGAGAAGAAAGGACAAACAAGGTTTGGATGAACCTTGGGAAGAATGCTAAACAGGTCTAACCAACCCCATGAAACAAAGGTTTCAAAGATAGTGAATTGATAAACCATGACATAAGAAATTAAGGTCAATGGTACGCTCGGAACGAATGGATTTAGTTCTATAAAAGTGATTAAATAGGTCAAGAGCATTAGGATCTCTAAAACAAGCATTTTCAAAACTTGCAAAGTTAGAAGATCGACCTTGATGAGAAGTACCACTACTCTTAAGATGTTTTAGGTTCGTTCTAGGAGGCATTTTTATCAAAACATTGGCTATGGAAAAAGGAATGTTCTTTTGAGAATTTTGTCGAACACTTGGAGGAAAAACCTAAGATAAGGATTCTAAGAAAATTATGGTGAATGGGTTGACCTCTTGCAATTCATATATATATATATATATAAGCAACCCAATTGCAACCAATTATGACAAATTTTCGTACATTAAAAAATTTAAAACCTTATGAATCTATTTTTGTTGAAGATTCTTGAATAAAAACATGCTAATTTAATGGAAATAAGTAAAATGATATATATCTTATTTCTAGAATCAAAAGTAACTTAAAAGCATTATTAAAAATGAGTTAGGAACATAAATTTTGAAAACTAGAAATTTAGGATTCAAACGAGATTACCTCAAAATTTTTTATGACTATAGTGATATTGTTGAAGCAAATCCACTGTAAATGATGGAGTGAAGATTTCAGCACGACTTTGCAGTCAACTTGAGTAAATATGAGAGATTGTTTAGGGATGTTTTAGTTTAGGGTTTTTAAATTTAATAAAAATGATAATTTGGGGGTGGGGGGGAAACCCATTTTAACATGTACAAAGGCCTTGATCTCAATACCGATAATGGCAGTCTCTAGACTCTCCTATGGGTATCTACACTTAATCACTATATCGTTATCAAAAAAGTGTACTGGAATTTCAGTATTGATACCAAACTAGTGGTATCATTATCAAAGTCTTGGAAATGACAAATTTGACATTTTAAACCCTCAAAAGCTTCTAGACTAAGAACCTAATGATTTTAAGAATATAAAATGAACTAGAAACTTATTTAAGCACTAAACGTTATAATTTGATACTAAATTAAAGTTTTTTCTAGGTACTTTACTAGAGTGTATATTATGGACTTTTTAAAGAATTTGCTAGTTGGAAAAAACAAGGTCCAAAACATACCACAAAGATTAATCTAAGTCCAAAGGATATCAAATTAAACATACAAGGCCAAAAAATACAGTTCATGCAATATTTACTCTCCTTAAGTAGTTACAATTAAGCACTACGCAAGGACACACAATCAAGCATGAAAACATATAAAATCATGTAGAAGTATAAGATTGCATGTAAATGAAATATTTTACCACTTGAATTAAGACTGGTTTGTTAAATTCCCTTTCTTCAAGTGTCCTTCGTTAGTGTGTCCATTAATGTTAGTTTCAAGCAATTTACTCCCCTTAAGTATCCATAAAGATAGAATATGCTTCTCTTTAGTAGCAATGAGTCCTTTAGGGGCCAATATACTCTTAATAAATTTTCTTTTATAAGATTTAGAGGAATAAACATGTCTATTGTAAAAGCTATTTTTGACAAAATTAATTTGGAATAAATTCTTCTTTTATTTTTGATATTTTTTTTCAAAGTTATCTTTTTCATTTTCAAGATCATCAATTTTCTTTTGATGATCCTCATGAACTTTTAAAAGCAAATTTTGCAAGTGTATATTATATTTCTCAAAATCATTTATTTTTTCTTGCAAATAATTTACTTTGCTTTCAAGTTCACTATTAGCCTTAGAAAGTGAGTTATTTTATATTTTCAATTTTGAATGAATCTTTTTGTGTTTTGAAATCATGACTTCACATTCTAACACTAATTCATCATAGGCATCTTGAAACTCATAAAATGTATATGAATTTGAATTAGATGAGTTAGATGATACCTTAGAATCTTCTTTGATGGCCATGAGGCAAAGATTGACTACTTTATCATCTTCATCATCGACAATGTCTTCATTACTCCATGTAGCCACAAAGCCTTATTCTTTGGCTTGCATGATCTTTTCTTCTTTAAGTGAGGACTATCATAATTGGTGTTTTTTGATTTTTGGCAATGTTAGTATATGATAGGATCATTCTTCTTCTTCGATTCATGTTTTCTCTCTTTTTCTTTGGATGACATGAATCGCTTGAATCTCTTGAAGATCTCGACCATCTCTTCATCTTCTTCATCCGCATCTTCACTAGAATATTCTTTAACATCATTTGTGGCGATGACAACATTATTTTCTTTTTCTCATTTTTTTTCTTCTTCTTGCTCATCCTCTTTCACCATCAACTCATGAGTGAGCAAGGAACCAATAACCTCATCAAGATTGAGAGACTTTAGGTTCTTTGCTTTGATTATCACAGTCTTCTTTGATTGCTAAGAATTTGAAAGAGAGTAAATCATTTCCTCACAAGCTTTTCATTAGAGATGATTTCTCCATATCCCTCGAGACCATTGAAAATCATGGAAAATCTACCTGTCATAGCTTTGATTTCTTCATCCGGTTTCATCTTGAAATTTTCATAGCTATAGTTGAGAAGACCGATTCTTGTTTCCCTTACTTCATCAATTCCTTCATGAGTAACTTGGAGCTTGTCTCAAATCTCTTTGGTATTTGAACAATAGAAAACTCGTCCATATTCATCCAGGCCTAATGTAAAAAGTAGAATGTGCATGGCCTTGGCATTTTGTTGGAACTTATTTTTTTTTCCTTCTTAACTCTTATCTTCCATTTCATTGGTTGGTGTAGATTGACCCTCCATTATTGAGTTCCAAGCTCTTATATCATTTGCTTGAATGAAGAGACTCATCATATTCTTCCAATAAGCATAATTTTCTTCATTCAAATTTGGTGGCTTGTTGACCGGGTGAGAATCTTCAATGTAGTAGGAGCCAGAGGTTGAAGCCATCTTTATCAATTGATTGTAATAGTTGATAGAGCTCTCATAGAATCTTCTCAAGGTTGTTAGATCGTCGATAGAGACTCGTTCTGATACCAATTGTTAGCTTTATCGATCAATCAAGAACTGCCAAGAGGGGGTGAATTGGCTTTTGAAAATTTTATGGTGGAAGCAATCAAAAATAAATCTCTACACAAAGAATTTAGAGTGGTTCAAATTCTCAACCAAGTCTACATCCACTACCTTAGCATATACACTAAGGATTTCTTAATTCCACTAGAGTTGAAACCCTTGAATACACACTCTCCCAAAAAGTAATTACAAATTTAGCAAACAAAAGAAAATCCTCACAAAGGCAAATGTGTGTGCACAAATTAAGCATTCACCAAAAATCACACATGAGCAAATTTAACAATGTAGCTCAAGAGTGTGTTACAAAGAAATTGGCAATTTTTACTCTAAAACTCTATTGATGTTGGTATGAACTTGCAATTGATTTTCTTGTTATTCTCCACTAGAATCTTGGTCCATTTTATGTCTTCTAACATCAATCTAGTCGTTTGGAGTCGTTGGGGATTGAAGAGAACTGTTGGATTCATTAATTTTGAGCATTTAATGCTCACATGCGCATTTGGTATTGATACCGGGATGTTGGTATTGAGACTGAGACTCTCAACGGTCAAATTTATAATCATTGAACATCAATATCGATATTATTTAAGTATCGATACTCACCAATCGGTCTCGATACCAAGGCCATGATATCGATACTAAAAGGGTTTCTAGACTTTTGGTATCGAGACTATCATACTGATCTCGAGACTAGAAAGTGTTTTGGCTAAAAATCAACTTTTTTTTAGCTTTAAAATAATATTTATAAAATGTGAATCTACTAAACAACACTTGTGATTATTTTTCACACTTGAAGGCGCTTTAAAATCGTTTATGACAAATTATTTATAAAATTGTCAAATGTAAATTTTAACAACTTAAAATATTTAAAAATCACAAAATCAAAAGTTACTTCAACACAATACAAAACTCTCCTTAAAAAATCAACCAATCAATATTTGATACGTAATTTAATTTTAATTTTTTTCTTTTTAAAAACCTAAATTTCATATATAAATTTTGAAAACCAACTTTTCCTATTTTTCAACAAACAATAAAAAAAATGATAAATTCTCAAAATACTCCAAAATGTCTAATCCTAGAGCTTATTTTGTCGTAAATCATTGTTGTCGACTATCATCTACCCACGTGTCGATCACCATCCACACTTCTGATTACAAATTACAATCTGATTGATTGAGATTAACATCAAACTCTACTTTCGATTAACATCCGTCCTCAACGCAGCGATAACTTCACGCGGTGACGTATCAACACAACAACAACACTGTTGAGTGGATTCCCCTCGTAAATAATACCAACAAGACATGAGATTGTAATATGAATGTAATTTAAGGATTTAAGTCCATAGATTTAAGAATTTAGAGTTTGTATTTAAGTATACATGGACTGGGGCAAAGACAAGGGGATGACAAATATTGGGGATCTGACGACGGATGGGTAGGGGCTAGCGGGTGTAGCAATGACGGAGGACAGTCAGCAATCGAGTTGATGTTTTAAGATTAGAGGATTTTTGGGTGTTTTTAAGATTATAGAGAAATTCTGATTTTTTTTATTTTTAAATAAATTTAAAAAAAATTAAAAACATGTAATGTTTCATGTTTTGAATGGTCAATAATTTTTTTTAAACGTCTCTGATGGATCAAAAACTCAAAATGACAACGAAGAAATCATTAAACACATACCTTAACTAAAAAAAATAAACACCTAAAGTAGATACTAAATATAATTTATACACATACTTTTAATTAAGATATATTTCGATGCTCCTTCATAACTATGCTACAAGAGATATATGCTTAATGTAGTTCAGAAAGTTAATTTTTTTAATAGTCTGGATGATTATAAGATAATATTTATTCATAAATTTTTTAATCATTAACAACGCTCACACCATGCAGACACAACTATTTAAATTTAAAATCTTAAAAAAATAACATTACCTATTACCTTTAACTACGAAGAAGACTCAATCTCAAACCATAATCTCAGGTCCAAAACTTCCTCATTATCATTCGAGTACAACTTAAAATATAAAAAATTACATTGGAAAAAAGTGAATCTAAAGATTCTTTTTAGTATTTTAGCTTTTATATAAGGTAGAAACTAGACGATGTTGTATGAAAAAGATAGGTGGCCTAATTAAAGCTATGCTAGTGTAACTATCAAAAAATTTAGGCACTCGTGAGTGTCTCGATTGCCCTTTATTTTCGCCAACCAAAATGCCTGTCTTTATGGGTTTCGTAAGTGTCCACTACTCATGTTAGCTGAATAGAAAATATATTAGGCTTGTTTTTTAAAATTTTAATTTGTTAACATAATTTTTTTTTATGTTTTTTAAAATTTATAATATTATATCAATTAATTTAATTTGTTTAATTATCAAAATAAATTATTAACAAATACTTTTATTAATTTTTGTGTTGAAGTTTGATATTTTAAAAATTCTTTTAGACTTAATTGAATTTCTCAAAAAGAATTCAAAGTCGAAACAAATTTAAAAATTTTGTTTGAAATAATTTTCGACTTAGGTAAACGTTTCAAAAATCAATTAAATCCTTTTTGCACTTAAAAATAAATTTTTTTAGGTTTATAGGCAAAAAAGATCGTTCCTTCTTCGAATGATCGATCCTTAAGGTTCAAATTTTCAAAAGATCATTTATTTCCTGGAACATAAAAAATGATCAATTATTTTCCTAAAAGAATGGATCTCTTGGCTAACAATGGTGATAATTTTAAAAATGATCGATCCTTCATGCCATAATTTTTTTATTTGTAGGTAACAACTCTATTGCATCCCAACAACTCCTAACAATTAGTAATCATCTATATTATATGAAAACAAGTTCAAAACAACTCATAAACTAAGAGAAACATTATTGACAAAAAATACTAATATCAACAAAATCTAATATACCAAATTATTATATTCTTAATTGTAAAATACTTGCGAGCTATCATTGTCAAAATTTCTCAAGTATTCTTTAGGTGTATTGTGATTTCGTTTTTTCACATGACAAGTTTTTTGTTTGGCTTTGTGATAGTTTATCATTCATGACAAAATTAACACGACACACATTGACAAAGCACGTACATTCTATATACGCAATTGCTCGAACATAACTTCTAGGGAGAACAACACTCCCTTTAACCACTGAAATCACTTGATGGGTTCATTTCCAAGGTTCTCTTTATGTTGAAGTGTTGTATGTTATGTACCTTTTATTACTTTTAAATAAATCAACGATGTACTTGGATTTTAAGGGAAGAAAGCGCAATAAGGCGCAAAAGGTCCCTAAGTCTAGGCGCAATGAATAATGAACATGAGTGTGCCTTTCTTATTCAAGGAACAGGCATGTGTCTTATAAGACATTGGCAAAATGGTCCTTTGGATATGATTCTAGGTTCTCGTCTTGATCTGGATCGCATGATGGAGTTGCCACTGATCTTATTGAATTAGGTCTATCAAACATCTAAATTTTACTAATTTACCAAATCTACATCTTAATAGAGATTTGTCAGACCCGATGGTCAATTACAATCGAAGAAGGATGAGCACCCCTCAAATTTCCCTTTTGGTAGCAACACGATTATCGGTTCTCTTAATTGCAAAAATTGAAAATTAGAAGAAAATTTAAAAGTTCGATATGAGTTACTAACATTTGATTTTGTTTCGGGATTTAAGAAGGAAATATAAAATTAACGTAAAAATAAATATAAATAAATAAATAAACACTGCAAAATAAGAAAAAAATGTCAATCTATCCATTTAAATAACAAATAAAATAAAAAATTGATATTGTTTATTAGGATTAGACTGAAATTTATTTAAAATTAAATGGCCAAATTGTAAATAAATTACAATTATACCTTGGAAAGGACTAAAATGAATTATAAGGCACAGTAGGGGCAGCGGAAAAGGTTTCCGTTGTTGAACATGTGTTTAAGGGTGATTGAACCAATTATCAATGCATTCATTCATCTTTTGCTTGAATATGCTTCATTGTGTTTTTTTTCCCTTTTTTGGATCCCTCCAAACTGCCAACATGTAGGTTTTCACCCTAGAGGTCATATCCTTTGACAATCTGAATCTTCAAACTAGTTTCAATAGATAAACATTATGGTCTGAGATCACTTCATTTGTAGGTATCTTTAAGTACACTGCATCTAGTCAACATGGCGGTGCTTTGTTGTTGATATTTTTACTCATATAAGCAAATTTACCTTCGTCTTGCCCCCAATGTGGGGAGTGATCCTTGGTTAGGTTAAATCCAAAAGAAAAGTATTTCAGGCTCAAAATGGGACATCAATGGATATACTTTTTTCTTTTCATGAATGGATAGTGAAACAATGTCGTTCATCATTTCATACATGAAAATCTTTTTAAAAGATATATCCTTAGGGAGATATAGATTAATAACTAATTTTATTTATTGAAAAAAAAGTCATTAATGCATGATGATTCTTCGATTTTTTTTTAATTTTTGGTTTTCCCCCAATTATTCAAGCTTATTCTCCCTATTTTGTCTTCTTACTTGATGTCATTTGGATTTTGTTGTGACAGAAGAGAGTTGTTTCAGGTTGCTTTAAATCAATATTCAAATTAGAGTCATTTTCATTCACCATTGATATCTAGATACCTAAAAAAAGCAAGGGAAAGATATACACACACATACAATTGTGAGAAATTGTTATATATATATACACACACACACAAAGAATCAAGAAAATGAGTGAAAAAGATGTTTTCCAAGATTAAGATAATTTTTTATTTATTGAAAAAAAAGTCTAATGCATGATGATCTTCGATTTTTTTTAATTTTGGTTTTTCCCCCAATTATTCAAGCTTATTCTCCCTATTTTGTCTTCTTACTGATGTCATTTGGATTTGTTGTGACAGAAGAGAGTTGTTTCAGGTTGCTTTAAATCAATATTCAAATTAGAGTCATTTTCATTCACCATTGATATCTAGATACCTAAAAAAGCAAGGGAAAGATATACACACACATACAATTGTGAGAAATTGTTATATATATATACACACACACACAAAGAATCAAGAAAATGAGTGAAAAAGATGTTTTCCAAATGAAAATATGGAATGCATCTTTTAGTGGAACTAAGTATAATGTATTTTATTTACCCTACAAAAGATCACAAATTGCCTCGGTATGAGCAAAGAGGGAGAATTTGATTATTATTGTGAAGAAGATTTGGAAATCGCCTGTAGCTCTTCAGCAGTCTAATTGTTAGGCACAAACATTGGTGGTAATGGATGGATACCATAACTGTCAATTTCCTTATCACCATCCTCGACTATGGCGTTAACTCCTGTTTCCCTTTGACTAGGTAGAGGATTTTATACAAATTTAGGGGACTCTGAATCGCTGAAATGAATATATTTTTATCTCGTAATCTTTGAACGATCCTCTTAAAGATGGGGTAGTTTTTGATTAAATACCTCGAGACACCACAATGATATTCACAATGCATGCTCTCATCGTATTATGTAAGGTATGGTAGCTTTAGAGGTTCGACAGGGTACGATGACAACATATGTGTATTATAAAGCTGTTGAAACAGTTCTTTTTATGTCACGGGAATAAAGTTGAATTGTACTCTTTTTTTCTATCGTCGGCTCCCTTGAGTATTGAATCGGATGATTTGATGATGAAATAGTGGTTAAATTTGTCTTGGAGACATGTAAAACCCTTCTCCGCGCTATAGATGTTCAAATTATTAACCTCACATTTGTTCTTCTTCACAGCTGGCCTGCTTTGAGATTCGCCTCCTTCAATATTTCCCTATTTAATGGTCATTTCTACAATTTCTTTGATTATTATGATATTAGTGAAACTCTTGAAAGTGATTTCAACCAAGTATCTATAGAATGGAGCTTTAAGAGTGTGTACGGAGAGCTCCCTAGCTTTTTTTCTTCTAAAGAAGTGTGAACTTACACGGCTACATCATTCCGTCGTTATGTATATTGTCTGAAGCTCTTATTGGGCCTATTTTTCATACTTTGTAACATCACCCGGTCGGGTCTCATATAGTTCAGGTGCTTGTATTGTTCAAGGAAAGAGCTAGCAAGATCCTTCCATGACCTGATGTGAACTTGGTTCAGCTGATTGTACCAATAGATCGTCGGACCTGTCAAACTCTCCTGAAAGAACTGAATCAAGAGTTGATGGTTCCCTACATGTTCTATCATTTTCGGTAGAACATTGTGATATAGGCAGAAGCACAACTATTCCTATCGAATATTTCAGTCTAAAACTTTTAATTTTGGAGGAAAGATTAGATCTGGGACCAGACTCAGCTGTACAACGTCGACCATATAAAATCATTTTTCCCTTCACAGTCTTAATTTGGTTATAAATTTTTTACCTTTTCCTTATTTCTATTTTCTTGTCCTTTTCGTTAAAGTGGAATGCGATAATCATCGGGGTTGTTTAATGGGTTCGTTATCGAAGCATGTGCCCTTGTGGCAGAAGCATCCACTAGATGCTCTTGGGAGATCCCTAGGTGTGATTATTAGCTTTGGTACTATCTTTTCCGTGGTTCCTTTAGAACCTCCCACTCCTAGGATTAGAGTAAAGTTAAGTCCTGACAGCCTAGCCATATTCTAATCAACCAAGCTATTGTGGTTCTTACGATGGTGTCCCTGATGTTCTTATGATTTTGGCTTATCTTATCCTCAAGCTCTTTCTGCAGTTTAACGAGGTTGTTTTCTTTTTATCTTTTTTAGTTCACCTACCATTGTTTTTGTTTTAAATTGAGTGTTATATGGATGTGGTGGGTCTAATGTTTTTCCTTTTGGAAGAAAATAATCCTTGTTACTTATTTATGTTTTAGTAATGGATACATATTAAGAAGCTAGTAAAATTAAAATGCAAAATGTATGATGAATGCATGAGGATTTTGAGACATTGATTCAAAAGTGTCTGTCATAATAAATACCCTAGTTTCTCTTGCAAAGCCATACAGGTGATGGGCTATCCTTTGAACATGATCTAAGAATTCCAAAATGACTACATCTCTTGCCTTCACTTTTTGTTAGGCTCACTTCCATCAAAATCACCACAGTTGTCCTCCACTGTGTGGAACTATTCTGAAGTTCGCTTAGTTTCTTCTTGTACCTTCCTATGACGCTCTGTTCTTTTTATAGACCTCACATTCAATGTTTTCCTTTTCCTTGCATTTAGGGAGACCTCTTTAATCTCATCATCTTTTGTTTGGCTCGATCTACTCCCTTAATCATTGTCAGGTTTGACATGGACCATACCTATTGGAATTTTTTCATAGTTCAACAAAGTCATGTATTCCTCAGTAATTGACATTCTTCCTTGTTGAATGTGAAACAACTGTACCTCAGATTCTAGAACTGTACAAATGCTCAAGTTAGAGCCTCATCCACTCATACATAAAGTAGATGTTGATAAAACGTCTTCTTCTTCTCATGGTTTTGTTTGTCTCACATGCTTCGTAGCTCCTGGATGTCGTTCAAATTTTGTTCCTACCTGAACATGATTTCTATCTTGCATGCTTTTTGACAGAAAAATCCTAACCACATGTATTTCTAGTTCGAATGGTTGGAATTGTAACAATCAGAGAAGGAAAAATAAATGAGCATCAAAAGGTTCGAGTATGGCTTTATAGTTTGATCTTATCTCGCCCAGCAACACGATTTAGTTATAAAAAGAGACTTGATTTCTCCTTATCGATGCCCTCTTTGGCTTGTAAAACCCTCGATCTTAAACTCATCATAGACTTATACAGAGCAAGTGAAACTCGAGAGGATACATTCATCTATGTCTGAAAAAAGACATAAATTCCTACGAAGACATAAGGTATATAAACCCCAAAGGTTACTTTTTAGGACTAAAACAGAAGAAATTGTCACGAAACCATTGCTTTCACCCTCACTTAAAAGGTTTGGATCTCGTGTATAGAGCCTCTAATCACAAGGCTTGTCATCTTCTATTTTCTTCAACCCATTCTTATTCCTCTCAGAAGATTAAAGGTAAAAGCTTTATCATTTTTTAGACTCATATCTGCATCCTAAAAGTAAGATTCAAACTCAGTAACTCCAGAGCTTTCAACTGAGACCCCAAGATTTAGTTTTTGCTATGGTTGAGAAAATGAATTTGTGAATGAATTGAGGAACTAGTGGGTTTTAATCTGATTTCCAAATGTTTTTATCCTTAAGAAGTGTTTTTAAACCCTCCCTAATCCTCTAAAACCAGTTAGTAACCAATACATTGATTCTCTTGTAGTGAGAGAAGTTGAAGAAGGATCTCAAGCAATGTGAAGGAAAAACTTACCTTGTGTTGAGCTTTTGACATTTCCAGCAGCCTAGAATCATCAGGTAACTTATTTCTAGCTCACATATACCATGTGTAGCTTATTTAGATGAGATTTGGTAGGTTTCATGAGTTTGAAGAATTTTCATGGTAGATTCATACTTTTAGTGTTTCAATATGTGTTCAAACCTATTTATGACCCTTATTATCAAATAAAATACTTAAACATCAGTTGGGGACCTCAACGGGGCATTTGGGTATGAAAATATAGGATTTTTGTGCCAAAACAGAACACCAAGTAGCGACAGTATCGATACTGTAAGAGCAATACTGATATTGTACTTCAGTCAGGCATAAATTGGGTAGCTTTATAAGGGTGGTATCGATACTCATTTATTGGGTATCAATATTATAGTCGGAGTATCGATACTCCTCATAGGGGTATAGATACTGGGGTAATTTTTGAAACATCGATCCTAAATTTTGTATCAATACTCATCCAAGTATCGATACCCTAACACCAGAGTATTGATACTCATCCCAGGGTATCGATATTGCCTTAATCAAAAAGTCACATTAGCCAGGGGGTATAAATGAGGAGGAGAGCTCTCTATTTAGAGTTGAGCTCCCTCTCAATCAATGGCCAAGATCGTTTTACATGAATGGTTAGGATTGATTCCCACCTAACCCAAATCCCTTAAATCAAGAAAATCCCACCTAACATTATCCTTCTAGAATCCTCCAAGGAACGGGCCAGATCTGATGGTTCTGGGCAAGCCCAATACTCTGTATTATTCTCTTACAAAATTCTGCGCGCACATGTCTCGGTCTGAATCCAAGAGTCTTGACAGACTTGCCCCCATCTAAAAAGTAAATTGATTGAACAGTAAGTAAAACAAACTTACCCGACTTCACACCTTCCACCAAACACGGTCAAAAAGATCGTTGTTTGCCAACAGGTGGGTATCGATACCAAATGTCTAGTATCAATATTGAAGGGTCAGTATCGGTACCCACAAAAAGATTTGGATAAATAATCCAAGGTTTAAGGGATCATACTTGAGGTGTCCCAAATACACTCGAATAATAACAAATAAGACTTTAAGTGATAACAATAATTAATATAAGAACAGTAGAAACCATAACAATTAGGCTACATAAAACCAACCTTGTTTGATGGTCGGGAAACAACCAGGTTAGACGAGTTCATTTTTAGCAGAGTACGACAGTCAGTGCTTTGGCAGTTCAGCACCCGACTGGGTGCCAGATGCCCCAAGACTCGACGGAATGATTGACGAGTTTATGTTTCTGAATATAGAATTATGGATTCCCACCTGATATGCTAGAGGGGTGTGAGCTCTAAGATGACATAATCTCTGCCACACCATGATTCCGACCATAGTTCACATATTTGGTTTTAATATATTATGTCTTCACATGTTTCAGACATGTGCCTCTAGTCAACTCTTTTAATGAATGCATATAGTATAATAAAGTTATTAGTGAGGCACTTATAATTGCTCGTATTACTAAAACAATTCTTATATTTCAAAACATTTAATGATAGATGCCGAAAAAAAATACTTTCAATCGATAAACAGGTGATTAAGGCGTGTTGTAGCCTTGTAGGCAATTAAGTTTACATTTCAATCATGAATAATTTTAATTTTTAAGCATGGACATATCTAATCAGAACATTTTAAATATAAACAAAGTCACAATCCAATATGAGAAGCATTTTAATTTTTTATTTTAATAAATTTATAATGAATTATAAATCAATATATTTCAAATCAAAAGTGACATTTATTGGTAAAGAATATATATAAATTTATAAATTGAAAAAAATATGAAATAGGGATAACATAAACAATTACGAATTATACGAATTATATCTACCTAATCATATGTTGAAGGTAATTGATTTTATATAAACTTTTAGTTGATATTAGTTTCGACTTTGATCTTTGAATAAATTTATTTTTTTTATAAACTTTTTTAATTAATAATAATTAGTTTTATTAAATAAAAATATCTAAAATTATCACTTTAATCTATAAAAATAAGAGTACTAATCATACAAGTATATTATTTCTCCTAAACTCACCGAACTGTATAAACTTATCACTATAAATAGAAAAGGTCATATAATGGTTAAAAAATTTATCATATAGCTCAAATAAATAATAGATATGAAAAAACATTATTATCAACGATGAATGATGAACACTATCAATACTAATATATATATATATATATATATATAGTAATAATGATTTATTGATAAACTTGACATTATCACAACTCAATTGCAATCTATTTTTAGTAATTATGTGCGTCTATCAATATCTAATTTGATGGTCTAAAATATGGATAAATTATTAAGATAACTAAATAAAAAAACTCTTGAAAAATGATAGGAAATCTAATCCTTAAAAAAAGAAAAAAAAAGATGTATGACAAGTTTTCATATGAATGTGTAGTAGATGCAATAATGAATTTATGCAAATAAGTAAGATGAATTTATGATATATCAAAGAATAAATCACAATATGAATGATGTGAAACCCTCTCAATGCATTAATCATTATGGAATATTATTATTACAAATGAAGAAAAACACACTAGATTTCATGTCTATGTACAGGTAATTAAACAGATTATCCGCGTTGATGTCATTGTTATCAGTCTTTGCACTGACAAATTAAAGATAAATGACATGAAATGATCAAATCATGAAAACAACAAAACAATTTTGATGGAAAATATTAATTTCTTCAAATATTATTTTATATTTTAAAAGTAAATAATATGTTCATTATTGGTGGTTGAATTTTTATTCTACAAATAGATTCAATTATATATTTGTAAATAAACTTGTTTAATATTTATGATTAAATTAAATAATTTAAGCAAATAGATACATAAAATTTCAAATAAATGTATGTAAAATATTTTTAAAACTCTTAATAAAAAATAAATTAAACATTAACAAATATAAATACTTTCAAATTTATTCAAATTCAATTCATCGATGTGACTAGATTAATTCAATAATTCCGAAGAGCAGATATCGAATTCTCATATTTGAAATATCTATTTTACCTATACATATGTATGTGAATGTGTGTGATATTTTTAATAGTTTGGGGTGAGTATAAGTTACAGAGTTGTTTAGGATATTTTCACGGTCTTGATGGAGAAAATTTAAAAATAGGTCCTATAAAAATAAGAGTATATTCTATTACTTTAAGCTATTAAATTAATATTATATTTATAAGTCACCAAAAATGATTAAATTTTGTCAAACACATTATTTTTATTGTTTTGTTAAGAAAACACCTTAAATAAAACTAAAAGAGAATAAAACAAATTGAGTGTGAATATGATATGAAGCTTGATTTTGAAAAATAAATAAAAATGAATAAAAGTATATTATTTTACCTTTAGATTAAGATTAACAATACTAAGAGATAAAAGATATTTGATAAATTGAATAATGATATTTGAAAAAGAGAAAAAATATGGTTAGATTTAATTCGAAGTTAAATGAATTAATGAGATAGATGAAGAAAGAGAAAAAATTGAGAATTTTGTAGAACTAAACAAATTAGAGGCCCCCAATTATAAAGATAGAAAGTGGGTCTATTTTATAAAATTAAAATAAATTAGTGGTCCTCAATTGTAAAGATAAAAAATGGATACCATTTTATAAAATTAAAAAAAATAAGGATCCTAAAATAGGGGTCTTTATTACCACTAAGATCACTCTCGCTTCGAATATGTGTGATTTGATATTTGATTCTATCAAGAGAAATGCTTCATTTCTATCTTAGAATAAAGATAAGAGAAGAAAAATTGGACGAAAAATGTCTACTTGTTTTCGAAAAGTGAGACAATGAGCACCTTTTCTTTGCTTTCTTTGGGCCTTGCCTTTTTAGTTTTCTTTTGCTTATTTTTGGACTTTGTTAGCTTTTTCCATCAACCAATGAAGGCCATATATGACACTAGTTTAGTTCTCTGTTGATTTTTAAGTTTAGTTCTCTGTTGTTTTTTAAGATAAAGTACATAAATGACCTCTCGATTATAGTGTTATTTTCTTAAATCGTGAAATTATCAAAAGTTATAAAATGGTCTCTTAATTATAGTGTATTGTTTTGTTGAGTCCCTCGACTATTAAAAATTATAAAATGATCACAAGACTATTCATATTTTCTAAAGTCATTCTTTTACGTTAAAAAATTGATAATCATCTAAGCTGGATGTTAACATGCTAACTGAGATATGATAAAATCTTATCCTAGAACCATTTGAACTATATAGTCGTTTGAGATTCTAAGATCATATTTTACATATATCAGTTAGTAGGTTAACGTCCAACTCAGAATATCATTAATTTTTAAAGGAAAAAGATAATTTTGGAACATATCAATAGTCAGTGATTATTTGTGTACTTTACATTTTTTATTAGTATGAATGATTATAAAATAATATTTATAGTCATTAACAATGTATATACACCATGTAGATGTAATTATTCAAACCTAAATCCTCTAAGGAGAATAACACTCCCATTTACCATTGAGATCTCTCAATACATTCTTCTTTGTTAATTATTTAATAGCTTCTAACCTCATAATATGAAATGAAACACCTTGTTAAATCCAAGTAAGAAGCTAACGAACTAATTATCAGAAACATCCTGGGTCTCCAATATTTATTTTATAATCAATATTCGATATTTCTTACTACTTCTCACAAATTATATATATATATATATATATTATTAATTTAGAGTAAGTATAAGGTAGTATCTATCTAAAGATAAATTCTCAACAATTTGACATTGAACGCTTAGACCCTTGACATTCTTAGTTCTCAAACCCGGAACCTCAATGAATTACAATAATTCTTTTATCACCGAGATCACTTGATTCGTGCTAACAAACTATATTTAAAGTTTGCATATGGATCCATTACTTGAAAGTTTTAAGTTAATTATCACATCATTCTATAGTGTGCATAATCATGGCACCTTGCAAACCCTTTCTTTAGACCATAACATTTTCATTAAACCACAAAAAAAAAATTTATTTGATTTAATAATTTTAAAAATTATATATTATTTTCATTAATAATGTATAATAATATTGTTCATCGACCGTGTCTAAACTTTACAAAACTAGTACTTCAGATCCAAACCCTTTCTTTACACCATAACTATTTTCTATTTTATTTATTAATTTTCTTTAGTTTGGACTACATTTGTATTAAATAATTTTTGGGTAAAGCCCAGTCACCAAAATATTCTTTCCTAGGGCTTCTACTATTGTATTTAATATGTATAATTCTTCAACCATAGCCCAACTTTGATTAATTAGTATTTTCTGCAATTATTGTTTCGGTTTTCTTTTTAAAACAATATTTTAAAGCATTTATTGTCATTATTCAACATTTACATGTTTATATGCAAAAGATAAATACTGTAAAATTAAGAAAAACTAAACATGAATAAAAAGTAAAATAAGGTAAACTATGCATTTAGTACCTAAACTATCAGTTTAGATATATTTTGCTACCTAAACTTTTAATTTTTTAAAAATCATACTTAATGTTTAGTTTTTGTTTCATTTTAGTACACATGGTTAAAAACTTAAGGCGTTTAGTACCTAAACTATAAGTTTTGGTCCGATTTAGTACCTAAACTTTCAAATTTGTTTTTCTTTCAAAACTTGACATTGAATTTTGAATATGGGTACTGCAATGAATCAAAAACTAAACTTTAAGTATGGTTTTAAAAAATGAATTAGGTACTAAAACGGATCAAAACTGACAGTTTAAGTGCTAAACACATTATTTACCCAAAAAAATGTCAAATATAAGATAATAAAGAATACATCTTTTTAAAAAATAGTAAAATCTCCATATTAGTATGGATAAAACGAATTCTCAACAATTATTTATATTACATTACAAATAATTCTCATCCAATCAAATTTATATTTTTTTAATCAAAAATTTATTAATTCATAAATATTTTTTTAATATTATAACAGACTAATATCAAAATTTTCTTTAGATATATCAAATTTATTATGTGTTCCAAAATAATAACACTAATACCAATAGTGATGAAAACAAAATGCTCAAGTGAAAGAATCAAATTTTAAGAAAGATTGAAAATTAAAATCAAAGGACTAAAGGGCTTAACATATATTTGTAATACTTAAGAGTAAATAAAAATGTAGTTAATCATTTGCATGAATCAAGCGACCTCGTTGACTAAAATGATGATTGTTATCCTCGAGGTTTTGAGTTTGAGCATGATGTTTACAAGGATATTTAAGCGTTCATTGCAGTGGAGGATCCATGAATTTAAAAATGGGGGTTCAAAAATTTTAGTACTCTTTTTCCAACAAAATGGTATGCAAAATTTATTATTTTCTTCTTCTTTTAATATATTGAATTATATTTAATAACTTATCCAAAATAATGGGTACGCATTTGGCCCCTACGAAGCCAAGTGCATCTGCCCCTGATTCATTATTAAATAATTAGAGTCTTCCGAATTAGTGCTGTCATATAATCACATCCTTTTAACATTCAATCTAAAATCATATAATTATCGTAATTTAGGTAACGTGAATCAAAGCCAGTATTCTTAATTGTTGATTCTCAAATTCAATGAACCTTGAACAAGAGTCAAAGTGGAAGAGATAAAATTTTACCAAAATAAGGTGCTACCTGCAATAAATACCAAAGGCTACCTATGCACCATGCCTCCAATAACCGGGGACAAAGTTGAAAGGATTTTTCTGGTCCAATAAATGGTAAGATTGCATATAAACCCTTCTAGTTATTATATAATGCTTCATAGGCCTTTTTCTGTAGTACTTTAATCTACTTTTTATTTTAGTTTCTATACTATTTTTCTTCTAAAAAGTAGAGACGTTTTAAAGAAACTTATGACATTTTAGTGATTTTTTTAAATTATTTTTTATATTTTTTAAAAAATTATTACGTTTGACATGTTCTGATTTAATCTTGTGATTTGTATGAATGATAATGATAAAAGAATAAAATGTTAGGTAGAATAATACTATAGGGGGAAAATGGAGAAAAACAGTACATGGACCAAACTGAGAATTAAGCTAAAGTACAAGAGAAGATTTATATATTACCTCATGAAATGAAAATTTGTGATTCAATCCTTCTAAAAGTTGTATAATAATAAGCTAGTATAGTGGTAAAATTGCATTTTGACTCTCACAAAATTTATAATTAAGTATTGCCACCCAAAAGTTTAACTTCTTCCACCCCTGGATAAATGGAGAATTTCAAATTTAGTCCCTATTTAAATTCATTTAGTCAATTAAGTCTTTTAGCCTTTTAGAAAAATAGACACTATGTAACTTTATTGCATTGGGATACCTCCCCTTTTCAGTGATTCTTTCGGAGAAAGGATTGATATTTGTTCTATTCCATTAGTAATAAGGGAAGAATTCGGGTCAGGAAAAAAAGAGAAACATATCTATTCTATACCCGATAAGTATCGATACACAATGGGGTTGATCCTATTTTTTAAAATTGAGCTCACACATGATGGGGACTTCCACCTAAGATCTTGATATACTCATGGCATTGAGATCTTTGCCAACTCTCTCAAAGAATTATTAGTTATAAAAATAAATTTTAAAGAACCTAAGTTTATTTAAAAGTTTTTTTGGCATAATATCAAAAATTATCCCTAACATTTAATTAAATAATCATTCTAATATATATATGGAGCACTTTGACCTTCAATGTTTCATTTTAGGGCAAAAAGGTTTCTAACATTTGACTAAATAGTCATTTTAACTCTTATTCTTTTTATTTGAAGCATTTTAGCCTCCAGTTAGGGGTGCTCACTATTCAGTTTTAACCGAATTAACCGACTGAACCGAATTAGTTCAGTTAATATTGTCGGCCACCGAATTAGATCGGTCGGGGAACAATTAATACTTTTTTCAATATTCAGTTAACGGTTAATTCGGTTCGAAATCGGTTAATTAACCAAATTAACTGAAATTATTAAATATTATATATATTATAAGTATATTTTAAGCTCAAACCCATTACAAATTAATACCCGATTATTTTTTTAATCACACTAGACTCATTAAGTAATCAATACCTAA
The DNA here is from genome assembly GCF_006381635.1 of Hibiscus syriacus. Taxonomy (NCBI): domain Eukaryota; kingdom Viridiplantae; phylum Streptophyta; class Magnoliopsida; order Malvales; family Malvaceae; genus Hibiscus; species Hibiscus syriacus. Next base: position 1,879,829 of record NW_024063485.1, on the reverse strand, counting down.
TTAATTTTTAACTCAATTAAAAAAATATACATCTATTATATTTAAATTAATCTAATTATAAAAATTACAAAAATCAATTAATTCGATTAACCGACTAAATAACCGAGCTTTGTTCGGTTCGGTTAATATTTAAAAAAAAAGTTTGATTTGGTTAACGGTTAAAGAAATAAAAAAGTTTGATTAATTCGGTTAAAGATAATTCGATTCGATCGGTGACAGAATTAACCGTTTGAACATCCCTACCTCCAATGTTTCATTTTAAAGAAAAAAGCTCATATTTTGAAGCATTGACCATTTTTTAATTAATAGTTTCCATCAATGAAAAGAATTTTTACCCTAAAATGTGAGGTTATGGTCAAAATGTTAAGATAGAAGTTAAATTATCAAATTTTAATATATTTTTTTTCATTATGAATTTTTTTACTTCAAAACTATCAGCGGCTATCACTAATACGAGCTTTTTTTATTAAGGGCCCCATCATTAATTTAAACATTTCTTACATAACAAGCATAATTGAAGTCTTTATCTTCTCGAAAAGACCAAAGATAATGTGAACAATTGGTATTGATCATGACACGATTTCTACTTCTGGGGTACTATAAAACATATTATATAGTTCAGACACCAATCATGTGACACATCGTCAATTTCTTTAATCTTTGTTAGTGACAAGATTAGCAAATCAAGAAACTTGATTTTGAGTATTTTCCTGTAAATCTTCAATGCTTGTTAGGTACTGATTTGTTTATTATTTAGCTCCAATTTGTGCATTTGTTTTTCAGTAATGGAACAGCTCCCTGAGTTGTCTCTTATCCACCATCAAACTGAATCAAATCATGGATTTTAAGTCCAAACAATAATTAGCATAACATGAGCTAACAAGTATACCTACTTGTTAAATTAGCTGGTCTAAATGATTTTGTTTACCTTTTTTTGTTTCAAAATGTTTGATTAATCACTTATAAAATTTGGGTTTTGATTTTTATAAGTTATTAATATTTTTATTAGTCTAGAGTGATTATAAGATAGTATTTATTCTAAAGACTCAATAATTTGACAATAAACACTCAAACACTCTTGTACATATTGTGTTTAAACTTTAAAACTCAAGGGATAACATCATCCCTTTAACCAGTGAGATTGTTTGATTCGTGCTAAATAAATAATCTTAAATATGTTCAAATTTTAATATCTATAAATAGAAAAGTGAGCATCAAATTCATAAGCATGTTACTATTTGTAAAGGAAATGACAGTCTTGATTCCATTTATCTTTTTGGTGCGGAAAGTTTGGTGATTGATTAGCTTGAGAATAATAATATCTTTTTCATAAAAGAAAGAATCAATTCATCAAATTTCAAGCAACACATTGTTTACAAAGTGTGAATTTGGGCTGCCAATTCCACTACATAAATTTTCTACAAAAATCGTGAACGATTGATTCCCTTTTTAACTCCATTTCCAGTGTTTTTTATCCGTCCCACTGTTGTTCAATGCACCAAGGAGGCCTAGACAATCATTGATTGTTATTCTTATCTTTTTCCCATAATTTCTTTCACAATTTTTTATGAAAAATTTAGATTTTTTTTATCCTTGGAACTGATTATGAGGACATAGAAGTAAACTCTGGTTGAGAAAGTTGTAGTGGTTCATATCAGTGTGGCTGCTGCTGTTACTGTAACAGCAAGGCTTCTTTGACGTGTTCATCAAGTAATCCTCATCGATGCTCGAGTATTGCCGCTTGAGTTTGTTTTCCATGTTCAGAACCGAAGAGCTGATGCTGCTGATGTTGTTGTTGTTGTTGCCATTGGTGGTGTAGTTATTCACTAGCGGATGCTCGATATTCGCGAATGCGAACGAAGACGGCGGTTCGTATCCGGATCCATTGCACTGGTTGTCCGCCAGCAAACTACTCAGGAACAAGTAATCCGTGGCGTCTAACAGGTCGGAGAAGGAACGAGATTTCTGAGGCTGAAGGGCATTGCTTGTTGGAGGGTTTTTAATGGCAGCTGGTAAAAGGGCATCTTTAATGAACTGTTCTGCTTCTTCTTCTTCTCGATCTTGATCACTTGTTGCTGCACTTATTGTTGCTGTTGAAGATACAGCATTGGTCTTCTTGTAAATCCGACAAAGAACCCAATCATCCAACTGAATAAAAGAACAGAGAGTAATGACATGAATGAGTGAGTGTAAAAAAAAGGTACATTTCCCATGGAATTGCATCACACTACCTGCCATTTAGAAAATATAAATCCACTATCCAAAATGCAATAATTGAGGCCTTTTTTTTTCATTTTATTTGGAAAAATGGGAAGAAAAAAAAAACAAAACAAAATCAGCGTCACAATTATCAAAGCATACGTTGAAAATTCATATAGAATAAAAAGGTCCCTTCGGATGCCAAATTAAATAGGGTGTTCTAAAGATGAGGCTCACCCTCATGGAGGAATCTTTGGATTTGAGTGGCCTGTTGTTGAAGTTGAAGTTAGGGTTGTCTGCAAGTCTATACTCATGCATGATCCATTTGGTCTTTACCCCCTTAGGGGGTCTGCCTTTGTAGAAAACAAGAGCTTTCTTTACACCAATATTCTCATGCACTTCACCCCTTCCATCCGCCATCGAAGAGGTAACTATGACCTTATCGGTGCCGGTCGCTTTCCAGTATCCGGACGCGGCTGCCCTGTTTGGTCTCGCACCGTTAGGGTACTTCCGATCTCTCGGACTGAAGAAGTACCATTCTTTCTCACCAAAGGCGGCTTTATCTGATCAAAAAGGAAAAAAAAAAACACAAACACAGGTACAACGTTCAACACAAGCCTTAAACATGACAAAAATGATTTCCCTATGATGGTAACATGAAAAAGGCTCACCTGGTAAGTCCCAGGGGTTGAACTTGTAAATATCGACATCGGCGATGATCGAAACGGGGAAAGGGGAGGAACTCAGTTTCTTATTTAGATAATGAAGGATGAGTTCCTCATCTGTAGGGTGGAACCTAAAACCTGGGGGCAAACTTGATTGTGGATGCTTCATGTTAATTACTATTACAACCTAGAAAACAAAGCTTGAGATGATTCAACTAAGCTATGAATATAAACAAACAAACAAGAAGATCAAACAACAAAATCAAAGGTGAAATTAATCCTCCAAATCCATCTCAAAGAAGAAGAAGAAGAAGGGGATTGAAATTTTTGAGAGAGGAGGATGGGTTGGCAATTTATGGATGTAGGATTTTTGTCGTTATGCAGAAAATTTTGTATGAAAGAAAAATAAAATGAAAATGAAAGGAGGGGATTAGGCCAAGGCGATAATACTTTGTTTTTTTTTTATTTATTGAAGGAGGGGTCCCATGCCAAGTGCCAGCTGTTGAGGGGCTTTGAAATTGAAGATGATTGGTTTTGCTTTCCAATTTTTTGCATTGTTTTGAAAATCGGACCGGATCGGTCGGTTCAATCGGTTTAATCGGGAACTGTTGTTTAGTCTGGTTCAAATTAAATCGGTTGAACCACTATTAGTGAATTTTCGGAACCGTTAAACCGTTCGAACCGGTCCGACTGAAAATCGGGAAAAACCATCAATTTTTTTTTTTTTTTTAAAATTAAACTAAACGACGTCATTTGTTAAACGAGCCAAGTCGAACTCGAGTATTACTGAGCTTGACTCAAACTTTAAAAGTAAGCTCAACTCGACTCAAACTCACGAACTAAAAATTATCAAGTTCAACTCGAACTCGAAATATAATATTGAAACTTGAACTCGAAAAGGCTTGAACTCAAAAAAAAAATTAGAAGCTCGATTGAAGCCTAAAATTCGAGCTTGATTGAAGTGAAAGAATAGTTCACTCTATGCTCACCAAAAGGCTCCATGATTTTGCATGTCAAATTATCTCTATTATTTATAGAAGTTAGATGGGATGCTCTTCTATGTTTCTTAGCCATGTGGATTGTTTTTTCTCATATTTTTACTCTTTAGACTTTTGGGATGTTCTTCTATGTTTCTTAGCCATGTGAGATTGTTTTTTAAAAAAATTAAACCAAACAATATCATTTTGTTATGATTTTTTTAGCCCCAAATTTATTTTTTAATTATAGTTATATAATTATATTTATTATTTAATATGTTTTATCTTAAATATTATGTTGTAGTTAATTTGAATCATTTTGTTTCACTTGATTTTATGGTTTTTAACTCATATATGTTATGACTTGCTTTGAATATAACTTGTGATATACAAAATTATTTTTTATTAAATATTTTTGGTATTTTATTTAATTTTTTAAATAATTATGATATCGTCCGATTCTTTCAATCGATTAAACCGATTGAACCAATGAACCGATGCATGATCGGTTCGCTAACCGATCCGATTCTGAAAACCATGATTTTTTGTCTGCAACTTAAAGATGGCGACTTCACTAATAACATCATTTTATTTACAACATGATCTCTTGCCACGTGTTTACTTCTCATATCTAGTTAGCAAGAACAACTAATGCTGTATTTTTTTTATTTCTTTAGTAATAATATAGTAATATCTTACCATAATACATTAATATATCATTAATTTTTTAATAATTGGTGATTAAAATGAAAAAATATATATAAAGTTAGTGTTGAGAAGTTGATTAAGAAGAAATGAATATCATATGTTTTATTATGCTTATCCTGTAACTACAACACAACTAGTTTATATAGGAGTCATGACTTCAAGTTCACTCAATCTCTCAACTACCTATAACATTTAACAACATCTATAACAGACTCCATACGTCACTATTCTTAACAGCCATAATAACTCACACACATCAGTAAAGCTTACTCAATGCACACATTAGCAATGCATGCACACGTTAACAATACATATTCCAGAATGCAATGCATGCACACATTAACAATGCATATTCCAGAATGCAAATGCATATTCCAGAATGCAAATGCATATTCTAGAATGCATATTCCAATATTCTTCCCGATTCGTTGTCCTCTTCCTTTTACACTAACAAGGTAGAACACACATCTTCTCTCGAAACAACTCAAATGCACCTTTTGTTAGTGGTTTTGTAAGACCATCTGCCACTTGATGAGTTGCTGGAACATAATTAACTTGAATCTGCTTAACTGCAACTTTTTCACGCACAAAATGAATATTCATATCAAGATGTTTGGATTGTGCATGATAAACCGGATTTGTGCTTAAGGCAACAACACTGGTGTTATCACACCAAACAACATGCATACTTCGATATTCAACTCCTAGATCACATAGCAGTGAACTTATCCATGTAACTTCTACATCAGCATCAGCTATACTACTGTACTCTGCCTTCATTGTAGACCTGGAAACTGTTTTCTATTTTCTAGAGTTCCAAACCACAGGACACGGACCAAGAAATACTGCAATACCAGAAACTGACCTCTTATCATCCAAACTACCACCCCAGTCAGCATCAACAAAAGCAACAACATCCTGTGATGCACCAGTACAAAAGAATGTCAAGCCATAGTTTAGTGTACCAGCCAAATACATGAGTATCCTCTTAACAACAGCTAAATGTAATTCACGAGGAACATGCATGAATTATGATGCTTTATTTACACTAAAAGCTATATCTGGCCTTGTATGACATATATATAGAAGGGCACCAACAATACTATGGTATTCTCGAGCATTAGTGAACAACTCACCAACTTCCTGTGACATCTTTGGAGCACAACCATCGGGGTAACTGTAGGTCTAGCTTTTAACATGTTTTCTCTAAAAGCTCAAGTATGTATTTACGCTGAGACATCACTAATGAATCCTCTCTACACTTAACTTTAATTCCCAAAAAATAAGACAATTCTCCTAGATCCTTTAAAGAGAAATCATGACTCAAAGCATGAACAACACTATCAATACCATGAAGAGAGCCATCAGTAATGATAATATCATACACATAAACAAGTATATATGTATGGTAACCTGCATCATTTTTTACAAACAAGGAAACATCATCTCTGGATTCAGTAAAACCTAATCGAATCAGACTTGCTTTGAGCTTGTCATGTCAATTTCTTGGTGCATGTCTAAGGCCATACAATGGCTTGTTAAGTTTGCACACAAGAGAACTTCCATCAACATCATATTCCTCAAATCCAGATGGTTGGTTCATAAAGACATCCTCAGCAAAATCACCATTTAAAAAGCATTATTCACATTAACATGCCTTAAAGACCAATTCCTTGCAACAACAATAGAGAGAACAACATTTAAGGTAGGAATTTTTTATAACAAGACTATATGTATCCTTGAAATCATAGCCTGGAACTTGTGAACAACCTTTGGTAACAAGACGGGCTTTATACCTTTGAACAGAATCATCATGATTCTTTTTAACCCGAAAAAGCCATATACAACCAACAACCTCATGATCTACAGGCAATTTAACAAGAGTCCAAGTGTTATTTGACTGCAGTGCATTAAATTCTGCCTGAACTACTTCCTTCTAACTGGGCGACTCAAAAGAACTATAAACATCAACAAGAGAACTGGTATAAACCTTTGGTTTAAACACACCACATTTACTCCTAGTCATCATTGAATGTCTGTTCAGTGATACACTAGAACCATCACTTGCATTTGGCACACAACCAGCAGTAGACTGTGATACACTCATCTCTCTAGGAGACCTAGCAACATCATCCTGTGCATCATTTGGAACAACAACTTCAACTTCTTGTTTTGCATTCGGAGTACTATTCATTTCCCCTAACAAACCAGGACTAGAACCATCACTAGGTAACATTGGATGACTGCTACTAGCCATTAAACCATGCACAGATTCAGCAGAAGCCCTATGTTGAAATTTACTCACATCAGCCACAATTTGTAAAAAGCCAACTGAACTATACACATTAGAATCATTAGATAACTTCTCATGCACTATTGCAAACGAAAATTACAATTCATCAAATACCACATGTCTAGTTATATACACTCAACCAGTAGCATCAAGGCATTGAAAGCTTTTATGTTGTGGACTGTACCCTAAAAAGTACCGGGTTTAGATTAAATTCTAACTTGTGCTTCAGGTAAGGGCTCAAATAAGGGAAACACAAACACCCAAACACCCTCAGCTGTCCATAATCAGGTTTCTTATGAAATAACTTTTCAAATGGAGATACTCCTTTCAAAACTGTGTAGGAAGCCTGTTGATTAAATGCACAGCTGTAATAACAACATAAGTTTAGAACTTGATTTGCATATAAGCCCAGAACTTGATTGGCATATAAGCTTGTGCAAGCAACACAGGAGAAAGTTCGATCACATGACGAATCTTGCGTTCAACTACTCCATTTTGATCAGAGGTGTGTAGACATGTAAGACAATGAGAAATACCACCATTAAGCAAATATCTCGACAAACTGCGATATTCTCCTCCCAGTCACTTTGAACTGCTTTTATAGGTAAACCAAATTACACCTAGATCATTTGTTGAAACATCTTAAATGCAATGACAGCTTAAGACTTATCACGTAGCAAGTATAACCAAGAATGTCTTGTGCAGGCATCAACAAACGTAACATAGTACTTATATCCAATTGAGACAACATAAGAAGGTCCCTACAGATCTGAAAAAACTAGTTGAAAACGAGTGTCATACACAGATGTAGATTCAGGAAAAGGAAACTTATGACTCTTTCCCATATGACATGCAACACAGGTTGTATTATTATTTCTTGAAAGAAGAGTTACATTCAACTCTTTACACACTGTAACTAGGCTATCATGCGAGGGATGACCCAACTGCTGATGCCACAGATCATACACATTTTTAGACAACTGTGTTACATTAATTTATGCTCTAGAACGATCACCAACTGAAGAGTTCACACCAAAAACATACAGACCACCATATTCTCTTCCTCGAAGTAAGGCTACACCAGACTTCTCATCACGAACATAGCACTCATGGGCATGGAACTCGAGAAAAAAATTATTATCCCTAGTAAGCTTTGACATCGAAAGTAGATTCTTGGTTATTCTTGTCATATGCAACAAATCAGTTAGCAGTAAAAGATGAGAAGATGAATTCAAAGATGCATAACCAATAGATTCAATTTCTAAAGCAACTCCATTACCAACAATTAGTTTACCTGGATTATTAAGGTCAACTGATTGATTAATATTCACACCTTCAGAGGTAACATGATGCGTAACACCTGAATCCATGACCCATTGTTCACGAGAAGACGTTGGTTTTGAATGAGCTAACAACTTAGATCCAGTTCTCTTAGCAAGACAACACTCACATCTAGTGCTTTTGTTGTCACTCACAGAATAATAAGCAACGCTATATTCATCCTTTGAATACGAGTTATTATTAGTTGTAATACCAGGAAAGCTTTCATCAAATCGATGCCAACATCGATCTACCAGATGTCCATTTTTCCACAAAGTTGACATGTAGCCTAGTCTGACCTCATCCTCAACCAGAAGACCTTCCACGTGAATATGACTGACGAACAAATGACCTAGACTTAGATTGATCCTCATATCCACCTGATACCTTCCCTTGAGCAATATGAACACTCATTAGAAAAGACTCAAGTGACTCACCAAAGCCAACAATTGCGTTTAAGTATCCATCAACATATTGTACGTGGCATCAAGAGTCATTGATTCTCTCATAGTTGTTATCACATCCATAAACAGCTAATACTCACAAAGTAACCCCTTAAGAATGCTAGCTACATGCACAACTTGAGAGATAACACTCCCACAAGAGGCCAAGGCATCACATACTTCCTTTACTCTTGTAAGGTAAGCTTGTATTGAATCATCACCTTTCTTAAGGGATTCTAGTTTATAATGCAGATTAATAACAACAGTAGTAGATTGATTGGCAAAAAACTACAACACCATATTCCACACTACGGACGTCGTCTCAGCACCCACAAACTGAGGTAGAAATAGTGGATTAATCGTCCAAAGTAACCAGGACACAAGTGCACTGTTATGAGCCATAAAGTCCTCATACAACTCATTCGGTACTACCTCACCTGATCCATTAAGCACCATCGCTGGCAAAACAGATATGATCCCATCAGTAACCGCTCCAAACGATGACTACGAACCGTTAGTAGTATTTGTTGCTTCAATAAAAGAAAGTTAGCTTCATCAAGGATGACATTTACCTTCTTATTGGAGAAGACTTTAGCGTTCCTCGAAAGAACCTCCATCTGTGAGGTAGAACCATCACCATTCAACATGATGACCTCTCAAGCAGCGAAAGAATAGACTCCATGTTGAGAATTTGATTAAGAAGAAATGAATATAATATTTTTATTATGCTTATCATGTAACTACAACACAACTAGCTTATATAAGAGTCATGACTTCAAGCCTACTCAATCTCTCAACTACCTATAACAATTAATAACATCCATAATAGACTCCATACGTCACTATTCTTAACAACCATAACAACTAACACACATCAGTAAAGCTCACTCAATGCACACATTAGTAATGCATGCACACGTTAACAATGCATATTCCAGAATGCATATTCCAATAGTTAGGAATGTTTTGAAAAAATAATAATTAGGTAATTAAAATAATAATTTAGTAACTAAACATATAATTTATCCTTTTTCGTTTATAGATTTATTGCCACATGTCCCCCTTCCCATGTTTTGGCCTGGTGAGATATACAACATCATAGGCCAAATATTGGTTTTAATCCTTCTACTGTGCTTAATTTAAAAATTCATCCAATACTTGAATTTGACATGATTTAATTCTATACTTTTATAATATCTTTTTCATCTAAATGGATAACACCGAGAAATGCTCAGGTAAAAAGTATACGTGTAAGATGAGTCTTTGGTAGATGGACCTCTTCCCCCTCCTTCAACTTACTATTTGTTGTGCTTCCCGTTGCTTGCTTTTGTCGTTTGAAAAAGTTTCATTCAATACATAAGTCTCTTGTGGAAATAATTATTAATTTGTTATCATTTATTTAATTTAAGAATCTATTTAATGACTTTAGTGGTAGAATGAAGTGTTGTTTTTCCTACAAATCTTGAGGTCAAGCAGTTGTATCTGCAGGATGTGTAAATACTGCCATTGGTTAAGAAAGATTATGAACAAATACTACATTGTAAATTACCTCAGACTATTAAAATAAAAGAAATGCTTTGGCAAATGATACATATTGTTCACAATTACTTTATGCCACTGACATTAATATATGCACCACCTCATAGATCCATATTTTTTCTTAAAAAATAAAACCAATGTTCCCCATGATAAAATACTCAAGCGAATAAACTCTTGATCGAGTAGTTCTTGAAGCTAAACCTTTAATTCTTTTAACTCTACCTAGAAAAATACTTGGAGGGAATGAACCCTTAATTGAGTTATTCTTAAAGATAAACCCTTAGAAGCATCACGACTCAATCTTAGGAAACCTCACTCATAATTGAACATTGATTGACCCCCTTGAACCAATTGTGATACTTGTATCCTAAGATCATCCGTTCACACCACTTTAATATACTCATCTCAAAACTTGTGCATAAATAAATACCACGTAGGTAACTCTGGTTCCATGAACATCTTAATCATCTCTCCTCTATCAATTACGTCACCTTTAAGTAGAGTGATGATGCTCTTATCATCCAAAGTACGATGGAGTTGTTACAGAATCCATAGTGTCTCTCTCAGCCAGTGATCAGTAGATATCAAGTCATCCTTACCCAATACACGAAAGACCAAAGTCTAGCACCTCTAGAGCCTCTTTATCGAGGACACATACGAAACGACTGAGGTAGGGGAAGTTGATAGAGTACTCTATATTTGAAGAATAACATCAACAATTTCCCTTAAATTAGTCTTCAAATCTCGAAAGAAAGTTATTTTCTCGACTCTCGCATTTTTAAGATTCCACGATCGTATCAGAAATCTACTCAACATCAATATCTTCAACGTGAGAGACAAAGCTCTCATCTGAACTTTATATGGCTATGTTTAAAGTCGTCAGACATCTCACATATATAGTAATAAATATGAAATGAAGCACCATCATGTTTTCAGTCATATAAGGGTATGTTCTTAAACTGAGGGGCATGCATCAATCAATAATTTACTATGACCAACTGATTCTAGAACTAACTTAACCTAAATTTTGATACTACTAAATGTAATACTGTAATGTCCCAAATCCTGGGTTAGTAGTTCGAGTCAAAGAGAAATCCATAAATTGAACCAAATGACCAATAAGAATGATTCGAACTTATTTAAGTAGAGGGTGGGCTTGAGTTGGGCCCAACGGCTAGCGGTGATTTAAGTTGAAACTGAAAGAAAAATGACTAAAAGTATAATTTACCCCTTGATTATTTTGAAAGATGAAAACCCCTTCCCTATTATATGTTTTATGTGAACCACCCCTTGTTTTCTCACCAAACAATCTTCTTTTTCCTTCCATCTTTTCTCTTTCTTCTTCCTTTCCACAGTTGAGATTTTAAGGCTTTCAAGTGTAAGTTTGGTTAACCAAGGGTTTAGGGAAAGAAGTAGGAGAAAGGGAAAGAGGGAAAGAGAAGTTATCCCTTGGGTGATTTGAGAGCTTTCCTAGCAGCTAAGAATTCATGGTAACGTATTTACAACTTCTTCATATAACTTTTGAGTCATTAGAGATGCATCCTAAGCTTAGAGCTGATTATTGGAGCTAAGGGTGAGCGTTTGATTGAGTCGAGTTAAAAGTTTTTGAATTATTCGAGTTGAAGAGTCATATTTTACAACTCAGACTTGATTTGAAATTTTTTCGAGTCAAGTCAATTTTTTGAGTTTCCACTTAAATTAAATTGTAAATATTTATATTATTATAATATTATTTAATTCCAATTTAAGTGACTTTATATAACCATATATGATACAAATATTTTTTTTATATTTTTCATATATGATATACAAATATCATACAAAGTCCAAGGACTCCACTCAAACTTGACAATAAATCCACAAATTACTAAAATTTTGAGTTATTCAAGTTTCATTTTACAACTCGATTTGAACTTAGTCGAGTTTATGAAATTCCAACTTGAAGCCAATTCGAGTCAAGTTCTTTTAGTCGAATCGATTCGAAAATTTAATTTTTCAAGTCGAGTTGAGTTTTGCTCACCCCTAATTGGAGCATTCATGGTAGATTCTATGTTTTATTTTTATTTTTATCATGTTTAAAGCCTTCTTTATGATCCCAATATCAAATACAACACTTAAACACTAATTGGGGACCTCAATGGGTTCTTTTAGGGTAGAAACAAGGGATTTTCGTGCCAAAAACAGGGTACTTCGTAGCGATGGTCTCAATATTGTAAGAACAGTATCGATATTGTTCATTTTTCAGGAAAAACATAGGCAACTTTAAAGAGATGATATCGATACTCATTCATAGAGTATTGATACCGGTGTCGGAGTATCGATACTCTCCATAGGGGTATCGATACTAGGGTATTTTCCAAAACATCGAACCTAATTTTGGTATCGATACTCAGGCAAGTATCGATACCCCAGCACCAGAGTATCGATACTCAGCCTAGAGTATCGATATCGGCATGTGGGTATCGATACCAAAGGTTTAGTACCGATACTGAAGGTTCAATATCGGTACCCATGAACATTTTTGGATAATTAGTCCAAGGATTAAAGGATCAGACTCGAGGTACCCCATATACTCAGATTAACAACAAATAAGACTCTAAGTGATAATAGTAATTTATATAAGATAATAGAAATATTGACTGCTAGGATTAAATAAAACTAGCCTTGTTTATACACTGGGGAACAATCAGGACACCCAACTCACTTTAGTAAATGATACTAGTATCGAGGAATAAAATAAGTCTGGATATCCTTAGGTACTGCGTGAGACACTTTAAACTGACTAACTAGGGCCAAGGTCCAACACTCGCGAGGGATGGGTTAGTTGAGGGTGTTGTGTCCGATGTATAGATTTTGTGCCTCATCCTCGATAGACTAGATGGGTGCATGAGCTCCGAGATGCAGAATCCTCAGCCGCACCATGATGTCTACCATAGAGTAGAGAGTGCAGTATACGAGTGTATGCATTGTTGCATTTTTACCAGTTAGCTTGAGCATTTAATGAACACCTTTAGTATGGTTTAGTTGTTAGTGTGGTACTGGGCTAGTGAGCTCAGTGTTTGGAATTTGTTTTCTTACACAGGTTAGTAGTAGGAGCAGTTGAAGAGCGTTTTGTTCAACTAAGGTCCAGACCAAGATTCATTGCAGAGTACGTCTCAAGATTATCTTTTAGAGGGCATGTATATTTGTAGACCCCTTTTTGTATATTCGAGTCGTAACTCATTTTAAAGTGGTATGTATATTTTTATTTAATTATTTTGGGAGGTCCTGATGGAAAACCTTATATTAAATTGTGATGGATTTTTTTATCATGATTATTTTCAAGAAAACTCTTTAATTAAGAAGTTAATGAAAATTTTGGTTGTCCACTCCAGTAGTTTTGTGTGGCATTCTAATCGATCAACTGTGTGTCGTACTGGTTTAGGGTGTTACAAACACCCTAAATCCTAAATTCGTATAAGGCCTGGTGTGACACATTGTACCACAAAAGCAACTATTACTTAAAATTTTTTCAATATAATTTGAAATCATCATAAATCTAATACATCAAGTTTATAAAGCATTTTAAAAAGTTTATAATCCAGAGGTTTATTTACAAAGTCATCAAAACAAATCTAAAATATAAATAAAATTTATAGACCAAATACAAAGTAAGTGACCTATATATATGTCCATTAATATACTTAGATATTGTACCCTCGAAATGAAAGTATTTAAACGTTGAGCTTCACAAACTCAATGGTATATCGCTAATCAAATGTAAATATCATGAATGTTATAAGTATAAGCGTGTCAAGTAATAAGCAGTAAAGACATAAAATACTACAATAAAACATAATAATTCTCCTACTTTTCCTAGTCCTCAACTAAGGGGCTAGCCATTGAGTCTAAACATCAATAGCCAACAAGGCAATAATACATCATCATATCATAAGTATCACAATATGTCTCAATCTCGTATAACATTAACTATAAGTACAAAAAAGTAATCTTGAATATCCATAAAGAGCTCTTCATTAAGGTCGCAATAGATAGATATTTATTCACCACTAAGGTTGAAATATTATATATATATATATATATATATATATAATTAGCCACCATGGTTTTGTATATAAAAACATCACATGTGTATAAAAATAATTGTCACTAAGGTCACACAAACAATCAAGATTATTCCATTAAGGTCAACGTTTATTTTTACTAACAACACTAAGGCTAGCAACAATACTTTTATGTTGTTAAGGTAAATTATTAGAACTTAATCTTATCGTTCTTCATTTACAACAAGGTCAACCTTAGTTGCCACTTAGATTGTAACACCCCCAACTCGTACCCGACCCGGATAGGAGTCCGAGGTGCCACATCGACTTTTCAAAACTTGTACATCCATAAAACGATACGAAATTTTAAACTTTTATTAACATAAAACCATATTTACATAACTAAGTTCGACACATTACAAAATTGATCAGAGCATGCATAAATTACCCTTTTGTACATGCCAAAACCTTTAACTCAACAAAACACATACGAATAATTTTCTTATGATCTGATCTTTTAGTGAAGATATGCTGCTCCTCCAGTACTAGGGCTGCTCCTGTTATTTTTCGATACCTACGTGTAAATCACTTACACGCTAAGTCATAGACTTAGCGAGGCATAATAAAATATAGAATAAAACTCTAGTTATTTAAACATGCATGAACATGTAATCTTGTAATGCATACCAACAATATAATAGTAAATATAATGTAAGGTATACATATACCTATCATACATTGTTTCCATCACAATCCTTACTATCATCTATATCTTGAAATTATAGCCTCTTATACCTAACCTTTTTAATCAACACCTGATTCATTTAACCTAGCAATACATACATCATCATATAAATCATACAATTCATATCACAAGATATATACAACACATGTTATTTCTTTATTAGCCCATGTACACATGTGAAAACTATAGATATGTGCGTCTATTAAGGTTATGCACTATGCTGTCACCACAGCTCATATGGGGTCCCACTAGGGGTATATGAATGTATCCCGAAGGACCACTATGAAATGTCCCGAAAGACCACTATGTTCCGAAGGACTACGTAAAACCCTTGACTCTTGGTATGCCAACTATACCTCTAGCCCTCATGACATATAACATGGGCATTAATAGTTATCATTTCACATATTCACATATACATATCACTGTTCATATGATTTCATATTCATATGTCACTTATCTTATAACACTTCATGTGTTCATATAACATATATATCATTTCACGTATTAATATCGCATAAGTCATGTATTGAAGTAACTCATAGTCATATATCTTCTCATAAATTCTTATATTAGCATATGTATCTTTATACTCATTCACAGTTACCATAACATATATTCACATATATCATATAACATATGCAATAACCAATAACACACATATATATCATGACAAACATATACTCATATTAATGCATATAAGTCATATCACACAATATCAATCCTAATCATTATTCTACTCATGCAATCATATATTTTAACATGTAGGAAACAGACTTATCACAAGTATAATTTCCCATCAAGTCATATTTAATATACGTATGCACTCACCTTGGCCTCACTGACTATTAATTATTCCTATGACTTCCTTCCTTTCGATCGGATTCTAACTCGGTGATCGTTCCAAAGCTTGCTCGATTTCGGTATCTACATAATCATACATGGATCCATATTAGTATTCTAATTGATATATTCTAATTGCTCACTGCTTAGACTAGAAGAAAGACTGATTACATCTTTAATTTAAGGTATGCATCGGTACACTCTGTAGTGCATCAGTACATTCCTTAACTTGTGCATCGATGCACTAACTATGCATCGATACACAAATCACATTTGATGTTTTTATTCTAAGGGGTGCATCGATGCACTCCTCATGCATTGATGTACTAATTGCATTCGATGTTCATTTATTTGAGAGTGCATCGATACACATTGAAGATGCATCGATGCACAAAACCCAGAAATTCCATTTTAAGCATGAAATTCACTCTCTTTTCATCTCAACTCTTCATCTTTCACCTCCTTTAATATCCCTAACTTGCATACACCTACTTAAACTAATTTATACCCATTCAATATCTCTTAAACTTCAAAATTCAATCCTCCACATAAAATTCAAGAATCTCACTCAAATTCCAACGTGATCTAAATCCAATTTTAACACTTCATATTTCTTTATTCAACCTTTGACAATTCAAATTTATCTTCCAATTTAGCTTATTAACTCATCATCAAAATTTCACTTAAAAGCTCATTAACTTTAATTCCTGCCAATTCCTCTATTCTTTGTTTTAATCCTAGCTTAAGCCTTCCTTAGGCTTAAGTATCACTTAAGAATCATAAACCCGACTTAAATTCAATGAATAATTAACTGTCTAGAAAACTCACCTTATCAAGCTTGAGCTCACGGCTGGAAGAGGATGAAGAAGAGAACTTTAGAAAGCTTCATTTTTCTCTTTCATTCCCACGTGTAACCCATATATATCCCCACTTAATAATTATCTTTCCATCAAATTACCATTTCACCCTTCCATAATTCCTTCTTTAATATTTAAATCCTACACAACATTTTTCATGTGAGTCCCCAAACTTTCAATTTATCTACTTTGACCAATAATTTCTGAAATATTTCAATTTAGTCACTAACCCGATATTGAGGATGTTAAATAGACTGATAGGGTCATTCTAACAACATCACTCTTTAAGGGTATTTTAGACTATTTATGAGCTAATATATCATATTAAACTCAAATGGACAATAAACTAAAATTTTATTCCAAACCAAATCCATAACCTAATTCCTACTAATGGTATTGATACTCTTGCATGGCTATCGATACTCAATCGTTGGGTATTGATACCATCCCTTTATATCAATTCTAATTTGAGTTTCAAAGTTAATTAAATTAAAATGGGTATCAATACCCCTATGCTAGTATTAGCACCACATCTATGGGTATTGATACTCACCTAGTGTAACACTCTAATCCGTCCGACCCGAAGATCCATGGATTACGATGCCACATGGGACCACCAATATGGTCAACCAAAAAATTTCTTTTCAAAATACTTATAAAATGTCAAATCATTTATCATAGCATAAAGGAAACTATAATCAGAGTTATAAAATACAGGAGTATCCCAAATATGTACAAATACAATCAATCAGTTTTAAGCCCAAAACAGAACTATGACTCAAATAAATACAAGGTCCATATAAAAACACACCCTCTAATATAGACTCAAGACATACTCTGTGAACGCCTAGTCTGGAATGTATCTGGGCGATAGGCTCCTCGTCGATCCCTTACTGTCATACTCACGGAAACACATTCCATAGCTCGCAAGTTCAGTCCCATAAAAATAACTATGTAATACTACATACATTCATTACATGAACATGCCGGTGTGCAATGTCATAAACCTGTAAATACACATACAAATATGAGATAGGTCGTGTAATGTGGTCGGAGGAATTTTACATGCATCTCGGATAACACACTAGCCTATCTAGAACGTGATAGCTTCAGGGTAAGAATCAAAATTTACGTGCATCGGAACTTATAGCCCTAGTATATCTTAGATACTTGAGAGGTCGGGGTGAGGACCAAAATTTATGTGCATCAGAAGCTCACAACCCAAACCAAACAAACCAAATTACCCCAAAATCAGTGATGGTACTGATATTGTTCATGCAATATCAGTACTGACCCTTGAGTCGATACCAAAAATGGCTTCAATGTTTTCAAAATGCCTCAATACCGATATCCTTATGGGGAGTATCGATACTCTACCCTTGGTATCGTTACTCTCATGAGTATCGATACTAATTTTATATTATGGAATCATAAATTTATCACTAGTATCGATACTACCTTCTGAGTATCAATACCCCTTGATGAAGTACCAATACTCCTTTCACAAATTACCTTTGTTTTTTTCTTCCACGAAGAACAGTATCGGTACTGTTCTTCCAATACCGATACTAACGACCTGAAGTACCCTGTTTTGGGCACGAAAATGCATCTAAACCTCACCCAGTCACTCCCATAAGAATATAAAAGGTTATTAAAGTCTTATTTGAGGTCTTAGAGGTCAAAAGGTACTAACTTTCATGCTTGCAAACAACAAATGAAATGGACCATGAAATTACTCTAGCATGCTTTCATGAACAAAACATACCATTCATGCACATTTAATAACCTACATGTGGTATGGACAAATTAGAATCATGTTACCTTGTTTCTAGGTGACTGAAAAATGTTTTGAATCACCCAAGAGTGAGTTTCTCCTTACCCCTTGCCTTAGAGCTCTCACTCTTCTCTTGCACTAATTAAAAAAGGAAAATATGTTATTAACTCATTTTGAAACTTGGGAGGGTGTTAGAAACAATCCTACAACTCAAAACTATCCCAAAAATGGATTAAACCCTAAGGTTTCCTAAACCCCACTTAAACCTATTTTTTGTTAACTCAACCAAAACTTGCAAATGGCAGCTTGAATGAAAACTTGGGAGGTGTAGTTTGTAGTTCTTACCTTAGAATCCATAAAAGATGCTTGATTTTCTTAAAGGCCACGCCTTTGCTTAGTTCTTGGAGAGGAAAGAAGATGAAAGAGTGAAGAGGAAAGAAGATGAAAGAGTGGAGAGTATGAGATAAACAAAGGAATAAAAAAGAGGATAAGAGTGTAGACGTGATACCATCCCAATTAGTGGGAATTCGAACTTAGTTTTGAAAAATGGGATAATTACTCTCCTAGCTCCTCCATATTTGGGTTAAGATTAAAAGTACCATTTTTAAAGCTTGTTGGGTTCATTACAAGCCCAAATAAAATCCATTTTGGTCCAAAGCTTCATATAATAAGGGAAATTTATTCTAAAGTCCATTCGAATAAACCCAAAACTCCTAACCTATATTTCGGGGCATTACACCTAGAATACCAGTATCAATTTCAGCTTTGATGTTTGAATAATTTCCCCTATTATCGATACTTTAAGAATAATACCAATACCATGAACAATAGTATCTATACTCAAGGCCAATTTTGCACATATTTCTACACTCGTTCAACTAGTATCGATATTGCTGAAAAATATCATTACCAAAGCCTAAAAATGACTTCTAAGACTTGAAAATAACCCTTAAATCCCTTCTACATGCATACATTAATGCCAAACATAATTGTAAAATATAAGGGGTCTTATTGGTTCATTTAGCACCTAAACAACCTATGTTTAACAACAATTTACTCCACCATGCCACAATTATACATATCATATAATGAGGGATTAGATATACGCTGACTTGCTCAAAAATCAACTAATGGAGGTTTTGAATCAACTAATTCTAAGCTTCTCCATGCCTCTAGGTCTAAAGGGCTTTCCTTTTTCTTTAAATAATTAAACATAATCAAAACTGATTTTTTTATTATCCATAATGATCAAAAAATTCTAAAGAATATTTAATAACATGAATGAACCCTAAATATTATTTAATTTGACTTCTAAGTCTAAACCCTCTCAAAATCCCCCTAAATAAAAATAGACAATATGTATATCATTTTGAAGCCCATGAGATTCTTATAATGATTCTTACCTTGAGGAAGATGAGATTTTTTCTTGAAATTATTAATATGAAGCTTTAAAATCAAAAAGGACAAGAGAGAGAAAAAGGGTGTTATAGATAGATAATCAAATAAAAGCTAAAAAAGAATTTAATAACATGAATGTACCCTAAATACTATTTGATTTGATTTCTAAGTCTAAACCCTATCAAAATCTCCCTAAATCAAAATGATCACTATGCATATCATTTGAAGCCGTGAGATTCTTGTAATGCTTCTTGCCTTGAGGAAGATGAGAGTTTTTCTTGAAATTATTAAAATGAAACTTTAAAATTAAAAGGGAAAAGATAGAGAAGAAGGGTGTTATATAAAAAAGGAGGAATATGTTGGTGAAGGTTAAGCTTTTTCTCCCATAAGGCTAATAGTGACTTCACTAAAATTTCCTTCAAATAAAATTCAAAATCATAAAGTGGGTTAATCACCTATTTAGTCCATCTACTTTATTAATTTCATAAAATTCTATTTTTAAAAAGGAGGAATATGTTGGTGAAGGTTAAGCTTTTTCTCCCATAAGGCTAATAGTGACTTCACTAAAATTTCCATCAAATAAAATTCAAAATTATAAAGTGGGTTAATCACCTATTTAGTCCATCTACTTTATTAATTTCATAAAATTCTATTTTTGGGTCCAATTGAGCTCAATTCTCAATACTTAAATGAGGCTCAACATGCCTTAAGAGTCCATTTATATTAGTCCAAGGTCATCACGAGTCAACTCTCATACATTAACTTAGAATTCGAATCGTTTTAATCTTAGAGGAAATATTAAATTAAATGATCTACTTATTGATGTTATGTTAGAATACAACTTAAATGTAATACCCCAAAAATTTTGGCTAGTGACCAAAATAAATAAATTGAAAGTTTACTGGCTAAAGTAAATATTTAGGAAATGTTTAAGGACCAAAGTGGTAATTTTCTAGAAAATAAATTTTATCCCATGAATGAATAGTTCTCTCCCCCCAAGAATGGCATTTTCGTGACACTCAGATTTTTCATACGAAATTTGTATTAAAAGCTATAAGCAGATAAAGTTCGAGAAAAATTTGGATAATCGATCGAATCAGATTTTTGAGATATTTTAAAGGATGATAACGAAAGGTTAATAATGTCATTTCAATGCTTTAAAATAGTATATTTAACATGGATCATTGGATTTAAGATTTATTTTCTTTGTTAAATATAGATTGTTGGATGAAAAATGGCAAGATTGTAATTTTGGAAAAGTACAAAGCCAAAGTTGGAAGTTACAAATTTGTTGGTTCATCTTTGACCATTGGATGAACAAAATTGACATTTGGCTTGGTAATAAACATGATATTATAAGGGCAAAATGGTCATTTGACATTAAAATGAATTAATTCATTTTAATCATTAAAATGACAAATGTCTTATGATTTTTGTTTAGAAAATTTCAAGACTTCTTTATCCAAATTTGTTCTTTGTCGTGAGCTTCATACAATGTAAGAAAATATTTTATTTTCAATTTTCAAGCCAATTTATTAGGATTTTAAATGAAAACATGAAATACAAAATTGTTCTCCATGAAATTCTCTATCATTTGGTACCATTTGTGCATTCTTTCCATGCTTGAAACCCTAAGTTCTTGAATTGGATAGATGAAGTGGATGATATTTCATGTTCTAAGGTTGGATTACAATTTAGTTGATGTTGTTGAATCATTTTCATGCTTGAAAAGTGATGAAAAATAATTGGAAATGGTGTTTATGTAATTCGGTCACCTAGAGTTTATGTTGAAATTGGATGCTTGAATTGAAGTTGATGTGAGATTGATTGTAAATGCTTAGAAATAATGTTTAGAAGTTGAATTTATGCTTGAACTAAATTGGAAATCAAGGCTAAAGTGACCTATGATATTCAACCATGATGAAATAAATAGGGACAAATTATGGAAAATTTTCCTTAAGGTTAGAAATGATTAATGAATGATTCTAAAAGCTTTAGAATGTTGTTTGTACCAGTTTGGAAGTTTGTAATGGTTAGCGGACCAAATCAAAAATGTAAGAAATGTGGGTTTGAAATGAAAATTGATTAGAAGTTGATGTGTATTGTTAAATGTATTGTTGGAATGCTTTAATGTGTTGTTGGAAGCTTGAATTTGAAGCTAAATGGCAAGGAACCATTTTTGAATATTATGGGAATGTTGAGGTGAATTCTAAAAGCATTCATTTTGATAGTTAAATTGTGAAATTGGAAATGATTAGGTGAATTATTCATTGAGTTGAATATTATGAAAATTGAAGTTGCATTTTTGAATGTTAAGGTTGGCATTGATCTTAGGAAATGGAATTAGTATCAAACAAGAATCGAAAGAATTTTTAGGAATTTACTTTCCTATTATCCGCTTATGTTAGTAAGATACTAAAATGTATTCTGAAATGTATATGTTTTGTAAATGGTGTTCGTATAGATCGTGATCAAAATCGAAATCAAAGCAAGCTTAAAGGTAAGGAAAAAGTACATGAGTAAGGCATATTGATAGTAAAGGTTCGCTACTGAGGCATTCAAGTGAGTGCATTCTTACATATATTATTCTATGTATGATATGAGGAAGACTTGCAATGAGTACTTCAAATGTTTTGGAAATAAAAAGGATTTGAATCGTATTATGATATATTTTCATAATGTTTTGCTAAATGATATTTGAATGATTTCGGGTATGAACTGCCCAATACACTAATTTATGATAATTGTTATATATGAGTATCTATGGATACTTCTGGATAAAAATCCCATTGTATGTGCATGGAGAGTTATTGGTATAATTGGCATGCCATGAGGAAGAGTGATCACTGATTCAAGTGATTATGTATTGGGACATTCGTGTACAATTTATTGGTAATATATGTCCATTATGATGTTCATGATGTTTTGACGTTGTGAGCTACCATATCTGATTACTAATTTCATGTATAGTGATGTTGTGTTCTACAGTATCTATGCATTTTTCTGGCACTAAAAGTGCAATTTATTTACTGGTAGTAAAACTGCATATTTTGCACACTCGTCAGACTCACGTACCATGCATTCTAATTTGATATACATTGGGTTATGAATTTAATTAAATTGAAAAGTGTAGATTTATTTTGAATAAATATGTAATGTGATACCTAGACTTCGATTTTATGTAATTATACAGATGAAACTCCGATAACGATTCAATTGTACACAAACAACTTTGATTTTGGCTCAATTAAATACGTTTTAAAAGATAAATTTGATTTTAATTCAATTATATGCATTTATTTTTACATTAATGGAATTGATCTTATGTTTGAACGAACATAGTTTTTAATTGTCTAGAAAGATCTTAGATCAAGTCATTTTAAACCACTAAAATTTTAGTTTGAATTAGATTTGATTCAAAACAATCTGACAAGGTGGGAAAATAACTCTAAGGTCTTACATATAGTAGAAAAGAAACTTGATAATATAAACCAAGATTTAATTACGTGTAAAATTTTCAGATTGAGTTATATAAATAATTCTAACTAACTGTAACTCAAACATCAAATTGGACGATTGGTTTATATTATTGTCTCAATACAAAGTTCAAATTGTAATCAGAATCGTCTCAAATATTTTTGGGGTCTTGAGCGAAAACCCAAAAATAAATCTTACAGAACGAAAGAATATTTCATTACTCTGAACAATTAATTTAATATTTTATTAACAAATCATAAAAAATAATTAGACTTTGTCAAACACATTAATAATGACTAAGGAATAAGGCCCTAGATATAAAGATTAAAAAATGGGGCCCTAATTATAAAAATTAAAAGAAGATGGCCCTAATTGTAGAAAAGCCTTAATATTCTTAATGGCTTACATTTCATTTTTGCAATTTTATCTAAATTATGATTTATTATTACTTTATATTTTTAATTTTAACAATACGTGATTATAAATTTAATCTTTTCGCTTCATAAAAACTGAGAAATTAATTTTAATCTTTCTGTTCATGGAAACAAAGCCCAATCATTAGCAAATATGTGAACGTAGCATGTTATTTTTGTTAATTTATTGTAGATAAATTATCGAATTGTTAAATTTTAGGTCAACGAAATTTAATTAGAATGTTTGATAATATTGTCCAATTAGATTAATTTATTAATTTTCAAAAAGTGAAAGTACCAAAATTTGACAAGTTAAAAAAATTGATTAATTTCTTAGTTTTTTTAAAGTCTAGGGACTGAATTCATAATTAGACATTTTAATAAAACTAAATTTACCATATAGAATTTTAGAAAATTGTACTACAATAATATATCAAATACCGAAATAGATAAAGTTTTATTTGTAAAAAACTCCTTTTCTTTTTAAAAAAAATGGGCTTAGGAACAGTGAACTAAATTTCGCATAACCTTTATCTAAAGGATCGTGTCTCCAAAGAGACATCCAAGTTAGTGGACGACTAGTGGAGAATTATAAATTTATCTTAAAATTTTGATTCGAGTAATAAACTCAAACTAATATTTATTTCTATTTTTTAATTATATTAATTTTATCATTTAATCGACATTGATCGTCAAAGTACTATCATGTTAGTTAACGGTGCTAATACGATGATCTATTATGTTGATGCAGTAGTTAATTAGTATGTGAATGATGACATGGAAGAAAGACATAATTAATTTTTTTGATCGATTCGAGAACATAATTCATTAAAATTAAAAGTTTATTAATCATTAAACAAAAATTTAAGAAATTATTAAAATATTTATAAAAA
The DNA here is from genome assembly GCF_006381635.1 of Hibiscus syriacus. Taxonomy (NCBI): domain Eukaryota; kingdom Viridiplantae; phylum Streptophyta; class Magnoliopsida; order Malvales; family Malvaceae; genus Hibiscus; species Hibiscus syriacus. The sequence continues at coordinate 1,855,242 of NW_024063485.1, read as the reverse complement.
TATTAAAATTTTCGAACACTTTTATCGAAAAAAATCATTGACTCTCTCGCTAAGAGGAGTTTACGACTATTCATTAAACATGTTTTCAATGGAACCAACTTTGTATTAGAGTAACAACAAAATTCAAATTATCCTTTTATTATCTACATCAAATAATAATGAACACCAATTTGGAAGTAGAAAATCAAATTATTTGTTACTCTAATACAATGTTAATTCCACTAAAATATATAGTTAAAAATAATAATGGAATCGGACTGCTAACAGATAGTAGAAGACTTTTTTGAATAACGATGTTCAAATTTTTCAACACCATATAAATGCTTTTAAAATTTTATTTTGTTTATATTTATAATTCAATCATTTTATAACTTTTTAGTTTTATATTTTTACTTAATTTTAATTTTTAATAATTTTTAATGTTTTTTAAAATTTGTCATATTTTTTTAAAATTCTTAAAATTTTTTCTTACATATTAAATGGCTTTGAACTTCCTACTAAATTAATTATGTCATCCAACTCAGTCAAAAAAATTAATTATGTCCTTAAATTGGATTAAACTATTAAAAATTTTCTGATTATTAAAATATTAAAAAACTCTTTGTCACACCATCATGCACAAGTGAATTGTCATATCAACTTTATGGACTACGATATTAGCATAATGAACTACCATATTAACATTGGTAATTGCCAAATCCATATCATAATGTTAACATAGATCAATTGACAAAATTAATAGAACTCTCTAGAGCCAGTCTATACGTTACGACTAGATCTAACAGATTACAAGTACATTTCCAAAACATATTAAATACGTTAAAATCATAATATGACTAGAACGGTAGTATAAACTTAAAATATGGCAAGTAACACAAAATACCAAGTAACAAGTATCGAAGTAAGCCATACATCAATAATAAAAGTAATGCACATCATAAAAAGTATATCTAAAAATATAGGCACATGTCACCAACATAAAGGCAGTCTAGAAGATGAAAATATTACAATAAAAGTACGACAAGTGATGTGTCGATCCTCCAAGTGTTGATCCTCCAAGTGACAAATCTGGGATGCACATCCAAGAAGTATCTAAAAAGAAAAAGTTAAGGGAGTGAGCTAGGGAGCTCAGTGTATTCCGGTAAGTGCATAATAAATTATACAAGTAAGTTTTAAATTTATTTAGTAACATAGTATGGAAGTGATAATAAGGTTTTTATTAAAATCACTTAACTACCTTCCAACCGTACACCAATATGCAATTCCTCATAACTACATCCATAAGGACTTATTCTAGGCCTATTGGGCGTAGGAGCCAACCTAAGGGTATACATTAGGTTCATAAGATTTATATAGTCATAGAGCAGATATGTTCTTTTTTCAGCAAAACAATAATCAGAAATCATGAATCATGTAAATAAAAAATCAAGAATCATGTTTTCAAATCAAAAGTAGCAAACATACATTTAAATCAGGCAATAGTCATATTATAAATCACATAAAATATTCATAGGATGAATCAAAGAAATCGTTTTCAATAATGCCTCAAAATCGTAATATTACACGAGGCATCTCGCAAAAAGAGTCAATATAAGAGGTCTATTGAGTAGGAGTGTTTAAATTTAAATGCCTCAAAATCGTAATGTTACGGGTATCCAGCATTTGGGTACCTAGATTTTACGGGTACCTGTAATTCGAGTAATCGGGTACCCGGTTCCTTTTTTAATTTTAAAAATTTTAATTTAATAAAAGACACAAATTTAAATGTTCGATTACATAGTCCAACATCCAAACATAAAATTTAAAAATTCCAAATACAAAATCATCATTGATTATTAATTTTCAGACAAAAAATGACTTGATAACTAATAGGTTTAAAGTAAAAAATAAACCCTCAAACTACATTTTTTTACTGTAAATCACTAAATTATTTTTTAGTCAAAATAAATTTTTAAATTTTAAGTCTTATGTTTAAATTAAAAATGATAGTTACATGTTTAGACTCAAATACAACACCACTGTTGAGCTGAGAAATAAAAATTATATTTATATTAAATAATAAATTATGTTTATATTGTATTAAGATTGTTTTTATAATAAATTAAATACCTAAAACTACATTTAGAATAAAAATAAGAAACTTTGAGGGACTAATAGCGAAATTTCCACTCCAAAGAATCTAGCGGCTTTCCATATGGGTGGGCAAGTAGGAGTAAATGCTCCGGCAGAATCCCTTGGATCCTAACCCGGGAAATGTCAGGTCAGGAATCCGACTCGAAACTTCAAATTTTTTATAAAAAAATACTCAATTTTTTCATTCGGGTCGTCGGATTGTCGAGTTTGATCAACCATATCGGTATTTTTGAACACCCTACTGCTGAGTACCTACCTCACTTCGTTCTACCATAGTGCTCAAACTTAAGTTATAACGGAACGGAGTCACATAGGACTAATATTCAAATCGGATTATTCATGGGGTTTGCAAAATCGTATGAGTAAATAGTAGCTCGTGCGGTTGAGCGAATCGAGAGGAGCTGGGCCGAGCAAATATATGATCGGGAGAATCAAGAGTACCTTAATTAAATAACATCACAAGTCAATTTTTTTCATAATTTAGAGGTGCTTAAATAAAATATTTAAATACATATGAGTGTTCGGGTTCAAGGTCAAATTTGAAGGCTAGGTCAGAATTGGCGAAACGGACTATAAAATTGGACTCAAGATGTCGAAAATCCAAAAAATGACTTTTCGGGAAAAAAGGTCAACTTTTGGTCAAAGTCAAAGTAAACATTGGTCAAAGTCAATTCTGGTCAATGTTAACGGGTCAAGGATTATCGGTTCAGTTTTATCAGTTCAGTTAATTAGTTCGGTCTATTCATGCTAACTTGGTTTAGATTGGTTTGACTTGGTTCAATATAACCAAATTGATTTTAGAAGGCTCTCTGTCAGAAGAGTTGCCTCACGTGCAAGGGCGATATGTTCGGGCACATCGGTAATGAAAAGGAAGGTAGAGGTGGTCTGATAGCACGAGATGTTCTCACCCACCATATTTAACTTAGAGTGAAGCCATATATATGAAAGAAAGAAAGGAAAAGTGATCGAAGTGCTTACCCAACGGTAGTCAGAGAAGACACGACAACGACGAGACACATTCGACTAGATTTTATTTGGAATAGGCCCAAGAACATGATGGTGTCGGTTGTGTAACGTTCGGATGATGGAGGTGGATGGAAACAATGAATAATAATAATAGGGAGAATCTTGTTTTTTCGACAAATATTTGAAGCATACTCCATGAATTGTCCATCTAGCTCAGTTGGTAGAGCGCAAGGTTCTAAACCTTGTGGTCATGGGATCGAGTCCCACTGAGGGTAATTTATAACGGAGGTCTTCCACGGAAGCTGCTCTCAACCTGGTGTTGGGGGCAACCTACTACTCTACCTCCCCTTTACCCCATTACATATGGGAATAGGGTCAACTAATTTTTTTATTTGAAGCATACTCCATGGTAAATGATGGGGTTCCACGGTGAGTGGAAGATTGGGCTTTGGTCTGAGTGGGGTGGCGTTCTCACTAGTGAGGATAGTGATAATCATTGAAAAATGGCGATAAAGATGAGAGATAGAGAAGATAACATGATTTCTTACGACTTCCTAAAGAACGACATTCGAATAAGGGTAACTGATGGTTAGGGTTTGATTGTAATATGATGGTGAACTTAGGGGTGAGAGTAGTGCACGCCACTGATGGTTGGAAGAGCCGACCAGCGAAGAGGAACGATGGAGTGAAGTTGGGTGGTCTGTAAGTAATGGTTCGAGTTTCAAATGGAGGAAAATGATTTAGAGCGTATATTCTTGGTTGAAGTGAAGCTGGATTTAAAAAGCTCATATGTCAGTTAAGAATTTTTTATAATATTTTAGTCATGAACAATAACATATGTGAGATGGTAGAGACTTGGGCTTAGCTTTAGCATGTCCATTTTTAACCCCTCCAACCCACACCACGTGCACCTTGATGAAAGGGCGCCTTCATGGGCAACAACATTCATGAAAGGTCACAATTGTCGGAAGGTAACCTTTCATGTTTGAGCTAGTTCTAAGGTGAATGAGCTGGAGGTGAGCTGGCCATATGTGAGTTGCAACATGATGAATGTTATGGCAGCTCCTTGTGGAAAGGCACCTCTTGGAATGGAAACTATTCACGAAAAGGTAGGATTTCACAAAATTTGACTTAAGCCTTATTTGAAGTGTCTTGATTGATAATGACGATGGTGCAGCTCTGTAACACCTATATCTCGTATACCTTTTCGTACATGAGATACAGATTTCACAATATTTTAAAAACATTACCACTTTAGAAAAACCCATAAAATTTTGTTTCTTTTCATTAAACATTTTAATTTAATATTTATAAAACATTCATTAAAGACTTTAATATATAACAAAAGTTAATATTCTACGATTTTATCCTTCCTACAACATCATAAAACCAAAAACTTTACAGAGCGTTATCATAATTCTATTACATATCGATTAATAACATCAAAATAGACCTAGCTATCATACAGTTACTGATGAGGTGATTTTTGGATTTGTGCTGTTAGATGTACTCCTTACTCGGCTTGATAGAACCTACGCATGAAATAAACATACGTTAAGTATTTCCTTAGTGAGGCAAGAATACTAGTGAGATGATATCATTACTTATTTATTTCATATCCATAAAATACTAAGTCGTTCATTTAAAGTCTTTATCATTTCGTTGAGATGCACACATAGTGCCTATACGGTCATTCATAAATATATCATGAATTTCGTGGTTAGCACATATAGTGCCTATATTGTTGTTCATCAACATATGATGAATTATGTGGGTTGCACACTTAGTGCCTATACGGTCATTCATCAACATATGATAAATTCTGTGGGTTCCATACTTAGTGCCTATACGGTCGTTCATCAACATATGATGAATTTCGTGAGTTGCACACTTAGTGCCTATACGGTCGTTCATCAACATATGATGAATTATATGGGTTGCACACTTAGTTCATATACAGTCGTTCATCAACATATGATGAATTTCATGGGTTGCACACTTAGTGCTTATATGGGTTGCACACTTAGTGCTTATATGGTCGTTCATCAACATATGATGAATTCCATGGGTTGCACAATTGACACATATACCTTTAACAACATACATTTATAACTCTTAATGTACATAATAAATACACTCACCTGGTATGCCTCGGTTATATACTTTAAGGATGTCCTACTACTTGGAAACTTTATCTTTGCCCTTGTTCATCCTTGACTCGGGAGTTTGGTTACAATATTTGGCTATGGAGGATAGTCCCTACACGGGGAAGAAGAAGAAAAAGAAGAAGAAAATAGATAACTTTGTTGGTTAATTTTTCCCCTTTTTCTTCCTTAAATCCCTAATAAGGAATGAATTTTAAATTCATTTCTCCTTAAAAGACCAAAATACCCTCTATATCAATCATTGATACAAATTGGTCTGAAATACTATTTCAATCATTTCTTATCTTTTTATTATTTATTCAAATAAGTCTTCAAATATTTGGGGTATTACAATTCTCCCCCTTTAAGAAAATTTATCCTCGAATTTAAAGAAGTACCTGAAAAGAAGAGGTGTGGAAACTGCTTCCTCATGTCCTCCTCTTTTTCTTAAGTAGCTTCTTCTACCTTATGATTCTTCCAGAGCACTTTAACTAAAGGAATTCTCTTGTTACGTAACTCCTTGTTTTCTCTAGCCAAGATCCGCATTGGTTCTTTCTCACAAGTTAAATCTGATCGAATATCTATTTCATCTGGTGTGATAATATGGGATGGATCTGATCAGTACCTTTTGAGCATCGACACATGAAATACATTGTGAATCTTGTCCATAACACAAGGTAAAGCTAACTGATATGCTACTGGTCTGATCCTTTTTAAATATCGTCTACCTTATGATTCTTCCAGAGCACTTTAACTAAAGGATTCTCTTGTTACGTAACTCCTGTTTTCTCTAGCCAGATCCGTATTGGTCTTTCTCACAAGTAAATCTGATCGAATATCTATTCATCTGGTGTGATAATATGGGATGGATCTGATCAGTACCTTTTGAGCATCGACACATGAAATACATTGTGAATCTTGTCCATAACACAAGGTAAAGCTAACTGATATGCTACTGGTCTGATCCTTTTTAAAATATCGTAAGGTCCAATAAATCTCAGACTTAGCTTCCCTTTGCGTCCAAACTGTAATACTTTCTTCCAATACGACACTTTCAAAACCTTATCTCCCACTTGAAATACAATTTCTTTTCTTTTCAAATCGGCATAAGACTTTTGTCGATCGAAGGCTATCTTTAGATTATCCTGGATAACTTTCAATTTCTCTTCCATTTTTTTTATTAAATCAGGGCAAACTAGATCTTTATCTTTGAGTTCAAACCAATTTAATGGTGTTTGGCACTTTCTCCCATACAAAGCTTCATATGGGGCCATCTTAATACTCGATTGGTAACTATTGTTATAAGAAAATTTCGCTAAAGGCAAATACCTTTCCCATGATCCTGTAAATTCAATCACCCAAGCCCTTAGCATATCTTCTAATATCTGAATAGTTCATTTTGACTATCCATCTGTCTGCGGATGAGAAGTTATGCTGAAGCTTAATCGAGTACCCAATGCCTCATGTAAAGACTTGTAGAATCTTGAAGTAAACCTTGGTCTCGATCGGTCACTATAGATATAGGCACTCCATGCAGTCTAACTATCTCTTTTATATACAACTCCACAAACTTGTTCATCGAATAATCTACTCGAACCAAAATAAAATGAGCCGTCTTGGTCAATTTATCCATGATTACCCTAATCGAGTCCTGTTTGCCTGGTAACAAAGGTAGCCCTAAACAAAATCCATTGTGACTCGCTCCCACTTCCACTCATGAATGAATATTGGTTGTAGCAATCTAGAAGGCACTTGAAGTTCAACTTTCACTTGTTGACATGTCAAACATTTTGCAACAAACTCTAATACTGCTCTTTTTATACCAGACCAATAATAACGACTCTTTAAATCTTGATACATCTTATTCCCACCTGGGTGCATCGTCAAAGGGATATAGTGTGCCTCATAAAGAATATATTTCTTCAATTCATCATTATCGGGAATGCAAAATCTTCTACGATAATATAAACATCCATAAACCTTTATTTTGAAGTCTTTGACCTCTTCTTTCTCAACTTGCGCCATTATCATCAAGTATTTATCATCTCGCCTTGTGGCTCTTTTTACCCAGTCCAAAATTATCGGCTTTAACTTAAGTCCAACAATCAAGGCACCATCTAATTTTACATATATGCTCACATCCAAAGCTATTAGCGCTGCGAAATTCTTTCGACTGAGTGCATCAGATACCACATTAGCTTTTCTTGGATGATACTCTATGATCAAATCATAATCTTTTAGAAGTTCAATCATCTTCCGATCTCAAATTCAGCTCTTTTTGAGTCAACAAGTACTTTAGACTCTTGTGATCCGTGTAAACATGGCAACGCTCACCGTATAGATAATGGCGCCAAATCTTCAAAGCAAACACGACACTGCCAACTCCAAGTCATGCGTCGGGTAATTTTTCTCGTGATTCTTCAGTTGTCTTGAGGCATAAGCCATAACTTTCCCTTCTTTCATCAGCATACATCCCAATCCATTAAGGGATGCATCATTGAAAACGTCATAGTCTTTACCTGACTCAGGTTGTACAAGCACTAGGGACTATGTTTCTATTCTCTTTAGCATTTCAAACTTTATTGGCATTTTTTCCGTCCAAACAAAAGGCACATCCTTTCGTAACAACTTAGTTGGCGGCAAAGCTAACATTGATAAGTTCTTCATGAACCGCCTATAATAACCAGCAAGCCCCAAGAAACTCTGAACTTTAGAAATATTCTTTGGGGGTTGCCAATCCACTATGGCTTGAATCTTTTTGGGATCTACTCTTATGCCTTCTGTAGAGACTATATGACCAAGGAAAACAATCTCTGCTAACCAAAATTCGAATTTGGATAATTTTGCATACAATTTCTTTTCTCGAAGTATCTGAAGAACCACTCGAAGATGATCATCATGTTTCTCTATTGACTTGGAATATACCAAAATATCATCTATAAATACCACAAAAATTGATCCAAGTAAGATTGAAATACTCTGTTCATCAAGTCCATAAATGTTGCAGGAGCATTAGTCAATCCAAATGGCATTACTATGAATTCGTAGTGTCTATACCGGGTTCGAAAAGCTTTCTTCGAAATATCATCTTTTTCGATCTTTAATTGATGGTACCTCGACCTCATATCTATCTTTGAGAACACCACCGCACCTTTCAGTTGATCAAACAGATCATTAATCCTCGGAAGATACTTTTTCTTTATCGTTACTTTATTTAATTGACGATAGTTAATACATAACCTCATAGACTCGTCATTCTTCTTCACAAATAGCACAGGTGCTCCCCAAAGAGAAACACTAATCTGTTAAATCCTTTATCGAGTAGCTCTAGCAACTGGGCTTTTAATTCTCTTAACTCCATTGGATCCATTCGATACGGAGCCATGGAAACCGGTTCAGTACCAGGGTAAACCTCAATCTTGAATTCAACCCTCACAATCTGGAGGTAAACCCGGTAATTCCTCTGGAAGCTCATTAACTGTTGGGATATAATTTAATCTCACTTTTGGCATTCGGGTGTCTATTACATTAGCTAGAAAAGCTATGTGTCCCTTTGACATCATTTTCTTTGCCTTCATGGTCGATATCACATTGGATGGTGATTTCACTTTTTCGCCAATCACTTATATTTCGGAGCCTTCCGCATTCTTCAAAAATAATCGTTTCATGCGATAATCAACCCATCCATGATGTGGAGACAACCAATCCATGCCCAAAATGATTTCAAACTCGTCGAAGGGAAACTCCATCAAGTTTTCCGGGAACACAACCCCTTGAATTTTGATCGGACATTTTCTACATACCTTTGCATTGTGACCCATAGGGTTTACCGCTATCATTTCACTGAAAATTGGTTCTAAAGGAATTTATCTAGTTCTAACCAACTTTGTACTAATATAAGAGTGTGTGGAACCAGGGTTAACTAGAACAAATACAGGCTCATAAAAAATATGAAATGTATCTGTTATGATATCCAAGTCATCTCGACCCTCATTAGTTTTAATGTTATAAATTTAGCCACTCCCGGAGTTTCTTGTCATTGGCTAGACTCATATTGACCACCGAATATTCCTCTTCCTCTACTTCTACTGGGTGCTGCTATTGATCTCTCAATTTGTACTGATCTATCTTCAGATCTTTGTGGACAGTTCCGAGCATAGTGACTTGTTTCTCCACAAAGAAAACAAACGCCAGAGAGCACTCTATATACTCCTGAGTGAAATCTGCCACATGTCTGACATAGATTACTTCTTTCTCCATAAGCTCTACCCGAGCTAGCAGCAACAGATTGTGATTGTTTAGTTTTCTGAGAAGCAGTAGTAGAACTATCTCTGTCAGTATATTGGGAACTCGATCCCTTGCCTCTCTTAGCATGATAAGAAGTGGAAGACTGATAACTCTGTAAAAAGCTCATATTTGGGACATTTTCACTTAAGTTATTGACTATCTAAGAGCTCATATAGGATCATATAGATTTATTTAGGAGCATATAGTTGCATATGGTGAAATTTTGTTTACTGTGGTATTTTATTTTGTAATCAGTGTTGCGTTATGGGAAGGTGTTTTGTTTAATGATGTGCAAGATTTGAGAGCAAAGATAAGAAAAAGGGAATTGCCATGACATGATAAGACTACTGAGAAAAATACGATTGCCGCGACATCTCGGACGACATTTCTGGGTAGAAAAAGTCAAAGAAAATATTTTTAGTAGAGAGCCAGCTGTCATGGCATAAAAAGTGCTTTCTGCAATCAGCCATAAAGGAGGGCCCAGTTATCATCTTTGCACCGACTCTCATATAAAAGGAATGAACTTTAGGGTACTAGGGTAATTTTATCACAAAACCCTAGGTTCATTCTCTCCTTATAAATAGAAGATGAGACCACAAAGACTTGAGATTTTTAGACAGCTGCCAAGAGCAAAAAATTCAGAAAAAAAGTTCTTCTTTTTCCGTCAATCGTTTTTGTCGTGGCATTCCTCCGTTGACAAGCTAGAGGGAGTGGCGAACTAGGTATCCGAGAGGAGCCAGATCACTGGAGCTGTTCGTGGTGGCCGAGGGAAGCTCCGGCAGTACACGTCGAAGGCTTTTCCTCCTTCCCTTTGCTCTTTGCTTTCATATTTTATCATTTGGGTTGTAAGGAACGGATTAACTTGCTTTGCGCTTGTTTATTTCGAACCCCACCATGAACTAATCCTATTTGTTGGGAGTTTATTTTGGATATTTAAATTTTGCTTTAATGAATGGTTATTTTTCTATGTTATATTCTGTTTTGTTTATGAAGCATAGCGCCTTAAGGGTGTAGGACCTACGAGAGTAGCCATTCCTTAGGAGATTACTTAGTGTCCGAGAGAATGTCTAGGTAGCACGTCTTAGTGTTCGAGAGAAACTAGGGAGGAACCATATAAGCAAGGGGTTCTAGATAGTAACTAGGCCTAATCCACCTTAGAGATAAGGCTAGGATTTTATTCGACTAAAAGGAGTTGTGTATGAGTGATAGGTTAGATGTTACAGCTACCGTAAAAAGGTATTGCCGAGACATACCCTGTTATCTGGACCAATAGAATCCCTGCAGTAGCTAACGCTAATCGGTTTTGCCAAAGCATCTTCAATCTATCGAGTCCCTTACTAGAGATAGCATAGGGCACCCTTAGTAAACTCTATTGGGCAGAGGAGGCATAAAAGTAAGACCATTCTGAGAAGTAGACTTAAATTTCCTAAGTAACTCCTATCACTCATTACCATAGTAGTTTGTCGTGTGAGGAGTCTAAAGTCCTTAAAATCAAATCCAGTATTTACAGTTTATTTTGCCTTTATATTTTTATTTGATTGCAGTACACACAATTCATTTTGCCACAACATATCCATTTGCTACCACATATTCATCGTTCCATTTCCATACCATCTATTCATTTTGCCACAGCATTATCATTTGTATATATACCATCTCTAACTTTACTTAGGTGACAGAGTAAAGTGTCATGAAAAACTTATTTGATTTCCCCCAATCCCTGTGGAGAACGATACTCACTCATCACTTTATTACTTATTCGATTGTGTATACTTGCATACATATCTGCACCATTTATAGTACTCACAAATAGCGAACACGTTTTTGGCGCCGTTGCCGGGGATTTGCAACTGGAAGTTAATTTGTTTAGTCAAAGCATTTTTATTTTACTTGCTTATTTTTTTTAGATATCTTTACTTTTTGTTTTCTTTATCTATTTCAGGTTTTTCGTGGTGTATGACCAGAAGACATTCGAACGAGCCATTAGACCGGTTGAACCTGAGATTGAGAGGCCTTTTAGGAGAAGAAGACGATATCAACGTGCAAATATGTATCAAATCGGAAATCGAGGCATTGGTCAAGATGATGATCAGAATGTCAGGGCAATTCCAAATGTTGGGACTGCAGCCAGACCTCATGCTATTCGTGATCACTTAAACCCGGTCTTAGATGATTTAAATCCTGGAATTGTGACACCAGAAATTAAGTCATCCCACTTCAAGCTCAAACCTGTCATATTCAATATGTTGAACTCCATAGGGCAATTTGGGGGCATGCCAAATAAAGATGCCAAACAACACATTCATAACTTCTTGGAGGTTTGTTATTCCTTTCGCCAACAAGGAGAGCACGAAGATGTTTTGAAACTAAAGCTATTTCCTTATTCTCTGCGTGATCGAGCAAGGGCTTGGTTGAGTGGCATTTCAGCGTGTTCAATGGAGTCATGGACTGATCTGTGCAAAAAAAATTACTGCGGTATAATCCTCCGAATATGAACACCCAAATGAGGGAATGACATTGCTTCCTTTCGTCAGGCTGATGACGAGTCGATGTATGAATGCTGAGATCGATACAAGGCATTGCTTCGTAAATATTCGAATCATGGTTTTGAAGATTGGAAGCAAGTGGTGATGTTCTATAATGGAGTAAATGCACCCACGAGGATGATGCTAGATGCCTCGGCAAATGGGACGTTACTTGACAGATCACCAGCAGAGGCATTTGACATTCTGGATAGGATTACCACCAATGATTATCAATTTCCATCCACAAGGCTTTGATTTGGACACAAATCACATGGAGCTTTCGAGCTAGATTCTAAAGATACCGTGTCTGCCCAACTTGCTGTTATTACCAATATGTTGAAGAATTTGCAAAGGTCAAGTGAGGTGAGAGAAGTAAAGGCAGTCCATTTAGCATGTTTATTATGCCACTGCAATCACAATGAGAGTGATTGTCTAACCAATCAAGAATCCATCAACTTTGTAGGCAACTTCAATCGAGGTAACAACAACCCCTATTCTAATACATATAATCCGGGATGGCGTCAGCATCCAAACTTTTCATGGGGAAACCAAGGAACCAGTAATGCTCATCAACCAGTTCGGCAGTAGAATTTCAATGACTCCCAGAGTTATAATCGAATATGCCAGCATAATTCTAACAAGGGAGGGCCATCTTCATCTAACACCAGATCTTTGGAGGCCACAATGCAAGAGTTTATTGCAACAACGAAGACAATGCTGCAAGATCATGCGACCTCCATCAAAAATCAATGAGCCTTACTTCAGAGCCATAGTTCGTCATTAAGGGCGTTTGAGAGTCAGGTTGGTCAAATTGCCGCGACATTACAAGAACGCAGACCATGACATTTTCCAAGTGAAACTGAAGTCACCAAACCTCATGGCAATGAAAGCTGTAGTGTTTGGGGGAAGACCGAAGGATGATTCACCCCCTGTAATCGTGCAAGCTGAGCAAGAAGTGCTGGAAGAAGCACCAGAGGAAGAGGATAAGGCTGAGGATTCGTCAAGTAAAGAAACTGAGGGGGGCAAATAAAAATGCCAAGGTAACTTCTATTCGCACCCCGTCAGTACAGGAAGCCATACCCCCACCTCCTTTTTTCGCAAAGACTGAAGAAGCATAATGAAGATATCCAGTTTAAGAAGTTCGTTGGCATTCTGAGTCAACTTCAAATCAATGTTCCTTTTTTGGAAGCTATGGAACAAATGCCCACTTATGCTAAATTTCTCAAGGAGATTGTTACCAAGAAAAGAAAGGTTGAGCAGTACGAGACAATTGCCACGACAAAAGAATTTTGCTCTTCCTTAAGAAAGCTGCCACCAAATATACATGATCCGAGCAGTTTTATCATCCCATGTTCGATAGGAGATAGATTTGTCGAGAAGGCATTATGTGACCTTGGCTCAAGTGTGAACTTGATGCCTAAGTCAATATTCGTAAAGCTTGGGATAGGAAATGTGAGACCCACCTCGATCATTCTGTAATTAGCCGATCGTTCACATGTTCGACCAGAGAGGCGAATTGAAGATGTCATAGTGCGGGTTGACAAGTTCATTTTTCCTGTAGATTTTTTTATTCTGGACTGTGAGGTCGACGCCACAACACCCATCATCTTGGGTAGACCCTTCCTAGCTACCGATCGTATTCTCATCGACTGTGAGAGGGGCGAGCTGACAATGCGAGTGGCCGACCAACAAGTCACTGTGAATGTCTTTCGACCTCTCAAGTACATGGATGATTCTGAAGAATGCCAGAGCATTTTAGAAGTGGTTACAGTAATAACAAAAGAATCATATCAATTTTTCAGGATAATTTCATTCAGCTGGGACTTGATGAGGGGCTAGTAGAAGACTTAAATGCCGGAGAGCCTAATGATTTTTCATCCGAGGAACAACAGGCTAGCTTCCTTAAAGTTAGCCCAGGTACGCGTTTGAACCTCTTAATTTTGAAGATCTTGTTCCTCCCAAGCCCATTACAGCATGCCTACCCTAGAACTTAAGAATTTGCCATCATCTTAAATATACTTATCTGGGTAGTAATGAAACTTTACCTGCGATTATTTCCTCTGACCTTACTCCTAACCAAAAATCTAGTTTGTTAAGTGTTTTGTCACAGCATAAGAAGCGTTAGGATGGACTGTGGCAGATCTGAAGGGAATAAGTTCAACTATCTGCATGCACAAGATCCTGCTGGAAGAATGCCACTGCAAATCCATAGAGCCATAGCGAAGATTAAACCCAATCATGAAACAAGTTGTGATGAAAGAGATTCTCAAATGGCTTGATGCTGGAGTAATATACCCCATCTCGGATAGTTCGTGGGTGAGTCCAGTTCAATGTGTGCTAAGAAGGGAGGCATGATCATGGTGACGAGTGAAAACAACGAGTTGATACCTATTCGTACGGCCACCGGGTGGCAGATTTGCATGGACTACCGCAAGCTCACAAGGTCACCAAGAAGGATCACTTCCCTTTGCCGTTCATCGATCAAATGTTGGATCGACTTGCTGGCAAGGCATTTTATTATTTCTTGGATGGATACTCGGGGTATAATCATATTGTCATCGCACCGGAGGACCAAGAGAAGACAACATTCACGTGTCCCTATGGCACGTATGCTTTTCAAAGAATGCCTTTTGGAATCTGTAATGCCCCGATAACTTTTCAGCGCTGCATGCAAGCTATATTTTCAGACATGGTTGAGGACTTTCTGGAAATTTTTATGAATGATTTTTCTGTTTCTGGAGATGATTTCAAAATGCCTCGGCAATTTGGCGAAGGTACTGAAGCGATGTGAGGAGGCCGATCTCGTGCTGAATTGGGAAAAATGTCACTTCATGGTGACCGAGTGCATTGTTCTTGGCCATAAAATTTCTGTAAATGGCATTGAGGTGGACAAAGTAAAGATCGAGGTGATCGAGAAGTTACCCCCACCAAATTCTGTCAAGGGCATTCGGAGTTTCCTTGGACAAGATGGATTTTATCGGAGATTCATCAAGGACTTCTCCACAATATCCAAGTCCTTGTGCACCCTGCTGTAACAGAACCAACCATTCAAGTTTTATCAGAAATGCCATGGCGCATTCAAAGAGCTGAAGCAAAGACTTATCTCTGTACCGATCGTGGTTCCCCCAGATTGGACGGCACCATTCGAATTGATGTGTGATGCAAGTGATTTTGCCGTGGGAGCTGTACTTGGGCAACGTAGAGGTAAATTTTTTCATGTTATATATTATGCTAGTTGTACCTTGAATGAGGCACAATTGAACTATACTACCACTGAGAAAGAATTACTTGCTGTGGTATTTGCATTTGACAAGTTTAGGCCATACTTCATAGGCACCAAAGTCATTGTTCACACTGATCACTCAGCTATAAAATATTTAGTGAATAAGAAAGATATCAAGCCTAGACTTATTAGGTGGATATTACTCTTGCAAGAATTTGACTTAGAGGTAATTGATAGGAAAGGTACTGAAAATCATGTTGCAGACCATTTATCTGGGCTAGAAAACATTTAAGAAAACCATGACATTGTTGATATTAAAGAAGAATTCCCTGACGAGAAAATTTTATATGCCACGACAATTCTGTGGTACGCTGACCTTGTTAATTTTCTTGTTAGTGGTGTTTTTCCTTATGAACTAAATAGCCAGGGCAAGAAGAAGTTTCTACATGATGCCAAGTTCTATTTTTGGGATGAGCCGTACTTGTTCAAGTAATGTGCCAATCAAATGATTCGACGGTGTGTCCCCGAAGATGAGCAACGCAATATCTTATATTATTGCCACACCGCAACCTGTGGAGGGCATTTTGGAGGTGCAAGAAATGTTGCAAATGTCCTCCAATCAGGCTTCTATTGGCCATCACTATTTAAGGATGCCCACGCATTTTACAAAATGTGCGACAGATACCAGCGCACTGGAAACATTTCCAGACGAAACGAAATGCTGCTGCAAAATTTTGGAGATAGAACTCTTTGATCTTTGGGGCATTGATTTCATGGGACCGTTTCTATCTTCTTTTGAAGACTTATACATAAATTGCCACGGTATATCACCCACAAATGAATGGGCAAGCTGAAGTGTCCAACCGAGAAGTCAAGCAAATCCTTGAGAATGTGGTAAATCTCGAAGGAAAGATTGGTCCCCAAAACTCGATGAAGCACTCTGAGCCTATAGGACGGCATTCAAAACACCTCTGGGAATGTCGCCTTCAAGATGGTATATGGAAAAGCCTGCCACCTACCAGTTGAGCTAGAACACAAGGCATACTGGGAGATAAAGTAGCTAAACTTCGACGTACACTCGCTGGGAAAACGATTGCTCGATCTGAATGAAGTGGAGGAGTTTCAAGCGCAAGCATATGAAAATGCCAAGCTCTACAAGGAAAAACCAAGAAGTGGCATGACAAAATGCTTTTGCCTTGGTATTTTCATGTGGGCCAGAAAGTGTGTGTTTAACTCTAGGCTTAAACTCTTCCCGGGCAAATTAAAGTCATATTGGGGACCATTTGAAGTCCACCATGTTTACCCATACGACACTGTTGATCAAGAACATGGACGATGGGTCAATCTTTAAAATCAATGGATAGCGTCTGAAGGCTTACCAAGGAGTCTCATCATTGCGTGACAAGACTGCACTTCTCTTGCATAAAGTTGATACTGGCCCAGCATCTTAAGGATGCCGTGATATTTTAGTTTTACTTCTGTGCATAAATAAATGGTTATTTTATTTTTTTTTTTTTATTTAGTTTCCTTTTAATTTACTATTTTTTTTATTTTAAGGTTAGGGTCCATCCAGATTTTACCGTACCACCATCAAATCATGAACACTCCAGCCCCACACAATTTCAAAAGCGTACACGTCGTACAACCGCCGCACCACCACAAGCATAAAGTCAATGTACCTTGCATTGCATTGCATGTCATAACATGTAGTTTAATTTTCAATAGTTTTTAAGCATTGAGGACAATGCTCTCTCAAGTTGGGGGAGGTAGGGTTCTTAATCATTCATGATATATTAGTAGAATGAATATGCCATGACATTAGTAAGTGGTTGAATGGGTTTTCTGGAATAAATTAATGATGCCCGATGATGATGAACTTTTTATGGCTATGATAGAATGTACACGACTATTGAGGATATAGAATCAACTCTAGGACTTTCTTTTTTGAAACCCTTGAATACGATGTATTTTTCATGCTTAAAGAACTTAGAAATTTTTTAAGAGAATTCTTGCATGTCTTGGCATAAACGATGAAAACCCCACTTTATAAAAAAATGAAGTTGTGAATAAATGCTTCAGTATATCTGTAGAGGGACACTCCGCTATGCCATGGCATTTCCTGGAAAATACAAATAAATAAATGACAGTTATGGTATATGAGTGAATGAAAGTAGTCACGGGATGACTCTACCTGACTAGCTCGGGGTAAAAGGTATGCTCCTTTTCACCTAGAGTGGGATGGTATGTGTGATGGGCTGACTCCCTCGTAGCAGTGTTAAAAAAGCAAAAAGGGAAAGAAAACAATGTGGGAGTAAAAATTGTAAATGTTGTGGCAAAACAAGAAAGCTTGGAGAAATTTTAGGTTTGTTAAGCATGGACTGGATACAAACGCACACCACACAAAGAATCTTGCCCTAGGGGACAGTACTTGATTTCTCAAACTAGTCTAGCATGTTGAAGCCAAATGTTATGAGGGCTGAAATTCTATCCCATATAACTATTATGCTTCTGAACTTGCCTTGGTATTTTTATTTTGCTTAATACTATCCACTGCTTGAGGACAAACAATAGCTTAAGTTTGGGGGTATGATAAATCCATAAAAAGTCATATTTGGGACATTTTCACTTAAGTTATTGATTGTCTAAGAGCTCATATAGGATCATATAGATGCATTTAAGAGCATAAAGTTGTATGTGGTGAAATTTTGTTTGTTGCGGCATTTTATTTTGTAATCACTGTTGCATTAGGGGAAGGTGTTTTGTTTAATGATGCAGGATTTGAGAGTAAATAAGGAAAAGGGAATTGCCATGACATGATGAGACTACTGAGCAAAATGCGATTGCCGTAACATCTCGGATGACATTTCTGGGCAGAAAAAGTCAAAGGAAATATTTTTAGTAAGAGCCAGCTGTCATGGCATAAAAAGTGCTTTCTACAATCAACCATAAAAAAGGGGTCAGTTACCATCTTTGCGCCGACTCTCATATAAAAGGAATGAACTTTAGGGTACTAGAGTAATTTTATCACAAAACCCTAGGTTCATTCTCTCTTTATAAATAGAAGATGAGACCACAAAGACTTGGAGATTTTAGACAGTCGCCAAGAGCTAAATTTCAGAGAAAAAGTTTTCTTCTTTTTCCGTCAATCATTTTTGCCGTGGCATTCCTCCGTTGACAAGCTAGAGGGAGTGGCGAACTAGGCGTCTGAGAAGAGCTAGATCTCTAGGACTGTTCAGGGTGGCTGAGAGAAGTTCTGGTAGTGCACATCGAAGGCTTTTCCTCCTTCCCTTTGCTCTTTGCTTTCATATTTTATCGTTTGGGTTGTAAGGAACGGATTAACTTGCTTTGTGCTTGCTTTTCGAACCCCTACAAAACTAATCCTTTGGTGGGAGTTTATTTTGGATATTTAAGTTTTGCTTTAATGAATGGTTATTTTTCTATGTTATATTTTGTTTTGTTTATGAAGCTTAGCGCCTTAAGGTTGTAGGAGCTACGAGAGTAGCCGTTCCTTAGGAGATTACTTAGTGTTCGAGAGAATATCTACGTAGCACGTCCTTAGTGTTCGAGAGAAACTAGGGAGGAACCACATAAGCAATGGATTCTAGATAGTAACTAGGCCTAATCCACCTTAGAGATAAGGCTAGGATTTTATTCGACTAAAAGGAGTTGTGTATGAGTGATAAGTTAGATGTTAATGGTGCCGCAAAAAGGTATTACCGAGACATATCATGTTATATGGACCAATAGGATCCCTACAGTAGCTAACGTCAATCGGTTTTACCAAGGCATCTTCAATCTGTCGAGTCCCTTACTAGAGATAGCATAGGGCACCCTTAGTAAACTCTGTCGGGTAGAGGAGGCATAGAAGTAAGACCATTCTGAGAAGTAGACTTAAATTTCCTAAGTAACTCCTATCACTCATTCCCATAGTAGTTTATTGTATGAGGAGTCTAAAGTCCTTATAATCAAATCCAGTATTTACAGCTTATTTTGCCTTTACATTTTTATTTGATTGCAGTACACAATTCCTTTTGCCACAACATATCCATTTGCTACCACATTGTCATCGTTCCATTTCCATACCATCCATTCATTTTGCCATAGCATTATCATTTGTATATATATACCATCTCTAACTTTACTTAGGTGACAGAGTAAAGTGTCGTGACAAACTTATTTGATTTCCCCCAATCCCTGTGGAGAAAGATATTCACTCATCACTTTATTACTTGTTCGATTGTGTATACTTGCACACATATCCGCACCATTTATAGTATTCACAAATATCGGACAAAGACATTCCAACTCGTTTTCCCACGTGCATATTCTGCTCCGTTGCTAGAGTCTCCTCTTGAGCTCTCTCAATAGTCTTAGCGCGGTTTATGACTTCTTGCAGGCTAGGCAAGTTTAAAACCAACATCATAACTTTCAACATAGGCCTTAGACCCTCAATGAACCAATCACATCAGGCTTTATCATTAGGAACTACCTCAATAACATAATGACTAAGTTTGTTCTATTCAACCTCATACTCATGCACTACTTTATCGTCTTGTTTCAAATTAAGAAACTTCAGCAGCATTGACCTCATAAACTGCTCCCGATGTACTTGTTATTTAACTCATCTTGAAAGAATTGACAATTCACTTGATCAGGTAATGCATACATCGTTGTATTTGACCACCATACCCGAGCTGATCCACAGAGTAATAATACAACTCCGCCCAGCTTTGCGTGATCTGAGCACTATAGACTTTCCAGTATCACCATAGCATCATTTAACCATAAATCAGCGTCCATCGGACCTTCACCTTCTTCTCCCCGGAACTTAGGAGCTCCCAAACTTCTCAACTCTTTTGGGATTAACATTCGCGGTACTGAAAGAGCAAGGGGAGGCGGAGGAGGTTGGAACCGTGTTAAGATAGCATCAAGAGCTTGCATAAAAGTTTCAAACTCTGGCACGGGCATACCCTGAGGTGTTGGTACACTAGCATTCTCAGATGGAATCCGGTGCTCACTATTCTCATAAATTCACTACCCAGTCCTTATTATTCTCTGATCAGCTGCTCTTTTCGAATTCGTAGAATCTGACATATATATAATATACATAAGAATAATACTTAAAAAGTAAGAAGAGACATCCCTCATATTCTATTTATACCTATCAGTAATCTTGACATCTTAGTGGCATATAAACCCTTTTTTACAATAAAATACACTCAATTTCGGCCGATAATCGACTAAACATGTAGCTTTGATACCAATAAATATAACACCTATATCTCATATACATTTCCGTATACGAGATACATATGTCACATCATTTTAAAAACATTACCACTTTAGAAAAACCCATAAAAGTTTATTTCTTTTCATTAAACATTTTAATTTAATATTTATAAAACATTCATTAAAGACTTAAATATATAACAAAAGTTAACATTCTAGGATTTTATCCTTCCTACAACATCATAAAACCAAACCTTTGCAGAGCGTTATAATTCTTTACATACCGACTAATAACATCAAAATAGACCTAGCTATCATACAGTTACTGATGAGGTGATTCCGGATTTGTGATGTCAGATGTACTCCTTACTCGGCTTTATAGAACTTACACATGAAATAAACATACGTTAAGTATTTCCTTAGTGATGCAAGAATACTAGTAAGATGATATCATTACTTCATTATTTCATGTCCATCAAATACTAATTAATTCATTTAAAGTCATTATCATTTCGTTGAGATGCACACGTAGTGCCTGTACTCTTATCATAAATATATGAATTTCGTGGTTAGTACACATAGTGCCTATACGGTTGTTCATCAACATATGATGAATTTTTTGGGTTGCACACTTAGTGCCTATACGGTCGTTCATTAACATATGATGAATTTTGTGGGTTGCACACTTAGTGCCTATACGGTCGTTCATCAACATATGATGAATTCCATGAGTTGCACAGTTAGTGCCTATAAGGTCGTTTATCAACATAAGATGAATTTCGTGGGTTGCACACTTAGTGCCTATACGGTCGTTCATCAACATATGATGAATTCTGTGGGTTGCACACTTAGTGCCTATACGGTCGTTCATCAACATATGATGAATTTTTTGGGTTGCACACTTAGTACCTATATAGTCGTTCATCAACATATGATGAATTTCGTGGGTTGCACACTTAGTGCCTATACGGTCGTTCATCAACATATGATGAATTCCTTGGGTTGCACACTTAGTGAGTAGAGTACACATAGTATTGATATACAATTGTAACATATACCTTTAACAATATATATTTATAACTCTTAATGTACATAATAAATGCACTCACCTGGTATGCCTCGGTTGTATGCTTTAAAGATGTCCAGCTACTTGGCAACTTTATCTTTGCCCTTGTTCTTGCTTGACTCAGAAGTTTGGTTATGAATCTTTGGCTATGGAGGATAGTCCTTACACAGGGAAGAAGAAGAAAAGAGATAACTTTGTTGGTTAATTGTTTCCCTTTTTCTTCCTTAAATCCCTAAGGAGAAATGAATTTTAAATTCATTTCTCCTTAAAGGACCAAAATACCCTCTATATTTAATCATTGATACAAATTGGTCTGAAACACTATTCCAATCATTTCTTATCTTTTAATCATTTATTCAGATAAGTCTTCAAATTTTTAAATCTTTTCAATAAGGTCACTAATCTGATATTTGGGGTATTACAAGCTCCCCAACTGAATTGAAGTCATCTTCTAGCTCAAATCTTCAAATCAACCCAGCTATGAGCTCACTGGTCTCCGGACAACTTTTCACTAAATGTTGATTATGCTCTCTTGAATGTTCCAATATAAGTTTCCTTGTTGTTGCTTTCTCCATTTAGCTCAATTCATCTCGTATAGTTGTGGTTGAATGTACCTACATTCAAAAACATAAAAACTAAGTTAAGTATATGAATTTTTATAAAGTAATAATGATGTGTATATTATAAAGATATGGACCATAGGATATAATGATAACTTATGCCTCGCATAATGAATGAGTTATTATCATTATAGTTAGATGTAATATATATATATATATATGAAATATCTATGTTATAATAAATGAAATATGAATCATTGTAGAAAAATAGAAAGTTTCCCCTCTTGAATCTTAACAATCTTAAGAAAGGTTGGAGATGCAGGGATAAACATGATGTTGAATCGGATCACATCACTAAAACTTAGCTTCAATAGGTTATTGTTTCACCTATCTAAACTACATAAAAAAAATTTTCTTTATTTTTGTCACTTTATGGCTAAAGAATAGGGGAAAATTCTAACTTAAGTCCTTGAATTCTCATTTTTTTATAAATTGGTTTATAAATTTTAATAAAGTACTAATTTAATCCTCGTATTTAGTTTAACAATTATGTTACAGTTTACCAAAAAAATTGGGGTGCGACTATTAATACAATTAAATAAATTAAAATTAAAATTGATAATTTAAAAGTAGATACATTAATTTAGATTTATTACAAAGGTAAAATAACTCTTTCAAACCTAATTTTTAAGTTACATGTATATAATTAGATGCTAGATTCCTTTTAAATTTAATTAGTACTTAAACTATCAGTTTTGGTCCATTTTAGTACCTAAACTTTCAATTTTTCAAAATCATGCATAACGCTTAGTTTTTATTTTATTAGTACATGACGTTAAAAAACTTAATGCATTAAATACATAAACTATTAATTTTAGTACCTAAACTTTCAATTTTCAAAACTTAATGTTAAATTTTGAACATAATACTAAAATGAAACAAAAGCTAATCTTTAAGTATGACTTTGAAAAAAATTGAAAATTTAAATATTAGAATGAACTAAAATTTATAGTTTAGTTACTAAATACATAATTTACGCAAACGTAAATAGCGATTAATGCGTGTGGCGCACACATGTAGTCTCAACGTGGCATCAGTTTACTATTTCGTTTTTCTTGTGCTATTATCCAATCCCTTTTCTTATACGGTGTGAGAAACACTCGTAACTCGTGTACGTATGAAGTGGCATTAATTATTAAACGTCTTAAAATTGTTAATGTAAATATAATAAATTATTATTATTTATTTCGAAATTCTTGTTTGGAGCCCTTGTTAGGTAATATCATACGTGGATTTAAATTTTATTTTATATTATTTAAATCCTTTTACATGTTTACTTTGTCTAAATTTATTTTAATTTAAATTCGGCCATATTGCAACGAGTGATAAATTTTTTATTATTAATAGAGGAAGAACAGTAAATTTAAAAACGACAATAGGCAAAGTCAGTCATTTAATAATCTTCCTATACGTGCATTTTGGTAGGTGAGTTTTTTAAGTTAGTGATAAACTTATACCAAATAAAAATACATCCTAATTCAAAATCTTCAAAACCCTACAGCCAAAACTAAGCTCATATCAGTTATATAATTTATCTAAGCACATGCCAAAAAAAAACTAACCAAGAACACATCATACAAATTTTACTTGCAAAACATGACGTATTAAGCGTTTAATTTACCCATTAGGACCTCGTAATCTCATTTCTAAACGAGGTAGATCAGTGATGGATCGAAGAGGAAGTGGACGGGACAACTATTCTCTGTAAAAATTTCAAATTATTATATGTTTTAGATATATTTTTATATTTCATATTGATAATTCGATTTTATCTCCTAAAATGTTATATGTTCGTCCCTCTTAAAATTTTATAAATTCACTCATAATATAAAATTTTACGTACCTCAGTCGGGTAGACATAGTATAGTTGTGTCCCCGTATGCAAATGAGCTGAAAAACATGTCATAAGGAGCAGGATATAGCGTATCTTGCGGACTAGGGAAATTAATCTTTCAATTTGTACAAGGGGGTTAAGTTTAAAAACTATAACATGTAATTTGTCTTATTATTAAGAAAGACACGAGGGCAGATTAGAATAATAATTATAGAATTGTGGAGTTATTCCTCAAGACTTCTTAGCATCATACCTATCACGGCAGGGCTCAAGAACAATGACAAAAAGGTAATATTTTGATATTTGTAAGGAAAAACAACTAGGCTTCAATACTAAAATGAGCCAAGAGTAGTGTGATTCGATGGAAAGGTTCTAAAATAGAACAAAAGGGGAGATGAATGAGATAAACAAGTGTTAAGAGATGAGGCCTAGGACGGATACAATATTTTATATTAGGGGGAATGAACTTACATAATTTTAATGAATGAAAAAATATTTTCGATAAAAATTACAAAGAATATACCTAAATATATGAAATTAATTTTTTCAGAGGAAACGACCATTCAAAGAAGATATTATTTTTCTTTGTCACAATATGGTAAGTTTCAAGGATTTATGATTATCCACAAATATTTTCTTTGTCCTTTTTTGGGAGACTCGTATTTATCATTCAAAGAAGATATTATTTCTTTTGGAGGGTTATAAGCTTTACGTTGAGTTTGTTATCATGCAAAGAATAGGATTTCATGCTTTGAATTATTATGTCATGTCTGATGTTGAGCAAAGTACCTGGGATTTCAAGCTTTCGTGTTCTCAAGCTCCTTTACTTTCCATGTACTATGTAACTTGTTCGGCTGAAATTCGAATGCTCACATGTCAATATGTCGGTGATTACACATAAAAATATCATCCCTTGATTAAGTAGCCATTGAGTTCCTTTAAAGTTGGATTATGTCAGCTTGTAGATAAGCATCTGATAAATAGCTGTATCGACGAGAACAATTAGTTTATTTTGTTGGTCGTTGACGATTCATCTCACCTGGTTTGGAGGAGAGTTACGACATATATTTCTTTGTGACGAAGAGTGGTCATAAGGAAGAGGAGGAAGATTGGTCATAAGGAAGAGGAGGAAGATTGGTGTAGATTACTGAAAGTTCAACCCTTCTATCAGTTTTGACTGGTAGGTATTTATAATGACTCTTAGTTAGTGGTGTCGGACATAGGGTAATTTTAGCTATTCGTAGTTTAACGAGTTAAATAGATGTGATAGTTAAATCTTAGATTTCACACTGATATATCAATCAAACCCGTTAGAAGTCTTGTTTATGCACTATAGTTGACTCGAAAATATGTGCTCGAAGGATACAAGCTCCTTAGAGGTTTCGATAGACGGTAAATCTGTTTAAAAATTTTGACTGACTAAAAATTTACAATTTCCAAAAAAAATTATTTTAGGAAGGTATAATAAATGGGAAACCTTAACTCAGGCCAATACAAGAAACCAAAGGTGCCATACCTCATGTGGTCAAAAGCATCTTCATTACTTAGTTGTGGGGGCCTTGACATTTGCTTTTACCTGTGGAGAGAAGAAAAGGTTTGAGGCAAACTAATATTTATATATATATTATAACCAATTGGTGGAAAATAAGATGAGCAAACATGGGTATCTCTTTCTTTGCAAAGTTAATCCTCATCCTATCACAAGGATAAGGATAATTTCAACTCTGAGCGTGCAATCAGTCATAAAACCAAGTTGTCAGGGATATTTGACTGAGTTGGGTTAATCATACAAACATACAATTTAGACCAGTCAAAGTTATGGATGGCATGTAAGAATACGCATCAGTTAACTAAGTTCCATGTGCGAAAAAAGTCATGAAAATAACACCCCCTGTAGTTTTCCCACGTGTAGTTCACCTAATCCATAGGCTTAGTTGTTATCACATGTCAAATGGAAATGCACCAGCTTAGCCCATCTGCGCCACCCAGCCGAATAATGAGTTAGGCCTAGCTTTGGAACTAAAATCTAAAGTCAAGAAATCACATACCAATTTCTACTCTTTTCTCTCTCAGCCACAAGTATCTCATTTTCACCGACAGAGATGCTTTGAGTTTTCAGTGGATTAAATATTAGAAAAATATTCAGCTTTTCATTCTCATTGCACCGTGGAACCATTAGATAATATGGAATCACAGTTTCATGAGTTTCAGCCAGGTTTTGTTGAAACAGAACATACTATTTTACTGGGTTTATACGCCCAATGGGCATAAGGTAAGTCTTGATGGACCATAGGCACCTCTCAAGTGCACTCCTATGGTTCGGTTAGGGTAACCCAATATGCTCCCTTAGGTTGGCTTCTACGCACAGTGGACCTCTGATAAGTGCTTATAGATGTAGTTCTGGATAAGTGTATATCAGTATACGGTTGTATGTGATTTTAATAAAAACCTTATAAAAATATGATACTGAATAAATTTTAAAGTTATTCGTATGTTTTATTTTGCATTTATTGGAACACACTAAACTCTCTAACTCATTTTCTCCAACTTTTCCCTTTTAGATAGGTAACTTGGACTTTGCACTTGGAGGATCAACACATTACTCAACGTACTTTTGTTGTAATATTTCCATCTTCGAGACTACCTTGTGCATCATTGGCAAAAAAATATCATTGAACTTAAGAAGAATTCATCAGGGAAGATTATAGATCATGTAATCAGCAAAAAGGTTTGGTGAGGAAACAAAATCATTAAATTGTCCATCACAGTGTGGGGGAGATGTACCACCCCAACCCCTGATAGTATGAATCTGGCTATTGATGTCAATACACAGAAAAAGCCATCACACAACTCTTTAAGAGTTACGAAAATACTTTGCCAAGCAAAAGATAGATGATCACCAAGTACGACATCAAAAACATTACTCGAATGGAAGTATTTGGTAGTAAGAACCCTCATGGAAAGACTATCCAGGGCTTGGAGGCACCGTCAAATATTCTTGTCGAGCATAGCAAGATTGAAAGTTCAAAAGTCATGAAAACTGATCCCCCCCCCAAAACACTTCGGTTGGCATAAAGTATTTTATGCAACACGCGGCCAAGCTTGGTCAGAAGGATCACCCGACCAACAATAGGAGCTGAATACCGAAACCATATCATAAATCACCCATTCAAAAAGCGAGTAACAACTCAAACATAAGTCGATAGCGCTTGACCAACTGTATTTGCTTTTGAGAAAAGGGCATATATTTTCTTTGGCAATTGAAACGACCCGTTGTCACCTGACGCAACAGCAGCAGATATTCCCGACTGTATTTGCTTATTTTAATTCCTCTTGCTCCACCGAACCAAACCAAACCATCTCCCTGAAGCCTACTCAGAAAACTTTTAGTTTTAAAAATGGATCCTCTTTTAGTGGAATCTAGATTTCCTTTGCATACTTCTTGAAACAATGATGTGTTTTTTCCTTAGCATTTTGTATCAACGGTACCAAGAACAGAACACAAGGCATCCTATTCTGGTGGTATCTACATTTTTGTTTGCACTTTTCGAGAAACTTGTTCCTCTATGAATTAGGTTCAAATGAACACCCTTCGAGAAACGCTTCTGAGCATTTTCCTTTGTGCTATGTACCGACTGCACAAATAAAGAAGACAGTACTTTTCCTTTGCATTTCCCTGGCACGGCGGTATTTGTTTATTATAGAATGCAACATCTATTTCTCATTTCACATCTTGTGTGCTAAAATTAAAATGTACACATCGCTTAAGTTATTTACATAAATCGTACCCCATTTACAATTTCTCATGTGTCCACATTAGTTTCAATTGAAATATAAGTTGCAAAACTATGCTTGTAACCTCAAACATTTTTTAAAAATGTCTATCAACTCGTTTTTTAGCTTCGGGATTTTTAAAATAATAATGCCATATTTTTTTAAAATTTGATTGATTAAATAGGTTCCTTTTTTAACATTAATAATGTCATTATATTTGTAGAATTAGGACCTTGTGTTTTACAACCAGCGAGGCCAGTGGATCACGTATCTCACGTCCTGTGTAACGTGAGATCCTTCTTATTTGGATTTTATTTGATTTCAAGCATCGCGTCTTTTCAATATACCTCGTGTCTTGGGAAACGTGAGGTCCATCGCATACTCGCTTCGAGAGGGATGCGAGGATTGTTATAAATAAGGGTCCATTTTTTAATGTTTCCTAAATCGGTTTCAAAGAAAAATTCAAAAAAATGTATTTTAATAATGTTGAATTCCTTAGACAAGTGTTAACAAAAATTCTACGTCATGTTGTTTCTAACTCCATCGTCGATTGCGTCAACACGTAGTTGAGTTGTAAGAGTTTTCATGAAGCTGATGATCAGTATTACATTTTCCAAAACATTTTGATGAAAAATTTTAGCATTGTGCCGCGGTATCAACCCGAGAAGATGATTCACCAAAGATGTCTTGCTACTAACAATCCTGAAGCTTTATATAGAGAATGCATGTTTTATTTCTTTTTAGTGGAATAAATTCGGACTTCGATCTACATTGTTTGAAGCAAGTGACATATAGAGGTAACATCAATGCCATATATGTCTATGGCCTTATTCTAGTTTGTTCTAGGGGCGAATTGAGGGATGAGGGACTTCGAATCGTGAGAGCTCTTGATCTCACGAAAATAATTTTAGTAGTTCTTCGTCCGGAGATGAATCCGTTTTTACATTTACAGTCTTGGTATCATCACTACATTGCCTTCCCTGAACAAATCAAAGACTACAATTGCCTTACCAACTGTGTGTAATTCAAACCTCCAACATTGGTACGGATATTATGACAATTTATGTATTTGTTATGCTTCTTGTTTTTGGAACCATGAAGTAAGTTTGTTTCATCACGTTGTAAGTGTCTGTCATGTTCAATATTAGTGTCTATTTATAACAATCTACTTTTTAAAATTTTATTACCTTAAATTTTATATATTCAAAATATAAAGTTGAGTTGATTTTTTATATATTCAAATTATAATATTATGAATCAAGTTGATTTTATAGTTATTATATACTTAGGTTGAATCAAGTTGAATTGGATTTTATAGTTTATGTTTAAATTTAATTGTAAAAATTTATAATATTATGATATTATTTGATTATAATTTAAATGATTTTTTTATAACTATGTCCAATACATATATATATTCTTTCTATTCTTTTCATATCTGATATACATGCCATACAGAGTCAAGAGGCTCGACTCAAAACATGAAAATCAATCCACTAATTACTAAAGATTTAAATTATTCAAGTTGTATTTTACAACTCGATTTGAACTTAACTTTTTTATTCGTGTTGCGTTTATGAAATTATAACTCGAAGTCAATTCGATTCGAATTCTTGAGACAAGTCGAAAAATTGGTTTTTGAGTTTAGTTTTGCTCATCCCTAAGTGGATTGATTTCACATTCAAATCGAGTCTCCTAAATTGAATCAATTAGTACCATATAATTATAAATGTTTATAATTAAATTTAAATAAAATTGAATAACTTGATTCAACTTTAAAAATTTTAAATAAAATTAAAATTATAAAATAAAACTTATTAACTTGATTTTTTTAACTTAACTTGTAATTTTTTTCGAGTCGAGTTATTTGAGTTTCTATGCCAATTTTATTATAATTATTTATAGTATTATGATAAAGATTGATTTCAAATTTTCGACTTTCTCTAACTATATAATATATATATTCCATATTCTTTTTCACATTATAATGTTATTTAATATACCAAATACAATATAAAATTATAAAATTTATTCAAAATATATTTTTCTTTTATTTTGAGGGTAAATATTGATGAGTATAAAAGATCAAGGAATTAATGGGAAGAAAGAATTTGCAAACAATTGTAGTAAAAAAAAACTAAATTGAGTAAAAAGCAATATTAAGGGTCTAAATAAAAAAGAGAGTACATTTTGAAAGAAAAAAAAAATTATCATCTTCAATGGATATGTCGTTTATAGGTAATTCTTTTATGAGGTTTTCTTCTTTTTGTTTCAGGATTATCGCCAGAGAAGTGGGCAGATTCCAGCATTTGGAGAGTGGGACTATGACAATGAGTTGCCTATAACTCAGTACTTCGAATGTGCTAGACAAGCTGGTTTGATTCGGTTCAGCTCTTCGTCTGGTGAATCCAATCCTTATGTTTCTCCCCACGACTTGTATCAAGTCGATTCAAGGAGACGTTCTTCTGAACTCCCTCCTCTACAAAGGTCAGTTTGCTCTTCTTCAACCCTTTTTATGGAAAAAATTTCAGCGATTTCATATTTTTAGTACAGTGTGGGGACAGAGACAAGTAAAGCACTAATCTGTCTTCAAACTCTTTCTGGGAACTTCTCCATTGAAACTTTTCCAGGAATCTATCTAGGAATCCTGCATTTTTATATCCCATAGCTTATATGTGAAGTTGGGGTGATTCTGCTGACGGTTCGCTAACAGACGACGAGACAAAATACAATATTCAATGTTTATAGGTTAATGATGAAAATATAATGTGACAATTAGGAACAAAATATATTAAACGTTATGATAATAATAACGGTTACAATTAAGAATAAAAAAATGGACCAACGAAATAAAAACAGTGACAAATTAAGTTTAGAGAGAGAAATGTCATTCACCTTCCTTAACCAGCTTTTTCATCAACCCATTTTCCACAATCTCTTCTTCTTCCATGTTGCTGCCTTTCCGGAGTTTGGAGCCACCTTCAATGGAGTTTCTTTTTCCTCACGATTAATTGATGAGAAAACTCAAGAAAATAATAAAAAAAAAAGATTTGACTCAGGCGACGTGGATTCACCGTTCAACCATCGAATTGGATGATGCAAGTTATGATGAGGACAACCACGATAAACTTATGAAGACGAAGAAGAAAGAAAGAAAAAACATATTCTTGGGTGTAACCGAATTTGTCATCTCTATGTATATCATTTCCCATTCTAAACTTAATTTGTTACCGTCCTTATTTTGTTGATCCAATTTTAAAAATTCGAGTAACATTTTTGAGTGTTAACATTTTTGTTATCAAGACTTATAATATTTTCGACTTTCAACTTAATTTCTTATCATCGATATTTAACTTCACCCATTTTACATATAACGATAACATTTCCATATGCAACCATGGTTGTTATCATAACGTTTAACATTTTTTGCTTTTATCATTAACCTGTTATTTACTATCGCAGGTTTTATTTTATAATAATTTTGAAGGATAAACGTATTTGTAAAATTTTAAAAGATAAAAAATATTTTAATAAAAAAAATATCTGATATATTAAAAATCTAAAAATTTAGCCACTCCACCGCTCTCGATCCATTCGTGATGTATCATATGTTGATAATATTGGATGGTGGACGGTGGCATACAGCAGGTAAGCGAAAGGGAGAAGAAGGTGGGAGGAGAGTCTGTGACGTGACCGAACCAACGAAATATCACTGTACACGAGAAATAGCAAGCAGCTTAAATACGACGACGTTCCTGTCAGTCCAAAGAGAGTAAGTCCATATTTTTTAGGGTAAACTACAGATTTATTCCTTCAATTATTCATATAGTTTCATTTTAGTCACCTAAATATTTTTTTTCTAATATCATATTTAAAGTTACATATTGATTTTGTTTTAATTATACACTACTAAAAGAAACAAAATTACTGGCGTGCTAATTTTTTTTCCAATAATGATGTGACATTACTCTATGGTGATATGTTAACATCATTGTTAATTTCTTAACGACAGATGATCAAAACATAACTAAAATTTAACTTCATGTAAGATTTTGATAATTGAGTAACTAAAAGGAACTCAAATGAATGGTTGTGTGATTAAATACAAAGTTCACTATTATTTTTATAAAGGCTGATAT
This sequence comes from Hibiscus syriacus, assembly GCF_006381635.1. Taxonomy (NCBI): domain Eukaryota; kingdom Viridiplantae; phylum Streptophyta; class Magnoliopsida; order Malvales; family Malvaceae; genus Hibiscus; species Hibiscus syriacus. The sequence goes on along the minus strand of NW_024063485.1, from coordinate 1,823,302 downwards.
ATTAATGAATTGAGTTAATGTTGATTTTTTATTTATAATTTCTTACATGTTTAGGTTTTTCTTACATGGTTGTTTTGTAATGTAATGCAGAAGAAGATGCGACGACTCTTTTCTTGCTTGGTGCCCAGCGTGTGCAACATGAAGCTCTTAAGCGCGGAAGGAATTTGATCTTTATATAGAGAGGAAAAAGATGTGTAGTTTTGTCTAATTATATTTTTTTCCACATTAGTTTCACCAAAAAAATGTTTGACTAAACAGACCTTGTTATGAGAAATAGTTAACTACCAAATGGTTATTCTTTTTGTCCCTTTATCTTTTATAAAAATTAGCTGACCTTATTCTATAGTTGAGTTTTAGTTTGCCCCAACTCCAGGTTAAGAGCAGCTTCCGTGAGAGACCTCCGAATTATAAATTGCCCTCCGTGAAACTCGATCTCACGACCACAAGGTTAAGAGTATAATAAAATTTAAACCATATTCAAAATATAAGTTCAAAACAATATAGGGTAAACATATTTAATACCCAAATTATCAATTTTTGTTTTGTTTTGATCATTCAACTACTTTTTTTTTCAAACTCATACTTAAAGTTGTATTTTGGTTACCTATTGTTAAAAATTATTGAAGTGACATTTAAAAAAAATCAAGACATGACATTAGTGACACGCTAACATCATCCTTAGTTTATTAACAGTATGTGATTAAAATGAAACTAAACGTAATATTTTATATGATTTTGAAACAACTAAATAGTTGAATGACCAAAATAGAACAAAACTGATAGTTGAGTTACTAAACTTGTAGTTTACCCAAATATAAGACATGGGCTGTGTAATTAATTAGAAAAAAACTCAAATAATAGAGGGTTATTCACTTACGCAAGAACAGACAAACTTATCTCAGTGGTTAAAGGAATTGTTGTTGTTCCTAGAGGTTATGTGTTCAATCACCAATATTTATAGTAGGATAAATGAGCGTTTATTTTCAAATAGTTAAAAGTATTTAAAACATATATTATTTTATAATCAAATTAGCTTAATAAAAAATATTGACTTAAAAAAAATGAGACCTTCTCGTGTTGAACGTAGTTCTGCCACCGCTTGCACTTTTATAATTATAAATTACTCATTAGCTATAGACTTTAAATGTTTGAATCGAAATTAAATAATATTTAACATTGACGTGAAAGTTAAAAATAACATTTTTTTATTTGTTCTTTTTATTTTCTTATCTCATCTGCTTTATCAAATTTAGCTTCTTTTTTTTTGGTTTACATATAATCGTTTTCGTTTAACGTATCGTATGGGTATTTGAAACACACACGAATTTATTTTATTATTGTTTATTATTTCACCGGGATTAGATTTTTTGTTACCCCTCTCTCTCTCTTTTTTGAATTAATTACCTAATATCCGATTTATTGACAAATTATTTTAGATCAGCTACTGCAGAGGCAAGGGCGACTATCACAATCCAATTTGCTCTATTCGCAAACGTCATTGTTTGAACTCATGACCTTGTGTAAGGAATCTAGTGCCTCATCCTACAAGACCAACTGGTTGTTTAAAATCTATTACTTTTAAGATTTTGTGATTTTTATTCGATTTGAGAAATTTAAAGTGTTTGTTTAAATTTTTGTATGAGAAGCAGGGATGAACCTAGATAGGAGCGGTTACCCTCTAAAAATATCAAATTAATATATTTTTAGATTTTCTATGTATTTTCTATTGAAAATCTTTTTGTCCCCTAAAATTTTATTCACCCCTGAAATTTTATAAGTTCGAGTTTCCCATCTAACATAAAATATTACGTTTGTCCCTTAGGATGAATCATTCTTTAAAATTACATAATCAGGGTTACTCCTGGCTAGGACATGAGAGGCGCCCTCTTAAGACCCACAAATTAAAAAAATAGCATAATATTTTTCTTTAATTTTTTATAAACTTTTTTAAAAAATGTAAAATAAAATTATGGGGTCCATTAATTTATTAAAGTGTAATTTGTTATAATTTAATTAATATTAATTAATAGATTGTTAATTTCTCATACAACTCTAATTTAATATTTCTTTTCCAAAATTAAAAAAAATCCAATTAAATTTTTTAGTTCGAGTCTTTTCAAATTTCTACCCTCAATTCATCAAATCATTTTACCAATTTTCCATATCAATTGAAAATTATTAACATTATTTTTCTCTTCAAAATTCAATGGGGAAAACATTAAATATAATTAGCATGTTTCTTTTATCTTCCATATTTCACAATTCCTTTGAAAATTTTACTCACACGTTTTAATTTCTCATATTTCTCACAAATATGAATTCACAATTTTTATAATCAATTGTGTTGCTTGAATCATATTGAAGTTAAAATTTTAAGTAGATCATGTTTTCAAATTATTTCTTTTGATTCTTTATATATTTCCAAATTCTAGAATAGTTCTTTTATTTCCAAATGCTTTATTATGTTTTGAGAAAAATATGTTGGAAAATATTTATGTTGACACTATTATCAATGATATTATATCAAGAAATGCTCAAAGACAATTTTTTATAAGTATTTATATGCTTAAATATTTTTTGATATTTTTGATATTGTAATGAATTACTATTTGTTTAATATTTTTTTGGTACTATAGCATTTAGGTTAGGAGTAGATCCCTAGTCCAGAGTCAAGGCATACCTAAGATCCAATTGAGATTTACAGATTGTCCACCAAAAGTGACGGTGGTAGGATTCAAACTTAACCTTAAAAGCTCATTTTCTGAATCCTAACCACTTGTGCCAACACTAGTTGGCTACTATTTGTTTAATTTAATAAAAAATAATAGAAATTTTATATTACATTTCTTAAATTTCTTTTTAAATTAGAAGTCCATTTTTTATTTTCATCCCAAACTAAAAACTAATTAAGACCGGCCCTATTCATAATATTAAAACGTTGATTTTTTAGATGAGTTTTCATCGATTTTAAATAAACTTCATAAAAGATGAAATTGAAAAAAACAATGAAGAGATAAATACAAACATTTTGATATATATATTTTTGAATGACTGAGTAAAATCTATTATAGACTATTCAGCTAGGCAAAGTTGTTACAGTGGCGTTGAGTTGTTCCTGCAGTAGGTCGTGATTGGCATTGGTGGTTCTGTAAATATGTGGAATACGAAGGGAAAGGGATGGTCCCGTGCCAGTTTCGCCTGCTACAGTATTTCCTTCTCGGGGTATATGATTAAAGCGTAGCTCCCACTCCCGGTTCATCAGTTCTGGCATATGCGGCTCCATGGAAGAGATGCGAGTGGTGCTGGTTCCTTTGTTTAGCATTGTCCATACATCTTTGTTATCTGTTTCGACAATTAATCGACGTAATCCCATAAATTCCCCAAAGTTGTGCATCCACCATTGAGCAAATTCCCACAACTTCGGGAAATCCTTTTATCCGTATGCCTTGTTCATTCCGGATTACTCCACAAGCTGTCGGTCCTTTCCTATTAGTTTGTTGTGCAGCCTTTCCCACTGCCACTCCCCTTCATGGATTGAACGGTTTGTGAGTTTGGTGCTGCATGGCACACATTCCATCCATCCGATTATGGTTTAGTGGTTCAAGATCCCCTAGTCAAGGATCCTTCCAGAAGTCCACCTTTGATCCATCTCCGATATTCCATACCATCCCTTCCCTGACTTCGCCCCATACTGTGCAAGTTTCTTTTCACGATCGGCACAATTTCGTCGCATTATTGTTTCCGGGACTGTTTCTGTCATCTTGTACATTGATCTTAATACTAACCCCAAAGGTGTTTCCAGCCAGTATAAAATGATATAGTTGCCCACCCCAATAGCCAATCATGGACCTTTTTAATCAAATAACCGTACTGTTAAGTATCTTTGTTAGAAGTTTGTTATAGGCAATTTTCGTTGTAGTTAGTTTCTTCTGCTTGTATATATATTTGGGTGTACCTTGTACTCGATTATTGAGAAGTGAAGATTCTTTATACAATTTTTTTATTTTTTTAACATGGTATCAGCTGATAAGTTCTTTAGGTTTGCTCATTCGTTAGTGGTCTTTCCTTTCTTGTTATTTGGCCCATCTTCATTTTCTTTCTGTTAGGGTTCTTGGTGCCCTAATTTTCTCTTTTGTTGTTCCGTTGTTTTCCTTTGTTCTCTCCACCATGCCTTCCACGATTGAGGGGATTTTACTCAATCCCAATAGTCTTTTGGTTTTACATCTTTTCAGATACTCCTGGATCGCTGCTCGTCTCACATCAATTGGTTCGATCTGAGAATTATAATGTGTGGAGCCATTCGATGCAAATCGCTCTTTTGGCTAAAAACAAGTCCGATTTTGTGGATGGATGTTGACAACGGGAAGATTAGGAGTTGGAGCTACGCACTCAGTGGAATTGTTGCAACGCCATTGTTCTCTCCTGGATCCTTAATACCTTGAGCAAGGAGTTGTCGACTGAAATTGTTTTTGCGTCAAGCGCTGCGCTCGTTTGGGAAGGCTTGAGGGAACACTTCAACAAGATCGATGTGACAAAGATTTTTTATCTTCATCGTGAGACAACTACTTTAACTCAAGGTGATTCATCGATCTCTAGTTATTTTAATGGTTTGAAACTGTTATGGGATGAACATAGAACCTTAGTTCCTTTCGCTTCCTATCAATGTGAGGAAGCTCATCTGAATCTGAGGCATGTTTGCAGTTGTTTCAGTTCTTATGGGGCTCAACGAATCCTATTATGCTATACGAATCCTATCAGAATCAACCCTATTCAATGGTCATTCAGGAAGAATCGCATCGATTTTTCACTGGGATGAATGTCTTGTTTCTAATTCAAGAACTATGTTTACTAATGATGTTTCTCGCCAACTTTCATGGGAAATTGTGATCATTTTCATGTTCGTGGCCACAATAAAGAGTCCTGCTATCGACTCACTGGGTTTCCCCTCGATTTCAAGTTCAACAGGAAGAAAGTTTCTCAGGTTGCCTTATCTCTTGATCATGCTAATGCTGATGTTTCCTCGATCTCCTATGAGTCACGACTCTTTTTCGACTGCACATGTCTTCACCAAGGATCAGTATAATCAGCTTTTGGCATTGTTGAACAAAGGGCCCTGTGTTTTAAAAAGCGCGGTGCTAGGCGAGGCGAGGCGTTTAGAAGAAAGCCTCCGACCACAAGGCGGCGGCGAGTACATGAGGCGGCGATTCAATTGCAGAGGCGGCGAGAGACGACGAGGCGATGCTTTTGGCGATTCACGTACAATGACCCATTTCTTTCCTTCTTTCATTTTAGCAGCGCTTTGTTGTTGCTGTTCTTCTCGTCCTTTAGCTTGGGTTTTCGACCTCTCTTCTTTGGTTGTTGCTGTTGTTGAGATTGGAGAGACTCTATTTTTTAGATTCGTAGTGTTGCTGATACTTTAAAAACAAAGAAGGGGAACCCACGCACAAGGAACTGTTGGTTTCACTTTCAAGAGACCAGAGACCGAACCCCTAGTGCTTCCTACCGGGATTATGATGGGAGAGAGCGAGAATACTAAAAGCAAAAGTAAAAAAAAAGTGGTAATGATTTATCTGGGTAACTCTGTTTCAAAGATGGTGATTCACACCAACCTGTTCGTATTTTATTCGAGTCTATTTAATTAATTTTTAATGATTTTCTTATATAATCTGTGTGTGATGTTAAGGGTTAATAATTATAAAAAATATTAATTGTCATGTGTTTTAATTTGCGATTGTAATTATTATTTTTTTATATTTTAAACGGTTGTGATTAAATTTTTTTATTAATTTAATTTTTATTTTTAATAAATTAACAGTTTTTATCTTGTTAAAAAAATTAAATGATGGCTTACGAGGTTATTTCTTATAGTATAAAAACTATATAATATAATTTACACTAAAATAATATTTATGAGTCTTATTTTTATTTGGAAATGAGATTAATTTATTTATATTATTTTAATAAATTAACAGTTTTTATCTTGTTAAAAAAATTAAATGATGGCTTACGAGGTTATTTCTTATAGTATAAAAACTATATAATATAATTTACACTAAAATAATATTTATGAGTCTTATTTTTATTTGGAAATTGAGATTAATTTATGATATTACGGATTAAACAATCATTGATGTTGTGTAAAATTAAATCTTGATTTATTTTACACAACAGTATATTATATATAATATCATACCTCACAAAATTAAATCTTGATTTATTTTATATTTTAATAGCGGATTGGTGGTTTGTATATGGAGCCTCAGCGCCGGAGTTACAGAAATTTGCAATCCGAGTCTTAGCCTAACTTGTAATGTTACGGGTTGCGAGAGGAAAGGGTGTTGCCCAAACCTCCACTCGTAGAAGGCCCTACTGGACTAAATTTGATTGATGAAGACGATGAAGAGATAGAACAAGATATTGGACTTTCCGAAGATGATGGGGAGGAGGAGGTGCTTGGGATTGATGTTGATGACGATGATGATGAAGATAAGTTTTAGGCATTTTGATTATTGATGATGTTTTTATTTGTCTTTTTGAGATACAATATGACATATGCTTCTTGGTGTTTTTGCTTATTAAGTTAATTATTAAGTTGTTTTGTGTTTGAGGTATGTTATAAAATATTTAAATGTTTTGTAAAATTAAGCGCCTCGCGTACGTGAATCCCTCGCCTCAAAGCGCTTCAAAAATTGAGGCTTTCGGGTAGCTAATCGCCTTGGAGCGCCTCACGCCTTTTAAAACACAGAAAGGGCCTTCTCATGAACCTGCAGTTAATATGGTATGTATTGTTTCTCGAGATTCTTTGAGTGCTAAAATGGTGGATTGGGTCTTGGATACCGGTGCTAAAAATCACATATTGTCTGATTTTTCTGCCCTGAATAACCCTGTGCTTGTCCCTCTATTTCCCGCTTTGTTCATCTACCAAATGATAATATTTCTCCAATTACGCACACTGGTTCAGTTTCCTTTGATCATGTTTGTAACCTCAATAACATTTTGTTTGTTCGAATTTTCAATCATAATTTTATTTCAATCTCGAAGTTTACTCGTGATCTTGGATGTGTTGTCATTTTCTTTCTCGATTTTTATGTTTGCAGGACCTCTCTACTGGAAGGATGAGGCAGATTGGTAGACAGTGTGGTGGTATTTACGTGTTCAAGTCTTCGTCTAAGGGTCTTGCTTCGGGTTTGCCTTCTTCCCATTTTCCATTTGAAAATAATAACTTCTCTTCACGTATGACCTATGTTGTTAATAAAACAAATATATGGCATGCTCGTTTAGGGCATGCCCTTTTGCCTCAATTGCATCATTTGCCTTATCTTCAAAATACTAAGCTTGATTTTGATTGTCTTAAAAAATTGTTTGATTTCCTATGGCTAGATAGTGTAGAAGTCATTTTCCTGTCAGTACCTCAAGGTCTCAAAAGCCTTTTTCTCTCTTCATGTTGATCATTGGGAACCTTATAGAATTTCACCCATAGTGGCCACATATATTTTCTTACCATAGTGGATAATTGTACTAGAGTCTCGTGGGTTTACTTGCTGAAATTAAAGACTGATGTCATTGTTACTTTTTAATTTTTTGCTCTCCTTAAAACTCAGTTTTTGGCAAGTGTTAGTATCATTCGTAGTGATAATGGACATAGTTTTTTAACTCTAAGTATAGTCCATTGTTTTTTTCTCTTGGGATTTTTCACCAAAGATCATGTGTTTACACATCACAACAAAATGGTATGGTGTGGTTGAACGTAAGCAAGACATCTTTCGGAAGTTGCTAGGGCTTTTGGTTCCATTTAAAGTTCCTGTTAAATTTTAGGGTGAATGCGTTTTAACTGCTTTCTACATTATTAATCATTTATGTCTTCAATTCTTAATTGAAAATCACCTCTTTAAGCTTTATTTAGCAAAAAACCTTCTTATTCACATTTACGGGTATTTAGTTGTCTTTGTTTTGCTACTGTTCTTAATAACAAAATAAATTGGCTTCTAGGGTCATTCTTGCTGTGTTCATGGGGTATTCTAATACTAAAAAAGGGCATGTTTTGTTTAACTTGGATACTAAGCAGTTTTTGTTAATCAAGATGTATCTTCAGGGAAATGTTTTCCTTTCACGAGTTCTCTCAGTCTGCTCCGCTTCTTTTCCCTTCTCAGCCTTATGTTTCTGATTCAGATTATTTGGTTATTCCTCATGCTACCACATAATCATCTTATTCTTCTGTTATGGATGATCAATTATCTTTGTCATCCCATTCTCCTTCTCTTATTTTACAATCTCCCTCGTTTCAGTCTTCTCCTGTTTCAACAAGTATTCCCACTGCGCTAGATGTTCCTTCTGAATTACCTGTTGAGACATTTTTCCCTAGGTATTATTCTATTACCCTTGAGTTACATGTTTCTCGTAAGTCTTCTAGGGTTTCCAAACCACTCTCTTGGCTACAGGATTTCATATGTTCTTACCAATCTATCTACCTTCTAGTTCAGTCTTTTGTTTCGTTTTCTTATTCGCATGTACCTGTTAAAACACAAGCTTTTATTTTTTTCCTTGAATTGTTGAGCCTAAATCTTTTTCTAAAGCTATGCTTAACCATTTATGGAAAATTCTGTGCACGAGGAAATTCAGGATCTAGAATCTAACAATACTTGGGTTGTAGTTCCTTTACCTCAAGGGAAGGTTCCAATTGGTTGCAAATGGGTCTATAAAGTCAAGCGTAAGGCTTCTGGTGAGGTGGAGAGGTAAAAAGCTCGTTTGGTGGCTAAGATTTATGTAGAATTCAGAGTAATTCTCTGTAATTTCTTATTCTTTTCAATAGACAGATTACATATTTATATACAAAATATCTCTAAAGTAGGAAACTCTAAGAAAGGAAATAAAATTCTAGGATATGATCCCTTAAAATAAGGGATTGTAGAAATCTATTTACAAAATCATATCTCTATAGGAATATCATATCTCTATAGGAATGGTAACAAATCATCTCTATAATTCCTACACTCCCCCTCAAGCTGGAGATATACATTGTATATCCCAGCTTGAATAGGAATTTATTGAAAACAGGCTTTGGCAAAGCCTTAGTAAGAATGTCTGCAACTTGTTCTTCTGAAGGAATGTATGAAGTATAGCTGTCTTTTTATTAACTTGATCAGCAATAAAGTGCCTATCAATCCCAACATGCTTTTTCCGATCATGTTGAACTGGGTTCTTGGCAATTTGAATAGCAGATTGATTATCACCAAAACTTTAAAGTGATTCTCTTGATTAGTGACAAGTTCTTTCAGTAGTTAAGTAGCCAAATTCTTTCGCATATTCCCAATGCTAGTGCTTTAATTCAGCTTCAACGCTACTTCTTGAAACGACAGATTGTTTCTTACTTCTCTAAGTTGTAAGGTTTCCCCAAACAAAGGTGCAATAGCCACTAGTATCTCCTTTCAGTAAGGTCTCCGGTCCAACTAGAATCTGTAAAGATCTAACAGTTCTGTCTTCTGTCTTCTTAAACATTAAACCATGTCCTGGTTTTCTTCAAGTACTTGAGAATTCATTTGATGCTGCCATATGCTCTTCAGTAGGATTAGTCATGTGTCAATTAGTACAAGGGGGCTAAGTTTAAAAACTATAACATGTAATTGTCTTATATTAAGAAAGACACGAGGGCAGATTAGAATAATAATTATAGAATTGTGGCTAGTTATTCCTCAAGACTTCTTAGCATTCATACCTATCACGGCAGGGCTCAAGAACAATGACAAAAAGGTAATATTTTGATATTTGTAAGGAGAAAACAACTAGGCTTCAATACTAAAATGAGCCAAGAGTAGTTGATTCGATGGAAAGGTGCTAAAATAGAACAAAAGGGGAGATGAATGAGATAAACAAGTGTTAAGAGATGAGGCTAGGACAGAAACAATATTTTATATTAGGGGGAATGAACTTACATAATTTTAATGAATGAAAAAATATTTTCGATAAAATTACAAAGAATATATCTAAAAATATATGAAATAATTTTTCAGAGGAAGCGACCATTCAAAGAATATATTTTTTCTTTGTCCACAATATGGTAAAGTTTCAAGGATTTTAGATTATCCACAAATATTTTTCTTTGTCCTTTTTTGGGAGACTCGTATTTATCATTCAAAGAAGATATTATTTTCTTTTGGAGGGTTATAAGCTTTACGTTGAGTTGTTATCATGCAAAGAATAGGATTTCATGCTTTGAATATTATTATGTCATGTATGATTGAGCAAAGTACCTGGGATTTCAAGCTTTCGTGTTCTCAAGCTCCTTTACTTTCCATGTACTATGTAACTTGTTCGGCTGAAATTCGAATGCTCACATGTCAATATGTCGGTGATTACACATAAAAATCATCCCTTGATTAAGTAGCCATTGAGTTCCTTTAAAGTTGGATTATGTCAGCTTGTAGATAAGCATATGATAAATAGCTGTATCGACGAGAACAATTAGTTTATTTTGTTGGTCGTTGACGATTCATCTCACCTAGTTTGGAGGAGAGTTACGACATATATTTCTTTGTGACAAAGAGTGGTCATAAGGAAGAGGAAGATTGGTCATAAGGAAGAGGAGGAAGATTGGTGTAGATTACTGAAAGTTCAACCCTTCTATCAGTTTTGACTGTTGCACGTTGATGGCGCTGAGATACCATGAGTTGGCAGATCAGCGCAAAGGCGGGAATTGATTGTGACATTCCTCATTGAGGTCGTTTTGAGTATGTTTCAGTCTTTTGGCCATAACTTTGGCTACAGGTGTCAGAATCGCGCATAAGACCCCAATCCGTAAAGTCTTTTCGACGCGCACGCTCTCCACATGGAGCCATGTGGCCTTTTTTCAACCTCAATTCTGCCGTTTTCCCCTCCGAATCACTAGATTTAGTTATTTTTTATATTATGGTAATATTTCGATTGTTAATTAGGAAGGCAATTTAAATCCGATTTAGGCCGGATTTTTGGAGATTGCTTATTTATTTTGAATTTCAATTAGAGTGATTTTCGGGATTTTGCTATTTTTGGCAAAATTCGAATAAAGACGATTTTTTTTGCTATAACAGTCCCGGCTTGTGGCTGCTTTTTGGATTGTTTGATTTTAGAATATTTATTAAACCCTAGAGACTTTTTTCTCTGTTTTTGGGCGAATTTTCTCTTGTGAATCGTCTGTCGGAACTAGCCTACAGGATAATCACTATTCTGTCTGGCGTCAATGTGATAGTCAAATCTTAGATTTCACGTCTGTTATGCACTATAGTTGACTCGAAAATATGTGTTCGAAAGGTACAAGCTCCTTAGAGGTTTCGATAGACGGTAAATCTGTTTAAAAATTTTGACTGACTAAAAATTTACAATTTCCAAAAAAATTATTTTAGGAAGGTATAATAAATGGGAAACCTTAACTCAGGCCATACAAGAAACCAAAGGTGCCATACCTCATGTGGTCAAAAGCATCTTCATTACTTAGTTGTGGGGGCCTTGACATTTGCTTTTACCTGTGGAGAGAAAAGGTTTGAGGCAAACTAATATATATATCTATATATATATATATATATTATAACCAAATGTGGAAAATAAGATGAGCAAACATGGGTATCTCTTTCTTTGCAAAGTTAATCCTCATCCTATCACAAGGATAAGGATAATTTCAACTCTGAGCGTGCAATCAGTCATAAAACCAAGTTGTCAGGGATAATTGACTGAGTTGGGTTAATCATACAAACATACAATTTAGACCAGTCAAAGTTATGGATGGCATGTAGAATACGCATCAGTTAACTAAGTTCCATGTGCGAAAAAAGTCATGAAAAACACCCCTGTAGTTTTCCACGTGTAGTTCACCTAATCCATAGGCTTAGTTATTATCACATGTCAAATGGAAATGCACCAGCTTAGCCCATCTGCGCCACCCAGCCGAATAATGAGTTAGGCCTAGCTTTGGAACTAAAATCTAAAGTCAAGAAATCACACACCAATTTCTACTCTTTTTCTCTCTCAGCCACAAGTATCTCATTTCACCGACAGAGATGCTTTGAGTTTTTCAGTGGATTAAATATTAGAAAAATATTCAGCTTTTCATTCTCATTGCACCGTGGAACCATTAGATAATATGGAATCACAGTTTCATGAGTTTCAGCCAGGTTTTGTTGAAACAGAACATACTATTTTACTGGGTTATACGCCCAATGGGCATAAGGTAAGTCTTGATGGACCATAGGCACCTCTCAAGTGCACTCCTATGGTTCGGTTAGGGTAACCCAATGTGCTCTAAGGCTTCTACGCACAGTGAGCCTCTGATAAGTGCTTATAGATGTAGTTCGGAGAAGTGTATATCGGTATACGGTTGTATGTGATTTTAATAAAAACCTTATAAAATATGATACTGAATAATTTTTAAGTTATTCGTATGTTTTATTTTGCATTTATTGGAACACACTAAACTCTCTAACTCATTCTCTCCAACTTTTCCCTTTTAGACAGGTATCTTGAACTTTGCACTTGGAGGATCGACACATCACTCACTGTACTTTTGTTGTAATATTTCCATCTTCGAGACTACCTTGTGCATCATTGGCAAAAAATATCATTGAACTTAAGAAGAATTCATCAGGGAAGATCATAGATCATGTAATCAGCAAAAAGGTTTGGTGAGGAAACAAAATCATTAAATTGTCCATCACAGTGTGGGGGAGATGTACCACCCCAACCCCTGATAGTATGAATCTGGCTATTGATGTCAATACACAGAAAAAACCATCACACAACTCTTTAAGAGTTACGAAAATACTTTGCCAAGCAAAAGATAGATGCTCACCAAGTACGACATCAAAACATTACTCGAATGGAAGTATTTGGAAGTAAGAACCCTCATGGAAAGACTATCCAGGGCTTGGAGGCACCGTCAATATTCTTGTCGAGCATAGCAAGATTGAAAGTTCAAAAGTCATGAAAACTGATCCCCCCCCCCAAAAAAAACACTTCGGTTGGCATAAAGTATTTTTGCAACACGCGGCCAAGCTTGGTCAGAAGGATCACCCGACCAACAATAGGAGCTGAATACCGAACCATATAAATCACCCATTCAAAAAGCGAGTAACAACTCAAACATAAGTCGATAGCGCTTGACCAACTGTATTTGCTTATTTTGAGAAAAGGGCATATTTTCTTTGGCAATTGAAACGACCCGTTGTCACCTGACGCAACAGCAGCAGATATTCCCGACTGTATTTGCTTATTTTAATTCCTCTTGCTCCACCGAACCAAACCAAACCATCCCTGAAGCCTACTCAGAAAACTTTTAGTTTTAAAAATGCATCCTCTCTTAGTGGAATCTAGATTTCCTTTGCATACTTCTTGAAACAATGATGTTTTTCCTTTGCATTTTGTATCGACGGTACCAGAACAGAACACAAGGCATCCTATTCTGGTGGTATCTACATTTTTGTTTGCACCTTTCGAGAAACTTGTTCCTCTATGAGGTCCAAATGAACACCCTTCGAGAAACGCTTCTGAGCATTTTCCTTTGTGCTATGTACCGACTGCACAAATAAAGAAGACAGTAATTTTCCTTTGCATTTCCCTGGCACGGTGGTATTTGTTTATTATAGAATGCAACATCTATTTCTCATTTCACATCTTGTGTGCTAAAATTAAAATGTACACATCGCTTAAGTTATTTACATAAATAGTACCCCATTTACAATTTCTCATGTGTCCACATTAGTTTCAATTGAAATATAAGTTGCAAAACTATGCTTGTAACCTCAAACATTTTTTAAAAATGTCTATCAACTCGTTTTTTAGCTTCGGGATTTTTAAAATAATAATGCCATTTTTTTTAAACTGATTGATTAAATAGGTTCCTTTTTTAACATTAATAATGTCATTATATTTGTAGAATTAGGACCTTGTGTTTTACAACCAGCGAGGTCAGTGGATCACGTATCTCACGTCCTGTGTAACGCGAGATCCTTCTTATTTGGATTTTATTTGATTTAAAGCATCGCGCCTTTCCAATATACCTCGTGTCTTGGGAAACGTGAGGTCCATCGCGTACTCGCTTCGAGAGGGATGCAAGGATTGTTATAAATAAGTGCCCATTTTTTAATGTTTCCTAAATTGGTCAAAGCAAAATTCAAAAAAATGTATTTTAATAATGTCGAAATCCTTAGACAAGTGTTAACAAAAATTCTACGCCATGTTGTTTCTAACTCCATCGTCGATTGCGTCAACACGCAGTTGAGTTGTAAGAGTTTTCATGAAGCTGATGATCAGAATTACATTTTCCAAAACATTTTGATGAAAAATTTTAGCATTGTGCCGCGGTATCAACCCGAGAAGATGATTCACCAATGATGTCTTGCTACTAATAATCCTGAAGCTTTATATAGAGAATGCATGTTTTATTTCTTTTTAGTGGAATAAATTCGGACTTCAATCTACATTGTTTGAAGCAAGTGACATATAGAGGTAACATCAATGCCATATATGTCTATGGCCTTATTCTAGTTTGTTCTAGGGGCGAATTGAGGGATGAGGGACTTCGAATCGTGAGAGCTCTTGATCTCACGAAAATAATTTTAGTAGTTCGTCCGGAGATGAATCCGTTTTTACATTTACAGTCTTGGTATCAACACTACATTGCCTTCCCTGAACAAATCAAAGACTACAATTGCCTTACCAACTGTGTGTGTAATTCAAACCTCCAACATTGGTACGGATATTATGACAATTTATGTATTTGTTATGCTTCTTGTTTTTGAAACCATGAAGTAAGTTTGTTTCATCCGTTGTAAGTGTCTGTCATGTTCAATATTACTAGTGTCTATTTATAACAATCTACTTTTTAAAAATTTTATTACCTTAATTTATATATTCAAAATATAAAGTTGAGTTGATTTTTTATATATTCAAAATTATAATATTATGAATCAAGTTGATTTTATAGTTATTATATACTTAGGTTGAATCAAGTTGAATTGGATTTTATAGTTATGTTTAAATTTAATTGTAAAAATTTATAATATTATGATATTATTTGATTCTAATTTAAATGATTTTTTTATAACTATGTACAATACATATATATTGTTTCTATTCTTTTCATATCTGATACATATGCCATACAGAGTCAAGAGACTCGACTCAAACATGAAAATCAATCCACTAATTACTAAAAGATTTAAATTATTCAAGTTGTATTTTACAACTCGATTTGAATTTAACTTTTTTATTCGTGTTGCGTTTATGAAATTATAACTCGAAGTCAATTCGATTCGAATTCTTGAGACAAGTCGAAAAAATCGGTTTTTTGAGTCTAGTTTTGCTCATCCCTAAGTGGATTGATTTCACGTTCAAATCGAGTCTCCTAAATTGGAATCAATTAGTACCATATAATTATAAATGTTTATAATTAAATTTAAATAAAAATTGAATAACTTGATTCAACTTTAAAAATTTTAAATAAAATTAAAATTATAAAATAAAACTTATTAACTTAATTTTTTTAACTTAACTTGAAATTTTTTTCGAGTCGAATTATTTGAGTTTCTATGCCAATTTTATTATAATTATTTTAGTATTATGATAAAGATTGATTTCAAATTTTCGACTTTCTCTAACTATATAATATATATATTCCATATTCTTTTTCACATTATAATGTTATTTAATATATCAAATACAATATAAAATTATAAAATTTATTCAAATATTATATTTTCCTTTATTTTGAGGGTAAAATATTGATGAGTATAAAAGATCAAGGAATTAATGGGAAGAAAGAATTTGCAAACAATTGTAGTAAAAAAAAACTAAATTGAGTAAAAAGCAATATTAAGGGTCTAAATAAAAAAAAGAGTACATTTTGAAAGAAAAAAAATTATCATCTTCAATGGATATGTCGTTTATAGGTAATTCTTTTATGAGGTTTTCTTCTTTTTGTTTCAGGATTATCGCCAGAGAAGTGGGCAGATTCCAGCATTTGGAGAGTGGGACTATGACAATGAGTTGCCTATAACTCAGTACTTCGAATGTGCTAGACAAGCTGGTTTGATTCGGTTCAGCTCTTCGTCTGGTGAATCCAATCCTTATGTTTCTCCCCACGACTTGTATCAAGTCGATTCAAGGAGACGTTCTTCTGAACTCCCTCCTTCTACAAAGGTCAGTTTGCTCTTCTTCAACCCTTTTTATGGAAAAATTTCAGCGATTTCATATTTTAGTACAGTGTGGGGACAGAGACAAGTAAAGCACTAATCTGTCTTCAAACTCTTTCTGGGAACTTCTCCATTGAAACTTTTCCAGGAATCTATCTAGGAATCCTGCATTTTTATATCCCATAGCTTATATGTGAAGTTGGGGTGATTCTGCTGACGGTTCGCTAACAGACGACGAGACAAAATACAATATTCAATGTTTATAGGTTAATGATAAAAGTGAAAATATAATGTGACAATTAGGAACAAAATATATTAAACGTTATGATAATATAACGGTTACAATTAAGAATAAAAAATGGACCAACGAAATAAAACAGTAACAAATTAAGTTTAGAGAGAGAAATGTCATTCACCTTCCTTAACCAGCTTTTTCATCAACCCATTTTCCACAATCTCTTCTTCTTCCATGTTGCTGCCTTTCGGGAGTTTGGAGCCACCTTCAATGGAGTTTCTTTTTCCTCAAGATTAAATGATGAGAAAACTCAAGAAAAAAAAAAACTGATTTGACTCAGGCGTCGTGGATTCACCGTTCAACCATCGAATTGGATGATGCAAGGTATGATGAGGACAACCACGATAAACTTATGAAGACGAAGAAGAAAGAGAAAAAAAAAACATATTCTTGGGTGTAACCAAATTTGTTATCTCTATGTATATCATTCCCCATTCTAAATTTGTTACCGTCCTTATTTTGTTGATCCAATTTTAAAAGTTGAGTAACATTTTTGTTATCACGACTTATAATATTTTCGACTTTCAACTTAATTTCTTATCATCGATATTTAATTTGACCCATTTTACATATAACGTTAACGTTTCCATATGCTTAACATTTTTCCCTTTTATCATTAACCTGTAACCGCTCTAATCGGTCTCTTGTTTATTAGCCTTGTTTTATCGGCTGCACATCAGAATCACCAGTATTATTAGTGTGCTGTATTTACCAATCGCAAGGTTTTATGTTACAATAAATTTTTGAAGGATAAACGTATTTGTAAAATTTTAAAAGATAAAAATAATTTTTAATAAAAAAATATCTGAAATATATTAAAAATTTAAAAATTTTAGCCACTCCACCCGCTCTCGATCCATTCGTGATGTATCATATATGTTGATAATATTGGATGGTGGACGGTGGCATACAGCAGGTAAGCGAAAGGGAGAAGAAGGTGGGAGGGAGAGTCTGTGACGTGACCGAACAACAACCAACGAAATATCACTGTACACGAGAAATAGCAAGCAGCTTAAATACGACGACGTTCCTGTCAGTCCAAAGAGAGTGGTTGTTCGACCTCCCATACCTGTTGATGAAGATCTCTACAAAATCCCCCCTCAGCTCCTTCACTCTTCCAAGCGAGTAAGTCCATATTTTTTAGGGTAAACTACAGATTTATTCCTTCAATTATTCATATAGTTTCATTTTAGTCACCTAAATATTCATGTAAGATTTTGATAATTGAGGAACTAAAAGGAACTCAAATGAATGGTTGTGTGATTAAATACAAAGTTCACTATTATTTTTATAAAGGCTGATATATTAATGAATTGAGATAATGTTGATTTTTTATTTTTATTTCTTATGTTTAGGTTTTTCTTACATGGTTGTTTGTAATGTAATGCAGAAGAAGATGCGACGATTTTTTTCTTGCTTGGTGCCCAGCGTGTGCAACATGAAGCTCTTAAGAGCGGAAGGAAATGATCTTTATATAGAGAGGAAAAAGATGTGTAGTTTTGTCTAATTATTTTTCCACATTTGTTTCACCAAAAAAATGTTTGACTAAACAGACCTTGTTATGAGAAATAGTTAACTGCCAAAGTTATTCTTTTTGTCCCTTTATCTTTTATAACATTTGTTTTTTAATTAAGATATTTTTCATAAACGGTCCATCAAAGAGTATAATAAAATTTAAACCATATTCAAAATATAAGTGCAGAACAATATAGGGTAAACATGTTTAATACCCAAATTATCAATTTTTGTTTTGTTTGATCATTCAACTACTTTTTTTCAAACTCATACTTAAAGTTGTATTTTGGTTACCTATTGTTAAAAATTATTGAAGTGACATTTAAAAAAATCAAGACATGACATTAGTCACACGCTAACATCATCCTTAGTTTATTAACAGTATGTGATTAAAATGAAACTAAACGTAATATTTTATATGATTTTGAAACAACTAAATAGTTGAATGACCAAAATAGAACAAAACTGATAGTTGAGTTACTAAACTTGTAGTTTACCCAAATATAAGACATGGGCTGTGTAATTAATTGAAAAAAAAACTCAAATAATAGAGGGTTATAATTCACTTACGCAAGAACAGACAAACTTATCTCAGTGGTTAAAAGAATTATTGTTGTTCCTAGAGATTATGTGTTCAATCACCAATATTTATAGTAGGATAACTGAGCGTTTATTTTCAAATAGTTAAAAGTATTTAAAACATGTATTATTTTATAATCAAATTAACTTAATAAAAAATATTGACTTAAAAAAAATGAGACCTTCTCGTGTTGAACGTAGTTCTGCCACCGCTTGCACTTTTATAATTATAAATTACTGATTAGCTATAGACTTTAAATGTTTGAATCGAAATTAAATAATATTTAACATTGACGTGAAAGTTAAAAAAAACATTTTTTTTATCTAACATATAATTGTTCTTTTTATTTTCTTATCTCATCTGCTTTATCAAATTTAGCTTCTTTTTTTTTGGTTTACATATAATCGTTTTCGTTTAACGTATCGTATGGGTATTTGAAACACACACGAATTTATTTTATTATTGTTTATTATTTCACCGGGATTAGATTTTTTGTTACCCCTCTCTTTCTCTCTCTCTCTTTTGAATTAATTACCTAATATCTGATTTATTGACAAATTATTTTAGATCAGCTACTGCAGAGGTAAGGGCGACTATCACAATCCAATTTGTTCTATTCGCAAATGTCATTGTTTGAACTCATGACCTTGTGTAAGGAATCTAGTGCCTCATCCTACAAGACCAACTGGTTGTTTAAAATCTATTACTTTTAAGATTTTGTGATTTTATTCGATTTGAGAAATTTAAAGTGTTTGTTTAAATTTTTGTATGATGAGAAGCAGGGATGAACCTAGGTAGGAGCGGTTACCCTCTAAAAATATAAAATTAATATATATTTTAGATTATTTCTATGTATTTTCTATTGAAAATCTTTTTCGTCCCCTAAAATTTTATTCACCCCTAAAATTTTATAAGTTCGAGTTCATCCCATCTAACATAAAATATTACGTTTGTCCCTTATGATGAGAATCATTCTTTAAAATTAGCATAATCAGGGTTACTCCTGGGCTAGGACATGAGAGACGCCCTCTTAAGACCCACAAATTAAAAAAAATAGCATAATATTTTTCTTTAATTTTTTTATAAACTTTTTTAAAAAATGTAAAATAAAATTATGGGGTCCATTAATTTATTAAAGTGTAATTTGTTATAATTTAATATTAATATTAATATTAATAGATTGTTCAATTTCTCATACAACTCTAATTTAATATTTCTTTTCCAAAATTAAAAAAATCCAATTAAATTTTTTTAGTTCGAGTATTTTCAAATTTCTACCATCAATTCATCAAATCATTTTACCAATTTTCCATATCAATCGAAAATTTTATTAACATTATTTTTTCTCTTCAAAATTCAATGGGAGGAAACATTAAATATAATTAGCATGTTTCTTTTATCTTCCATATTTCACAATTCCTTTGAAAATTTTACTCACACGTTTTAATTTCTCATATTTCTCACAAATATGAATTCACAATTTTTTGTAATCAATTGTGTTGCTTGAATCATATTGAAGTTAAAATTTTAAGTAGATCATGTTTTCAAATTATTTCTTTTGATTCTTTATATATTTCCAAATTCTAGATAATATCGTTCTTTTATTTCCAAATGCTTTATTATGTTTTGAGAAAAATATGTTGGAAAATATTTATGTTGACACTATTATCAATGATATTATATCAAGAAATGCTCAAAGACAATTTTTTATAAGTATTTATATGCTTAAATATTTTTTTGATATTTTTGATATTGTAATGAATTACTATTTGTTTAATATTTTTTTGGTACTATAGCATTTAGGTTAGGAGTAGATCCCTAGTCCAGAGTCAAGGCATACCTAAGATCCAATTGGGATTTACAGATTGCCCATCAAAAATGACGGTGGTAGGATTCAAACTTAACCTTAAAAGCTCATATTTCTGAATCCTAACCACTTGTGCCAACACTAGTTGGCTACTATTTGTTTAATTTAATAAAAAAATAATATAAATTTTATATTACACATTTCTTAAATTTCTTTTTAAATTAGAAGTCCATTTTTTATTTTCGTCCCAAACTAAAAACTAATCAAGACCGGCCCTATTCATAATATTAAAACGTTGATTTTTTAGATGAGTTTTCATCGATTTTAAATAAACTTCATAAAAGATGAAATTGAAAAAAATAATGAAGAGATAAATACAAACATTTTGATATATATATTTTTGAATGACTGAGTAAAATCTATTATAGACTATTCAGCTAGGCAAAGTTGTTACAGTGGCGTTGAGTTGTTCCTGCAGTAGGTCGTGATTGGCATTGGTGGTTCTGTAAATATGTGGAATACGAAGGGAAAGGGATGGTCCCGTGCCAGTTTCGCCTGCTACAGTATTTCCTTCTCGGGGTATATGATTAAAGCGTAGCTCCCACTCCCGGTTCATCAGTTCTGGCATATGCGGCTCCATGGAAGAGATGCGAGTGGTGCTGGTTCCTTTGTTTAGCATTGTCCATACATCTTTGTTATCTGTTTCGACAATTAATCGACGTAATCCCATAAATTCCCCAAAGTTGTGCATCCACCATTGAGCAAATTCCCACAACTTCGGGAAATCCTTTTATCCGTATGCCTTGTTCATTCCGGATTACTCCACCACAAGCTGTCGGTCCTTTCCTATTAGTTTGTTGTGCAGCCTTTCCCACTGCCACTCCCCTTCATGGATTGGACGGTTTGTGAGTTTGGTGCTGCATGGCACACATTCCATCCATCCGATTATGGTTTAGTGGTTCAAGATCCCCTAGTCAAGGATCCTTCCAGAAGTCTACCTTTGATCCATCTCCGATATTCCATACCATCCCTTCCCTAACTTCGCCCCACACTGTGCAAGTTTCTTTTCACGATCGGCACAATCTCGTCGCATTATTGTTTTCGGGACTGTTTCTGTCATCTTGTACATTGATCTTAATACTTAACCCCAAAGGTGTTTCCAGCCAGTATAAATGATATAGTTGCCCACCCCAATAGCCAATCATGGACCTTTTTAATCAAATAACCGTATCTGTTAAGTATCTGATTAGTTAGGTTGTTAGAAGTTTGTTATAGGCAATTTTCGTTGTAGTTAGTTTCTTCAGCTTGTATATATATTTGGGTGTACCTTGTATTTGATTATTGAGAAATGAAGTGAAAATTCTTTATACTATTTTTTACTTTTTAACATGGCATCAACTGATAATTTTTTCAGGTTTGCTATTTCGTTAGTGGGCTTTCAACATTTCCTTTGTTGATTTTTGGCCCATCTTTCATTTTTCTTTCTGATAAGGTTCTGTTGGTGCCCTAATTTTCTCTTTTGCTGTTCCGTTGTTTTCCTTTGTTCTCTCCACCATGCCTTCCACGATTGAGGGGATTTTACTCAATCCCAATAGTCTTTTGTTTTTACATCTTTCAGATACTCCTGGATCGCTGCTCGTCTGACATCAATTGGTTCGATCTGAGAATTATAATGTGTGGAGCCATTCGATGCAAATCGCTCTTTGGCTAAAAACAAGTCCGATTTTGTGGATGGATGTTGACAACGGGAAGATTAGGAGTTGGAGCTACGCACTCAGTGGAATTGTTGCAACGCCATTGTTCTCTCCTGGATCCTTAATACCTTGAGCAAGGAGTTGTCGACTGAAATTGTTTTTGCGTCAAGCGCTGCGCTCGTTTGGGAAGGCTTGAGGGAACACTTCAACAAGATCGATGTGACAAAGATTTTTTATCTTCATCGTGAGACAACTACTTTAACTCAAGGTGATTCATCGATCTCTAGTTATTTTAATGGTTTGAAACTGTTATGGGATGAACATAGAACCTTAGTTCCTTTCGCTTCCTATCAATGTGAGGAAGCTCATCTGAATCTGAGGCATGTTTTGCAGTTGTTTCAGTTTCTTATGGGGCTCAACGAATCCTATTATGCTATACGAATCCTACCAGAATCAACCCTATTCAATGGTCATTCAGGAAGAATCGCATCGATTTTTCACTGTTTCTAATTCAAGAACTATGTTTACTAATGATGTTTCTCGCCAACGTTTCATGGGAAATTGTGATCATTTTCATGTTCGTGGCCACAATAAAGAGTCCTGCTATTGACTCACTGGGTTTCCCCTCGATTTCAAGTTCGACAGGAAGAAAGTTTCTCAGGTTGCCTTATCTCTTGATCATGCTAATGCTGATGTTTCCTCGATCTCTCCTATGAGTCACGACTCTTTTTCGACTGCACATGTCTTCACCAAGGATCAGTATAATCAGCTTTTGGCATTGTTGAACAAAGGGCCTTCTCATGAACCTGCAGTTAATATGGTATGTATTGTTTCTCGAGATTCTTTGAGTGCTAAAATGGTGGATTGGGTCTTGGATACCGGTGCTAAAAATCACATATTGTCTGATTTTTCTGCCCTGAATAACCCTGTTGCTTGTCCCTCTATTTCCCGCTTTGTTCATCTACCAAATGATAATATTTCTCCAATTACGCACACTGGTTCAGTTTCCTTTGATCATGTTTGTAACCTCATAACATTTTGTTTGTTCGAATTTTCAATCATAATATTTCAATCTCGAAGTTACTCGTGATCTTGGATGTGTTGTCATTTTCTATCTCGATTTTTTATGTTATGCAGGACCTCTCTACTGGAAGGATGAGGCAGATTGGTAGACAGTGTGGTGGTCTTTACGTGTTCAAGTCTTCATCTAAGGGTCTTGCTTCGGGTTTGCCTTCTTCCCATTTTCCATTTGAAAATAATAACATCTCTTCACGTATGACCTATGTTGTTAATAAAACAAATATATGGCATGCTCGTTTAGGGCATGCCCTTTTGCCTCAATTGCATCATTTGCCTTATCTTCAAAATACTAAGCTTGATTTGATTGTCTTAAAAATTGTTTGATTCCTATGGCTAGATAGTGTAGAAGTCATTTTCCTGTCAGTACCTCAAGGTCTCAAAAGCCTTTTTCTCTTCTTCATGTTGATCTTTGGGAACCTTATAGAATTTCCACCCATAGTGGCCACATATTTCTTACCATAGTGGATAATTGTACTAGAGTCTTGTGGGTTTACTTGTTGAAATTAAGACTGATCATTGTTACTTTTTGTAATTTTTTTTGCTCTCCTTAAAACTCAGTTTTTGGCAAGTGTTAGTATCATCGTAGTGATAATGGGAATAGTTTTTTAACTCTAAGTAGTCCATTGTTTTTTTCTCTTGGGATGTTTCACCAAAGTTCATGTGTTTACACATCACAACAAAATGGTATGGTGTGGTTGAACGTAAGCATAGACATCTTCGGAAGTTGCTAGGGCTTTTTGGTTCCATTTTAAGTTCCTGTTAAATTTTAGGGTGAATGCATTTAACTGCTTGCTACATTATTAATCATTTATCTTCTTCATTCTTAATTGAAATCACCTCTTGAAGCTTATTTAGCAAAAAACCTTCTTATTCACATTTACGGGTATTTAGTTGTCTTTGTTTTGCTACTGTTCTTAATAACAAAAATAAATTGGCTTCTAGGGTCATTCTTGCTGTGTTCATGGGGTATTCTAATACTAAAAAGGGCATGTCTTGTTTACTGGAAACTAAGCAGTTTTTTGTTAATCAAGATGTATCTTTCAGGGAAAATGTTTTTCCTTTTCACGAGTCCTCTCAGTCTGCTCCGCTTCTTTTCCCTTCTCAGCCTTATGTTTCTGATTCAGATTATTTGGTTATTCCTCATGCTACCACATAATTTTCTTATTCTTTGTTATGGATGATCAATTATCTTTTTCATTCCATTCTCCTTCTCTTATTTTACAATCTCCCTCGTTTCAGTCTTCTCCTGTTTCAACAAGTATTCCCACTGCGCTAGATGTTCCTTCTGAATTATTGTTGAGACATTTTTCCCTAGGTATTATTCTATTACCCTTGAGTTACATGTTCTCGTAAGTCTTCTAGGGTTTCCAAACCACTCTCTTGGCTACAGGATTCGTATGTTCTTACCAATCTATCTACCTTCTAGTTCAGTCTTTGTTTCGTTTTCTTATTCGCATGTACCTGTTAAAACACAAGCTTTTATTTTTTTCCTCTTGAATTGTTGAGCCTAAATCTTTTTCTGAAGCTATGCTTAACCCTTTATGGAAAACTCTATGCACAAGGAAATTCAGGATCTAGAGTCTAACAATACTTGGGTTGTAGTTCCTTTACCTCAAGGGAAGGTTCCAATTGTTGCAAATGGGTCTATAAAGTCAAGCGTAAGGCTTCTGGTGAGGTGGAGAGGTAAAAAGCTCGTTTGGCGGCTAAGGGTTATGTAGAATTCAGAGTAATTCTCTGTAATTTCTTATTCTTTTCAATATGACAGATTACATATTTATATACAAAATATCTCTAAAGTAGGAAACTCTAAGAAAGGAAAAATAATAATCCTGGATATGATCCCTTAAAATAAGGGATTGTAGAAATCTATTTACAAAATCCCCCTCAAGCTGGAGAATATACATTGTATAATCCCAGCTTGAATAGGAATTTATTGAAAACAGGCTTGGCAAAGCCTTAGTAAGAATGTCTGCAACTTGTTCTTGAAGGAATGAAGGAAGTGTGTGGCTGTCTTTTGTTAACTTGATCAGCAATAAAGTGCCTATCAATCTCAACATGCTTTGTCCGATCATGTTGAACTGGGTTCTTGGCAATTTGAATAGCAGATTGATTATCACACAAAACTTTAAAGTGATTCTCTTGATTAGTGACAAGTTCTTTCAGTAGTTTAAGTAGCTAAATTCCTTCGCATATTCCCAATGCTAGTGCTTTAAATTCAGCTTCAACACTACTTCTTGAAACGATAGATTGTTTCTTACTTCTCTAAGTTGTAAGGTTTTCCCAAACAAAGGTGCAATAGCCACTAGTAAATCTCCTTTCAGTAAGGTCTCCGGTCCAACTAGAATCTATAAAGATCTTAACAGTTCTGTCTTCTGTCTTCTTAAACATTAAACCGTGTCCTGGAGTTTTCTTCAAGTACATTGAGAATTCTATTTGATGCTGCCATATGCTCTTCAGTAGGATTAGTCATGTGTTGACTTATCACATTTATAGGAAATGTTATATCTGGCCTTGTCAAGGATAAATAAATTAGTTTCCCAACTAATCTTTGAAATTTCTCTTTGTCTACCAAGGACCCATATTCTTTGTTAAATTTCAAGCTTGCCTCCATTGGTGTATCAATCGGCTTACAACCAAGAAAACCAGTTTCTTTGAGTAAATCAAGTACATATTTTCTTTGGTTGATCACAAGTCCTTCTTTTGACCTTGCCACCTCCATTCCTAGGAAATACCTTAGCTTTCCCAAGTCCTTGGTTTCGAATTCCTTATTTAATAACTTCTTCAAATTGCAAATCTATTCTTCATCATCTCCGGTAAGAATTATGTCGTCCACGTACACAATAAGGATAGCTTTCTTATTTGTAGAAGGTACCTTGATGAAAAGAGTGTGATCGGCGAGGGATTGCTTGTAGCCGTTTTTTAGGATGACTTTAGTGAACCTCTCGAATCAAGCTCTGGGTGATTGTTTTAACCCGTATAGAGACTTGTTGAGCTTGCACACATTGTTACTTCCTTCAACACACTTTAAGCCAGGTGGCAACTTCATATAGACTTCTTCTTCTAGCTTGCCATTAAGAAAAGCGTTTTTTACATCAAGTTAGTATAATTTCCAATCGCAATTTACAACCAAACTTAGGAGTACTCGAACAGTATTCAGCTTCGCCACAGGTGCAAAAGTTTCTGTGAAATCTATCCCATATGTTTGTGTAAAGCCTCTGGCCACTAGTCTTGCTTTGTGTCGTTGGATGCTACCATTAAAGATCCATTTACATTAAAGATCCATTTACAGCCAACAGCTTTTTTTTCTTGAGGAAGGTCCGTAGCAGTCCAAGTAACATTTTTCTCCAGTGCACAAATTTCCTCTTCAACAGCCCTTCTCCATTTTGAATCCTTTAGAGCTTCAGCTATGCTTGTGGGAACCTGTTCTCTATCCAAGTTTGCTGTAAATGCTTGAAAAGACGGCATCAATGAATTATAACCAGCAAATTTTTCAATAAGATGCTTGGTGCACTATCTAACCCCTTTTCTAATAGCAATAGGGAAGTCATCTAGAGTAGGGGAAGTGGACTTACTGATTTTTTCTTCTATTTCGGCAGCTGGACCCAAATCCAATTCTCGGCAAGCATCAGATTGCAAAACAACCTCAAGAATATGTTTTCTTTTCCTTGTATAGAAACGGAGCTGTTTGATTGGTGTTGTTTGTGGAATATTTTGAATGGGAGTAGGTGTATTTTCAGGAAGGGTATTTAAAGTGGGTATGGGTGAAGTAATGATAGGTACTACCGGTGGATCAATGAGAGTAGTTACAGGTGACAAATCTGTAGGTAAGGACAAAATTGGTGGCAATTCTGAAGGTTGAGAATGAAGAGGAGGAGATACCTGATGTGGCTGAAAATCCTTCCATGTCTCCCCCTGAATTTCAGCCTGAGTGAAATAGGGATCCTGCTTATAAAATGTTATATCCATAGTGGTAAAAAATCGTTTTGAAGGAGAATGGTAGTATTTATAACCCTTCTTAAGTGAAGAATACCCAACCAGTACACACTTTAATGATTTAGGATCTAACTTGGACTTATTAGGAGCAATGTTTTGGATAAAAACAGTACAACCAAATATTTTAAGTGGAAGAATGGAGGAGATAGGTTTAAAATGGGGAAAGTATTGCAGAAATATAGATTGAGGTGTTTGAAATTGTAAAACCTTACTAGGCATTTGATTAATTAAATATGTGGCAGTTAATAGGCTTCCCCCCACAAATATTTTGGAACATTGGTGGTAAATAGAAGAGAACGAGTAACTTCAAGGAGGTATCTATTTTTTCTTTCGGCAATACCGTTTTGTTGTGGGGTGTCAACACAAGAACTAATCTGAACTATGCCCTTTCCCTGAAAAACGCACCCAAAGACTTAGCAAAAATTCACTGCCATTATCAGATTTAAAGAGCTGAATTTAGACCCAAATTGAGTGAGAACCATGTTATAAAATTGGGTGAAAACACCTGCAGTTTCAGATTTATCTTTTAGCAAATAAGTCTAAGTTATCCTACTATGATCATCAATGAAAGTGATAAACCACTTACAATTATCAGCATTCTTCACCTGAGAAGGACCCCAAATATCATTGTGGATCAAAGCAAAAGGGTGAGAAGGCTTATATGTAGAAGGAGAATAAGTTGATTTAGTATGTTTGGCAAGAGAGCAAACTTTGCAAGAAAAAGAATTTGGCCTTTTATGAATGAATAGAGCAGGAAAAACTTTTGCAAGATAGTGAAAACTAGGATGACCTAAACGATAGTGCCATAACATAAAATTATTAACTTTTTCTAAAGCGGTGAAAGATTTCGTTATTTTGGTTTTAGTAGAGGCAGGAAGAATGTAGAGACCATTCTGCAAGCTGGCCTTACTAATCATCTTCTTCGAGTTCAGTGCCTGCAAAGTACAATTAATATCATTAAAAATTATAAAGCAGTGCAAGTCGGTGGAAAGTTTACTAACGGAAACGAGATTGCAAGCCAGATTTGGTATGAAGAAGACATTTTTAAGTACAATCTAGTCAGTGAGAATAACAGTGCCATGTCCTTCTATTTTGCACAAAGAACCATCAGCCGTTTTGACAGCTTTACCAAAGTTTGGAAAAAATTGCAAAACAAATCTTTATTACCAGTCATATGATCCGTAGCACCAGAATCGAGGATCCAATTAGGGGACGACTGGGAGGAGAAAAAAACTGTAGCATGAGGTTTACCTTCTGGTTCTTTCATGACCATATTACCTTCTGATTGAGTAGCAGAACCAGAAAATTTTTTTGGATTTGAAGTGATCTCCGGAGTAGGAGAAGAAGTTGTGGACATCATCTAGATTGGAAAGAAACCGTAACCTAAGCTGATACCATGTAGAATTCAAAGTAATTCTCTGTAATTTCTTATTCTTTTCAATATGGCAGATTACATATTTATATACAAAATATCTCTCTAAAGTAACA
Organism: Hibiscus syriacus; assembly: GCF_006381635.1. NCBI lineage: Eukaryota > Viridiplantae > Streptophyta > Magnoliopsida > Malvales > Malvaceae > Hibiscus > Hibiscus syriacus. The sequence goes on along the minus strand of NW_024063485.1, from coordinate 1,794,696 downwards.
AACTCTAAGAAAGGAAAAATAATAATCTTAGGATATGATCCCTTAAAATAAGGGATTGTAGAAATCTATTTACAAAATCATATCTCTATAGGAATGGTAACAAATCATATCTCTATAGGAATGGTAACAAATCATCTCTATAATTCCTACAGGTTATAATCAACGCTAGAGTATTGATTATCTTGATACCTTTAGTCCTGTTACTAAAATGGTCAATATTCGTACAATTATTGCTATTGCTTCTTTGAATAATTGGTTTTTATGTCAAATGAATGTCTACAATGCCTTTTTGCAAGGAGACTTACATGAGGAGATTTTACATGAATTGCCTCAAGGGTTTTGTATCTAGGGGGAGAACATGGTGTGTCGGCTACAAAAGTCTTTATATGGGTTGAAGCAGGCATCTTGACAATGGAATATTTGATTAACCGAGGCATTGTTGAAGGAGGGTTATAAGCAAAGCAAACGTGATTATTCCTTGTTCACTAAAAGACAATAAGGAAAAATAGTGGTAATGGTCATCTGTGTAGATGACTTATTAATAGCTGGGAATGCTGTAGAAATGATCACTGATTTGAAACACATTTTGAACAAAAACTTCAAAATCAAAGACTTGGGTGAGCTGAGATATTTACTTGAAATTGTATTGTTGAGATCTAAGGAAGGAATTTTGCTAAACCAAAGAAAGTATGCACTAGAACTATTTGGTGAAATTGGTTTTGGTGAAGCAAAGCTGAGTTCAACTCCTTTAGAGCAGAATTTAAAGCTAATGACTGTAGAATTTGATAAAACATTGCAGCAGCATAGTGAAGATATTCTGCTAGAAGGCAAAATGTGGTTTCAAAGGCTTATTGGTAGACTGATTTATCTAACAAATACGAGACTAGACATTATGTATGTTGTCATTATCTTAGTCAATTTATGCATTAACCAAAATAGTCTCACTTGGATGCTTCATTACGAAGTGTGAGATACATCAAGAAGAATCTGGGACAGGGGTTGCTATTGAAGGCGTCGGGTTAAAACCAAATGGAAGCTTATTGTGATTCTGACTGGGCAGCATGCCAAGTAACAAGAAAGTCAAGTACAGGCTTCTGTATTAAGCTTGGAGATTCTTTAATCTCATGGAAGTCGAAGAAGCAATGTACAGTAGCGAGATCTTCTGCTGAGGCAGAGTACAGAGGAATGGCTGCAACTGCAGTAGAAATTGTTTGGTTGACTGGTTTACTTGCTGAAATTGGTTTAACAAATAAGAAGCCTATGAAATTGTATTGCGATAGCAAGACAATGATACAAATAGCGGTGAATCCAGTGTTTCATGAAAGAACAAAACACAGAGATAGATTGTCACTTCATCAGGGGGAAAAAATCCAAGAAGGGCTTATTTCGACCGAGTATCTTCCTACTGGCAGGCAATCAGCCGATGTTTCGACAAAGGCGTTAGGAAGACATCAGCATGAATTTTTACTTTCAAAGCTAGGGGTTAAAAATATTTTTACCCACCAGCTCGAGGGGAAGTGTTAAGTTTTTGACTAGTTAGGTTGTTATAGACAGTTCGCATTGTAGGTAGTTTCTTCAGCTTGTATATATATTTGGGTGTACCTTGTATTCAATTATTGAGAAATGAAGTGAAAATTCTTCAGACTAATTTTTACTTTTTAACAGTATCTCATGTTACTCTTTGGTGGAATAATAGAACCCCGAGGTATCAACCAAGGTTGTAAACTTGTGAGAATTGGAAATCTTTACTAATTTCAATTTGGATTTGTCACTCTTTGGAATAATATATTTATTTTGGTAAGGTTGACTTTATGTCCAAAGCTTTCACAAAATTTTTAGATTACTCTCTAGATGAGGACTGATTATGATAATTTAGGGTTTAGGGTATGCTTCAGCGAATGGTACGAGATCGTCAACAAAAAGTAGATGAAACAAAGTAGGGCCATTCCGAGACAGTTTGATTCTCTATCACAGGGTTTTTCAAAATGAATTTTTATTGCCATCCATCTTACCTTGCCTTTCTTGTTTCGCATTGAGCGGATGACTTCTTGGGCAATTAATATATTGTATGTTATACTCCTCCCCGAGACAAAGCTTAAAAGACATTTTGATATTTAACTTTATGTGAACAACAATCAACAAGTGACAATCGAAGGATAACTATACTAAAAAGAGTACAAGATCTTCTCTGAAAAGAAGAAAATAATTAGGGGTAAGTGTTCGATTGAGTCGAGTTAATTTTTTTAGTTATTTAAGTTGACGGGTCATTTTATAACTCAAATTTGATTTGAAACTTTTTGAGTTAAGTTGTTCTAGTTTCTGTTTAAATTTAATTTTAAATATTTATAATATTATGATACTATTTGATTCCAATTTAAATCGGTTTCTATAACTATATACAATATATATATATATATATATATATATATATATTTCTTCATATTTTTCATATGTGATATACATATATTTTATAGAATCGATAGACTCAACTCAAACATGAAAATTAATCCACTAATTACTAAAACTAAAGAGATATTCGAGTTATATTTTATAACTCGAATTGCATTTGAATTTTTTTGAGTTGAATCGAGTTTATAAAATTACAACTCGAAATCAGTTCGAGATGAAATTTTGAATCAAATCGAATCAGAAAGATTAAGGTTTTTTTTAAATCAAAGTAAATTTTGTTCACCCCTAATGACAACTATGTGATCACATTATTAATGATTTAAATGTCTCATGATTAAAAAAATAGTATAATTAGCTCATTGGTATCTTTTGGGATACAAGGCATGAAGGCACATATTCCACATCCTCATCATCATTGATGGAAAATATTGCTTCAGAGTATGGATTTCTGGGTATAAGTTGAATGCTATATAATAATTTCGTTTCAGTTCAATTTTTAATATAAGATAAATCGAACTGTATTTTATGATTTTTTTTTAAAAAAATTAAAATTAAAACCAAAATCAAATAGTATAAAAATCATGATTTTTGGTTTGGTTTTGTGATTTTTTACTGTATAATTTAAAAGATTGATCGAGGAAGGCGGGGTGCAATTGTTCCCTTAGAAATTTAAAATTATCATATATTTTAGATTTTTTTCTATGTATTTTCTATTGAAAATATGTTTTCGTCCCCCTCAAATTTTATAAGTTCGTCATTTCTTGAAATTTTAGAAATCTGCCCCCTAACATGAAAGTTAGGTTTGTCCTTGATTAATTTTGAAACTCAACATTCAAGTAAAACAAATTTAAAGCTTTAACTCAGTAAAACATACAATTTTAAATTCATAAATAATTATTAATTTTAAGATTTTATTTATTTAAGTTTGTCTTGTAATAAATTTAAAATGAATCTATTTTGAAAAATTATTTTCTTTTAACATTTTAATTCATTTTAACTTAAAATAAATGATTTTCATATGAAAAATCGAAACCAAATAAAATTGTAAAATTAATTTTTTAAACCAAAACCAAAAATAAAAAAAATCGAATCGAATTAAACTATATAACTTGATGCAAATCAATTTTTCGATTTTCTAGAATTTATTGTTCAGCCCTAATAATATACTAGCGAGGTTACTTGCGCGCTTGCAAAGGCTGGAATTGGAATTCGATTTTAGCCACATTTTGATCCTCCATGTTTCGTAAAACTATTTTTCTTCTAGGTAAACAATGCATTTAATATCTAAGTTATTAGTTTTGGTTTATTTTAGTATATAAACTTTTAATTTTTTCAAAAGCATACTTAAAGTTTAGTTTTTGTTTCATTTTAGTACCCCTCGTAAAAAACTTAGCATGTTTACTATCTAAACTATCAGTTTTTGTCCGTTTTAGTATATAAACTTTCAATTCTATTCAAAATTCACGTTAAATTTTGAACATGATATTAAAATTAAACAAAAACTAAACTTTACGTACGATTTTGAAAAATATTTATAAGTTTATGTACTAAAATAGCTCAAAACTGATAATTTAGATATTAAACACGTAATTTACACTTTCTTCTAATAAAGGAAGTCTACCTTTTAAGATTGAAATATAGAGTGATGAATTTTGAAAGTAAACAATTCGAGATCAAATAGATAATTTTATAAATAAAAAAAGCTGAACTAAAGAAATTGCCATTGAAAGAGACCATATTATTTTACGACCAAAAGCAAAGTACACAAGAAACTTGTTTATTTCTGAATATTTCAACTAGGAATACTGAATTCAACGACAGAAACAAGTCCAACATTATCCAGAAAATAATTAGCTAGCCTACTATGTAGGTTTCATGGGGTTCAGAAATTTATTCGTCTAGTTGTTATCCCACCAGAACCGGGACTGAAGATGCTTAACGATATTCTTATCGAGCCGGAAGGCCTTGGCAAGAACATCGGGATTGATTGCCGGGTCTGAGCCGAACACTGCATTTGCAATGGTGATAACACCTGGGTTTTGGCTACTGAGACCAGCAAAGGCAACTGCATTGGTGTGCCCTATGTTGAACTGGAAGTGGATGAGGCCGACCGGGAACACGAAGACATCTCCGGGGTACAGGACTTTTGTGAAGAGACGGTTCTCCGGGTTGGATGTAACAAAGCCGACGTAAAGAGTGCCCTCCACGACGACTAGAATTTCGGTGGCACGAGGGTGGGTGTGAGGAGGGTTTAGGCCACCGTAAGGTGCATAGTCTATTCGAACAAGAGAAATGCCAAGAGTGTTCAGCCCTGGTATTTTTTCAACATTGGCTGGAGTGACCATGGATCCTACAGGGTTTGATGTATTTCCTGGAATGTTAAGCCCTGGAAGGAAAAAGTCTTCTGCGACAGCAAGCTTCGGGTCCTTGCACAACTTGCCATTTACAAAAACTGCATAAATGCAAAAATAATAATGTGTTAATACTTCACTAGTTTCGACACTTCAACTCGATCAGTCAAGACGAATATACTGCAAAGATGAAGGTTCAAAGAAAACAAAGCATTAAAGAACAAACCGCCATCTTTAGCATCATTGACTGCTACACAGAAATCCTGAAGAGGGCTGGGATCTGATGCTGAGGCAAGTTTGGAAGCCAACGCCAACAGGACTAATGCTACATGAAATCCAACACCTTTCATTGTTGTAAGCAGCAGTCTTGAACTTGATTCAATTCTTCTAAGATTTGTTGCTTTATGAGGGGTGAGAAATCTGGTTTGAGAGAATGCCAATTTATAGATTGCAGGAACTGAACAGGTCCATTATCATTCTTTAATAATTCCATTTTTAAAAGAGGGAAATAGTTAAGATTTACCAAGTCTGTAGTGATTACTGGTTTTTAAAGAAATCTGAATGAATCATTCCTCAACTACTCTGTCGCTTTATCCTCGTCGAGTTTCAGTCTTCCAATGCATGCATATTTTGCAATGGAACCGGTCGTTTTTACACACCAAATGCCCCCTTTATCTATTTAAATACTCTATTGTTAAACATCCAATTGATTAGCCTCTTGCAATGTTTAAACACACTGCCAAATGGCAAAATGTTGTGAACAGGGCCTATTGTTATCATTATTTTAATCATATCCAATGCAGCCTTGGATATCTGCTAAAGTCAACGCTCGAATGGATGATATGGATCAAGTTGTATAGAGACATATTTCGACAACAAAATTGAGTGCTTCCACGACGAAGAAACTGATGTAAGCATCCATATACAGGATGTTGGATATACAAGATGAGTCCAGGGTAGCAGTTGATGAACAATTCATATATCAGAATTTTAAAATGAGAGTGTAGACCACAACATGAAAGTTTCGTAAAAATAATTACAAAATAAAATTTTTAACATATATATTCAGACAATTTCCTTTTTAGTAAAGATGGAGTAGCCTTGCAAACTCTGTAGGTATCCATCCACTTTGCACAAGAGACTCTGTTAGCTTCAAGTTCTATTGACGCGAAGCCTGCTTCAAACTGTATGGAGATTTGCGCAACTAACACACACAACCTCCCCTAGGTGTAAAAACCCTCAGGTACATACATTTAAACTTCTTCATTCAGGTCACCTTGTTAAAGCAATGAAAAACGTCCATTTGAAATAATTGCCAGTCAAACATGACTGCCAAAGCAATGACCAATCGGCTTAGCTACCGGTGAGAAAGTTTCTTGAAAATCAACCTATAACACCCCGGATTTCGGGTTAGGAGTTTTGGCTAACCCGAGATGGGCTTTGGGACAAGTAATTTGACTTGTGGGGAAGCCTTGACCCAAAAACAAGTGAAATTGGGCTTGGATTGAGCCCAATAATGGATAAAAAGGGTATTTTAGTTTGCAGTCAAAATCAGAGGTGATAGCACGCTTGATTTCCTTTACCCTATTTTTCTTCATACCTTCGTCTTCTTCTTCTTCCTCATTTCAAGTTCTTCTCTTCCTCTAGCTCTCCCAAGTTAAAAGGTGCAACCTTTATAGAATTGCAGACTCTATACAGCATCCACAAGGTGAGAAACTTAACCTACTCATCTCAAACTTCATTTCAATACCCTTTTTGCAAGGTTTGATGATAGTTATCATAAACTATTTTGTGGGGGTTTAAGAGAGTCAGTGGATTTAGTCAACTTTCAGTGATTTCTAGGCTTAATAAATGTTTTTAAAGTCTTCTAAACTTCCACATTCATCTAGTAATCCCTTGTGCATGATTCTTGTCTAGTAAGAGAAGTTGGAGAGAGCTCCTAAGTTAGGGTAAGGAAAAACTTACATTGGGATGAGCCATTCACTTTTCCAGTAGCCTAGATACTTAGGTAACTCACTTCTAACTCCTTTATACCACATGTAGCTCATTTAGATGAGTTTTGGTAGGTTGCATAAGCTTGAAGCATGTTCCTAGTAATTGCACCATTTGAGTGTTTTCAGTATGCTTAAGACTAATTTATGATCCAAAAAATCAAATAAAACACTTAAATATCAGTTGGGGACCTCAAAAGGGCATTTGAAATATAAAACTAGGATTTTTTATGCTAAAACAGAGCACCCAGTAGCTATGGTATACAATATCGATACTGTTATTCATTTAGGTATTTAAACAATTTTAAAGGGTAGTATCGATACTCATTCTTAGAGTATCGATACCAGGGCAGGAGTATCGGTACCCCGCTTATCGATACTGGGGTATTTTTTCAAACATTAAACTAAAATTTGGTATCGATACTCTGTCGAGTATTGATACCCTAACACCAGAGTATCGATACTCATCATAGGGTATCGATACTCATCCTAGGGTATCGATACTCATCCTAGGGTATCGATACTGCCTTAACCAAACAATCCACATTAGTCAGGGGGTATCGATACCAACAGGTGGGTATCGATACCAAATGTTTAGTATCGATACTAAATTTTCAGTATCAATAGCCACGAACAGATTTGGATAAATAATCCAAAGAGAAATGGATTCATACTCGAGGTACACCATATACTCATAATATTAGCAAATAAGACTTCAAGTGAAAACAATAATAAATACCAGAACAATAGAAAAAGTAACAACTAGAGTTATATAAAACTGTCCTTGTTTGATCCTCGTGAAACAGACAGGACACCCGAGTTCCTCCTTAGCAGAATACGACAATTAGTGCATATCAAAGTTAGTGCCAAAGTACTTCAATAGTCGATTGGGCGCAGATACCCCAAGACTCAATGAAGTAAGTTAGCGGGTGTACGTTTCTGATGCAACTTCGGATCTCACCCTAAAAATAGAACAAAAAGTGATAAATGGGTACTCAATGGTCACACAAAAAATAATAATTCTTTAAAAAATAATGACAAAACTGTCTAAGTATCAGTTCATACAAACACAATTTATAACATAATCTGAATAAATCAATAATATTCATAGTCCAAATCAAACAGTGATAATCATATATTTGAATGTTATGCAAATGCTTATGCATCCACTCATACTCTTATCACACCATCCGAAGAGTGGGTTCTCCAAAACCACACTATCTACAATCAAACCACATCATAAGAAATGGGGTCTGCCACAAGGGCAGAGGCCACAAAATTCGAAAATGACATTCACCCCATCGAGTGAATGCACTTAACTTCCATCATCAAATATGTCCCAAAAAGACATGAAAATGACATACATATCTGATTAACATATATCCGAATAAAATATATCTGATGTTTGATCTGATCCGAATAATAATATTTCATAACCAAATATTCCAAAGTATATAATTCAATTCAGATAATTCAATACAATCACAGATCGTGAATTCACAACATATTTTTCAATTCTGACAAATCAACATACATCACATGACATTTAGCCAAGTCACATTTAACACCCAATTTGCACAATCTAACATGCTTCCAAATAATTTCCTATCAATCACTCAATACAAATATAACACTGAGCAGAGATAAACCTCGATAAAATAACTAACGACAGTTGATGATTTCCACGGTCAGCTTTATCAATAGGTCGAATTTAATCAACTTCTACACAAAAATAAAAAATAATTACTATTTTATCGAGGTAATGAGGTCAAACTAAATTTACTACTTTTCACTAACCCACGATCAGTTCTCAAAATTCGAGTTGGTTCAAAATTAATGGTAACGACTGAGAGCGGTAATTATGTTTCTGGTTCGATAATTCCTGCAAAATTGCAACGCCCGACTTTAGGTCCCAAAAATACGAATTCCAAATTAAAGTAATAACTAATGATGAATAAATATAATTCTAATTAGATCGAAGAACTGGCAGCAGGGTTTGGTTCGAACTAAAGGGACTATCAAAACAATGATGGTAGCACCTGTTGCTGCCCACGACTGCCAGTGACAAGCACCATGGCAGCAGCCATGGCTTGGTGGAACGACGACCTCGGCTGCCTAAAGAAAACCCAAAACGGTCGGAATGTACTCGGTAGTGGCCACCCATGGTCGAAGAAGGTAAGACACAACCTTACCATACCGGTACGACCTTCTTCACGCGTGGCTCGACCACAAAACGACCATGGACAATTGTGACACATCGAACGACGACGAGGAGGTCTTGACTTCCCCCTTTTGTGGTCTTGAACAGAGATGCACAACAAAATAGTGGGGAGAAGAGTGAAGGGGCGTGGTCGAACGACTTACCGACGATCTTTTCTGTCACAACAACGACTCAACGATGAAAAGTGAAGGAAGGAATAAGATTAGTAGCGATGGTGAAGTATCGAAAGAGAAATAGAAACAAGTACAGGAGCGACGCACGGGTGAAAAAAGACGGGTAAATGAATTGTTACTAAAAACAAATCAGTTTAATCACAGAGTTAGACCTCAAACGTTTTAGGATTCACAAGACTAGCATCATGTTTACAAAATATTCAAATCGGTCACCGAAAATAATTTAGGGGTTTAGGGAAAAATTCCCAAATCCTAGGGTTTCGATTTTAGGGGGAAAATTAGGGTGTTACAGTATTGATACTCTATAAACAATATCCATACCCAAAGAATGAGGTAAAGATACTACATAGCAACCACTTTTGACTTTTTTCTATCAGACGAACAGTGTCGATATTGTTCGTATAGAATCGATACCCTAAACCGAGACTAGCATCAAGTTTTACAAAATCTTCAAATTGATCACCAAAAATAATTTAGGGGTTTAGGGAAAATTTCCCAAATCCCAGGGTTCCGAATTTTGGGAAAATTAGGGTGTTAAAGTATCTAAACCAACTCGGGTTAACAAACACAGGAAATATTGATACTTCCCTTGTTATATTAGAAAAAACTAGTCAATCATAATTGTTGTCCTTAACCAATATCGATACTAGAGTTTCATATTATTGGTACTATTGTATAAAGTACTATCGATACTCCTAGAGTATCGATATCAATTTTGCATACTGAAATTTGAATACGATTAAAAATAACATGTAGTATCGATATTACCATGAAAGTATAGATATTTCTCTGACCTTTGGCTTTGGTACTATTCATATAGTATCAATATTGTAATAACATTATCGGTACTATTTACCGATAAAATCCTTTTATTTTCAAATTCTTGTTTAATAGACTTTGAACTATTTTTGAAATTTTTGAAAAATTCAATTAAACCTAAAAACATTTACCCTTATTTATTATATCAAAATATAAATTCAAAAAAATACGAAAGTTATAATAATCAGTCAACTAGAAAGAAATTTGCATATGACAAAGAAATGATCTTTTTTCACGAATTAATTGTTGAACACGAAGATGTTACATCTAATAGAAACAATGATAATGCAAGTCTTGATGATAATGACTAAGTTAATATTATGTAATTATCAGCCCAAAAAAAGATTACCAGTGGGATAAGATGAGAACTTTCCTCCCAGATATTTTAAAAACATCATGTAAAAATTGATATTAAACATTAAATATCAGAAACCACCGTTTTCATAGTGATATATGTTAGATCCTTTTTAAGGATTTAAAATTTTAATTAAAATGATCAAAACTCGATATAAAAAGTAAAATCGCATGGATTTAATATAATAAAAGGTAAAAATACACATTTAGCACCCCATTTATCACTTGTTTTATTTTGGTCCCCAACTTTTTTTTAAAAATCGTACTTAATGTTTAGTTTTGATTTCATATTGGTCACCCACTGTTAAAAAATTAACAGAACTGCTGACATGACATTTTTTTGTTTTCAATGTCGATGTGATATTATCTTATGGTGATACGTCAACATCACCGTTAATTTTTTAATTGGAAAGACAGAATTGAAATTTAAACTACATGTTAAATATAATTTTGAAAAAATAGTTGGTTAAGCAAACAAAACAAAAGTAATAGTTGAGATATTAAGCATGTAATTTATCTTATAATAAATTAAGAAATTATCTCAGCTTTAAAGAAAAACAAAATGAGATGAAGAAATCTTGAAAATGATTTAGATGAAGATCGAGAAAGTAGTAGAGAAAATGAGACCAACGGAAGAAGTTTTCTTAAATAGTTAGTTAAAAAAGAAATGTAATTTGACATTGTTCTGCAAAATTGGTTTCCGGAGACTTAGAATTTATTATCCTTTTAGTTTAGTCATTTTAGTTAAAAAGATTTTTCTTATTTAAGTTCATTGAAAATTGCAATGTAAAGAAAACCTACTTAATAAAAAATATTCAAGTAATATTTCAAAAATACTTAATCTAAATTTCCAACTTAATTTACTTTATTTAATTATTAGATTTTTAATATTTTTTTAACCGTAATTTCTTACTAATCATTCGTTTTTCATTTGAAATGAGAGGATTCCGAGTGAAGTTGGCCAACCTGTTTCAAAAGAATAAACTGCAAATTGCTTTCCATGGACCATATTATTTTACGTTCAAAAGAAAGTACATAAGAAACTTGTTTATTTCTCAATATTTCAACTAGGAATACTGAATTGAACGACAGAAACAAGTCCAACATTATCCAGAAAATAATTACCAAGCCTACTATGTAGGTTTCGCGGGGTTCAGAAATTTATTCCTCTAGTTGTTATCCCACCAGAACCGGGACTGAAGTTGCTTAACGATATTCTTATCGAGCTGGAAGGCCTTGGCAAGAACATCGGGATTGATTGCCGGGTCTGAGCCGAACACTGCATTTGCAATGGTGATAACACCTGGGTTTTGGCTACTGAGACCAGCAAAGGCAACTGCATTGGTGTGCCCTATGTTGAACTGGAAGTGGATGAGGCCGACCGGGAACACGAAGACATCTCCGGGGTACAGGACTTTTGTGAAGAGACGGTTCTCCGGGTTGGATGTAACGAAGCCGACGTAAAGAGTGCCCTCCACGACGACTAGAATTTCGGTGGCACGAGGGTGGGTGTGAGGAGGGTTTAGGCCACCGTAAGGTGCATAGTCGATTCGAACGAGAGAAATGCCAAGAGTGTTCAGCCCTGGTATTTTTTCAACATTGGCTGGAGTGACCATGGATCCTACTGGGTTTGATGTATTTCCTGGAATGTTAAGCCCTGTAAGGAAGAAGTCTTCTGCGACGGTAAGCTTCGGGTCCTTGCACAACTTGCCATTTACAAAAACTGCATAAATGCAAAAATAATAATGTGTTAATACTTCACTAGTTTCGACACTTCAACTCGATCAGTCGAGACGAATATACCAAAGATGAAGGTTCAAAGAAAACAAAGGATTAAAGAACACACCGCCATCTTTAGCATCATTAACTGCTACACAGAAATCCTGAAGAGGGCTGGGATCTGACGCTGAGGCAAGTTTAGAAGCCAAAGGCAACAGGACTAATGCTACAAGGAATCCAACACCTTTCATTGTTGTAAGCAGCAGTCTTGAACTTGATTCAATTCTTCTAAGATTTGTTGCTTTATGAGGGGTGAGAAATCTGGTTTGAGAGAATGCCAATTTATAGATTGCAGGAACTGAACAGGTCCATTACCATTCTTTAACAATTCCATTTTTAAAAGAGGAAAATAATTAAGATTTACCAAGTCTGTAGTGATTACTGGTTTTTAAAGAAATCTGAATGAATCATTCCTCAACTACTCTGTGGCTTGATCCTCATCGAGTTTCAGTCTTCCAATGCATACATATTTTGCAATGGAACCGGCCGTTTTTACACACCAAATGCCCCCTTTATCTATTTAACTACTCTATTGTTAAACATCCAATTGATTAGCCTCTTGCAATTTTTAAACACACTGCCAAATGGCAAAATGTTGTGAACAGGGCCTATTGTTATCATTATTTTAATCATATCCAATTCATCCTTGGATATCTGCTAAAGTCAACGCTCGAATGGATGATATGGATCAAGTTGTATAGAGACATATTTCGACAACAAAATTGACTGCTTCCACGGCGAAAATACTGATGTAAGCATGCATATACAGGATGTTGGATATACAAGAAGAGTCCAGGGTTGCAGATGATGAACAATTCATATATCATAATTTTAAAATGAAAGTATAGTCCTGTCGTAACCGTTTTTCGGCGGAACAATTGTCTTTTAAAAATGGACTAGGTAGGTCGAATACATATAAAATGTCTTTTAAAAATAATTTTTAGAAAAATCATTTTTAAGACAAAAATTGGTCTGCGTTTACCAAAGATTCGATTAAAACGAGTTCAAGAGTCGTTTACGCGTGAGAAAGGATTAGCACCCCACAACGCCCAAAACTGGTACTGTGTCGCTTACATATTGTCATAAATGGTGGAAATCATGAATTGAATATAAAGTTAAAATATGATCCGTTTATTGAGTATTGATTAATTTGCTTCAAATAAAATTAATTAGAGAAAATCATTTTATAATTGACATTAATAAACTTAAAATACCAACATATTAAAATAGAAACTTAGGGATTAAATAACAAAAATAGAAATTTAAAGTGTCAAAATATAACAAACGAAAACTTAAGTATTAAAATAATAAAAACAGATAGTTAAAAGATTAAAATAGTAAAAATAGAAAATTAAGAAACTAAAATAACAAGAACAAACACTTAAAAGCTTAAAATAGAAAAATAAAAACTTTAATGACTAAAATAGTAAAAACCCAACATTTAAGAGACTAAATGGCAAAAATAAAAACTTAAAGTATTAAATTACAAATAAAAATGAACTAAATTCTCAAAATTAAAAAATACTAAATAATACAATTATTAGAAATGAAAATAACCTAAAAATGAAACTTACGATTAAAATGTAATAAATAAGAAACGTGAGAGCTGAATCATTATGAACTCAAATATAAAACAAGGATTAAAATGATAGATTTATAAACATAATAGCCAAATTCAAATAACATTAAAAATACACAAAATACATTAAATTAGAAACTAACTTGTATGATTTATAAATATTATAACTCAAAGTCAAACAATAACTTAATATATAATAATGTGACTAAAAATAAACACTTAAAACAAAATAAACATAATAGTTAAAGGATTAAATTTAAAGTACTGAAAAATGTAAAGAAAAAATAAAAATAGAAAATTAAAGTAATAAAATTAAAGGGCTGAAATTAAACAAATAAAATTAAAATATAAAGTAAAGGATTAAAATAAAAGATGTCAAAATATAAAGCCCAAAATAAAATAGTTCAGAAGATTAAAATATAGAATTAAAATGACTAAAATATAATAAAGTAAAGCATAAAGATCAAAATAAAAGAAAATGAAAATATAGTAGCTAATTTCAAAACAAGAAAAATAGATAAATCAGGAACCTAAGTGTAAATATGCATCTAAATTATAGGGATTATTTGACGATTAGCCCTTAAAATAAATGAACAAAGTAAAAAGATCCCAGAAACCAAGGACCTTACACATAATTTACCCAAAAAAATTAAAATGAATACACCCCCTTCTTTCTAGTAACGTGAAAACAATTAATAGAAAAAATCCCCTCCTTATCATCTTCTTCTCTTACTCTCCTTCTCTTTCAACCGAACAACCCAAAGCGCTACTTTCTTTGGCTCGACAGAGAGCCAGTCAACGCCTAAGCCGGTCACCACGCCGGTGGCCGGTCACTCCATAAACGCCAACGACCTCAACTAAACAAAACCCAATCCTAAAAACTCTCAAGGAAATATAAATCCCGATTTGGGACAAAATCGAGACCTAAAATAAATCAAGATTTTCCCCGATGTTTATACTTGTGCTTCGCCGGCGACTAGACTCCGACGAAGAACCGACGGCGAGGTAAAACAACTCCTCTTTTCTGTTTATTTATTTATTTAACTTACAGTTTTTTATTTCGAAAATAAAATAAAATAAAATATAAAATACAAAGCTGAAAAATAAAGTCAGAATGCAAAAATAACCTTTGATGTATTTTTCTTTTCAAATTTTCTGTGTATTGATGCTCGATTTCGCTATTCCCATTTTACATATTGTTCTGGGGTTTATATAGCCCCAGTTTACATAGCTTTTTTCATAAAATAATACAATTTGTTGGGTGTTTGATGCATCAAACATGCACTTATCCCTTTAGTGCCAGGAAACAAAGCATAGTGGTAATTTAGGTATGGTGGGGTAAAATATAAAAAAATAAAAATGGTGCTTACAGCTGCCCCTCTTTGCTCATTGCTGTGAAACAGAAATGAAGCAAAGATAATAAAAGCACCATTTTTCTTCTTGATCTCTTCTTATCACGATGTGAACTCTTCACTGGGAATGTCAATTCTTCTCTTCCTACAAAATTCGTCGAGTCCTTGTTGCAAATAATGTCATTTTTGCTTCGTTCTCTTGGCTGAGTCTCCATCTTCAGTTCCTCAGGTTATGAGTTATTCTGATTATGATCTTTCCACTGGAAATGATGATCCCTCTAGTGATACGTTGCTGATTTGAAGTATTGTGAATCGAGCAAAGGAAATGTTGAAAACATCCTGCCCGAAGGTCTTATGGATGGCCCAAAGGACTTACAAATCAAGAAACCCCCGAAGGCTTAGTTTCTAAAATCTCATTTGAAAACATCCTGCACTGAAGGTCTTATGGATGGCCCGAAGGACTTACAAATCAAGAAACCTCTAAAGGCTTAGTTTCTAAAATCTCATTTGAAAACATCATACACTGAAGGTCTTATGGATGGCCCGAAGGACTTACAATTCAAGAAACCCCCGAAGGCTTAGTTTCTTAAATCTCATTTGAAAACATCCTGCACTGAAGGTCTTATGCATGGCCTGAAGGACTTACAAATCAAGAAACCTCGAAGGCTTAGTTTCTATAATCTCATTTGAAAACATCTTGTACTGAAGGTCTTATGGATGGCCCAAAGGACTTACAAATCAAGAAACCCCCGAAGGCTTAGTTTCTATAATCTCATTTGAAAACATCCTGCACTGAAGGTCTTATGGATGGATTGAAGGACTTACAAATCAAGAAACCCCCGAAGTCTTAGTTTTTTAAATCTCATTTGAAACATCCTGCCCGAAGGTCTTATGGATGGCTCGAAGGACTTACAAATCAAGAAACTCCCAAAGGCTTAGTTTCTTAAATCTCATTTGAAAACATCCTGCCCGAAGGTCTTATGGATGGCCCGAAGGACTTACATCATCAAGAAACTCTTGAAAATCAAGCTCAGTTTCTTAGTTGTCACCAAGGAACCCCTACATATCATGTTGGTCCCTCAAGTGTTCATCAAGGAAGCCCTACATATCACATTGGTCCCTCAAGCTTGTCATCAAGGAACCCCTACATATCACGTTGGTCCCTTAAGCTTGTCATCAAGGAACCCCTACATATCACGTTGGTCCCTCAAGCTTGTCATCAAGGAACCCCTACATATTACGATGGTTTCTCAAGCTTGTCATCAAGGAACCCCTATATATCACGTTGGTTCCTCAAGCTTGTCATCAAGGAACCCGTACATATCACAATGGTCCCTTAAGCTTGTCATTAAGGAACCCCTACATGTCACGATGGTTCCTCAAGCTTAGTTTCTTATAAAATATCATTGAAAATCATCATCAAGAAACCCCTGAAAATCAGACTTAATTTCTTAAAAAATCTTTTAAAAATATCATGTTGTTTGGGTAACGTGACCCCACATCAAAATAATGATTCTTCTTGGATTGGACTCCTTAATTCTTGAGGTTCTGCCAATCAGAATATAATTCCCTTCATTCAAGGCTTGAATTATGTCTTTTTCTTCTATTCTTTTCTTGAAAATCTGCAAAAATATGCTCTGATGCATGAAATGTGAATGCATGACTTTCTTATGTGCAGAAATATCTATCAATAATCATATTTTGACTTCAAAATGGAGATCTCAGTCTTCCTTCACTCTTGTATAAAGTTTGCCCCTAACATCAGCATGGTCAAACTAATCCTCTGGAACAATCATGTCCCTCTCATCTTCTATCTTCTATCTTTCATCTTGCTTCTTCAACATGATTCTAGAAGAAACACTTCCTCATTTGAATTCTTTTTGCGATCAGGTAGATGACTGGGCACCTTACACATCTTTGACTTAATATTTCAATCATAATTGTTTCTCTAGAGTCCTTGGCTAATTGCAGTGTGAAGGATTCATTTCTTTGGTAAGCTCTGCTTGTATTCATCTTTCGACCCTGGCACTCCAATCGATGGGGGTCATTCACCATGTCTGTTTGGTTTGAATCTTGTGATCTTAATGACATCTTGTTTAGGTAATGCCCCAATGTGGGTACTCATGGCTCTCTTTGTGCCAAAATCATGATTTCGAATGGTTTCACTCTAATATCACTAATCAACAATGTTATCAAATAGCTTGAGGGCTTCTCTTCACGATGCCATAACCAGATGGACACTTAAGAAGTGATCATAATTGTCTTTCATTTTTCTATGAGATGGGATATGTGCCATCTTCAACTAAGGCAATCATCTATTTCTTATAATATCATAATGAAGTGTTAGAAGTTCCGTCCTATAGGCTTTATGATCTCTCAGACTATCTTCTTTCAAGAAATGTTTCATTGTTCTGGCATCGTTTGCTCTTTTCTTCTCTAGAGGCAGAATGAGCCTCATCAGCTTCAAGGACCTTTTTCACTTGAGATTGTCATGTTTGAAAATGTTTTTTCCTCATTTCTTTATCAAAGAATGAAAGAATTTTGGGAAGTATTACTTCTTACAGGTTCACAATTGAATCAAATCATAAACAATGAGTTTAATGAATATCAAATAAATCAACTACTCTTTTAAATCATTAAAAAATCATAGTCATATGGCAAGTGTCAAAATTATTGACTGATTTAAGGTGTAGGTTGATTCTGGTAAAATAAGGTCTCTCAGGTTTGTCCAGTATATATGTCCTTTTGAGCGTCTAATAACTTGAAGAAATGATCGTTATGCTCATCTCATAGAGATACTTCTTGGTTTCATAATCTCAGGAACGTCTTTGGGATGTGATGTTCTTCATCAAGAGTTTAAGATCATCTCTTATGTAGTTGTTGCACCATTCAATATTCGAGCCGCCTTTTCAGGTTTTCAACTCGAATCCTCCTTTGGTTTCAAGACATTATTCAAAATTTATATCTTGAACCCTTTTTTTTTATAACATCATACATTAAAGATTTTAAAAAACAATTTTGTAAATAAAAATCAATCCTGAGAGGCGGAATAAAATCTGAAGATAATATCTTTTACTTAGAAATCCATGTATGCTTAGAATGGACTTTTCAGGGATGTAACGTAGGCCAGAGTTCATGGTTATTAAAGAAAGGATAAAAAGGCCCAAACAAGTTTTTAAGGGTAATTGAAACAAGGATCAATTCATTCTGATGCCTTCAATATTGCCTTGCTTGACTTGGATCTACTTTGCTACTCGTCTTTCATCATTTCTTTTTCTAGATCCCTCTAGACTGTCAATTTTTGGGTTCATTTTCATTTTCTTATATCTCCAACATTTCTTGCACATCTTGTTGAATATGAATATTTAAACTAATTGCACTTGATCAACCTTATAACTTGAGGCTCAATGAGTCATCCATCTTGATTCAATTTCTTTTTTTTCTTCTTTTTTTTTCTGATGGATGAGTATAAGACTTCAATTGCTTTGAGTACGTCCTTTTACTCTTGCATTTGTTACTCTTGACTGGATCTGATCTTCAAGCACCTCATATTTGATCTTCCTTGTGGTTCAAAATTCTCTTTACTTCATGGAGAGAAAAATTGAATTGACGATCTTTATTCTTGTGAGCAGATATCCTTCACGTTGCCCTTAATGTGGAGGGTGATCATTGGTTAGGGTTGAATAAGAAAAAAATCATTCTGGATCAAATGGGGATAACAAAAGATATATTTTTCTCCTTTTGCGAAGAGATAAATGAAAGAAGGTCGTTCATCATTTCATACACAGAAGTCTATGTAAAAAGAGATATCCCCAGGGGAGATGAATATTCATGATTAATTTTTATTTATATGAAAACAATGTAATTAATGCATGATATAATTATTTAAATCAATCCCTCTTTTTTTCTTTTCTTTTTCTGTTTCTTTTTCTCTCCTTCTTACTTTGAGCATGCCCCAATTATTCGAAATTCTCTTCGACAAGTTGGTCTATAATGCCCTATCTCGTTTCTTCTTGGAGGAAGATTCATGGATAATTAAAAGTTTGGTTCTTTTGAGGTCTGTTGGTTTCACCAATATGAAGGACAAATGTGTGACTTTTGAAGTCGTGTATATGGTGGAAAACCAATCAACTCTACCCAAGAAGTTAAACATCTGGATTTGGTATCTCAAAAATAGGTATAGACATCACTTCAGAATCTTAGATAAATGCAGTGTCAGGATTCAGTTTTTGTAAGGACCCAGAATAAATAATGTAATTGTATTTCTGACATTGTATGGGATATGAAAGGTCTAATTTTACCACTTGCCAAAGATCTATAACTCTTGAAAAATTAAAAGAATATTTAATTTACCTTATACTAAAAAATTTCAAGATTAAAATTTGATTCCTTGCTCATAACCATAAAAGTAACACAAATTTATTTATCACAAAAAAGCTGAGAAATGAACAAAAAAAACATGTTCAAACAAGATGCTGACAACATAAAGTTTCATGATGGATGAAATGATTTCTGCATAGTTAGGATGCCCACATCACTCATTTGATCCAATGG
Source organism: Hibiscus syriacus (assembly GCF_006381635.1). NCBI lineage: Eukaryota > Viridiplantae > Streptophyta > Magnoliopsida > Malvales > Malvaceae > Hibiscus > Hibiscus syriacus. Next base: position 1,775,114 of record NW_024063485.1, on the reverse strand, counting down.
CATTTTATTCGATCAGATGTTACATATTGCGCTATGATGCCCCATTCAAGTTCGTCATCCATTGTTCAACCAACTCTTGACTTAACGTTCCATTACTGATGAGCATCTCTATTTCTTTCATCAATGGACATAAACTCCTGTAGAATGCCCAAATGCCCCCATGTGGAAATCACAGACACTATCTTCATCATAACTATGACTAGAAGGGTTTGACAGTACTTTCATTGGTCTCAGAGTGATATGTTGACTTTTAACAAGATGCGGGAATAATTTTGATATGGGTGTTTGGAACACCTCCAATACTTTTCTAACTCGAGGGATCTTCTTTGGTCGTTCTGAGCGACTAGTTATCCTTCATCTCTTGAGGCTGTGGGGGCTCTAGATGTGACATTCTTTTACCTCACAATCTTCTTATTTTATAGTAGCTAATCTTTTGGAGGCAATCTTTAAATTCTCTTTAGTGATTACATACTCTATTTGTTCTCCACTTGACACAAGATTCTCAAAATCATTCATTGAATCTAAAAGCAACAATTTAAAAAAAGGGTCCGGAAGGGTGCTAAGAAACATACGTGACATTTCTTTTTTTAGCATCAGAGGCTGTACTTGAGCTGCCATGCTTCTCCATCTTAGTGCGTATTCTCTAAATCCTTCAGTAGCTTTCATCCTCAAATTCTGGAGATATTGACGATTTGGAGCGAAGTCTTTAATATATTTATATTGATCTAGGAATGCATTGGCCAAATCGATCCATGACTTAATTTGTTCTCTGTTCAAGCGATTATACCACACCATTGCCTGTCCAGTAAGACTGTCGTGGAAGCAATGAATCAGTAAATCATCGTCATTCAAGTACCCCTCCATCTTTATGCAGAACATCTTCAAATGGATTAAAGGACAACCAATACCATTATACTTTTCAAACTCAGGTACCCTAAACTCATAGAGAATGACCAAGGTGGGGACTAAGCTTAGCTCTTTAGCATCTAAGTTTTCACGGGATGCCTCACCAACTTTTGTTGCCTCAATCGACCCTTCTAACTACTTAATTTTTTCTTTGAAATACTCGGAGACCGAGAGATCTTTCCCCTTATCCAAATAGGATGCCCCAGGGTGATCAACCAACCTTGATGTGCCAGTTTGTTGATGTCTTTCAACAGACACCTTTTCTCGGTTGACAACCAATGTAGACAATACTCTAGTCATCTGACCCAATACTTCTTCTTGAGAGACTAAGGCTTGACTCCTTATCCTCTGTTACAGCGTGGCCATTTGACATTGCATTTGATCTCGTAACTCTCCTTGAGACTGCTCTATTGCTTCTAACCTCTTATCCATCAAGAGTGGAAGAGAAATGTAAATGGGTAGTCTGATATTACTGTTATGTAACATTTCAAAAATTATTTTGAGGATTTTTATAAAGGATGCATAAAACATTTAAATAAATAAACGCAATGCATGCATGTAAAAAAATGTCAATCCAGAGTAGCCATCTTAAATGCTTTTCACTGAACACAAATGTTTCAGTACATCAAATATCCAAACTATAAATAATAAATAGCTTTGGCTCCTATCTTTTCTATCTTGTTTAGGAGCCAGGCTATCTTCCAAGCATGATATGGTGATGAGCCATCAATCTTCTTCAAATCTCTTGCAAAGACAGCTAACTCGACCAACTTATGAGCCACGTTGCTTACTTGAGTAACATCCTCATTCATAGAATCGTCTTTTTTTCTCCACTTTACATTTCAACCTTTAAAGTTGTAAGCAATATTGATCATTCTCTCTAGTAAGAGACTCGATGCGATCATTAAGTTCTCATGCAAGATTTCTATAATCATGTACCAACTCTATCATTGTTTTATTTTTGGCTCTACTTGTTTTGAGTTCAATATCTTTCTTACGATTGTGGTTTTGAAACCAAGCTTCTGTTTCGGTAAGGGTTGTTCTCAACATTTCGTTCTTTGTTTTCCATATCCCTAACTCTTGTAAGGCTATTTTACGTTCATTTTTTGTAATCTGTAGATCACGAGAGCACCTCTTAGCTCGTTCTTCATGAATTTTACAATTTCTTTGCCATTGTTCGACACCACTCTTCAATTTAGAGGCTTCTTTTACCCATTCTTCTGGAGTATTGCCTAACCCAACACTTTGAAAGGTTTGATTGATTCTTTGAAAACCATCTTGCATGACTTCCAATTCTCTGTTCAGAATTTCTTTTTCATTTTGCAATTGAAGTATTTGAGCTTCATATTTCAATAGACGCTCTTTGTTTTGGATACCTTTACTGATGTCCTTGAACTCACTTGGGTTCAGCTTAACCAGATGTTCGACTATTAAACCCGATTCACCCTCATTCTCAAATTCCAATACTTTATGCTCTAGCAAGTAATTAATTTGACGTTTGAAGGCAACACAAGTCTCGATATAATGTCCTTGAACTCCTGCACGATATACACAGTTGGCATTGTCATCATACCACTCCGGATATGGAGGTTGCAAAGGCTTCACATACTGCGGGGTCACTTCTCATGCTTCTAACAGCTTGTTGTATAAATCTCCGTACGAGATAGAAGCAATATCAAAGTCAAGGTCACCACCTCCTATCTTTCGGTCATCAATGAGGTGAGTCTCTATTAAGCGAACATTAGTTTTTGAAGCTGGCTTCAAATGCTGAATCGTTGTAGTTAGATTCATATTATCCTTCACAGGTACTTTGGTGGCGTCTGGATTTTTAGTGAACACGAATTGACCCCGTTTAAAATGATCATGTGGCTTTTCTTCATCCATCTTTATTCGCAATTTTACCATTATCACTGTTTCCTTTGTATTTCCTGACAACTTGTTAATGCGGACAATGATTGCGCGTGGCTCCTTAAGTTTGCTTGGATTACCTTGTTCAAAAGTAGCCTCTTGTATTACATAATTATTCTTGTCAAGTTTTTTCTCCCTTTGTGTAGAAATCTCTTTTTCTTTGGCCAACACAACTATTCTACCCATAATCTTGGACATTTGATCCTTGATTTGTTACAGTTCACTTTGCTCTTGTTTGGACGTACGACTCTCTACTCTTCTCGTAACTTCTTTCAGATGCCATTTCCTATTTGTATCATGGGCTACCTGATCATGAAACCATTTATCCATTGTGAAAACCTTTTAATTGGTGATTACTCAGAATCAACACCTTTTTTGCGTATGTGACTATATGGTGCAAGAAAAAGAAAGGCATAAAAAACAAGTTAGGACATATAGAAACAAGTTAGGTGTAAAGGTAAATGCAAATACGAAGATGCAAATGCAAATGCAAAAGATATCGATTTCCAAAAGTAATCATTCTTAGAAAGAGTTTCATTCTTCCAAAAGAACTTTTATCTTTACAAGAAAGATCAATCTATGAATGCGGTTTGACCTTTTTATTTAATTTCATGATCTCAGTCATGATCCGAATAACTTTCTCCTCTTTCCAGAAATGATTCTGAATCCAGTCAGAATTAGAGGGACCAAGGAAGTAATGATACCACTGCTCAGATTAAGCTAAAAACCATTAAAATTGGGTGATATCATGTTTGATTTCCTTTACCCTATTTTTCTCCATACCTTCGCCTTCTTTTTCTTCCTCATTTCAAGCTTTTCTCTTCCTTTAGCTCTCCCAAGCTAAAAGGTGCAACATTTATAGAATTTCAGACTCTATTGAGCTTCCACAAGGTGAGAAACTTAACATACTCATCTCAATACCCTTTTTTGCAAGGATTGATTATAGTGATCATAAATTGGTTTTGTGGGGGGGGGGTTAAAGAGAGTCAGGGGATTTAGTTTGTTTTCAATGATTTCTAGGCTTAAGAAATGTTTTTAAAGTCTTCTAAATTTTCACATTCAGCTAGTAATCCCTTGTGCATGATTCTTGTCTAGTGAGAGAAGATGGAGAGAGCTCCTAGGTTAGGGGAAGGAAAAACTTACCTTGGGATGAGCCATTCACATTTCCAATAGCCTAGATACCTAGGTTAATCACTTATAACTCCTTTATACCATATGTAGCTCATTTAGATGAGTTTTGGTAGGTTGCATAAGCTTAAAGCATGTTCCTATTAATCGCATCATTTGAGTGTTTTTCAGTATGCTTAATACCTATTTATGATAAAAAAAAATCAAATAAAACACTTTAATATCAGTTGGGAACCTCAATGGGGCCTTTGGGATATAAAAATAGGATTTTTTGTGCTAAAACAGAGCACCCGGTATCGATATTGTATAAATAGTATCGATATTGTTATTCATTCATGAAAAATTTAAACAATTTTAAAGGGGTAGTATCGATACTCATTCATAGAGTATCGATACCAGGGCAGAATATCGATACATCGGGTATCGATACTAGGGTTTTTAAAAACATCAAACTAAAACTTGGCATCGATACTCAGTCAAGTATCGATACCCCAACACTAGAGCATCGATACTCATCCTAGGGTATCGATATTGCCTTAACCAAACAATCCACATGAGCCTGGGGGTATCGATACCAAATGTTTAGTATCTATACTAAAGGGTCAGTATCAGTAACCACAAACAAATTTGGATAAATAATCCAAGGAGTAAGGGATTCAGACTCAAGGTACAACATATACTCAGAATAACAACAAATAAGACTTCAAGCGAGAACAATAATAAATACCAAAACAATAGAAACAATAACAACTAGGATTATATAAAACTATCATTGTTTGATCCTCGTGAAACAGATAGGACACCCGAGTTCATCCTTAGCATAATATGACAATTAGTGGATATCAAAGTTAGTTCCAAGGTACTTCAATAGGACCCACGGGTTTGAGTCATTCTGCGTCTGTATATGTAAATGCCTCTAGGGAGTTAAGAGTATTACAACAACTGGAATGACGATAATGACCCCCTTTTCCTTCTAATTTCATATAGAAACATGGTCGATGACCAAACTTTTATGTTCAAATTCTTGATTAATGGTCTTTGAACTACTTTTGAAATCTTTGAACAAATTCAATTAAACCAAAAAACATTTACCCTTATTTGTTATATCAAAATATGAATTCAACAAAATAAGAAAGTTACAATAATCAGTCAACTAGAAAGAAATTTGCATATGACAAAGAAATTATCTTTTTCACGAATTAATTGTTGAACGTGAAGATGTTACATCTAATAGAAACAATGATAATACAAGTCTTGATGGTAATGACTAAGTTAATATTATGTAATTATCAGCCCCAAAAAAGATTACCAATGGGATAAGATTACCATTTTCATAGTGATTTGTTAGAATTTTTTTAAGAATTTAAGAATTTAATTAAAATGATCAAAACTTGATCTAAAAAGTAAAATCGAATGGATTTAATATAATAAAAGGTTAAAATACACATTTAGCACCCCATTTATCACTTTTGTTTTATTTTGGTCACCCAACTATTTTTTCAAAATCGTACTTAATGTTTAGTTTTGGTTTTATATTGATCACCCACTGTTAAAAAATTAACAGAACTGCTGCAATGTCATTTTTTGTTTTTGTTTTCAATGACAATGTGGCATTATCTTATGGTGATACATCAACATCACCGTTATTTTTAAAGGGAAAGACAGAAATGAAATTAAAACTATGCGTTAAGTATAATTTTGAAAAAACAACTGGTTAAGCAAACATAACAAAAGTAATAGTTGATACATTAAACGTGTAGTTTATCCTATAATATATTAAAAAATTATCTCAGCTTTAAAGAAAAACAAAATGGGATGAAGAAATCTTGAAAACGATTTAGATGAAGCTCGAGAAAGTAGTGGAGAACATGAGATCAACTGAAGAAGTTTTATTAAAATCTTAAGAGAATAACACGTGTAATATTTGGATGAATAAAATGTAATTTATTAGCCTTTTAGTTTAGTCTTTTTAGCTAGAAAGATTTTTCTTATTTAAGTTCATTGAAATTGCAATGTAAAGAAAACCTACTTAATAAAAAATATTCAAGTAATATTTCAAAAATACTTAATCTAAATTTCCAACTTAAATTTACTTTATTTAATTTTTAGATTTTTTAGCTAAAAAGCTTAATATTTTTTAACCGCAATTTCTTACTAATCATACGTTTATAGAATACAAAATATATGCAACTAAGATAAAAACACTATAACACCCCAATCTGATCCAACCCGAAATCCGGAGAATTAGAATGTCAAACAGAACAATCGAAGTGGCTAACCATTTTTTAAAACATTCGTCCAGACCATAAAATTTGAACCATAATCTAAAGCATAATATAATCCAAAATATATAAGTTTAAATAAGTAGGGATTTCCCAAGAATCTATCTCAAAATACTTAGTTACAAAATAAATTTTACGAATCAAATTACACAAGGGTCTATGACAATACCTGCCCACAAAAATACTTGAGACTTGCTCTAATATTTGACTAAGTCTGAAAATTCACTCTTTGGCGAAGAGCTCCTCGAACATGTACCTAAGAACCTATGCACAGTAATACATTCTGAACGCTAAGCTCACAAACTGAGTGTCACACAAATAACATTACTATACTACATGCATTCAATATATACACATGCTACATATATAATGATGAACAAGAAGGTACATTGTACACACTACGCAAGTAAGTATCATGGCGTAGTTTAGGGCTACAAATCATGATGGAACTCACACCTTATTTTCTTATTGTGGGTACTAAAGGTAAGATTTGGGCCACAAAGCATTAACATATCACCTGTACCCTAGGCAAGGTCTGATTCATACATGATCGACACCGTGCTTGGCTAGTCTACTCCTGTAGAGTACTAATAATGTGTATAGGTCACATAACATCAGTACAACATTCAACTAGTGTTTTAAGTGCCCTTGTACTAGACTAGATATGTCAAGATAGTTGTTTACTCTACATGACGATCATCATACATAAGTGATTCAGGTGTACTCATTGTTTCATGAGAGTCAAACAAGGCATGGGTCTTGTGGAATCTTACCTCATAATGCTCTTATGTTATCACACAATTATTCTTTTTCTCACTTACTAGCTTTTATTTATAAGTTCCCATTAATCCTAACCCTCCCCAGGTCCTTTGATCAAGGAAAGGCTTATGGCCCTTGTTTGCACAGTGGTATCGATAATCATCCATATGGTTTCAGTATTATTTCCCATTAGGGTATTGATACTACCCTGAGCATTGATATTATTTTGGCATACTAAAATTCTTGAACCAACCTTTGGTATCGATACCCTTACATAGGGTAATGATACCAAATTTGTATTCAATGTTGTGAAAATACCCTAGTATCGATACCCTACCTAAGGTATCAATACTACCATCTGCAGTACCAATACCAATTTAAATTACTATAAATCTGACTTTGTTAACTAGTATCGATATTAAACCTCAAGTATATGTACCCTATAAACAATATCCATACCCAAAAAACGAGGTAACAATACTACCTAGCAACCACTCTTGACTTTTTCCTATCAATCGAACAATATCGGTATTATTCATATAGTACCGATACCCTAAATCGAGAATGTCCTATTTTCAAGAGTGAAACTTTCCAAATCACTCCTAAGACCCTCCAAAGGCCCTCCAAACACTCTTTAAAGCTTATGTAGCTTCAAATGATCATAAAAGGTCATTTCTTTATGCATGAACAACATCAATATTCCTATTCCAGTTTATGAACTCAAATGCAATCAACATGCTTCATGAACACATACAAGAAAATTCACCAAACATACTGATCTACAAGCATTATAGGAGTGTTAGAGGTGTGTTACCTTGATATTAGTTGTTGGAAAGCATTCCCAAAGATCACCCGAGAACCAACTTCTCCTTATCCTTAACTTTAAAGCTTTCTCCCACTTCTCTCATTAATAACGATCAAGGAAATTTTTTATTAACTCATGTAAATATTTAGGAGAGACAAGAACATAATTTCTAAGGTTTATAAACTATTTAGAGCCACTTTAAGTCTGTAATGCCCTGAGTTTCGGGTTAGTAATTTGGGATAACCCAAGACCTATAAATCGAGCCGAAAAGATATATTAGAATAGTTTGGACCTAGGTAAGATGGAAGTAGGCTTACGTTGGGCCCAAGTGATAAAGAATTAGGATGAGTTTATTCAGAAATAAAAAGGAGAGGACTAAAAGTATAATTAACCCATGGCTTAAATCAAAAGTTGATTTCCTTTCACGTGTACCAAAACCCACCGAATACTCTTCCTTTCTTGTCATGTTTTTTTTCCGTATTTTTCCTCACCAAGGTACAACTTTTAGTTTTTCAAGCCTAGTTCAAGAATTCTAAGGTAAGAAATGAAATATCCATGCCAAGAGCTTCAATTTAAGCTCCCTATTTCAACTTTTAGTCATAATTTCCAAAATGGGTTTTAAGGAGATTTAAGATAGTCAAGTGATTCTAGCTTGTTTTTAGTGGATTCAAGTTATAGGAAGTATTTCTAACTTAAATCCAAGCACCTAGATAAGTCAATAATTCATTTTCTTACCTTTTATTAGTGAAAGAGGTGGGAGAAAGCTCCAATGCAAAGGAAAAGAAAATTTAACCCTTGGTTGATTTGGGAAAGGTTTTAGCAACTAAGAAGTCAATGTCACACATTTACAACTTCATCATATCATTTGTGGATCATTATAAATGCATTCTAGCTTAAGAGTTGAGTTATGGAGCATGTTGAGCATTCATGGTAGATTCCATGTTTTGGTGTTGTTTAACAAGCATAAAGCCTTCTTAATGACCTTGTTATATCTCATAAAACATTAATAATGATTGGAGACCTCAATAAAACAGTTTGGATGAGTTTGAGTGTTAAATTTTAGCCCAAATAGGGTATTTTCGAGCATGAGTTTGAGTGTTAAATTTGCAAGAAAATGAAACATTGACACAAGCAATTTTAGAGTGGTTCAACTTCTTCAATGAAGTCTACATATACTACCTTAGCTTCCACACTAAGGATTTTAACAAACCCACTAATTTGTTCTAACCTTTTAGGACAAGGTGTAACCTTACAACACATTTAGACTTATGGCCTAAAGTCTCAAGTGTACAACCCTTCCAAAGAATAAATTACAAATAAAAAAACTTTTGAATATCCTCATAAGATAGAATGTGTGTAAATTGAAGCTCTCACACACCCAAGAACACTAGAATGAGTAATACAAAGAACGAAAGAGTGTTCTATGTAAGAAAGACAAAGTTGAATATAAATTTGGCTCTAAATGCTCTTTGATTGTTGGAATAGATTTCTTGTCCTTTCTTGGCTGTTTGAAGACTCTTTTTATATGTTGACATTGACTTTTTGTTTTTTATGGTTGTTAGAGGGAGTTTGGAGCCGTTTGATTCATTAAATTCACGTATTTAAGGCTACATGCACATAAAGCTTCGAAACTCTGGGGAAACTTTTGAAACTCTTCGAAAGAGCAATTGAAAAATATGATCGTTTGACCCAAAGTATCGAAACTTTAAGGAAAGTTTCGAAACTCTTGAGATAGTTTCGAATCTACAGGAAAACTTTCAAACATTTTGGGCTACTTCTTTAGAAAGTTTCGAAACTCTTGTAGGAAGTTTCAAAACTTATGGTCAATACTTGTGTAAAAAGTTAGTTTTTGACATTTTGAGAAATTTAAGACTTTGAAAATTATTCTAAAGTATTTGAATGATATTTTTAATATGATTTGAACTTAAAAGACTCATTTTAAAGCTTTGACAAATTTTAGGGACTTAAAATTAATTTTACAATAATTATTATCACTACAAGAAAATATACCTTTAATGATACACGCTAATTTATGACTTGCAAAAAATGTGTGTCATAAGAAATGTCATGTTTCTTAAAATCTGAACGATTTATAACTTATAATAATGTGTGTCATATTTAATAGTCATAATCCAAAAAATTTAGAAAACATACAGAGTACACTTTTCATCGTGTGTCATCTCTAAAAGTCGTCTTTTAATTTTCCCCATAATTTTCATTTTCCCGCTTTTGTTGCTTTCGACCAGTAAACATATATCTCACTCTCTACATAGAATATTGCCTTTATTCATCTTTTGTCAGGCACCCTTTGCTTTTTCGCCTCTTTGGTCCTCCTACATTGATTCATTGAAGGGTTCTTTAAGATATATTTCTTTCTCTTGTGTTTTTTTATTGTTGAATGTGACTTCGTAGTGAAATAGAATTCCAATAATGATGGAGAGGGCAGAGTCATGCCAAAAGCTATATACAAGACTGCGGTTATGGGAGTTCCCTGATGAGTATGTGATTGAACCCACCGATGGTTCTTCTGCTTCCTCTTTGTCAATTAATCGTGTGGATTCCTCAATCAAGCTCGTTGGTGGATTTTTCACCCCATCTTGCTATTCTTATGATTCTCTTTTCAATTTTGGTCTTTGGTTGGTAAAGTGTTAGATGGTTTCACTGGACGTTTTTCTTCGTTCTATAGATGCTATTACAGAATGCAGCGCTGTTCGTGGTCCAAAGATTCATGCCATCTTTGGAGTAGTTGGAATGCTAAAGCTTGTTGCAGGTATGATAGGTTTCTATGAATTTTTAATTATCCTTTATTTATTTGGTTTATTCATAACGGAAAATTAGCTGGGGACCCCAATTGAACGGTAAAAATATGTGCCTGATTAGATCAGTAGGGCATATAAATCTGTAAGAACCAAATGAGACGACAATTTTTTTTTTGATAGAAATAGAGTATGCCTCATTAAAAATCCCTTCATAACCTCCATGTTACAACAGTAACGTGAAGGACATTGGAAAGGACCTAAGAATTTATTAATATAAGAATAATACATAGCCAGATCCTAACAAACTTCTGTTACAACATAACACTTGAACACCAAACTAACTATACTAATACAACCAACTCAGAAACATAACAACCTAAACACACAACCTATTAATCAATCTATTCCTTCTTTAGTTAATTTTTCCAATTCCCAATTAGCAGCTCTCAAAATGAGAAGACAATTGGTTTTCATTTTACTTTTGTTATTTGATTGTATTCTCAGAATTGAGGCCGGTGGTATTTCCATATCTCCAATCATTTTGATGTGTAAAATTTTATATGCTTAGGATCATATTTAATTGTTATAACGGAGCATTAATGTGTTGCATCTTACTTGGGGCATACCATCTTCAAAGTAGTATCCATGAGAATTCTTCCATGCGATCATTCGCTTAAAAACTCTTCTCCAGAACAGGTACAGACTGTTTCCTCACTTCTTCTAGCAAGTGTAATTGAATTGGTTGATTCACACAAGAATCTTTTATGCCATTTTGTCGGAAAAATGTGGAGAGTGAATTTTCTGGGTTGCTTAAAGTTGCAGAGAGGACTGTTGGCCTCTTTTTCTCTTATGGCACCAATTTAACGCTGAGGTGAACTACTTTGTCAAATCAGGCCTTGTATGCACGCTTAGAACTCAAAACAGTCACACATCAAGCAAAAAAGGTTCTGATGTGCACACCAGCATCTTTCTCAGTGACATCTTCTTAGAGAAACTTCCAACCAGAGCAGTTTACATTTACATGGAATCTCTTCCTTATAAATATCAACCTTATGTACGCACATGCAAACTGCTAACTATAAGTTTATATGTGGTGGTCCTAGGAGGGGTAAAGTGCAATTCCCTTTAGACACACTGGAAAATGGATTGACTTTAGATATGCCTTTGTTCTGTAGGTTTAAGATGACACATAGAGAGCACATTTGTAAGAAACATAGCATGTTGTGAGGCAAAACAGGAAACTGGCCCTTTAATATGTTAAAGTTAACTATCACCACTAAGTTGTTCCAGTATAATCATCAAGATTTTAGTTTGTTAATGAAGGCCAATAGTATGTCATCAAACAGCTTGCAAACTTCCAATATATATCAATAGGCTAGGCACTTTGGAATTATTAGCAATTATGTACTCTTTTTAATTTTTTCTAGTTGTTATATTTTCTTTAAATGTTTATATTTTTGGTGAAAGTAACCATTAAATGATCTGGGACACGAATCTAAATTACTTCCTCCATGGAGACATGTAAATTGCTCAATTTTTAAGTACCTAGTAGATGGATTACTCTCTTTGTTTTCTATTTTACGAGATTATTAGATGAGTCTTTTCCTTATGGTAGTTTGCTTTTATGGTAGTTTTTGTAAGTGCAGTATTCAATATTCATAAAAATTTCCATGTGATTCTTTGTTGCCACTAAATTACTGAGAGGCTTTTCCTTATATTACCAAATGCTTTCCACATGCAGAACCCAGATTTCTTTGGAACAATTATATGATAGAAGTACTTATAGACCACAAGGTGAGCCTTTTCCTATAGTAGTTGTGTAGTTTCATGCCCCACATTTGCATCATTTGAATTTGAACTAGCTAACTCCTTTTGGGTTATGTGATTGCAGTTTGATCCATTTTTTCTTCCAGTTGTCCAAGGGAGTATCCTTGATGAAACTATTACTTTTAGCAATTTTTGGCATGAAAGTTCTTATTCCTTCTTAACTGATTCATTACTAGTGTCAAATTTCTATATGAAGCATCCCCTTAACTGCCAATTAGGTTTTCAAAACTTCCAAGAAGCCATTGGAAAAGAAATTGTTGATGTTACATTGATTTCTAGGAGATGTACCCGGAGAAATGGTAGCCAAAGCTAGAAAAGCCTCTCAATATTTTTTAACTTGGCTTTATCTTGTCTGCAATTTTATTTTTCAATTTGTGTTGTTGAAGGGAAGGGTTTGAATTATTCAATGTTGCAAAAGCAATGAAAATCTGGTAGACTAGTACTATTACAGATTCTCTTTTTTAATATGAACAAATTCGTACCTTTTGCAAGTTCCATTCATGCTTGTACTGGATAAATTTCATTATCTGTACAAAATATTACCTGGCAAGATTGCCTCATCCATTTTGAGCTTGGGACGGATAGGAAATGGATTTTCCAAATGGATATATAAAATAACATTTAAACCCTGCTTCATTTTCTTACTTTCAAGCTTTTTAGGCTTTATGTAGGCAACTTAATCTCAATGATTATGTATCGTTTGAAAGGAACCCGAATGTGGGGAAGGGGAGCTGATCCTGATGGGTATGTTGCAAATTTTGTGGAAACAGAGCAAATTGTGCAGATGAATGGTTTTATTGCTTCATTTGTTCAGGTAATAGTCACTACTTGTTTAAGCTCTATAAAATCAATATGTCACAAAATTTGGCCTCTTTTTCAGTCCTTATATTCTTTAGAGAAGTACCAAGAACAAACGTTCCCCCCTGAAAAGTAGAATAAATAAAGGCTTTTGGTGGGTGTCGAATCCAACAATTAATAATACTTGCTTTTAGAAATATAAATTTGTAGTAGCGGTAAGCAAGGTCGAATCCACAGGGATTGGGTAGACTTATTTTAATGAAAATTAAAGCAAATAAAAGGGGTTCTAAAATCGAGAAGAAATCAAAAAGAAAAAGCATTTAAAATCAACCAAGAATTTAGATAGATTAATATTAAGAAAATATCCAACTAAAGGTATAATTTCAGAATTGGTTCAGAGAATTGATCATAGATGCAATGATAAAATCTTCTACTTTTCACTAAATTGGTTATGGTTATTGAGAAGCTCTAACAACCTGTCTCTCCTCAGTTTCTCGATAATCAAGAGAAGCTCTTTAATTATTTCCCTTGTTAATGAACAACCCTAGATAAGCTCTTAAGATTTAATCCACCAACAGCATTAACCAGTAGAGGGACCACCAATTCTAGCCAAACGAATACACAAGCTTGATTCATTTAGACTAGGTTATATACCTTCATAACATAATCAAAATCAACTATGTTACTTTACCATTAATATTAGATCGTTTAAACAATTGTGGATTTAAAGTTCTAAATGACAATTTATCAACCTGATAATTGAACAACGGTCCCTTTGTACAAACAATCAAGACAATAATTCTTAATAAAAACAGAAGATATATAAATAGAAAAGAAGTAAAAGAACAGTGAAAATTATTTAGATCTCACAATCCTTGAAGAACCAAAACTTCAATTATACTTCAGTTGGAACAAACGTATTTAGCCACTCATAATTGAAAGAACACCAAAAGAAAAACTTAAAGAAAACTTAATGAAAAACTTGATGTAAAACTAATGCCCTAGCTCCCATTTTATAAGGATTTTCCTACTCTAGTTAAGGAAGTTTCCCTTAAAGAAAATCCCACAAAAATAGGAGTTTTAAATGCCCTCATCCTTTTCTAAAGATAAGAATAATTCAAAAGAGTCTTCCAGCCGTCATTAAACTCTTTTTCCCTTGTAAATTTGTAACCCTAATTTAGGGTTGTACATACTAGTAAAGCGCGCCCACGCCTTAACTGAATACTTCTTCTGCGATAGCTCGGGATGAATAAGCCGTGCCAATGCCTTATGCGAAAACCTCTTCTGGTCTTGCCAGCTTCTTGAATTCTGATTTTTCTTCCTTAGTTTGGGGATTTTGTGAAGATCATGCTAATCATTAGATTTTGAACTTGTTTTATCCAAATCATCAACCTAATCCATAAAATATGAAATATAATCAAAATCCATGATTTAAGCAATTTTAGTTATTCAAATATGAGGCAAATATCATAGAATATATGTCTAATATGCATCTTATCAGCTTTATAAACGAAAAGTAATCAGACAGCTCAAAACAAATTTACAAGAATTAAGAACCTCTTCCAAGTGCAATAAACAGTGGGCTGACTCTACCCAATCCTTCATTTGCCAATTTTTTAGTGTCCAAGTTATGAGGGCCATATTTTTATTTTCACGTTCTACAGGTTATTGGATCCGATTGTTATAAACCCCTCCCTTGTTTTTCCTCTTATAGGTTCGGGGGTCAATGTTGTTTTTTGGGATCAAATTGTTGATTTGACTTATAAGCCTAAGTTTGAAATTGTAAAACCTGAAAAAGATGTAAGCGTGTTCATGTATTGCAACTATTTTATTGCACGCATGAATTTCTTCTACCTTCACTGACTTTTCTGGTATTATGACATTATGTAGCCCCGAGTGACTGAGAGGTATTTTTTGGATCTAAGGAAAAAATATGGAATTGTACTAGCTATTGATCTTGTCAACACAGTGAGCATTGGATGACTATTGGTTTCCAGTATGCATTGTAATTTATTATATTGATATACTCAAATCCTCTTATGAAATGCATAGAGAATGCATGTTGACATTATACTTTGTCCTTGCAAAAAGTGAGTTTTCATTTGGGCAAGCATTCATTCATTATTTAAAATGTTTGATCAAGTGCCACTTTATCTCTTACCAGACTGTAGATGAGGGGTGCTTAAGTGCAAAGTTTGCAAGTTCAGTGGAACCTATACAAAGTGATGATTTAAGGTACATTTTCTGTTTATCTAAACCTTTCTTTTTCCTTTGTTTTTGTTATTTTTATGCAATAACCTATGATGTTGCAGATATATTCACTTTGATTTCCATAAGATCTGCGGATATGTTCATTTTGAGCGTCTTTCCTTCCTCTATGATCAAATTGCAGATTTTCTTGATAAAAATGGATTGACTTGATAATTGAACTTATCTACAATGTACAATTTGATGATCGTTCCTAGTGCGCTTTTTATTTGACAAACTTTATTATGCCGTGATATTTTGGATCGACATATGATTACAATATTTTTGATAACTTAATGTTAATATATTGTATGCAAATGGATTGCTTATATATAATATGATATATATATATTAGTATTATGAGGCATTAAATGTGATTTAGTTTGATTATTTGTCAATCTACAATATATATATATATATATATATAATTTACGACATACAATCACGACACACGAATGTGTGTCATCTTTTTAATGACTTGTGCTTCAATGAGACGCAATGTAAGTCATAAATGCGTGTCATAAATTTATGACACACAAATGTGTATCATCTTCAATTAAACCAAAAAAAACATTTACCCTTATTTATTATATCAAAATATGAATTCAACAAAATACAAAAGTTACAATAATCAGTCAACTAGAAAGAACTTTGCATATGACAAAGAAATTATCTTTTTCACGAATTAATTGTTGAACGTGAAGGTGTTACATCTAATAGAAAAAATGATAATGCAAATCTTGATGGTAATGACTAAATTAATATTATGTAATTATCGGCCCAAAAAAAGATTACCAATGGGATAAGATTACCATTTTCATAGTGATATGTTAGAATGTTTTTAAGAATTTAAGAATTTAATTAAAATGATCAAAACTTGATCTAAAAAGTAAAATCGAATGGATTTAATATAATAAAAGGTTAAAATACACATTTAGCACCCCATTTATAACTTTTGTTTTATTTTGGTCACCCAACTATTTTTTCAAAATCGTACTTAATGTTTAGTTTTGGTTTTATATTGATCACCCACTGTTAAAAAATTTACAGAACTGCTACAATGTCATTTTTTGTTTTTGTTTTGAATGACAATGTGGCATTATCTTATGGTGATACATCAACATCACTGTTATTTTTTAAAGGGAAAGACAGAAATGAAATTAAAACTATGCGTTAAGTATAATTTTGAAAAAACAAGCAAACAGAACAAAAGTAATAGTTGAGATATTAAACGTGTAGTTTATCCTATAATATATTAAAAATTTATCTCAGCTTTAAAGAAAAACAAAATGGGATGAAGAAATCTTGAAAACGATTTAGATGAAGCTCGAGAAAGTAGTGGAGAACATGAGATCAACTGAAGAAGTTTTATTAAAATCATAAGAGAATAAAACGTGTAATATTTGGATGAATAAAATGTAATTTATTAGCCTTTTAGTTTAGTCTTTTTAGCTAGAAAGATTTTTCTTATTTAAGTTCATTGAAATTGCAATGTAAAGAAAACCTACTTAATAAAAAATATTCAAGTAATATTTCAAAAATACTTAATCTAAATTTCCAACTTAAATTTACTTTATTTAATTTTTAGATTTTTTAGCTAAAAAGCTTAATATGTTTTAACCGCAATTTCTTACTAATCATACGTTTATAGAATACAAAATATATGCAACTAAGCTAAAAACACTATAACACCCCAATCTGATCCAACCCGAAATCTGGAGAATTAGAATGTCAAACAGAACAATCGAAGTGGCTAACCATTTTTTAAAACATTCGTCCAGACCATAAAATTTGAACCATAATCTAAAGCATAATATAATCCAAAATATATAAGTTTAAATAAGTAGGGATTTCCCAAGAATCTATCTCAAAATACTTAGTTACAAAATAAATTTTACGAATCAAATTACACATGGTTCTATGACAATACCTGCCCACAAAAATACTTGAGACTTGCTCTAATATTTGACTAAGTCTGAAAATTAACTCTTTGGCGAAGAGCTCCTCGAACATGTACCTAAGAACCTATGCACAATAATACATTCTGAACGCTAAGCTCACAAACTGAGTGTCACACAAATAACATTACTATACTACATGCATTCAATATATACACATGCTACAAGTATAATGATGAACAAGAAGGTACATTGTACACACTACGCAAGTAAGTATCATGGCGTAGTTTAGGGCTACAAATCATGATGGAACTCACACCTTATTTTCTTATTGTGGGTACTAAAGGTAAGATTTGGGTCACAAAGCATTAACATATCACCTGTACCCTAGGCAAGGTCTGATTCATACATGATCGACACCGTGCTTGGCTAGTCTACTCCTGTAGAGTACTAATAATGTGTATAGGTCACATAGCATCAGTGCAACATTCAACTAGCATTTTAAGTGCCCTTGTACTAGACTAGATATATAAAGATAGTCGTTTACTCTAGATGATGATCGTCCTATATAAGTGATTTAGGTGTCCTCATTGTTTCATGAGCGTTAAACAAGGCATGGGTCTTGTGGAATCTTACCTCATAATGCTCGTATGTTATCACACAATTATTCTTTTTCTCACTTACTAGCTTTTATTTAGAAGTTCCCATTAATCCTAACCCTCCCCAGGTCCTTTGATCAAAGCAAGACTTATGGCCCTTGTTTGCACAGTGGTATCGATAATCATCCATATGGTTTCAGTATTATTCCCCCTTAGGGTACTGATACTACCCTGAGCATTGATATTATTTTGGCATACTAAAATTCTTGAACCAACCTTTGGTATCGATACCCTTACATACGGTAATGATACCAAATTTGTATTCAATGTTGTGAAAATACCCTAGTATCGATACCCTACCTAAGGTATCAATACTACCATCTGCAGTACCAATACCAATTTAAACTACTACAAATCTGACTTCGTTAACTAGTATCGATATTAAACCTCAAGTATGTGTACCCTATAAATAATATTTATACCCAAAGAACGAGGTAACGATACTACCTAGCAACCACTCTTGACTTTTTCCTATCAATCGAACAATATCGGTATTATTCATATAGTACCGATACCCTAAATCAAGAATGTCCTATTTTCAAGAGTGAAACTTTCCAAATCACTCCTAAGACCCTCCAAAGGCCCTCCAAACACTCTTTAAAGCTTATGTAGTTTCAAATGATCATAAAAGGTCATTTCTTTATGCATGAACAACATCAATATTCCTATTCCAGTTTATGAACTCAAATGCAATCAACATGCTTCATGAACACATACAAGAAAATACACCACACATACTGATCTACAAGCATTATAGGAGTGTTACCTTGATATTAGTTGTTGGAAAGCATACCCAAAGATCACCCGAGAACCAACTTCTCCTTCTCCTTATCCTTAACCTTAAAGCTTTCTCCCACTTCTCTCATTAATAACGATCAAGGAAATTTTTTATTAACTCATGTAAATGTTTAGGAGAGACAAGAACATAATTTCTAAGGTTTATAAACTATTTAGAGCCACTTTAAGTCTGTAATGCCTTGAGTTTCGGGTTAGTAATTTGGGATAACCCAAGACCTATAAATCGAGCCAAAAATATATATTAGAATAGTTTGGACCTAGGTAAGATGGTAGTAGGCTTACGTTGGGCCCAAGTGATAAATAATTAGGATGAGTTTATTCAGAAATAAAAAGGAGAGAACTAAAAGTATAATTAACCCATGGCTCAAATCAAAAGTTGATTTCCTTTCACGTGTACCAAAACCCACCGAATACTCTTCCTTTCTTTTCATTCTTTTTTTCGTATTTTTCCTCACCAAGGCACAACTTTTAGGTTTTCAAGCCTAGTTCAAGAATTCTAAGGTAAGAAATGAAATATCCATGCCAAGAGCTTCAATTTAAGCTCCCTATTTCAACTTTTAGTCATAATTTCCAAAATGGGTTTTAAGGAGATTTAAGATAGTCAAGTGATTCTAGCTTGTTTTTAGTGGATTAAAGTTATAGAAAGTATTTCAAACTTAAATCCAAGCACCTAGATAAGTCAATAATTCATTTTCTTACCTTTTATTAGTGAAAGAGATGGGAGAAAGCTCCAATGCAAGGGAAAAATAAAATTTGACCCTTGGTTGATTTGGGAAAGGTTTTAGCAACAAGAAGTCAAGGTTTTAGCAACTAAGATTCGATTAAAACGAGTTCGGGAGTCGTTTACGCGTGGGGAAGGATTAGCACCCCCCATAGCGCCCAAAACTGATACTGTGTCGCTTACATATTGTCGTAAATGGTGGAAATCATGAATTGAATATAAAGTTAAAATATGATCCGTTTATTGAGTATTGATTAATTTGCTTCAAATAAAATTAATTAGAGAAAATCATTTTATAATTGATATTAATAAACTTAAAATACCAACATATTAAAATAGAAACTTAGGGATTAAATAACAAAAATAAAAATTTAAAGTGTCAAAATATCACAAACAAAAACTTAAGTATTAAATAATAAAACAGATAGTTAAAAGATTAAAATAGTAAAAATAGAAAATTAAGAAACTAAAATAACAAGAACATACACTTAAAAGCTTAAAATAGAAAAACAAAAACTTTAATGAATAAAATAGTAAAAAAATCAACATTTAAGAGACTAAATGGCAAAAATAAAAACTTAAAGTATTAAATTACAAATAAAAAAGAACTAAATTCTCAAAATTAAAAATACTAAATAATACAATTATTAGAAATGAAAATAACCTAAAAATGAAACTTAGGATTAAAATGTAATAAATAAGAAACGTGAGAGCTGAATCATAATGAACTCAAATGTAAACAAGGATTAAAACGATATATTTATAAACATAATATCCAAATTCAAATAACATTAAAAATACACAAATACATTAAATTAGTAACTAACTTGTAAGATTTATAAATATTATAACTCAAAGTCAAACAATAACATAATATATAATAAAGTGACTAAAAATAAAAATAAACACTTAAAACAAAATAAACATAATAGTTAAAGGATTAAATTTAAAGTATTGAAAAATTTAAAGCAAAAATAAAAATAGAAAATTAAAGTAATGAAATTAAAGGACTGAAATTAAATAAATAAAATTAAAATATAAAGTAAAGGATTAAAATAAAAGATATCAAAATATAAAGCCCAAAATAAAATAGTTCAGAAGATTAAAATATAAAATTAAAATGACTAAAATATAATAAAGTAAAGCATAAAGATCAAAGTAAAAGAAAATTAAAATGTAGCAGCTAATTTCGAAACAATAAGAAAACAGATAAATCAGGAACCTAAATGTAAATATGCACCTAAATTATAGGGATTATTTGACGATTAGCCCCTAAAATAAATGAACAAAGTAAAAAGATCCCAGAAACCAAGGATCTTACACCTAATTTACCCAAAAAATGATGTAAGCATGCATATACAGGATGTTGGATATACAAGAAGAGTCCAGGGTGAAAGTTGATGAACAATTCATATATCATAATTTTAAAATGAAAGTGTAGTCCACAACATGAAAGTTTCGTAAAAATAATTTTTTTATAAATTTTTTATATTCAGTCGTGTTTCACCTAAATTCAACGAATCTCAACTCATCTCTAAAGATTTTAATAAAAAACCACTCCAATATCTGATATAAAAAATGACCCTGTTCAAGTCAGGATAGGACTCATCACGATTAGCAAAATGATATTAAGATTGTAGTTAACGTGTAAGCAGTAGAACAAAGATGAAGCAATGAAAACTAGTACTCTACATGTCAATTTGTTTACAACCTTTCTTAGCTTTCTAACTGCTCTAACTAACCTTCAACCAACACAACTGATTACATTCTACACCTTTTTCTCGAAAGAAATGACAGTCGATCTCTATGTGTTTTGTACACTCGTGAGCCGTGATACACCGAATTAACTGCAATTTGTATGATCGCTTGACTGTCACAAAAAAACTGTAGCTGGAGCTCAATGTTTAAACCACAATTCACTTATTACTCCTTTTATCCGTACCAGCTCAGCCACTGCTGAAGCCATTCCAATATATTCAACTTCTGTTGAGGATCTCGACATTGTGCTTTGCTTCTTAGACTTCCAACAGATCAAGGATTGTCCTAGCTTGATGCAGTACCCTGTTACTGATCTCCTAATCATGGGACAAGACGCCCAATCCAAGTCACAGTAAGCATTAAGGTGTAGCTTGTTGTTAGCTGCTAGTAATATATCGTTGATTAGGTAAAGCTGAATTAACTCAAGTGTTGGACTGCAAATGCAATGTCCGGACAAGTGTTGGTTAAGTAAAGCAATCCCCCTATGAGTCGTTGATACACTGCACTATGTTCGAGGACTTCATCTTGCAATACATCCTTTTTTACTTCACATAATCAATTGAAGTAAGCTTTTGATTCTGTTCAAGAGGTGTTGAAGCACAATATGCTCCATAACCCTGAACCAACTATAAGTTCCAACACGAAATTCCTTTGATTAGGAACAATGCCTTTCTTTGATCTTAGTACCTCAATACCAAGAAAATACATAAGATAACCCAAGTATTTCATCTTAAAGTTGTGATGTAATATACCTTTCAATTCATCAATTAACCCAACATTATTTCCTATGATCAACAGATCATCAACATACATTAAAATAATAACTAACCTACCATCTTCCTTTTTAGTAAACATGGAGTAGCCGTGCAAACTCTACAGATATCCATCCAATTTGCACAAGAGACTCTGTTAGCTTCAAGTTCTATTGGCGCAAAGCCTATTTCAAACCGTACAGAGATTTGTGCAACTAACACACACGAACCTCCCCGAGGTGTGAAAACCCTCAGGTACAGTCATTTAAATTTCTTCATTCAGGTCACCTTGTAGAAGCAATAAAAAGCGTCCATTTGAAATAATGGTCAGTCAAACATGGCTGCCAAAGCAATGACCAATTGAACTGTAACTTGCTTAGCTACCGGTGAGAAAGTTTCTTGAAAATTAACCTATAACGCCCCGGATTTCGGGTTAGGAATTTGGGCTAACCCGAGATGGGCTTTGGGACAAGTACTTTGACTTATGGGAAGCCTTGACCCAAAAACAAGTGAAATTAGGCTTGGATTGAACCCAATAGTAGATAAGAAGAGTATTTTTAGTTTGAAGTCAGAATTAGAGGGACCAAGGAAGTAATGATACCACTGCTCAAATTAAGCTAAAAACCATTAAAATTGTGGGATATCATGTTTGATTTCCTTTACCCTTTTTCTTCATACCTTCACCTTCTTTTTCTTCCTCATTTCAAGCTTTTCTCTTCCTTTAGCTCTCCCAAGCTAAAAGGTGCAACATTTATAGAATTTCAGACTCTATTGAGCTTCCACAAGGTGAGAAACTTAACATACTCATCTCAATACCCTTTTTTGCAAGGTTTGATTATAGTGATCATAAATTGGTTTTGTGGGGGGGGGGTTTAAGAGAGTCAGGGGATTTAGTTTGTTTTCAATGATTTCTAGGCTTAAGAAATGTTTTTAAAGTCTTCTAAATTTTCACATTCAGCTAGTAATCCCTTGTGCATGATTCTTGTCTAGTGAGAGAAGATGGAGAGAGCTCCTAGGTTAGGGGAAGGAAAAACATACCTTGGGATGAGCCATTCACATTTCCAATAGCCTAGATACCTAGGTTAATCACTTATAACTCCTTTATACCATATATAGCTCATTTAGATGAGTTTTGGTAGGTTGCATAAGCTTAGAGCATGTTCCTATTAATCGCATCATTTGAGTGTTTTTCAGCATGCTTAATACCTATTTATGATTAAAAAAAATCAAATAAAACACTTAAATATCAGTTGGGAACCTCAATGGGGCCTTTGGGATATAAAAATAGGATTTTTTGTGCTAAAACAGAGCACCCGGTATCGATATTGTATAAATAGTATCGATATTGTTATTCATTCAGGAAAAATTTAAACAATTTTAAAGGGGTAGTATCGATACTCATTCATAGAGTATCGATACCAGGGCAGAATATCTATACATCGGGTATCGATACTAGGGTTTTTAAAAACATCAAACTGAAACTTGGCATCGATACTCAGTCAAGTATCGATACCCCAACACTAGAGCAACGATACTCATCCTAGGGTATCGATATTGCCTTAACCAAACAATCCACATGAGCCAGGGGGTATCGATACCAAATGTTTAGTATCTATACTAAAGGGTCAGTATCAATAACCACAAACAAATTTGGATAAATAATCCAAGGAGTAAGGGATTCAGACTCAAGGTACAACATATACTCAGAATAACAACAAATAAGACTTAATGCGAGAACAATAATAAATACCAAAACAATAGAGACAATAACAACTAGGATTATATAAAACTATCATTGTTTGATCCTCGTGAAATAGATAGGACACCCGAGTTCATCCTTAGCATAATATGACAATTAGGGGATATCAAAGTTAGTGCCAAGGTACTTCAATAGGCCGACTAGGCGCAGATACCCCAAGACTCGATAGAGTAAGTTAGCGGGTGTACGTTTCTGATGCATCTTCATATCTCACCCTAAATACCCAAGGGAATCTTAGAAAGGCTAGAGGGGTGTGTGAGCTCTGAGATGCATAACCCTCAACTAAACATGATGCCTACTCAATAGTTAAAATCAATATCTTAGCATGTTCAAACCTATGCCACTAGCCGACTCATTTAGTAAATGCATGTAGTATAGTACAATTATTAGTGAGGTGCTTATCTCGTAATCTCAGTGTTTCGAATGTGTTTTCGTGCCTAAGTTCTTAGGACAGTTCGTGGGGAGTTATCATCACCAAATATTCCAGTATGGCAGTTCAGACCAGCAAAGACCATCAAAGTACGTCTTGAGTCATCTTTAGAGGGCATGTACTATTTATGGACCCTTATGTGTATTCAATCATAACTTTGATTTATACTTAGTACTGTATTATTTTGGATATATTTTTGGGAGCTCCCCATTATTTAGTAAACTCTTAATATTATAATGTTTTATTTTTAATACTATGAATGAACTATTTTCAGTGATTTATGAGTAGTTTTTGAAGAAAATTTTTAGGTCACTATTTCAGTAGTCCCGTGTAACTTTGTAATTCAAGGATCTTCGAGTCGAACTAGATTAGAGTGTTATATTTAGTCGTATCAGAGCATAAAAGTTTAGTAGTTCCTAGGACCCACGGGTTAGAGTCATTCTGCGTCTGTATATGTAAATGCCTCAAGGGAGTTAAGAGTATTACAACAACTGGAATGACGATAATGACCCCCTTTTTCTTCTATTTTCATATAGAAACATGATCGATGACCAAACTTTTATGTTCAAATTCTTGATTAATGGACTTTGAATAAATTCAATTAAACCAAAAAACATTTACCCTTATTTATTATATCAAAATATGAATTCAACAAAATACGAAAGTTACAATAATCAGTCAACTAGAAAGAACTTTGCATATGACAAAGAAATTATCTTTTTCAAGAATTAATTGTTGAACGTGAAGATGTTACATCTAATAGAAACAATGATAATGCAAGTCTTGATGGTAATGACTAAATTAATATTATGTAATTATCGGCCCAAAAAAAGATTACCATTTTCATAGTGATATGTTAGAATGTTTTTAAGAATTTAAAAATTTAATTAAATGATCAAAACTCGATATAAAAAGTAAATCGAATGGATTTAATATAATAAAAGGTTAAAATACACATTTAGCACCCCATTTATCACTTTTGTTTTATTTTGGTCACCCAACTATTTTTTCAAAATCGTACTTAATGTTTAGTTTTGGTTTCATATTAATCACTCTGTTAAAAAATTAACAGAACCGATGTAATGTCATTTTTTTGTTTTTGTTTTCAATGACAATGAGGTATTATCTTATGGTGATACATCAATATCACCGTTATTTTTTAAAGGGAAAGACAGAAATGAAATTAAAACTATGCGTTACGTATAATTTTTAAAAAACAACTGGTTAAGCAAACAAAACAAAAGTAATAATTGAGATATTAAACGTCTAGTTTATCCTATAATATATTAAGAAATTATCTCAGCTTTAAAGAAAAACAAAATGGGATGAAGAAATCTTGAAAACGATTTAGATGAAGCTCGAGAAAGTAGTGGAGAAGCTGAGACCAACTGGAGAAGTTTTCTTAAAATCTTAAGAGAATAAAACGTGTAATATTTGGATGAATAAAATGTAATTTATTAGCCTTTTAGTTTAGTCTTTTTAGCTATAAAGATTTTTCTTTTTAAGTTCATTGAAATTGCAATGTAAAGAAAACCTACTTAATAAAAAATATTCAAGTAATATTTCAAAAATGCTTAATCTAAATTTCCAACTTAAATTTACTTTATTTAATTTTTAGAATTTTTAGCTAAAAAGCTTTATTTTTTAACCGCGATTTCTTACTAATCATACGTTTTTCTTTTGAAATGAAAGGATTCCGAGAGAAGTTGGCCAACCTGTTTCAAAAGAATTAACTGCAAATTGCTTACCAGGGACCATATTATTATACGTTCAAAAGAAAGTACATAAGAAACTTGTTTATTTTTCAATATTTCAACTAGGAATGCTGAATTGAACGACAGAAACAAGTCCAACATTATCCAGAAATTTATTCCTTTAGTTGAGTGGAACCTATACAAAGTAATGATTTAAGGTGCATTTTCTGTTTATCTAAACCTTTCTTTTTCCTTTCTTTTTTTTTATTTTTATGCAATAACCTATGATATTGCAGATATATTCACTTTGACTTCCATAAGATCTGCGGACATGTTCATTTTGAGCGTCTTTCCTTCCTCTATGATCAAATTGCAGATTTTCTTGACAAAAATGGATTGACTTGATAATTGAACTTATCTACAATGTACAATTTGATGACCGTTCCTAGTGCGCTTTTTATTTGACAAACTTTATTATGCCGTGATATTTTGTATTGACATATGATTACAATATTTTTGATAACTTAATGTTAATATATTGTATGCAAATGGATTGCTTATATATAATATGATATATATATTTAGTATTATGAGGCATTAAATGTGATTTAGTTTGATTATTTGTCAATCTACAATATATATATATATATATATATATATAATTTACGACATACAATCACGACACATGAATGTGTGTCATCTTTTTTAATGACGTGTGATTCAATGACACGCAATATAAGTCATAAATCCGTGTCATAAATTTATGAAACACAAATGTGTGTCATCTTCATTTATAAAGGGGGCTTCAATGACACGCAATGCTCGTCATACCTGCGCGTCATAAATGAGTGTCATAAATGCGCGTCATAGATTTATGACACACAATTGCGTGTCATCTAAGATTTATGACTGGTGGCTTCAATGACACGTATTTGAGTGTCATCCGCGCCCATAGATGACGCACAATACGCGTCATTAAAGGATTTTTTTTTCTGGTAGTGTATATTTAATGTTATATCAAAATCATTTATGTTTATCACATGAATTTGTTAGAATGGTATGTAATTATCGACCCATAAATGCAAGTCTTGATGGTAATGACTAAATTAATATTATGTAATTATCGGCCCAAAAAAAGATTACCATTTTCATAGTGATATGTTAGAATGTTTTTAAGAATTTAAAAATTTAATTAAAATGATCAAAACTCGATATAAAAAGTAAAATCGAATGGATTTAATATAATAAAAGGTAAAAATACACATTTAGCACCCCATTTATCACTTTTGTTTTATTTTGGTCACCCAACTATTTTTAAAAAAATCATACTTGATGTTTAGTTTAGATTTAATATTGGTCACCCACTGTTAAAAAATAACAGAACTATTGACATTACATTTTTTGTTTTTGTTTTCAATGACGATGTGGCATTATCTTATGGTTATACGTCAACATCACCGTTAATTTTTTAAATGGAAAGACAGAAATGAAATTAAAACTACACGTTAAGTATAATTTTGAAAAAAATAGTTGGTTAAGCAAACATAACAAAAGTAATAGTTGAGATATTAAACGTGTAGTTTATCTTATAATAAATTAAGAAATTATCTCAGCTTTAAAGAAAAACAAAAATGGGATGACGAAATCTTGAAAATGATTTAGATGAAGCTGGAGAAAATAGTGGAGAAGATGAGACCAACTGGAGAAGTTTTCTTAAAATCTTAAGAGAATAAAACGTGTTTGAGAGATTTAGAAATTTAGGAGTTTAGTTATAAAAAGAAATGTAATTTGAGGTTAGTTATAAACATTAGTGATTAGGTCGAGATTTGGACTTATCGTTTGAGTTGAATCTACATTTTATTTCTAAAAACTGATAGTTTAAATATTAAACGTGTAATTTATGCTTTCTTCTAATAAGGGAAGTCTACCTTTTAAGTTTGATATATGTAGTGATGAATTTTGACAGTAAACATTAAGAGATCAAATAGATAATTTTATAAAAAAAGCTGAACTAAAGAAATTGCCATTGAAAGAGACCATATTATTATACGACCAAAAGCAAAGTACATAAGAAACTTGTTTATTTCTGAATATTTCAACTAGGAATACTGAATTCAACGACAGAAACAAGTCCAACATTATCCAGAAAATAATTAGCTAGCCTACCATGTAGGTTTCATGGGGTTCAGAAATTTATTCGTCTAGTTGTTATCCCACCAGAACCGGGACTGAAGTTGCTTAACGATATTCTTATCGAGCTGGAAGGCCTTGGCAAGAACATCGGGATTGATTGCCGGGTCTGAGCCGAACACTGCATTTGCAATGGTGATAACACCTGGGTTTTGGCTACTGAGACCAGCAAAGGCAACTGCATTGGTGTGCCCTATGTTGAACTGGAAGTGGATGAGGCCGACCGGGAATACAAAGACATCTCCGGGGTACAAGACTTTTGTGAAGAGACGGTTCTCCGGGTTGGATGTAACGAAGCCGACGTAAAGAGTGCCCTCCACGACGACTAGAATTTCGGTGGCACGAGGGTGGGTGTGAGGAGGGTTTAGGCCGCCGTAAGGTGCATAGTCGATTCGAACAAGAGAAATGCCAAGAGTGTTCAGCCCTGGTATTTTTTCAACATTGGCTGGAGTGACCATGGATCCTACTGGGTTTGATGTATTTCCTGGAATGTTAAGCCCTGGAAGGAAGAAGTCTTCTGCGACGGCAAGCTTCGGGTCCTTGCACAACTTGCCATTTACAAAAACTGCATATTTGCAAAAAGACTATTGTGTTAATACTTCGCTAGTTTTGACACTTCAACTCGATCAGTCGAGACGAATATACTGCAAAGATGAAGGTTCAAAGAAAACAAAGCATTAAAGAACACACCGCCATCTTTAGCATCATTGACTGCTACGCAGAAATCCTGAAGAGGGCTGGGATCTGATGCTGAGGCAAGTTTGGAAGCCAAAGCCAACAGGACTAATGCTACAAGGAATCCAACACCATTCATTGTTGTAAGCAGCAGTCTTGAACTTGATTCAATTCTTCTAAGATTTGTTGCTTTATGAGGGGTGAGAAATCTGGTTTGAGAGAATGCCAATTTATAGATTGCAGGAATTGAACAGGCCCATTATCATTCTTTAATAATTCCATTTTTAAAAGAGGGAAATAGTTAAGATTTACCAAGTCTGTAGTGATTACTGGTTTTCAAAGAAATCTGAATGAATCATTCCTCAACTACTCTGTCGCTTGATCCTCATCGAGTTTCAGTCTTCAAATGCATACATATTTTGCAATGGAACCGGTCGTTTTTACACACCAAATGTCCCCTTTATCTATTTAACTACTCTATTGTTAAACATCCAATTGATTAACCTCTTGCAATGTTTAAACACACTGCCAAATGGCAAATGGTGTGAACAGGGCCTATTGTTATCATTATTTTAATCATATTAAATGCAACCATGGATATCTGCTAAAGTCAACGTTCGAATGGATGATATTGATCAAGTTGTATAGAGACATATTTCGACAACAAAATTGACTGCTTCCACGACGAAGTTACTGATGTAAGCATGCATATACAGGATGTTGTATATACAAGAAGAGACCAGGGTAGCTGTTGATGAACAATTCATATATCAGAATTTTAAAATGAAAGTATAGACCACAACATGAAAGTTTCGTAAAAATAATTACTGATAGAGTGCTTGAAATTGACACTTTTTGCTTGCTAATTCTCTTACTTTACTAATTTTTCATTTCTGATTTGGATGCATTTTGTTTATTTTATGTGTAGTGACATGCTTACTGGAATTAGCAACAAAAGGACGGATTCTGCAACTTTTTTATTTCCTTATTTCGGTTGGAGACATGAGCACGATGTTGATTTGACGTGACAATTTCTAGAAGGTCTAGTCGGTTATGGAAGTCGCCTATTCAGCACAATCTAAGAAGATTTTTTAGGATTTTAGTATCCAATTTGAATTTAGAAAAAAAATTGAATTTTGGATTATCTCCATTTTATCTTCCCGTTATTTTTAGGAAATTAGGAGCCTATAAATGCCCTTGCATGGGTAAGGCTTAGGGGGATCCATCATTTTTTTATTTTTGTTTTTAGTTTGTTATTTAGTTTATTTTTATAAAAAGTTCCATTTTTTGTTTTCAATTCATTTTCCTTAAGTTCTCTTATTTTGAACTATGCTAAGAATGATCAATCATATCATGCTTAGCTAATTTCATTTAAGCCGAAAGCTAGCAATGAATCAATTTCATAAGTGAGAACTGAACAACACTTAATTCCCTTTGGGAAACATTATCGTTTTTAAGCTGAGAGTTCGTTGATCTGGATGTTGTGTAAATATAAAATTGGGAAGAAGGATCGGTCTGTAGTAATTCGACTTCCTATGAACACACTTAGTAATTCCCTTTGACTTATGGGAAGCCTTTACCCAAAAACAAGTGAAATTAGGCTTGGATTGAACTCAATAGTAGATAAGAAGAGTATTTTTAGTTTGAAGTCAGAATTAGAGGGACCAAGGAAGTAATGATACCACTGCTCAAATTAAGCTAAAAACCATTAAAATTGGGTGATATCATGTTTGATTTCCTTTACCCTATTTTTCTTCATACCTTCGTCTTCTTTTTCTTCCTCATTTCAAGCTTTTCTATTCCTTTAGCTCTCCCAAGCTAAAAGGTGCAACATTTATAGAATTTCAGACTCTATTGAGCTTCCACAAGGTGAGAAACTTAACATACTCATCTCAAGACCCTTTTTTGCAAGGTTTGATTATAGTGATCATAAATTGGTTTTGTGGGGGGGTTTAAGAGAGTCAGGGGATTTAGTTTGTTTTCAATTATTTCTAGGCTTAAGAAATGTTTTTAAAGTCTTCTAAATTTTCACATTCAGCTAGTAATCCCTTGTGCATGATTCTTGTCTAGTGAGAGAAGATGGAGAGAGCTCCTAGGTTAGGGGGAAGGAAAAACTTACCTTGGGATGAGCCATTCACATTTCCAGTAGCCTAGATACCTAGGTTAATCACTTATAACTCCTTTATACCATATGTAGCTCATTTAGATGAGTTTTGGTAGGTTGCATTAGCTTAAAATATGTTCCTATTAATCGCATCATTTGAGTGTTTTTCAGTATGCTTAATACCTATTTATGATAAAAAAATCAAATAAAACACTTAAATATCAGTTGGGAACCTCAATGGGGCCTTTGGGATATAAAAATAGGATTTTTTGTGCTAAAATAGAGCACCCAGTATCGATGGTATCGATATTTTATAAACAGTATCGATATTGTTATTCATTTAGAAAGAATTAAACAATTTTAAAGGGGTAGTATCGATACTCATTCGTAGAGTATCGATACCAGGGCAGAATATCGATACCTCGGGTATCGATACTAGGGTATTTTTAATACATGAAACTGAAATTTGGTATCGATACTCAGTCAAGTATCGATACCCAACACT
Organism: Hibiscus syriacus; assembly: GCF_006381635.1. Classification (NCBI taxonomy): domain Eukaryota; kingdom Viridiplantae; phylum Streptophyta; class Magnoliopsida; order Malvales; family Malvaceae; genus Hibiscus; species Hibiscus syriacus. Next base: position 1,743,752 of record NW_024063485.1, on the reverse strand, counting down.
AGAGCATCGATACTCATCCTAGGGTATCGATACTGCCTTAGCCAAACAATCCACATGAGCCAGGGAGTATCAATACCAAATGTTTAGTATATATACTAAAGGGTCAGTATCAGTAACCACGAACAAATTTGGATAAATAATCCAAGGAGTAAGGGATTCAGACTCGAGGTACAACATATACTCAGAATAACAACAAATAAGACTTCAAGCGAGAACAATAATAAATACCAAAACAATATAAACAATAACAACTAGGATTACATAAAACTAACATTGTTTGATCCTCGTGAAATAGACAGGACACCCGAGTTCCTCCTTAGCAGAATATGACAATTAGTGGATATCAAAGTTAGTGCCAAGGTACTTCAATAGGCCGACTAGGCGCAGATACCCCAAGACTCGATAGAGTAAGTTAGCGGGTGTACGTTTCTGATGCATCTTCATATCTCACCCTAAATACCCAAGGGAATCTTAGAAAGGCTAGAGGGGTGTGTGAGCTCTGAGATGCATAACCCTCAACTAAACATGATGCCTACTCAATAGTTAAAATCAATATCTTAGCATGTTCAAACCTATGCCACTAGCCGACTCATTTAGTAAATGCATGTAGTATAGTACAATTATTAGTGAGGTGCTTATCTCGTAATCTCAGTGTTTCGAATGTGTTTTCGTGCCTAGGTTCTTAGGACAGTTCGTGGGGAGTTATCATCACCAAATATTCCAGTATGGCAGTTCAGACCAGCAAAGACCATCAAAGTACGTCTTGAGTCATCTTTAGAGGGCATGTACTATTTATGGACCCTTATGTGTATTCAATCATAACTTTGATTTGTACTTAGTACTGTATTATTTTGGATATATTTTTGGGAGCTCCCCATTATTTAGTAAACTCTTAATATTATAATGTTTTATTTTTAATACTATGAATGAACTATTTTCAGTGATTTATGAGTAGTTTTTGAAGAAAATTTTTAGGTCACTATTTCAGTAGTCCCGTGTAACTTTGTAATTCAAGGATCTTCGAGTCGAACTAGATTAGAGTGTTATATTTAGTCGTATCAGAGCATAAAAGTTTAGTAGTTCCTAGGACCCACGGGTTAGAGTCATTCTGCGTCTGTATATGTAAATGCCTCAAGGGAGTTAAGAGTATTACAACAACTGGAATGACGATAATGACCCCCTTTTTCTTCTATTTTCATATAGAAACATGATCGATGACCAAACTTTTATGTTCAAATTCTTGATTAATGGACTTTGAATAAATTCAATTAAACCAAAAAACATTTACCCTTATTTATTATATCAAAATATGAATTCAACAAAATACGAAAGTTACAATAATCAGTCAACTAGAAAGAACTTTGCATATGACAAAGAAATTATCTTTTTCAAGAATTAATTGTTGAACGTGAAGATGTTACATCTAATAGAAACAATGATAATGCAAGTCTTGATGGTAATGACTAAATTAATATTATGTAATTATCGGCCCAAAAAAAGATTACCATTTTCATAGTGATATGTTAGAATGTTTTTAAGAATTTAAAAATTTAATTAAAATGATCAAAACTCGATATAAAAAGTAAAATCGAATGGATTTAATATAATAAAAGGTTAAAATACACATTTAGCACCCCATTTATCACTTTTGTTTTATTTTGGTCACCCAACTATTTTTTCAAAATCGTACTTAATGTTTAGTTTTGGTTTCATATTAATCACTCTGTTAAAAAATTAACAGAACCGATGTAATGTCATTTTTTTGTTTTTGTTTTCAATGACAATGAGGTATTATCTTATGGTGATACATCAATATCACCGTTATTTTTTAAAGGGAAAGACAGAAATGAAATTAAAACTATGCGTTACGTATAATTTTTAAAAAACAACTGGTTAAGCAAACAAAACAAAAGTAATAATTGAGATATTAAACGTCTAGTTTATCCTATAATATATTAAGAAATTATCTCAGCTTTAAAGAAAAACAAAATGGGATGAAGAAATCTTGAAAACGATTTAGATGAAGCTCGAGAAAGTAGTGGAGAAGCTGAGACCAACTGGAGAAGTTTTCTTAAAATCTTAAGAGAATAAAACGTGTAATATTTGGATGAATAAAATGTAATTTATTAGCCTTTTAGTTTAGTCTTTTTAGCTATAAAGATTTTTCTTTTTAAGTTCATTGAAATTGCAATGTAAAGAAAACCTACTTAATAAAAAATATTCAAGTAATATTTCAAAAATGCTTAATCTAAATTTCCAACTTAAATTTACTTTATTTAATTTTTAGAATTTTTAGCTAAAAAGCTTTATTTTTTAACCGCGATTTCTTACTAATCATACGTTTTTCTTTTGAAATGAAAGGATTCCGAGAGAAGTTGGCCAACCTGTTTCAAAAGAATTAACTGCAAATTGCTTACCAGGGACCATATTATTATACGTTCAAAAGAAAGTACATAAGAAACTTGTTTATTTTTCAATATTTCAACTAGGAATGCTGAATTGAACGACAGAAACAAGTCCAACATTATCCAGAAATTTATTCCTTTAGTTGAGTGGAACCTATACAAAGTAATGATTTAAGGTGCATTTTCTGTTTATCTAAACCTTTCTTTTTCCTTTCTTTTTTTTATTTTTATGCAATAACCTATGATATTGCAGATATATTCACTTTGACTTCCATAAGATCTGCGGACATGTTCATTTTGAGCGTCTTTCCTTCCTCTATGATCAAATTGCAGATTTTCTTGACAAAAATGGATTGACTTGATAATTGAACTTATCTACAATGTACAATTTGATGACCGTTCCTAGTGCGCTTTTTATTTGACAAACTTTATTATGCCGTGATATTTTGTATTGACATATGATTACAATATTTTTGATAACTTAATGTTAATATATTGTATGCAAATGGATTGCTTATATATAATATGATATATATATTTAGTATTATGAGACATTAAATGTGATTTAGTTTGATTATTTGTCAATCTACAATATATATATATATATATATAATTTACGACATACAATCACGACACATGAATGTGTGTCATCTTTTTTAATGACGTGTGATTCAATGACACGCAATATAAGTCATAAATCCGTGTCATAAATTTATGAAACACAAATGTGTGTCATCTTCATTTATAAAGGGGGCTTCAATGACACGCAATGCTCGTCATACCTGCGCGTCATAAATGAGTGTCATAAATGCGCGTCATAGATTTATGACACACAATTGCGTGTCATCTAAGATTTATGACTGGTGGCTTCAATGACACGTATTTGAGTGTCATCCGCGCCCATAGATGACGCACAATACGCGTCATTAAAGGATTTTTTTTTCTGGTAGTGTATATTTAATGTTATATCAAAATCATTTATGTTTATCACATGAATTTGTTAGAATGGTATGTAATTATCGACCCATAAATGCAAGTCTTGATGGTAATGACTAAATTAATATTATGTAATTATCGGCCCAAAAAAAGATTACCATTTTCATAGTGATATGTTAGAATGTTTTTAAGAATTTAAAAATTTAATTAAAATGATCAAAACTCGATATAAAAAGTAAAATCGAATGGATTTAATATAATAAAAGGTAAAAATACACATTTAGCACCCCATTTATCACTTTTGTTTTATTTTGGTCACCCAACTATTTTTTAAAAAATCATACTTGATGTTTAGTTTAGATTTAATATTGGTCACCCACTGTTAAAAAATAACAGAACTATTGACATTACATTTTTTGTTTTTGTTTTCAATGACGATGTGGCATTATCTTATGGTTATACGTCAACATCACCGTTAATTTTTTAAATGGAAAGACAGAAATGAAATTAAAACTACACGTTAAGTATAATTTTGAAAAAAATAGTTGGTTAAGCAAACATAACAAAAGTAATAGTTGAGATATTAAACGTGTAGTTTATCTTATAATAAATTAAGAAATTATCTCAGCTTTAAAGAAAAACAAAAATGGGATGACGAAATCTTGAAAATGATTTAGATGAAGCTGGAGAAAATAGTGGAGAAGATGAGACCAACTGGAGAAGTTTTCTTAAAATCTTAAGAGAATAAAACGTGTTTGAGAGATTTAGAAATTTAGGAGTTTAGTTATAAAAAGAAATGTAATTTGAGGTTAGTTATAAACATTAGTGATTAGGTCGAGATTTGGACTTATCGTTTGAGTTGAATCTACATTTTATTTCTAAAAACTGATAGTTTAAATATTAAACGTGTAATTTATGCTTTCTTCTAATAAGGGAAGTCTACCTTTTAAGTTTGATATATGTAGTGATGAATTTTGACAGTAAACATTAAGAGATCAAATAGATAATTTTATAAAAAAAAGCTGAACTAAAGAAATTGCCATTGAAAGAGACCATATTATTATACGACCAAAAGCAAAGTACATAAGAAACTTGTTTATTTCTGAATATTTCAACTAGGAATACTGAATTCAACGACAGAAACAAGTCCAACATTATCCAGAAAATAATTAGCTAGCCTACCATGTAGGTTTCATGGGGTTCAGAAATTTATTCGTCTAGTTGTTATCCCACCAGAACCGGGACTGAAGTTGCTTAACGATATTCTTATCGAGCTGGAAGGCCTTGGCAAGAACATCGGGATTGATTGCCGGGTCTGAGCCGAACACTGCATTTGCAATGGTGATAACACCTGGGTTTTGGCTACTGAGACCAGCAAAGGCAACTGCATTGGTGTGCCCTATGTTGAACTGGAAGTGGATGAGGCCGACCGGGAATACAAAGACATCTCCGGGGTACAAGACTTTTGTGAAGAGACGGTTCTCCGGGTTGGATGTAACGAAGCCGACGTAAAGAGTGCCCTCCACGACGACTAGAATTTCGGTGGCACGAGGGTGGGTGTGAGGAGGGTTTAGGCCGCCGTAAGGTGCATAGTCGATTCGAACAAGAGAAATGCCAAGAGTGTTCAGCCCTGGTATTTTTTCAACATTGGCTGGAGTGACCATGGATCCTACTGGGTTTGATGTATTTCCTGGAATGTTAAGCCCTGGAAGGAAGAAGTCTTCTGCGACGGCAAGCTTCGGGTCCTTGCACAACTTGCCATTTACAAAAACTGCATATTTGCAAAAAGACTATTGTGTTAATACTTCGCTAGTTTTGACACTTCAACTCGATCAGTCGAGACGAATATACTGCAAAGATGAAGGTTCAAAGAAAACAAAGCATTAAAGAACACACCGCCATCTTTAGCATCATTGACTGCTACGCAGAAATCCTGAAGAGGGCTGGGATCTGATGCTGAGGCAAGTTTGGAAGCCAAAGCCAACAGGACTAATGCTACAAGGAATCCAACACCATTCATTGTTGTAAGCAGCAGTCTTGAACTTGATTCAATTCTTCTAAGATTTGTTGCTTTATGAGGGGTGAGAAATCTGGTTTGAGAGAATGCCAATTTATAGATTGCAGGAATTGAACAGGCCCATTATCATTCTTTAATAATTCCATTTTTAAAAGAGGGAAATAGTTAAGATTTACCAAGTCTGTAGTGATTACTGGTTTTCAAAGAAATCTGAATGAATCATTCCTCAACTACTCTGTCGCTTGATCCTCATCGAGTTTCAGTCTTCAAATGCATACATATTTTGCAATGGAACCGGTCGTTTTTACACACCAAATGTCCCCTTTATCTATTTAACTACTCTATTGTTAAACATCCAATTGATTAACCTCTTGCAATGTTTAAACACACTGCCAAATGGCAAAATGGTGTGAACAGGGCCTATTGTTATCATTATTTTAATCATATTAAATGCAACCATGGATATCTGCTAAAGTCAACGTTCGAATGGATGATATTGATCAAGTTGTATAGAGACATATTTCGACAACAAAATTGACTGCTTCCACGACGAAGTTACTGATGTAAGCATGCATATACAGGATGTTGTATATACAAGAAGAGACCAGGGTAGCTGTTGATGAACAATTCATATATCAGAATTTTAAAATGAAAGTATAGACCACAACATGAAAGTTTCGTAAAAATAATTACTGATAGAGTGCTTGAAATTGACACTTTTTGCTTGCTAATTCTCTTACTTTACTAATTTTTCATTTCTGATTTGGATGCATTTTGTTTATTTTATGTGTAGTGACATGCTTACTGGAATTAGCAACAAAAGGACGGATTCTGCAACTTTTTTATTTCCTTATTTCGGTTGGAGACATGAGCACGATGTTGATTTGACGTGACAATTTCTAGAAGGTCTAGTCGGTTATGGAAGTCGCCTATTCAGCACAATCTAAGAAGATTTTTTAGGATTTTAGTATCCAATTTGAATTTAGAAAAAAAAATTGAATTTTGGATTATCTCCATTTTATCTTCCCGTTATTTTTAGGAAATTAGGAGCCTATAAATGCCCTTGCATGGGTAAGGCTTAGGGGGATCCATCATTTTTTTATTTTTGTTTTTAGTTTGTTATTTAGTTTATTTTTATAAAAAGTTCCATTTTTGTTTTCAATTCATTTTCCTTAAGTTCTCTTATTTTGAACTATGCTAAGAATGATCAATCATATCATGCTTAGCTAATTTCATTTAAGCCGAAAGCTAGCAATGAATCAATTTCATAAGTGAGAACTGAACAACACTTAATTCCCTTTGGGAAACATTATCGTTTTTAAGCTGAGAGTTCGTTGATCTGGATGTTGTGTAAATATAAAATTGGGAAGAAGGATCGGTCTGTAGTAATTCGACTTCCTATGAACACACTTAGTAATTCCCTTTGACTTATGGGAAGCCTTTACCCAAAAACAAGTGAAATTAGGCTTGGATTGAACTCAATAGTAGATAAGAAGAGTATTTTTAGTTTGAAGTCAGAATTAGAGGGACCAAGGAAGTAATGATACCACTGCTCAAATTAAGCTAAAAACCATTAAAATTGGGTGATATCATGTTTGATTTCCTTTACCCTATTTTTCTTCATACCTTCGTCTTCTTTTTCTTCCTCATTTCAAGCTTTTCTATTCCTTTAGCTCTCCCAAGCTAAAAGGTGCAACATTTATAGAATTTCAGACTCTATTGAGCTTCCACAAGGTGAGAAACTTAACATACTCATCTCAAGACCCTTTTTTGCAAGGTTTGATTATAGTGATCATAAATTGGTTTTGTGGGGGGGTTTAAGAGAGTCAGGGGATTTAGTTTGTTTTCAATTATTTCTAGGCTTAAGAAATGTTTTTAAAGTCTTCTAAATTTTCACATTCAGCTAGTAATCCCTTGTGCATGATTCTTGTCTAGTGAGAGAAGATGGAGAGAGCTCCTAGGTTAGGGGGAAGGAAAAACTTACCTTGGGATGAGCCATTCACATTTCCAGTAGCCTAGATACCTAGGTTAATCACTTATAACTCCTTTATACCATATGTAGCTCATTTAGATGAGTTTTGGTAGGTTGCATTAGCTTAAAATATGTTCCTATTAATCGCATCATTTGAGTGTTTTTCAGTATGCTTAATACCTATTTATGATAAAAAAATCAAATAAAACACTTAAATATCAGTTGGGAACCTCAATGGGGCCTTTGGGATATAAAAATAGGATTTTTTGTGCTAAAATAGAGCACCCAGTATCGATGGTATCGATATTGTATAAATAGTATCGATATTGTTATTCATTCAGGAAAAATTTAAACAATTTTAAAGGGGTAGTATCGATAATTATTCATAGAGTATCGATACCAGGGCAGAATATCGATACCTCAGGTATCGATACTACGGTTTTTAAAAACATCAAACTGAAACTTGGCATCGATACTCAGTCAAGTATCGATACCCCAACACTAGAGCATCGATACTCATCCTAGGGTATCGATATTGCCTTAACCAAACAATCCACATGAGCCAGGGGGTATCGATACCAAATGTAGTATCTATACTAAAGGGTCAGTATAAGTAACCACAAACAAATTTGGATAAATAATCCAAGGAGTAAGGGATTCAGACTCAAGGTACAACATATACTCAGAATAACAACAAATAAGACTTCAAGCGAGAACAATAATAAATACCAAAACAATAGAAACAATAACAACTAGGATTATATAAAACTATCATTGTTTGATCCTCGTGAAACAGATAGGACACCCGAGTTCATCCTTAGCATAATATGACAATTAGTGGATATCAAAGTTAGTTCCAAGGTACTTCAATAGGCCGACTGGGCGCAAATACCCCAAGACTCGATAGAGTAAGTTAGAGAGTGTACGTTTCTGATGCAGCTTCGGATCTCACCCTAAATACTCGAGGGAATCTTAAAAAGGCTAGAGGGGCGTGTGAGATCTGAGATGCATAACCCTCAACTAAACCATGATGCCTACTCAATAGTTAAAATCAATATCTTAGCATGTTCAGACCTATGCCACTAGCCGACTCATTTAGTAAATGCATGTAGTATAGTACAATTATTAATGAGGTGCTTAGCTCGTAATCTCAGTGTTTCTAATGTGTTTCCGTGCCTAGCTTCTTAGGACAGTTCGTGGGGAGTTATCGTCACCAAATATTCCAATATGGCAGTTCAGACCAACAAAGACCATCAAAGTACATCTTGAGTCATCTTTAGAGGGCATACACTAATTATGGACCCTTATGTGTATTCAATCATAACTTTGATTTGTATTTAGTACTGTATTATTTTGGATATATTTATGGGAGCTACCCATTATTTTGTAAACTCATAATATTATAATGTTTTATTTTTAATACTATGAATGAACTATTTTCAGTGAATTATGAGCAGTTTTTGAAGAAAATTTTTATGTCACTATTTCAGTAGTCCCGTGTAACTTTGTAATTCATGGATCTTCGAGTCGAAATGGATTAGAGTGTTATATTTAGTCGTATCAGAGCATCCATGTTTAGTAGTTCCTAGGACCCACGGGTTTGAGTCATTCTGCGTCTGTATATGTAAATGCCTCTAGGGAGTTAAGAGTATTACAACAACTGGAATGGCGATAATGACCCCCTTTTCCTTCTAATTTCATATAGAAACATGGTCGATGACCAAACTTTTATGTTCAAATTCTTGATTAATGGTCTTTGAACTACTTTTGAAATCTTTGAACAAATTCAATTAAACCAAAAAACATTTACCCTTATTTGTTATATCAAAATATGAATTCAACAAAATAAGAAAGTTACAATAATCATTCAACTAGAAAGAAATTTGCATATGACAAAGAAATTATCTTTTTCACGAATTAATTGTTGAACGTGAAGATGTTACATCTAATAGAAACAATGATAATGCAAGTCTTGATGGTAATGACTAAGTTAATATTATGTAATTATCAGCCCCAAAAAAGATTACCAATGGGATAAGATTACCATTTTCATAGTGATATGTTAGAATGTTTTTAAGAATTTAAGAATTTAATTAAAATGATCAAAACTTGATCTAAAAAGTAAAATCGAATGGATTTAATATAATAAAAGGTTAAAATACACATTTAGCACCCCATTTAAAACTTTTGTTTTATTTTGGTCACCCAACTATTTTTTCAAAATCGTACTTAATGTTTAGTTTTGGTTTTATATTGATCACCCACTTTTAAAAAATTAACAGAACTGCTGCAATGTCATTTTTTGTTTTTGTTTTCAATGACAATGTGGCATTATCTTATGGTGATACATCAACATCACCGTTATTTTTAAAGGGAAAGACAGAAATGAAATTAAAACTATGCGTTAAGTATAATTTTGAAAAAACAACTGGTTAAGCAAACAGAACAAAAGTAATAGTTGATATATTAAACATGTAGTTTATCCTATAATATATTAAAAAATTATCTCAGCTTTAAAGAAAAACAAAATGGGATGAAGAAATCTTGAAAACGATTTAGATGAAGCTTGAGAAAGTAGTGGAGAACATGAGATCAACTGAAGAAGTTTTATTAAAATCTGAAGAGAATAAAACGTGTAATATTTGGATGAATAAAATGTAATTTATTAGCCTTTTAGTTTAGTCTTTTTAGCTAGAAAGATTTTTCTTATTTAAGTTCATTGAAATTGCAATGTAAAGAAAACCTACTTAATAAAAAATATTCAAGTAATATTTCAAAAATACTTAATTTAAATTTCCAACTTAAATTTACTTTATTTAATTTTTAGATTTTTTAGCTAAAAAGCTTAATATTTTTTAACCGCAATTTCTTACTAATCATACGTTTATAGAATACAAAATATATGCAACTAAGCTAAAAACACTATAACACCCCAATCTGATCCAACCCAAAATCTAGAGAATTAGAATGTCAAACAGATCAATCGAAGTGGCTAACCATTTTTTAAAACATTCGTCCAGACCATAAAATTTGAACCATAATCTAAAGCATAATATAATCCAAAATATATAAGTTTAAATAAGTAGGGATTTCCCAAGAATCTATCTCAAAATACTTAGTTACAAAATAAATTTTACGAATCAAATTACACAAGGGTCTATGATAATACCTGCCCACAAAAATACTTGAGACTTGCTCTAATATTTGACTAAGTTTGAAAATTCACTCTTTGGCGAAGAGCTCCTCGAACATGTACCTAAGAACCTATGCACAGTAATACATTCTGAACGCTAAGCTCGCAAACTGAGTGTCACACAAATAAAATTACTATACTATATGCATTCAATATAAACACATGCTACAAGTATAATGATGAACAAGAAGGTACTTTGTACACACTACGCAAGTAAGTATCATGGCGTAGTTTAGGGCTACAAAGCATGATGGAACTCACACCTTATTTTCTTACTGTGGGTACTAAAGGTAATATTTGGGTCACATAGCATTAACATATCACCTGTACCCTAGGCAAGGTCTGATTCACACATGATCGACGCCGTGCTTGGCTAGTCTACTCCTGTAGAGTACTAATAATGTGTATAGGTCACATAGCATCAGTGCAACATTCAACTAGCGTTTTAAGTGCCCTTGTACTAGACTAGATATGTCAAGATAGTCGTTTACTCTACATGACGATCATCGTACATATGTGATTCAGGTGTCCTCATTATTTCATGAGTGTCAAACAAGGCATGGGTCTTGTGGAATCTTACCTCATAATGCTCTTATGTTATCACACAATTATTATTTTTCTCACTTACTAGCTTTTGTTTAGAAGTTCCCATTAACCCTAACCCTCCCCAGGTCCTTTGATCAAGGAAAGGCTTATGGCCCTTGTTTGCACAGTGGTATCGATAATCATCCATATGGTTTCAGTATTATTTCCCCTTAGGGTATTGATACTACCCTGAGCATTGATATTATTTTGGCATACTAAAATTCTTGAACCAACCTTTGGTATCAATACCCTTACATAGGGCAATGATACCAGATTTGTATTCAATGTTGTGAAAATACCCTAGTATCGATACCCTACCTAAGGTATCAATACTACCATCTACAGTACCAAAACCAATTTAAATTACTACAAATCTGACTTCGTTAACTAGTATCGATATTAAACCTCAAGTATGTGTACCCTATAAACAATATTTATACCCAAAGAACGAGGTAACGATACTACCTAGCAACCACTCTTGACTTTTTCCTATCAATCGAACAATATCGGTACTATTCATATAGTACCGATACCCTAAATCAAGAATGTCCTATTTTCAAGAGTGAAACTTTCCAAATCACTCCTAAGGCCCTCCAAACACTCTTTAAAGCTTATGTAGTTTCAAATGATCATAAAAGGTCATTTCTTTATGCATGAACAACATCAATATTCCTATTCCAGTTTATGAACTCAAATGCAATCAACATGCTTCATGAACACATACAAGAAAATACACCACACATACTGATCTACAAGCATTATAGGAGTGTTACCTTGATATTAGTTGTTGGAAAGCATCCCCAAAGATCACCCGAGAACCAACTTCTCCTTATCCTTAACCTTAAAGCTTTCTCCCACTTCTCTCATTAATAACGATCAAGTAAAGTTTTTATTAACTCATGTAAATGTTTAGGAGAGACAAGAACATAATTTCTAAGGTTTATAAACTATTTAGAGCCACTTTAAGTCTGTAATGCCTTGAGTTTCGGGTTAGTAATTTGGGATAACCCAAGACCTATAAATCGAGCCAAAAATATATATTAGAATAGTTTGGACCTAGGTAAGATGGTAGTAGGCTTACGTTGGGCCCAAGTGATAAAGAATTAGGATGAGTTTATTCAGAAATAAAAAGGAGAGAACTAAAAGTATAATTAACCCATGGCTCAAATCAAAAGTTGATTTCCTTTCACGTGTACCAAAACCCACCGAATACTCTTCCTTTCTTTTCATTCTTTTTTTCGTATTTTTCCTCACCAAGGTACAACTTTTAGGTTTTCAAGCCTAGTTCAAGAATTCTAAGGTAAGAAATGAAATATCCATGCCAAGAGCTTCAATTTAAGCTCCCTATTTCAACTTTTAGTCATAATTTCCAAAATGGGTTTTAAGGAGATTTAAGATAGTCAAGTGATTCTAGCTTGTTTTTAGTGGATTAAAGTTATAGAAAGTATTTCAAACTTAAATCCAAGCACCTAGATAAGTCAATAATTCATTTTCTTACCTTTTATTAGTGAAAGAGGTGGGAGAAAGCTCCAATGCAAGGGAAAAATAAAATTTGACCCTTGGTTGATTTGGGAAAGGTTTTAGCAACAAGAAGTCAAGGTTTTAGCAACTAAGATTCGATTAAAACGAGTTCGGGAGTCGTTTACGCGTGGGGAAGGATTAGCACCCCCCATAGCGCCCAAAACTGATACTGTGTCGCTTACATATTGTCGTAAATGGTGGAAATCATGAATTGAATATAAAGTTAAAATATGATCCGTTTATTGAGTATTGATTAATTTGCTTCAAATAAAATTAATTAGAGAAAATCATTTTATAATTGATATTAATAAACTTAAAATACCAACATATTAAAATAGAAACTAAGGGATTAAATAACAAAAATAGAAATTTAAAGTGTCAAAATATCACAAACAAAAACTTAAGTATTAAAATAATAAAAACAGATAGTTAAAAGATTAAAATAGTAAAAATAGAAAATTAAGAAACTAAAATAACAAGAACATACACTTAAAAGCTTAAAATAGAAAAACAAAAACTTTAATGAATAAAATAGTAAAAAAAATCAACATTTAAGAGACTAAATGGCAAAAATAAAAACTTAAAGTATTAAATTACAAATAAAAAAGAACTAAATTCTCAAAATTAAAAATACTAAATAATACAATTATTAGAAATGAAAATAACCTAAAAATGAAACTTAGGATTAAAATGTAATAAATAAGAAACGTGAGAGCTGAATCATAATGAACTCAAATGTAAAACAAGGATTAAAACGATATATTTATAAACATAATATCCAAATTCAAATAACATTAAAAATACACAAATACATTAAATTAGTAACTAACTTGTAAGATTTATAAATATTATAACTCAAAGTCAAACAATAACATAATATATAATAAAGTGACTAAAAATAAAAATAAACACTTAAAACAAAATAAACATAATAGTTAAAGGATTAAATTTAAAGTATTGAAAAATTTAAAGCAAAAATAAAAATAGAAAATTAAAGTAATGAAATTAAAGGACTGAAATTAAATAAATAAAATTAAAATATAAAGTAAAGGATTAAAATAAAAGATATCAAAATATAAAGCCCAAAATAAAATAGTTCAGAAGATTAAAATATAAAATTAAAATGACTAAAATATAATAAAGTAAAGCATAAAGATCAAAGTAAAAGAAAATTAAAATGTAGCAGCTAATTTCGAAACAATAAGAAAACAGATAAATCAGGAACCTAAATGTAAATATGCACCTAAATTATAGGGATTATTTGACGATTAGCCCCTAAAATAAATGAACAAAGTAAAAAGATCCCAGAAACCAAGGATCTTACACCTAATTTACCCAAAAAATGATGTAAGCATGCATATACAGGATGTTGGATATACAAGAAGAGTCCAGGGTGAAAGTTGATGAACAATTCATATATCATAATTTTAAAATGAAAGTGTAGTCCACAACATGAAAGTTTCGTAAAAATAATTACAAAATAAATTTTTTAACAAATATATTCAGTCGTGTTTCACCTAAATTCAACGAATCTCAACTCATCTCTAAAGATTTTAATAAAAAACCACTCCAATATCTGATATAAAAAATGACCCTGTTCAAGTCAGGATAGGACTCATCACGATTAGCAAAATGATATTAAGATTGTAGTTAACGTGTAAGCAGTAGAACAAAGATGAAGCAATGAAAACTAGTACTCTACATGTCAATTTGTTTACAACCTTTCTTAGCTTTCTAACTGCTCTAACTAACCTTCAACCAACACAACTGATTACATTCTACACCTTTTTCTCGAAAGAAATGACAGTCGATCTCTATGTGTTTTGTACACTCGTGAGCCGTGATACACCGAATTAACTGCAATTTGTATGATCGCTTGACTGTCACAAAAAAACTGTAGCTGGAGCTCAATGTTTAAACCACAATTCACTTATTACTCCTTTTATCCGTACCAGCTCAGCCACTGCTGAAGCCATTCCAATATATTCAACTTCTGTTGAGGATCTCGACATTGTGCTTTGCTTCTTAGACTTCCAACAGATCAAGGATTGTCCTAGCTTGATGCAGTACCCTGTTACTGATCTCCTAATCATGGGACAAGACGCCCAATCCAAGTCACAGTAAGCATTAAGGTGTAGCTTGTTGTTAGCTGCTAGTAATATATCTTGATTAGGGTAACCCCTCACATACCTCAAGACTCGTAAAGCTGCTTCATAATTCACCTTTTTAGGTTTTGCATGAATTAACTCAAGTGTTGGACTGCAAATGCAATGTCCGGACAAGTGTTGGTTAAGTAAAGCAATCCCCCTATGAGTCGTTGATACACTGCACTATGTTCGAGGACTTCATCTTGCAATACATCCTTTTTTACTTCACAATAATCAATTGAAGTAAGCTTTTGATTCTGTTCAAGAGGTGTTGAAGCACAATATGCTCCATAACCCTGAACCAACTATAAGTTCCAACACGAAATTCCTTTGATTAGGAACAATGCCTTTCTTTGATCTTAGTACCTCAATACCAAGAAAATACATAAGATAACCCAAGTATTTCATCTTAAAGTTGTGATGTAATATACCTTTCAATTCATCAATTAACCCAACATTATTTCCTATGATCAACAGATCATCAACATACATTAAAATAATAACTAACCTACCATCTTCCTTTTTAGTAAACATGGAGTAGCCGTGCAAACTCTACAGATATCCATCCAATTTGCACAAGAGACTCTGTTAGCTTCAAGTTCTATTGGCGCAAAGCCTATTTCAAACCGTACAGAGATTTGTGCAACTAACACACACGAACCTCCCCGAGGTGTGAAAACCCTCAGGTACAGTCATTTAAATTTCTTCATTCAGGTCACCTTGTAGAAGCAATAAAAAGCGTCCATTTGAAATAATGGTCAGTCAAACATGGCTGCCAAAGCAATGACCAATTGAACTGTAACTTGCTTAGCTACCGGTGAGAAAGTTTCTTGAAAATTAACCTATAACGCCCCGGATTTCGGGTTAGGAATTTGGGCTAACCCGAGATGGGCTTTGGGACAAGTACTTTGACTTATGGGAAGCCTTGACCCAAAAACAAGTGAAATTAGGCTTGGATTGAACCCAATAGTAGATAAGAAGAGTATTTTTAGTTTGAAGTCAGAATTAGAGGGACCAAGGAAGTAATGATACCACTGCTCAAATTAAGCTAAAAACCATTAAAATTGTGGGATATCATGTTTGATTTCCTTTACCCTATTTTTCTTCATACCTTCACCTTCTTTTTCTTCCTCATTTCAAGCTTTTCTCTTCCTTTAGCTCTCCCAAGCTAAAAGGTGCAACATTTATAGAATTTCAGACTCTATTGAGCTTCCACAAGGTGAGAAACTTAACATACTCATCTCAATACCCTTTTTTGCAAGGTTTGATTATAGTGATCATAAATTGGTTTTGTGGGGGGGGGGGGGGTTTAAGAGAGTCAGGGGATTTAGTTTGTTTTCAATGATTTCTAGGCTTAAGAAATGTTTTTAAAGTCTTCTAAATTTTCACATTCAGCTAGTAATCCCTTGTGCATGATTCTTGTCTAGTGAGAGAAGATGGAGAGAGCTCCTAGGTTAGGGGAAGGAAAAACATACCTTGGGATGAGCCATTCACATTTCCAATAGCCTAGATACCTAGGTTAATCACTTATAACTCCTTTATACCATATATAGCTCATTTAGATGAGTTTTGGTAGGTTGCATAAGCTTAGAGCATGTTCCTATTAATCGCATCATTTGAGTGTTTTTCAGCATGCTTAATACCTATTTATGATTAAAAAAATCAAATAAAACACTTAAATATCAGTTGGGAACCTCAATGGGGCCTTTGGGATATAAAAATAGGATTTTTTGTGCTAAAACAGAGCACCCGGTATCGATATTGTATAAATAGTATCGATATTGTTATTCATTCAGGAAAAATTTAAACAATTTTAAAGGGGTAGTATCGATACTCATTCATAGAGTATCGATACCAGGGCAGAATATCTATACATCGGGTATCGATACTAGGGTTTTTAAAAACATCAAACTGAAACTTGGCATCGATACTCAGTCAAGTATCGATACCCCAACACTAGAGCAACGATACTCATCCTAGGGTATCGATATTGCCTTAACCAAACAATCCACATGAGCCAGGGGGTATCGATACCAAATGTTTAGTATCTATACTAAAGGGTCAGTATCAATAACCACAAACAAATTTGGATAAATAATCCAAGGAGTAAGGGATTCAGACTCAAGGTACAACATATACTCAGAATAACAACAAATAAGACTTAATGCGAGAACAATAATAAATACCAAAACAATAGAGACAATAACAACTAGGATTATATAAAACTATCATTGTTTGATCCTCGTGAAATAGATAGGACACCCGAGTTCATCCTTAGCATAATATGACAATTAGGGGATATCAAAGTTAGTTCCAAGGTACTTCAATAGGCCGACTGGGCGCAAATACCCCAAGACTCGATAGAGTAAGTTAGAGAGTGTACGTTTCTGATGCAGCTTCGGATCTCACCCTAAATACTCGAGGGAATCTTAAAAAGGCTAGAGGGGCGTGTGAGATCTGAGATGCATAACCCTCAACTAAACCATGATGCCTAGTCAATAGTTAAAATCAATATCTTAGCATGTTCAGACCTATGCCACTAGTCGACTCATTTAGTAAATGCATGTAGTATAGTACAATTATTAGTGAGGTGCTTAGCTCGTAATCTCAGTGTTTCGAATGTGTTTCCGTGCCTAGCTTCTTAGGATAGTTCGTGGGGAGTTATTGTCACCAAATATTCCAATATGGCAGTTCAGACAAACAAAGACCATCAGAGTACATCTTGAGTCATCTTTAGAGGGCATGCACTAATTATGGACCCTTATGTGTATTCAATAATAACTTTGATTTGTATTTAGTACTGTATTATTTTGGATATATTTATAGGAGCTACCCATTATTTTGTAAACTCATAATATTATAATGTTTTATTTTTAATACTATGAATGAACTATTTTCAGTGAATTATGAGCAGTTTTTGAAGAAAATTTTTATGTCACTATTTCAGTAGTCCCGTGTAACTTTGTAATTCATGGATCTTCGAGTCGAAATGGATTAGAGTGTTATATTTAGTCGTATCAGAGCATCCATGTTTAGTAGTTCCTAGGACCCACGGGTTTGAGTCATTCTGCGTCTGTATATGTAAATGCCTCTAGGGAGTTAAGAGTATTACAACAACTGGAATGACGATAATGACCCCCTTTTCCTTCTAATTTCATATAGAAACATGGTCGATGACCAAACTTTTATGTTCAAATTCTTGATTAATGGTCTTTGAACTACTTTTGAAATCTTTGAACAAATTCAATTAAACCAAAAAAGTAACAACTAGAGTTACATAAAACTGTCCTTGTTTGATCCTCGTGAAACAGACAGGACACCCGAGTTCCTCCTTAGCAGAATACGACAATTAGTGCATATCAAAGTTAGTGCCAAATTACTTCAATAGTCGATTGGGCGCAGATACCCCAAGACTCAATGAAGTAAGTTAGCGGGTGTACGTTTCTGATGCAACTTCGGATCTCACCCTAAAAATAAAACAAAAAGTGATAAATGGGTACTCAATGGTCACACAAAAAATAATAATTCTTTAAAAAATAATGACAAAACTGTCTAAGTATCAGTTCATACAAACACAATTTATAACATAATATGAATAAATCAATAGCATTCATAGCCCGAATCAAGCATTGATAATCATAGATTTGAATGTTATGCAAATGCTTATGCACGCATTCGTACTCCTATCACACCATCCGAAAAGTGGATTACCCAGAACCACACTATCTACAATCAAACCACACCATAAGAAGTGGGGTCCGTCACAAGGGCAAAGGTCACAAAATCCGAAGGGGACATTTACTCCGTCAAGTGAATGCACTGAACTTCCCTTATTAAATCTGTCCCAAAAGCACATGCAAATGACATACACATCTGATTAACATATATCCGAATAACATATATCTAATATCTAATCCTATCCGAATAATAATTTTTCATAACCAAAAATTCCGAAGAACATATTTCAATTCCGATAATTCAATACAATCACATATCCTGATTGCACAACATATATTTCAATTCTGACAATAACAAATATCCTTATTGCACAACATATATTTCAATTCTGACAATAACAAACACATGACATTTACTCGAGTCACATTTAAAACAGTCAATTTGCACAATCTAACATGCTTCCAAATAATTTCCCAATCAATCGCTCAATATAAATATAGCACTGAGCCACCTCGATAAAATAACTAACAACAATTGATGATTCCCACGGTCAGCTTTATAAATAGGTCGAACTGAATCAATTTCTAAAAAAAAATAACAATAATTACTATTCTATCTAGGTAATAGGTCAAACTTAATTTACTACTTTTCACTAACCCACGATCAGTTTTCAAAATTCGAGTTGGTTCAAAATTAGTGGTAACGACGGAAAGCATTAATTATGTTTCTGCTTAGATAATTCCTGCAAAATTGCAACGCCCGACTTTAGGTCCCAAAAATACGAATTCCAAATTAAAGTAAAACTAATGATAAATAAATATAATTCTAATTAGATCGAAAAACTGGCAGCAGGGTTTGGTTCGAACTAAACGGGCTTTCAAAACAATGATGGTAGCACCTGTTGCTGCCCACGACTTCCGGTGACAAGAACCATGGCAGCAGCCATGGCTTGGTGGAACGATAACCTCGGCAGCCTAAAGGAAACCCAAAACGGTCGGAAGGTACTCGGTAGTGGCCACCCATGGTCGAGGAAGGTAGGACACAACCTTACAAGACCGGTACGACCTTCTTCACGCGTGGCTCGACCACAAAACGACCATGGACAACTGTGACACATCGAACGACGACGACGAGGTCTTGAATTCCCCCTTTTGTGGTCTTGAACAGCGATGCACGACAAAATAGTGGGGAGAAGACTGAAGGGCGTGGTCGAACGACTTACCGACGATCTTTTCTGTCACAACAACGACCCAACGATGAAACAAGTGAAGGAAGGAATACGATTAGTAGCGATGGTGAAGTATCGAAAGAGAAATAGAAAAAAAATACAGGAGCGACGCACGGGTGAAAAAAGATGGGTAAATGAATTGTTATTAAAAACAAATCAGTTTAATCACAAAGTTAGACCTCAGACTTTCTAGGTTTCACAAAACTGGCATCAAGTTTTGCAAAATCTTCAAATCGGTCATGGAAAATAATTTAGGGATTTAGGGAAAAATCCCCATATCCTAGAGTTCCAAGTTTGAGGAAAAAAATTAGGGTGTTACCCATACCCAAAGAACAAGGTAATGATACTACCTAGCAACCACTGTTGACTTTTTCCTCTCAAACGAACAATGACGATATTGTTCTTTTAGTACCAAAACCCTAAATCAAGAATGCCCTATTTTCAAGAGTGAAACTCTCCAAAGCACTCTTAAAACCCTCCAAAAGTCCCCAAAGACTGTTTAAAGCTTATGTAGGTTCAAATGATCATAAAAGGTCATTTCTTTATGTACGAACAACATCAATACTCTTATTCAAATCTATGAACTCAAATGCAACCAACATACTTCATGAACACGTACAAGAAAACACACCAGTCGTACTACTCTACAAGTGTTATAGGAGTGTTACCTTGATACTATTTGCTGGAAAGTGTCCCCAAAGATCATCCAAAAACCAACTTCTCTTTGTCCTTAACCCTAAAGCTTTCTTCCACTTCTTTTACTAATAGCAATCAAGGAAATTTGCTATTAACTCATCTAAAGGCTTATGAGAGACAAGAACATATTTATAAGGTTTATAAATGATTTAGAGCCACTCTCAAGCTCTAGAACACAAAACAATTCTAAAAATCCCACTTAACCTCCATGGCTAAACTTTAAGATTGAAAGCTTGAATAAAAGCTCTAAAAGTGCTAGTTGATTTCCTTACCTAAGCAAATTCGATCTAGGGATGTAGGTCTGTCAAGCATCCAACTTTTTCTCAAACCACAACTAGAGAAGGAGAGAGTTTTAAATTGACCAGAGCTTCTTGATGTGCAGTCGAATTTATCCGAAACCCACTCGGGTTAACCAAAAACTATTAATCTATAATTCAGGGAGTTACAAACGCTATGTAAAAGAGAAAATGAAAAATAAAAAATGAAAGGGCTTTTCTCTTGATCTATTTTACTTGGATAGGTGTTGTGACCTTTTCCAAGTGTTTTTGACTTATTTTTATAAGATGGAATGATCTTGTGACCGTTTCTATCCATTGGAGGAAGTTTGGAGCCATTGGGGACTTAATAAGATACGAAATAAAATTACCCAGCGCATGAAATATCGATATTTCCCTTGTTATATTAAAAAAACAGTCAATCATAATTGTTGTCCTTGACCAATATCGATACTAGGGTTTCATAGTATTGGTACTACTATATAAAG
This sequence comes from Hibiscus syriacus, assembly GCF_006381635.1. NCBI lineage: Eukaryota > Viridiplantae > Streptophyta > Magnoliopsida > Malvales > Malvaceae > Hibiscus > Hibiscus syriacus. The sequence goes on along the minus strand of NW_024063485.1, from coordinate 1,722,611 downwards.
TATGATAAGTGCTTAATTTAGTTAATATTTTGCTTTTAAAATAATCCTTAATCATTAGTTTTTGTGGCTTATTTGTTCGTTTTGATTCATTTTCTGTGCAGGACGTTAGATTATGGAAATTGCACTAAAAGGACATAATTCTACAGTGTTTTTAAATTTTCAGAATTAAAGCTGGACTAGTGGGCATGAAATATCTGGCGAGACGATGACGTCAGCACCTTCTAAAAGATCCAGTCAGCGCTTCTAGAAGAACAAATAGACCAGTCACACGTTTCTGTAATTTGGATTTGAATCAAACTCATTTTTAGGATATTATTTTAATTTTATCTTTAGGAATTTTAGTTTAAATAGTTTTAAGTGTTTTTATTAGGATTTAGGATATTATCTTTATTATATTATATTTTATCTTTATCTTTAGGAATTTTAGTTTAAATACTTTTAAGTGTTTTAATTAGGATTTAAGATATTATTTTAGGAATTTGAAGGCTATAAATACCCTCTCAAGGTAAGCCTAGAAACATATCTCTCACATCTGAGAATTAAATCTTCTTTTTCTCTCTTTTCTCTATATTTTCGCATATCTCTTTATTTTCTTTTAAAATTTTGTTTTAAAAAATGTTAAGTATGACTTTGGTCATGCTTAGCTAAATTTGTTTTAAGCCAAAGGCTAAAGCGAAGGCTCAATTCCAAATGTGAGAATTGTAAGGCACTTAAATTGATTCAGATTTTTCTCTTTGTTTTCTGGGCTTATTTTTCAAATCAAAACAATTTTCAAAACCAAAAGTCAACGTTGGTTTGGATGTTGTTATGGTTAACATTAGAAGAAGGATTGGCTTATTAAAGCACATTCGACTTCATGTGAACACACTTAGCAAAATTGTTTGCTAAGAGGAAACTGAGATCGGAATCAGTTATTGTTGAAACAACATAATCCGAGTCGACAGCTTTTCGAACTTCAGCGTTTTAAGATCTACAACATTGTTGTTGCTTAGATCATCTTACAAAACCGAAATTAAAGAGTGCACTTGGATATTCGGTACACAAAGCATAGTCACAAGGAATTGTCCTTGTAGACAAGTAGTCGACATGATTCTTGAAGTAAAGATATATTTCAATGATCCGAGGAATTTGAGGTAAAGCTGAAGTCTGAGGCTATCTTTCCCATCAATATCAGCACCCGTGAACAGATTTGTATAAATAATCCAAGGAGTAAGGGATTCTGACTGGAGGTACCCCATATACTCAGAATAACAACAAGTAAGACTACAAGCAAGAATAGTAATAAACACCATAACAGTAGAAATATTAATAACTAGGATTACATAAAACTAGCCTTGTTTGATGCTCGGGAAACGGCTAGGACACCCAAGTTCCTCCTTAGCAGAATAAGACAGTCAGTGGATATCAAATTCAGTAGCCGAATGGGCGTAAATGCCCTAATACTTGATGGAGTAAGTCGGCGGGTGTACGTTTCCGATGCAGCTTTGGATCTCACCCTATATACCCGAGGGTATCTCAAAAAGGCTAGAGGGGTGTGTGAGCTCCAAGATGTAGGACCTTCATCTGAACCATGATGCCTACTTACTAGTTAAAATCAATATCTTTACATGTTTAGACCTGTGTCACTAGTCGACTCATTTAGTGAATATATGTAGTATAATTCAATTATTAGTGAAACACTGAGCTCGTAAGCTCAGCGTTTGGAATGTGTTTCCGTGCACAAGTTCTTAGGGCAATTCGTGGGGAGCTATTATCGCCAGGTTTTCCAGCGTAGTAGTAGAGACCAACAAAGACCATCAAAGTATGTCTTGAGTCATCTTTAGAGGGCATATACTATTTATAGACCCTTATGTGTATTCATTCGTAACTTTGATTTGTACTTGGTACTCTATTATTTTGGATATATTTTTGGGAGCTCCCCATTATTTTGTAAACCCAGATTATTATCATGTTTTATTTTTAATACTATGGATGAACTATTTTAAGTGAATTATGAGCAGTTTTTAAAGAAAATGTTTGGATCACTATTTTATTAGTCCCGTGTAACATTGTAATCCACGAATCTTCGGGTCAAACTGACTTAGGGTGTTATGTAACCCTTTCACATTGATTATAGCCATTAGCCATGAGATGTTCTTTGAATCATTCAACTCAACCATCATATTTGTATTTCATCTTATAAACCAATTTACAACCAATTGTCTGTTTACTGGCAAGTGAAGAAACAAAATCACATCTCATTTTATTCAAGATCTTGAATCTTTTGTTGCATGGCTTCAACCCACCATTTGTCAAGCAATGCCTTAAGGTAATTTTTTGGTTCAAAGATAGTGGAAAAAGAAACAGTGAAAGAATATGTATGTAAGGGTAAATAAAAATAGGATATACAGTTAAAAATATGATAAGTACTTTGGGTAGATGTAGAGAATTGAGTAGGGTGAACGTAGTCTAATAACTATGCAGGAGGTTTACCAACACATTTTTTCCGTTGTACAAGAACACCTGATTGGTAACATGTTATCTTGATACTATGTCAACAGACTCTAAAGTATGAGATGAAGTCAAAGAAGGTGGCACTGAAGGTGAAGCCAAGGAATGAGTGACAGAATTAAGAGAAAACTCCACACTAGGTTCTGAATTGGAAACTGTTGAAGAATGTAAAGCATGAGGTGTATGCATAAGTTGTGCGTGAGCAGTGTGGGGCTACAAGTTTTTAAGTTGGTTATGGTGACGTCATAATTTGTTTCTAGGGTTATTACTAGCCTTGAACTATAGTGTGTGCATTCATTGCACTATAAATTATGTTATTGTAATCCTTGTAATACACCCCTTCAATAATTTAAAAAATAGATGTGTTATCTGATTTCAACATGGTATCCATAGCTTAAGGTTCTGTGGTCATATCGTGGTTTTGCCCTTCTGTTTGTTTCTCTTCTCTTGAGCTTGTGTGATGCCGCTCTTTGGTGGTAATAGGGCGGTCGATCCAGAGTCTGCCTAAATGGTCTCACAAAAAATAATAGTTCCTCAAAAAACTAATGACAAAACTGTCCAAGTATCAGTTCACCTAATTTTGAGTATTTCAAATAAAAACTTAGTGTGTCTCTTAAGTGCAAACAAACACAATTTATAACATAATTTGAATAATTCAATAATATTCATAATTCAAATCAAACAATGACAATCATAGATTTGAATATTATTCAAATGTTTATGCACCCACCTGTACTCCTATCACACCATCCGAAGAGTGGGTAAGAAATGAAATCTACATTCCAAGAGCTTCTATTTAAGCTCCCTATTTCAACTTTTAGTCATAATTTCCAAAATGGGTTTTAAGGAGATTTAAGTTAGTAAAGTGATTATAGCTTGTTTTTAGTGGATTCAAGTTATAGGATGTGTTTCTAACTTAAATCCAAGTACCTAGTTAAGTTAATAATTCATTTTCTTACCTTTGATTAGTGAAAGAGGTGGGAGAAAGCTCAAGGCAAGGGAAAAGAGAAATTGACCATTGGTTGATTTGGGAGAGGTTTTTAGCAACTAAGAAGTCAAGGTAACACATTTACAACTTCATCATATCATTTGTTGATTATTATAAAAGCATTATGGCTTAAGAGTTGAGTTATGGAGCATGTTGAGCATTCATGGAAGATTCCATGTTTTGGTGTTGTTAACAAGCATAAAGCCTTTTTTATGACCTTGTTATATCTCATAAAACATTAATAATGATTAGGGACATCAAAAAAATAGTTTGAGTGAGTTTGAGTGTTAAATTTGAGCCCAAATAAGGTATTTCAAACATGTGTTTGAGTGTTAAATTTTCTAGAAAATGAAAAATTGACACAAGCAATTTTAGAGTGGTTCAACTTCTTCAATGAAGTCTACATCTACTACCTTAGCTTCCATACTAAGGATTTCAACAAACCCACTAATTTGTTCTAACCTTTTAGGACAAGGTGTAACCTTACAACACACTTAGACTTATACCCTAAAGTCTCAAGTGTACAACCCTTCCTAAGAATAAATTACAAAAAGAAAACTTTTGAATATCCTCACAAGATAGAATGTGTGCAAATTGAAGCTCTCACACTCCCAAGAATGCTAGAATGAGTAATACAAAGAACAAAATAGTGTTCTATGTAAGAAAGACAAAGTTGAATACAAATTTGGCTCTAAATGCTCTTTGATTGTTAGAATAGCTTTCTTGTTTTTTCTTGGCTGTTTGAAGACTCATTTTATATGTTGTCATTGATTTTTTAGTTGTTTATGGTTGTTGGAGGGAGTTTGGAGCTGTTTAAAGCATTAAATTTGCACATTTAAGGCTACCTGCACACAAAGTTTCGAAACTCTTCGAAAGAGCAATTGAAAAATATGACCGTTGGACCCAAAGTATCGAAACTTTAAGGAAAGTTTCGAAACTCTTGAGATAGTTTCGAATCTACAGGAAAGCTTTCAAACTTTTTTGGTCTACTATTTTGGAAAGTTTCGAAACTCTTGTAGAAAGTTTCAAAATTTCTGGTCAATACTTGTTTAAAAAGTTAGTTTTTGACATTTTGAGAAATTTAAGAATTTGAAAATTATTCTAAAGTATTTGAATGATATTTTTAATATGATTTGAACTTAAAAGACTCATTTTAAAGCTCTGACAAAATTTAGGGACTTAAAATTAATTTTACAATAATTATTATATTTAATGTTATATCAAAATCATTTATGTTTATCACATGGATTTAATATAATAAAAAGTAAAAATACACATTTAGCACCTCATTTTTCAATTTTGTTTTATTTTGGTCAACCAACTATTTTTTTTCAAAATCGTACTTGATGTTTATTTTTTATTCCATATTGGTCACCCACTGTTAAAAAATTAACAGAACTGTTGACATGACATTTTTTGTTTTTTGTTTTCAAAGACGATGTGACATTATCCTATGGTGATACGTCAATATCACCGTTAATGTTTTAATGGGAAAGACATAAATGAAATTAAAACTACACGTTAAGTATAATTTTGAAAAAATAGTTGGTTAAGCAAACATAACAAAAGTAATAGTTGAGATATTAAACGTGTAGTTTATCATAAAATAAATTAAGAAATTATCTCAGCTTTAAAGAAAAACAAAAATGGGATGATGAAATCTTGAAAATGATTTAGATGAAGCTCGAGAAAGTAGTGGAGAAGATGAGACCAACTGGAGAAGTTTTCTTAAAATCTTAAGAGAATAAAACGTGTTTGAGAGATTTAGAAATTCAGGAGGTTAGTTATAAAAAGAAATGTAATTTGAGATTGTTCTGCAAAATTAGTTTTTGGAAAATGGATGAATAAAATGACGTAGATTTTTTCGGAGACTTGGAATTTATTATCCTTTTAATTTAGTCTTTTTAGCTAAAAAGATTTTTCTCATTTAAATTCATTGAAAATTGCAATTTAAATAAAACCTACTAAATTAAAAATATTCAAGTAATATTTCAAAAATACTTAATCTAAATTTCTAACTTAAATTTATTTTATTTAATTTTTAGAATATTTAGAAAAACATTATATTTCCATATTTTGAGATTTTATATTTTTTATATGAGTTTATTGTTTGTTTGTAATCTATTTTTCGGTTCACATTATTGATTAGGTCGAGATTTGGACTTATCGTTTTAGTTGAATCTACAATTTATTTCTAAAAACTGATAGTTTAGATATTAAACGCGTCATTTACGCTTTCTTCTAATAAGGGAAGTCTACATTTTAAGATTGATATATGTAGTGATGAATTTTGACAGTAAACATTAAGAGATCAAATAGATAATTTTATAAAATAGCTGTACTAAAGAAATTGCCATTGAAAGAGACCACCTTATTATACGACCAAAAGCAAAGTACATAAGAAACTTGTTTATTTCTCGATATTTCAACTAGGAATACTGAATTGAAGGACATAAACAAGTCCAACATTATCCAGAAAATAATTAGCTAGCCTACTATGTAGGTTTGATGGGGTTCAGAAATTTATTCCTCTAGTTGTTATCCCACTAGAACGGGGACTGAAGTTTCTTAACGATATTCTTTTTTTTTTCTCGGCAAAGAACAATTTATTTAATGAAATCAATAATCGAAGTTCAACTTATGAGCCTCGTTAAAAACCTCCCTAATCTAATTGGAGGAATAGAGTACTACATAAGAGAACAATACAATCAAAACATACCAGAAGTAAAAACCAGATAGTCAAAGATCACCACCACCTAAATAAGGCAACTCAAGAGCAAAAAGCACCAACAACCAATAGAAGCAAAAGCTACAACCAGCTAAGCGATTAAAACTAAAAAACAACAAACCAATTCCAACAGAAGAAGCTTCCTCGACAACATCAACGCATACATAGACAACAAAAGCATTTCCCAAAAGCTCCAGAGAGGACAACCAGAAAAATAACTCGATAACGAATCCACTACCACAATAATTATAAGGTGAAACCAACACTAAGCTCTTCTTAAAGCCACCAATCTTGGAGTCAGGAAGCTCTCAACAAACCAATAATCACCAGCCAATCGACCATTTCACTATAATTTCCAACTAACAAATCAATTTCAACATATAGAGACCACATCATCCATGGACATTGAAACACAAACCAATTAAAAATCACCCTAAGAGCCATTTCCACTATCAGCATCACCTACTCACCCAACAAGCCTCCACAAATATGTCCAAATATGATTTTATAGCAACCAACTTCGCAAGAAAAAATATCAGAACTACATAATGGAGCTAAAAAATAAATCGATCCGGATGCAGTGAATAAAGAGCGGACCACAACCTTTAAAGCCTACAAAGAAAATGGCTCTTCCATTCTTTATGCTTCTGTTAATTTTTTTTTGAAATCTATGATAACCACATTCATCCATCAACTGTTTTTGCATTGAAAATGCTCAAAGAAATGCCTATATAACCTCCACATAAGATGCTTCAGATCAATAACTCATTTTACACCATAATCCTTCCCTTGAATCGATCTTTGCTTTGCATTGTAAAAATCAATGCTCTGTGATAAAATGCAATGTTCAAGTCCCCTAAGGCAATCCAGTTTGATCAAACTTTTTGCCTCCACAAAACCTCCTGTAATTCTAAAATTCTCCCATAATTCAATCGTTCAATTCTTTAGTTCCATTTGTTTCAACAAATCTAGGTCATCCTCAATCCATCTTCCTCAAGAACTATGATCCTTTAATTCAGCACACTAACCTTAGAATTGAAGTAATCCACCATATTGCCTTGGAAGCCAAGATTTCGAACTCATGGACTTACTAAAAAACTCCCAATTACCTTCTCGTCAATTGAATCCTTTTTTTATTCTTAGAATCGCACCATCTCAGACTAAATAATTCTAAACAATTTTCACACTTCAGAAATCTTTGAGCTCCCCTATCCAAATACCCTACTGCAAGTTGATCATAAACACATAGAACCCTAAATTTTCACTCCAAGACCTCTTAATTTCCACGACAGGGTCCTCATAGTCCAATCGCATAAAACCTTACGCATGCCATACGACTCACTCACTACCCTCAACACATTTCTAACGACACTTACTCCTTGAGACCCTCACTTTCAAGACCAACAAACTTAATACCAAGTTTCTTACCTAATTACAATGTCTTCTACACTTCAAATGTAGTAGCAACCAACCTTTTCTTTAAAAAAGAATCTGAAAGAGATCTACCTGATAATTTTGAGGAGATTAGATCAGTATTCTTCAAATTGAATCTCTTCAAAGCCCGATCTCTTCTTCTTCTCTCAGCTTTCGATAGGACTTTGTCCTGAATATCAAATAGAGAACCAAATTTCTTAATCTTCTTATTTTTTTTCTAATGGACAAATCTAGCAAGAATGACGCCTCTTTGAAATCACCCCCAAAATGCTCATTTTTTGTTTTCTTCTTTATAATTGAATTACCATTTTCACTTGAGTTAACAGAACCCAAATTGATTCCATCACCAGACTACACTATTTAAATCCATTACAGCTTCAACCGATAAGCCCATCCCTCGTGGAAGCCCAATTTCTGGTGAGCCTTCAATAACCCCTACATCCATAACTCTATCCTCCATCATTGTAACCCCATCTTTATAAGACTTAACCACATTTGAGCCTAAAGCCTTAATCTCTACCCCATCAACATCCACTCCTTGAAACCCCACGTGATTAGAGTGATCTTGAATTTGAAAACTGACTCTCTCTGTACCTTCTTTGAAACCATAACTGACCTCGATCGACTTCCCAACACTATCATTACTACAACCTCCTAGCCTTTCTTCAGAACACGCAACAATAAATACGTCACCTCTGGATGTAGGAGTCCCTTTCTTGTCATCTGAACTTCCCGACACAGATGCCTCTGATAGATCAACGGACAGATTTAACGATGAAACACCATCTTTATCAGCCCTAAACTCTACTCCATCCTTCTCATCCTCAAACTTTTTTTTCTTAAATATTTCAGATTTATTCAATTTAACTAATGAATGATCCATCATCCCTACTTCAAGTACTCATACATCAAACTTCATATTCTCCACCACTAAATCAAAAACTTCATCAATCCGAGCTTCAAACGAAGTAGATATCAACATATTAACTTTTTCACAATTTATATGATGATTTACATTTTCTCCAAATCTTCAAATCTACCCCAAGAGCCAGCTAATATCTTCAAAGTGATTTCATTCCAGCAATGCAATTGTAATCCAACTATCTCTATCCATACAACTATTTCCTTTTGACATATAGACTCTGTCCAAAGGATAATATCCATGAAAATCTCCTTCAAGTAAGACCACTGAAGGTCTTCAAGCATGATAAACAAATCTTCCTCCTCAATGGTAAGAAGAAAGGAGTTCCCACGTAATCTTTGAACTTTAATTTCCCCTAAGCCCCAGTTTTGTAATCTATCAACGATACTCCCAACACTACATATACCAGCCATAACTCCAACCAAATATCTCCTCAACTTTCTTACTTCCTCCTCATCAACATGACCCAAAATTTCCTTTCTGGATGCTCCCACTTGGCCAGCCTTCGTACTTTATGTTTTTTCATTTAAGGTTGATCTCAAAATTTTTGATTTCCATGTCATCTTACTATGCACACATTTATACTTTGGGACCTTCAAAATATACTTGAAAAAACTCACTGAGATACGACTACCGTACACCATAAGACCTTTCAACCGTTCCCTAACTCTTTCAGCTTCTATCGTATTACAAAGTTTTACGAAACCAAACCTAGTGTCTGCTCGACTCCTCTTCTTTGGAATAAAAACACTCAGAACCTCACCATAACGACCCATTACCTGCCATAAACCTTTCTAGTGAATAGTGTTCAGTAGATTATCCACAAACAAAGTAAAGTTTCCGATGAAACACCTAATGAATTCGAAGGGAACATGTTCAGTGATTTCAACTCCAATATTCTAAATATTGAGTCAACTACATTGATGTGCCCTATATTGAACTGGAAGTGGATGAGGCCAACCGGGAACATGAAGACATCTTCGGGGTACATGACTTTTGTGAAGAGACGATTCTCCGGGTTGGATGTAATGAAGCCGACGTAAATAGTGCCCTCCACGACGACATAATAGTTCTTCAGAAAAATAATGACAAAACCAACCAAGTATCAGTTCATCTAATTCTGATTATCTGAAATAAAATTTAGTGTGTCTTTTAAGTGCAAACAAACACAATTTATAACATAATATGAATAAATCAATAAAATTCATAGCCCGAATCAAACAGTGATGATCATAGATTTGAATGTTATGTAAATGCTTATGCATCTATTCGTACTCCTACCACACCATCCGAAAAGTGGGTTACCCATAACCACACTATCTATAATCAAACCACACCATACAAAGTGGGGTCCACCACAAGGGTAAAGGTCACAAAATAGTGGTCCACCACAAAACGACCATGGACAATTTTGACACATTGAACGACGACGAGGAGGTCTAGAATTCCCCCTTTTGTGGTATTGAACTGCGATGCACGATAAAACAGTGGGGAGAAGAGTGAAGGGGTGTGGTCGAACGACTTACCGACAATCTTTTTTGTCACAACAATGACCTAATGATGAAACAAGTGAAGGAATAAGATTAGTAGTGATTGTGAAGTATCGAAAGAGAAATAGAAAAAAATACAAGAGCGACTCATGAGTGAAAAAGATTGGTAAATGAATTGTTACTAAAAACAAATCACTTTAATCACAAAGTTAGACCTCAGACTTTCTAGGGTTCACAAGACTTGCATCAAGTTTTACAAAAATTTTAAATCGGTCTTGAAAAATAATTTAGGGATTTAGGGAAAAATTCCAAATCCTAGAGTTTCGAGCTTGAGGAAAAAATTAGGGTGTTACAGTATCGATACCCTATAAACAATATCCATACCCAAAGAACGAGGTAACGATACTACCTAGCAACTACTATTGACTTTTTCCTATTAGGCGAACAATTTCAATATTGTTCGTATAGTACTGAAACCCTAAATTAAGAATGGCTTATTTTCAAGAGTGAAACTCTAAAAAATCACTCTTTAAACCCTCAAAAAGTCCCCAAAGACTGTTTAAAGCTTATGTAGGTTCAAATGATCATAAAAGGTTATTTCTTTATGTATGAACAACATCAATATTCCTATTCAAATCTATGAACTCAAATGCAACCACTATGCTTCATGAACACGTACAAGAAAACACACACTCGTACTACTCTACAAGTGTTATAGGAGTGTTAGAGGTGTGTTACCTTGATATTATCTGCTGGAAAGTGTCCCCAAAGATCATCCAAAAATCAACTTCTCCTTGTCCTTAACCTTAAAGATTTCTTCCACTTCTTTCTCTAATAACAATCAAGGAAATTTGTTATTAACTCATCTAAAGGCTTATGAGAGAGAAGAACATATTTATATGGTTTATAAATGATTTAAAGCCACTCTCAAGCTCCATAACACAAAACACTTCCAAAAATCCCACTTAACCACTATGGCCAAACTTTAAGATTGAGAGCTTGAATAAAAGCTCTAAAAGTGCTAGTTGATTTCCTTACCTTAGCAAATTCGATCTAGGGATGTAGGTCTGTCAAGCATCCACCTTTTTCTCAAACCACAACTGGAGAAGGAGAGAGTGTTAAATTAACCAGGGCTTCTTGATGTGTAGTCGAATTTATCCGAAACACACTCGGGTTAACCAAAAACTACTAATTTATAATTTAGGGAGTTACAAACACTATGTACAAGAGAAAATGAAAAATAAAAAATGAAAGGGCTTTTCTCTTGATCTATTTTACTTGGATAGGTGTTATGACCTTTTTCAAGTGTTCCTGACTTATTTTTATAAGATGGAATGATGTTGTAACAGTTTCTAGTCGTTGGAGGAAGTTTGGAGCCATTGGGGACTTAATAAGATACGAAATAAAATTTCCCAGCACAAGAAATATAGATACTTCCCTTGTTATATTAAAAAAAATTGTCAATTATAATTGTTTTCCTTGACCATGAGAATATAGATATTTCTCTTACCTTTGGCTTTGGTACTATTTATGTAGTATCCTTTTATGTTCAAATTCTTGTTTAATGGACTTTGAACTACTTTTGAAATCTTTGAACAAATTCAATTAAACCAAAAAACATTTACCCTTATTTGATATCAAAATATGAATTCAACAAAATACGAAAGTTACAATAATCAGTCAACTAGAAAGAACTTTGCATATGACAAAGAAATTATCTTTTTCACGAATTAATTGTTGAACATAAAGATGTTACATTTAATAGAAACAATGATAATGCAGGTCTTGATAGTAATGACTAAATTAATATTATGTAATTATCGGCCCAAAAAAAGATTACTATTTTCATAGTGATATGTTAGAATGTTTTTAAGAATTTAAAAATTTAATTAAAATGATCAAAACTCGATCTAAAAAGTAAAATCGAATGGATTTAAAATATTAAAAGGTTAAAATACAAATTTAGCACCCCATTTATCACCGTTGTTTTATTTTGGTCACCCAACTATTTTTTTAAAAATCGTACTTAATGTTTAGTTTTTGTTTCATATTAATCACCCACTGTTAAAAAATTAGTAGAACTGCTGTAATGTCATTTTTTGTTTTTGTTTTCAATGACAATGTGTCATTATCATATGGTGATACATCAACATCACCGTTATTTTTTAAAGGGAAAGACAGAAATGAAATTAAAACTATGCGTTAAGTATAATTTTGAAAAAACAATTGGTTAAGCAAACAAAACAAAAGTAATAGTTGAGATATTAAACGTGTAGTTTATCCTTTAATATATTAAGAAATTATCTCAGCTTTAAAGAAAAACAAAATGGGATGAAGAAATCTTGAAAACGATATAGATGAAGCTCGAGAAAGTAGTGGAGAAGATTTTTCTTATTTAAGTTCATTGAAATTGCAATGTAAAGAAAACCTACTTAATAAAAAATATTCAAGTAATATTTCAAAAATACTTGATCTAAATTTCCAACTTAAATTTACTTTATTTAATTTTTAAAATTTTTAGCTAAAAAGCTTAATATTTTTTAACCGCAATTTCTTACTAATCATACGTTTTTCTTTTGAAATGAAAGGATTCCGAGAGAAGTTGGCCAACCTGTTTCAAAAGAATTAACTGCAAATTGCTTACCAGGGACCATATTATTATACGTTCAAAAGAAAGTACATAAGAAACTTGTTTATTTCTCAATATTTCAACTAGGAATAAAGAATTGAACGACAGAAACAAGTCCAACATTATCCAGAAAATAATTAGCAAGCCTACTATGTAGGTTTCACGGGGTTCAGAAATTTATTCCTCTAGTTATTATCCCACCAGAACCGGGACTGAAGTTGCTTAACGATATTCTTATCGAGCTGGAAGGCCTTGCCAAGAACATAGGGATTGATTGCCGGGTCTGAGCCGAACACTGCATTTGCAATGGTGATAACACCTGGGTTTTGGCTACTGAGACCAGCAAAGGCAACTGCATTGGTGTGCCCTATGTTGAACTGGAAGTGGATGAGGCCGACCGGGAACACGAAGACATCTCCGGGGTACAGGACTTTTGTGAAGAGACGGTTCTCCGGGTTGGATGTAACGAAGCCGACGTAAAGAGTGCCCTCCACGACGACTAGAATTTCTGTGGCACGAGGGTGGGTGTGAGGAGGGTTTAGGCCGCCGTAAGGTGAATAGTCGATTCGAACGAGAGAAATGCCAAGAGTGTTCAACCCTGGTATTTTTTCAACATTGGCTGGAGTGACCATGGATCCTACTGGGTTTGATGTATTTCCTGGAATGTTAAGCTCTGGAAGGAAGAAGTCTTCTGCAACGGCAAGCTTCGGGTCCTTACACAACTTGCCATTTACAAAAACTGCATAAATGCAAAAATAATAATGTGTTAATACTTCACTAGTTTTGACACTTCAACTCGATCTGTCGTAACCGGTTTTTGCCCAGGTACGAATTTTTACTTGACGGAAAAATTAAAATGAATAAATAAATGATTTTAGTAAAAACTATTTTGGGAGTCGCCATTGACATTTTTGGGTTAGGTAGGTCAAATACCTAAAAACTATCTTTTAAAATAATTTTTAAGAAAATATAATTTATAAGAGAAACTGATCTGCGTATAACAAAAAAAAAATAATAAAAAGGGATTCGTGGTCGGTTACGTTTAGGGAATGATTAGCACCCCTATTTAAGAATATTAAAAAATGACTTCTAGGTGCTTTAAGACAGCACATTTCTAAATATTAATAAAACATTCTCTAAAAATAATTAAAATAAATTAATATATAATTTATAAAAATAGGATATTTATTTATTTAAGAATATCAGAAAAGGACTTATATGTGCTTTCAGACAGCACTTTTTAAAATACATATTAAAATATGATTATTTTTCCTAAAAGTAATTTATATAAAATTAAATTTATAAATAGGATTTTTATTTAATATATATATATATATATATAAAATAAGTAAATAATAATTATTTATTATATATATTTATATGACTACATAATAATAACATGATAATTAAAGTAATAATTTAAACTGATTGAAATTAAAATGATAATAATACAAATTAAATTGCAATTAAATAGTGACCTAAATAAAAAAATTAAAACAATAGGATTAAAATATAAAAAGTAGTAAAATTTGTAGTTAAAAATGAAACTATTAAAATTAGTGATTAAAATGTAAAATATTTAAACTTAGTGCTCTAATTCGAAATATCACAAGATCTAAAGGTTTACAATGTAATTTAGCCAGAAATATTAATTATTTGGGTTAAAATAAAATTTATAAGACTATAAGGGACTAAAATAGTTATTTATCCTAAATACTATATAAACATGGCTAGGGTATATAAACCCCTAAATGGCCGATCCTAGGGCCTTCTTCATTCATTTTTCTTTTTTTTCACTCTCTTTCTAAAAGAGAGAGATTCAAAATGCTCTCCCCTCTCTCTAAGTTTCCCTCACCGTGGGGAAACCAAACACCAGCCGGTCGCCTTAATCCGGCGCCGGCGTCCAAAAAACTTAAAATATACCCAAATCGAAGATCTCAGTTTCTAAAGCTCGAATCCGACCTTATTTTTTTATAAATCCCCTTCGATCGTCGTAGATCAAGGTTATTTACCTTAGATGTTTCAATTTTTCAGTGCCGCGGGGATGACTCCTCGGTAAGTCTCCTTCTCTTTTCTTCTTTGATGGTTGTTGGTTTTGGTTTGTCTACCGTTAATTGCTTTTTGTCGTGCCTTGTTCTTCTATTTTTGTTCTGTTCTTGCTCGTTGTCTGTGTCTTTTTCTTCTCTGCAGGATCGGTGGCTTTTATAGCCACCAACGAGGCTCTCATCGGACCGGTCCCAAGGGTGGAAGTTCGGTGAGTCACCGAACCTCTAGTGGTGACTCACCGTTAGAGCGACGTGTGCGGCTGTAATGGCTTTTCTGGAAGCTTCGATTGGTGTCGTGGAAAAGGAGTGTCGACAATGGCGGTGGAGGCATCGCTAGTGGGGTGTTGGACCACCTGGCAGAGGCGTGGCGACTGTGGATGTTCTGGAAGCAGTAGCGGTCGTGTGGCCCTAGGGTTATAATACCCTAGGGTTTTCATCTGGAAGCTTCTGGACCTTTGTATCTTGCCAGATCTAACGGCTGAGATTGTCTTGCGACTGGGATGAGATGAAAACCCTAATATGGGTTTAAGGTTTAGCTAGGCCATCTGGGTCGGTTCAAGTTAGGTCTGGATCCGTATGTAATTGGGCTCCGGGTTTCGGGCCTTGTAATATTTATTTAATAATAATAATAATAATGTATAATGTATAATAACAATAATAATAATAATAGCAAACTGAAAAATTAGTGTCTACATAATCGATCTCAATGTGTTTTGTATGCTCGTGATACACCAAATTAGCTGCAATTTGTATGGCCACTTGACTGTCACAAAAAACCATAGCTGAAGCTCCATGTTTAAATCGTAATTCTCTTACTACTGCTTCTATCCATACCAGTTCAGCCACTGCTGAAGCCATTCCACTATATTCAACTTCTGCTGAGGATCTCGACATTATGCTTTGCTTCTTAGACTTCCAATAGATCATGCATTCTCCTAGCTTGATGCAGTACCCTGTTATCGATCTCCTAGTCATGGGA
This sequence comes from Hibiscus syriacus, assembly GCF_006381635.1. NCBI lineage: Eukaryota > Viridiplantae > Streptophyta > Magnoliopsida > Malvales > Malvaceae > Hibiscus > Hibiscus syriacus. The sequence continues at coordinate 1,706,906 of NW_024063485.1, read as the reverse complement.
CAAGACGTCCAATCTGAGTCACAATAAGCATTACATTGTAGCTTGTTGTTTGCTGCTAGTAATATATCGTGATTAGGGAAACCTCTCACATGCCTCATGACTCGTAAGGCTGCTTCATAATTCACTGTTTTAGGCTTTTGCATGAACTGACTCAAGTGTTGGACTACAAATGCAATGTCCGGACGAGTGTTGGTTAAGTAAAGCAATCGCTTTATAAGCCTTTGATACACCCCACAATTTTTTTCTTCATCATCTACTTATTTCTTTTGGATTTTTATCTCATGACTAAGCAATGATCCGATGAGTTCATGAAGAGTGAGAACCTCCCAAAACTTTGGCTTCTTTGAGGGTGGTTCTCTTTCCTTCTCATGACATTGTTTAGGAATAGAGCATCTTTCTCACTACTTCTTCATTGGGATACAACCTCAACTATATTCATCTAGTCCAAGTGCACACAAGAGAATGTGCATCCCTTTGGCTTTTACTTGGGATTTCTTTCTATCTTCATTTATCCATTTCGACCTATTCTGTGGAGGGGTGGAAAAACCATCAGTGATGATGTCCTTAACTGAATAGTTAGTGGCTTGAACTACTAATATCATCATATTCTTCCAACAGGAGTAGTTGGCACCATTGAAGTAGGGAGGCTTTGTGATGGAGTGAGAATCCTCAAGATAGTAAGAGTCGGTTAAGTCAAGAATTAATAAACTACTTCTAGGATCTTTATAAGGTTACCAAATCATCGACTATGGCGCACATTAATACCAATTTTTTTTAGACTATTAAGGTTATACGAAAAATCGAAATAAGCCAAGAGGGGGTGAATTGACCTTTAAAGATTTTGGTTGTGGAAGGAAAAATATAGAGAAATTTGTACAATAATTTAGAATAGTTCGACTTTATCAATCGAAATCTACATCCACTACCTTAGCTCTACAATAAGGATTTCTAACAAATACACTACTTTTATAAAAAAATTATATACATTTTCTACAAGTATAATGATGAAAAAAAGATATATTGTACACACTACACAAGTAAGTATCATGGCGTAGTTTAGGCCTACAAAGCATGATGGAACTCAGACCCTTATTTTCTTACTATGGGGACTAATGGTAAGATCTGGGCCACATAGCATTAACATCTCACTTGTACCCTAGCCAAGGTCTGGTTCACACATGATCGACACCGTGCTTGGCTAGTCTACTCCTCTAGAGTACTCAGAATGTGTCTAGGTCACATAGTATCAGTACAACATTCAACTAGGTGCCCTTGTACTAGACTAGATATATCTATATAGTTGTTTACTTTACATGAAGATCATCGTACATATGTGATTCAGGTGTCCTCATTTTTTCATGAGTGTCAAACAAGGCATGAGTCTCGTGGAATCTTACCTTATAATGCTCTTATGTTATCACACAATTATTCTTTTCTCACTTAATAGCTTTTATTTAGAAGTTCCCATTATTCCTAACCCTCCCCAGATCCCTAGATCAAGGCAACGCTTATGGCCCTTGTTTTCACAATGGTATCGATAATCAACCATATGGTTTTGGTATTATTTCCCCTTAGGGTATTGATACTACCCCGAGCATTGATATTATTTTGGCATACTAAAATTCTTGAACTAACCTTTGGTGTCGATACCTTTACATGGGGTATCGATACCAAATTTGTATTTAATGTTGTGAAAATACCCTAGTATCGATACCCTATCTAAGGTATCAATACTACCCTCTGCAGTACCAATACCAATTTAAATTACTATAAATCTGACTTCGTTAACTAATATCGATATTAAACCTCAAGTAACTGTACCCTATAAACAATATCCATACCCAAAGAACGAGGTAACGATACTACCTAGCAACCACTCTTGACTTTTTCCTATCAATCGAACAATATCGGTATTATTCATATAATACTGGTACCCTAAACCAAGAATGTCCTATTTTCAAGAGTGAAACTTTCCAAATCAATCCTAAGACCCTCCAAATACCCCCAAAAACTCTTTAAAGTTTATGTAGTTTTAAATGATCATAAAAGGCCATTTCTTTATGCTTGATCAACATCAATATTCCGATTCCAATTGATGAACTCAAATTCAATCAACAAGCTTCATGAATACATACAAGAAAATACACCACACATACTGATCTACAATCGTTATAGGAGTGTTAGAAGTGTGTTACCTAGAGAGTAGTTGTTGGAAAACATCCCCAAAGATCACCCAAGAACCAACTTCTCCTTATCTTTAACCTTAAAGCTTTCTATTACTTCTCTCATTAATAACAATCAAGGAAATTTGTTATTAACTCATCTAAAAGTTTAGGAGAGACAAGAACATAATTTATAAGGTTTATAAACTATTTAGAGCCACTTTAAGGCTGTAATGCCTTGAGTTTCGGGTTAGTAATTTGGGATAACCCGGGACCTATAAATCAAGCAAAAAAGACATATTAGAATAGTTTGGACCTAGTTAAGATAGAAGTGGGCTTAAGTTCGGCCCAAGTGATAGAGAATTAGGATGAGTTTTTTAAGAAATATAAATGAGAGGACTAAAAGTATAATTGACCCATGGCTCAAATCAAAAGCTGATTTCCTTTCACTTGTACCAAAACCCACCAAATAATCTTCCTTTATTTTCATGTTTTATTTCGTATTCTTCCTCACCAAGGTATATCTTTTAGTTTTTCAAGCCTAGTTCAAGAATTCTAAGGTAAGAAATGAAATCTCCATTCCAAGAGCCTCCATTTAAGCTCCATATTTCAACTTTTAGTCATAATTTCCAAAATGGGTTTTAAGGATATTTAAGATACTCAAGTGATTGTAGCTTATTTTTAGTGGATTCAAGTTATAGGAAGTGTTTCTAACTTAAATCCAAGCACCTAGTTAAGTCAATAATTCATTTTCTTACCTTTGATTAGTGAAAGAGGTGGGAGAAAGCTCCAAGGCAAAAGAAAAGAGAAATTGACCCTTGGTTGATTTGGGAGAGGTTTCACCAACTAAGAATTGAAGGTAACACATTTATAACTTCATCATATCATTTGTGGATCATTATAAATGCATTCTAGCTTAAGAGTCAAGTTATGGAGCATGTTGAACATTCATGGTAGATTCCATGTTTTGGTGTTGTTAACAAGCATAAAGCCTTCTTTATGACCTTGTTATATCTCATAAAACATTAATAATGATTGGGAACCTCAATAAAAATAGTTTGGGTGAGTTTGAGTGTTAAATTTGAGCCCAAATAGGGTATTTTCGAGCATGAGTTCGAGTCTTAAATTTGCAAGAAAATGAAACATTGACACAAGCAATTTTAGAGTTTTTCAACTTCTTCAATCAAGTCTACATCTACTACCTTAGCTTCCACACTAAGGATATCAACAAACCCACTAATTTGTTCTAACCTTTTAGGATAAGATTTAACCTTACAACACACTTAGACTTATACCCTAAAGTCTCAAATGTACAACCCTTCCTAAGAATAAATTACAAAGAATAAAACTTTTGAATATCCTAACAAGATAGAATGTGTGCAAATTGAAGCTCTCACACACCCAAGAACACTAGAATGAGTAATACAAAGAACGAAATAGTATTATATGTAAAAAAGACGGAGTTGAATACAAATTTGGCTCTAAATGTTCTTTGATTGTTGGAATAGCTTTCTTGCCTTTTCTTGGCTGTTTGAAGACACCTTTTATATGTGGTAATTGATTTTTAGTTGTTTATGGTTGTTGGAGGGAGTTTGGAGTCATTTGAAGCATTAAATTCGCGCATTTAAGGCTACATGCACACAAACTTTCAAAACTATGGGGAAACTTTCAAAACTCTATGAAAGAGCAATTGAAAAATATGACCGTTGGACCCAAAGTATCGAAACTTTAAGGAAAGTTTCAAAACTCTTGAGATAGTTCAAATATACAGGAAAGCTTTCAAACTTTTTGGGCTACTGTTTTGGAAAATTTCGAAACTCTTGTAGAAAGTTTCAAAACTTATTGTCAATACTTGTTTAAAAAGTTAGTTTTTGACATTTTGAGAAATTTAAGACTTTGAAAATTATTCTAAAGTATTTGAATGATATTTTTAATATATTTTGAACTTAAAAGACTCATTTTAAAGCTTTGACAAATTTTAGGGACTTAAAATTAATTTTGCAATAATTATTATATTTAATGTTATATCAAATCATTTATGTTTATCACATGGATTTAATATAATAAAAGGTAAAAATACACATTTAGCACCCCATTTATCACTTTTGTTTTATATTGGTCACCCAACTATTTTTTTTAAAATCGTACTTGATGTTTAGTTTTGATTTCATACTGGTCACCCACTGTTAAAATGGATGAATAAAATGACGATAGATTTTTTTCGGAGACTTAGAATTTATTATCCTTTTAGTTTAGTCTTTTTAGCAAAAAGATTTTTCTCATTTAAATTCATTGCAAATTGCAATTAAAATAAAACCTACTAAATTAAAAATATTCAAGTAATATTTAAAAAATACTTAATCTAAATTTCCAACTTAAATTTAATTTATTTAATTCTTAGAATATTTAGGAAAAACATTTTATTTCCAAATTTTGAGATATTATATTTTTTAAATGAGTTTATTGTTTGTTTGTAATCTATTTTTCGGGTCACATTAGTTATTAGGTCGCAATTTGGACGTATCGTTTGAGTTGAATCGGCATTTTTTTTCAAAAACTGATAGTTTAGATATTAAACGCGTAATTTACGCTTTCTTCTAATAAAGGAAGTCTACCTTTTAAGATTGATATATGTAGTGAAGAATTTTGACAGTAAACATTAAAAGATCAAATAGATAATTTTATAAAAAAAGCTGAACTAAATAAATTGCCATTGAAAGAGACCATATTATTGTACGACCAAAAGCAAAGTACATAAGAAACTTGTTTATTTCTGAATATTTCAACTAGGAATACTGAATTCAACGAGAGAAACAAGTCCAACATTATCCAGAAAATAATTAGCTAGCCTAGTATGTAGGTTTCATGGGGTTCAGAAATTTATTCGTCTAGTTGTTATCCCACCAGAACCGGGACTGAAGATGCTTAACGATATTCTTATCGAGCTGGAAGGCCTTGGCAAGAACATCGGGATTGATTGCCGGATCTGAGCCGAACACTGCATTTGCAATGGTGATAACACCTGGGTTTTGGCTACTGAGACCAGCAAAGGCAACTGCATTGGTGTGCCCTATGTTGAACTGGAAGTGGATGAGGCCGACCGGGAATACAAAGACATCTCCGGGGTACAAGACTTTTGTGAAGAGACGGTTCTCCGGGTTGGATGTAACGAAGCCGACGTAAAGAGTGCCCTCCACGACGACTAGAATTTCGGTTGCACGAGGGTGGGTGTGAGGAGGGTTTAGGCCTCCGTAAGGTGCATAGTCTATTCGAACAAGAGAAATGCCAAGAGTGTTCAGCCCTGGTAATTTTTCAACATTGGCTGGAGTGACCATGGATCCTACTGGGTTTGATGTATTTCCTGGAATATTAAGCCCTGGAAGGAAGAAGTCTTCTGCGACAGCAAGCTTCGGGTCCTTGCACAACTTGCCATTTACAAAAACTGCATATTTGCAAAAAGACTATTGTGTTAATACTTCGCTAGTTTTGACACTTCAACTCGATCAGTCGAGACGAATATACTGCAAAGATGAAGGTTCAAAGAAAACAAAGCATTAAAGAACACACCGCCATCTTTAGCATCATTGACTGCTACGCAGAAATCCTGAAGAGGGCTGGGATCTTATGCTGAGGCAAGTTTGGAAGCCAAAGCCAATAGGACTAATGCTACAAGGAATCCAACACCTTTCATTGTTGTAAGCAGCAGTTTTGAACTTGATTCAATTCTTCTAAGATTTGTTGCTTTATGAGGGATGAGAAATCTGGTTTGAGAGAATGCCAATTTATAGATTGCAGGAACTGAACAGGTCCATTATCGTTCTTTAATAATTCCATTTTTAAAAGAAGGAAATAGTTAAGATTTACCAAGTCTGTAGTGATTACTGGTTTTTAAAGAAATCTGAATGAATCATTCCTCAACTACTCTGTCGCTTGATCCTCATCGAGTTTCAGTCTTCCAATGCATGCATATTTTGCAATGGAACCGGTCGTTTTTACACGCCAAATGCCCCCTTTATCTATTTAACTACTCTATTGTTAAACATCCAATTGATTAGCCTCTTGCAATGTTTAAACACACTGCCAAATGGCAAAATGGAGTGAACAGGGCCTATTGTTATCATTATTTTAATCATATTAAATGCAACCATGGATATCTGCTAAAGTCAACGTTCGAATGGATGATATTGATGAACTTGTATAGAGACATATTTCGACAACAAAATTGACTCCACGACGAAGATACTGATGTAAGCATGCATATACAGGATGTTGGATATACAAGAAGAGTCCAGGGTAGCAGTTGATGAACAATTCATATATCAGAATTTTAGAATGAGAGTGTAGACCACAACATGAAAGTTCCGTAAAAATAATTACAAAATAAAATCTTTAACATATATATTCAGACAATTTCCTTTTTAGTAAAGATGGAGTGGACTTGCAAACTCTGTAGGTATCCATCCACTTTGCACAAGAGACTCAGTTAGCTTCAAGTTCTATTGACGTGAAGCCTGCTTCAAACTGTATAGAGATTTGCGCAACTAACACACACAAACCTCCCCTAGGTGTAAAAACCCTCAGGTACAGACATTTAAACTTCTTCATTTAGGTCACCTTGTTAAAGCAATGAAAAACGTCCATTTGAAATAATGGCCAGTCAAACATGACTGCCAAAGCAATGACCAATCGAACTGTAACTTGCTTAGCTACCGGTGAGAAAGTTTCTTGAAAATCAACCTGTAACACCCCGGATTTCGGGTTAGGAGTTTGGGCTAACCCGAGATGGGCTTTGGGACAAGTAATTTGGCTTGTAGGGAAGCCTTAACCCAAAAACAAGTAAACTTGGGCTTGGATTGAGCCCAATAGTGGATAAAAAGGGTATTTTAGTTTGCCGTCAAAATCAGAGGGACCAAGAAAGTAATTATAGCATTGTTCAAATTAAAAGCAAAAAACCATTAAAATTGGGTGATAGCACGCTTGATTTCCTATACCTTATTTTTCTTCATACCTTTGGCTTCTTCTTCTTCCTCATTTCAAGCTCTTCTCTTCCTCTAGCTCTCCCAAGATAAAAGGTGCAACCTTTATAGAATTTCAGACTCTATTCAACATCCACAAGGTAGAAAACTAACCTACTCATCTCAAACTTCATTTCAAGACCCTTTTTTGCAAGGTTTGATGATAGTTATCATAAACTATTTTGTGGGGGGTTTAAGAGAGTAAGTGGATTTAGTCTGTTTTCAGTGATTTCTAGGCTTAAGAAATGTTTTTAAAGTCTTCTAAACTTCCACATTCAGCTAGTAATCCCTTGTGCATGATTTTTGTCTAGTAAGAGAAGTTGGAGAGAGCTCCTAAGTTAGGGGAAGGGAAAACTTACATTGGGATGAGCCATTCACTTTTCCCGTAGCCTAGATACTTAGTTAACTCACTTCTAACTCCTCTATACCACATGTAGCTCATTTTGATGACTTTTGGTAGGTTGCATAAGCTTGAAGCATGTTCCTAGTAATTGGACCATTTGAGTGTTTTCAGTATGCTTAAGACTAATTTATGATCCAAAAAATCAAATAAAACACTTAAATATCAGTTGGGACATCAATAAGGCCTTTGAAATAGATAACTAGGATTTTTGTGGTAAAACAGAGCACCCAGTAGCGATGGTATCGATGCTGTATAAACAATATCGATACTGTTATTCATTTAGGCAATTAAACAATTTTAAAGGGGTAGTATCTGTCGTAACCGGTTTTCGCCCGGGCACGAAATTTTACTTGGCGGGAAAAATAATGAATAAATAAATAGTTTTTATTGAAATGTTTTGGGAGTCGCCATCGGCCTTTTGGGTTAGGTAGGTCGAATACCTAAAAATTGCCTTTTAAAAGAGTTTTTAAGAAAACATCAGTTAAAAGATAAACTGGTCTGCATTTAACCAAAAATTCGTTCTTTTTAGTAATAAAAATGGATTCATGGTCGATTACGTTTGGGGAAGGATTAGCATCCCTCACAACGCCCAAAATTGGTCCATGTCGATTATAAATTGTCTCTAATAGTAGAATTTAAGAATTCGAATATAAATTTAATTTATGATCCTGTGATTTCAAATTATTAGTATAATTCCAAGAAATATATTAAATTTTATAAATATATTTTTTTATATTTTATAAATAAGATATTTATTTACTTAGAAATATCAGAAAATGACTTCTAGTTACTTTAAGACAGCCTCTTTCTTAATATTAAAAAATAAATAAATATTAAAAATGTGATAATTTTTCCTAAAAAATAATTTAAATAAAACTAAATTAAATATAATTTTATAATATTTATTTATTTAAAATATCAGAATAGGACATCTAGTTATATTAAGACTGCCCTTTCTTAATATTTAAAAATAAATAAATATTATTATTTAATTAAATATATTTATATGACTGAAATAAAATAATGATAAAATTACTAATTTAAATATATAAAAATAAAATTTAAATTGCAAAGTAATAAAAACAATTAAAATTAAAATTACATGATCAAAAATATAAAATATTGAAATTAAAGATAGAATTCGAAATATTAAGAAATCTATATCCTAATAGTTTAATTTAACCTTAATTATTTATTCAGGATTAAAATATTAATTACTAAAATTATAGTGGCTAATCAAGATATTTACCCTAAAATATGTATAAATACTGTATTGACTAAATTATAAAGAAACTAAAAGTGAAAGACCGAATTAAAACATATATAAATTGATTTCAGTGGTCAAAATGGAAGTTTATATAACTATAAGTGGTTGCGGACGTGGTTTTCCCTTGAGGGAAATTACACAGACATCCCTCACGAAAACGACGCCGTTTTCGATGTTTTGGTGAGGGTATAAATACCCTTTTAAACCGGCCATAAGGCCATTTTCTCTCATTTCTCTTTTTGGGTTCTCTCTCTGACGAGAGAACCCTCTCCCTTCTCTCTAAAAGGCTCTGCTCGGTGGGAGCCCGGTCTCCGGTCGGTAGCCGTGCTTTGGCGCGGATGGTCACCGTCGGTCACCATTAACGGTGGCCGAAAATTTCAAAATTAACCCCGATTAAAGCCTTTACTTTTCTAAACCCAAATCTATGATTTTTTGGCCTAAAACCCTACCAAACGTCCTAGATCCAAGATTATCACCTTCGACGCTTCGGTTCTCCGGTGGTGCGTGGAAGCTCCGGTGGTGCGTGGAAGCTCTGATGATGTGTAGTCCTCTCGATAAGGCTCTTTTCCTTTTTTGGTTCACTGCTTGGTTGTGGTTGTTTATTGCTCTCGGTTTTGTGTTGTTCTTGCCCTCTCTTTGTTGCTGTCGTCGTCTCTTGCCGTCTTCATTTTGTAGGTTCGGTGGCCTTATTCATAGGCCACCACGAAGCTGCCTTTGGACCGGGTATAAAGGGACATCTCGGTGAGTCACCAAACTTTGGTGGTGACTCACTCTGTAGCTGCGACGTGGGCAGCCATCTGGCCTTCTGGAGACTTCGGTGAGGCGGCGACGTCGTGTCATTGTCGGAGTGGAGCACCTGGCGTCAGAGGCGGCAGCTGTTCATCCTTGATAAGGTAGAGGCGTGGAGCTAGGGTTTAAAAACCCTAGCAGTAACCCTAAACAAGTTTTAAGTCTTGTTGGGCCATCTGGGCTTCGGGCTATTAGGCTCCATGTTTGATATTTGGGCCTGTAAAATTTATTTAAATAATAATAATATATAATAATAATAATAAGATGAAAAAATTAATGTCTACAGCTGCCCCTATTTGCTCATTCTTGTGTTAACAAGAAAGGAGCAAAGACAAAAAACGACAATAATTTTTTCATTTGGCTTCTTTTGAGTAGGATGGAAATGTTGAAAACATTCTGCCCAAAGGTCTTATAAATGGCTCTAAGGTCTTATCATCTTGCACTATAGGTCTTATAGATGACCCGGAGTATTTAATATCAAGAAACCTTTAAAAATCAGTTTCTTAAAATCTCATTTGAAACCATCCTGCATTGTAGGTCTTACAGATGACCCGAAGGCTTTAAATATCAAAAAGCTCTCGAAGGCTTTTTGAAAACATCCTGCACTGTAGGTCTTATGGATGACCCGAAGGTTTTGAAAACATAATGCACTGTAGGGCTTACAGATGACCCGAAGGTTTTGAAAATATCAAAAAGCTCCTGAAGGCTTTTTGAAAACATCTTGCACTGTAGGTCTTACAGATGACCCGAAGGCTTTGAAAACATCATGCACTGAAGGGCTTACAGATGACCCGAAGGCTTTGAAAACATCATGCACTATAGGGCTTACAAATGACTCGAAGGTTTTGAAAACATCATGCACTGAAGGGCTTACAGATGACCCGAAGGCTTTGAAAACATCATGCACTGAAGGGCTTACAGATGACCCGAAGGCTTTGAAAACATCAAAAAGCTCCCGAAGGCTTTTTTGAAAACATCATGCACTGTAGGTCTTATGGATGACCCGAAGGTTTTGAAAACATCATGCACTGAAGGGCTTACAGATGACCCAAAGGATTTGAAAACATCATGCATTGAAGGGCTTACAGATGACCCGAAGGCTTTGAAAACATCAAAAAGCTCCCGAAGGCTTTTTTGAAAACATCCTGCACTATAGGTCTTATGGATGACGCGAAGGTTTTGAAAACATCATGCATTGTAGGTCTTACAGATGACCCCAAGGTTTTGAAAACATCATACGTTGAAGGGCTTACAGATGACCCGAAGGCTTTGAAAATATCATGCACTGAAGGGCTTACAGATGACCCGAAGGCTTTGAAAACATCATTCACTGAAGGGCTTACGGATATGGGAAATAATTTACTAAGTAAGAAACTTTGGAAATTGTTTTCTTACTATTCAACAATTTCATTTTTAGAAAAGATTAAATGAGAAACTTTGGAAATCGTTTTCTCATTTTTTGAAATAACTTGTTGATTGGATAACATGCCCCATTTTAAAATAATACTTTATTTGTGGTTAATTTCCATATATTCTTCAGATGTTTCCGTGATTCCTGCATTCGAGGTTTTGAATTCTACCTTCTTCTTGTAAGGTATTTTTATCATTAATATTCTTTTTCATAAGAAAATATGAAAAAAAAACCTTATGTTTGAATGCAATCAAATGTATCAATATAATGCATTTTCTTTTATGCAAATGATGTTTTTATGCATGCATAAATGTTGTTGCAATCTTCATGTGACTTCAAAGTGGCGACCTTGGTCTTCCTTCACTTGATCATTTATTTCTAGAGTTACCTTTGGATATTAGTGTAGCAACTTATGCTATATTTCTGAAGAACCATTTGATCAACTTGTATCTTTGTGTCTTCTTTGTTTCATGAAAGTCTCAGAAGAAATGTTTCATTTATGGAACTCTTTCCGTAATCAGAATTACAATCTTATTGCCCCATTTTTTTCTTTGATAACATCGGCTTTTTTCGTCTGGACTTGTGTAGAAATCCAATAAAGCTTTCATCTTTGAAAAAAGAATCTATCATCTTTGAAGAGAGAATCTATCATCTTTGAAGATAGAATCTATCATCTTTGAAGAATGTAAATGTAGATATGCTAAACTCAATAGAGAATAATTAGAAGAGTAGAGTCTGTTCTGATTTGACTCTTGAAACACATCACAAGGAGGATTTATCCTAATTCCTTTCATGTCTCCACATCTAGTTGGATCTTGAATAAAGCCATTCAGACCATATCATGTTGAGATGCTTAACAACAACCTCTCATTCAACCTTAGCTGGCTCCACTAGTTTCTTGTTGTTAAAATTTCTGCTTCCCTTCTGTGGAAAGAAATCTTCATCATATCTCACTTCTAACCTTGGGGTTGATGAAGAAAACCTCATCTTGGGTTAACAAATTGAAATATCATAATCGTAACTTTGGTTCAACACCATAATCACTAGTTTGTAGAACATTTGACAATACATTCATCCTTTCCCGTGGCTTCTGCCCAGATGTTCGTAAAACATTTGACAACACATTCATCTTTTCCTGTGGTTTATGAACAGATGTTTGTAAAACATTTGACAATACATTCATCCAACTGTGGCTTCTACACATATGTTTGTAAATGTAACATCCCAATTTAGGGGCTAAATTTAAGAAATTATAAAGTGGTGAATTTAATTGGTATTTTTGGAAGGAATCAGGGATTAAATTGTAAGATTTCAAAGTTGGCAGACCGTTTTATGAAGTGCAGGAAGTTCAGTGGCTAAACTCTTGGTTTACCCATTATTTATATATGTTGAATTATAAATCTTTTCTCCCTGTGCGCAGATGCATATTTTCCAGCTTTCCCTTCTCCAACTACCCTCCTTTCAACTCTGATCTACTCGCCGTCCGACCTCCGATCGACGAGCCGAAACCACCATCGTGTTCGTTGTCGAACGAGGAACAAAACCCCTCAAGCCTTTCGTCGTGAATCATCGCCGTTCGTCGTTAATCTAAGTCGGAAGTATCGTCGGTAATAACTCGATTTCAATTGGTTTTTCGTTGATTCACGACGATTCGATGATCCGTTTACGACACCTCCCGCACCATCGTGTTCCTTGCATCGTTCCGAGTCCGCCGGCGTTTTCCGTTTCTCCGTCGTCGCCGACGAGTGGAGGGGTGCGAAAGTCAAAGTTTCTGACGTTTCGGAATCGAGCTCTCCGCCGTTCAAAAATTTGAACCGAGCTTTGAAAGTGCCTCAATATTGCTTAATATAATTTTTAGAAATTTTTTCGTAATTTTTAGGACCCCGGAAACTGTCGCACGGAAATAATTCGAAACTGGTGCTATTTTGATAAATAATTCGGTTTTGGTGCTATTCTGGGAATTTATTCGGTTTTGGTGCTATTATGGGAATTAATTCAATTTTGGTGCTATTCTGGGAATTAAATACTGTTTGGGTGCTATTTGTATAAAATCTGGGTGTTAGTTTGGTAAATATTTGCAGAATGTGACTAATTTGGTAATTTATATATGTTAGGGTGATATTTGTGTAAAATGGTCGACTGCCGTTGACTATTGACCGGCGTTGACAATAGTTGACCAAAACTTTGACCGGGCATTAAACGACCTTTGACTTCGACCGAGTATACCTATCTTAATAATTTTCGACGTTCCATATCTGATTCCGCTGTCCGTTTTTCAAAATTCGAACCCGAAGACTTAGAAATTGCCGGTCAAACCCGTTGACTTTGATTTTAACCAAAAATTCCAAATTTTTGAAAAGTCATATTTTATGTTTTCGACGTCCTGAATTCGAATCCGAAGTCGGTTTCTCCAAATTCGAACCCGGTAAGCTATTTTTGACTGATTTATCATCCGATTCGATCCGTTTTTCAGAATTAAGCTCCGTTTTTAATGTAATTTCTGTTGATATGTATCCGAGGAATTATTGGAAGTTGAATTGAAGATCAAAGGCGTTCGAATGGAATTTTTATGGTCGATCAGTATTGCACGGAAATCGAGGTAATACTTTACTATCTCTTTATGCTTTATGGAACATGTTGATATTGGTAAATGCATGAATAAGATAATGTTAGCCACTTTGGTGGAGTTAAATAAATTATACACTCGATATGAATGGGGTAGAAATTATGTAACTGAGTACGGATCGAATGACTAATATAAGAGCTTGAGGAATTGTTAGATTAAATTACAAGTTTGTGATTGGTGATAAAGAAATCAGCCCTGTATCTGCAACTTATAATTTATTTATTCAAAGGTTAAATGTTAAAGGTAATTGGATGAGAAATTATGAGAATACTCCGGTGGGGTAAAAATTAGGAAAATACCCTTACGTTATAAAAAGACAAGATTTGAATATGGAAGTTAGGTAAGAGGATTTTACAGACATATTGATCTGATAAAAATATTGATGTGCATAAGAAATGTTAGTGTTATTTGGAAATTATGGATAACCGGTTTTAATCCTAGGAGAGTTTGTGAAGGATACTAGAAGTCTGTTAAGAGAACCGTTTCAAGATCAGAGAGTGTTCAAGAAAGCAATTAATAATAGGATCTCTAAATTATATTATTTTCGTTAAGAGTTAATATCGAAATTATTTGGTTAAGAAATTATGGAAATGCCTTAAGAGGTAGAATAGTCTGAGTTAACGCTGAATGAGAAAAATACTTTGAGGATTCGTACTTAACTCGATTAAGTACAGATTTGATTGTTAAGATCATGACTTAGTTAAGGAAAATTCCTAATTTTTCGTTTGTAAAATCTGAGAAGACACTTGACCCGAAAATATTCGAATAATGAGTAAATACTTGAAGAGTAATTTATCGGGGGTATTATGCTGTCATAATTGTTCGAAAAGACTGAAATAAATGATAAGATTGAATTTAATAGTAAGATCGGACATAATAAAAGGATTGAAATATGCTGAATCTGTAAAATGACCAAAATACCCCTGTAATATAAATGACTCAAGAATATCACCAAGCTCAGGAATGATTGAATATCCTCGAGCTCTGAAATGAATGGAATAAAACTGAACATCAAAATTACCAAAATACCCTTATGACCTAAATTAAGTAAATGTCTTGGATTAATTAAGGAATCCAAGTAAACATAAGTATTGGACTACCTTTAAAGGTAATGGAAAACAATTTAAGTGAATAGATCAACCCTAAAGCTATGTCAATACCTGAATGACATAGATATTACTGGAACATGTGTTCGTCTTCTCAAGTTTGGCTCGATGATAAATTTTGGAAGTATTCAGCTTAGCTCTAGATCGTATTCAGTACTAAGAATTGAACGTTTGTTCGACAAATCAACCACGAAGACCAAATTGAATGGAATGGAAGTACAACATGTATTTAAAATTCAGGAACGTTTGAATTACTCTGAAAAATCCTGAAGTAACTGGAATGGACATGACTGCTAAATGAACTAGGTAACCTCAATGACTAAGGATTTAATAAGTGATTTGGATAAGTCTGGAAACTCTGATGAGTTTACGTAGTGTACAATTACAATGGGTTATGAACAAATTAATCAAGTATGTAAGCATTTCATGATATTGTGGAAGCGTGGAAATGAAATAAAGACATTGGAAGATTTCTTCAGTGATGATTCCGAAATTGGTCTACGAACAAGAAATTGTGGTATTAAAGAGTAAATACCCTAGAAGGAAAATGAATTGACCAGTCGACATAGATTGTTAAGGTTCTGAATCTTCGTTCTCAAGTTGTTCGATTATCCGATCAATTGACATGGATATAAAGGATTCTGAATACCCTTCTGATTACGTACAACTTCTGAAAACTGTACGAATAAGATAATATCCTGATAATTCACATTCTGAATAACTGATGATTCTGTCAGTTAATGAACTCTTCCAATAGTGATTCTAAATTCCAACATTCTATCGACATACTAAAGAACCGTGTTTCTCTGCCTGATACAGTACCTCTAAATAATACATGTAAACTCTGGTGTGTTCCCTAATTACATGAATATTTTTATCTGATTTCAAATTTGAATTCTGTTATGATACCTGACCTGGATTCTGATCTGATATTGACATGGATTCTGATCTGATACATGACCTGGATTCTGATATGATACTTGACTTGAATTATGTTTTGATTTTTGATATATCCATTTACGTACGGAACATGTTTTATTGGGGGGTATTGTTGGAGGAAGATTACTTGGAGGCTCATCGGCTTTGTGCTCAGGGCCTTACTTGCAGGCTCCTCGGCTTTGTGCTCAGGGCCTTACTGTTCGTGACGGGGTTGTATGGTTCTAGGGAACCTACACATTTTGTTCGTGACGGATGGGGGTATATATATATATATGTTTTAAAAAGATCTGAAAAGTTACATGGTTTTTGGGAATACACTAGATAACCTATTCTGATCTCCTGAACTCAGTCATCCGAAATATTTCTCTGAAACGAAAGCTCATTGTCCGTTACCACCTGAAATATCAGTAGGATCTCTGCTCAACATAAAAAAATCTGTAAATGTTCGGAAACAAAAAGGAAATATATATTTATCTGTATCTGCATGTTCATCAGCATCATCTGGTAGTTCTGTATTACTGAGCTTTCCAAAGCTCACTCTATTACTCACCTTTTCAGGTTAATACAATTGTACCGGTGCATCTATCGACTTCAGTAAGGGAGTTCTTCCGGCGTGGTTGCAGAGTATGGTACTTGTGATTAGTGGGCATGTAATTGTATTTTGATTTATATACGAGTTTGGAAATCTGTTTTATTTTTAAATAGTAATAAATGATTTTATAAGTTTACATGTTCTGATAAAAAGTTTTAAAATTTCTGCTATTTTTACAGTGGGTCACTCCGGTGGCCCTAATGTGACTTCCCGGATCGGATCGGGTTACCCTTATCGGTATGTGGGGGTTACAGTAAATCATTTGACAATACATTCATCTAGCTGTGGCTTATGCACAGATTTCTGGTCAATTATGCTCTTTGCACATTGTTTAAAGCTTTTTGATGATGTCACAAGACCAATTGAGAACAAAACTCAGTGGGAATAGAAGTGAGGTGTTGGTGTGTTTCATGACCAAAAGGTTGGTTAAATTCACAAAATATGCTAGTGTCGAATTGAATACGAGATACCAACTGATCTTGATATAATCTCAAACAAGGGCAAGTGTGATACCGATCATGTTTTCTTCCATAATGAGTGTTGTAGGAAGTAGAAACACATCAGCTATAGGAGCCATGTACAGAAAGATGTCTATGGAACTCTTGCTTCTGTAGATGAAACGCATATGATAAACCAAATAGATGAAAATTCAATTCACCCCTGACTGGCAATGATAACCCCAATAACAACGGGAATAGGGGTAATATACGTAAGCTGAGCCTCTTTATTCAATGTCATCAAGTAAACAAAAACGGATGTGAAAAACAACTTAATAACCCTAACAGTATGGTTGAAACTAACTTCCAGAAACTTCAAAGAAATATGTTCAATCATTAGTGACACACAAAAGACCAAATTCAAAGTCGATATCTTGAGGAAATGAACCCTGAATCTAATGGTCTACATGGGGACCATATTTATCCATGCAACCGTGATGTATCTTAACAAAGAATACGTTGTCATGTGAACATGGTTAAGAAGATTGGGTATTTGAAACCATACTTGCTAAGTAAATATTTGTTCAACACCATGACCCTAATGCAACTGGTTGATGAACAAAGCAATTATGTATAGTCAGCTTGACTGTCATTGCTTCACCATTTTCATTCTTCATGCCTTTCTATTTCATTGGAAATATTTTCTCAAATCAATTATCTTTCCACATGATGATATAGGCCTTCAACATGCCCCAACAATTACTAATACGAACGTTCAAAATGCGTCAACATTCCTATTTCTGATTGAAATGGGTTTTCAGCATGCCCCAATATTTGCTTCTTATTGATGCAAGCCTTCAAAATGTCTCAACATTCTATTTCTAATTAAAATGAGCCTTCGAGATGTCCCACATGGATCATTTCTGAATTGGGCCTTCAAAATAGCCCAACGCTTTAAACTGTAAGGCTTACTTTCAATGTTTGTTTGATTTGAATCTCATGATCCCCACGAGGTCCAATTTTTCTAATGCACTGTTATGGGTACTTGTGGCTTTATTCGTGCCCTAATATGTTAATATTGAATGCTCTCATTCTGGTGTCACAAAACATCAGTGTTGTCAAGTAATTTTGAGGAATTCTCTTCATGTTGTCACAAACTTAAGAAGTAATCAATCATTCTGATGGAAATGTATGAGATATGTGTCTCTTCTGAATGAGGTACCCATTTTTTGGATCTGGAGGGATCTAGTAGGACAGAGTGGTATAATCGCTTGGTAATTCATTCCAGGTTGACACAGTGGCTTATCATCTTTCGGTTTTAAGAGACATGTTCCCCAGGGGTATCAATGTTCTGTCTCTTTTCTCTGGGATCGGTGGTGCAGAGGTTGCTCTCTACCGGCTCAACATACCTTTGAAAACGGATGTGCAAGAACCGAATGATGATCGGTTTGAGCAATTGATGAGTATATTTGGCGGATTCAACCTTGTTGTCGGTGGCATCCCGTGTAACAACCTTACTGGAATAAATAAACATCATCGGGATAAACTAGAAGAATTTTGTTGGCGCCTTTTCTTGCAATGGATGATACAACGACTTTATTTTCTATTTCTCCAAGATACGCACTGCCATAAATTCTCAATTTTAAGTTCAGCAATCTTCTGAAGGACATAATGGATGTAATCCTGTCAAGAAAAATGATCATCATAGAAAAAGCAACAATGATATATCAAAACTTTAGCTAATATTACGGTATAACTAGAGTGCAGGTGTTGACTTATTCATTCCCATAATACACCTAATGGGACTTATGACTCTGTGATGTAATCTTTTAAGGGACATTGATTGATGGATGGGGGAAGTAATTTGTCTGGTCAATTCTCCATACTTTCTGGCTTATTGGACTACTTTCATTCAAGAATATGAAATGCTTCATCATTCTGGCCTCGCTCATTCTTTTTCTTCAATAGGGTTAGAATAGGCAACAATATGCTTCAAGGACACTTCTCATTTGAGACTATCCTGTTTGAAATTTTTTTCTCCTTTCTTTATCAAAGAATAAAAGAATTTTGTAAAGTGTTGCCTATCACAGATTCACAATAGAATCAAATAATAAGCATGAATTCAAAAAATATCAAAAGAATCACCAACTCTTTAATGTTTGAGAATTATAGTTCTTTGACAAGTATCAAAATTTGGTTTGGATTCAGGATGGCTTTCCTATTTTTCTATGGTTACATCTATTTAAGATGTCATTCCTCTCTCGCTCTTTGTGAACTGTATCACATGCCTCACTTTAAGGCCTTGGTATTTTAACCGGATGTGTACAAAATGACACAACTAGGATTGCCAATTACTAGACTATCTAGAATACCTCTATTTCAGTTCTCTGAAATATTCCATTTGTGAAAGCATTGTAAAGTCTAACAAAAGTAGTGCGAAAATATTGATCTAAAAATGAAATTTCTCAGTATTCAAGAGCAAAAAGCACCAACAGCCAATAGAAGCAAAAGCTACAACCAGCTAAGTGATTAAAACTAAAAAACAACAGACCAATTCCAATAGAAGAAGCTTCCTCGACAACATCAACTCATACATAGACAACAAAAGCATTTCCCAAAAGCTCCAGAGCGAACAACCAGAAAAATAACTCGATAACGAATCCACTACCACAATAATTATAAGGTGAAACCAACACTAAGCTCTTCTTAAAGCCACCAATCTTGGAGTCAGGAAGCTCTCAAAAAACCAACAATCACCAGCCAATCGACCATTCCACTATAATTTCCAACTAACAAATCAATTTCAACATATAGAGACCACATCATCCATGGACATTGAAACACAAACCAATTAAAAATCACCCTAGGAGCCATTTCCACTATCAGCATCACCTACTCACCCAACAAGCCTCCACAAATATGTCCAAATCTGATTTTATAGTATCCAACTTCGCAAGAAAAAAAATATCAGAACTACATAATGGAGCTAAAAAATAAATCGATCTGGATGTAGTGAATAAAGAGCGGACCACAACCTTTAAAGCCTACAAAGAAAATGGCTCTTCCATTCTTTATGCTTATGTTAATTTTTTTTTGAAATCTATGATAACCACATTCATCCATCAGCTGTTTTTGCATTGAAAATGCTCAAAGAAATGCCTATATAACCTCCACATAAGATGCTTCAGATCAATAACTCATTTGACACCATAATCATACCCTTGAATCGATCTTTGCTTTGCATTGTAAAAATCAATGATCTGTGATAAAATGCAATGTTCAAGTCCCCTAAGGCAATCCAGTTTCATCAAACTTTTTGCTTCCACAAAACCTCCTGCAATTCTAAAATTCTCCCACAATTCAATCTTTTAATTCTTTAGTTCCATTTGTTTCAACGAATCTAGGTCATCCTCAATCCATCTTCCTCAAGAACTATGATCCTTGAATTCGGCACACTAACCTTAGAATTGAAGTAATCCACCATATCGCCTTGGAAGCCAAGATTTCGAACTCATGGACATACCAAAAAACTCCAAATTTCCTTCTCGTCAATTGAAGCCTTTTTTTATTCTTAGACTCGCACCATCTCAGTCTAAATAATTCTAAACAATTTTCACACTTCAGAAATCTTTGAGCTCCCCTATCCAAATACCCCACTGCAAGTCGATCATAAACACATAGAACCCTAAATTTTCTACTCCAGGACCTCTTAATTTCCACGATAAGGTCCTTAAAGTCCAATCGCATAAAACCTTACGCATGCCATACGACTCACTCACTACCCTCAACACATTTCTAACGACTCCTTGAGACCCTCACTTTCAGGACCAACAAACTTAATTCCAAGTTTCTTACCTAATTACAATGTCTTCTCCACTTCAAAAGTAGTAGCAACCCACATTTTCTTTAAAACAGAATCTGAAAGAGATCTACTTGATAATTTTGAGGAGATTAGATCAGTCTTCTTCAAATTGAATCTCTTCAAAGCCCGATCTCTTCTTCTTCTCTCAGCTTTCGATAGGAATTTGTCTTGAATATCAAATAGAGAACCGAATTTCTTCATCTTCTTATTTTTTTCTAATGGAAAGATCTAGCAAGAACGACACCTCTTTGAAATCACCCCCAAAATGCTCATTTTTTATTTTCTTCTTTATAATTGAATTACCTTTTTCACTTGAGTTAACAGAACCCAAATTGATTCCATCACCATACTACACTATTTAAATCCATTACAGCTTCAACCGATAAGCCCATCCCTCGTGGAAGCCCAATTTCTGGTGAGCCTTCAATAGCCCCTACATCCATAACTCTATCCTCCATCATTGTAACCCCATCTTTAATATACTTAACCACATTTGAGCCTAAAGCCTTAATCTCTACCCCCATCAACATCCACTCTGTAAAACCCCATGTGATTAGAGTGATCTTGAATTTGAAAACTGACTCTCTCTGTACCTTCTTTGAAACCACAACCGACCTCGATCGGCTTCCCAGCACTATCATTACTACAACCTCCTAACCTTTCTTCAGAGCACACAATAATAAATACGCCACCTCTGGATGTGGGAGTCCCTTTATTATCATCTGAACTTCCCAATGCAGATGCCTCTGACAGATCAACGAACAGATTTACCGATGAAACACCATCTTTATCAGCCCCAAACTCTGACATCAAACTTCAAATACTCGGACATCAAACTTCATATTCTCCACCACTAAATCGACAACTTCATCAATCTGAGCTTCAAACGAAGTAAATATCAACATATTAACATTTTCACAATCTATATGATGATTTACATTTTCTCCAAAAGCTTCAAATCTACCCCAAGAGCCAGCTAATATCTTCAAAGTGATTTCATTCCAGCAATGCAGTGGTAATCCAACTATCTCTATCCATACAACTATTTCCTATTGACATATAGACTTTGTCCAAAGCATAATATCCATGAAAATCTCCTTCAAGTAAGACAACTGAAGGTCTTCAAGCATGATAAACAAATCTTCATCCTCAATGGTAAGAAGAAAGGAGTTCCCAAGTAATCTTTGAACTTTAATTTCCCCTAAGCCCCAGTTTTGTAATCTATCAACAATACTCCAAACACTACATACACCAGCCATAACTCCAACCAAATATCTCCTCAACTTTCTTACTTCCCCCTCATTAACATGACCCAAAATTTCCTTTCTTGATGCTCCCACTTGGCCAGCCTTCGTACTTTATGTTTTTTCATGTAAGGTTGATCTCAAAATTTTTGATTTCCATGTCATCTTACTATGAACACATTTATCCTTTGGGACCTTCAAAATATACTTGGAAAAACTCACTAAGATGCGACTATCGTACACCATAAGACCATTCAACCGTTCCCTAACTCTTTCAGCTTCTATCGTATTACAAAGTTTTACGAAACCAAACCTAGTGCCTGCTCGACTCCTCTTCTTTGGAATAAAAACACTCAAAACCTCACCATAACGACCCATTACCTGCCATAAACCTTTCTAGTGAATAGTGTTTGGTAGATTATCCACAAAGAAAGTAAAGCTTCCGATGAAACACCTGATGATTTCGAAGGGAACATGTTCAGTGATTTCAACTCCAATATTCTAAATATTGATTCAACTACATTGATGTGCCCTATATTAAACTGGAAGTGGATGAGGCCGATCGGGAACAAGAAGACATCTTCGGGGTACATGACTTTTGTGAAGAGACGGTTCTCCGGGTTGGATGTAATGAAGCCGACGTAAAGAGTGCCCTCCACGAAGACATAATAGTTCTTCAGAAAAATAATGACAAAACCAACCAAGTATCAGTTCATCTAATTCTGAGTATCTGAAATAAAATTTAGTGTGTCTCTTAAGTGCAAACAAACACAATTTATAACATAATATGAATATAAAATTCATAGCCCGAATCAAACAGTGATGATCATAGATTAGAATGTTATGTAAATGCTTATGCACCCATTTGTACTCCTACCACACCATCCGAAAAGTGGGTTACCCATAACCACACTATCTACAATCAAACCATACCATATAAAGTGGGGTCCACCATAAGGGTAAAGGTCACAAAATAGTGGTCCACCACAAAATGACCATGGACAAATGTGACACATTGAACGACGACGAGGAGGTCTAGAATTCCCCCTTTTGTGGTATTGAACTGTGATGCACGACAAAATAGTGGGGAGAAGAGTGAAGGGGTGTGGTCGAACGACTTACCGATGATCTTTTGTCACAACAACGACCCAACGATGAAACAATGAAGGAATAAGATATTATGTGGTGAAGTATCGAAAGAAATAGAAAAAATACAGGAGCGACGCATGGGTGAAAAAGATGGTAAATGAATTGTTACTAAAAAAATCACTTAATCACAAAGTTAGACCTCAGACTTTCTAGGGTTCATAAGGCTTGCATCAAGTTTTACAAAATTTTCAAATCGGTCACGAAAAATAATTTAGGGATTTAGGGAAAAATTCCCAAATCCTAAAGTTTCGAGCTTGAGGAAAAAATTAGGGTGTTACAGTATCGATACCCTATAAACAATATCCATACCCAAAGAACAAGGTAACGATACTACCTAGCAACCACTATTGACTTTTTCCTTTTAGATGAACAGTGTCAATATTGTTTGTATAGTACCAAAACCCTAAATTAAGAATGCCCTATTTTTAAGAGTGAAACTCTAAAAAATCACTCTTAAAACCCTCAAAAAGTCCCCAAAGACTGTTTAAAGCTTATATAGGTTCAAATGATCATAAAAGGTTATTTCTTTATGTACGAACAACATCAATATTCCTATTCAAATCTATGAACTCAAATGCAACCAATATACTTCATGAACACGTACAAGAAAACACACACTCGTACTACTCTACAAGTGTTATAGGAGTATTAGAGGTGTGTTACCTTGATACTATCTACTGGAAGTGTCCCCAAATCATCCAAATCAACTTCTCCTTGTCCTTACCTTAAAGATTTCTTCCACTTCTTTCTCTAATAACAATCAAGGAAATTTGTTATTAACTCATCTAAAGGCTTATGAGAGAGAAGAACATATTTATATGGTTTATAAATGATTTAGAGCCACTCTCAAGCTCTATAACACAAAACTTCCAAATCCCACTTAACCACCATGGCCAAACTTTAAGATTGAGAGCTTGAATAAAAGCTCTAAAAGTCCTAGTTGATTTCCTTACCTTAGCAAATTCGATCTAGGGATGTAGGTCTGTCAAGCATCCACCTTTTTCTCAAACCACAACTGGAGAAGGAGAGAGTTTTAAATTAACCAGGGCTTCTTGATGTGTAGTCGAATTTATCCGAAACACACTCGTGTTATCAAAAAACTACTGATTTATAATTTAGGGAGTTACAAACACTATGTACAAGAGAAAATGAAAAATAAAAAATGAAAGGGCTTTTCTCTTGATCTATTTTACTTGGATAGGTGTTGTGACCTTTTTCAAGTGTTCTTGACTTATTTTTATAAGATGGAATGATGTTGTAATAGTTTTCTAGTCGTTGGAGGAAGTTTGGAGCCATTGGGGACTTAATAAGATACGAAATAAAATTTCCCACAGAAATATATACTTCCCTTGTTATATTAAAAAAAATTGTCAATTATAATTGTTGTCCTTGACCATGAGAATATAGATATTTATCTTACCTTTGGCTTTGGTACTATTTATGTAGTATCAATACTGTAAGAACATTATCGATACTATTTACCGATAAACCCTTTTATGTTCAAATTCTTGTTTAATGGACTTTGAACTACTTTTGAAATCTTTGAACAAATTCAATTAAACCAAAAAACATTTACCCTTATTTGATATCAAAATATGAATTCAACAAAATACAAAAGTTACAATAATCAGTCAACTAGAAAGAACTTTGCATATGACAAAGAAATTATCTTTTTCACGAATTAATTGTTGAACATGAAGATGTTACATCTAATAGAAACAATGATAATGCAGGTCTTGATAGTAATGACTAAATTAATATTATGTAATTATCGGCCCAAAAAAAGATTACCATTTTCATAGTGATATGTTAGAATGTTTTTAAGAATTTAAGAATTTAATTAAAATGATCAAAACTCGATCTAAAAAGTAAAATCGAATGGATTTAAAATATTAAAAGGTTAAAATACAAATTTAGCACCCCATTTATCACTGTTGTTTTATTTTGGTCACCCAACTATTTTTTTCAAAATCGTACTTAATGTTTAGTTTTTGTTTCATATTAATCACCCACTGTTAAAAAATTAACAGAACTGATGTAATGTCATTTTTTGTTTTTGTTTTCAATGACAATGTGTCATTATCTTATGGTGATACATCAACATCACCGTTATTTTTTAAAGGGAAAGACAGAAATGAAATTAAAACTATGCGTTAAATAATTTGAAAAAACAACTGGTTAAGCAAACATAACAAAAGTAATAGTTGAGATATTAAACGTGAAGTTTATCGTATATATATTAAGAAATTATCTCAGCTTTAAAGAAAAACAAAATGGGATGAAGAATCTTGAAAACGATATAGATTAAGCTCGAGAAAGTAGTGGAGAAGATTTTTCTTATTTAAGTTCATTGAAATTGCAATGTAAAGAAAACCTACTTAATAAAAATATTCATACTCCTTTTCATAAATGGACAGATCTAGTTGTTTAGGTCCTAAGGCCTTGCTGAGATAGGCCACTGGTCTGCCTTCCTGAGATAAAACAGAACCCTTTAGTGAAATTAGGCAATGCTAAAACAGGTGCCTGACACTTTGCAGCCTTGAGTATTTCAAAGGCAGCTTTGCAAGTAATATTTCAAAAATACTTAATCTAAATTTCCAACTTAAATTTACTTTATTTAATTTTAGAATTTTTAGCTAAAAGCTTAATATTTTTTAACCGCAATTTCTTACTAATCATACGTTTTTCTTTTGAAATGAAAGGATTCCGAGAGAAGTTGGCCAACCTGTTTCAAAGAATTAACTGCAAATTGCTTACCAGGGACCATATTATTATACGTTCAAAAGAAAGTACAGAAGAAACTTGTTTATTTCTCAATATTTCAACTAGGAATACAGAATTGAACGACAGAAACAAGTCCAACATTATCCAAAAATAATTAGCAAGCCTACTATAGGTTTCACGGGTTCAGAAATTTATTCCTCTAGTTGTTATCCCACCAGAACCGGACTGAAGTTGCTTAACGATATTCTTATCGAGCTGGAAGGCCTTGGCAAGAACATCGGGATTGATTGCCGGGTCTGAGCCGAACACTGCATTTGCAATGGTGATAACACCTGGGTTTTGGCTACTGAGACCAGCAAAGGCAACTGCATTGGTGTGCCCTATGTTGAACTGGAAGTGGATGAGGCCGACCGGGAACACGAAGACATCTCCGGGGTACAGGACTTTGTGAAGAGACGGTTCTCCGGGTTGGATGTAACAAAGCCGACGTAAAGAGTGCCCTCCACGACGACTAGAATTTCGGTGGCACGAGGGTGGGTGTGAGGAGGGTTTAGGCCGCCGTAAGGTGAATAGTCGATTCGAACGAGAGAAATGCCAAGAGTGTTCAGCCCTGGTATTTTTTCAACATTGGCTGGAGTGATCATGGATCCTACTGGGTTTGATGTATTTCCTGGAATGTTAAGCCCTGGAAGGAAGAAGTCTTCTGCAACGGCAAGCTTCGGGTCCTTGCACACTTGCCATTTACAAAAACTGCATAAATGCAAAATATAATGTGTTAATACTTCACTAGTTTTGACACATCAACTCGATCAGTCGAGGCAAATATACTGCAAAGATGAAGGTTCAAAGAAAACAAAGCATTAAAGAACACACCGCCATCTTTAGCATCATTAACTGCTACACAGAAATCCTGAAGAGGGCTGGGATCTGATGCTGAGGCAAGTTTGGAAGCCAAAGCCAACAGGACTACGCTACAACGAATCCATCACCTTTCATTGCTGTAAGCAGCAGTCTTGAATTTGATTCAATTCTTCTAAGATTTGTTGCTTTATGAGGGGTGAGAAATCTGGTTTGAGAGAATGCCAATTTATAGAGTGCAGAAACTGAACAGGTCCATTATCATTCTTTAATAATTCCATTTTTAAAAGAGGAAAATAGTTAAGATTTACCAAGTCTGTAGTGATTACTGGTTTTTAAGAATCTAAATGAATCATTCCTCAACTACTCTGTGGCTT
The DNA here is from genome assembly GCF_006381635.1 of Hibiscus syriacus. NCBI lineage: Eukaryota > Viridiplantae > Streptophyta > Magnoliopsida > Malvales > Malvaceae > Hibiscus > Hibiscus syriacus. The sequence goes on along the minus strand of NW_024063485.1, from coordinate 1,679,945 downwards.
GATCCTCATCGAGTTTCAGTCTTCCAATGCATAAGTATTTAGCAATGGAACCTGTCGTTTTTACACACTAAATGCCGCCTCTATCTATTTAACTACTCCATTGACTTTAAGAGAAAAAAAATAACCTCCAATTGATTAGCCTCTTGCAATGCAATGTTCAATACACAGACGACTGAATTGACTATTTCCACGAGGATTATACTGATGTAAGCATGCATATAGAGGATGTTGGATATAAAAGAAAAGGCCAGGGTAGCACTTTATGAACAATTCACATATCAGAATTTAAAATATAACGTGTAGACCACAACATGAAACTTTCATAAAAATAATTAAAATTATTTTTAAACAAACAAATATATTCAGACATTCGAGTTTCACCTAAATTCAACTGATCTCAACTCATCTCTAAAACTTTTAATAAAAAAGCGCTCGAATATCTAATAGAAAATGACCCTGATCAAGTCAGATTAGGACTCATCATGATTCGGAAAATGATATTAAGATTGTAGTCAACGTGTAAGCAGTAGAACAAAAATGAAGTAATGAAAACTACTTATCTACATATCAATTTGTTTACAACTTTCTATACAAGTACTTAGCTTTTTAATTACTCTAACTAACCCTTCAACCAACACAGCTGATTATAATTGTCACCCTTCAACACTCTCCCTCATGTTCGTGGTGATATACATCCTTTACCCCCAACTTGGTCATCAAATACCTATGTTGACTAACCCCTAGTCCTTTTGTTAGCAAATCTGCTTGTTGATCCAAGGTTCGTACATAGTCTTTTGATATCTCCCTTCTGCACTTTTTTCTCAAAAAAATATATGTCGTAATCGGTTTTTTTGCCCGGGTACGAATTTTTACTTGACGGAAAAATTAAAATGAATAAATAAATGATTTTAGTAAAAAATATTTTGGAAGTCACCATTGACCTTTTTAGGTTAGGTAGGTCAAATACCTAAAAACAATCTTTTAAAATAATTTTTAAGAAAACATAATTTAAAAGAGAAACTGATCTGCGTATAACAAAAAAATTTTAAGAAAAAAGGATTCGTGGTCGGTTACGTTTAGGGAATGATTAGCACCCCTATAACGCCCAAAATTGGTACTTATTAATTATAAATTGTCTCTTTTATTGGAAATTTAAGAATTTAAAAAAATATATTTAATTCATAATTCTATTATATCAAATTTATTAGTATAATTTTAAGAAAATATTTATATTTTTATAAATAAGATATTTATTTACTTAGAAATATCGGAAAATGACTTCTAGGTGCTTTAAGACAGCTCATTTCTTAATATAAAAAAATAAATAAATATTAATAAAACATTTCTCTAAAAATAATAAAAATAAATTAATGTATAATTTATAAAAGTAGGATATTTATTTATTTAAGAATATTAGAAAGGGACTTCTAGGTGCTTTAAGACAATCCATTTCTAAATATTAATAAAACATTTCTCTAAAAATAATTAAAATAAATTAATATATAATTTATAAAAATAGGATTTTATTATTTAAGAATATCAGAAAATAACTTCTAGATGCTTTAAGACAGCCCTTTTAAAAATACATATTAAAATATGATTATTTTTCCTAAAGTAATTTATATAAAATTAAATTTATAAATAGGATTTTTATTTATATATATATATATATATATAATAAGTAAATAATATTATTTATTATATATATTTTATGATTGCATATATAACATAATAATTAAAGTAATAATTTAAACTGATTGAAATTAAAATGATAATAATACAAATTAAATTGCAATTAAATAGTGACTAAAATAAATAAAATTAAAACAATAGGATTAAAATATAAAAAGTAATAAAACTTTTAGTTAAAAATAAAACTATTAAAATTAGTGATTAAAATGTAAAATATTTAAACTTAGTGCTCTAATTCGAAATATCATAAGATCTAGAGGTCTACAGTGTAATTTAGCCAGAAATATTAATTATTTGGGTTAAAATAAAATTTATAAGACTATAAGGGACTAAAATAGTTATTTATCCTAAATATTATATAAACATGGATAGGGACTAAATTATATTAAATAGAAATTCGAATACCAAATTAAAATAAATAAAAATAACTTGTAGGGATTATTTTGTAAAGATTACAAAATCAGAGGGGCTGCGGAAAGGGTTTTACCGTTATGAAATTACACAGATACCCTCCCCCAAAACGGCATCGTTTGGGAGAGGGTATATAAACCCCTAAATGGCCGGCCCTAGAGCCATCTTATTTCATTTTCTTTTTTTTCTCTCTCTCTAAAAGAGAGAGATTCAAAATGCTCCCCCCTCTCTCTAAGTTTCCCTCACCGTGGGGAAACCAGACACCAGTCGGCCGCCTTATTCTGGCGTCGGCAGCCAGAAAACTTAAAATATACCCAAATCGAAGATCTCATTTCCTAAAGGTCGAATCCAACCTTATTTTTTTTTATAAATCCCCTTCGATCGTCATAGATCAAGGTTATTTACCTTAGATGTTTTGATTTTTCAGTGCCGCGGGGATGCTTCGATGACTCCTCGGTAAGTCTCATTCTCTTTTCTTCTTTGATGGTTGTTGGTTTTGGTATGTCTGCCATTGGTTGCTTTCTGTCGTGCCTTGTTCCTATGTTTTTGTTCTGTTCTTGCTCGTTGTCTGTGTCTTTTTCTTCTCTGTAGGATCGGTGGCTTTTATAGCCACCACCGAGGCTCTCATCGGACCGGTCCCAAGGGCAGAAGTTCGGTGAGTCACCGAACCTCTAGTGGTGACTCACCGTTAGAGCGACGTGTGCGACTATAATGGCTCTTCTGGAAGCTTCGATTGGTGTCGTGACAAAGGAGTGTCGACAATGGCGGTGGAGGCATCTGCAGTGGGGGTGTTGGACCACTTGGCAGAGGCGTGGCGGCTGTGGATGTTCTGGAAGCAGCGACGGTCGTGTGGTCCTAGGGTTTTCATCTGGAAGCTTCTGGACCGTTGGATCTTGCCAGATCCAATGGCTGAGATTGTCTGGTGGCTGGGATGAGATAGAAACCCTAATATGGGTTTAAGGTTTAGCTGGGCCATCTGGGTCGGTTCAAGTTGGGTCTGGATCCGTTTGTAATAGGGCTCGGGGTTTTGGGCCTTGTAATATTTATTTAATAATAATAATAATAATGTATAATAATAATAATAGCAAACCGAAAAATTAGTGTCTACATAATCGATCTCAATGTGTTTTGTATGCTCGTGATACACCAAATTAGCTGCAATTTGTATGGCCACTTGACTGTCACAAAAAACCATAGCTGGAGCTCCATGTCTGAATCGCAATTCTCTTACTACTGCTTCTATCCATACCAGCTCAGCCACTGCTGAAGCCATTCCACTATATTCAAATTCTGCTGAGGATCTCGACATTATGCTTTGCTTCTTAGACTTCCAACAGATCATGCATTCTCCTTGCTTGATGCAATACCCTATTATCGATCTCCTAGTCATGGGAAAAGACGTCCAATCTGAGTCACAATAAGCATTACATTGTAGCTTGTTATTTGCTGCTAGTAATATATCGTGATTAGGGCAACCCCTCACATGCCTCATGACTCGTAAAGCTGCTTCATAATTCACCGATTTAGGCTTTTGCATGAACTGACTCAAGTGTTGGACTACAAATGCAATGTCCAGACGAGTATTGGTTAAGTAAAGCAATCGCTTTATAAGCCTTTGATACACCCCACAATCTTTTTCTTCATCATCTACTTATTTCTTTTGGATTTTTATCTCATGAGTAAGCAATGATCCGATGAGTTCATGAAGAGTAAGAACCTCCCAAAACTTTGGCTTCTTTGAGGGTGGTTTTCTTTCATTCTCATGACATTGTTTAGGAATAGAGCATCTTTCTCAGTACTTTTTCATTGCGATACAACCTCAAATATATTCATCTAGTCCAAGTGCACACAAGAGAATGTTCATCCCTTTGACTTTTACTTGGGCTTTCTTTCTATCTTATTTATCCATTTCGACCTATTCTGTGGAGGGGTGGAAGAACCATCGGTGATGACGTCCTGAACTGAATAGTTAGTGGTTTGAACTAATAATATCATCATATTCTTCCAACAGGAGTAGTTGGCACTATTGAAGTAGGGAGGCTTTGTGATGGAGTGAGAATCCTCAAGATAGTAAGAGTCGGTTGAGTCAGGAATTAATAAACTACTTCTAGGATCTTTATAAGGTTACCAAATCATCGACTATGGTGCACACTAATACCAATTTTTTTGGACTATTAAGGTTATACGAAAAATCGAAATAAGCTAAGAGGGGGTGAATTGACATTTAAAGATTTTGGTTGTGGAAGGAAAAATATAGAGAAATTTGTACAATAATTTATAATAGTTCGACTTTATCAATCAAAATCTACATCCACTACCTTAGCTCTACAATAAGGATTTCTAACAAATACACTACTTTTATAAAAAAATATATTTTTAAAGGCTAAGATAGAATCACTTCCATTTTTAGAAAGGTGAAATTTGTGAAACAAGAAGACGTCTCTAGGTAGGTGTTTAGAAATTTGAGCTCACAAGAATGAATAAAAAATATATGCAACTAAGATAAAAACATTACAACACCCCAATCTGATCCAACCCGAAATTCAAAGAATTAGAATGTCACATAGAACAATCGAAGTGGCTAACCATTGTTTTAAAACATTCATCCAGACCATAAAATTTGAACCATAATCTAAAGCGTAATATAATCCAAAATATATAAGTTTACATAAGTAGGGAGTTCCCATCAATCAATCTCAAAATACTTAGTTACAAAATAAAGTTTACGAATCGAATTACACAAGGGTCTATGACAATACATGCCCACAAAAATACTCGAGACTTGCTCTAATAATTGACTAAGTCTGAAAATTCAGTGTTTGGCGATGAGCTCCTCGAACATGCATATAAGAACCTGTGCACAGTAGTACATTATGAACGCTAAGATCCCAAATTGAGTGTCACACAAATAACACTACTATACTACATGCATTCAATATATACACTTGCTACAAGTATAATGATGAAAAGAAGGTACATTGTACACACTACGCAAGTAAGTATCATGGCGTAGTTTGGGCCTACAAAGCATGATGGAACTCACACCCTTATTTTCTTACTGTGGGTACTAATGGTAAGATCTGGGTCATATAGAATTAACATCTCACTTGTTCCCTAGCCAAGGTCTGGTTCACACATGATCGACACCGTGCTCGGCTAGTCTACTCCTCTAGAGTACTCAGAATGTATCTAGGTCACATAGTATCAGTACAACATTCAACTAGCGTTTTAAGTGCCCTTGTACTATACTAGATATATCTAAATAGTCGTTTACTCTATATGAATATCATCGTACATAAGTGATTCAGGTGTCCTCATTGTTTCATGAGCGTCAAACAAGGCATGAGTCTCGTGGAATCTTACCTCATAATGCTCTTATGTTATCACACAATTATTCTTTTTCTTACTTACTAGGTTTTATTTAGAATTTCCCATTAATCCTAACCCTCCCCAGATCCCTAGATCAAGGCAACGCTTATGGCCCTTGTTTGCACAGTGGTATCGATAATCATCCATATGGTTTCGGTATTATTTCCTCTTAGGGTATTGATACTACCCCGAGCATTGATATTATTTTGGCATACTAAAATTCTTGAACCAACCTTTGGTGTCGATAGCTTTACATGGGGTATCTATACCAAATTTGTATTCAATGTTGTGAAAATACTCTAGTATTGATACCCTACCTAAGGTATCAATACTACCCTCTGCAGTACCAATACCAATTTAAATTACTATAAATATGACTTCGTTAACTAATATTGATATTAAACCTCAAGTAACTATACCCTATAAACAATATCCATACCCAAAGAACGAGGTAACGATACTACCTAGCAACCACTCTTGACTTTTTCCTATCAATCAAACAATATCGGTATTGTTTATATAATACCAGTACCCTAAACCGAGAATGTCCTATTTTTAAGAGTGAAACTTTCCAAATCAATCCTAAGACCCTCCAAATACCCCCAAACACTATTTAAATTTTATGTAGTTTCAAATGATCATAAAAGGCCATTTCTTTATGCTTGAACAACATCAATATTCCGATTCCAATTGATGAACCCAAATTCAATCAACATGCTTTGTAACACCCCAATTTAGGGGCTAAAATTAAGAAATTATAAAGTGGTGGATTTAATTTGGTATTTTAAAAGAAACATGGGAGTAAATTGTAAATTTTTAAAGTTGGAAGACCATTTTATGAAGTGCAGGAAGTTCAGTGACTAAACTCTTGGTTTAGCCAATTTCCTATAGGAGAGAATTATAAACTCTCCCCCGTGCGCAGAAGCATAAAATTTTCCAGTTTTCCCTTTCCAACAACCCAACTTCCAACTCCGATCTACTCGCCGTTCGACCTCCAAACGACGAGCTGAAACCACCATCGTGTTCGTTGTCAATCGAGGAACAAAACCCCTCAAACCTTTCGTCGTGAATCATCGCCGTTCGTTGTTTACGACACCTCCCGCACCATCGGTTTTAGTTGGTTTTTCATCGATTCACAACGATCGGGTCATCCTTTACGACACCTCCCGCACCATCGTGTTCGTTGCATCGTTCCGAGTTTGCCAGTGTCATCTTTGGTCTCCGTCGACGGCGGCGCGTGAGGACGTGAAGCGGTCAAAGTTTCCGATTTGTTGAAATCGAGCTCTCCGCCGTTCAAAATTGTGAACCGAGCTTTGTAAGTATCTCGAAATCGCTCAAAATAATTTTTAGAAATTTTTCCGGAATTTTATCACTGTTCAAGCGCCCCCACGCGCCGCCACTGCGCTTGGGGAAGAAAAAAATGACCGGTTTTTCTCCTATTTTGACCGGTTTGACTAGTCATAACCCGACCCGACCCGTTGACTCGACCTGTTGACCCGTTGACCGTTGACCGGCGTTGACCACTGTTGACCAAAACTTTGACCGGCTTTGACCGGGCATTAAACGACCTTTGACTTCGACCGAGTATACCTATCCTGACATTTTTCGACGTTCCAAATCCGATTTCGCTGTCCATTTTTTGAAATTCGAACTCGAAGACCTCGAAATTGCCGATCAAACCCGTTGACTTTGATTTTGACCGAAAATTTCAAATTTTCGAAAAGTCATATTTTATGCTTTTGACGTCCTGAATCCGAATCCGAAGTCCGTTTCACCAAATTCGAACCCGGTAAGCTATTTTTCACTGATTTATCACCCGATTCGATCTGTTTATCGCAATTAAGCTCCGTTTCTGATATAATTTATGTTGATATGTATCTGAGGAATTATTGGAAGTTGAATTGAAGATCAAAGGCATGCGAATGGAATTTTTATGGTCGATCAGTATTGCATGGAAATCGAGGTAATACTTTACTACCTCTTTATCCTTTATGAAACATGTGAATATTGGTAAATGCATGATTAAGATAATGTTGGTCTCATTTGTGTAGTTAATTAGTTTCTACACTCGATCTGAATACGGTAAAAGGGTTCAGTAATTGATTATGGTTCAGATGATTTTTATAAGAAATTGAGGGATTGTTAGAATTAAATTACAAGTTCTGTGCTTAGTGATAAAGAAATCAACATGGGTTTGTAACTTATAGTTTATTTCATCAAAGGTTAAATGTTAAAGGTACTTGGATGGAAAATTATGATAATACTCCGGTAGGTCAAGAAATTATGAAAATGCCCTTGAGAGATAAAATAATCTGAATTGACCCTGAATGAGAAAGTACTTTGAGGATTTGTACTTAACTCGATTAAGTACAAATTTAATTGTTAAGATCCTGTCTTTGTACAGAAAAATTTATGATATTTCGTTTGTAAAATCTGAGAAGACACTTGACCCGAAAATATTCGAATAATGAGTAAATACTTGAAGAGTAATTTATCGGGGGTATTCTGCTGTTAGAATTGTTCGAAAGGACTGAAGTAAATGATAAGATTGAATTAAATAATAAGATCGGATGGCAGGAAAAGATAGAAATACCGTAGATCTGTAAAATGACCAAAATACCCCTGTAATGGAAATGACCCAAGAATATCACCAAGCTCAGGAATGATTGGATATCCTCGAGCTCTGAAATGAATGGAATAAAACTGAACACCAAAATTACCAAAATACCCTCATGACCTATACCAAGTAAATGCCTTGGATTAATTAAGGAATCCAAATAAGCATAGGTATTGGCCTACCTTTAAAAGTAATCAAACACAATTTAAGTGAGTAGATCAACCCTAAAGTTATATCAATACCTGAATAGAATAGATATTAATGGAATGCGTGTTCGTCTTCTTAAGTTTGACTCGATGATAAATTTTGGAAGTATTCAACTTAGTTCAACTCTGGATCGCATTCAGTACTAAGAATTGGACGTTTGCTCGACAAATCAACCACAAAGACCAAATTGAATGGAACGGAAGTGCAGCATGTGTCTAAAAATCAGGAACGCTTGAATTACTCTGGAAAATCCCGAAGTATCTGGAATGGACTTGAATGCTAAATAAATTAAGTAACCACAAAGACTGAGGATTGAATAAGTGAGTTGGAAGAATCAGGAAATGTTAATGAACATATATGATGTAATGTTCTTATAGATTATGAATTACAAAATCAAGTACGTCAGTATTTCATGATATGGTGAAAGCGTGAACATGAAATAAAGACATTGGAAGATTTATCCAACGTTAATTTCAAAAATGATATATGAACAAGAATTTGTGGTATTAAAGAGTAAATACCCTGGAAGGAAAATGAATTGACCAGTCGACATAGATTATTAAGGTTCTGAATCTTCGTTCTCAAGTTGTTCGATTATCCAATCAATTGACATGTATGCAAAGGATTCTGAATACCCTTCTGATTACGTACAGCTTCTGAAAACTGTCCGAATAAGATATGATCCTGATAATTCACATTCTGAATAATTGATGATTCTGTCAGTTAATGAACTCTTCCAATAGTGATTCTAAATTCCAACATTCTATCGACATATTGAAGAACTGTGTTTCTCTGCGTGATACAGTACCTCTAAAAAATACCTGTAAACTCTGGTGTGTTCCCTAATCATATAAATATTTTATCTGATTTCTGACTTGAATTCTGTTATGATACATTACCTGAATTCTGTTCTGTTTTCTGATCTTGATTCTATTATGATATATGATATGAATTCTGTTTTGATTTCTGATATCTCCGTTTACCGACGGAGAAATGTTTTATCTGGGGGGTTTATTGTTGGAGGAAGATTATATGCAGACTCCTCGGCTTTATGCTCAGGGTCTAAATGGCATGTGCGGTTGGGTGTATGGTTCTGGGGAACCTACACATTTATGATGTGAACGGATGGGGGTATATATATATATATGTTTTAAAAAATCTGAAAAGTTACATGATTTTTGGGAACACACTAGAAAACCTATTCTGATCTCCTGAATTCAGTCATCCAAAATATTTCTCTGAACTGAAAACTCATTGTTCGTTACCACCTGAAATATCAGTAGGATCTATGCTCAGCATAAAAATATGTAAATGTTCGGAAACAATAAGGAAATAAATATTTATCTGTATGTGCACGTTCATCAGCATCATCTGGTAGTTCTGTATTAGTGAGCTTTCCAAAGCTCACTCTATTACTCACCTTTTCAAGTTAAAAGAATTGTACCAGTGCATCTATCGACTTCAGTAAGGGAGTTCTTCCGGCGTTGTTGCAGAGTATGGTACATGTGATTAGGGGGCATGTAATTGTATTTTGATTTATATACGTGTTTGGAAATCTGTTTTATTTTTAAATAGTGAAAACTGATTTTATAAGTTTACATGTTCTGATAAAAAGTTTTAAATTTTCCGCTATTTTTACAGTGGGTCGGTCCGGTGGCCCTAATGTGACTTCCCGGATCGGATCGGGCTACCCTTATCGGTCTGTGGGGGTTACATTTAGTGGTATCAGAGCTATGGTTTGAGTCAAAATTTTCAAGTTAGACCGCCCGGTCGAGTGTCAAAATATGTCTGATTAATACATGCCCCTAGACTGCAATCGTACCTCTTTGAGCCGGAACTCCAGGACTGAGTCCCTATCTGTAGCGAGTAAACCAAAGTTTTATCTGTTAAGGCTATACTTGTACAAAAAGGAATACCAGTAACATCTGTCTAAACGCAGTAAAGTGCCTTAGCCATGTGAGAGTTATTCATCTGAGAAATTCTGACTTGACTCCAGAAATGAAATTTGAATATGCTACTGCTCTATGAGCCTATTTTCATGACCAAGACTGAATTGATTACTCAAGGAAAATTTTCGTTCGGATTCTTTTATTGAAATGAGAGAGTTCTGATAAGAATGTATACTCAACTGGTTAAGGATTAGTGAAGGATCTGTGTTTCTATAAAAGCTACATGAAAGATATGAAAGAACTGATGGAAGTTTCATTTCTGCAATTATGTGACATGAATTTCGAGGACGAAATTCTTTTAAGGAGGGGAGAATTGTAACACCCCAATTTAGGGGCTAAAATTAAGAAATTATAAAGTGGTGGATTTAATTTGGTATTTTAAAAGAAATAGGGGATTATATTGTAAATTTTTAAAGTTGGCAGACCATTTTATGAAGTGCAAGAAGTTCAGTGACTAAACTCTTGGTTTAGCCAATTTCCTATAGGAGAGAATTATAAAATCTCCCCCGTGCGCAGAAACATAAAATTTTCCAGTTTTCCCTCTCCAACAACCCAACTTCCAACTCGGATCTACTCGACGTCCGACCTCCAAACGAACGAGCCAAAACCACCATCGTGTTCGTTGTCAATCAAGGAACAAAACCCCTCAAACCTTTTGTCGTGAATCATCACCGTTCATCGTGAATTTCAGTCGGAAATACCGTCGGTAATAACTCGGTTTTAGTTGGTTTTTCATCGATTCACAACGATCGGGTCATCCGTTTACGACACCTCCCGCACCATCGTGTTCGTTGCATCGTTCCGAGTTTTTCGGTGTCATCCTTGGTCTCCGTCGACGGCGGCGCATGAGGAGGTGAAGCGGTCAAAGTTTCTGATTTGTTGAAATCGAGCTCTCCGCCGTTCAAAATTGTGAACCGAGCTTTGTAAGTATCTCGAAATCGCTCAAAATAATTTTTAGAAATTTTCCGGAATTTTATCACTGTTCACACGCCCCCACGCGCCGCCACTACGCGTGGGGAAGAAAAAAATGACCGGTTTGACCGGTTTTGCTCCTATTTTAACCGGTTTGACCGGTCATAACCCGACCCGACCCGACCCGTTTACCCGACCTGTTTACCCGACCCGACCCGTTGACCCGACCTGTTGACCCGTTGACTGTTGACCGGCGTTGACCACTGTTGACCAAAACTTTGACCGGCTTTGACCGGGCATTAAACGACCTTTGACTTCGACCGAGTATACCTATCTTGACATTTTACGACGTTTAAAATCCGATTCCGCTGTCCATTTTTTGAAATTCAAACCCGAAGGCCTCAAAATTACCGGTCAAACCCGTTGACTTTGATTTTGACCGAAAATTTCAAATTTCCGAAAAGTCATATTTTATGCTTTCGACGTCTTGAATCCGAATCCGAAGTCCGTTTCACCAAATTCAAACCCGGTAAGCTATTTTTCACTGATTTATCACCCGATTCGATCCGTTTATCACAATTAAGCTCCGTTTCTGATATAATTTATGTTGATATGTATCTGAGGAATTATTGGAAGTTGAATTGAAGATCAAAGGCATGCGAATGGAATTTTTATGGTCGATCAGTATTGTGCGGAAATCGAGGTAATAATTTACTACCTCTTTATGCTTTATGAAACATGTGAATATTGGTAAATACATGATTAAGATAATGTTGGTCTCATTTGTGTAGTTAATTAATTTCTACACTCGATCTGAATACGGTAAAAGGGTTCTGTAATTGATTATGGTTCAGATGATTTTTATAAGAAATTGAGGGATTGTTAGAATTAAATTACAAGTTCTGTTCTTAGTGATAAAGAAATCAACATGGGTTTGTAACTTATAGTTTATTTCATCAAAGGTTAAATGTTAAAGGTACTTGGATGGAAAATTATGATAATACTCCGGTAGGTTAAGAAATTACGAAAATGCCCTTGAGAGATAAAATAGTCTGAATTGACCCTGAATGAGAAAGTACTTTGAGGATTTATACTTAACTCGATTAAGTACGAATTTAATTGTTAAGATATTCCGTTTGTAAAATCTGAGAAGACACTTGACCCGAAAATATTCGGATAATGAGTAAATACTTGAAGAGTAATTTATCGGGGGTATTATGCTGTTAGAATTGTTCGAAAGGACTGAAGTAAATGATAAGATTGAATTAAATAATAAGATCGGATGGCAGGAAAAGATTGAAATACCTTAGATCTGTAAAATGACCAAAATACCCCTGTAATGGAAATGACCCAAGAATATCACCAAGCTCAGGAATGATTGGATATCCTCGAGCTCTGAAATGAATGGAATAAAACTGAACACCAAAATTACCAAAATACCCTCATGACATATACCAAGTAAATGCCTTGGATTAATTAAGGAATCCAAATAAGCATAGGTATTGGCCTACCTTTAAAAGTAATCGAATATAATTTAAGTGAGTAGATCAACCCTAAAGCTATGTCAATACCTGAATGAAATAGATATTATTGGAATGCGTGTTCATCTTCTTAAGTTTGACTCGATGATAAATTTTGGAAGTATTCAACTTAGTTCAACTCTGGATCGCATTCAGTACTAAGAATTGGACGTTTGCTCGACAAATCAACCACAAAGACCAAATTGAATGGAACGAAAGTGCAGCATGTGTCTGAAAATCAGGAACGCTTGAATTACTCTGGAAAATCCCGAAGTATCTGGAATGGACTGGAATGCTAAATAAATTAAGTAACCACAAAGACTGAGGATTGAATAAGTGAGTTGGATGAATCTGGAAATGTTAATGAACATATATGATGTAATGTTCTTATGGATTATGAATTACAAAATCAAGTACGTCAGTATTTCATGATATGGTGAAAACGTGAACATGAAATAAAGACATTGGAAGATTTATCCAAAGTTAATTTCGAAAATGATATATGAACAAGAATTTGTGGTATTAAAGAGTAAATACCTTGGAAGGAAAATGAATTGACCAGTCGACATAGATTATTAAGGTTCTGAATCTTTGTTTTCAAGTTTTTCGATTATCCAATCAATTGACATGGATGCAAAGGATTCTGAATACCCTTCTGATTACGTACAGCTTCTGAAAACTGTCCTAATATGATATGATCCTGATAATTCACATTCTGAATAACTGATGATTCTGTCAGTTAATGAACTCTTCCAATAGTGATTCTAAATTCCAACATTCTATCGACATACTGAAGAATTGTGTTTCTCTGCCTGATACAATACCTCTAAATAATACATGTAAACTCTGGTGTGTTCCCTAATCATATAAATATTTTATCTGATTTCTGACTTGAATTCTTTTATGATACATTACCTGAATTCTGTTCTGATTTCTGATCTTGATTCTGTTCTGATATTTGATATGAATTCTGTTTTGATTTCTGATATCTCCGTTTACCGACGGAGAAATGTTTTATCTGGGGGGTTTATTGTTGGAGGAAGATTATATGCAGACTCCTCGGCTTTGTGCTCAGGGTCTAAATGGCATGTGCGGTTGGGTGTATGGTTCTGGGGAACCTACACATTTATGATGTGAACGGATGGGGGTATATATATATATATATATATATATGTTTTAAAAAGATCTGAAAAGTTACATGATTTTTGGGAACACACTAGAAAACCTATTCTGATCTCCTGAATTCAGTCATCCAAAATATTTCTCTGAACTAAAAACTCATTGTTCGTTACCACCTGAAATATCAGTAGGATCTTTGCTCAGCATAAAAATATGTAAATGTTCGGAAACAATAAGGAAATAAATATTTATCTGTATCTGCATGTTCATCAGCATCATCTGGTAGTTCTGTATTACTGAGCTTTCCAAAGCTCACTCTATTACTCACCTTTTCAGGTTAAAAGAATTGTACCAGTGCATCTATCGACTTCAGTAAGGGAGTTCTTCCAGCATTGTTGCAGAGTATGGTACATGTGATTAGGGGGCATGTAATTGTATTTTGATTTATATACGTGTTTGGAAATCTGTTTTATTTTTAAATAGTGAAAACTGATTTTATAAGTTTACATGTTCTGATAAAAAGTTTTAAATTTTCCGCTATTTTTACAGTGGGTCGGTCCGGTGGCCCTAATGTGACTTCCCGGATCGGATCGGGCTACCCTTATCGGTCTGTAGGGGTTACATGCTTTATGAATACATACAAGAAAATACACCACACATACTGATCTACAATCGTTATATGAGTGTTAGAAGTGTGTTACCTTGATAGTAGTTGTTGGAAAACATCCCCAAAGATCACCCAAGAACCAACTTCTCCTTATCCTTAACCTTAAAGCTTTCTATTACTTCTCTCATTAATAACAATCAAGGAAATTTGTTATTAACTCATCTAAAAGTTTAGGAGAGACAAGACCATATTTATAAGGTTTATAAACTATTTAGAGCCACTTTAAGGCTATAATGCCTTGAATTTTGGGTTAGTAATTTGGGATAACCCGAGACCTATAAATCGAGAAAAAAAGACATATTAGAATAGTTTGGACCTAGTTAAGATAGAAGTGGGCTTAAGTTCGGCCCAAGTGATAGAGAATTAGGATGAGTTTTTTAAGAAATATAAATGAGAATACTAAAAGTATAATTAACCCATGGCTCAAATCAAAAGCTGATTTCCTTTCACTTGTACCAAAACACACCAAATACTCTTCTTTTATTTTCATGTTTTATTTCGTATTCTTCCTCACCAAGGTATATCTTTTAGTTTTTCAAGCCTAGTTCAAGAATTCTAAGGTAAGAAATGAAATCTCCATTCCAAGAGCTCCAATTTAAGCTCCATATTTCAACTTTTAGTCATAATTTCCAAAATGGGTTTTAAGGATATTTAAGATACTCAAGTGATTGTAGCTTGTTTTTAGTGGATACAAGTTATAGGAAGTGTTTCTAACTTAAATCCAAGCACCTAGTTAAGTCAATAATTCATTTTCTTACCTTTGATTAGTGAAAGAGGTGGGAGAAAGCTCTAGGGAAAAGGAAAAGAGAAATTGACCCTTGGTTGATTTGGGAGAGGTTTCACCAACTAAGAAGTGATGGTAACACATTTATAACTTCATCATATCATTTGTGGATCATTATAAATGCATTCTAGCTTAAGAGTCAAGTTATGGAGCATGTTGAGCATTCATGGTAGATTCCATGTTTTGGTGTTGTTAACAAGCATAAAGCCTTCTTTATGACCTTGTTATATCTCATAAAACATTAATAATGATTGGGGACCTCAATAAAATAGTTTGGGTGAGTTTGAGTGTTAAATGTGAGCCCAAATAGGGTATTTTCGAGCATGAGTTTGAGTCTTAAATTTTCAAGAAAATGAAACATTGACACAAGCAATTTTATACTTTTTCAACTTCTTCAATCAAGTCTACATCTACTACCTTAGATTCCACACTAAGGATATCAACAAACCCACTAATTTGTTCTAACCTTTTAGGACAAGGTTTAACCTTACAACACACTTAGACTTATACCCTAAAGTCTCAAGTGTACAACCCTTCCTAAGAATAAATTACAAAGAAGAAAACTTTTGAATATCCTAACAAGATAGAATGTGTGCAAATTGAAGCTCTCACACACCCAAGAACACTAGAATGAGTAATACAAAGAACGAAATAGTATTCTATGTAAAAAAGACAAAGTTGAATACAAATTTGGCTCTAAATGTTCTTTTATTGTTGGAATAGCTTTCTTGCCTTTTCTTGGCTATTTGAATACACCTTTTATATGTTGTCATTGATTTTTAGTTGTTTATGGTTGTTAGAGGGAGTTTGGATTCGTTTGAAGCATTAAATTCACGCATTTAAGGCTACATGCACACAAACTTTCAAAACTCTGGGGAAACTTTCAAAACTCTGGGGAAATTTTCAAAACTCTATGAAAGAGCAATTGAAAAATATGACCGTTGGACCCAAAGTATCGAAACTTTAAGGAAAGTTTCAAAACCTACTAAATTAAAAATATTCAAGTAATATTTAAAAAATACTTAATCTAAATTTCCAACTTAAATTTAATTTATTTAATTCTTAGAATATTTAGGAAAAACATTTTATTTACAAATTTTGAGATATTATATTTTTTAAATGAGTTTATTGTTTGTTTGTAATCTATTTTTCGGGAAACATTAGTTATTAGGTCACGATTTGGACGTATCTTTTGAGTTGAATCGGCATTTTATTTCCAAAACCTGATAGTTTAGATATTAAACGCGTAATTTACGCTTTCTTCTAATAAAGGAAGTCTACCTTTTAAGATTGATATATGTAGTGAAGAATTTTGACAGTAAACATTAAAAGATCAAATAGATAATTTTATAAAAAAAGCTGAACTAAATAAATTGCCATTGAAAGAGACCATATTATTATACGACCAAAAGCAAAGTACATAAGAAACTTGTTTATTTCTGAATATTTCAACTAGGAATACTGAATTCAACGAGAGAAACAAGTCCAACATTATCCAGAAAATAATTAGCTAGCCTACTATGTAGGTTTCATGGGGTTCAGAAATTTATTCGTCTAGTTGTTATCCCACCAGAACCGGAACTGAAGTTGCTTAACGATATTCTTATCGAGCTGGAAGGCCTTGGCAAGAACATCGGGATTGATTGCCGTGTCTGAGCCGAACACTGCATTTGCAATGGTGATAACACTTGGGTTTTGGCTACTGAGACCAGAAAAGGCAACTGCATTGGTGTGCCCTATGTTGAAGTGGAAGTGGATGAGGCCGACCGGGAATACAAAGACATCTCTGGGGTACAAGACTTTTGTGAAGAGACGGTTCTCCGGGTTGGATGTAACAAAGCCGACGTAAAGAGTGCCCTCCACGACGACTAGAATTTCGGTGGCACGAGGGTGGGTGTGAGGAGGGTTTAGGCCTCCGTAAGGTGCATAGTCGATTCGAACAAGAGAAATGCCAAGAGTGTTCATCCCTGGTAATTTTTCAACATTGGCTGGAGTGACCATGGATCCTACTGGGTTTGATGTATTTCCTGGAATATTAAGCCCTGAAAGAAAGAAGTCTTCTGCGACAGCAAGCTTCGGGTCCTTGCACAACTTGCCATTTACAAAAACTGCATAAATTCAAAAAGAATATTGTGTTAATACTTCACTAGTTTTGACACTTCAACTCGATCAGTCGAGACGAATATACTGTAAAGATGAAGGTTCAAAGAAATCAAAGCATTAAAGAACACACCGCCATCTTTATTATCATTGACTGCTACGCAGAAATCCTGAAGAGGGCTGGGATCTGATACTGAGGCAAGTTTGGAAGCCAAAGACAATAGGACTAATGCTACAAGGAATTAAACACCTTTCATTGTTGTAAGCAACAATTTTGAACTTGATTGTGGTTGTTTTTTGCTCTCGATTTTGTGTTGTTCTTGCCCTCTCTTTGTTGCTGTCGTTGTCTCTTGCCGTCTTCATTTTGCAGGTTCGCTGGCCTTATTTATAGGCCACCATGAAGCTACCTTTGGATCGGGTATAAAGGGACATCTCGGTGAGTCACCGAACTTTGGTGGTGACTATCTCTATAGCTGCGACGTGGGCAGCCATCTGGCCTTATGGAGACTTCGGTGAGGCGGCGATGTCGTGTCATTGTCGGAGTTGAGCACATGGCCTCAGAGGCGGCGGCTATTCATCTTTGATAAGGTGGAGGCGTGGAGCTAGGGTTTAGAAACCTTAGCAGTAACCCTAAATGAGTTTTGAGTCTTGTTGGGCCATCTGGGCTTTGGGCTATTGGGCTCCGGGTTTGATATTTGGGCCTGTAATATTTATTTAAATAATAATAATAATAATAATAATAATATATAATAATAATATATAATAATAAGATGAAAAAATTAATGTCTACAACTACCCCTCTTTACTCATTCTTGTGTTAACAAGAATGGAGCAAAGACAAAAAAGATAATAATTTTTTCATTTGGCTTCTTTTGAGTATGATGGAAATGTTGAAAACATTCTACCCAGAGGTCTTATGAATGGCCCTGAGGTCTTATCATCTTGCACTGTAGGTCTTATAGATGACCCGGAGGATTTAAGATCAAGAAACCTATGAAAATCAGTTTCTTAAAATCTCATTTGAAACCATCCTGCATTGTAGGTCTTACAGATGACCCGAAGGCTTTAAATATAAAAAAGCTCCCAAAGGCTTTTTGAAAGCATCCTACACTGTAGGACTTATGGATGACCCAAAGGTTTTAAAAACATCATGCACTGTAGGGCTTACAGATGACCCGAAGGTTTTGAAAATATCAAAAAACTCCTGAAGGCTTTTTGAAAACATCCTGCACTGTAGGTCTTACAGATGACCCGAAGGCTTTGAAAACATCATGCACTGAAGGGCTTACAGATGACCCGAAGGCTTTGAAAACATCATGCACTATAGGGCTTACAGATGACCCGAATGTTTTGAAAACATCATGCACTGAAGGGCTTACAGATGACCCGAAGGCTTTTTTGAAAACATCCTGCACTGTAGGTCTTATGGATGACCCGAAGGTTTTGAAAACATCATGCACTGAAGGGGTTATAGATGACCCGAAGGATTTGAAAACATCATGCACTGAAGGGCTTACAGATGACCCGAAGGCTTTGAAAACATCAAAAAGCTCCCGAAGGCTTTTTTGAAAACATCATGCACTGTATGTCTTACGGATGACGCGAAGGTTTTGAAAATATCATGCATTGTAGGTCTTACAGATGACCCGAAGGTTTTGAAAACATCATACACTAAAGGGCTTACAGATGACGCGAAGACTTTGAAAACATCATGCACTGAAGGGCTTACAGATGACCCGAAGGCTTTGAAAACATCATGCACTGAAGGGGTGTGGGAAATAGTTTACTAAGTAAGAAACTTTGGAAATCGTTTTCTTTCTATTCAACAATTTCATTTTCAGAAAAAGATTAAATGAGAAACTTTGGAAATCATTTTCTCATTTTTTGAAATAACTTGTTGATTGGGTAACATGCCCCATTTTAAAATAATGCTTCATTTGTGGATTACATCCATATATTCTTCAGATGTTTGCGTGATTCCTGCATTCGAGGTTTTGAATTCTACCTTCTTCTTTTAAGGTGTTTTTCATCATGAATATTCTTTTTTATACGAAAATCTGAAGAAAAAAAAAACCTTATATTTGAATGCAATCAAATGTATCAATGTAATGCATTTTCTTTTATGCAAATGATGTTTTTATGCATGCATAAATGTTGTTGCAATCTTCATGTGACTTCAAAGTGGCGAACTTGGTCTTCCTTCACTTGATCATTTATTTCCAGGGTTACCTTTGGATATTAGTGTAGCAACTTATGCTATATTTCTGAAAAAACCATTTGATCAACTTGTATCTTTGTGTCTTCTTTGTTTCATGAAAGTCTCAGAAGAAATGTTTCATTTATGGAACTCTTGCTGTAATCAGAATTACAATCTTGTTGCCCCATTTTTGTCTTTGATAACATCGGCTTTTTTCGTCTGGACTTGTGTAGAAATCCAATAAAGCTTTTATCTTTAAAAAGAGAATCTATCATCTTTGAAGAGAGAATCTATCATCTTTGAAGAGAGAATCTATCATCTTTGAAGAATGTAGATGTAGATATGCTAAACTCAACAGAGAATAATTAGAAGAGTAGAGTATGTTCTGATTTGACTCTTGAAACAAATCACAAGGAGGATTTATCCTAATTCCTTTCATGTCTCCACATCTAATTGAATCTTGAACAAAGACATTCAAACCATAACATATCGAGATGCTTAACAATAACCTGTCATTCAACCTTAGTTGGTTCCACTAGTTTCTTGTTGTTAAAATTTCTGCTTCCCTTTTGTGGAAAGAAATCTTCATCATATCTCACTTCTAACCTTGGGGTTGAGGAAGAAAACTTCATCTTGGGTTAACAAATTAAAATATCATAATCGTAACTTTGGTTCAACACCATAATAACTGGTTTGTAGAATATTTGACAACACATTCATCCTTTCCTGTGGCTTCTTCCCAGATGTTCGTAAAACATTTGACAACACATTCATCTTTTCCTGTGGTTTATGAACAGATGTTTGTAAAACATTTGACAATACATTCATCCAACTGTGGCTTCTGCACAGATATTTGTAAAACATTTGACAATACATTCATCCAGTTGTGGCTTATGCATAGATTTCTGGTCAATGAAGCTCTTTGCACAGTGTTTAAATCTTTTGTATGATGTCACAAGACCACTTGAGAACAAAACTCAGTGGGAATAGAAGTGAGATGTTGGTGTGGTTCATGACCAAAATGTTGGTTAAATTCATAAAATATGTTAGTGTCAAATTGAATAAGAGATACCAACTGATCTTGATATAATCTCAAACAAGGGCAAGTGTGATATCGATCATGTTTTCTTCCATAATGAGTGTTGTAGGAAGTAGAAACACATCAGCTATAGGAGCCATGTACAGAAATATGTCTATGGAATTCTTGCTGTTGTAGATGAAACGCATATGATAAACCAAATAGATGAAAATTCAGTTCACCCTGACTGGCAATGATAACCCCAGTAACAACGGGAATAGGGGTAATATACGTAAGCTGAGCCTCTTTATTCAATGTCATCAAGTAAACAAAAACTGATGTGAAAAACAACTTCGTAACCCTAACAGTATGGTTGAAACTAACTTCCAGAAACTTCAAAGAAATATGACCAATCATTACTAACACACAAAAGACCAAATTCAAAGCCGAGATCTTGAGGAACTGAACCCTGAATCTAATGGTCTTCATGGGGACCATCTTTATCCATACAACTGTGATGTAGCTTAACAAAGAACACACTGTCATGTGACACATGGTTAAGAAGATTGGGTATTTGAAACCATAATTGCTGAGTAAATATTTGTTCAACACCATGACTCTAATGCAACGGCTTGATGAACGAAGCAATTATGTATAGTCAGCTTGACTGTCACTGCTTCACCATTTTCATTCTTCATGCCTTTCTGTTTCATTGGAAATATTTTCTCAAATAAATTATCTTTCCACATGATGATATAGGCCTTCAACATGCCCCAACAATTGCTGATACGAACGTTCAAAATGTGTCAACATTCCTATTTCTGATTGAAATTGGCTTTCAGCATGCCCCAGTATTTGCTTCTTGTTGATGTGAGCCTTCAAAATATCTCAACATTCTATTTCTAATTAAAATGAGCCTTCGAGATGTCCCACATGGATCATTTCTGAATTGGGCCTTCAAAATACCCCAACGCTTTAAACTGTAAGGCTTACTTTCAATGTTTGTTTGATTTGAATCTCATGATCCCCACGAGGTCCAATTTTACTAATGCACTGTTATGGGTACTTGTGGCTTTATTCTTGCCCCAATATGTTAATCTTGAATGCTCTTATTCTGGTGTCACAAAACATCAGTGTTGTCAAGTAATTTTGAGGATTTCTCTTCATGTTGTCACAAACTTAAGAAGTAATCAATCATTCTGATGGAAATGACTGAGATACGTGTCTCTTCTGAATGAGGTGCCCATTTTTTGGATCTGGAGGGATCTAGTAGGACAGAGTGGTATAAATCACTTGGTAATGCATTCCAGGTTGACACAGTGGCTTATCATCTTTCGGTTTTAAGAGATATGTTCCCCAGGGGTATCAATGTTCTGTCTCTTTTCTCTGGGATCGGTGGTGCAGAGGTTGCTCTCTACCGGCTCAACATACCTTTGAAAACGGATGTGCAAGAACTGAATGATGATCGGTTTGAGCAATTGATGAGTATATTTGGCGGATTCAACCTTGTTGTCGGTGGCATCCCATGTAACAACCTTACTAGAATAAATAAACATCATCGGGATGAACTAGAAGATTTTTGTTGGCGCCTTTTCTTGCAATGGATGATACAACGACTTTATTTTCTATTTCTCCAAGATACGCACTGCCATAAATTCTCAATTTCAAGTTCAGCAATCTTCTGAAGGACATAATGGATATAATCCTGTCAAGCAAAATGATCATCATGGAAAAGGCAGCAATGATACATCAAAACTTTAGCCAATCACGGTATAACTAGAGTGCATGTGTTGACTTGTTCATTCCCATAATACACATAATGGGACTTATGACTCTGTTATGTAATCTTTTAAGGGACATTGATTGATGGATGGGGGAAGTAATTTGTCTGGTCAATTCTCCAGACTTTCTGGCTTCTTGGACCACTTTCTTTCAACAATGTGAAATGCTTCATCATTCTGACCTCGCTCATTCTTTTTCTTCAATAGGGTTAGAATAGGCAACAATATGCTTCAAGGATCCTCCTCATTTGAGACTATCCTGTTTGAATTTTTTTTTCTCCTTTCTTTATCAAAGAATGAAAGAATTTTGTAAAGTGTTGCCTATCACAGATTCACAATAGAATCAAATAATAAGCATGAATTCAAAAAATATCAAACGAATATCCAACTCTTTAATGTTTGAGAATTATAGTTCTTTGACAAGTATCAAAATTTGGTTTGGCTTCAGGATGGCTTTCCTATTTTTCTATGGTTACATCTATTTAAGATGTCATTCCTCTCTCGCTCTTTGTGAACTTTATCACATGCCTCACTTCAAGGCCTAGGTATTTTAACCGGATGCGTACAAAATATCGCAACTAGGATTACCAATTACTAGACTATCTAGAATACCTCTATTTCAGTTCTCTGAAATATTCCATTTGTGAAAGCATTGTAAAGTCTAACAAAAGCAGTGCGAAAATATTGATCTAAAAATGAAATTTCTCAGTATTCAAGAGCAAAAAGCACCAACAACCAATAGAAGCAAAAGCTGCAACCAGCTAAGCGATTAAAACTAAAAAACAACAAACCAATTCCAACAGAAGAAGCTTCCTCGACAACATCAACGCATACATAGACAACAAAAGCATTTCCCAAAAGCTCCAGAGCGAACAACCAGAAAAATAACTCGATAATGAATCCACTACCACAATAATTATAAGGTGAAACCAACACTAACCTCTTCTTAAAGCCACCAATCTTGGAGTCAGGAAGCTCTCAACAAACCAACAATCACCAGCTAATCGACCATTCCACTATAACTTCCAACTAACAAATCAATTTCAACATATAGAAACCACATCATCCATAGACATTGAAACACAAACCAATTAAAAATCACCCTAGGAGCCATTTCCACTATCAGCATCACCTACTCACCCAACAAGCCTCCACAAATATGTCCAAATCTAATTTTATAGCATCCAGCTTCGCAAGAAAAAAATATCAGAACTACATAATGGAGCTAAAAAATAAATCGATCCGGATGTAGTGAATAAAGAGCGGACCACAACCTTTAAAGCCTACAAAGAAAATGGCTATTCCATTCTTTATGCTTATGTTAATTTTTTTTTAAATCTATGATAACCACATTATCCATCAGCTATTTTTGCATTGAAAATGCTCAAAGAAATGCCTATATAACCTCCACATAAGATGCTTCAGATCAATAACTCATTTGACACCATAATTCTGCCCTTGAATCGATCTTTGCTTTGCATTGTAAAAATCAATGCTCTGTGATAAAATACAATGTTCAAGTCCCCTAAGGCAATCCAATTTCATCAAACTTTTTGCCTCCACAAAACCTCCTGCAATTCTAAAATTCTCCCACAATTCAATCTTTCAATTCTTTAGTTCCATTTGTTTCAACGAATCTAGGTCATCCTCAATCCATCTTCCTCAAGAACTATGATCCTTGAATTCGGCACACTAACCTTAGAATTGAAGTAATCCACCATATCGCCTTGGAAGCCAAGATTTCGAACTCATAGACATACCAAAAAACTCCCAATTACCTTCTCGTCAATTGAAGCCTTTTTTTATTCTTAGACTCGCACCATCTCAGACTAAATAATTCTAAACAATTTTCACACTTCAGAAATCTTTGAGCTCCCCTATCCAAATACCCCACTGCAATTCGATCATAAACACATAGAACCCTAAATTTTCTACTCCAGGACCTCTTAATTTCCACGACAAGGTCCTCAAAGTCCAATCGCATAAAACCTTACGCATGCCATACGACTCACTCACTACCCTCAACACATTTCTAACGATACTAACTCCTTGAGACCCTCACTTTCAGGACCAACAAACTTAATTCCAAGTTTCTTACCTAATTACAATGTCTTCTCCACTTCAAAAGTAGTAGCAACCCACATTTTCTTTAAAACATAATCTGAAAGAGATCTACTTGATAATTTTGAGGAGATTAGACCAGTCTTCTTCAAATTGAATCTCTTCGAAACCTGATCTCTTCTTCTTCTCTCATCTTTCGATAGGACTTTGTCCTGAATATCAAATAGAGAACCGAATTTCTTCATCTTCTTATATTTTTTCTAATGGAAAGATCTAGCAAGAACGACACCTCTTCGAAATCACCCCCAAAATGCTCATTTTTTGTTTTCTTCTTTATAATTGAATTACCTTTTTCACTTGAGTTAACAGAACCCAAATTGATTCCATCACTAGACTACACTATTTAAATCCATTACAGCTTCAACCGATAAGCCCATCCCTCGTGGAAGCCCAATTTCTGGTGAGCCTTCAATAGCCCCTACATCCATAACTCTATCCTCCATCATTGTAACCCCATCTTTAATAGACTTAACCATATTTAAGCCTAAAACCTTAATCTCTACCCCCATCAACATCCACTCCTTGAAACCCCATGTGATTATAGTGATCTTAAATTTGAAAACCAACTCTCTCTGTACTTTCTTCAGAGCACACAACAATAAATACGCCGCCTCTGGATGTGGGAGTCCCTTTATTGTCATCAGAACTTCCCGACGCAGATGCCTCTAATAGATCAACGAACAGATTTACCGATGAAACACCATCTTTATCAGCCCCAAACTCTACTCCATCATTCTCATCCTCAAACTTTTTTTCTTAAATATTTCAGATTTATTCAATTGAACTAATGAATGATCCACCATCCCTACTTCAAGTACTCGGACATCAAACTTCATATTCTCCACCACTAAATCGACAACTTCATCAATCTGAGCTTCCAACGAAGTAGATATCAACATATTAACATTTTCATAATCTATATGATGATTTACATTTTCTCCAAAAGCTTCAAATCTACCCCAAGAGCAGCTAATATCTTCAAAGTGATTTCATTCCAGCAATGCAGTGGTAATCCAACTATCTCTATCCATACAACTATTTCCTATTGACATATAGACTCTGTCCAAAGCATAATATCCATGAAAATCTCCTTCAAGTAAGACAACTGAAGGTCTTCAAGCATGATAAACAAATCTTCATCCTCAATGGTAAGAAGAAAGGAGTTCCCACGTAATCTTTGAACTTTAATTTCCCCTAAGCCCTAGTTTTGTAATCTATCAACGATACTCCCAACACTACATACACCAGCCATAACTCCAACCAAATATCTCATCAACTTTCTTACTTCCCCCTCATCAACATGACCCAAAATTTCCTTTCTGGATGCTCCCACTTGGCCAGCCTTCGTACTTTATGTTTTTTCATTTAAGGTTGATCTCAAAATTTTTGATTTCCATGTCATATTACTATGAACACATTTATCCTTTGGAACCTTCAAAATATACTTGGAAAAACTCACTAAGATGCGACTACCGTACACCATAAGACCATTCAACCGTTCCCTAACTATTTCAGCTTCTATCGTATTACAAAATTTTACGAAACCAAACCTAGTGCCTGCTCGACTCCTCTTCTTTGGAATAAAAACACTCAAAATCTCACCATAACGACCCATTACCTTCCATAAACCTTTCTAGTGAATAGTGTTTGGTAGATTATCCACAAAGAAAGTAAAGTTTCCGATGAAACACCTGATGAATTCGAAGGGAACATGTTCAGTGATTTCAACTCCAATATTCTAAATATTGATTCAACTGCATTGATGTGCCCTATATTAAACTAGAAGTTGATGAGGCCGACCGGGAACACGAAGACATCTTCGGGGTACATGACTTTTGTGAAGAGACGGTTCTCCGGGTTGGATGTAATGAAGCCGACGTAAAGAGTGCCCTCCACGACGACATAATAGTTCTTCAGAAAAATAATGATAAAACCAACCAAGTATCAGTTCATCTAATTCTGAGTATCTGAAATAAAATTTAGTGTGTCTCTTAAGTGCAAACAAACACAATTTATAACATAATATGAATAAATCAATAAAATTCATAGCCCGAATCAAACAGTGATGATCATAGATTTGAATGTTATGTAAATGCTTATGCACCCATTCGTACTCCTACCACACCATCCGAAAAGTGGGTTACCCATAACCACACTATCTATAATCAAACCACACTATACAAAGTGGGGTCCACCATAAGGGTAAAGGACACAAAATAGTGGTCCACCACAAAATGACCATGGACAACTGTGACACATTGAACGACGACGAGGAGGTATAGAATTCTCCCTTTTATGGTATTGAACTACGATGCATGACAAAATGGTGGGGAGAAGAGTGAAGGGATGTGGTCGAACGACTTACCGATGATCTTTTTTGTCACAGCAACGACCCAACGATGAAACAAGTGAAGGAATAAGATTAGTAGTGATGGTGAAGTATCGAAAGAGAAATAGAAAAAAATACAGGAGCGACGCATGGGTGAAAAAGATGGGTAAATGAATTGTTACTAAAAACAAATCACTTTAATCACACAGTTAGACCTCAGACTTTCTAGGGTTCATAAGACTTGCATCAAGTTTTACAAAATTTTCAAATCGATCACGAAAAATAATTTAGGGATTTAGGGAAAAATTCCCAAATCCTAAAGTTTCGAGCTTGAGGAAAAAATTAAGGTGTTACAGTATCGATACCCTATAAACAATATCCATACCCAAAGAACGAGGTAATGATAATACCTAGCAACCACTATTGACTTTTTCCTATTAGACGAACAATGTCAATATTGTTCGTATAGTACCAAAACCCTAAATTAAGAATGCCCTATTTTCAAGAGTGAAACTCTAAAAAATCACTCTTAAAACCCTCAAAAAGTCCCCAAAGACTGTTTAAAGCTTATGTAGGTTCAAATGATCATAAAAGGTTATTTCTTTATGTACGAACAACATCAATATTCCTATTCAAATCTATGAACTCAAATGCAACCAATATGCTTCATGAACACTTACAAGAAAACACACACTCGTACTACTCTACAAGTGTTATAGGAGTGTTAGAGGTGTGTTACCTTGATACTATCTGCTGGAAAGTGTCCCCAAAGATCATCCAAAAATCAACTTCTCCTTGTCCTTAACCTTAAAGATTTCTTCCACTTATTTCTCTAATAACAATCAAGGAAATTTGTTATTAACTCATCTAAAGGCTTATGAGAGAGAAGAACATATTTATATGGTTTATAAATTATTTAGAGCCACTCTCAAGCTCTGTAACACAAAACACTTCCAAAAATCCCACTTAACCACCATGGCCAAACTTTAAGATTGAGAGCTTGAATAAAAGCACTAAAAGTGCTAGTTGATTTCCTTACCTTAGCAAATTCGATCTAGGGATGTAGGTCTGTCAAGCATCCACCTTTTTCTCAAACCATAACTGAAGAAGGAGAGAGTTTTAAATTAACAAGGGCTTCTTGATGTGTAGTCGAATTTATCCGAAACACACTCGGGTTAACCAAAAACTACTAATTTATAATTTAGGGAGTTACAAACACTATGTACAAGAGAAAATGAAAAATAAAAAATGAAAGGGCTTTTCTCTTGATCTATTTTACTTGGATAGGTGTTGTGACATTTTTCAAGTGTTCTTGACTTATTTTTATAAGATGGAATGATGTTGTAACAGTTTCTAGTCGTTGGAGGAAGTTTGGAGCCATTGGGGACTTAATAAGATACGAAATAAAATTTCCCAACACAGGAAATATAGATACTTCCCTTGTTATATTAAAAAAAAACTGCCAATTATAATTGTTGTCCTTGACCATGAGAATATAGATATTTCTCTTACCTTTGGCTTTGGTACTATTTATGTAGTATCAATACTGTAAGAACATTATCGATACTATTTATCGATAAACCCTTTTATGTTCAAATTCTTGTTTAATGGACTTTGAACTACTTTTGAAATCTTTGAACAAATTCAATTAAACCAAAAAACATTTACCCTTATTTGATATCAAAATATGAATTCAACAAAATACGAAAGTTACAATAATCAGTCAACTAGAAAGAACATTGTATATGACAAAGAAATTATCTTTTTCACGAATTAATTGTTGAACATGAAGATGTTACATCTAATAGAAACAATGATAATGCAGGTCTTGATGGTAATGACTAAATTAATATTATGTAATTATCGGCCCAAAAAAAGATTACCATTTTCATAGTGATATGTTAGAATGTTTTTAAGAATTTAAAACTTTAATTAAAATTATCAAAACTCAATCTAAAAAGTAAAATCGAATGGATTTAATATATTAAAAGGTTAAAATACAAATTTAGCACCCCATTTATCACTGTTGTTTTATTTTGGTCACCCAACTATTTTTTTTTAAATCGTACTTAATGTTTAGTTTTTGTTTCATATTAATCACCCACTGTTAAAAAATTAACAGAACTGTTGTAATGTCATTTTTTGGTTTTGTTTTCAATGACAATGTGTCATTATCTTATGGTGATACATCAACATCACCGTTATTTTTTAAAGGGAAAGATAGAAATGAAATTAAAACTATGCGTATAATTTTGAAAAAACAACTGGTTAAGCAAACATAACAAAAGTAATAGTTGAGATATTAAACGTGTAGTTTATCGTATAATATATTAAGAAATTATCTCAGCTTTAAAGAAAAACAAAATGGGATGAAGAAATCTTGAAAACGATATAGATTAAGCTCGAGAAAGTAGTGGAGAAGATTTTTCTTATTTAAGTTCATTGAAATTGCAATGTAAAGAAAACCTACTTAATAAAAAATATTCATACTCCTTTTCATAAATGGACAGATCTAGTTGTTTAGGTCCTAAGGCCTTGCTGAGATAGGCCACTGGTCTGCCTTCCTGAGATAAAACAGAACCCTTTAGTGAAATTAGGCAATGCTAAAACAGGTGCCTGACACTTTGCAGCCTTGAGTATTTCAAAGGCAGCTTTGCAAGTAATATTTCAAAAATACTTAATCTAAATTTCCAACTTAAATTTACTTTATTTAATTTTTAGAATTTTTAGCTAAAAAGCTTAATATTTTTTAACCGCAATTTCTTACTAATCATACGTTTTTCTTTTGAAATGAAAGGATTCCGAGAGAAGTTGGCCAACCTGTTTCAAAAGAATTAACTGCAAATTGCTTACCAGGGACCATATTATTATACGTTCAAAAGAAAGTACAGAAGAAACTTGTTTATTTCTCAATATTTCAACTAGGAATACAGAATTGAACGACAGAAACAAGTCCAACATTATCCAGAAAATAATTAGCAAGCCTACTATGTAGGTTTCACGGGGTTCAGAAATTTATTCCTCTAGTTGTTATCCCACCAGAACCGGGACTGAAGTTGCTTAACGATATTCTTATCGAGCTGGAAGGCCTTGGCAAGAACATCGGGATTGATTGCCGGGTCTGAGCCGAACACTGCATTTGCAATGGTGATAACACCTGGGTTTTGGCTACTGAGACCAGCAAAGGCAACTGCATTGGTGTGCCCTATGTTGAACTGGAAGTGGATGAGGCCGACCGGGAACACGAAGACATCTCCGGGGTACAGGACTTTTGTGAAGAGACGGTTCTCCGGGTTGGATGTAACGAAGCCGACGTAAAGAGTGCCCTCCACGACGACTAGAATTTCGGTGGCACGAGGGTGGGTGTGAGGAGGGTTTAGGCCGCCGTAAGGTGAATAGTCGATTCGAACGAGAGAAATGCCAAGAGTGTTCAGCCCTGGTATTTTTTCAACATTGGCTGGAGTGACCATGGATCCTACTGGGTTTGATGTATTTCCTGGAATGTTAAGCCCTGGAAGGAAGAAGTCTTCTGCAACGGCAAGCTTCGGGTCCTTGCACAACTTGCCATTTACAAAAACTGCATAAATGCAAAAATAATAATGTGTTAATACTTCACTAGTTTTGACACTTCAACTCGATCAGTCGAGGCAAATATACTGCAAAGATGAAGGTTCAAAGAAAACAAAGCATTAAAGAACACACCGCCATCTTTAGCATCATTAACTGCTACACAGAAATCCTGAAGAGGGCTGGGATCTGATGCTGAGGCAAGTTTGGAAGCCAAAGCCAACAGGACTAACGCTACAACGAATCCATCACCTTTCATTACTGTAAGCAGCAGTCTTGAATTTGATTCAATTCTTCTAAGATTTGTTGCTTTATGAGGGGTGAGAAATCTGGTTTGAGAGAATGCCAATTTATAGAGTGCAGGAACTGAACAGGTCCATTATCATTCTTTAATAATTCCATTTTTAAAAGAGGAAAATAGTTAAGATTTACCAAGTCTGTAGTGATTACTGGTTTTTAAAGAAATCTAAATGAATCATTCCTCAACTACTCTGTGGCTTGATCCTCATCGAGTTTCAGTCTTCCAATGCATAAGTATTTAGCAATGGAACCGGTCGTTTT
This sequence comes from Hibiscus syriacus, assembly GCF_006381635.1. NCBI lineage: Eukaryota > Viridiplantae > Streptophyta > Magnoliopsida > Malvales > Malvaceae > Hibiscus > Hibiscus syriacus. Next base: position 1,649,024 of record NW_024063485.1, on the reverse strand, counting down.
TACACACTAAATGCCGCCTCTATCTATTTAACTACTCCATTGACTTTAAGAGAAAAAAAAAATAACCTCCAATTGATTAGCCTCTTGCAATGTTCAAATACACTGACGACTGAATTGACTATTTCCACGAGGATTATACTGATGTAAGCATGCATATAGAGGATGTTGGATATAAAAGAAAAGGCCAGGGTAGCACTTTATGAACAATTCACATATCAGAAATTTAAAATATAACGTGTAGACCACAACATGAAACTTTCATAAAAATAATTAACATTATTTTTTAAACAAACAAATATATTCAGACAATTCGAGTTTCACCTAAATTCAACTGATCTCAACTCATCTCTAAAACTTTTAATAAAAAAGCGCTCGAATATCTAATAGAGAAAATGACCCTGATCAAGTCAGATTAGGACTCATCATGATTCGGAAAATGATATTAAGATTGTAGTCAACGTGTAAGCAGTAGAACAAAAATGAAGTAATGAAAACTACTTATATACATATCAATTTGTTTACAACTTTCTATAGCAGTACTTAGCTTTTTAATTACTCTAACTAACCCTTCAACCAACACAGCTGATTATAATTGTCACCCTTCAACACTCTCCCTCATGTTCGTGGGTGATATACATCCTTTACCCCCAACTTGGTCATCAAATACCTATGTTGACTAACCCCTAGTCCTTTTGTTAGCAAATCTGCTTGTTGATCCAAGGTTCGTACATAGTCTTTTGATATCTCCCTTCTGCACTTTTTTCTCAAAAGAAAATATAATCTGTCGTAATCGGTTTTTGCCCGGGTACGAATTTTTACTTGACGGGAAAATTAAAATGAATAAATAAATGATTTTAGTAAAAAATATTTTGGGAGTCGCCATTGACCTTTTTGGGTTAGATAGGTCAAATACCTAAAAACAATCTTTTAAAATAATTTTTAAGAAAACATAATTTAAAAGAGAAACTGATCTGCGTATAACAAAAATTTTAATAAAAAAGGATTCGTGGTCGGTTACGTTTAGGGAATGATTAGCACCCCTATAACGCCCAAAATTGGTACTTATTAATTATAAATTGTCTCTATTATTGGAAATTTAAGAATTCAAAAAAAAAATATTTAATTCATAATTCTATTATATCAAATTTATTAGTATAATTTTAAGAAAATATTTATATTTTTATAAATAAGATATTTATTTACTTAGAAATATCAGAAAATGACTTCTAGGTGCTTTAAGAAATCTCATTTCTTAATATAAAAAATAAATAATATTAATAAAACATTTCTCTAAAAATAATAAAATAAATTAATGTATAATTTATAAAAATAGGATATTTATTTATTTAAGAATATTAGAAAAGGACTTCTAGGTGCTTTAAGACAACCCATTTCTAAATATTAATAAAACATTTCTCTAAAAATAATTAAAATAAATTAATATATAATTTATAAAAATAGGATATTTATTTATTTAAGAATATCAGAAAATGACTTCTAGATGCTTTAAGACAGCCCTTTTAAAAATACATATTAAAATATGATTATTTTTCCTAAAAGTAATTTATATAAAATTAAATTTATAAATAGGATTTTTATTTTATATATATATATATATATATATATAATAAGTAAATAAATATTATTTATTATATATATTTATATGATTGCATAATAATAACATAATAATTAAAGTAATAATTTAAACTGATTGAAATTAAAATGATAATAATACAAATTAAATTGCAATTAAATAGTGACTAAAATAAATAAAATTAAAACAATAGGATTAAAATATAAAAAGTAATAAAACTTGTAGTTAAAAATAAAACTATTAAAATTAGTGATTAAAATGTAAAATATTTAAACTTAGTGCTCTAATTCGAAATATCATAAGATCTAGAGGTCTACAGTGTAATTTAGCCAGAAATATTAATTATTTGGGTTAAAATAAAATTTATAAGACTATAAGGGACTAAAATAGTTATTTATCCTAAATATTATATAAACATGGCTAGGGACTAAATTATAATAAATAGAAAATTGAATACCAAATTAAAATAAATAAAAATAACTTGTAGTGACTATTTTGTAAAGATTACAAAATCAGAGGGGCTGCGGAAAGGGTTTTACCGTTATAAAATTACACAGATACCCTCCCCCAAAACGACATCATTTGGGAGAGGGTATATAAACCCCTAAATGGCCGGCCCTAGAGCCATCTTATTTCATTTTCTTTTTTTTCACTCTCTCTCTAAAAGAGAGAGATTCAAAATGCTCCCCCACCCTCTCTCTAAGTTTCCCTCACCGTGGGGAAACCAGACACCAATCGGCCGCCTTATTCTGGCGCCGGCAGCCAGAAAACTTAAAATATACCCAAATCGAAGATCTCATTTTCTAAAGGTCGAATCCAACCTTATTTTTTTATAAATCCCCTTCGATCGTCATAGATCAAGGTTATTTACCTTAGATGTTTCAATTTTTCAGTGCCGCGGGGATGCTTTGATGACTCCTCGGTAAGTCTCATTCTCTTTTCTTCTTTGATGGTTGTTGGTTTTGGTATGTTTGCTATTGGTTGCTTTCTGTCGTGCCTTGTTCCTATTTTTTTGTTATGTTCTTGCTCGTTGTCTGTTTCTTTTTCTTCTCTGCAGGATCGGTGGCTTTTATAGCCACCACCGAGGCTCTCATCGGACCGGTCCCAAGGGTGGAAGTTCGGTGAGTCACCGAACCTCTAGTGGTGACTCACCGTTAGAGCGACGTGTGCGACTATAATGGCTCTTCTGGAAGCTTCGATTGGTGTCATGACAAAGGAGTGTCGACAATGGTGGTGGAGGCGTCTGCAGTGGGGTGTTGGACCACTTGGCAGAGGCGTGGCGGCTGTGGATGTTATGGAAGCAGCGGCGGTCGTGTAGTCCTAGGGTTATGATACCCTAGGGTTTTCATCTGGAAGTTTCTGGACCGTTGGATCTTGCCAGATCCAACGGCTGAGATTGTTTGGTGGCTGGGATGAGATAGAAACCCTAATATGGGTTTAAGGTTTAGCTGGGCCATCTGGGTCGGTTCAAGTTGGGTCTGGATCCGTTTGTAATAGGGCTCGGGGTTTTGGGCCTTGTAATATTTATTTAATAATAATAATAATAATGTATAATAATAATAATAGAAAACTGAAAAATTAGTGTCTACATAATCGATCTCAATGTGTTTTGTAAACTCGTGATACACCAAATTAGCTGCAATTTGTATGGCCACTTGACTGTCACAAAAAACCATAGCTGGAGCTCCATGTCTAAATCGCAATTCTCTTACTACTGCTTCTATCCATACCAGCTCAGCTACTGCTGAAGCCATTCCACTATATTCAAATTCTGCTGAGGATCTCGACATTATGCTTTGCTTCTTAGACTTCCAACAGATCATGCATTCTCCTTGCTTGATGCAATACCCTGTTATCGATCTCCTAGTCATGGGACAAGACGTCCAATCTAAGTCACAATAAGCATTACATTGTAGCTTGTTATTTGCTGCTAGTAATATATCGTGATTAGGGCAACTCCTCACATGCCTCATGACTCGTAAAGCTGCTTCATAATTCACCGATTTCGGATTTTGTATGAACTGACTCAAGTGTTGGACTACAAATGCAATGTCCGGACGAGTGTTGGTTAAGTAAAGCAATCGCTTTATAAGCCTTTGATACACCCCACAATCTTTTTCTTCATCATCTACTTATTTCTTTTGGATTTTTATCTCATGAGTAAGCAATGATCCGATGAGTTCATGAAGAGTGAGAACCTCCCAAAACTTTGGCTTCTTTGAGGGTAGATTTCTAACAAATACACTACTTTTATAAAAAAATATATTTTCAAAGGCTAAGATAGAATCACTTCCCTTTTTAGAAATGTGAAATTTGTGAAACAAGAAGACGTCTCTAGGTAGGTGTTTAGAAATTTGAGCTCACAAGAATGAATAAAAAATATATGCAACTAAGATAAAAAACATTACAACACCCCAATCTGATCCAACCCGAAATCCGAAGAATTAGAATGTCACATAGAACAATCGAAGTGGCTAACCATTTTTTTAAAACATTCATCCAGACCATAAAATTTGAACCATAATCTAAAGCGTAATATAATCCAAAATATATAAGTTTACATAAGTAGGGAGTTCCCATCAATCAATCTCAAAATACTTAGTTACAAAATAAAGTTTACGAATCGAATTACACAAGGGTCTATGACAATACATGCCCACAAAAATACTTGAGACTTGCTCTAATATTTGACTAAGTCTGAAAATTCAGTGTTTAGCGATGAGCTCCTCGAACATGCATATAAGAACCTGTGCACAGTAGTACATTATGAACGCTAAGATCACAAATTGAGTGTCACACAAATAACACTACTATACTACATGCATTCAATATATAGACTTGCTATAAGTATAATGATGAAAAGAAGGTACATTGTACACACTACGCAAGTAAGTATCATGGCGTAGTTTGGGCCTACAAAGCATGATCGAACTCACACCCTTATTTTCTTATGGTGGGTACTAATGGTAAGATCTGGGTCACATAGCATTAACATCTCACTTGTTCCCTAGCCAAGGTCTGGTTCACACATGATCGACACCGTGCTCGGCTAGTCTACTCCTCTAGAGTACTCAGAATGTATCTAGGTCACATAGTATCAGTACAACATTCAACTAGCGTTTTAAGTGCCCTTGTACTAGACTAGATATATCTAAATAGTCATTTACTCTACATGAATATCATCGTACATATGTGATTCAGGTGTCCTCATTGTTTCATGAGCGTCAAACAAGGCATGAGTCTCGTGGAATCTTACCTCATAATGCTCTTATGTTATCACACAATTATTCTTTTTCTTACTTACTAGGTTTTATTTAGAAGTTCCCATTAATCCTAACCCTCCCCAGATCCCTAGATCAAGGCAACGCTTATGGCCCTTGTTTGCACAGTGGTATCGATAATCATCCATATGGTTTCGGTATTATTTCCTCTTAGGGTATTGATACTACCCCGAGCATTGATATTATTTTGGCATACTAAAATTCTTGAACCAACCTTTGGTGTCGATACCTTTACATGGGGTATCTATAGCAAATTTGTATTCAATGTTGTGAAAATACCCTAGTATCGATACCCTACCTAAGGTATCAATACTACCCTCTGCAGTACCAATACCAATTTAAATTACTATAAATATGACTTCGTTAACTAATATCGATATTAAACCTCAAGTAACTATACCCTATAAACAATATCCATACCCAAAGAACGAGGTAACGATACTACCTAGCAACCACTCTTAACTTTTTCCTATCAATCGAACAATATCGATATTGTTTATATAATACCAGTACCCTAAACCGAGAATGTCCTATTTTTAAGAGTGAAACTTTCCAAATAAATCCTAAGACCCTCCAAATACCCCCAAACACTCTTTAAATTTTAAGTAGTTTCAAATGATCATAAAAGGCCATTTCTTTATGCTTGAACAACATCAATATTCTGATTCCAATTGATGAACCCAAATTCAATCAACATGCTTCATGAATACATTCAAGAAAATACACCACACATACTTATCTACAATCGTTATATGAGTGTTAGAAGTGTGTTACCTTGATAGTAGTTGTTGGAAAACATCCCCAAAGATCACCCAAGAACCAACTTCTCCTTATCCTTAACCTTAAAGCTTTCTATTACTTCTCTCATTAATAACAATAAAGGAAATTTGTTATTAACTCATCTAAAAGTTTAGGAGAGACAAGACCATATTTATAAGGTTTATAAACTATTTAGAGCCACTTTAAGGCTGTAATGCCTTGAGTTTTGGGTTAGTAATTTGGGATAACCCGAGACCTATAAATCGAGAAAAAAAGACATATTAGAATAGTTTGGACCTAGTTAAGATAGAAGTGGGCTTAAGTTCGGCCCAAGTGATAGAGAATTAGGATGAGTTTTTTAAGAAATATAAATGAGAATACTAAAAGTATAATTAACCCATGGCTCAAATCAAAAGCTGATTTCCTTTCATTTGTACCAAAACCCACCAAATACTCTTCTTTTATTTTCATGTTTTATTTCGTATTCTTCCTCACCAAGGTATATCTTTTAGTTTTTCAAGCCTAGTTCAAGAATTCTAAGGTAAGAAATGAAATCTCTATTCCAAGAGCTTCAATTTAAGCTCCATATTTCAACTTTTAGTCATAATTTCCAAAATGGGTTTTAAGGATATTTAAGATACTAAAGTGATTGTAGCTTGTTTTTAGTGGATTCAAGTTATAGGAAGTGTTTCTAACTTAAATCCAAGCACCTAGTTAAGTCAATAATTCATTTTCTTACCTTTGATTAGTGAAAGAGGTGGGAGAAAGCTCCAGGGAAAAGGAAAAGAGAAATTGACCCTTGGTTGATTTGGGAGAGGTTTCACCAACTAAGAAGTGAAGGTAACACATTTATAACTTCATCATATCATTTGTGGATCATTATAAATGCATTCTAGCTTAAGAGTCAAGTTATGGAGAATGTTGAGCATTCATGGTAGATTCCATGTTTTGGTGTTGTTAACAAGCATAAAGCCTTCTTATGACCTTGTTATATCTCATAAAACATTAATAATGATTGGGGACCTCAATAAAATAGTTTGGGTGAGTTTGAGTGTTAAATTTGAGCCCAAATAGGGTATTTTCGAGCATGAGTTTGAGTCTTAAATTTTCAAGAAAATGAAACATTGACACAAGCAATTTTATAGTTTTTCAACTTCTTCAATCAAGTCTACATCTATTACCTTAGCTTCCACACTAAGGATATCAACAAATCCACTAATTTGTTCTAACCTTTTAGGATAAGGTTTAACCTTACAACACACTTAGACTTATACCCTAAAGTCTCAAGTGTACAACCCTTCCTAAGAATAAATTACAAAGAAGAAAACTTTTGAATATCCTAACAAGATAGAATGTGTGCAAATTGAAGCTCTAGAATGAGTAATACAAAGAACGAAATAATATTCTATGTAAAAAAGACAAAGTTGAATACAAATTTGGCTCTAAATGTTCTTTGATTGTTGGAATAGCTTTCTTGCCTTTTCTTGGCTATTTGAATACACCTTTTATATGTTGTCATTGATTTTTAGTTGTTTATGGTTGTTGGAGGGAGTTTGGATTCGTTTGAAGCATTAAATTCGCGCATTTAAGGTTACATGCACACAAACTTTCAAAACTCTGGGGAAACTTTCAAAACTCTGGGGAAATTTTCAAAACTCTATAAAAGAGCAATTGAAAAATATGACCGTTGGACCCAAAGTATCGAAACTTTAAGGAAAGTTTCAAAACTCTTGAGATAGTTTCAAATATACAGGAAAGCTTTCAAACTTTTTGGGCTACTGTTTTGGAAAATTTCGAAACTCTTGTAGAAAGTTTCAAAACTTATTGTCAATACTTGTTTAAAAAGTTAGTTTTTGACATTTTGAGAAATTTAAGACTTTGAAAATTATTCTAAAGTATTTTAATGATATTTTTAATATGTTTTGAACTTAAAAGACTCATTTTAAAGCTTTGACAAATTTTAGGGACTTAAAATTAATTTTGCAATAATTATTATATTTAATGTTATATTAAATCATTTATGTTTATCACATGGATTTAATATAATAAAAGGTAAAAATACACATTTAGCACCCCATTTATCACTTTTGTTTTATATTGGTCACCCAACTATTTTTTTAAAAATCGTACTTGATATTTAGTTTTGATTTCATACTGGTCACCCACTGTTAAAATGGATGAATAAAAATGACGATAGATTTTTTTCGGAGACTTAGAATTTATTATCCTTTTAGTTTAGTCTTTTTAGCTAAAAAGATTTTTCTCATTTAAATTCATTGCAAATTGCAATTAAAATAAACCTACTAAATTAAAAATATTCAAGTAATATTTAAAAAATACTTAATCTAAATTTCCAACTTAAATTTAATTTATTTAATTCTTAGAATATTTAGGAAAAACATTTTATTTACAAATTTTGAGATATTATATTTTTTTAACTGAGTTTATTGTTTGTTTGTAATCTATTTTTCGGGTCACATTAGTTATTAGGTCGCGATTTGGACGTATCTTTTGAGTTGAATCGGCATTTTATTTCCAAAAACTGATAGTTTAGATATTAAACGCGTAATTTACGCTTTCTTCTAATAAAGGAAGTCTACCTTTTAAGATTGATATATGTAGTGAAGAATTTTGACAGTAAACATTAAAAGATCAAATAGATAATTTTATAAAAAAAGCTGAACTAAATAAATTGCCATTGAAAGAGACCATATTATTATACGACCAAAAGCAAAGTACATAAGAAACTTGTTTATTTCTGAATATTTCAACTAGGAATACTGAATTCAACGAGAGAAACAAGTCCAACATTATCCAGAAAATAATTAGCTAGCCTACTATGTAGGTTTCATGGGGTTCAGAAATTTATTCGTCTAGTTGTTATCCCACCAGAACCGGAACTGAAGTTGCTTAACGATATTCTTATCGAGCTGGAAGGCCTTGGCAAGAACATCGGGATTGATTGCGGGTTCTGAGCCGAACACTGCATTTGCAATGGTGATAACACCTGGGTTTTGGCTACTGAGACCAGCAAAGGCAACTGCATTGGTGTGCCCTATGTTGAACTGGAAGTGGATGAGGCCGACCGGGAATACAAAGACATTTCCGGGGTACAAGACTTTTGTGAAGAGACGGTTCTCCGGGTTGGATGTAACGAAGCCGACGTAAAGAGTGCCCTCCACGACGACTAGAATTTCGGTGGCACGAGGGTGGGTGTGAGGAGGGTTTAGGCCTCCGTAAGGTGCATAGTCGATTCGAACAAGAGAAATGCCAAGAGTGTTCAGCCCTGGTAATTTTTCAACATTGGCTGGAGTGACCATGGATCCTACTGGGTTTGATGTATTTCCTGGAATATTAAGCCCTGGAAGGAAGAAGTCTTCTGCGACAGCAAGCTTCGGGTCCTTGCACAACTTGCCATTTACAAAAACTGCATAAATTCAAAAAGAATAATGTGTTAATACTTCACTAGTTTTGACACTTCAACTCGATCAGTCGAAACGAATATACTGCAAAGATGAAGGTTCAAAGAAAACAAAGCATTAAAGAACACACCGCCATCTTTAGTATCATTGACTGCTACGCAGAAATCCTGAAGAGGGCTGGGATCTGATGCTGAGGCAAGTTTGGAATCCAAAGCCAATAGGACTAATGCTACAAGGAATCCAACACCTTTCATTGTTGTAAGCAGCAGTTTTGAACTTGATTCAATTCTTCTAAGATTTGTTGCTTTATGAGGGATGAGAAATCTGGTTTGAGAGAATGCCAATTTATAGATTGCAGGAACTGAACAGGTCCATTATCGTTCTTTAATAATTCCATTTTTAAAAGAAGGAAATAGTTAAGATTTACCAAGTCTGTAGTGATTACTGGTTTTTAAAGAAATCTGAATGAATCATTCCTCAACTACTCTGTCGCTTGATCCTCATCGAGTTTCAGTCTTCCAATGCATGCATATTTTGCAAAGGAACCGGTCGTTTTTACGCGCCAAATGCCCCCTTTATCTATTTAACTACTCTATTGTTAAACATCCAATTGATTAGCCTCTTGCAATGTTTAAACACACTGCCAAATGGCAAAATGGTGTGAACAGGGCCTATTGTTATCATTATTTTAATCATATTAAATGCAACCATGGATATCTGCTAAAGTCAACGTTCGAATGGATGATATTGATGAACTTGTATAGAGACATATTTCGACAACAAAATTGACTGCTTCCATGACGAAGATACTGATGTAAGCATGCATATACAGGATGTTGGATATACAAGAAGAGTCCAGGGTAGCAGTTGATGAACAATTCATATATCAGAATTTTAGAATGAGAGTGTAGACCACAACATGAAAGTTTCGTAAAAATAATTACAAAATAAAATCTTTAACATATATATTTAGACAATTTCCTTTTTAGTAAAGATGGAGTGGACTTGCAAACTCTGTAGGTATCCATCCACTTTGCACAAGAGACTCTGTTAGCTTCAAGTTCTATGGACGTGAAGCCTGCTTCAAACTGTATAGAGATTTGCGCAACTAACACACACAAACCTCCCCTAGATGTAAAAACCCTCAGGTACAGACATTTAAACTTCTTCATTCTGGTCACCTTGTTAAAGCAATGAAAAACGTCCATTTGAAATAATGGCCAGTCAAACATGACTGCCAAAGCAATAACCAATCGAACTGTAACTTGCTTAGCTACCGGTGAGAAAGTTTCTTGAAAATCAACCTATAACACCCCGGATTTCGGGTTAGGAGTTTGGGCTAACCCGAGATGGGCTTTGGGACAAGTAATTTGACTTGTGGGGAAGCCTCAACCCAAAAACAAGTGAAATTGGGCTTGGATTGAGCCCAATAGTGGATAAAAAGGGTATTTTAGTTTGCAGTCAAAATCAAAGGGACCAAGAAAGTAATTATACCATTGTTCAAATTGAAAGCTAAAAACCATTAAAATTGGGTGATAGCACGCTTGATTTCCTATACCCTATTTTTCTTCATACCTTTGGCTTCTTCTTCTTCCTCATTTCAAGCTCTTCTCTTCCTCTAGCTCTCCCAAGTTAAAAGGTGCAACCTTTATAGAATTTCAGACTCTATTCAACATCCACAAGGTGAGAAACTTAACCTACTCATCTCAAACTTCATTTTAAGACCCTTTTTTTGCAAGGTTTGATGATAGTTATCATAAACTATTTTGTGGGGGTTTAAGAGAGTCAGTGGATTTAGTCTGTTTTCAGTTATTTCTAGGCTTAAGAAATGTTTTTAAAGTCTTCTAAACTTCCACATTCAGCTAGTAATCCCTTGTGCATGATTCTTGTCTAGTAAGAGAAGTTGGAGAGAGCTCCTAAGTTAGGCGAAGGAAAAACTTACATTGGGATGAGCTATTCACTTTTCCAGTAGCCTAGATACTTAGGTAACTAACTTCTAACTCCTCTATACCACATGTAGCTCATTTTGATGACTTTTGGTTGGTTGCATAAGCTTGAAGCATGTTCCTAGTAATTGCACCATTTGAGTGTTTTCAGTATGCTTAAGACTAATTTATGATCCAAAAAATCAAATAAAACACTTAAATATCAGTTGGGACCTCAATAGGGCCTTTGAAATAGATAACTAGGATTTTTTGTGGTAAAACAGAGCACCCAGTAGCGATGGTATCGATGTTGTATAAACAATATCGATATCGTTATTCATTTAGGCATTTAAACAATTTTAAAGGGGTAGTATCTATCGTAACCGGTTTTCGCCCGGGCACGAAATTTAACTTGGCGGGAAAAATAATGAATAAATAAATAGTTTTTATTGAGATGTTTTGGGAGTCGCCATCAACCTTTTGGGCTAGGTAGGTCAAATACCTAAAAATCGTCTTTTAAAAGAGTTTTTAAGAAAACATCAGTTAAAATATAAATTGGTCTGCATTTAACAAAAAATTCGTTCTTTTTAATAATAAAAAGGGATTCGTGGTCGGTTACGTTTGGGGAAGGATTAACACCTCCACAACGCCCAAAATTGGTCCCTGTCGATTATAAATTGTCTCTAATAGTAGAATTTAAGAATTCGAATATAAATTTAATTTATGATCCTGTGATTTCAAATTTATTAGTATAATTCCAATAAAATATATTAAATTTTATAAATATATATTTTTTATATTTTTATAAATAAGATATTTATTTACTTAGAAATATCAGAAAATGACTTCTAGTTGCTTTAAGACAGCCCCTTTCTTAATATTAAAAATGTGATAATGTTTCCTAAAAAATAATTTAAATAAAACTAAATTAAATATAATTTTATAATATTTATTTATTTAAAATACCATAATAGGACACCTAGTTATATTAAGACTGCCCTTTCTTAATATTTAAAAATAAATAAATATTATTATTTAATTAAATATATTTATATGACTGAAATAAAATAATAATAAAATTACTAATTTAAATATATAAAAATAAAATTTAAATTGCAAAGTAATAAAAACAAATAAAATTAAAATTACATGATAAAAATATAAAATATTAAAATTAAAGATAGAATTCGAAATATTAAGAAATCTATATCCTAATAGTTTAATTCAACCTTAATTATTTACTTAGGATTAAAATATTAATTACTAAAATTATAGTGGCTAATCATGATATTTACCCTAAAATACATATAAATAATGTATTGACTAAATTATAAAGAAACTAAAAGTGAAAGACCGAATTAAAACATATATAAATTGATTTCAGTGGTCAGAATGGAAGTTTATATAACTATAAGTGGCTACGGACGTGGTATTCCCTTGAGGGAAATTACACAGACATCCCTCACCAAAACGACGTCATTTTCGTCGTTTTGGTGAGGATATAAATACCCTTTTAAACCGGCCATAAGGCCATTTTCTCTCATTTCTCTTTTTGGGTTCTCTCTCTAACGAGAGAACCCTCTCCCTTCTCTCTAAAAGGCTCTGCTCGGAAGGAGCCCGGTCTCCGGCCGGTAGCAGTGCTCCGGCGCGGATGGTCACCGCCAGCCACCATTAACGGTGGCTGGAAATTTCAAAATTAACTCCGATTAAAGCCTTTATTTTTCTAAACCCAAATCTATGATTTTTTTGGCCTAAAACCCTACCAAACGTCCTAGATCTAAGATTATCACCTTCGACGCTTCGGTTCTCCGGTGGTGCGTGGAAGCTCCGATGATGTGTAGTCCTATCGGTAAGGCTCTTTTCCTTTTTTGGTTCACTGCTTGGTTGTGGTTGTTTTTTTCTCTCGATTTTGTGTTGTTCTTGCCCTTTCTTTGTTGTTGTCGTCTTCTCTTGCCGTCTTCATTTTACAGGTTCGCTGGCCTTATTTATAGGCCACCACGAAGCTACCTTTGGATCGGGTATAAAGGGACATCTCGGTGAGTCACCGAACTTTGGTGGTAACTCACTCTGTAGCTGCGACGTGGGCAGCCATCTGGCCTTCTGGAGACTTCGGTGAGGTGGCGATGTCGTGTCATTGTCGGAGTGGAGCACCTGGCCTCAGAGGCGGCGGCTGTTCATCCTTGATAAGGTAGAGGCATGGCGCTAGGGTTTAGAAACCTTAGCAATAACCCTAAATGAGTTTTGAGTCTTGCTAGGCCATCTGGGCTTTGGGCTATTGGGCTCCGGGTTTGATATTTGGGCCTGTAATATTTATTTAAATAATAATAATAATAATAATAATAATAATAATAATATATAATAATAATATATAATAATAATAATAATAAGATGAAAAAATTAATGTCTACAGCTACCCCTCTTTGCTCATTCTTGTGTTAACAAGAATGGAGCAAAGACAAAAAATATAATAATTTTTTCATTTGGCTTCTTTTGAGTAGGATGGAAATGTTGAAAACATTCTGCACAGAGGTCTTATGAATGGCCCTGAGGTCTTATCATCTTGCACTGTAGGTCTTATAGATGACCCGGAAGATTTTAGATCAAGAAACCTATGAAAATCAGTATCTTAAAATCTCATTTGAAACCATCCTGCATTGTAGGTCTTACAGATGACCCGAAGGCTTTAAATATCAAAAAGCTCCCAAAGGCTTTTTGAAAGCATCCTGCACTGTAGGTCTTATGGATGACCCGAAGGTTTTGAAAACATCATGCACTGTAGGGCTTACAGATGACCCGAAGGTTTTGAAAATATCAAAAAGCTCCTGAAGGATTTTTGAAAACATCTTGCACTGTAGGTCTTACAGATGACCTGAAGGCTTTGAAAACATCATGCACTGAAGGGCTTACAGATGACCCGAAGGCTTTGAAAACATCATGCATTGTAGGGCTTAGAGATGACCCGAATGTTTTGAAAACATCATGCACTGAAGGGCTTACAGATGACCCGAAGGCTTTGAAAACATCATGAACTGAAGGGCATACAGATGACCCGAAGGCTTTGAAAACATCAAAAAGCTCCCGAAGGCTTTTTTGAAAACATCTTGCACTGTAGGTCTTATGGATGACCCGAAGGTTTTGAAAACATCATGCACTGAAGGGCTTATAGATGTCCCGAAGGATTTGAAAACATCATGCACTGAAGGGCTTACAGATGACCTGAAGGCTTTGAAAACATCAAAAAGCTTCCGAAGGCTTTTTTGAAAACATCACGCAGTGTAGGTCTTATGGATGACGCGAAGGTTTTGAAAACATCATGCATTGTAGGTCTTACAGATGACCCGAAGGTTTTGAAAACATCATACACTGAAGGGCTTACAGATGACCCGAAGGCTTTGAAAACATTATGCACTGAAGGGCTTACAGATAACCCGAAGGCTTTGAAAACATCATGCACTGATATGAAAAACAACTTCGTAACCCTAACAGTATGGTTGAAACTAACTTCCAGAAACTTCAAAGAAATATGTCCAATCATTACTGATACCCAAAAGACCAAATTCAAAGTCGAGATCATGAAAAAATAAACCCTAAATCTAATAGTCTTCATGGGGACCATCTTTATCCATGCAATCGTGATATATCTTAACAAAGAACACGCTGTCATGTGACACATGGTTAAGAAGATTGGGTATTTGAAACCATAATTGCTGAGTAAATATTTGTTCAACACCAAGACCCTAATGCAACTGCTTGATGAACGAAGAAATTATGTATAGTCAGCTTGACTGTCACTGCTTCACCATTTTCATTCTTCATGCCTTTCTGTTTCATTGGAAATATTTTCTCAAATTAATTATCATTCCACATGATGATATAGGCCTTCAACATGCCCCAACAATTGCTGATATGAACGTTCAAAATGCGTCAACATTCCTATTTCTGATTGAAATGGGCTTTCAGCATGCCCCAGTATTTGCTTCTTGTTGATGCTAGCCTTCAAAATGTCTCAACATTCTATTTCTAATTAAAATGAGCCTTCGAGATGTCCCACATAGATCATTTCTGAATTGGGCCTTCAAAATACCCCAACGCTTTAAACTGTAAGGCTTACTTTCAATGTTTGTTTGATTTGAATCTCATGATCCCCACGAGGTCCAATTTTACTAATGCACTGTTATGGGTACTTATGGCTTTATTCGTGCCCCAATATGTTAATCTTGAATGCTCTTATTCTGGTGCACAAAACATCAGTGTTGTCAAGTAATTTTGAGGATTTCTCCATGTTGTCACAAACTTAAGAAGTAATCAATCATTCTGACGGAAATGTCTGAGATATGTGTCTCTTCTGAATGAGGTGCCCATTTTTTGGATCCGGAGGGATCTAGTAGGACAGAGTGGTATAAATCACTTGGTAATTCATTCCAGGTTGACACATTGGCTTATCATCTTTCGGTTTTAAGAGACATGTTCCCCAGGGGTATCAATGTTCTGTCTCTTTTCTCTGGGATCGGTGGTGTAGAGGTTGCTCTCTACCGGCTCAATATACCTTTGAAAACGGATGTGCAAGAACTGAATGATGATCGGTTTGAGCAATTGATGAGTATATTTTGCGGATTCAACCTTTTTGTCGGTGGCATCCCGTGCAACAACCTTACTGGAACAAATAAACATCATCGGGATGAACTAGAAGATTTTTGTTGGCGCCTTTTCTTGCAATGGATGATACAACAACTTTATTTTCTATTTCTCCAAGATATACACTGCCATAAATTCTCAATTTCAAGTTCAGCAATCTTTTGAAGGACATAATGGATAAAATCCTGTCAAGCAAAATGATCATCATGGAAAAGGCAGCAATGATATATCAAAACTTTAGCCAATATCATGGTATAACTAGAGTGCAGGTGTTGACTTGTTCATTCCCATAATACACCTAATGGGACTTATGACTCTGTGATGTAATCTTTTAAGGGACATTTATTGATGGATGGGGGAAGTAATTTGTCTGGTCAATTCTCCAAACTTTCTGGCTTCTTGGACTACTTTCTTTCAAGAATATGAAATGCTTCATCATTCTGGCCTCGCTTATTCTTTTTCTTCAATAGGGTTAGAATAGGCAACAATATGCTTCAAGGATCCTCCTCATTTGAAACTATCCTGTTTGAAATTTTTTTTCTCCTTTCTTTATCAAAGAATGAAAGAATTTTGTAAAGTGTTGTCTATCACAGATTCACAATAGAATCAAATAATAAGCATGAATTCAAAAAATATCAAAAGAATCACCGATCTCTTCTTCTTCTCTCAGCTTTCGATAGGACTTTATCCTGAATATCAAATAGAGAACCAAATTTCTTCATCTTCTTATTTTTTTTCTAATGGAAAGATCTAGCAAGAACGACACCTCTTCGAAATCACCCCCAAAATGATCATTTTTTGTTTTCTTCTTTATAATTGAATTACCTTTTTCGCTTGAGCTAACAGAACCCAAATTGATTCTATCACCAAACTACACTATTTAAATCCATTACAGCTTCAACCGATAAGCCCATCCCTCGTGGAAGCCCAATTTCTGGTGAGCCTTCAATAGCCCCTACATCCATAACTCTATCCTCCATCATTATAACCCCATCTTTAATAGACTTAACCACATTTGAGCCTAAAACCTTAATCCCTACCCCCATCAACATCCACTCCTTGAAACCCCATGTGATTAGAGTGATCTTAAATTTGAAAACCGACTCTCTCCGTACCTTCTTTGAAACCATAACCGACCTCGATCGGCTTCCCAACAATATCATTACTACAACCTCCTAGCCTTTCTTCAGAGCACACAACAATAAATACGCCGCCTCTGGATTTGGGAGTCCCTTTATTATCATCAGAACTTCCCGATACAGATGCCTCTGATAGATCAATGAACAGATTTACCATTGAAACACCATCTTTATCAGCCCCAAACTCTACTCCATCATTCTCATCCTCAAACTTTTTTTCTTAAATATTTCAGATTTATTCAATTTAACTAATGAATGATCCACCATCCCTACTTCAAGTACTCGGACATCAAACTTCATATTCTCCACCACTAAATCGACAACTTCATCAATCTGAGCTTCCAACGAAGTAGATATCAACATATTAACATTTTCACAATCTATATGATGATTTACATTTTCTCCAAAAGCTTCAAATCTACCCCAAGAGCCAGCTAATATCTTCAAAGTGATTTCATTCCAGCAATGCAGTGGTAATCCAACTATCTCTATCCATACAACTATTTCCTATTGACATATAGACTCTGTCCAAAGCATAATATCCATGAAAATCTCCTTCAAGTAAGACAACTAAAGGTCTTCAAGCATGATAAACAAATCTTCATCCTCAATGGTAAGAAGAAAGGAGTTCCCACGTAATCTTTGAACTTTAATTTCCCCTTAGCCCCAGTTTTGTAATCTATCAACGATACTCCCAATACTACATACACCAGCCATAACTCCAACCAAATATCTCCTCAACTTTCTTACTTCCCCCTCATCAACATGACCCAAAATTTCCTTTCTGGATGCTCCCACTTGGCCAGCCTTCGTACTTTATGTTTTTTCATTTAAGGTTGATCTCAAAATTTTTGATTTCCATGTCATCTTACTATGAACACATTTATCCTTTGGGACCTTCAAAATATACTTGGAAAAACTCACTAAGATGCGACTACCGTACACCATAAGACCATTCAACCGTTCCCTAACTCTTTCAGCTTCTATCGTATTACAAAGTTTTACGAAACCAAACCTAGTGCCTGCTCGACTCCTCTTCTTTGGAATAAAAACACTCAAAACCTCACCATAACGACCCATTACCTTCCATAAACCTTTCTAGTGAATAGTGTTTGGTAGATTATCCACAAAGAAAGTAAAGTTTCCGATGAAACACCTGATGAATTCGAAGGGAACATGTTCAGTGATTTCAACTCCAATATTCTAAATATTGATTCAACTGCATTGATGTGCCCTATATTAAACTAGAAGTTGATGATTGTGAAGAGACGGTTCTCCGGGTTGGATGTAATGAAGCCGACGTAAAGAGTGCCCTCCACGACGACATAATAGTTCTTCAGAAAAATAATGACAAAACCAACCAAGTATCAGTTCATCTAATTCTGAGTATCTGAAATAAAATTTAGTGTGTCTCTTAAGTGCAAACAAACACAATTTATAACATAATATGAATAAATCAATAAAATTCATAGCCCAAATCAAACAGTGATGATCATAGATTTGAATGTTATGTAAATTCTTATGCGCCCATTCGTACTCCTACCACACCATCCGAAAAGTGGGTTACCCATAACCACACTATCTACAATCAAACCACACCATACAAAGTGGGGTCCACTATAAGGGTAAAGGTCATAAAATAGTGGTCCACCATAAAATGACCATGGACAACTGTGACACATTAAACGACGACGAGGAGGTCTAGAATTCCCCCTTTTGTGGTATTGAACTGCGATGCACGATAAAATAGTGGGGAGAAGAGTGAAGGGATGTGGTCGAACGACTTACCGATGATCTTTTTTGTCACAACAACGACCCAACGATGAAACAATTGAAGGAATAAGATTAGTAGTGATGGTGAAGTATCGAAAGAGAAATAGAAAAAATACAGGAGCGACGCATGGGTGAAAAAGATGGGTAAATGAATTGTTACTAAAAATAAATCACTTTAATCATAAAGTTAGACCTCAGACTTTCTAGGGTTCATAAGACTTGCATCAAGTTTTCCAAAATTTTCAAATCGGTCACGAAAAATAATTTAGGGATTTAGGGAAAAATTCCCAAATCCTAAAGTTTCTAGCTTGAGGAAAAAATTAAGGTGTTACAGTATCGATACCCTATAAATAATATCCATACCCAAAGAACGAGGTAACGATACTACCTAGCAACCACTATTGACTTTTTCCTATTAGACGAACAGTGTCAATATTGTTCGTATAGTATCGAAACCCTAAATTAAGAATACCCTATTTTTAAGAGTGAAACTCTAAAAAAATAACTCTTAAAACCCTCAAAAAGTCCCCAAAGACTGTTTAAAGCTTATGTAGGTTCAAATGATCATAAAAGGTTATTTCTTTATGTACGAATAACATCAATATTCCTATTCAAATCTATGAACTCAAATGCAACCAATATGCTTCATGAACACGTACAAGAAAACACACACTCGTACTACTCTACAAGTGTTATAGGAGTGTTAGAGGTGTGTTACCTTGATACTATCTGCTAGAAAGTGTCCTCAAAGATCATCCAAAAATCAACTTCTCCTTGTCCTTAACCTTAAAGATTTCTTCCACTTCTTTCTCTAATAACAATAAAGGAAATTTGTTATTAACTCATCTAAAGGCTTATTAGAGAGAAGAACATATTTATATGGTTTATAAATGATTTAGAGCCACTCTCAAGCTCTATAACACAAAACCCTTCCAAAAATCCCACTTAACCACCATGGCCAAACTTTAAGATTGAGAGCTTGAATAAAAGCTCTAAAAGTGCTAGTTGTTTTCCTTACCTTAGCAAATTCGATCTAGGGATGTAGGTCTGTCAAGCATCCACTTTTTTCTCAAACCACAACTGAAGAAGGAGAGAGTTTTAAATTAACCAGGGCTTCTTGATGTGTAGTCGAATTTATCCGAAACACACTCGGGTTAACCAAAAACTACTAATTTATAATTTAGGGAGTTACAAACACTATGTACAAGAGAAAATGAAAAATAAAAAATGAAAGGGCTTTTCTCTTGATCTATTTTACTTGGATAGGTGTTGTGAGCTTTTTCAAGTGTTCTTGACTTATTTTTATAAGATGGAATGATGTTGTAACAGTTTCTAGTCGTTGGAGGAAGTTTGGAGCCATTGGGGACTTAATAAGATACGAAATAAAATTTCCCAGCACAGGAAATATAGATACTTCCCTTGTTATATTAAAAAAAATTGTCAATTATAATTGTTGTCCTTGACCATGAGAATATAGATATTTCTCTTACCTTTGGCTTTGGTACTATTTATGTAGTATCAATACTGTAAGAACATTATCGATACTATATACCGATAAACCCTTTTATGTTCAAATTCTTGTTTAATGGACTTTGAACTACTTTTGAAATCTTTGAACAAATTCAATTAAACCAAAAAACATTTACCCTTATTTGATATCAAAATATGAATTCAACAAAATACGAAAGTTACAATAATCAGTCAACTAGAAAGAACTTTGCATATGACAAAGAAATTATCTTTTTCACGAATTAAGTGTTGAACATGAAGATGTTACATCTAATAGAAACAATGATAATGCAGGTCTTGATGGTAATGACTAAATTAATATTATGTAATTATCGGCCCAAAAAAAGATTACCATTTTCATAGTGATATGTTAGAATGTTTTTAAGAATTTAAAACTTTAATTAAAATGATCAAAACTCGATCTAAAAGGTAAAATCGAATGGATTTAATGTATTAAAAGGTTAAAATACAAATTTAGCACCCCATTTATCACTGTCGTTTTATTTTGGTCACCCAACTATTTTTTTCAAAATCGTACTTAATGTTTAGTTTTTGTTTCATATTAATCACCCACTGTTAAAAAATTAACAGAACTGCTGTAATGTCATTTTTTGTTTTTGTTTTCAATGACAATGTGTCATTATCTTATGGTGATACATCAACATCACCGTTATTTTTTAAAGGGAAAGACAGTAATGAAATTAAAACTATGCATTAAGTATAATTTTGAAAAAACAACTGGTTAAGCAAACATAACAAAAGTAATAGTTGAGATATTAAACGTGTAGTTTATCGTATAATATATTAAGAAATTATCTCAGCTTTAAAGAAAAACAAAATGGGATGAAGAAATCTTGAAAACGATATAGATTAAGCTCGAGAAAGTAGTGGAGAAGATTTTTCTTATTTAAGTTCATTGAAATTGCAATGTAAAGAAAACCTACTTAATAAAAAATATTCATACTCCTTTTCATAAATGGACAGATCTAGTTGTTTAGGTCCTAAGGCCTTGCTGAGATAGGCCACTGGTCTGCCTTCCTGAGATAAAACAGAACCCTTTAGTGAAATTAGGCAATGCTAAAACAGGTGCCTGACACTTTGCAGCCTTGAGTATTTCAAAGGCAGCTTTGCAAGTAATATTTCAAAAATACTTAATCTAAATTTCCAACTTAAATTTACTTTATTTAATTTTTAGAATTTTTAGCTAAAAAGCTTAATATTTTTTAACCGCAATTTCTTACTAATCATACGTTTTTCTTTTGAAATGAAAGGATTCCGAGAGAAGTTGGCCAACCTGTTTCAAAAGAATTAACTGCAAATTGCTTACCAGGGACCATATTATTATACGTTCAAAAGAAAGTACAGAAGAAACTTGTTTATTTCTCAATATTTCAACTAGGAATACAGAATTGAACGACAGAAACAAGTCCAACATTATCCAGAAAATAATTAGCAAGCCTACTATGTAGGTTTCACGGGGTTCAGAAATTTATTCCTCTAGTTGTTATCCCACCAGAACCGGGACTGAAGTTGCTTAACGATATTCTTATCGAGCTGGAAGGCCTTGGCAAGAACATCGGGATTGATTGCCGGGTCTGAGCCGAACACTGCATTTGCAATGGTGATAACACCTGGGTTTTGGCTACTGAGACCAGCAAAGGCAACTGCATTGGTGTGCCCTATGTTGAACTGGAAGTGGATGAGGCCGACCGGGAACACGAAGACATCTCCGGGGTACAGGACTTTTGTGAAGAGACGGTTCTCCGGGTTGGATGTAACGAAGCCGACGTAAAGAGTGCCCTCCACGACGACTAGAATTTCGGTGGCACGAGGGTGGGTGTGAGGAGGGTTTAGGCCGCCGTAAGGTGAATAGTCGATTCGAACGAGAGAAATGCCAAGAGTGTTCAGCCCTGGTATTTTTTCAACATTGGCTGGAGTGACCATGGATCCTACTGGGTTTGATGTATTTCCTGGAATGTTAAGCCCTGGAAGGAAGAAGTCTTCTGCAACGGCAAGCTTCGGGTCCTTGCACAACTTGCCATTTACAAAAACTGCATAAATGCAAAAATAATAATGTGTTAATACTTCACTAGTTTTGACACTTCAACTCGATCAGTCGAGGCAAATATACTGCAAAGATGAAGGTTCAAAGAAAACAAAGCATTAAAGAACACACCGCCATCTTTAGCATCATTAACTGCTACACAGAAATCCTGAAGAGGGCTGGGATCTGATGCTGAGGCAAGTTTGGAAGCCAAAGCCAACAGGACTAACGCTACAACGAATCCATCACCTTTCATTACTGTAAGCAGCAGTCTTGAATTTGATTCAATTCTTCTAAGATTTGTTGCTTTATGAGGGGTGAGAAATCTGGTTTGAGAGAATGCCAATTTATAGAGTGCAGGAACTGAACAGGTCCATTATCATTCTTTAATAATTCCATTTTTAAAAGAGGAAAATAGTTAAGATTTACCAAGTCTGTAGTGATTACTGGTTTTTAAAGAAATCTAAATGAATCATTCCTCAACTACTCTGTGGCTTGATCCTCATCGAGTTTCAGTCTTCCAATGCATAAGTATTTAGCAATGGAACCTGTCGTTTTACACACTAAATGCCGCCTCTATCTATTTAACTACTCCATTGACTTTAAGAGAAAAAAAAAATAACCTCCAATTGATTAGCCTCTTGCAATGTTCAAATACACAGACGACTGAATTGACTATTTCCACGAGGATTATACTGATGTAAGCATGCATATAGAGGATGTTGGATATAAAAGAAAAGGCCAGGGTAGCACTTTATGAACAATTCACATATCAGAAATTTAAAATATAACGTGTAGACCACAACATGAAACTTTCATAAAAATAATTAAAATTATTTTTTAAACAAACAAATATATTCAGACAATTCGAGTTTCACCTAAATTCAACTGATCTCAACTCATCTCTAAAACTTTTAATAAAAAAGCGCTCGAATATCTAATAGAGAAAATGACCCTGATCAAGTCAGATTAGGACTCATCATGATTCGGAAAATGATATTAAGATTGTAGTCAACGTGTAAGCAGTAGAACAAAAATGAAGTAATGAAAACTACTTATATACATATCAATTTGTTTACAACTTTCTATAGCAGTACTTAGCTTTTTAATTACTCTAACTAACCCTTCAACCAACACAGCTGATTATAATTGTCACCCTTCAACACTCTCCCTCATGTTCGTGGGTGATATACATCCTTTACCCCCAACTTGGTCATCAAATACCTATGTTGACTAACCCCTAGTCCTTTTGTTAGCAAATCTGCTTGTTGATCCAAGGTTCGTACATAGTCTTTTGATATCTCCCTTCTGCATTTTTTTCTCAAAAGAAAATATAATCTGTCGTAATCGGTTTTTGCCCGGGTATGAATTTTTACTTGACGGGAAAATTAAAATGAATAAATAAATGATTTTAGTAAAAAATATTTTGGGAGTCGCCATTGACCTTTTTGGGTTAGATAGGTCAAATACCTAAAAACAATCTTTTAAAATAATTTTTAAGAAAACATAATTTAAAAGAGAAACTGATCTGCGTATAACAAAAAAATTTTAATAAAAAATGATTCGTGGTAGGTTACGTTTAGGGAATGATTAGCACCCCTATAACGCCCAAAATTGGTACTTATTAATTATAAATTGTCTCTATTATTGGAAATTTAAGAATTCAAAAAAATATATTTAATTCATAATTCTATTATATCACATTTATTAGTATAATTTTAAGAAAATATTTATATTTTTATAAATAAGATATTTATTTACTTAGAAATATCAGAAAATGACTTCTAGGTGCTTTAAGAAATCTCATTTCTTAATATAAAAAAATAAATAAATATTAATAAAACATTTCTCTAAAAATAATAAAAATAAATTAATGTATAATTTATAAAAATAAGATATTTATTTATTTAAGAATATTAGAAAAGGACTTCTAGGTGCTTTAAGACAATCCATTTCTAAATATTAATAAAACATTTCTCTAAAAATAATTAAAATAAATTAATATATAATTTATAAAAATAGGATATTTATTTATTTAAGAATATCAGAAAATGACTTCTAGATGCTTTAAGACAGCCCTTTTAAAAATACATATTAAAATATGATTATTTTTCCTAAAAGTAATTTATATAAAATTAAATTTATAAATAGGATTTTTATTTAATATATATATATAATAAGTAAATAAATATTATATATTATATATATTTATATGATTGCATAATAATAACATAATAATTAAAGTAATAATTTAAACTGATTGAAATTAAAATGATAATAATACAAATTAAATTGCAATTAAATAGTGACTAAAATAAATAAAATTAAAACAATAGGATTAAAATATAAAAAGTAATAAAACTTGTAGTTAAAAATAAAACTATTAAAATTAGTGATTAAAATGTAAAATATTTAAACTTAGTGCTCTAATTCGAAATATCATAAGATCTAGAGGTCTATAGTGTAATTTAGCCAGAAATATTAATTATATGGGTTAAAATAAAATTTATAAGACTATAAGGGACTAAAATAGTTATTTATCCTAAATATTATATAAACATGGCTAGGGACTAAATTATAATAAATAGAAATTCGAATACCAAATTAAAATAAATAAAAATAACTTGTAGTGACTATTTTGTAAAGATTAAAAAATCAGAGGGGTTGCGGAAAGGGTTTTACCGTTATGAAATTACACAGATACCCTCCCCCAAAACGACATCGTTTGGGAGAGGGTATATAAACCCCTAAATGGTCGGCCCTAGAGCCATCTTATTTCATTTTCTTTTTTTTCACTCTCTCTCTAAAAGATAGAGATTCAAAATGCTCCCCCCTCTCTCTAAGTTTCCCTCACCGTGGGGAAACCATACACCAGTCGGCCGCCTTATTCTGGCGCCGGCAGCCAGAAAACTTAAAATATACCCAAATCGAAGATCTCAGTTTCTAAAGGTCGAATCCAACCTTATTTTTTTATAAATCCCCTTCGATCGTCATAGATCAAGGTTATTTACCTTAGATGTTTCGATTTTTCAGTACCGCGGGGATGCTTCGATGACTCCTCGGTAAGTCTCATTCTCTTTTCTTCTTTGATGGTTGTTGGTTTTGGAATGTCTGCCATTGGTTGCTTTCTGTCGTGCCTTGTTCCTATGTTTTTGTTCTGTTCTTGCTCGTTGTCTGTGTCTTTTTCTTCTCTACAGGATCGGTGGCTTTATAGCCACCACCGAGGCTCTCATCGGACCGGTCCCAAGGGTGGAAGTTCGGTGAGTCACTGAACCTCTAGTGGTGACTCACCGTTAGAGCGACGTATGCGACTATAATGGCTCTTCTGGAAGCTTCGATTGGCGTCGTGACAAAGGAGTGTCGACAATGGCGGTGGAGGCGTCTGCAGTGGGGTGTTGGACCACTTGGCAGAGGCATGGCGGCTGTGGATGTTCTGGAATCAGCGGCGGTCGTGTGGTCCTAGGGTTATGATACCCTAGGGTTTTTATCTGGAAGCTTATGGACCGTTGGATCTTGCCAGATACAACGGCTGAGATTGTCTGGTGGCTGGGATGAGATAGAAACCCTAATATGGGTTTTAGGTTTAGCTGGGCCATCTGGGTCGGTTCAAGTTGGGTCTGGATCCGTTTGTAATAGGGCTCGGGGTTTCGGGCCTTGTAATATTTATTTAATAATAATAATAAATAATAATAATAATAATGTATAATAATAATAATAGCAAACTGAAAAATTAGTGTCTACATAATCGATCTCAATGTGTTTTGTATGCTCGTGATACACCAAATTAGCTGCAATTTGTATGGCCACTTGACTGTCACAAAAAACCATAGCTGGAGCTCCATGTCTAAATCGCAATTCTCTTACTACTGCTTCTATCCATACCAGCTCAACCACTGCTGAAGCCATTCCACTATATTAACTTCTGCTGAGGATCTCGACATTATGCTTTGCTTCTTAGACTTCCAACAGATCATGCATTCTCCTTGCTTGATGCAATACCCTGTTATCGATCTCCTAGTCATGGGACAAGACGTCCAATCTGAGTCACAATAAGCATTACATTGTAGCTTGTTATTTGCTGCTAGTAATATATCGTGATTAGGGCAACCCCTCACATGCCTCATGACTCGTAAAGCTGCTTCATAATTCACCGATTTAGGCTTTTGCATGAACTGACTCAAGTGTTGGACTACAAATGCAATGTCCGGACGAGTGTTGGTTAAGTAAAGCAATCGCTTTATAAGCCTTTGATACACCCCACAATCTTTTTCTTCATCATCTACTTATTTCTTTTGTATTTTTATCTCATGAGTAAGCAATGATCCGATGAGTTCACGAAGAGTGGGAACCTCCCAAAACTTTGGCTTCTTTGAGGGTGGTTTTCTTTCCTTCTCATGACATTGTTTAGGAATAGAGCATCTTTCTCAGTACTTCTTCATTGGGATACAACCTCAAATATATTCATCTAGTCCAAGTGCACACTAGAGAATGTTCATCCCTTTGACTTTTACTTGGGCTTTCTTTCTATCTTCATTTATCCATTTTGACCTATTCTGTGGAGGAGTGGAAGAACCATCGGTGATGACGTCTTGAACTAAATAGTTAGTGGTTTGAACTAATAATATCATCATATTCTTCCAATAGGAGTAGTTGGCACTATTGAATTAGGGAGGCTTTGTGATGGAGTGAGAATCCTCAAGATAGTAAGAGTCGGTTGAGTTAGGAATTAATAAACTACTTCTAGGATCTTTATAAGGTTACCAAATCATCGACTATGGCGCACACTAATACCAATTTTTTTTGGACTATTAAGGTTATACGAAAAATCGAAATAAGCTAAGAGGGGGTGAATTGACCTTTAAAGATTTTGGTTGTGGAAGGAAAAATATAGAGAAATTTGTACAATAATTTATAATAGTTCGACTTTATCAATCAAAATCTACATCCACTACTTTAGCTCTACAATAAGGATTTCTAACAAATACACTACTTTTATAAAAAAATTATATTTTCAAAGGCTAAGATAGAATCACTTCCCTTTTTAGAAAGGTGAAATTTGTGAAACAAGAAGACGTCTCTAGGTAGGTGTTTAGAAATTTGAGCTCACAAGAATGAATAAAAAATATATGCAACTAAGATAAAAACATTACAACACCCCAATCTGATCCAACCCGAAATCCAGAGAATTAGAATGTTACATAGAACAATCGAAGTGGCTAACCATTTTTTTAAAACATTCATCCAGACCATAAAATTTGAACCATAATCTAAAGCGTAATATAATCCAAAATATATAAGTTTACATAAGTAGGGAGTTCCCATCAATCAATCTCAAAATACATAGTTACAAAATAAAGTTTACGAATCGAATTACACAAGGGTCTATGACAATACATGCCCACAAAAATACTTGAGACTTGCTCTAATATTTGACTAAGTCTGAAAATTCAGTGTTTGGCGATGAGCTCCTCGAACATGCATATAAGAACCTGTGCACAGTAGTACATTATGAACGCTAAGATCAAAAATTGAGTGTCACACAAATAACACTACTATACTACATGCATTCAATATATACACTTGCTACAAGTATAATGATGAAAAGAAGGTACATTGTATACACTACGCAAGTAAGTATCATGGCGTAGTTTGGGCCTACAAAGCATGATGGAACTCACACCCTTATTTTCTTACTGTGGGTACTAATGGTAAGATCTTGGTCACATAGCATTAACATCTCACTTGTTCCCTAGCCAAGGTCTGGTTCACACATGATCGACACCGTGCTTGGCTAGTCTACTCCTCTAAAGTACTCAGAATGTGTCTAGGTCACATAGTATCAGTACAACATTCAACTAGCGTTTTAAGTGCCCTTGTACTAGACTAGATATATCTAAATAGTCGTTTACTCTACATGAATATCATCGTACATAAGTGATTCAGGTGTCCTCATTGTTTCGTGAGCGTCAAACAAGGCATGAGTCTTGTGGAATCTTACCTCATAATGCTCTTATGTTATCACACAATTATTCTTTTTCTCACTTACTAGGTTTTATTTAGAAGTTCCCATTAATCCTAACCCTCCCCAGATCCCTAGATCAAGGCAATGCTTATGGCCCTTGTTTGCACAATGGTATCGATAATCTTCCATATGGTTTCGGTATTATTTCCCCTTAGGGTATTGATACTACCCCGAGCATTGATATTATTTTGGCATACTAAAATTCTTGAACAAACCTTTGGTGTCGATACCTTTACATGGGGTATCGATACCAAATTTGTATTCAATGTTGTGAAAATACCCTAGTATTGATACCCTACCTAAGGTATCAATACTACCCTCTGCAGTACCAATACCAATTTAAATTACTATAAATCTGACTTCATTAACTAATATCGATATTAAACCTCAAGTAACTATACCCTATAAAATAATATCCATACCCAAAGAACGAGGTAACGATACTACCTAGCAACCACTCTTGACTTTTTCCTGTCAATCAAACAATATCAGTATTGTTCATATAATACTAGTACCCTAAACCGAGAATATCCTATTTTCAAGAGTGAAACTTTCCAAATCAATCCTAAGACCCTCCAAATACCCCCAAAGACTCTTTAAAGTTTATGTAGTTTCAAATGATCATAAAAGGCCATTTCTTTATGCTTGAACAACATCAATATTCCGATTCCAATTGATGACCTCAAATTCAATCAACATGCTTCATGAATACATACAAGAAAATACACCACACATACTGATCTACAATCGTTATATGAGTGTTAGAAGTGTGTTACCTTGATAGTAGTTGTTGGAAAACATCCCCAAAGATCACCCAAGAACCAACTTCTCCTTATCCTTAACCTTAAAGCTTTCTATTACTTCTCTCATTAATAACAATCAAGGAAATTTGTTATTAACTCATCTAAAAGTTTAGGAGAGACAACACCATAATTTATAAGGTTTATAAACTATTTAGAGCCACTTTAAGGCTGTAATGCCTTGAGTTTCGGGTTAGTAATTTGGGATAACCCGAGACCTATAAATCGAGCAAAAAAGACATATTAGAATAGTTTGGACCTAGTTAAGATATAAGTGGGCTTAAGTTCGGCCCAAGTGATAGAGAATTAGGATGATTTTTTTAAGAAATATAAATGAGAAGACTAAAAGTATAATTAACCCATGGCTCAAATCAAAAGCTGATTTCCTTTCACTTGTACCAAAACCCACCAAATACTCTTCCTTTATTTTCATGTTTTATTTCGTATTCTTCCTCACCAAGGTATATCTTTTAGTTTTTCAAGTCTAGTTCAAGAATTCTATGGTAAGAAATGAAATCTCCATTCCAAGAGCTTCAATTTAAGCTCCATATTTCAAATTTTAGTCATAATTTCCAATATGGGTTTTAAGGATATTTAAGATACTCAAGTGATTGTAGCTTGTTTTTAGTGGATTCAAGTTATAGGAAGTGTTTCTAACTTAAATCCAAGCACCTAGTTAAGTCAATAATTCATTTTCTTACCTTTGATTAGTGAAAGAGGTGGGAGAAAGCTCCAGGGCTAAGGAAAAGAGAAATTGTCCCTTGGTTGATTTGGGAGAGGTTTCACCAACTAAGAAGTGAATGTAACACATTTATAACTTTATCATATCATTTGTGGATCATTATAAATGTATTCTAGCTTAAGAGTCAAGTTATGGAGCATGTTGAGCATTCATGGTAGATTCCATGTTTTGGTGTTGTTAACAATCATAAAGCCTTCTTTATGACCTTGTTATATCTCATAAAACATTAATAATGATTGGGGACCTCAATAAAACAGTTTGGGTGAGATTGAGTGTTAAATTTGAGCCCAAATAGGGTATTTTCGAGCATGAGTTTGAGTCTTAAATTTTCAAGAAAATGAAACATTGACACAAGCAATTTTAGAGTTTTTCAACTTCTTCAATCAAGTCTACATCTACTACCTTAGCTTCCACACTAAGGATATCAACAAACCCACTAATTTGTTCTAACCTTTTAGGATAAGGTTTAACCTTACAACACACTTAGACTTATACCCTAAAGTCTCAAGTGTACAACCCTTCCTAAGAATAAATTACAAAGAAGAAAACTTTTGAATATCCTAACAAGATAGAATGTGTGCAAATTGAAGCTCTCACACACCCAAGAACACTAGAATGAGTAATACAAAGAACGAAATAGTATTCTATGTAAAAAAGACAAAGTTGAATACAATTTTGGCTCTAAATGTTCTTTGATTGTTGGAATATCTTTCTTGCCTTTTCTTGGCTATTTGAATACACATTTTATATGTTGTCATTGATTTTTAGTTGTTTATGGTTGTTGGAGGGAGTTTGGAGTCGTTTGAAGCATTAAATTCGCGCATTTGAGGCTACATGCACACAAACTGTCAAAACTCTGGGGAAACTTTCAAAACTCTATGAAAGAGCAATTGAAAAATATGACCGTTGGACCCAAAGTATCGCAACTTTAAGGAAAGTTTCAAAACTCTTGAGATAGTTTCAAATATACAGGAAAGCTTTCAAACTTTTTGGGCTACTGTTTTGGAAAATTTTGAAACTCTTGTAGAAAGTTTCAAAACTTATTGTCAATACTTGTTTAAAAAGTTAGTTTTTGACATTTTGAGAAATTTAAGACTTTGAAAATTATTCTAAAGTATTTTAATGATATTTTTAATATGTTTTGAACTTAAAAGACTCATTTTAAAGCTTTGACAAATTTTAGGGACTTAAAATTAATTTTGCAATAATTATTATATTTAATGTTATATCAAATCATTTATGTTTATCACATGGATTTAATATAATAAAAGGTAAAAATACACATTTAGCACCCCATTTATTACTTTTGTTTTATATTGGTAACCCAAATATTTTTTTAAAAATCGTACTTGATATTTAGTTTTGATTTCATTCTGGTCACCCACTGTTAAAATGGAAGAATAAAATGACGATAGATTTTTTTCGGAGACTTAGAATTTATTATCCTTTTAGTTTAGTCTTTTTAGCTAAAAAGATTTTTCTCATTTAAATTCATTGCAAATTGAAATTAAAATAAACCTACTAAATTATAAATATTCAAGTAATATTTAAAAAATACTTAATCTAAATTTCCAACTTAAATTTAATTTATTTAATTCTTAGAATATTTAGGAAAAACATTTTATTTGCAAATTTTGAGATATTATATTTTTTAATGAGTTTATTGTTTGTTTGTAATCTATTTTTCGGGTCACATTAGTTATTAGGTCGCGATTTGGACGTATCTTTTGAGTTGAATCGGCATTTTATTTTCAAAAACTGATAGTTTAGATATTAAACGCGTAATTTACGCTTTCTTCTAATAAAGGAAGTCTACCTTTTAAGATTGATATATGTAGTGAAGAATTTTGACAGTAAACATTAAAAGATCAAATAGATAATTTTATAAAAAAAGCTGAACTAAATAAATTGCCATTGAAAGAGACCATATTATTATACGACCAAAAGCAAAGTACATAAGAAACTTGTTTATTTCTGAATATTTCAACTAGGAATACTGAATTCAACGAGAGAAACAAGTCCAACATTATCCAGAAAATAATTAGCTAGCCTACTATGTAGGTTTCATGGGGTTCAGAAATTTATTCGTCTAGTTGTTATCCCACCAGAACCGGGACTGAAGTTGCTTAACGATATTCTTATCGAGCTGGAAGGCCTTGGCAAGAACATCGGGATTGATTGCCGGGTCTGAGCCGAACACTGCATTTGCAATGGTGATAACACCTGGGTTTTGGCTACTGAGACCAGCAAAGGCAACTGCATTGGTGTGCCCTATGTTGAACTGGAAGTGGATGAGGCCGACCGGGAATACAAAGACATCTCCGGGGTACAAGACTTTTGTGAAGAGATGGTTCTCCGGGTTGGATGTAACGAAGCCGACGTAAAGAGTGCCCTCCACGACGACTAGAATTTCGGTGGCACGAGGGTGGGTGTGAGGAGGGTTTAGGCCTCCGTAAGGTGCATAGTTCGAACAAGAGAAATGCCAAGAGTGATCAGCCCTGGTAATTTTTCAACATTGGCTGGAGTGACCATGGATCCTACTGGGTTTGATGTATTTCCTGGAATATTAAGCCCTGGAAGGAAGAAGTCTTCTGCGACAGCAAGCTTCGGGTCCTTGCACAACTTACCATTTACAAAAACTGCATATTTGCAAAAAGACTATTGTGTTAATACTTCGCTAGTTTTGACACTTCAACTCGATCAGTCGAGACGAATATACTGCGAAGATGAAGGTTCAAAGAAAACAAAGCATTAAAGAACACACCGCCATCTTTAGTATCATTGACTGCTACGCAGAAATCCTGAAGAGGGCTGGGATCTGATGCTGAGGCAAGTTTGGAAGCCAAAGCGAATAGGACTAATGCTACAAGGAATTCAACACCTTTCATTGTTGTAAGCAGCAGTTTTGAACTTGATTCAATTCTTCTAAGATTTGTTGCTTTATGAGGGATGAGAAATCTGGTTTGAGAGAATGCCAATTTATAGATTGCAGGAACTGAACAGGTCCATTATCGTTCTTTAATAATTCCATTTTTAAAAGAAGGAAATAGTTAAGATTTACCAAGTCTGTAGTGATTACTGGTTTTTAAAGAAATCTGAATGAATCATTCCTCAACTACTCTGTCGCTTGATCCTCATCGAGTTTCAGTCTTCCAATGCATGCATATTTTGCAATGGAACCGGTCGTTTTTACACGCCAAATGCCCCCTTTATCTATTTAACTACTCTATTGTTAAACATCCAATTGATTAGCCTCTTGCAATGTTTAAACACACTGCCAAATGGCAAAATGGAGTGAACAGGGCCTATTGTTATCATTATTTTAATCATATTAAATGCAACCATGGATATCTGCTAAAGTCAACGTTCGAATGGATGATATTGATGAACTTGTATAGAGACATATTTCGACAACAAAATTGACTCCACGACGAAGATACTGATGTAAGCATGCATATACAGGATGTTGGATATACAAGAAGAGTCCAGGGTAGCAGTTGATGAACAATTCATATATCAGAATTTTAGAATGAGAGTGTAGACCACAACATGAAAGTTCCGTAAAAATAATTACAAAATAAAATCTTTAACATATATATTCAGACAATTTCCTTTTTAGTAAAGATGGAGTGGACTTGCAAACTCTGTAGGTATCCATCCACTTTGCACAAGAGACTCAGTTAGCTTCAAGTTCTATTGACGTGAAGCCTGCTTCAAACTGTATAGAGATTTGCGCAACTAACACACACAAACCTCCCCTAGGTGTAAAAACCCTCAGGTACAGACATTTAAACTTCTTCATTTAGGTCACCTTGTTAAAGCAATGAAAAACGTCCATTTGAAATAATGGCCAGTCAAACATGACTGCCAAAGCAATGACCAATCGAACTGTAACTTGCTTAGCTACCGGTGAGAAAGTTTCTTGAAAATCAACCTGTAACACCCCGGATTTCGGGTTAGGAGTTTGGGCTAACCCGAGATGGGCTTTGGGACAAGTAATTTGGCTTGTAGGGAAGCCTTAACCCAAAAACAAGTAAACTTGGGCTTGGATTGAGCCCAATAGTGGATAAAAAGGGTATTTTAGTTTGCCGTCAAAATCAGAGGGACCAAAAGCAAAGTACATAAGAAACTTGTTTATTTCTGAATATTTCAACTAGGAATACTGAATTCAACGACAGAAACAAGTCCAACATTATCCAGAAAATAATTAGCTAGCCTACCATGTAGGTTTCATGGGGTTCAGAAATTTATTCGTCTAGTTGTTATCCCACCAGAACCGGGACTGAAGTTGCTTAACGATATTCTTATCGAGCTGGAAGGCCTTGGCAAGAACATCGGGATTGATTGCCGGGTCTGAGCCGAACACTGCATTTGCAATGGTGATAACACCTGGGTTTTGGCTACTGAGACCAGCAAAGGCAACTGCATTGGTGTGCCCTATGTTGAACTGGAAGTGGATGAGGCCGACCGGGAATACAAAGACATCTCCGGGGTACAAGACTTTTGTGAAGAGACGGTTCTCCGGGTTGGATGTAACGAAGCCGACGTAAAGAGTGCCCTCCACGACGACTAGAATTTCGGTGGCACGAGGGTGGGTGTGAGGAGGGTTTAGGCCTCCGTAAGGTGCATAGTCGATTCGAACAAGAGAAATGCCAAGAGTGTTCAGCCCTGGTAATTTTTCAACATTGGCTGGAGTGACCATGGATCCTACTGGGTTTGATGTATTTCCTGGAATATTAAGCCCTGGAAGGAAGAAGTCTTCTGCGACAGCAAGCTTCGGGTCCTTGCACAACTTGCCATTTACAAAAACTGCATAAATTCAAAAAGAATAATTTGTTAACACTTCACTAGTTTTGACACTTCAACTCGATCAGTCGAGACGAATATACTGCAAAGATGAAGGTTCAAAGAAAACAAAACATTAAAGAACACACCGCCATCTTTAGAATCATTGACTGCTACGCAGAAATCCTGAAGAGGGCTGGGATCTGATGCTGAGGCAAGTTTGGAAGCCAAAGCGAATAGGACTAATGCTACAAGGAATTCAACACCTTTCATTGTTGTAAGCAGCAGTTTTGAACTTGATTCAATTCTTCTAAGATTTGTTGCTTTATGAGGGATGAGAAATCTGGTTTGAGAGAATGCCAATTTATAGATTGCAGGAACTGAACAGGTCCATTATCGTTCTTTAATAATTCCATTTTTAAGATTTACCAAGTCTGTAGTGATTACTGGTTTTTAAAGAAATCTGAATGAATCATTCCTCAACTACTCTGTCGCTTGATCCTCATCGAGTTTCAGTCTTCCAATGCATGCATATTTTGCAATGGAACCGGTCGTTTTTACACGCCAAATGCCCCCTTTATCTATTTAACTACTCTATTGTTAAACATCCAATTGATTAGCCTCTTGCAATGTTTAAACACACTGCCAAATGGCAAAATGGTGTGAACAGGGCCTATTGTTATCATTATTTTAATCATATTAAATGCAACCATGGATATCTGCTAAAGTCAACGTTCGAATGGATGATATTGATGAACTTGTATAGAGATATATTTCGACAACAAAATTGACTGCTTCCACGACGAAGATACTGATGTAAGCATGCATATACAGGATGTTGGATATACAAGAAGAGTCCAGGGTAGCAGTTGATGAACAATTCATATATCAGAATTTTAGAATGAGAGTGTAGACCACAACATGAAAGTTTCGTAAAAATAATTACAAAATAAAATCTTTAACATATATATTCAGACAATTTCCTTTTTAGTAAAGATGGAGTGGACTTGCAAACTCTGTAGGTATCCATCCACTTTGCACAAGAGACTCTGTTAGCTTCAAGTTCTATTGACGTGAAGCCTGCTTCAAACTGTATAGAGATTTGCGCAACTAACACACACAAACCTCCCCTACGTGTAAAAACCCTTAGGTACAGACATTTAAACTTCTTCATTCTGGTCACCTTGTTAAAGCAATGAAAAACGTCCATTTGAAATAATGGCCAGTCAAACATGACTGCCAAAGCAATGACCAATCGAACTGTAACTTTCTTAGCTACCGGTGAGAAAGTTTCTTGAAAATCAACCTGTAACACCCCGGATTTTGGGTTAGGAGTTTGGGCTAACCCTAGATGGGCTTTGGGACAAGTAATTTGACTTGTGGGGAAGCCTTAACCCAAAAACAAGTGAAATTGGGCTTGGATTGAGCCCAATAGTGGATAAAAAGGGTTTGCAGTCAAAATCAGAGGGACCAAGAAAATAATTATACCATTGTTCAAATTAAAAGCTAAAAACCATTAAAATTGGGTGATAGCACGCTTGATTTCCTATACCCTATTTTTCTTCATGCCTTTGGCTTCTTCTTCTTCCTCATTTCAAGTTCTTCTCTTCCTCTAGCTCTCCCAAGTTAAAAGGTGCAACCTTTATAGAATTTTAGACTCTATTCAACATCCA
This sequence comes from Hibiscus syriacus, assembly GCF_006381635.1. Classification (NCBI taxonomy): domain Eukaryota; kingdom Viridiplantae; phylum Streptophyta; class Magnoliopsida; order Malvales; family Malvaceae; genus Hibiscus; species Hibiscus syriacus. The sequence goes on along the minus strand of NW_024063485.1, from coordinate 1,612,921 downwards.
CAAGGTGAGAAACTTAACCTACTCATCTCAAACTTCATTTCAAGACCCTTTTTTGCAAGGTTTGATGATAGTTATCATAAACTATTTTGTGGGGGTTTAAGAGAGTCAGTGGATTTAGTCTGTTTTCAGTGATTTCTAGGCTTAAGAAATGTTTTTAAAGTCTTCTAAACTTCCACATCCAGCTAGTAATCCCTTGTGCATGATTCTTGTCTAGTAAGAGAAGTTTGAGAGAGCTCCTAAGTTAGGGGAAGGAAAAACTTACATTGGGATGAGCTATTCACTTTTCCAGTAGCCTAGATACTTAGGTAACTCACTTCTAACTCCTCTATACCACATGTAGCTCATTTTGATGACTTTTGGTAGGTTGCATAAGCTTGAAGCATGTTCCTAGTAATTGCACCATTTGAGTGTTTTCAATATGCTTAAGACTAATTTATGATCCAAAAAATCAAATAAAACACTTAAATATCAGTTGGGACCTCAACAGGGCCTTTGAAATAGATAACTAGGATTTTTTGTGGTAAAATAGAGCACCGAGTAGTGATGGTATCGATGTTGTATAAACAATATCGATATTGTTATTCATTTAGGCATTTAAACAATTTTAAAGGGGTAGTATCTGTCGTAACCGGTTTTCGCCCGGGACCGAAATTTTACTTGGCGGGAAAAATAATGAATAAATAAATAGTTTTTATTGAGATGTTTTGGGAGTCGCCATCAACCTTTTGGGTTAGGTAGGTCGAATACCTAAAAATCGTCTTTTAAAAGAGTTTTTAAGAAAACATCAGTTAAAAGATAAACTGGTCTGCATTTAACCAAAAATTCGTTCTTTTTAATAATAAAAAGGGATTCGTGGTCGGTTACGTTTGGGGAAGGATTAGCACCCCCCACAACGCCCAAAATTGGTCCCTGTCGATTATAAATTGTCTCTAATAGTAGAATTTAAAAATTCGAATATAAATTTAATTTATGATCCTGTGATTTCAAATTTATTAGTATAATTCCAAGAAAATATATTAAATTTTATAAATATATTTTTTTTATATTTTTATAAATAAGATATTTATTTATTTAGAAATATCAAAAAATGACTTCTAGTTGCTTTAAAACAGCCCCTTTCTTAATATTAAAAAATAAATAAATATTAAAAATGTGATAATGTTTCCTAAAAAATAATTTAAATAAAACTAAATTAAATATAATTTTATAATATTTATTTATTTAAAATACCAGAATAGGACACCTAGTTATATTAAAACTGCCCTTTCTTAATATTTAAAAATAAATAAATATTATTATTTAATTAAATATATTTATATGACTGAAATAAAATAATAATAAAATTACTAATTTAAATATATAAAAATAAAATTTAAATTGCAAAGTAATAAAAACAAATAAAATTAAAATTACATGATCAAAATATAAAATATTGAAATTAAAGATAGAATTCGAAATATTAAGAAATCTATATCCTAATAGTTTAATTCAACCTTAATTATTTATTTAGGATTAAAATATTAATTACTAAAATTATAGTGGCTAATCATGATATTTACCCTAAAATACATATAAATAATGTATTGACTAAATTATAAAGAAACTAAAAGTGAAAGACCGAATTAAAACATTTATAAATTGATTTCAGTGGTCAAAATGGAAGTTTATATAACTATAAGTGGTTGCGGACGTGGTTTTCCCTTGAGGGAAATTACACAGACATCCCTCACCAAAACGACGTCATTTTCGTCGTTTTGGTGAGGGTATAAATACCCTTTTAAACCGGCCATAAGGCCATTTTCTCTCATTTCTCTTTTTGGGTTCTCTCTCTAATGAGAGAACCCTCTCCCTTCTCTCTAAAAGGCTCTGCTCGGAGGGAGCTCGGTCTCCGGCCGGCAGCCGTGCTCCGGCGCGGATGGTCACCGCCAGCCACCATTAACGGTGGCTGGAAATTTCAAAATTAACTCCGATTAAAGCCTTTATTTTTCTAAACCCAAATCTATGATTTTTTTGGCCTAAAACCCTACCAAACGTCCTAGATCTAAGATTATCACCTTCGACGCTTCGGTTCTCCGGTGGTGCGTGGAAGCTCCGATGATGTGTAGTCCTCTCGATAAGGCTCATTTCCTTTTTTGGTTCACTGCTTGGTTGTGGTTGTTTTTTGCTCTCGGTTTTGTGTTGTTCTTGCCCTCTCTTTGTTGTTGTCGTTGTGTCTTGTCGTCTTCATTTTGCAGGTTCGCTAGCCTTATTTATAGGCCACCACGAAGCTACCTTTGGATCGGGTATAAAGGGACATCTCGGTGATTCACCGAACTTTGGTGGTGACTCACTCTGTAGCTGCGACGTGGGCAGCCATCTGGCCTTCTAGAGACTTCGGTGAGGCGGCGATGTTGTGTCATTATCGGAGTGGAGCACATGGCCTCAGAGGCGGCGGCTGTTCATCCTTGATAAGGTGGAGGCGTGGAGCTAGGGTTTAGAAACCTTAGCAGTAACCCTAAATGAGTTTTGAGTCTTGTTGGGCCATATGGGCTTTGGGCTATTGGGCTCCGGGTTTGATATTTGGGCCTGTAATATTTATTTAAATAATAATAATAATAATATATAATAATAATAATATATAATAATAATAATAATAATAATAATAGTAATATTAATAATAATAATAATAAGATGAAAAATTAATGTCTACAGCTACCCCGCTTTGCTCATTCTTGTGTTAACAAGAATGGAGCAAAGACAAAAAAGATAATAATTTTTTCATTTGGTTTCTTTTGAGTAGGATGGAAATGTTGAAAACATTCTGCCCAGAGGTCTTATGAATGGCCCTGAGGTCTTATCATCTTGCACTGTAGGTCTTATAGATGACCCGGAGGATTTAAGATCAAGAAACCTATGAAAATCAGTTTCTTAAAATCTCATTTGAAACCATCCTGCATTGTAGGTCTTACAGATGACCCGAAGGTTTTAAATATCAAAAAGCTCCCAAAGGCTTTTTGAAAGCATCCTGCACTGTAGGTCTTATGGATGACCCGAAGGTTTTGAAAACATCATGCACTGTAGGGCTTACAGATGACCCGAAGGTTTTGAAAATATCAAAAAACTCCTAAAGGCTTTTTGAAAACATCCTGCACTGTAGGTCTTACAGATGACCCGAAGGCTTTGAAAAAATCATGCACTGAAGGGCTTACAGATGACCCGAAGGCTTTGAAAACATCATGCACTATAGGGCTTACAGATGACCCGAATGTTTTGAAAACATTATGCACTGAAGGGCTTACAGATGACCCGAAGGCTTTTTTGAAAACATCCTGCACTGTAAGTCTTATGGATGACCCGAAGGTTTTGAAAACATCATGCACTGAAGGGCTTATAGATGACCCGAAGGATTTGAAAACATCATGCACTGAAGGGCTTACAGATGACCCGAAGGCTTTGAAAACATCAAAAAGCTCCCGAAGGCCTTTTTGAAAACATCATGCAATGTATGTCTTATGGATGACGCGAAGGTTTTGAAAATATCATGCATTGTAGGTCTTAAAGATGACCCGAAGGTTTTGAAAACATCATACACTGAAGGGCTTACAGATGACCCGAAGACTTTGAAAACATCATGCACTGAAGGGCTTACAGATGACCCGAAGGCTTTGAAAACATCATGCACTGAAGGGCTTACGAATGTGGGAAATAGTTTACTAAGTAAGAAACTTTGGAAATCGTTTTCTTTCTATTCAACAATATCATTTTCAGAAAAAGATTAAATGAGAAACTTTGGAAATCATTTTCTCATTTTTTGAAATAACTTGTTGATTGGGTAACATGCCCCATTTTAAAATAATGCTTCATTTGTGGATTACATCCATATATTCTTCATATGTTTGCGTGATTCCTGCATTCGAGGTTTTGAATTCTATCTTCTTCTTGTAAGATGTTTTTCATCATGAATATTCTTTTTTATACGAAAATCTGAAGAAAAAAAAACCTTATATTTGAATGCAATCAAATGTATCAATGTAATGCTTTTTCTTTTATGCAAATGATGGTTTATGAATGCATAAATGTTGTTGCAATCTTCATGTGACTTTAAAGTGGCGAACTTGGTCTTCCTTCACTTGATCATTTATTTCCAGGGTTACCTTTGGATATTAGTGTAGCAACTTATGCTATATTTCTGAAGAACCATTTGATCAACTTGTATCTTTGTGTCTTCTTTGTTTCATGAAAGTCTCAGAAGAAATGTTTCATTTATGGAACTCTTGCCGTAATCAGAATTACAATCTTGTTGCCCCATTTTTATCTTTGATAACATCGGCTTTTTTCGTCTGGACTTGTGTAGAAATCCAATAAAGCTTTTATCTTTGAAAAGAGAATCTATCATCTTTGAAGAGAGAATCTATCATCTTTGAAGAATGTAGATGTAGATATTCTAAACTCAACAGAGAATAATTAGAAGAGTAGAGTATGTTCTGATTTGACTTTTGAAACAAATCACAAGGAGGATTTATCCTAATTCCTTTCATGTCTCCACATCTAATTGAATCTTGAACAAAGCCATTCAGACCATATCATGTCGAGATGCTTAACAATAACCTGTCATTCAACCTTACTTGGTTCCACTAGTTTCTTGTTGTTAAAATTTCTGCTTCCATTTTGTGGAAAGAAATCTTCATCATATCTCACTTCTAACCTTGGGGTTGAGGAATAAAACCTCGTCTTGGGTTAACAAATTAAAATATCATAATCGTAACTTTGGTTCAACACTATAATAACTGGTTTATAGAATATTTGACAACACATTCATCCTTTCCCGTGGCTTCTTCCCAGATGTTCGTAAAACATTTTACAACACATTCATCTTTTCCTGTGGTTTATGAACAGATGTTTGTAAAACATTTGACAATACATTCATCCAACTGTGGCTTCTGCACAGATATTTGTAAAACATTTGACAATACATTCATCCAGTTGTGGCTTATGCATAGATTTCTGGTCAATGAAGCTCTTTGCACAGTGTTTAAAGCTTTTGTATGATGTCACAAGACCACTTGAGAACAAAACTCAGTGGGAATAGAAGTGCGATGTTGGTGTGGTTCATGACCAAAATGTTGGTTAAATTCATAAAATATGCTAGTGTCAAATTGAATAAGAGATACCAACTGATCTTGATATAATCTCAAACAAGGGCAAGTGTGATACCGATCATGTTTTCTTCCATAATGAGTGTTGTGGGAAGTAGAAACACATCAGCTATAGGAGCCATGTACAGAAATATGTCTATGGAATTCTTGCTGTTGTAGATGAAACGCATATGATAAACCAAATAGATGAAAATTCAGTTCACCCTGACTGGCAATGATAACCCCAGTAACAACGGGAATAGGGGTAATATACGTAAGTTGAGCCTCTTTATTCAATGTCATCGAGTAAACAAAAACTGATGTGAAAAACAACTTCGTAACCCTAACAGTATGGTTGAAACTAACTTCTAGAAACTTCAAAGAAATATGTCTAATCATTACTGACACACAAAAGACCAAATTCAAAGCCGAGATCTTGAGGAAATGAACCCTGAATCTAATGGTCTTCATGGGGACCATCTTTATCCATACAACCGTGATGTAGTTTAACAAAGAACACGCTGTCATGTGACATATGGTTAAGAAGATTGGGTATTTGAAACCATAATTGCTGAGTAAATATTTGTTCAACACCATGACTCTAATGCAACAGCTTGATGAACGAAGCAATTATGTATAGTCAGCTTGACTGTCACTGCTTCACCATTTTCATTCTTCATGCCTTTCAGTTTCATTGGAAATATTTTCTCAAATAAATTATATTTTCACATGATGATATAGGCCTTCAACATGCCCCAACAATTGCTGATACGAACGTTCAAAATGCGTCAACATTCCTATTTCTGATTGAAATTGGCTTTCAGCATGCCCCAGTATTTGCTTCTTGTTGATGCGAGCCATCAAAATGTCTCAACATTCTATTTCTAATTAAAATGAGCCTTCGAGATGTCCCACATGGATCATTTCTGAATTGGGCCTTCAAAATACCCCAACGCTTTAAACTGTAAGGCTTACTTTCAGTGTTTGTTTGATTTGAATCTCATGATCCCCACGAGGTCCAATTTTACTAATGCACTGTTATGGGTACTTGTGGCTTTATTCGTGCCCCAATATGTTAATCTTGAATGCTCTTATTCTGGTGTCACAAAACATCAGTGTTGTCAAGTAATTTTGAGGACTTCTCTTCATGTTGTCACAAACTTAAGAAGTAATCAATCATTCTGACGGAAATGTCTGAGATATGTGTCTCTTCTGAATGAGGTTCCCATTTTTTGGATCTGGAGGGATCTAGTAGGACAGAGTGGTATAAATCACTTGGTAATGCATTTCAGGTTGACACAGTGGCTTATCATCTTTCGGTTTTAAGAGACATGTTCCCCAGGGGTATCAATGTTCTGTCTCTTTTCTATGGGATCGGTGGTGCAGAGGTTGCTCTCTACCAGCTCAACATACCTTTGAAAACGGATGTGCAAGAACTGAATGATGATCGGTTTGAGCAATTAATGAGTATATTTGGCGGATTCAACCTTGTTGTCGGTGGCATCCCGTGTAACAACCTTACTAGAATAAATAAACATCATCGGGATAAACTAGAAGATTTTTGTTGGCGCCTTTTCTTGCAATGGATGATACAACGACTTTATTTTCTATTTCTCCAAGATACGCACTTCCATAAATTCTCAATTTCAAGTGCAACAATCTTCTGAAGGACATAATAGATATAATCCTGTCAAGCAAAATGATCATCATGGAAAAGGCAGCAATGATATATCAAAACTTTAGCCAATCACGGTATAACTAGAGTGCATGTGTTGACTTGTTCATTCCCATAATACACCTAATGGGACTTATGACTCTGTGATGTAATCTTTTAAGGGACATTGATTGATGGATGGGGGAAGTAATTTGTCTGGTCAATTCTCCAGACTTTCTGGCTTCTTGGACCACTTTCTTTCAACAATGTGAAATGCTTCATCATTCTGGCCTCGCTCATTCTTTTTCTTCAATAGGGTTAGAATAGGCAATAATATGCTTCAAGGATCCTCCTCATTTGAGACTATCCTGTTTGAAATTTTTTTCTCCTTTCTTTATCAAAGAATGAAAGAATTTTGTAAAGTGTTTCCAATCACAGATTCACAATAGAATCAAATAATAAGCATGAATTCAAAAAATATCAAAAGAATCACCAACTCTTTAATGTTTGAGAATTATAGTTCTTTGACAAGTATCAAAATTTGGTTTGGCTTCAGGATGGCTTTCCTATTTTTCTATGGTTACATCTATTTAAGATGTCATTTCTCTCTCGCTCTTTGTGAAATTTATCACATGCCTCACTTTAAGGCCTTGGTATTTTACCCGGATGCGTACAAAATGTCGCAACTAGGATTGCTAATTACTAGACTATCTAGAATACCTCTATTTCAGTTCTTTGAAATATTCCATTTGTGAAAGCATTGTAAAGTCTAACAAAAGCAGTGCGAAAATATTGATCTAAAAATGAAATTTCTCAGTATTCAAGAGCAAAAAGCACCAACAACCAATAGAAGCAAAAGCTACAACCAGCTAAGCGATTAAAACTAAAAAACAACAAACCAATTCCAACAGAATAAGCTTCCTCGACAACATCAACGCATACATAGACAACAAAAGCATTTCCCAAAAGCTCCAGAGCGAACAACCAGAAAAATAACTCGATAACGAATCCACTAACACAATAAATATAAGGTGAAACCAACACTAACCTCTTCTTAAGGCCACCAATCTTGGAGTCAGGAAGCTCTCAACAAACCAACAATCACCAGCCAATCGACCATTCCACTATAACTTCCAACTAACAAATCAATTTCAACATATAGAGACCACATCATCCATGGACATTGAAACACAAACCAATTAAAAATCACCCTAGGAGCCATTTCCACTATCAGCATCACCTACTCACCCAACAAGCCTCCACAAATATGTCCAAATCTAATTTTATAGCATCCAACTTCGCAAGAAAAAAATATCAGAACTACATAATGGAGCTAAAAAATAAATCGATCTGGATGTAGTGAATAAAGAGTGGACCACAACCTTTAAAGCCTACAAAGAAAATGGCTATTACATTCTTTATGCTTAGGTTAATTTTTTTTGAAATCTATGATAACCACATTCATCCATCAGCTGTTTTTGCATTGAAAATGCTCAAAGAAATGCCTATATAACCTCCACATAAGATGCTTCAGATCAATAACTCATTTGACACCATAATTCTGCCCTTGAATCGATCTTTGCTTTGCATTGTAAAAATCAATGCTCTGTGATAAAATGCAATGTTCAAGTCCCCTAAGGCAATCCAGTTTCATCAAACTTTTTGCCTCCACAAAACCTCCTGCAATTCTAAAATTCTCCCACAATTCAATCTTTCAATTCTTTAGTTCCATTTGTTTCAACGAATCTAGGTCATCCTCAATCCATCTTCCTCAAGAACTATGATCCTTGAATTTGGCACACTAACCTTAGAATTGAAGTAATCCACCATATCGCATTGGAAGCCAAGATTTCGAACTCATAGACATACCAAAAAACTCCCAATTACCTTCTCGTCAATTGAAGCCTTTTTTTATTCTTAGACTCGTACCATCTCAGACTAAATAATTCTAAATAATTTTCACACTTCAGAAATCTTTGAGCTCCCCTATCCAAATACCCTACTGCAAGTCGATCATAAACACATAGAACCCTAAATTTTCTACTCCAGGACCTCTTAATTTCCACGACAAGGTCCTCAAAGTCCAATCGCATAAAACCTTACGCATGCCATACGACTCACTCACTACCCTCAACACATTTCTAACGACACTAACTCCTTGAGACCCTCACTTTCAGGACCAACAAACTTAATTCCAAGTTTCTTACCTAATTACAATGTCTTCTCCACTTCAAAAGTAGTAGCAACCCACATTTTCTTTAAAACAGAATCTGAAAGAGATCTACTTGATAATTTTGAGGAGATTAGATCAGTCTTCTTCAAATTGAATCTCTTCGAAGCCTGATCTCTTCTTCTTCTCTCATCTTTCGATAGGACTTTGTCCTGAATATCAAATAGAGAACTGAATTTATTCATCTTCTTATTTTTTTTCTAATGGAAAGATCTAGCAAGAACGACACCTCTTCGAAATCACCCCCAAAATGCTCATTTTTTGCTTTCTTCTTTATAATTGAATTACATTTTTCACTTGAGTTAACAGAACCCAAATTGATTCCATCACTAGACTACACTATTTAAATCCATTACAGCTTCAACCGATAAGCCCATCCCTCGTGGAAGCCCAATTTCTGGTGAGCCTTCAATAGCCCCTACATCCATAACTCTATCCTCCATCATTGTAACCCCGTCTTTAATAGACTTAACCACATTTAAGCCTAAAACCTTAATCCCTACCCCCATCAACATCCACTCCTTGAAACCCCATGTGATTAGAGTGATCTTAAATTTGAAAACCGACTCTCTCCGTACCTTCTTTGAAACCATAACCGACCTCGATCGGCTTCCCAACAATATCATTACTACAACCTCCTAGCCTTTCTTCAGAACACACAACAATAAATACGCCGCCTCTGGATTTGGGAGTCCCTTTATTATCATCATAACTTCCCGATGCAGATGCCTCTGATAGATCAATGAACATATTTACCATTGAAACACCATCTTTATCAGCCCCAAACTCTACTCCATCATTCTCATCCTCAAACTTTTTTTCTTAAATATTTCAGATTTATTCAATTTAACTAATGAATGATCCACCATCCCTACTTCAAGTACTCGGACATCAAACTTCATATTCTCCACCACTAAATCAATAACTTCATCAATCTGAGCTTCCAACGAAGTAGATATCAACATATTAACATTTTCACAATCTATATGATGATTTACATTTTCTCCAAAAGCTTCAAATCTACCCCAAGAGCCAGCTAATATCTTCAAAGTGATTTCATTCCAGCAATGCAGTGGTAATCCAACTATCTCTATCCATACAACTATTTCCTATTGACATATAGACTCTGTCCAAAGCATAATATCCATGAAAATCTCCTTCAAGTAAGACAACTAAAGGTCTTCAAGCATGATAAACAAATCTTCATCCTCAATGGTAAGAAGAAAGGAGTTCCCACGTAATCTTTGAACTTTAATTTCCCCTTAGCCCCAGTTTTGTAATCTATCAACGATACTCCCAATACTACATACACCAGCCATAACTCCAACCAAATATCTCCTCAACTTTCTTACTTCCCCCTCATCAACATGACCCAAAATTTCCTTTCTGGATGCTCCCACTTGGCCAGCCTTCGTACTTTATGTTTTTTCATTTAAGGTTGATCTCAAAATTTTTGATTTCCATGTCATCTTACTATGAACACATTTATCCTTTGGGACCTTCAAAATATACTTGGAAAAACTCACTAAGATGCGACTACCGTACACCATAAGACCATTCAACCGTTCCCTAACTCTTTCAGCTTCTATCGTATTACAAAGTTTTACGAAACCAAACCTAGTGCCTGCTCGACTCCTCTTCTTTGGAATAAAAACACTCAAAACCTCACCATAACGACCCATTACCTTCCATAAACCTTTCTAGTGAATAGTGTTTGGTAGATTATCCACAAAGAAAGTAAAGTTTCCGATGAAACACCTGATGAATTCGAAGGGAACATGTTCAGTGATTTCAACTCCAATATTCTAAATATTGATTCAACTGCATTGATGTGCCCTATATTAAACTAGAAGTTAATGATTTTGAAGAGACGGTTCTCCGGGTTGGATGTAATGAAGCCGACGTAAAGAGTGCCCTCCACGACGACATAATAGTTCTTCAGAAAAATAATGACAAAACCAACCAAGTATCAGTTCATCTAATTCTGAGTATCTGAAATAAAATTTAGTGTGTCTCTTAAGTGCAAACAAACACAATTTATAACATAATATGAATAAATCAATAAAATTCATAGCCCAAATCAAACAGTGATGATCATAGATTTGAATGTTATGTAAATTCTTATGCGCCCATTCGTACTCCTACCACACCATCCGAAAAGTGGGTTACCCATAACCACACTATCTACAATCAAACCACACCATACAAAGTGGGGTCCACCATAAGGGTAAAGGTCATAAAATAGTGGTCCACCATAAAATGACCATGGACAACTGTGACACATTAAACGACGACGAGGAGGTCTAGAATTCCCCCTTTTGTGGTATTGAACTGCGATGCATGATAAAATAGTGGGGAGAAGAGTGAAGGGATGTGGTCGAACGACTTACCGATGATCTTTTTTGTCACAACAACGACCCAACGATGAAACAATTGAAGGAATAAGATTAGTAGTGATGGTGAAGTATCGAAAGAGAAATAGAAAAAATACAGGAGCGACGCATGGGTGAAAAAGATGGGTAAATGAATTGTTACTAAAAATAAATCACTTTAATCATAAAGTTAGACCTCAGACTTTCTAGGGTTCATAAGACTTGCATCAAGTTTTCCAAAATTTTCAAATCGGTCACGAAAAATAATTTAGGGATTTAGGGAAAAATTCCCAAATCCTAAAGTTTCTAGCTTGAGGAAAAAATTAAGGTGTTACAGTATCGATACCCTATAAATAATATCCATACCTAAAGAACGAGGTAACGATACTACCTAGCAACCACTATTGACTTTTTCCTATTAGACGAACAGTGTCAATATTGTTCGTATAGTATCGAAACCCTAAATTAAGAATACCCTATTTTTAAGAGTGAAACTCTAAAAAATAACTCTTAAAACCCTCAAAAAGTCCCCAAAGACTGTTTAAAGCTTATGTAGGTTCAAATGATCATAAAAGGTTATTTCTTTATGTACGAACAACATCAATATTCCTATTCAAATCTATGAACTCAATGCAACCAATATGCTTCATGAACACGTACAAGAAAACACACTCGTACTACTCTACAAGTGTTATAGGAGTGTTAGAGGTGTGTTACCTTGATACTATCTGCTAGAAAGTGTCCTCAAAGATCATCCAAAAATCAACTTCTCCTTGTCCTTAACCTTAAAGATTTCTTCCACTTCTTTCTCTAATAACAATAAAGGAAATTTGTTATTAACTCATCTAAAGGCTTATTAGAGAAGAACATATTTATATGGTTTATAAATGATTTAGAGCCACTCTCAAGCTCTATAACACAAAACCCTTCCAAAAATCCCACTTAACCACCATGGCCAAACTTTAAGATTGAGAGCTTGAATAAAAGCTCTAAAAGTGCTAGTTGTTTTCCTTACCTTAGCAAATTCGATCTAGGGATGTAGGTCTGTCAAGCATCCACTTTTTTCTCAAACCACAACTGAAGAAGGAGAGAGTTTTAAATTAACCAGGGCTTCTTGATGTGTAGTCGAATTTATCCGAACACACTCGGGTTAACCAAAAACTACTAATTTATAATTTAGGGAGTTACAAACACTATGTACAAGAGAAAATGAAAAATAAAAAATGAAAGGGCTTTTCTCTTGATCTATTTTACTTGGATAGGTGTTGTGAGCTTTTTCAAGTGTTCTTGACTTATTTTTATAAGATGGAATGATGTTGTAACAGTTTCTAGTCGTTGGAGGAAGTTTGGAGCCATTGGGGACTTAATAAGATACGAAATAAAATTTCCCGGCACAGGAAATATAGATACTTCCCTTGTTATATTAAAAAAAATTGTCAATTATAATTGTTGTCCTTGACCATGAGAATATAGATATTTCTCTTACCTTTGGCTTTGGTACTATTTATGTAGTATCAATACTGTAAGAACATTATCGATACTATTTATCGATAAACCCTTTTATGTTCAAATTCTTGTTTAATGGACTTTGAACTACTTTTGAAATCTTTGAACAAATTCAATTAAACCAAAAACATTTACCCTTATTTGATATCAAATATGAATTCAACAAAATACGAAAGTTACAATAATCAGTCAACTAGAAAGAACATTGTATATGACAAAGAAATTATCTTTTTCACGAATTAATTGTTGAACATGAAGATGTTACATCTAATAGAAACAATGATAATGCAGGTCTTGATGGTAATGACTAAATTAATATTATGTAATTATCGGCCCAAAAAAAGATTACCATTTTCATAGTGATATGTTAGAATGTTTTTAAGAATTTAAAACTTTAATTAAAATTATCAAAACTCAATCTAAAAAGTAAAATCGAATGGATTTAATATATTAAAAGGTTAAAATACAAATTTAGCACCCCATTTATCACTGTTGTTTTATTTTGGTCACCCAACTATTTTTTTTTAAATCGTACTTAATGTTTAGTTTTTGTTTCATATTAATCACCCACTGTTAAAAAATTAACAGAACTGTTGTAATGTCATTTTTTGGTTTTGTTTTCAATGACAATGTGTCATTATCTTATGGTGATACATCAACATCACCGTTATTTTTTAAAGGGAAAGATAGAAATGAAATTAAAACTATGCGTATAATTTTGAAAAAACAACTGGTTAAGCAAACATAACAAAAGTAATAGTTGAGATATTAAACGTGTAGTTTATCGTATAATATATTAAGAAATTATCTCAGCTTTAAAGAAAAACAAAATGGGATGAAGAAATCTTGAAAACGATATAGATTAAGCTCGAGAAAGTAGTGGAGAAGATTTTTCTTATTTAAGTTCATTGAAATTGCAATGTAAAGAAAACCTACTTAATAAAAAAATATTCATACTCCTTTTCATAAATGGACAGATCTAGTTGTTTAGGTCCTAAGGCCTTGCTGAGATAGGCCACTGGTCTGCCTTCCTGAGATAAAACTGGTCCAATTCCCTTAGAGCTTGCATCTGTTTCCAAACAGAACCCTTTAGTGAAATTAGGCAATGCTAAAACAGGTGCCTGACACTTTGCAGCCTTGAGTATTTCAAAGGCAGCTTTGCAAGTAATATTTCAAAAATACTTAATCTAAATTTCCAACTTAAATTTACTTTATTTAATTTTTAGAATTTTTAGCTAAAAAGCTTAATATTTTTTAACCGCAATTTCTTACTAATCATACGTTTTTCTTTTGAAATGAAAGGATTCCGAGAGAAGTTGGCCAACCTGTTTCAAAAGAATTAACTGCAAATTGCTTACCAGGGACCATATTATTATACGTTCAAAAGAAAGTACAGAAGAAACTTGTTTATTTCTCAATATTTCAACTAGGAATACAGAATTGAACGACAGAAACAAGTCCAACATTATCCAGAAAATAATTAGCAAGCCTACTATGTAGGTTTCACGGGTTCAGAAATTTATTCCTCTAGTTGTTATCCCACCAGAACCGGACTGAAGTTGCTTAACGATATTCTTATCGAGCTGGAAGGCCTTGGCAAGAACATCGGGATTGATTGCCGGGTCTGAGCCGAACACTGCATTTGCAATGGTGATAACACCTGGGTTTTGGCTACTGAGACCAGCAAAGGCAACTGCATTGGTGTGCCCTATGTTGAACTGGAAGTGGATGAGGCCGACCGGGAACACGAAGACATCTCCGGGTACAGGACTTTGTGAAGAGACGGTTCTCCGGGTTGGATGTAACGAAGCCGACGTAAAGAGTGCCCTCCACGACGACTAGAATTTCGGTGGCACGAGGGTGGGTGTGAGGAGGGTTTAGGCCGCCGTAAGGTGAATAGTCGATTCGAACGAGAGAAATGCCAAGAGTGTTCAGCCCTGGTATTTTTTCAACATTGGCTGGAGTGACCATGGATCCTACTGGGTTTGATGTATTTCCTGGAATGTTAAGCCCTGGAAGGAAGAAGTCTTCTGCAACGGCAAGCTTCGGGTCCTTGCACAACTTGCCATTTACAAAAACTGCATAAATGCAAAAATAATAATGTGTTAATACTTCACTAGTTTTGACACTTCAACTCGATCAGTCGAGGCAAATATACTGCAAAGATGAAGGTTCAAAGAAAACAAAGCATTAAAGAACACACCGCCATCTTTAGCATCATTAACTGCTACACAGAAATCCTGAAGAGGGCTGGGATCTGATGCTGAGGCAAGTTTGGAAGCCAAAGCCACAGGACTAACGCTACAACGAATCCATCACCTTTCATTACTGTAAGCAGCAGTCTTGAATTTGATTCAATTCTTCTAAGATTTGTTGCTTTATGAGGGGTGAGAATCTGGTTTGAGAGAATGCCAATTTATAGAGTGCAGGAACTGAACAGGTCCATTATCATTCTTTAATAATTCCATTTTTAAAGAGGAAAATAGTTAAGATTTACCAAGTCTGTAGTGATTACTGGTTTTTAAAGAATCTAAATGAATCATTCCTCAACTACTCTGTGGCTTGATCCTCATCGAGTTTTCAGTCTTCCAATGCATAAGTATTTAGCAATGGAACCGGTCGTTTTTACACACTAAATGCCGCCTCTATCTATTTAACTACTCCATTGACTTTAAGAGAAAAAAAAAATAACCTCCAATTGATTAGCCTCTTGCAATGTTCAAATACACTGACGACTGAATTGACTATTTCCACGAGGATTATGATGTAAGCATGCATATAGAGGATGTGGATATAAAAGAAAGGCCAGGGTAGCACTTTATGAACAATTCACATATCAGAAATTTAAAATATAACGTGTAGACCACAACATGAAACTTTCATAAAAATAATTAACATTATTTTTTAAACAAACAAATATATTCAGACAATTCGAGTTTCACCTAAGATCTCAACTCATCTCTAAAACTTTTAATAAAAAAGCGCTCGAATATCTAATAGAGAAAATGACCCTGATCAAGTCAGGTTAGGACTCATCATGATTCGGAAAATGATATTAAGATTGTAGTCAACGTGTAAGCAGTAGAACAAAAATGAAGTAATGAAAACTACTTATCTACATATCAATTTGTTTACAACTTTCTATAGCAGTACTTAGCTTTTTAATTACTCTAACTAACCCTTCAACCAACACAGCTGATTATAATTGTCACCCTTCAACACTCTCCCTCATGTTCGTGGGTGATATACATCCTTTACCCCCAACTTGGTCATCAAATACCTATGTTGACTAACCCCTAGTCCTTTTGTTAGCAATCTGCTTGTTGATCCAAGGTTCGTACATAGTCTTTTGATATCTCCCTTCTGCATTTTTTTCTCAAAAGAAAATATAATCTGTCG
Source organism: Hibiscus syriacus (assembly GCF_006381635.1). Classification (NCBI taxonomy): domain Eukaryota; kingdom Viridiplantae; phylum Streptophyta; class Magnoliopsida; order Malvales; family Malvaceae; genus Hibiscus; species Hibiscus syriacus. The sequence continues at coordinate 1,596,646 of NW_024063485.1, read as the reverse complement.
TAATCGGTTTTTGCCCGGGTATGAATTTTTACTTGACGGGAAAATTAAAATGAATAAATAAATGATTTTAGTAAAAAATATTTTGGGAATCGCCATTGACCTTTTTGGGTTAGATAGGCCAAATACCTAAAAACAATCTTTTAAAATAATTTTTAAGAAAATAATTTAAAAGAGAAACTGATCTGCGTATAACAAAAAAATTTTAATAAAAAAGGATTCGTGGTAGGTTACGTTTAGGGAATGATTAGCACCCCTATAACGCCCAAAATTAGTACTTATTAATTATAAATTGTCTCTATTATTGGAAATTTAAGAATTCAAAAAAAATATTTAATTCTAATTCTTATATCAAATTTATTAGTATAATTTTAAGAAAATATTTATATTTTATAAATAAGATATTTATTTACTTAGAAATATCAGAAAATGACTTCTAGGTGCTTTAAGACAGCCCATTTCTTAATATAAAAAAAATAAATAATATTAATAAAATATTTCTCTAAAAATAAAAAAAATTAATGTATAATTATAAAATAGGATATTTATTTATTTAAGAATATTAGAAAAGGACTTCTAGGTTCTTTAAGACAACCCATTTCTAAAATTAATAAAACATTTCTCTAAAAATAATTAAAATAAATTAATATATAATTTATAAAAATAGGATATTTATTTATTTAAGAATATCAGAAAATGACTTCTAGATGCTTTAAGACAACCCTTTTAAAAATACATGTTAAAATATGATTATTTTCCTAAAAGTAATTTATATAAAAATTAAATTTATAAATAGGATTTTTATTTAATATATATATATATATATATATATAAGTAAATAAATATTATATATTATATATTTATATGATTGCATAATAATAACATAATAATTAAAGTAATAATTTAAACTGGTTGAAATTAAAATGATATAATACAAATTAAATTGCAATTAAATAGTGACTAAAATAAAAAATTAAAACAATAGGATTAAAATAAAAAAGTAATAAAACTTGTAGCTAAAAATAAAACTATTAAAATTAGTGATTAAAATGTAAAATATTTAAACTTAGTGCTCTAATTCGAAATATCATAAGATCTAGAGGTCTACAGTGTAATTTAGCCAGAAATATTAATTATTTGGGTTAAAATAAAATTTATAAGACTATAAGGGACTAAAATAATTATTTATCCTAAATATTATATAAACATGGCTAGGGACTAAATTATAATAAATAGAAATTTGAATACCAAATTAAAATAAATAAAAATAACTTGTAGTGACTATTTTGTAAAGATTACAAAATCAGAGGGGCTACGGAAATTCTCATTCTCTTTTCTTCTTTGATGGTGTTTGGTTTTGGTATGTCTGTCGTTGGTTGCTTTCTGTCGTGCCTTGTTCCTATATTTTTGTTTTGTTCTTGCTCGTTATCTGTTTCTTTTTTCTTCTGCAGGATTGGTGGTTTTATAGCCACCACCGAGGCTCTCATCGGACCGGTCCCAAGGGTGGAAGTTTGGTGAGTCACCGAACCTCTAGTGGTGACTCACCGTTAGAGCGACGTGTGCGGCTATAATGGCTCTTCTGGAAGCTTCGATTGGTGTCGTGGAAAAGGAGTGTCGACAATGGCGGTGGAGGCGTCCGCAGTGGGGTGTTGGACCACTTGGCAGAGGCATGGCAGCTGTGGATGTTCTGGAAGCAGCGACGGTCGTGTGGTCCTAGGGTTATGATACCCTAGGGTTTTCATCTGGAAGCTTCTGGACCGTTGGATCTTGCCAGATCTAACGGCTGAGATTGTCTGGTGGCTGGGATGAGATGGAAACACTAATATGGGCTTAAGAGTTAAGTTATGGAGCATGTTGAGCATTCATGGTAGATTCCATGTTTGGTGTATTTAACAAGCATAAAGCTTGTTATATCTCATAAAACATTAATAATGATTGGAGACCTCAATAAAATAGTTGGGTGAGTTTGAGTGTTAAATTTGAGCCCAAATAGGGTATTTTCGAGCATGAGTTTGAGTCTTAAATTTGCAGGAAAATGAAACATTGACACAAACAATTTTAGATTTTTTCAACTTCTTCAATCAAGTCTACATCTACTACCTTAGCTTCCACACTAAGGATATCAACAAACCCACTAATTTGTTCTAACCTTTTAGGACAAGGTTTAACCTTACAACACACTTAGACTTATACCCTAAAGTCTCAAGTGTACAACCCTTCCTAAGAATAAATTACAAAGAAAAAAAACTTTTGAATATCCTAACAAGATAGAATGTGTGAAAATTGAAGCTCTCACACACCCAAGAACACTAGAATGAGTAATACAAAGAACGGAATAGTATTCTATGTAAAAAAGACAAAGTTGAATACAAATTTGGCTCTAAATGTTCTTTGATTGTTGGAATAGCTTTCTTGCCTTTTCTTGGTTGTTTGAAGACACCTTTTATATGTTGTCATTGATTTTTTAGTTGTTTAGGTGTTAGAGGGAGTTTGGAGTCGTTTGAAGCATTAAATTCGCGCATTTAAGGCTACATGCATACAAACTTTCAAAACTCTATGAAAGAGCAATTGAAAAATATGACCGTTGGACCCAAAGTATCGAAGCTTTAAGGAAAGTTTCAAAACTCTTGAGATAGTTTCAAATATACAGGAAAGCTTTCAAACTTTTTGGGCTACTGTTTTGGAAAATTTTGAAACTCTTGTAGAAAGTTTCAAAACTTATTGTCAATACTTGTTTAAAAAGTTAGTTTTTGACATTTTGAGAAATTTAAGACTTTGAAAATTATTCTAAAGTATTTGAATGATATTTTTAATATGTTTTGAACTTAAAGACTCATTTTAAAGCTTTGACAATTTTAGGGACTTAAAATTAATTTTGCAATATTATATATTTAATGTTATATCAAATCATTTATGTTTATCACATGGATTTAATATAATAAAAGGTAAAAATACACATTTAGCACCCCATTTAAATTATTATATTTCGTACTTGATGTTTAGTTTTGATTTCATACTGGTCACCCACTATTAAAATGGAATTTATTTAGTTCTTAGAATATTTAGGAAAAACATTTTATTTCCAAATTTTGAGATTTATTTTTTTTAAATAGGTTTATTGTTTGTTTGTAATCTATTTTTCGGGTCACACTAGTTATTAGGTCGCGATTTGGACGTATCGTTTAAGTTGAATCGACATTTTATTTCTAAAAATTGATAGTTTAGATATTAACGTGTAATTTACGCTTTCGTCTAATAGAGGAAGTCTACCTTTTTAAGAATTATATATGTAGTGAAGAATTTTGACAGTAAACATTAAAGATCAATAGATAATTTTATAAAAAAAGCTGACTAATAAATTGCCATTGAAAGACCATATTAGTATACGACCAAAAGCAAAGTACACAAGAAACTTGTTTATTTCTGAATATTTCAACTAGGAATACTGAATTCAACGACAGAAACAAGTCCAACATTATCCAGAAAATAATTAGCTAGCCTACTATGTAGGTTTCATGGGGTTCAGAAATTTATTCGTCTAGTTGTTATCCCACCAGAACCGGGACTGAAGTTGCTTAACGATATTCTTATCGAGCTGGAAGGCCTTGGCAAGAACATCGGGATTGATTGCCGGGTCTGAGCCGAACACTGCATTTTGCAATGGTGATAACACCTGGGTTTGGCTACTGAGACCAGCAAAGGCAACTGCTTGGTGTGCCCTATGTTGAACTGGAAGTGGATGAGGCGACCGGAATACAAAGACATCTCCGGGTACAAGACTTTGTGAAGAGACGGTTCTCGGGTTGGATGTAACGAAGCCGACGTAAAGAGTGCCCTCCACGACGACTAGAATTTCGTGGCACGAGGGTGGGTGTGAGGAGGGTTTAGGCTCCGTAAGGTGCATAGTCGATTCGAACAAGAGAAATGCCAAGAGTGTTCAGCCCTGGTAATTTTTCAACATTGGCTGGAGTGACCATGGATCCTACTGGGTTTGATGTATTTCCTGGAATATTAAGCCTGGAAGGAAGAAGTCTTCTGCGACAGCAAGCTTCGGGTCCTTGCACAACTTGCCATTACAAAAACTGCATAAATTCAAAAGAAATAATTTGTTAACACTTCACTAGTTTTGACACTTCAACTCGATCAGTCGAGACGAATATACTGCAAAGATGAAGGTTCAAAGAAAACAAACATTAAAGAACACACCGCCATCTTTAGAATCATTGACTGCTACGCAGAATCCTGAAGAGGGCTGGGATCTGATGCTGAGGCAAGTTTGGAAGCCAAAGCCAATAGGACTAATGCTACAAGGAATCCAACCTTTCATTGTTGTAAGCAGTTGGAAATAAACGCTCACACAACACAACTTTTATTGAAACTCAAACAAATATTACAAGAGTACTCTCACTTGAAAACAAGAACTACAACTCACTCTTATAAGACTTGCTTCTTCACTCACTAGAAGCTCTTAATTTTTCTTTATGCTTAAAACTAAAATGAGAAGGGTATTTATACTACTCAAGAACAATCCTACACCACACAAATAAACTAATTTAAACCATTACAATTCAACAATATCTAACTCTAACTAAATTGATGTAAGCAATGACATCATTAATTAAATGATGTAAGCAATGACATCTTTATTAAATGATGTAAGTAATGACATCAATTTAGTTTTGGGTTGGGTTTAGGTTCCCATATGGATCAAGTTATGATCCAACACCCTCCCTTAAACTTGATCTCGTGACCCCTAGTAGGTTCCTTAATCTTAAGAAGTCTTCGCTGGTCAGTGGCTGGTAAAAATATCAGCAACTGATCTTGTGACTTCAATATTCAACTTCCACATCTTTTCTTGCAACACACTCCCTTATATAGTGGTAGCGAATATCAATGCTTAGTTCGATCATGGAATACTGGATTCTTCGCTAAGGCAATGGCTGACTTGTTGTCGACACAAACCTTGGTAGGCTCTTCTTGTATCAAACCAATCCTTCAATAGATTTCTAAGCCAAATTGCATGACAAACACATGAGGTAGCAGCAACATATTCCGCTTCACAAGTGGACAATGTGACAATCGGTTGTTTCTTTGACATCCATGTGAATGCAATATCTCCCATGAAAAATACGAATCCAGTAGTGCTCCTTCGATTATCTATGTCTCCACCCCAATCACTATCGCTATATCCAACAAGCTTGTAATCATTAGAAAACTGAATAGAACAAGCCAAAGTCAATTGTACCTTTCAGATAGCGAAGAATTCTCTTTGCAGCTTTAAAATGGATGGTTGTTGGGGATTCCATGTAGCGACTAACCAATCCAACTGCGTGAAGAATATCGGGTCTCGTGCAAGTTAGATAGCGTAGACTTCCTACCAAACTTTTGAAGAATGTTGGATCTACACTTCGCCTTCTTCATGTTTGGTCATCTTGATCCCGTATTCTGCGGTGTGCTTATTGGCTTACAGTTCTCCATCTTGAACTTCTTCAGTATCTCCTTTGCATAGCTTTCCTGTGAAATGAAATTCCATCATTTTGTTTGCTTAACTTCAATGCCAAGGTAGTACGCCATGAGCCCCATGTCTGTCATCTCGAATTCTTTCATCATCACATCCTTGAATTCATTAAACATGCTTGGGTTGCTTCCAGTGAAGATCAAATCGTCCACGTAGAGGCACACGATCAAAATATCTTCATCTTTGATCTTGATATATAGAGCATGCTCGTAGGGACATTTGTTGAAACCATTCTCTTGGAAGTACTTGTCGATTCGGCTATTCCATGCCCTTGGTGCTTTTAGCCGTTTAAAGAGCCTTCTTCAACTTCAACACCTTGTCTTCATGCCCTTTGACTTCATAGCCTGATGGTTGCTGAATGTAAAGTTCCTCTTCAAGAACTCCATTTAGGAAGGCGGACTTTACATCCATCTGTTGTATCTTCCACTTGTTTGAGCTGCCAAAGAAATGATTAGTCTGATAGTCTCCAATCGAGCAACAGGAGCAAATACCTCATCATAGTCAATTCCAGCCTTTTGACTATAGCCTTTAGCAACTAGCCTCGCCTTGTGCCTTTCAATCTCTCCTTTGGCATTTTGCTTTGTTTTGTACACCCATTTGACACCTATCGCCTTATGTCCCTTGGGAAGTGAGGTAAGTTTCCATGTGTCATTCTTCTCGATGGCCTTGATTTCTTCGTCCATCGCATCTCTCCATTTCTTTTCTTGTACCGCTTCTTGAAAGCTCACTGGTTCACAATCGGCAAACAGACAAAATAATGTAAGATTATCTTGTCGTTCAGTTACCTCATAGAGATCTCTAAGGCTTCTTGTGCGTTGCACAACTCTTTCACTTTGACTCCCACTTGATGATGATGAAGGTGATGAGTCTCCTTGAGTGATTGATGTTGGTGAAGTGGGTGGAGTTGCAAGCTCTTGTTGAGATTCATCTAGTTGCTCCCTTATGTCTGCTCATCTTCTTCAAACTGAGGAAAGAAATTGAAGTCATCTGTATGAGAGTTAAAATCCCATTCTCCTTCTTCGTTGAAGATCACATCTCGACTAATCACAAACTTCTTATTGTCTGGATTGTACAACTTGTAGCCCTTCGAATTAGCACATAGCCGATGAAGATAAACTCTCGCTTTTATCATCAAGCTTCGTTCTTCTCTCGTCTGGTACGTGAACATGGGCTATACTTCCAAAGGTTCTCAGGGAAATGCCAGGCTTTCTTCCACTCCATGCCTCTTGCGGTGTCTTTCCCCATACACTTCTTGTTGGAGATCGATTTGACAAGTAGACTGCACACGATATTGCTTCCGCCCAAAATTCTTTGGGTAGTTTCTGCTTTTGAGCATGCTTCGTGCCATGTCGAGGATTGTTCTATTCTTTCTTTCTGCCACACCATTTTGCTGGGGGATCTAGGAACTGTCATTGGTCGACGAATTCCATTTGCTTCACAGAACTCTTGAAACTCCCTGGAAGTAAATTCTCCACCTCGATCGGATCTCATGGCTTTGATCTTTCTACCGCTTTCTCTCTCCACTGCTGCTTTGAACTTCTTGAAGACTTCAAAAACTTTGACTTCTGTTTCAAGAAATATACCCAGGTTTTTCTTGAAAAATCATCAATGAAGAGAAGAAAATAGTTATTGTTACCGAGAGAGCTTGGCTTGATCGGTCCACACACATCGGTATGGATGAGCTCAAGTGGCTTCTTAGCTCTTGTCTCTGACTCCTTTGGAAAGCTTTTCCTGAATTGTTTCCCGACTAGACACCCTTCACAGAGTTGGTCAGGATGGTTGATGTGAGGTAGTCCTTTCACCATCTCCTTCTTAGATAATAGCTCTAGACCTCCAAAATTGAGATGCCCAAATCGAAGATGCCAAAGCCATGATGCATCTTTGTAGCAAGCTTTCAGGCACTTTGCAACATCATTTTGTATGTTGATCAAGAACATTCTATTCTTTGACATCGGCACTTTAGCAATGAAGTTATTCTTATCATCTTTTATAGAAAGATTATAATTATTCATATGATATCATAACCTTTCTCTACTAGTTGCCCTAAACTTAAAATGTTACTTTTCATATTGGGCACATAGTAGACATTTGAAATAAATTGATGTCTCCCATCTTTCAAACGGATAAGAATGTTACCTCTCCCTTTCACTGCTATTGTGGAATCATCTCCAAACGAAACATTTCCACTTACTGACTCGTCTAGCTCCACAAACATGTCTTTCCTTCCAACATGTGATTGCTTGCACCACTGTCAAGATACCAGGAATTTGCTTGGCCACCATCAGTTTCCTTTCGTGCTAGAAGAAGAGTTTCTTTGCCATCTGTCTTTTCCTCCACGTAATTGGCCTTCTCCTCAATTTTGTTGTGGGAGCTCTACATTCTGAAGCATAATGCCCAAATTTTGACAATTATAACATCAAATTTGAGATTTGTCATACTTTGAGTTTGGATTAATTCTTCCACGGCCTCGTGTTGAGCTTTCTCCTTTCTCATAGTTGTTGTTGGAATTGTTATTGTTGTAATTCCAGCCTCGTCCACGACCTCGACTTCCACCTCGTCCATGGCCTCTACCTCTGCCTTGGCCACGTTGGTTTCTATCATTGCGTTGGCTCTCATGCATATCCTTGAGTTGCAACTTGAGGAGTTGCTCAGTAAACTCATGCTTCTTTTTATGCTTCTCTTCGTATGCTTGCAATGATCCTTGGAGCTGTTCGATCTTCATTTCTTCCAAGTCTTTAGTTTCTTCAATCGTCACGACGATGTGCTCAAATTTGGGATCCAACGAACGGAGTATCTTCTCTATTATCCTCACATCGTCTAACTTTTCACCATTTCTTTTTAATTGATTAGAAACAGCTACTACTCTTGAGAAATAATCTGAAATAGACTCAGATGCTTTCATGTTTAAGGATTCGAATTCACCTCTTAATGTTTGGAGACGAACCTTCTTCACTTGCTCGGATCCTTTATAAGAGGTTTGCAGCTTCTCCCACGCTTCCTGCTAGAGCTTGCACTTGAAATCTTTCAAAACCATCATCATCTAATGCTTGATAGATGAGGTAGAGAGCCTTCTGTCTCTCTTTCTTGAATCCTTCAAAGTTGTCTTTTGATCTGGTGTAAGAGTACCAAAAACATCATCATCCGCAGGCTCATTATAGCCTTTCTCTATGATCCCACACATCTTGTGATCCAAGAAGTGCCTTCATTTTGATACTCCAATTGTCGTAGTTGTTGTTGTTGAGTGTCGAACTTGGAATGGTGCCATACCATTTGCCATATCTCTCAATATAATGAGATTTTGTAAAATCCGATTGCACGGATGAATCCGGAACGATGAAAAAAAACTTTGGAGGGACTTGGACACCTCGGTCAAGGGCTCCAACTCGGCTGAATCGGCTCAACTCGGTGAGTCAACTCGATTTTCTGGCAGCAGTCTTCCGGCGGTGCGTGGCGGTGCGTCAGAACTCAGATTGAGAAAATTCTGGCGGCGGCGTATTCCTCTCGTCGAGACCTTCGATCTTTCCAACTCTCTCTGATACCACTTTGTTGGAAATAAAACGCTCACACAAACAACTTTTATTGAAACTCAAATAAATATTACAAGAGTACTCTCACTTGAAAACAAGAACTACAACTCACTCTTATAAGACTTTGCTTCTTCACTCACTTAGAAGCTCTTAATTTTTCTTTATGCTTAAAACTAAAATGAGAAGGGGTATTTATACTACTCAAGAACAATCCTACACCACACAAATAAACTAATTTAAACCATTACAAATTCAACAAATATCTAACTCTCACCTAACTAAATTGATGTAAGCAATGACATCATTAATTAAATGATGTAAGCAATGACATCTTTAATTAAATGATGTAAGTAATGACATCAATTTAGTTTGGGTTTGGGTTTAGGTTCCCATAATGGATCAAGTTTATGATCCAACAAGCAGCAGTTTTGAACTTGATTCAATTCTTCTAAGATTTGTTGCTTTATGAGGGATGAGAAATCTGATTTGAGAGAATGCCAATTTATAGATTGCAGGAACTGAACAGGTCCATTATCGTTCTTTAATAATTCCATTTTTAAGATTTACCAAGTCTGTAGTGATTACTGGTTTTTAAAGAAATCTGAATGAATCATTCCTCAACTACTCTGTCGCTTGATCCTCATCGAGTTTCAGTCTTCCAATGCATGCATATTTTGCAATGGAACCGGTCGTTTTTACACGCCAAATGCCCCCTTTATCTATTTAACTACTCTATTGTTAAACATCCAATTGATTAGCCTCTTGCAATGTTTAAACACACTGCCAAATGGCAAAATGGTGTGAACAGGGCCTATTTTTATCATTATTTTAATCATATTAAATGCAACCATGGATATCTGCTAAAGTCAACGTTCGAATGGATGATATTGATGAACTTGTATAGAGACATATTTCGACAACAAAATTGACTGCTTCCACGTCGAAGATACTGATGTAAGCATGCATATACAAGATGTTGGATATACAAGAAGAGTCCAGGGTGCAGTTGATGAACAATTCATATATCAGAATTTTAGAATGAGAGTGTAGACCACAACATGAAAATTTCGTAAAAATAATTACAAAATAAAATCTTTAACATATATATTCAGACAATTTCCTTTTTAGTAAAGATGGAGTAGACTTGCAAACTCTGTAGGTATCCATTCACTTTGCACAAGAGACTCTGTTCGCTTCAAGTTCTATTGACGTGAAGCCTGCTTCAAACTGTATAGAGATTTGCGCAACTAACACACACAAACCTCCCCTAGGTGTAAAAACCCTCATGTACATACATTTAAACTTCTTCATTCAGGTCACCTTGTTAAAGCAATGAAAAACGTCCATTTGAAATAATGGCCAGTCAAACATGACTGCCAAAGCAATGACCAATCGAACTGTAACTTGCTTAGCTACCGGTGAGAAAGTTTCTTGAAAATCAACCTGTAACACCCCGGATTTCGGGTTAGGAGTTTGGGCTAACCCGAGATGGGCTTTGGGATAAGTAATTTGACCTGTGGGGAAGCCTTGACCCAAAAACAAGTGAAATTGGGCTTGGATTGAGCCCAATAGTGGATAAAAAGGGTATTTTAGTTTGCAGTCAAAATCAGAGGGACCAAGAAAGTAATTATACCATTGTTCAAATTAAAAGCTAAAAACCATTAAAATTGGGTGATAGCACGCTTGATTTCCTATACCCTATTTTTCTTTATACCTTTGGCTTCTTCTTCTTCCTCATTTCAAGCTCTTCTCTTCCTCTAGCTCTCCCAAGTTAAAAGGTGCAACCTTTATAGAATTTCAAACTCTATTCAACATCCACAAGGTGAGAAACTTAACCTACTCATCTCAAACTTCATTTCAAGACCCTTTTTGCAAGGTTTGGTGATAGTTATCATAAACTATTTTGTGGGGGTTTAAGAGAGTCGGTGGATTTAGTCTGTTTTCAGTGATTTCTAGGCTTAAGAAATGTTTTTAAAGTCTTCTAAACTTCCACATTCAGCTAGTAATCCCTTGTGCATGATTCTTGTCTAGTAAGAGAAGTTGGAGAGAGCTCCTAAGTTAGGGGAAGGAAAAACTTACATTGGGATGAGCCATTCACTTTTCCAGTAACCTAGATACTTAGGTAACTCACTTCTAACTCCTCTATACCACATGTAGCTCATTTTGATGACTTTTGGTAGGTTACAAAAGCTTGAAGCATGTTCCTAGTAATTGTACCATTTGATTGTTTTCAGTATGCTTAAGACTAATTTATGATCCAAAAAATCAAATAAAACACTTAAATATCAGTTGGAACCTCAATAGGGCCTTTAAAATAGGTAACTATGATTTTTTGTGGTAAAACAGAGCACCCAGTAGCGATGGTATCGATGTTGTATAAACAATATCGATATTGTTATTCATTTAGGCATTTAAACAATTTTAAAGGGGTAGTATCTATCGTAACCGGTTTTCGCCTGGGCACGAAATTTTACTTGGCGGAAAAAATAATGAATAAATAAATAATTTTTATTGAAATGTTTTGAGAGTCGCCATCGGCCTTTTAGGTTAGGTAGGTCGAATACCTAAAAATCGTCTTTTAAAAGAGTTTTTAAGAAAACATCAGTTAAAAGATAAACTCGTCCGTGTTTAACCAAAAATTCGTTCTTTTTAATAATAAAAAGGGATTCGTGGTAGGTTACGTTTGGGGAAGGATTAGCACCCCCCACAACGCCCAAAATTGGTCCCTTTCGATTATAAATTGTCTCTAATAGTAGAATTTAAGAATTTGAATATAAATTTAATTTATGATCCTGTGATTTTAAATTTATTAGTATAATTCCAAGAAAATATATTAAATTTTATAAATATATATTTTTTTATAATTTATAAATAAGATATTTATTTACTTAGAAATATCATAAAATGACTTTTAGTTGCTTTAAGACAGTCCCTTTCTTAATATTAAAAATAAATAAATATTAAAATGTGATAATTTTTCCTAAAAAATAATTTAAATAAAACTAAATTAAATATAATTTTATAATATTTATTTATTTAAAATACCATAATAGGACATCTAGTTATATTAAGACTGCCCTTTCTTAATATTTAAAAATAAATAAATATTATTATTTAATTAAATATATTTATATAACTGAAATATAATAATAATAAAATTACTAATTTAAATATATAAAAATAAAATTTAAATTGCAAAGTAATAAAAACAAATAAAATTAAAATTACATGATCAAAATATAAAATATAGAAATTAAAGATAGAATTCGAAATATTAAGAAATCTATATCCTAATAGTTTAATTTAACCTTAATTATTTATTCAGGATTAAAATATTAATTACTAAAATTATAGTGGCTAATCATGATATTTACCCTAAAATACGTATAAATATTGTATTGACTAAATTATAAAGAAACTAAAAGTGAAAGACCGAATTAAAACATATATAAATTGATTTCAGTGGTCAAAATGGAAGTTTATATAACTATAAGTGGTTGCGGACGTGGTTTTCCCTTGAGGGAAATTACACAGGCATCCCTCACCAAAACGACGTCATTTTTGTCATTTTGGTGAGGGTATAAATACCCTTTTAAACCGGCCATAAGGCCATTTTCTCTCATTTCTCTTTTTGGGTTCTCTCTCTAACGAGAGAACCCTCTCACTTCTCTCTAAAAGGCTCTGCTCAGAGGGAGCCCGGTCTCCGGCCAGAAGCCGTTCTCCGGCGCAGATGGTCACTGCCGGTCACCATTAACGGTGGCCGAAAATTTCAAAATTAACCCCCGATTAAAGCCTTTATTTTTCTAAACCCAAATCTATGATATTTTTGGCCTAAAACCCTACCAAACGTCCTCGATCTAAGATTATCACCTTCGACGCTTCGGTTCTCCGGTGGTGCGTGGAAGCTCCGATGATGTGTAGTCCTCTCGGTAAGGCTATTTTCCTTTTTTTTGGTTCACTGCTTGGTTGTGGTTGTTTTTTGCTCTCGATTTTGTGTTGTTCTTGCCCTATCTTTGTTGTTGTCGTTGTTTCTTACCGTCTTTATTTTCTAGGTTCGGTGGCCTTATTTATAGGCCACCTCAAAGCTGCCTTATGACCCGGAGGATTTAAGATCAAGAAACCTTTGAAAATCAGTTTCTTAAAATCTCATTTGAAACCATCCTGCATTGTAAGTCTTACAGATGACCCGAAGGCTTTAAATATCAAAAAGCTCCCGAAGGCTTTTTGAAAACATCCTGCACTTTAGGGCTTACAGATGACCCGAAGGTTTTGAAAATATCAAAAAGCTCCTAAAGGCTTTTTGAAAACATCCTGCACTGTAGGTCTTACAGATGACCCGAAGGCTTTGAAAACATCATGCACTAAAGGGCTTACAGATGACCCGAAGGCTTTGAAAACATCATGCACTGTAGGGCTTACAGATGACCCGAAGGTTTTAAAAACATCATGCACTGAAGGGATTACAGATGACTCGAAGGCTTTGAAAACATCATGAACTGAAGGGCTTGCAGATAACCCGAAGGCTTTGAAAATATCAAAAAAGCTCCCGAAGGCTTTTTTGAAAACATCCTGCACTGTAGGTCTTATGGATTACCCGAAGGTTTTGAAAACATCAGGCTCTGAAGGGCTTACAGATGACCCGAAGGATTTGAAAACATCATGCACTGAAGGGCTTACAGATGACCCAAAGGCTTTGAAAACATCAAAAAGCTCCCGAAGGCGTTTTTGTAAACATCTTGCACTGTAGGTCTTATGGATGACGCGAAGGTTTTGAAAACATCATGCATTGTAGGTCTTACAGATGACCCGAATGTTTTGAAAACATCATACACTGAAGGGCTTACAGATGACCCGAAGGCTTTGAAAACATCATGCACTGAATGGCTTACATATGACCCGAAAGCTTTGAAAACATCATGCACTGAAGGGCTTACGGATGTGGGAAATAGTTTACTAAGTAAGAAACTTTGGAAATCATTTTCTTACTATTCAACAATTTCATTTTCAGAAAAGATTAAATGAGAAACTTTGGAAATATTTTTCTCATTTTTTGAAATAACTTGTTGATTGGGTAACATGCCCCATTTTAAAATAATGCTTCATTTGTGGATTGAGTCCATATATTCTTCAGATGTTTGTGTGATTCCTACATTCGAGGTTTTGAATTCTACATTCTTCTTGTAAGGTATTTTTCATCATGAATATTCTTTTTCATACGAAAATCTGAAGAAAAAAAAACCTTAGTTTGAATGCAATCAAATGTATCAATGTAATGCATTTTCTTTTATGCAAATGATGTTTTTATGCATGCATAAATGTTGTTGCAATCTTCATGTAACTTCAAAGTGGCGAACTTGGTCTTCCTTCACTTGATCATTTATTTCCAGGGTTACCTTTGGATATTAGTGTAGCAACTTATGCTATATTTCTGAAGAACCATTTGATCAACTTGTATCTTTGTGTCTTCTTTGTTTCATGAAAGTCTCAGAAGAAATATTTCATTTATGGAACTCTTGCCGTAATCAGAATTACAATCTTGTTGCCCCATTTTTGTCTTTGATAACATCGGCTTTTTTGTCTAGACTTGTGTAGAAATCCAATAAAGCTTTCATCTTTAAAAAGAGAATCTATAATCTTTGAAGAGAGAATCTATCATCTTTGAAGAATGTAGATGTAGATATTCTAAACTCAACAGAGATTAATTAGAAGAGTAGAGTATGTTTTGATTTGACTCTTGAAACACATCACAAGGAGGATTTATCCTAATTCCTTTCATGTCTCCACATCTAATTGGATCTTGAACAAACCCATTCTGGCCATATCATGTCGAGATGCTTAACAACAACATGTCATTTAACCTTAGTTGGCTCCACTAGTTTCTTGTTGTTAAAATTTCTGTTTCCCTTCTGTGGAAAGAAATTTTCATCATATCTCACTTCTAACCTTGAGGTTGAAGAAGAAAACCTCATCTTGGGTTAACAAATTAAAATACCATAATCGTAACTTTGGTTTAACACCATAATCACTGGTTTGTAGAACATTTGACAACACATTCATCCTTTCCCGTGGCTTCTGCCCAGATGTTCATAAAACATTTGACAACACATTCATTTTTTCCTATGGTTTATGAACAGATGTTTGTAAAACATTTGACAATACATTCATCCAACTGTGGCTTCTACACAGATGTTTGTAAAACATTTGACAATATATTCATCCAACTGTGGCTTATGCACAGATTTCTGGTCAATGAAGCTCTTTGCACAGTGTTTAAAGCTTTTGTATGATGTCACAAGACCATTTGAAAACAAAACTCAGTGGGAATAGAAGTGAGATGTTGGTGTGTTTCATGACCAAAATGTTGGTTAAATCCACAAAATATGCTAGTGTCGAATTGAATAAGAGATACCAACTGATCTTGATATAATCTCAAACAAGGGCAAGTGTGATACCGATCATGTTTTCTTCCATAATGAGTGTTGTAGGAAGTAGAAACACATCAGCTATAGGAGCCATGTACAGAAAGATGTCTATGGAATTCTTGTTGTTGTAGATGAAACGCATATGATAAACCAAATAGATGAAAATTCAGTTCACCCTGACTGGCAATGATAACCCCAGTAACAACGGGAATAGGGGTAATATACGTAAGCTGAACCTCTTTATTCAATGTCATCAAGTAAATAAAAACTGATGTGAAAAAAAACTTTGTAACCCTAACAGTATGGTTGAAACTAACTTCCAGAAACTTCAAAGAAATATGTCCAATCATTACTGACACACAAAAGACCAAATTCAAAGCCAAGATCTTGAGGAAATAAACCCTGAATCTAATAGTCTGCATGGGGACCATCTTTATCCATGCAACCGTGATGTAGCTTAAAAAAGAACACGCTGTCATGTGACACATAGTTAAGAAGATTGGGTATTTGAAACCATACTTGCTGAGTAAATATTTGTTCAACACCATGACCCTAATGCAACTGCTTGATCAACGAAGCAATTATGTATAGTCAGCTTGACTGTCACTGCTTCACCATTTTCATTCTTTATGCCTTTCTGTTTCATTGGAAATATTTTCCCAAATCAATTATCTTTCCACATGATGATATAGGCCTTCAACATGCCCCAACAATTGCTGATATGAACGTTCAAAATGCGTCAACATTCCTATTTTTGATTGAAATGAGCTTTCAGCATGCCCCAGTATTTGCTTCTTGTTGATGCGAGCCTTCAAAATGTCTCAACATTCTATTTCTAATTAAAATGAGCCTTCGAGATGTCCCACATGGATCATTTCTGAATTGGACCTTCAAAATACCCCAACACTTTAAACTGTAAGGCTTACTTTCAATGTTTGTTTGATTTGAATCTCATGATCCCCACGAGATCCAATTTTGCTAATGCACCGTTATGGGTACTTGTGGCTTTATTCATTCCCCAATATGTTAATCTTGAATGCTCTCATTCTGGTGTCACAAAACATCAGTGTTGTCAAGTAATTTTGAGGAATTCTCTTCATGTTATCACAAACTTAAGAAGTAATCAATCATTCTGGCGGAAATGTCTGAGATATGTTTCTCTTCTGAATGAGGTGCCCATTTTTTGGATCTGGAAGGATCTAGTAGGACAGAGTGGTATAAATCGCTTGGTAATTCATTCGAGGTTGACACAGTGGCTTATCATCTTTCGATTTTAAGAGACATGTTCCCCAGGGGTATTAATGTTCTGTCTCTTTTCTCTGGGATCGGTGGTGCAGAGGTTGCTCTCTACCGGCTCAACATACCTTTGAAAATGGATGTGCAAGAACTGAACGATGATCGGTTTGAGCAATTGATGAGTATATTTGGCGGATTCAACCTTGTTGTCGGTGGCATCTCGTGTACAACCTTACTGGAATAAATAAACATCATCGGGATGAACTAGAAAATTTTTGTTAGCGCCTTTTCTTGTAATGGATGATACAACGAATTTCTTTTCTATTTCTCCAAGATACACACTGCCATAAATTCTCAATTTCAAGTTCAGCAATCTTCTGAAGGACATAATGGATATAATCCTGTCAAGGAAAATGATCATCATGGAAAAGGCAGCAATGATATATCAAAACTTTAGCCAATATCACGGTATAACCAGAGTGCAGGTGTTGACTTTTTCATTCCCATAATACACCTAATGGGACTTATGGCTCTGTGATGTAATCTTTTAAGGGACGTTGATTGATGGATGGGGGAACTAATTTGTCTGGTCAATTCTCCAGACTTTCTGGCTTCTTGGACCACTTTCTTTCAAAAATTTGAAATGCTTCATCATTCTGGCCTCGCTCATTCTTTTTCTTCAATAAGGTTAGAATAGGCAACAATTTGCTTCAAGGACCCTCCTCATTTGAGACTATCCTGTTTGAAATTTTTTTTCTCCTTTCTTTATCAAATAATGAAAGAATTTTGTAAAGTGTTGCCTATCACAGATTCACAATAGAATCAAATCATAAGCATGAATTCAAAAAATATCAAAAGAATCACTAACTCTTTAATGTTTGAGAATTATAGTTCTTTGACAAGTATCAAAAATTGGTTTGGCTTCAGGATGGCTTTCCTATTTTTCTATGGTTACATCTATTTAAGATGTCATTCCTCTCTCGCTCTTTGTGAACTTTGTCACATGCCTCACTTTAAGGACTTGGTATTTTAACCGGATGCGTACTATGATGCTTCCATATTGGTTATAGCACTATTCAACATTTGATTTTTGGCTTGACATTTTCCCAATTCAAAGACAGTTGTATTGAGTTTTTCTTCTGCAACTTTTAAATCATGAGAAAACTTCTTGGCTCGACCTTCATGTATGTTAAAGTTCTTTTTCAGTTTAGTGACCCTTGTTATCCACTCTTTTGGGTGTTTCCTATGCCAGCATTTCGAAAGGCTTGACTGACCTTCTGGAAATCTTCCTGCATGGTTTCCATTTTGGTGCTCAATTTATCATTTTCAATCTTTAAATGACATATTTGAGCCTCATACCTCAGTAAATATTCTTCTTTCTGGGCGCCCCTACTGATATTCTTACCTTTGACAACTTTTGGTATTAATCTAGTAGGATCTTCAGTTAATAAACTAGGTTGATCATTTATCCTAAACTCTAAGATTCCATGATCCAAACGACATTGGACTCGATGTTTGAAGGCAAGGCAATTCTCAATGGTATGTCCTTAAGCTCCGGCATGATATTCACAATAAGCATTGATGTCATACCAATTTGGATACGGAGGTTAAAATGGCTTCATATAATGTGGAGTTGCTTCTCGCACTTCAAGTAGCTTCTCGTACTACTCCTCATATGATATAGGGATAGCATGAAAATGAGAGCTACCTTTTGTCTTGGATTGAATCAGAGTTTCTGATGTAGGGAGCAAATTAAACTTCGGTGATTTCAGATTAAATGATTTCTTCTCATCTCTAGGAGCTTTTACAGTTGTCACCATTTCTTTGGTATCTCCAGAAAACTTGTGAATACGAATGATTACTGTATGTAATTTTTTAAATTGGTTAGGATCAGAAGTCCCTTGTATATCTGAGATTGCAGGATTATTTTCATTGAGCTCTCTCTCTTTTTGTGTAGGAATCTCTTTTCCTTTGGCCAAAACAGATATTCTAACCATCATCTTGGACATCTGCTCTCTTATTTCTCATATCTCCTTTTTCTCTTCAATGGGCATATGATCTTTGGGTGTATAGCTCTCCTCTATCTTCAGAATTCCCTCAGGTTGTTTTTCCTTAGCTGCGTCATAGTTTGCTTGATCATAAAACGTTTTTTCCATTTATGAATTCTTTTTAATTTGATGAACAACCTTTCAAATCAACACCTTTTGGTTATGCCATGATCATGCAATGCAAACAAAAGAAATCAATATAAACAAGTTAGAGTAAAGTAACATGCATGGAAAAAAATAAGAAAAAAATAAAATGGTTAGTACCAAATAATGGAAAGATGTTGAACTATGTTTTGATATAACAATTTAAGGAAAAATGGTTTTTGGACTTGAATTGAATTTACAAAATGTTTTTGGACTTAATTGAATTTATTCAAAGTTTTAAAATGTTTCAAAAATAATTCAAAGTCCATTAAATTCGGATTTGAGCCAAAATACTAAAGGGTGTCAAAGTGCATCCATGCACCCCTACAGTGCATCCATGCATCCCTGCAGTGCATCCATGCACCTGCACTAGTGCATCGATGTATCATGCAGTGCATCCATGCACTCAAACACCGAATGCAATTAGTGCATCGATGAATCCTTCTGTGCATCGATGCATCAAGGTTGTGCATCGATGCATCATGTTGTGCATCTATGCACGAAGGCTGCAACGGCTAGTAACGGCTAGTTTATTTGAATTTAATGAAGGGGTATCGATGCACCTTGATAGTGCACCGATGCACCATGTTATGGGCAGCCTTTTTGAGTAAAACAATCATCCCCGAACGGCTCCAAAACATCCCCAACGGTTAAATACGACATCAAACGCATTCCAAGCTATAAATACAAGCTAAGGACACTTGAAGAAGTATGAGAACAACTATCCAATCAATCAAACACAAGAGAAGAGTTTTTCAATCTTATTTCATCTTTCTCTTGTAAATATTTTGTTCTTGTGAGCTCAATCTTGTAAACACCTACCTTAGAGAGGTTTTCTTGTTTACTTATTTTATCATTTTGTAAAGGGGAAAGGTTCTAGCTTATCCCGTGTAAAAGCTAGTGAAAGGTTCTAGTTTAGCCAGGAAAAACTAGGGAGTTGTAAGATTATCTCTTTGTCCTCAAAAGAAAGAACAAATTAGTGAATTTATTGCAAAATCCTTGGTGAGGAGCTAAGGTACTGGACGTAGACTTTGGTTTAGAAAGTCGAACCACTCTAAATCGTTGTGCAATTTTCTATCTTTCAATCTCCTTACTCCCTAAACTCAAAAACCGTTCTGACCCCTCTTTGCAAATCATTCCGGTTGTCGAATCGAGCTTCTGAAAATCCCAATAATTGGCATCAGAGCCTAACTTGTTAAGAAGGTTTAACCACCTTGAGATGATCCTCGAAGAAGCTCTACCAATTTCTAACACAACCGACAAAGAAATGACTTTTTCCTCTGGTGCTTATTATCTTGAAGAATATCCTATTATGGATTCACAACCGGTCAACAAGCCACCATTCTTCAATGGAGCAAATTATGCACATTGGAAGAATAAGATGATGTACTTTATTCAATCCTACAATCTAGGAGCTTGGAACTCAATCATGGACGGTTACTCCTCTCCACCCAGCAAATACAACGATTGGAGTAGAGAAGAGCAGAAAAAGTTTTAGCTTAATTCTAAGGCTATACATATTCTATTATGTGCTTTAGGCCCAAATGAATATGGAAGAATCTCATCTTGTTCCAATGCCAAAGAGATTTGGGATAAGCTCCAAGTCACTCATGAAGGAACCGTCTAAGTGAGGAAATCAAAGAAAAGTCTTCTCAACCATAGCTACGAGAAATTCAAGATGAAACCCAATGAAGACATCAAAGCTATGACAGATAGATTTTTCGTGATTGTCAACGATCTCAAGGGATATGGAGAAGTAATCTCAAATGAGAAGCTTGTGAGGAAGATGCTCTACTCTCTTTCAAAAGAGTGGCAATCAAAGAAAAAGACCATTATCGAAGCAAGAAACCTAAAGTCTCTCACTCTCGACGAGCTAATTGGTTCCCTTCTCACTCATGAGATGATGGTGAAGGAAGATGAAGAAAGGGAAGAGAATAAAAACAAGAAGAATAAGAAGGATGAGGTAGGCATTGCCTTCAAATCCACCAATGAAAGCTATAAAGATTCAAGTGATGAGGTGGATGAAGACGATGATGAACAAGAAGAAGAGATGGTCAAGCTCTTGAAGGAACTCAAGAGATTCATGATTTATAAGGAAGTCAAACATGAATCAACCAAGAATAAGAGTCCCCCGATATGTTTCAATTGTCAAAGAAAGGGGCATGTCAAGTATGAATGTCCTCTTTTAAAGAAAAAGGGAAAAAAGACATTTGTTGCATCTTGGAGTGATGAAGATGATTCCAATTATGAAGATGAAGTAGTCAACCTATGCCTCATGGCCACTCAAGAAAAATTCAAGGTATCTTCTAACTCAAATGAACTTAATTCATTTACTTTTGATGAGTTACAAGATGCTTATAATAGGTTGTATTTGGAATTTAAGACCATGAATTCCAAATATACGAAATTAATTTCAAAACTCAAAAATAAAGATAATTTGATTTTGAAAATCAAAATGAAATTTTGAAAAATGATTTAGAGCTTTCAAAAATCAAAATAAGTGATTTAGAAAAAAAAATTGAGTTAGAAGTTAATCTTGAAGGCTTAACAAAAGAAAAAGAATTAATTTCTAAAAATAACCTATTATGTTTAAAAATGGCAAAATGCTCACATTGTCATTTTTATGGTCATTTGGAACATACTTGTCCTTTAAAGAAAGGAAAACATTTTAAAATTAGACAAGTATGGGTTCCTAAGGGAACAAGGGGCATTGAAACTAACGTCCAAGGATCCAAAGTAATTTGGATACCAAAATCTACTTAAATGTCTCTTGTAGGTGTGTGGGAGAAATGGTGATGAAGATGATGATATTCAAGATGCTCTAGCCACACATGAAAAAGGAATGGGTAACCTCTAAGCTTAATGATTTTAATTTTGGTTATTTGGTTGCTCATATAATTTTAAGCATGCATGAGTTTTGATTTTAAATAATTATGTATTATTTTTAATCTCATAATGAATTTTGGTCAAAATTGGTTTTAAATGCAAATGATATCTCTCTAACAATTGATATTAACTTTTCAAATGTTTTGAATTTACAAATTTTAAATTTTTGACCTAAATTTAAATGATTATGCATATGGTTTAAATGAAAATTATATCTCTCCAACAATTGATATCAAAATTTTCAAAATGCATAAATTTTTTGGGAACTTTATGAAAATGCACTTAATTTTAAACAATTGGTATTAATATCAAATTTCAACAATTGGTATTGCATAAAGTATTTTAGACTTGGATATATTGAATTTCATGTACTACTAACATGTTTGTTATTCTTTGTTGAAATTCAATTTTGTTTAAGTTTCAAGTTCTTAAAGCTAAATTTTGATTGGAATACATTTATTGAGGAGGAGCTTTGATTTTTCAAATGATTTTTAAATGCCAAATTTACCACTTACTCTCCAAAGTTATTTTGAACTTCAAAGATAGAATTATTTTTTATATAACAAAAAGGGGGAGAAGTTTGGTTTGAAAAATTCAATTTCTAAATGAAAAAGGGGGAGCTTAACATTTTCATAAATTTTTCAACAATTGTTAACAATTGATATATTTTTCATTAAACAATTTATTAAGGGGGAGTTTTACCAAAAATAATTTTTCAAATGTTTTGTTATATCAAAAAGGGGGAGATTGTTGAACTATGTTTTGATATAACAATTTAAGGCAAAATGGTTTTTGAACTTGAATTGAATTTACAAAATGTTTTTGGACTTAATTGAATTTATTCAAAGTATTAAAAGGTTTCAAAAATAATTCAAAGTCCATTAAATTTGGATTTGAGCCAAAATGTTAAAGGGTGTCAAAGTGCATCCATGCACCCCTGCAGTGCATCCATGCACCTGCACTAGTGCATCGATGAATCATGCAGTGCATCCATGCACTCAAACACCGAATGCAATTAGTGCATCGATGCATCCTTCTATGATCAAGGTTGTGCATCGATGCATCCTGCTGTGCATCCATGCACGAAGGCTGCAACGGCTAGTAACGGCTAGTTTATTTGAATTTAATGAAGGGGTATCGATGCACCTTGATAGTGCACCGATGCACCATGTTATAGGCAGCCTTTTTTAGTAGAAAAAGCATCCCCAAACAGCTCCAAAACATCCCCAACGGTTATATACGACTTCAAACACATTCCAAGCTATAAATACAAGCTAAGGACACTTGAAGAAGTATGAGAACAATTATCCAAGCAATCAAACACAAAAGAAGAGTTTTTCAATCTTATTTCATCTTTCTCTTGTAAATATTTTGTTCTTGTGAGCTCAAATCTTGTGTTATTGGAGATTAAGTCAAAGAAGGTGACATTGAAGATGAAGCCAAAGAATGAGAATCAGAATCAAGAGAAAACTCCACACTACTTTCTGACGTAGTTATTGAAGAGATATGTAAAACATTATCATGAAAACAAGTAGATGAAGAATCATTGGGAAATAAAGGAGAAGCTTTAACGGGGAACCTAAATGGAAATATCATTTCATGAGAAAAATAACATACCAGTTAACAAAGAAACCCTTAGTTTCAATATTAAACAAGAAGTATACCTTTGAACTAAAGAATAACCCATGAAGATAGCTAGAATTGCTTTTGGAGTAAATTTATCTTTGTAATTTGGAGTTGTGGCATAGAAAAGACAGCCAAAAACCTTTAGATGAGTAAGTCGGGCTTTTTATGATATAACATTTCAAAATGAGATTTTCACCCTAGAACTTTGTAGGAACAGAAGACTGAAATTTAAAAGCCCTTGCAACCTCTAAATTAAAAATAATGATGTTTACGCTCAGCAATACCATTTTGCTGCGGAGTATTATGCACGAGCTTTAGTGAACTATACCGAGAGAAGAAAATAAGGTTCCCTCTGCAGTAAAGAACTCACTTCCATTGTCATTCCTAATTGTTTTAATAGTTTGGGAAAAATTGTTATGTACATAAACCACAAATTGAGTGCAACAAACACGTCACTTTTCAACTTCAACAAATATACTTTTGTCATGCGAGTATGCTCATCGACAATTGTCAAATATATATAAATATATATATATATATTATATTTGCCCACTGTGTGTACTCATTCTATAGGCTCCTCATAATCAATATGAACAATGGAAAATGGTTTACCTTCACAAGAGAAACGAATAGAGAAGGGAAGAGGTGTTTATTTGGCAGTAGACAAAGACCAGACTGAAAATTATATGCATTGTGAGAAAATTTACTTAGTGTGGTCACTGAAGTATGACAAAGCCTAGCATGCCACAAGGAATATTGACAACACTAGATGCAGATGTAATATCCAAAATTTTGGCTTGTGACTCAAATGTAATTTTTCAAAGTTCAGTGTCTATAGTATAAATTGAGAAAAGTTTAGGAACCAAAGTGATAATTTTTCCAAAAAGAATTTGTGCTTTGTTAATGAATAGTCCACTCCCTAGAATGACATTTTTGTGGGTTTCAGATTTTTGATCCAGGGTTTGTATAAAAAGCTATTAAGCGTAAAGTTCAGTAAAATATTCTGATAATCGGATCGAATCGAAAATTTAGAAAAAGTTGAGGGATGAAATTTAAAGATTAATAATGTCATTTCCATGTCTTAAATCAGCAGAATTTAACATGAATAATTGGATTTAAGTTGATTTTTCATGTTAAATCGGGATAGTTAGATTAAAGTGACTAGTTTGTAATTTTTGGAAAAAAATATTAGGACAAAGTTAGAAAGATGAATAAACTTTGTTTATATTTGACTTTGATGATATAAGGATGATGAGGTAAGGAATGATGTCATGAAAATGGTATGATGGTAATTATTATGAGAGTTTAAGGGTAAAATGGTCTTTTTGCATTAAATGAAGTTTTAATTCATTAAAAACTAATTATAAGACAAGTGTTCAAGAAAGCTCATCTTTCTCTTCTTCGTGGGTGTGAGGTCTCCCAAAGGTAAGAATTTTTTTAAGATCATTGGTGTAGGTGCAACATGATTGACTATTAAGATGTAAACAAGAACCTTGACGTGTGAAAGAGTTGGGTTTCCCCCTGTAAATCATCCTAATAAGGTGAAACTTCAATAAATGATAGTAAACTAATTTTATGAATTTATTTACTAAGGACTAGTGAATAGAAAGCCACCAAAAAGCCATATGTTCATCAGGACAAAGAGCAATGTGTTCTTGAATTACTTTTACTCGATGTTTATGAACATGAAATCTATTAGGAAATTGGCATGTGGATTGGCAAAGAACTGTTGAAGGACAGTAGTGGTTTATGTCAGCTTTGAAATATCAAAAAACAAAATAAGCGGTGATCTGCATCATAGGATATGATCTCTTAAGACCCATTTAGCAGGCAAACCCATTGTATGTAGGGTTTTGAGAAATGGCAAGTACAGAGTGTTTAACTGTAGTGTATTGCGGATGTTTACATTTTTACAAGTTGCAACTAGCTGGATTTCACTATTTTCATTCGAATAATTGTCTCAAGCAAACCTCTTACTTCAGGAGTTCTAATGTTTTTGGGAATAGTAGGACATGCATTTGGAGTATCATGAGGGTTTTGGGATTGTTGAAGATACCTTACTAGTTCAACTATCAAAATTGTCATGAATCAAGCAAGTATAAAGCTAAATTAAAGATGCAAAATAACGAAATCAACTTAGAGTGACAGTAGCTTTGGAAAATCGCCATACATTCTTTAGAATTTATTAGAATATGATTCATATACCATTGGATTTGTATGTTAGTCTAGTTTCTTATAAAACAAACGTCTAATGACTTAGAAGTGTATACAAAATGATATGAATTTTTAACCGATGATAGGTCAGAAATTTGGGTAGCGGATTCTGCTCAAAACAGATTATGTAAGTAGGATTAGAAAATTTGCCATAAATTATACAAGTTGAAATAGTAGAAGTGCCTTATATCTTATGGTACGAACAGAATAAATTTTAAGTGTGTAGATTAACACAGAATAATATTTCTTTGAGGGTAGTGCAAACAACAAGAATATGAAATTGAGGTAAAATATGCATTTTATGATACTCTTATGTTATATACTATGTTTGAAATGAGCCAACTCTATTATCTTGGAATGATAATTATGACATTTATCATATGATGAAATATGATTGATGAGTGTTAAGAATCGTTAATATTTTCTTGTTATTTCTTCAAACTTGTGGATTTATTGTTACTGATTTGGTTGTGTTATGCTTATTTCCGTGTAGGGTCTTACTTTCCAGAATTAATGATAAAACAGGCGCACTCTGCATTTTTTTATTATTTAGTCATGGCTGGAGACATGGTCACGACTCTGGGCATCATGGTCCAACGTGGCAGTTTCTAGAAGGTCAAGTCGACGAAATTTCTAGAAGATCTAGTCAGTGCACCTTATGGAAGATGGACGAGCATAGTTGCATTAGGAGACTTGTTTAAAGTTTAAATTTAGGAAAAACAATTATCTTTAGGATTATTTTATTTTAATTTCTTTATTTGTCTCTAGGTTTTTAGTGGCTATAAATACCCTCTTTGGGTAAGCCTAAATTCACATCTCAGTTTACAATTCTCTTCTTCTCTCTAGTTTTATTAAAGCTTTCTCTTTTATTTTATTTTTCAAGTTTTTCATTTTTCTTTTATCTTCAAGCTTTGTTTTTAATATGCTAAGTATGACTTTTCTCATGCTTAGCTAAATTTTTCATAAGCTGAGAGCTGAAGCGATGACTCAATTCCAACGGGAGAATTGAAACAGTCCCTTAATATCTTCGGAATATCTCTCTCAATCTCTGCGCTTATTTTTTTCAAAATCAAAGATAGACTATGGTCCAGATTGTTGTTGCGATTAAACGTGTGGGAGGAAGATTCGGCTTATAGAAAGAACATTCGACTTCCTGGGAATACATTATAGCTTCGCTAAGAGGGAATTGAGATCGGAATTGAAGGTTATAGAAGCAACAATCCGAGTCGGTCACCATAAACTTAAACGGTAATTGATCTACAACAATTGATGTTGATTAGATCAATTTTCGAAGCCGGAATCAAAGATTGTCTTGGGTATTCGATATACAAATAGAGTTACGGGGATTGCCCTTGTAGACAAAGTAACTGACGTGAATCCCGAAGGGAAAATCTAATTCGATGATCTAAAGGAAATTGAGTCAAAGGGAAGCTTAAGGTTGTTTTTACCATATCCATTTACAATCTTTATTTTCTTTTTTTTTACCTTAATTAGCTTTTTATTTTAACTCTTTTATTACTTAATCATTTTTATCAAAACCCCCCATTCACTATATAACGCCTGGCATAAATAATTCAGACAAAAATTCAGAATTTTCTAAGTCCTTGTGGAATCGACCCTTACCTCTCTACACTAAGAATTTTCCTTTATTTATTAATCGAGAAGAATGAATTTTATTTTGACATTGAAAACGAAAGTTGTCAAATTGGCGTCGTTGTCGAGGACTTTGCCAAAGTTACTAATTTTTTGTTTGCTTTTGATTTATGACCAGGACTAATCCGGGCGCATTACTGGAGTATGACCCGGAAATCAAAGCCAGAGCTAAGAGACTTCACACACAGACGCTTCGAGAAAGAAGGAGACAACAATCAAATCCAGAATTAGAATCAAATTAAGGTGAATCCGTTGATACAGAACCAATTTTGATGGTCGATCCTACTATCAGAGAGTTAGTCGCGACACCCACTAAACAAGAGCCTTTGTCCATTGATTTTCCCCAAGGAAAAACTTTATACCAGTTGAAAATTGGCCTTAATCATCTCCTCCCTACATTCCAAGGAATCCACATAAACATCTCACGGAATTTCACATGGCCTGCTCCAGCATGAGACCACATGGAGTAACTGAGGATCAAATAAAACTTAGAGCTTTTTCTTTTTCCATAGTCGATCCGGCTAAGGAGTGGTTATTTTATTTACCCCCAAATTCTATTACTACATGGGCTCAAATAACTCGTCTTTTTCTTGACAGGTTTTTCCCTACGGCAAAAGTAAGTGAACTACAAAGGAGAATACTTGGAATCAAGCAGCTTGGTGGAGAGTCGCTCTATGACTACTGGGAGCAGTTTAAAAGTTAAGTTCCAGTTGCCCACAATATGGGCTAACTGAACAAACACTCCTTCAATACTTTTATGAAGGATTAAATCCCCTAGAAATGAATATGATCAATGCCACCAGCGGTGGAGCCTTGGTTAACATGACCCCTACTGAGGCTAGGGAATTAATTTCTATGATGGCTGCAAATTCCCAACAATTATATGCAAATAATGAACCTCCTCGAAGGGTTCATGAGATAAGTTCGTCTTCTTTAAAAAATAAGATAGATAAATTAACTGAAGTCGTAAACTCACTTGTTGCAGGAAAGACAGGATCAAATAGATCGTATGGAATATGTGCATTACCTGATCATCTAACAGACAGTTATCCACTGATCCAAGATAACGCAGCAGCTCAAGTCAATGCAGTCGGAAACTTCCCAGGACCTCCCCAATGAGCTTATAATCCCTACGGCAATACGTACAACCCAGGATGGAGGGATCATCCGAATTTTAGTTATACTCGGAACTCAAGACCGAATCAAGGTTATCAAGCGAGACCAGCCGCACAAGACATCATTAGAATCAATTGTCAAGCGGTTGGCACTTTCCCAAGAAAAATTCCAGATTCGTATCGAAGCCCACCTACAAGAAATAGACAAGAAAATGAGCCAACTAGCTCAAATCGTAGACCACTTGGAGTCACAAGGTAAACTTCCATCTTCAACCGACGTAAACCCGAGGGAGAATGTCAGCGCCATTACTCTTCGGAGTGGTACAGTAGTGGCGCCATCTGTTCCATCAAATGAAGCAATCCAAAATGATAAGAAGATTGATGATTCAGGATCCCATAACGAAGAAAAAATGGATCCAATGCCATCTCCCTATAACGTGCCACCATATTTTCCATCGAGGTTAGTTAAAAGGGATAAACAAGCCGAGGAAAAGGAAATACTAGACGTACTTCGGAAGGTGGAAGTTAACATACCTCTCCTTGAAGTAATCCGAAAGGTTCCAAGGTATGCCCGGTTTTTAAAAAATCTTTGTACGAAAAAAAGGAAACTTACTAGGGTCAAGAAAGTGAATTTGGGAGAGCATGTCTCAACCGTTTTCCAATGAAAGCTAATACCTAAACTAAAAGACCAAGGTATGTTCGCAATACCCTATAAAATTGGTAAAGTTGAGATAAAACAAGTCATGTATGATCTTGGCGCATAAATTAATGTAATGCCTCTATCTGTTTACAAAATGATTACTAACAAGCCTTTGAATAACACAAAGATCTCAATATAGCTTGTCGATAGATCGGTGATCTATCTGGAAGGACTCTTAGAGAATGTACTAGTGGAGGTAAACAACTTGATGTTTCCCGTCGATTTTTATATAATCGACATGGAGAATGATCGCACAAGAACATCCTATGATGTCTTACTGGGGCGCCTTTTCCTAAGTACTACACACATGAAAATTGATGTGAGAACCATAATTTTAACTATGGAATTTGACGATGAGATCGTTAAATTTGACGTATATAAGGCAATGAGATATCCTGATAAAGTGGAAAGCCTAAATTCTGTTGATATAGTTGATCCTTTAACTGATGAATTTTTAAGGACTAATTTTTCCTTTGATATATGTAGGGAGCTAGGAGATCAGGATGAGAATGTATCTGATTATGCCGAATTGAATTTGATTTCTTCTAAGCCTAAAGTTTTACCCTCTATTTGTAGGCACTCGAAGTTGAACTGAAACCATTGTCGAATCATATGAAATACGCTTTCCTCGGAGCAAATCTCTTTCAGTAATCATATCAAAAGGATTATCTGAGGAGGAAGAAAAAGACTTAATTACGGTTTTGCGCACACACAAGGAGGCTATAGGATGTACCATCGCTGACATAAAAGGGTTGAGTCCATTCACTTGTATGGACAAAATTAAAACTGAAGAATGCGCAAAACCAACACGTGAAGGTCAACGCCACCTAAATCTGCCAATGATGTAAATGGTAAAAAATGAGATACAAAAACTCCTTGATGCAGATATCATATATCCAATTTCGGATAGTAAATGGGTAAGTCTGATACATGTAGTTCCTAAAAAATAGAAGTTATTGTGATCGAAAATTTTGAAGGAGAATTTGTACTAACACGAGTTTAGAATTGATGAAAAGTCTGCATCGATTACAGGAAGTTGAATTCTTTAACTCGAAAAGACCATTTTCCTCTTCCATTCATAGATCAAATGATAGAACGATTAGCCAGTAAATCTATCTATTATTGTCTTGATGGTTTTTCAGGTTTCTTCCAAATTCCAGTAGCATCTGAAGATCAAGAAAAAACGACATTTACATGATCATTCGGTACCTTCGCTTATCGACGTATGCCTTTCGGACCTTGCAATGCACCTTCCACTTTCCAAATGTGTATGATTAGTATTTGTTCTGATTTTATAGAGAAATGTATTGAAGTCTTCATGGATGACTTCACTGTTTATGGTGATTCATTCAATGAATGTCTATTAATTCTGAAAAATGTGTTGTGTCGGTGTCTAGAGTTTAACCTTGTTTTGAATTATGAAAAATGTCATTTTATGGTTGAAAAAGGTTTAATTCTAGACCATATTGTTTCTTCTAAAGGAATTACGGTAGACAAGGAAAAAACCGATATAATACGTTCACTTCCTTACCCCACTGCGGTGAGGGGAATTCGTTCTTTCCTTGGTCATGCAGGTTTTTATTGTATATTCATTAAGTATTTTTTCCAAGGTGGCGCAACCATTATACGAGCTATTACAGAAGGATAAAACCTTCAATTTCGACCAATAATGCAGAGAATCATTTGACGTTTTAAAGGATAAGTTGGTTTCGGCACCCATAGTCCAACCACCAAATTAGGACTTTACATTCAAAGTTATGTGTGATGCTTTGGATGGAAGTGTTGGAGCCATGCTCAGACAAAAGATCGGGAAAGAGCCTCACGTTATCGCCTATGAGTCTCGTACCTTAGATTTCGAACAACGAAATTATTCAACAACCTAAAAAGAATTGTTTGCTATTATTTTTGCATTATATAAGTTTAGATCATATCTTCTTAGCACTAAAGTTGTTGTTTTCTCTGATCATGCAACCTTGAAGTACTTGCTCAACAAAAAATAGGTGAAACCGCGACTAATCCGTTAGATCTTACTCCTCCAAGAATTCGATTTGGTAATCAAGGATATTAAAGGATGTGAGAATTTAGTTGCCAATAACTTAATCCAGCTTCCAATCTCTACAGTTGATCCTCCCATTCGTGAGGAATTCTTGGAGGAAAGCTTGATGATGGCGCAGAAGTCAATGACATGGTTCGCATATATAGTTAATTACTTAGCCACGGGTAAATTACCATCTGATCTGACGAGATCCGAAGTAAATCGTATTAAAAGTGAATCTCGTTTCTTCATTTGGGATGATCCGTATCTTTGGAAGCATTGTTCAGACCAGGTAATTCGACGATGTGTTCCTGAAAGTGAGGTAAGCTCAATTTTAAATTTTTGTCATTCTTATTCGTGTGTTGGACATTTCAGACCGAAGCGGACTGCTCATAAAATTTTGGAATGCGGACTCTTTTAGCCTCATATTTTCCGTGATGCTTACTTATTTTGCAAATAATGTGATAATTTCCAACGTGCAAGTAATTTGACTCGAAGAAACGAAATGCCTTTTAATTCTATTCATATATACGAAATATTTGATGTTTGGGGACTTGATTATATGGGTCTTTTTGTTTCTTCTTTCAGCAATTGTTATATAATTCTTGCGGTTAACTATGTTTCGAAGTGGGTAGAAGCTAAAGCCACTCGAAACAACGATGCCAAAACTACTATTCAATTTCTAAAGAATTGTATTTTTTCTGGGTTTGGAACACCAAGAGCGATAATAAGAGACCGCGGAACACACTTCATCAATCGGGTAATTGATGTACTTATGAAAAAGCATGGAGTAAATCACATGATTGCCACGGCTTATCATCCACAAACGAATGGACAAGCAGAAATTTCAAACTATGAAGTAAAGACAATTCTTGAGAAAATAGTCAAGACAAATCGCAAGGATTGGAGCTTGAAATTGATTGACGCTTTGTGGGCTTATCGAACTTCATATAAAGGACCTATTGGTATGTCACCATACCACCTTGTATGCGGTAAGCCATGTCATTTGTCGGTCGAGCTGGAACACAAGGCATATTGGAACACAAGAAAATTGAGCAAACGATGAGGAATCGCATGAAACAAAATAATGCAAGAAGTTTAAGTCAAATGTCAAGTGATTTGTGGCTCCTGTGTCTAGAATCTAGCTTTGACCAAAGGAATCATGATAAATACCTTCCAGATACGAAAACACTTGTATAGTCTTGAACTACCAGCAATTAAAAGAATATAATGATGTTTTATTTATGAAAAATATACACACCTTACTCAATACACTATCATTGCTTTATATACAAGCCATGCATGCAAAAATGCAGCCAATGCAATATGTTATAACTCTGACAGACTGCCTAACGATCTAACAACCTTAACCACCATACATTGACACGTGTACGTACTGTTAACATACTAGTAGTGTTAACATCCCCCATACTTTGTCCAATCTTCTGTTCTTGGGCATAAGCACACCCCAATTTTCTCACGAAAAACCTCAAATATTGATTTGGACAAAGGTTTGGTAAACCTGTCTGCAACTTGATGAGTTGCAGGTACATAATTCACACTCAATTGCTCAGCACCCATCTTCTCACGAACAAAATACACATCAAGATCGACATATTTTGATTGTGCATGATAAACAAGATTGGCACTCATTGCCACATCTCCTGTTTTATCACACCATACAATTGACTTCCCGCGCTGCTTCAGTCCGAGGTCAGTTAAAAGTGCACTCACCCACGTAGTTTCTGTAGTAGCATCAGCTAAACTCTTATATTCGGCCTCCATTGTGGACCGAGAAACAGACTTATGTTTCTTGGAACTCCATACAACTAAGTGTTTGCCAATAAATACACCATAACCAGAAATTGATCTCCAATCAGTCACACTTGCTCACCAGTCCGCATCACCAAATGCTGACACTGCCAACCCTGAATCAAATTCTGAAAACATCAACTCGTAGTTAATTGTACCATAAAGGTAGCGAAGAATTCATTTCAAAGCAACTAAATGACCTTCACGAGAAGCATGCATAAAGTGAGCTACCTTTCAACACTAAAAGTAAGATCTGGTCTGCTCTGACAAACATAAAGCAAAGATCCAACAATGCTGCGATATATACTAGCATCAACAAGTAACTCACCATCTTCAGCCAGTTTGGACGCAAGAACTATAGGAGTAGCACATGATGCATAACCCTTCATGCCAGCTTTGTTCAAAAGTTCCATAATGAACTTCTTTTGACTGAGCAATAAGGAGCCAGAACATCGTTACACTTCTAGCCCTAAAAATAACTAAGAGAACCCAAATCCTTAAGAGAAAATGTCTGACGTAACATGTGCACAACCTCATCAATAGCATAAGCTGATGAACCCATAATAATAATGTCATCAACATAGACCAAAAAAATGATTTGCACCAACAATGGAGAAAAATAAAGAAGCATCAGCAAGAGAGACTTGAAATCCATTCAAACTAACGCATATTTCATCTTAGTATGCCAATTACGGGGAGCTTGCTTCAAACCATACAAAGTTTTCTGAAGCCTACACACAAGAGGTGTACCATCAGCTATCATCTGTTCAAAACCTAGAGGTTGATGCATAAACGCCGCCTTTTTCAAATCACCATTAAGAAAGGCATTGTTGATATCAACATGCCTAAGATTCGAGCTATTAGAAACAGCAAGAGAAAGGATAACATTAAGAGTTGTAAATTTCATAACAGGGTTAAAAGTGTCAAGAAAATCAATACAAAGAACCTGTGAAAAAAGCCTTAGCAACAATGAGTGCCTTATAATGATGAATTGAGTCGTCTGGGTTACGCTTCAACTTGAAAAACCACTTACAACCCACAGCTACTCGCCCTGGTGGTAATTTAGCGAGTGTCCAAGATTCATTTTTCTGCAAGGCATCAAATTCATCTTGAACCGTAGTAGCCCAATTTGGGGACTGCAATGCCTCACGAACCGTTGAAAGAACTTCTTAATCAAAGTAACTAGAGAAAGCCTTAGGCTTAAAAATACCACATTTTCTCCTTGTAAGCATCGAATGGCAGTTCATGCGAGGTACAACAATCTCAAATAGAATTGCAGGACCAACACTAGGTTCAACTACAACAACATCATTATGCG
This sequence comes from Hibiscus syriacus, assembly GCF_006381635.1. Taxonomy (NCBI): domain Eukaryota; kingdom Viridiplantae; phylum Streptophyta; class Magnoliopsida; order Malvales; family Malvaceae; genus Hibiscus; species Hibiscus syriacus. The sequence goes on along the minus strand of NW_024063485.1, from coordinate 1,562,395 downwards.
TGGATGCACTAGAGGAACCAGAGGAACCAATTACAACATCGTCAAATGAATTCAAACCAACATTATTAGCAGTATTGACACTAGCCATACTAGGAATAGTTCTCTGGATAGACTGTTGTGGAGAACCAGACATAGAACTTGGAACACGAGCTGCACCACATTATGCATCTGTTCTAGAACTGCAGTGAGTACCAAGACTAGACACTTGTTGTATATCTGTCATTATATCAAGAGCTTGTGATTGCTACTCCTTAACCACAGAGAGATTGTCTAAATAAGATTTTCTAGCAAAAGGAAATATTGATTCATTAAAAACTACATGTCTAGAAATACAGACTCTCCAATCAGCTGCCAAACATTAAAAACCTTGTGTCGTGGACTGACTCCCAGTATGTACATGGCTATGATCTAAACGTAAGTTTGTGAGATTGAAAAGGTCGCAAGTAAGGGAAGAACTGACACCCAAAAACCTTCATCTCACTATAATCTGGCTTCTTTCCCAATAACTTCTCAAATTGAGAAACAATATTCAGCACCTTGGTGGGCAGCCTATTAACCAACCGAATTGCAGCAATAATGGAATAGGACCAGAAACCAAGGGGAAAAGAAGTTGGTGCCAACAATACAAGAGCAAATTCAACTAGGTGTCGATGTTTTCGTTCAACAACACCATTCTGCTCAGATGTGTGAGGACACAACACCCTGTAAATGACACCAGCCTTTGCCAATACTGGTGGGAGACTACAAAATTCTCCACCCCGGTCATTTTGGACTGTCTTGATCGTAGCATCAAATTGAGTAACCACTATTTTCTGAAACAATTGAAATGTTATTGTGGCTTGAGACTTATACATCAAAAGATAAACCCATGTATGTCTAGTGCACGCATCAACAAAGGAAACATAAAATCGATATCCATTATAAGAGACAAGCGGAGGTCCCAATAAGACAGTATAAACAAGTTGAAAAGGAATATCATAAACTGTATTTGATTGCACAAAAGGTAATTGTGGCTTTTTCCCATATGACAAACAGTACAAAATTTACTAATATCTGAAGTAATCTTTACACCAAGATCTCTAGTAATTTGTACTAAGGCATCTTTAGAGGGATGACCAATTCATCGGTGCCACAGCTCATCCATTTTATTAGGTAGATTATTGGATGCAAGGTTAACATCAACATGTTATCCACCACCTGCAGCCTTATTTGTCACAAAGGAGTAAAGACCATCGGCTTCTTCACCAATCAACAGCACTTGTCCAGTAGCCTCATCACGAACATAGAAACTATTCGAGTGAAATTCAAAGAACACTTTGTTGTCCCTAGTAAGCTTAGAGATTGAAAGCAAGTTATTCGTTATGTGAGGCACATGCAATAAATCGTGTAATAACAAAGCTCTAGAAGAGGAAGGTAGAACTGAATAACCAATTATTCTAATATCTAGATAAACACCATTACCAACTGTAAGTTTACCTGGACCATGAAATTCAGAAGAAGTCACCAAATTTGTCTTATCGGGAGTGACATGATGGGTAGCACCAGAGTTCACCACCCAACGATCAGTAGAAGCAGTAATAACATTAACTTGAGGTTGTGTGGTGCCTTGAGATTACAACCTTCCATGAGAGCAGCAGTCATAACCTGAACATCCACTAACAGAGGCAGATCGATTGTTAGTTTAAACACAAGAGAAGTCCTCATCATATTGATGCCAACAGTGATCAACTAAATGACCCAACTTCCCACAAAGCTGACACTACACACGAGAGCAACCACGCCCTCGACCACCATTTCGAGCACCAGATCTGGAAGAAGAGGTGAAATGAGTCACATCCAACATCACTTTGCACAAAATTAGCTGCAATGGGCAACGCATCCTACTGGTCATCAAACCTAGCCAGCTGAACCTCCGCATCCATCAACATAGTATATATATTGTCTAACAAGAGTGACTTTTTCATGGTGGAGATAATAGCCATGAACGACTGATATTCACGAGGAAGCCCCTTCAAGATGTTGACAATCTGCTCAACAAGAGGAACAACACTTCCATAAGAAGCCAGAGCATCACAGACCTCTTTGATACGCGTAAGATACACACGCATGTTATCATTCCCTTTCCTTATAGATTGCAACTTGTAGTGAAAACTCATAACAGCCATGGTAGAACAATTTGAGAAAAACTTCAGCACCGTCTCCCAAACTACAGCAGTAGTTTTAGCTCCAACAAACTGGGACAAAAGATACGCACTGATCGTGGATAGTAATAAGGATACAAGGAACTGTCTTGTGCAACGAATTCATCATATGCATCATTCGGTTGGATCTCACCATTTGCATCAAGAATAGTCATCGGCGGAGGAGAAACAACACCAGTTAGTAGCCGTCCCCCAAACGATGACTCCTAACAGTGAGAAAGATTTGTTGTTTCCACATCAAGAAGTTTGATTCATCCAGAAACACATTTACCTTCTTGTTAGTAAACCCCCGAGAAGATCCAAAAGAGGGATCCATGAGTAAGAACGAAACAGAAAAATAGTTTTACAAGCGGAGCATGAACAGAAATCCCCAAGACCGGTAGCGATTGATACCATCTTGAACTACGAGCAATTAAAAGAATATAATGATGTTTTATTTATGAAAAATATCCACACCTCACTCAATACACTATTATTGCTTTATATACAAGCCATTCATGCAAAGCTGTAGCCAATGCAATCTGTTATAATCCTAATAGACTGCCTAACGACCTAACAACCTTAACCACCATACATTGACATGTGTACCTACTGCTAACATACTAGTAGTGTTAACATATAGGTGGTTCTTTCCCAAGAAGACCAAGAATCTATTGATATTGTTCACGTGTAAATATAGGCATTTAAGCTATGGACATATACACAGTATTCTCAGATGATGATAACTGAGTTGATGCTTCTGAATAGTTGACTGAGTTGGCTACTACAAACTTGTTGCCTGAAGAATTCCTTCGAGTAAACTTAAATCGGAAGGATAGCCAATAAGCCTATATCAAGACACCTTATTGTAACCTTTGACATGATAGTGATTGCAAACACCATTAAATCGTTTCTTTGACTGCAAAGAACTTGAATACAACGCATTCAATTTAGAAAAAACCAAGGAACCTGTAGAATGTTTACACTAACCTTATTTTTTAATTAACAGCAAGTATACTTGATTAACTGAAGGCAATGGATTCATCAAGAGAATCAAACTCCTAATCATAGAATAAGACTTATTTAACCCATAAGAAACTGAAACAAATGTTGTTGCCTAAATTATTCAGTGTTCTTGATCAAAGCCTCACATGCACACATAGCAAAAGGAACCAAGGTGTCAAGATCATCCCAAAGTTATCACGAACGAGTAAACTAGGCAGAAATCAAATTGATGCCTTGAGAATGAAGGCTTATTTCTCTGTGTGAAAAATAAACTCACGAACCATCTATCTTATCACATCTTTCATGCAAATCTTTCCAAACCGATGATGCACTAGAAGCGAATACTATACCAGCTGACAACTCTTGGCTCATGGTATTCAAGATCCAAAGAAAGACTAGCATTGTGTCTATCCCACTTAGCTTGTAAATGAGCTTCCATTTTTTCTCTGCTACAAGTATTGTCAATCAAACCAATGTCGTTCTTAGCTAACAAAGATATCCACATGAATCAACTCCACAAACTATAATTTTCAACCCTAGTAAGTTGATGGGAGACAAGAACAGTACCAAGAGGATCAAAAGGGCATAGAAACAAAACATCATTGGAATCAGCTATAACACACAATCCCAGGTTAATAGTTTTGGCTAACCTGAGAGGGTTTAAATAAACCACTAGCCTTGTAGGGAAACTTGGTCCAATTGGATGTTGGTTTGGGCCCAATAGATGATAAAAAGGGTATTTTTAAATTATGACCAAAGTTGAAAGGACAAAGGAAGCAATTATACCGAAATTTGCTTCAAAGGCTAAATTCCATTAAAATGGATGATATCACGTCTACACCCATCTTTCATATCTCTTTTCATCATTCTTTATGTATTCTTCTTTATTTCAAAACCCCTTTGCCTTACTTAGTATTTCAAGAGAATGTGAAAGTTTTGTAGTTTATTAAACCTTATCCAAAAATCTTCAGGTATGAACCTTAATTTCCTCCTTTCAAGCTTTTATTCAAGCTCTCATTTGTAAGGTTTTAGCATATCATGTAAGCATGAGTTATGAAGCATTAAACAATGTTCATGGTAGATTTCTGTGTATGGTGTTTTTCAGCATGCTTATTGGCCTATCATGACCCCTCTTAACGTATAAAAGATTTAAATAATGTTTGGGAACCTTAGTGGGACTTTTGGGAGAAATGAGGCATCATTTTTGTGCCTAAACAGCATTTTTAATTCTGGGGATGGGTATTAGTATTAGAAGAACAGTATCGATACTGTTCATCATATAGCTTAAAAATAAATGTGTTTCTAGGATAGGAGTATTGATACTCGTTCTTTGGGTATCGATACTGTTAGATATGTATCGATACTCAAGGGTGGAGTATCGATACCGAGTTTAGGTCACAAATTATAGTAGCCTATTTTGATACTAGTATTGAAGGGAGTTTCGATATTGGGCATAGGGTATTGATACCCTCAGTAAGGGTATCAGTATTAATTTAATTTTCAAAAAATCAAAGTAAATTTTTATATTGATACCTTAGTTCAGAAGTGTTAATATTTTAGTTAAAGGTATTTATACTACTCATCCTTCTCAGATTACGGTAGCCATTTTTAGTATCGGTGCCGTGGGTATCGATACTCAAGGGCAGTACTGATACCGAAAGACACAGTATCGATAGCAGCATGTTGTTGTGGGTAAGAAACTCAGCTGATCAAGGGGTTAGAGATGATGGGTATAATATCACAAGAACATCAATAAATAAAACTACAAGTGAGAATAGTAATGAATGCAATTACAGCTAAAAACGATATCGGCTAGTATAAAATAAAATTAGCCTTTGTTTGATGCTCGGGAAATAACAATCACACCCATGTTACTTTAGTAGTTGACAATCGTCTTGTTTGTTAGAAATATCTGGATATATCTCATATAGTTTTGAGGCACTTCAGTTGCTGGCTGGGAACAGATGCCCCAAGACTCTTAGGAGTGAGCTAGTTGGGCGTACGTTTCCAATGCAGTTCTGAACCTCACCCAGATGCCCAAGGGTATCTTAGATAAGCTAGAAAGGTGTGTGCCTCGAGATACAGAACCCTTCGAACCACGCCATGATGCCTACCTCAGCTTGCATGTTAGCATCCTTATATGTTCATACCTATGTCACTAGCATGTTCTTGTAGTAAATGCACATATTATAGTACAGTTATTAGTATGGCACTGAGCTCGTAAGCTTAGTGTTCAAAATGTGTTTTTGTGCGAAGTTCTTATGAAACCATTCGAGGAGCATTATCATCGCCAACAAATTTTAAGACCAGTCAAGGCTTCAGAGTACATCTTGATTCATATTTAGAGGGCATGTAATTTTCGTAAATGCTTGTATTAAGTCGTAACTTTGTTTTGTTTTTAAGCTTAATGTTATTATTATTATTGATGTATTCTGGGAGCTTCTCATATTTATAAACTTGAATATTATGTTTTACTTTATAACTCTGATAGATGGACACAAATGTTTTTAAAGAAAATTTTTAGGTTAATCACTTTAGTGGTCTTGTGTAATACTTTAATCCTTCGATTTTCAAGTCGGACTGGATTAGAGTGTTACATCGGCGTTCTCCATAAGCAAGAAAAGAACAATAATCAAGACGATTACCACATATGTTAAAAAACAAACTGCAGTATACAATGATAAAAAATGTTGGCCTCTAATACCACGTTAAGATTGTAGTTAGCGTGTAAGCAGTAGAACAAACTTGAAGTAATGAAAAATACTTATCTACATATCAATTTGTTTACAACCTTATATACAAGTACTTAACTTTCTAACTACACTAACTAACCCTTCAACCAACACAACTGACTACAATCATCACCCTTCAACAAATGATCGTCCCTAACCAATGATTCGGTAAAATTATTATTCTTATTCCCATAGAATTATAAAATTTTAGTAAGTAAAATGCTAAAAAATTTCTTTGACCTCCTTGGTTTAAAAAAAATCATCCAGTTCTAAAAATTGTAAAATAAATGGTTTAGTTCTAGAAAATAGTGTAACCATTTTAATTTTGCTTCTAAATATTTTTTCTAAAAATATAATTATAATTTATTAATAGTTAACCGATGATTAATCATTTGTCAAAATTCGTAATTGTAACTATAATTTTAATTATTAATCATCATTTTTAGTGATTCAGTTAACTAAAATCATTTAATCTTAACGATTACATCGATTAACAATTACAGGTTAATCTGAACACCCCTACTGACACAATAATCTACCACATCACCTCAGCATTCATGGCAGAAGCTTCGGCAGTTATTCATGGCTTGCGATTCATCTTGGACTTAGGTATAGATCAATGGTGGTGGAGAGTACTTGATTCAAAAACTTTCATTTCAAATTTAACTGATTCTTCACTCTTACAAGAAAAAACACATGAGTAAACTAATACCTCTATGCCTAGTGTTGAAAACCATTTCACAAAGAAACTCTTGCAACTAAACATGACACAGATGTCTTCATTCATCTATAACATCGAGAAAATATCAAGTATTGAGAAATCTTTGCTGAGTATATCCGAGGATATATAAATTACTTTGTCCAATTTTAAAATTTTAAATGCAAGTACGCAAAGACACAGAGATCTTCCGCAACACAAGTGTCTACACACCTCTAACCACTTAACAGACTGACAATTACAGATCTACACAAGGAACCGAGATGCTTCCACCTCGATGTCGAGACAAAAATATGTCTCACTTCTACTTACTGCTAGGGAAATGCGTTGAGAGGCCTCTAAACCCGCCACAGTACATTACCACATACTGAGTAGTTACCCTCTACCTGACTTAGAGGCATTGAGATGCCCCACATTACCAGATTACATCCCAAAACGAAATAAGAGCCTTCATTTTAACAAAGTTTCAATAAACAAATATCTTTCTCCTATCCTCTAGGCACATATATGTTATTACCCCTGTACTGTCACAAGACCCCTCCATTCATTATCTGAACTTCCCAAAATACGTTGAATTTCCTCATCTCTAACCAAAGAAGTCGAGACACACATACTCTAATCGTAAGAAGTTACTTATTACCAACACTACCATCATAGCAAGAAAAGGTTGACATCTTCTCTACAAGTCTACCTAAGGTTGATGTCCTTCGTTTAAGGGTAAGCGTTGAACCGGACTCTTCTAAAACAGAAAATGAACTACCTCTATCTAAAAAAAATAAATGTTAAGGCAGCTCCACTATCGAACAAAATCAGGAAATGGCAATTCACTCACCAGTCACGGATAGCTGCCCAAATTAAAAGAGGTGAACTGCAAACGGGCGACCAGATAGATTCTTCACCATAAATCTCGGATCAAATCATTTTATGGCATTCTATTGATCAAGGGGGACAACTTGTTACATATCTGGAGATAACCTTTGAAAACCACCAGTCCTTCGGCAGTTGAAAGCCCTAAACAGACGTCTCCACCCATTGGAATTGTTAAAGGATCCTAACCCCCGAGAATGAGAGCATAAACGAGACCTTTAAATAAGATTTCTGACAGAACCATGTGATCTATTAGAGAGAAATCTGAGATCTAATTATCAGATCTATTTAACATGTTGAACTATAAATAGTCATAACACCTTTATATATGGCATTGTCAGTTGAAGGCTACTATCAAGCTCGTTTCTGAGATTTTAATGGCTTGGGGTGAACATATAAATAAGACCCCTAATAGCAAGTATTGAAAAATTGAATCATAAGAACAAGTAAAACTAAATAAATTTGCTTGTAAATTATTTTTTATTACGTTTGATAAACTATCTAATAAATACATCGAATTTTAAATAGAAAACATCAAAAAAAAATTATTAAACACCCAACTACTCACACAAAACAAATATGATTATTTTTAAAAGGGTACATGTTAGATTTTAACATTTTCCATCTTGTAAAAAATTAATAAAAGAATAATTAAGTGAAAAGTAAAAACAATAATTTAAAAATTCCACCTCAGTGTCGTCGTCAAATTTTTAATGGTGGGTAATAAAAAAAAGTAACAAAATGTAACGTTAAGTATGATTTAAAAAATAGATTACCAAAATAGAAATAATATAATAGGTGAGTGACTAAATAAATAATTTATTCTTATAAACTATATGTGAATTTATAATTTTGGGCCATGGACAAGTGCCCCTCGTGCCCTTGCTGCCCTGACCACTATGAACACCCTTCAACTATAATTGTACATGGGTTGAAGACCTTCTTCTTCAACATACCCTTCATTATACTTTTAACTCTTTCACATAGAAACATCGATCAACAACCTTCTTCTCACATATTGTGATTCTCCTTTCAAATCAAAAAATATCAACCGCCAACGACCGATGAAACTAATATTTTGCCATCAACACCTATCACAGTTTATTTATTTTTATATGTAAATTCTTAACTATAATTAGTCGAAGAATCATGAAAGCACACAACCTAATTCGTTTTATTAATGTAGAAAATATGGGAATATTCAGTCGGCTATAGACAGTAGTTTTGTTCAATATCATACTTCTTATGTGGTTCAATGCCGTAATTACCTACCAGTTTGTTGACAACTCGTCTTCTTTATTTATAATACTACAAGCCAGGCAGGTTCTTCCCACATCATTGGCTTTTTCTGTCCTTAAGTTCCAGTTTTTCGTAAAAAAAAATGGGGGATTCATCATTGATGATTGCTCTCTTGGTGTAGCCTTTGTTTGTTTTGATGGTCTTTCCTATTGTTGGGTTCATTTTGTTCCTGGTTGTCTTTTCTGTTTGAGAATGGCTTTCGTCGACAAATGAAGTCCCTATGAGACGCCATTCAAAATAGAACACGTACACGAAAATAACGTATCAACGCACTATAAAGAAACACAGCTGAGAAAAGTAGGAGTTGCCATCGAGTAATATAAGCAAACTCATACTGTTTATCTATAAACAGTCACTGTATGCCAAGTAAAATTTCTCAAGCAAAAAGTATACAGAAAAGTGATCCAAAATGGAAGGAGTTGTCAACAGTTTCCTCGTAACGTTTTCCCTCTTGGCTTTGGCTTCCATGTTAGCCTCCGCCTCGGACCCTAGCTCTCTCCAGGACTTCTGCCTAACCCTCAATGGCACAAACCACAATGGTAATGTGGTACACCCTACATTTTCTAAATAGATATATATGTTTCTTTTTTCACTGACCTTGTACATTATTTGCTTTTACTTCAGTGTTTGTAAATGGGAACTTCTGCAAGGACCCAAAGCTTGTCACTGCAGATGACTTCTTTTCAGGACTCGATAATGCTGGAAACACATCGAATGCAGTGGGATCAAGAGTCACTACTACTGTCAATGCTGATCAAATACTGGGACTTGACAAACTGGGGATATCCCTGGTTCGAATTGACTATGCACCTAATGGTGGCCTAACTCCTCACACTCACCCTCGGGCCACCGAGGTCCTAGTCGTGACCAAGGGTAAACTTTACGTCGACTTTGTCACATCCAATCCTGATAATCATTTATTCGCCAAAGTAAGACGGGAAGAAGTGTTTGTTTTTCTGGTCTGTCTCATTCATTTCCAATTCAATATCGGGAATACTGACGCCGTTGCCTTTGCCGGTCTTAGCAGCCAAAACCCAGGGGTTGCAACCATTGGTAGTAGTGTCTGGGTCTAACCCACCTATCAATCCTGATGTTCTTCCTAAAGCCTTCAGAGTGGATAAGAAGGTGGTGGAATTTCTCCAGACCCAGTTCTGATCCAATCACATGAAGCTGCTTTGAGTTTATTTGGTTTTACTATCTCTAATGTACCTCTCATCTGCCTATGTTTATCTTTGACCTTTTTTTTTAAAGTTCATAATTCAGTAGTGTCATTTTCTTCTCTTTTATTCATTTATTCGACTCCCATATTTCATATATATATTTAAGAGAAAATTACAAGATTAAATATCTAATCACTTTAATTAAGATATAATCACTGAAAATTAACTACCGTTGGACCTTTGACGTATTATTAGCGTAGTGCAATAAATTTATAAAATTAAAAAGAATAAACTACACCAAATAATCACTAATATTCAAGTGAGTTTTTATTTTTCCCACTAAAATTTCAAAAATAATAAATTGATCACTAAAATATCAAATAGGTCATTAAACAATGATTTTATATCTAATTTACCCAAAATCTTTCCAATTTTCTCCAATTTTTATATATGCATTTTAATTTTCTAAAAGTAAAACTTTAAAATTAACTTTTTTAGACATGAAACAATCAAACATGAAACTAACTTTTCTAATTATATTACATTTTTTGAATTTAATGAGAAAAAATATATAAAACGTAAACGAAAATGATCAATTTACCCCATATTTAAATAGGGTTACTAGACTATGATCCAAGGATAAAGTTATGACCTTAGTACAAGCTAAAAAGAGAAATCTGATTATGAAAATCGTTATAATGCGATCATTATGCTGCGATCACAATCTAATATTATGATTTGTTATTTTATGTTAGAAATATGAAAGATATACGATGTGTTTTTTCTTTAGGTTGGTGTGTAGGTGTGCTGTCTTTAATCAACAGCTATAATGGCAAAATATTGCCAACCTTGAACTATTCCAATGATGTATAGTACAGTTGTTGAAGAATGTACCTATCCAAAAAAAAATACAAAAATCTAAAGTCATCAGTAGATAAAGAGGAATAGGCCTACCTAGGGATGTTGGGGGGGGGGGGAACATAGATTCCACAGTCACTGCTAGAAGAATATAGATCTACAATTTTAAACAAAACAAAAACCGGGAATTAGTTGCTACCTCTCATGGAAGATGACAACTGTTGCACCAGCTTTCAACCTGCAACAAGCTAGATAGAGTGAAGACGACCTGTTATTATGATTGTGAGCTGTTCCCATCCATCCACGTGATTGCCATTCATTGAACCAGTAAATAACCTGGTAAATAGAATATATGATAGAATAGAACCACAAACAGATTATATATATTTCCCACCTTTAAGCATGTATCTCATTTCCATTGTGATTAAATCACTCTAAAACAATCTCTTTATCCTACAAGGACCACTTTTGTTCTTCTTCCACTATATCATCATTCTTTTATCTACAATTCCCGTTTCGTTCCTATCTATCATAAGGGAAATCAAAGTCAGTCTCAGTGATTTTGAAGTGCTGCGGCTGCTGCCCTGAGCAATGCAGGTTCCACATTTTGAAGTATGACCTTTCCAGATTCCGCACCTGTCATCGTTTATAACTCAAATCGTCAAGCATTCATAACAATAGCCATGCAAAAATATAATAATCTGCAGTGTTGATTAAGCTTTACCCAGCGTGCTGTGTCGAAAAGGGGGCAAGTTAAACGAGCAGCCTTGAGTTTATTGGTAAGAACATGAAGCTTCTGTCTGTTTAATGCCAATGTCACAGCCCTTTCTTCGTATTCCTTCATACTGTAAACGGGGGGAAGAAATTTCAATAACATAATATCGCCGCATACAAATACGAATATACCTAATCGCCAAGGGCAATGTTAAACACCTACCTGTTTACAATCATCTCCTCCCCCAAACCAGTAGCCAAACAAAGCGAACCAGCAACCCTTGTAGCCATTTTCTCGAGAGGAAGAGTCACCATAGGTAAGCCAGCCCATAACACATCCGTGCCGGTAGTATGTGCATTGCATAAAGGGCTATAAAGAAGAGTAATGTAACCATCATTACGTAGCTGCAGATAACAATAACGGTATTAAACAGAGAGAGAAGGGAAGACGAGACTTACGTGTCAAGACAGAGATCAGCTAAAGCACTGCGCCTGATATGTTCATGTTTCATTGCAACATCTGTGAAAATTATTTGCTCTGGCTGTACCCCTTGTGCAACAGCATCTGAAATGAAGATCAACATTAATAAAAATATATATAAAATATATAAAAAGGAAATATTTGAAGGCTTTGTTCTTAAAAGAAAACATAAATGAAGAACCTACATTCTTGCAGCCTCATTTCTCCAGCAGCTGGGAATCTGAGGAGCCAAAGTGCACTATCTGGTACACGCTTAAGAATATTACACCTGAATGGTAAAAGAAGCGTGTAAGTTCAATGATGAAATATGGATATTAAATTCATTTAACCCAGGGATCACCAGCATATTACCAAGTATTAAAGATTTCAGGATCCATTTTATACAATTGGTTGAAACATGCAAAAATAAATTTATCTTCAGGAAGGCCATAATCAGAACGCTTGTGCTGATAATTTGGATTCAACACATCACGATTTTTCTGCAAACGTTAAAATTATAAAATCAGGTCTTTACTGTCATAAGAGTCTACTTCCACTGAATAGATTCTGTTTTACATAACAATTAAAGAAAAGGGGAAAAAAAGAACTGACCTGCTTATAATCATTCACAAAATAGCAATGAGGGAGATGGACAAGTTTCTCAGAATAAATATGTGCATAGCGCAAAGGTGAAACAAACTGAAAACAAAGGAATCGCAGGTTAGACAAAGAACATATGCATCATTGGAGGTTTAGTTTACCTCGAGCACCAATTATTACCTCATCAGTGACCAAGTAATCAATGTAATCTGCCCCAGTAGTCCCAGGGAATCCCATATATGAAACTTGTATAGGTGCCGGTTGCATGGCAAAAATTTCATTCCTTGCACCCTGTATTATTGAGCATAAATTATTTCATATCAGAATTTCACAAAGTGGATAATTTAGAAATGTAAAAATATAACACTTTTTAGCACATTATGCTATTAATAAGACAACCCCAAAAAATTACAAAGAAAAGAATTTCGATTTATTTTTAATTATCATATCATAGTATCATAAATCAATATAGCAAGCCACTGAAAATAAAATTAGGTTCGTCAAAGAATGAGAAAATCGAGCATAACCTTAGTATAACCATTCAGGTTGATAAGAATTTGTATTCCGTCATTGTTAATCATCTTGGCAATCACATCTGATGTCATGGCAGAGACATCTATAAAATGCTCAGCTTCAGATTGGATACGCTGTCTCCATTCAGTGCCATCATTTTGACTCAAGGCATAGCAAAATACCTGCAAACACACCACGCTTACATGTTAATCATGGCCAGAAACTTTTAGCATAACAAGATTACCCTCCCCCAAAAAAGGTAAAGAGAACAACCTCTACATTCTCTCTATCGTGCATGCCAAATACTGATCCCATGAGGTGTGACAAGGGGTGATTGCCGAAGTCACTGCTCACATAACCAACCTTTAGCCTCTGATTTCCATCATCATTCTTAATAGGAATTGGAGCAGGAAGGTTAAAAGGAGGAAGAGCAAAACGTGATGCAATCAAGGAGGAATAAGCAGCATATTTACGGCTGCAAGGGAAGAAATGTTACTGTAAATCTCTAGATTACAACAGCAAAAATACATACAGTGATATGAAAAGATGTTTATACCTTATTTCAAGTGCAAGCATTGGATCAATGGGATATGCTATAGCATGGAAAGGTTGCACACTAGGAAGAACAGACATCTGACATAAAGGATTTTTGTGGTTAATTGCATTGCCGAAAAAAGATAAAATGAATAACATGCATATCAATACTCACATTAATCTGCCTTCGGATAATAGCCTCAACTTCAGTAAACATTTTATCACGATCCTCCCAGCTGCACAAACTCTGAAAATATAAAATCAAATTAGATAGTTGATCCCAATTCAATATGTTTCTCAGCGAAAAGCAAGTTCATCCACGTAGTTATTTTGAAGACCAAGTTCCAAAGTAAATTCCAATCTTGGCCACAGTTCACTCAATAAGTGATTAACTCTTACGAGAGACAAGTATACAGTCAGAATATGATCACCTAAAGAGGTTGAATGCCAAGAAAGAAATTGGCACATCCCAGAAATGCTTCCTACTACTACATAAAATGTTACCTCGTACATGTAAATGTAGCTTTTTCCTAGATTTGAATTCAAAAGTGCACTAAAATTCAAGCCATAATACCTGTAATGTATGTAGGAGGTTACAAGTAGCTTCAGGAAAATCTGGTCGAAGAAGCAATGCCTGCTTATAGCTTGTGACAGCAGCCACCACATGCCCACTGTATTCAAATTTACAGTTAAACCAAACTAAGAATCACTAAATTGCTAGTAAAATGCATTTCCTTCACCCCAAAAAGAAAGAATCTTAAATATGTCATAAAATTTAATCTGACAAGGTAGGATCAGGAAGCACCACATTCGTTTTTCGTCATTTTGGATGAAAACCACACATAATTTTTTCCATATTCTTTCTAACAAAAAAAAATAATTCCATATTCTGAAATCTGAACTATAATGGTTCAATTAAAGACTATACAAAGTGCAATCAACTATAGAAGGATGATGATTCATACTGAAGTTATATTGACATTTAACACCTAGCACAGGGAATGCAAAAAATTAAAATGACAAAAACCTTCACCAAGCAAGGAATGTGAATGTAAACCAATGAGGTGTTATTATTCATTAGCAAAGGGCATGGGTCATAAAGCCAAAAGATATTGCTATAAGCTCAGAAAATAATTCCAAACAAAATCTTAATCAAGGCAAACAAACTCCTTGAGAACCCTTTAAACAAAAATGGGTGGGTGCCAAGGAATGTGACCATTAAAAGAAATTATGGAAACAAAAAAGGTACCTATCTTTATAAGCAGAAGCCAGATTTGCATGGGCCTCAGCCATATTTGGTCTGATATTAATAGCGCAAATATAATCTTGAATTGCTTCACTCACTCTACCAATCTCCTTGTAAGTGTTACCCCTATTTACAAGTCCATCAGCTGCCAATGGATCAATCCGCAAAACCTCATTGTAACAAGATATAGCTTCCATGTAATTTCCCTACAGAATCAATAAATACTCCATAAATATAGAGGCAAAAGGGGCACTATTTAACATCCATTTAGTGTGAAAAGAAAAAACAGAAAATAAAACACCATAGAACCTGTTGCTTATAGATTACTGCAAGGTTATTGAATGGAGCAGATAACCCTGTTGTGACAGCCAATGTAGCCTTATAGTAAGAAGCAGCAGCAGCAACCATGTTCCTGAGAATTCCAAAAAAATCTTGGTAAGAATAACATTCACTAAAAACTCATCACAAGCTGAATCTTAATCTTCAAGGATAGCGTACCATTCCATATATATGTTCCCAAGGTTGGTAAGTGCTTGTGGATGGTTGGGTTGCAATGTGAGACATTGCTTCACCAGCGGAAAAAAAATGGTATGTTTTCAATAACAGTAAATGAGAAATAAAGCTTAGATAGCAGAAAAAACCTACATTATAGCATTGAATTGCCTCGTCGACACGACCCACGTCTTTCAATGCATTTCCCTTCAAGACAATAATTAAATGCAAATTCAAGTTAGCAAACAAAAAGTGTAAAAGAATTACTTCAATCTGATACAAATTCAGAAAACCAACCAAATTATTGTAAGCTTCCACAAATCTTTGATCATATGCAATAGCTTGCTTATAATGGAAGATCGCCAAGTCCAGCTGTCCTCTCTCATAGTATGTACTAGCCAGATTCCCTGCACCAGTCACAAGACTTGTTACCCCGGTGACATAAATTAAGAATATCTTTAACATGTAATAAAGGCTCAGATATCCCTAATCACAAAAATTGGTAGACAAGTATTGGATCATAGTAAGGTCTATAAATCACACTTTATCATGTTGGCTGGGACTCAAACTTCCAAAGATGCAGTGACTTTGAGGTTAATATGTAAGAGAGAGAGAGAGAGAGAGAGAAATCAAAAGATGAAAGGAGAAACTACTGCAGAAAACAAATCACAGTTTCAAAGTAAAATAAAATAGGTCTTATTGACTTTACTCATTTATCTGAACACAACAGTTGAAATAAAACACACACACACATCAGCAATCAAGCAGCCCATTGCAATTCAACTGACCCACATAAAGAGAAAATATAGAGGATTCATGTGGTTTAACAGCACTTACCCAAAGCTATTGGATTGTTCGGCCGAGTCTGAACAGCTTGCTGATAATAGACAATAGCCTCCTGAGGCATTGCCAAAGCCTGGAAAAAGTAAAAATGATATCTTGTTTTTCTCCAATACAGAAGCACCAGTTCAAACACTTTGCAGCAACCCAACATTACAATCACAAGGCAAGAGGGCTTACCTTATAAATGTTCCCAATATTTAAATAGGCATCAGGAAACATGGGTTTGTGTTTAACAGCTTCCTGCCATTTGAAATTTACAAAATTAAATCAATATAAAATGGTTTCTAGAATTGAAAACAAGAGAGCAGAAAAGGGTAGATATATCTCATACAATTTGTCAAAAAACAATTAGCACATGAAACAATGTGCAAGCAAGAAGAAAAATGAAAATTACAGCATTTGAAAAAGAAAAACACCATCAAAAGAAATGATGGAAACAAGATTTAACATACCTTGTAATACTGAAGGGCTCGATTTAGGTCGCCTGAATCCATGAAAAGACCAGCAAGATTTGACCATGCAATAGCAAACGTCGGCTGTATCCGTAGAGCCTCAAGATAGCAACTGTATGCCTGCACAAAATGTTAGATTCTGACAATTCGAGGCTTTTGAACATGGAAGTTACAACAAGAGCAACCATCATCTGAGCCCCTGGCCTGAAGAAAACAACTTGATGTCTGTATAGAACTGTGATATCAAGACGATTCCACACATGAATTACGTCCATCAGTAACTTAACTGATAAAGACAGTAAAAAATCATCTAGGAAGGATGATTTCCACTAACATTTCGTTCTGGCAGGATGGTAAGAATCTAGGCCAGGTTTAACCCAGCAATGAGCATACACACTCATGCAGGGCAAAAGATTAGACAACTTCATCCAAAAGATGGATAGAATGAGATCCGACCAAAATTCTAATTGCAGATGTTCAACATTGGAGTTGCCAAGGGCATGAATGCATCAGTTAAATAATTCAGCCCGGAAATTCACATATATACTACTACTTATGTTGTTGGTTATCAAACACTATAAACATTTAATCCTTCACACTTACTTCTTGAACCAGACCTTGAGCCTTCATTAGATTTCCAAGGTTACTATGAGCATCAACCTGTAGGGTAATCAAAAGATATTTGTCAGAATATCTTATTGAAATGTGACATGATCCGGTTGTTAAGAAAGTAACCAAAACAAGAAATTGAAATGTAGAACTTCCTGTTAATTTGAAAATTAGAACATTTAATTGGATTAAAATAACATATAACGTTGGAAATCCTAAAATTAAGGATAAATTACTCACCTTATTCCTAGAAGTTCCCTTGTACAATAGGATCTAATCTTAGTCTCTAATTCTTAGGGAGTTACTGATTTTTAGGGATCGTTTCCTTATTTATACTTAGACTACTCTATAAAGGTTGTAAAACTATTTAGTAAAAAATAACAACCTTCTTTCTAAGTTTGTTCATAGCATCAGAGCTATAGGAATCATTTGATCATGCTCCTTTCGTCTTTATCTTCTTGTCCTTCTCGTTAATATTTCCTACCTCTTCGATTGAATCCATTTTCCATGGGTGCCAATGAAACTCTATCCGAAACTGAAAACCTCACAAATGACTCAGACTTTTAACCAAGGAACCTCTCAAGGTGACCTTAATTCCTCCCTCATAATCACAAATCATCGTCTAGATGGAAAAAATTTCCTGCAATGGTCTCAATCGGTCATTACGATAATTTGTGGCCGTGGCAAATTAGGTTACATCAATGGAGAAATTTCTCGATCAACCCCAACAGATCCGACTTACGCGACTTGGGAACTCAACAACTCGATTGTAATGGCTTGGCTAATTAACTCAATGGAAGGCCATATAAATCCCACCTATCTCTTCTTCAAAAAGTGCAAAAGGCGTGGGATGCAATCAAAGAAAACTAATCGGGTCTGGGAAACGCCTCCCAAGTATTCGAGATATCACCTTTGTTTAGAATGAACCATACTTTGCAGCATCTCATCTTCATGAGGAGACTCTCAATGAAGATGAGACCCTCAATACTCTTCTCATTATACCTCAGGATCCTGCCTCTACTATCACAAACAAACCTAACAACCCAACAGTCACTGTAATTCCAGATTTAGGAATTGTTTCTCCTGTGCAACAGCAAGAAATTAGCATAATTAATCACACCACTGAAGAACAAAACCAACCTGATCCAGGAAGGAAGCAAGAACAGGCCCCAGAACTTCGGGATTACTCCCGACGACTTTATTCTCCTGAAACTGAAACAGCAATGCCAATTTCATCCCCAGCCGAGGACTGTTCTGAAACAGAAGTATCACCTCCATCACCATCCATCTTCTAATTACAATTCGAAATGGAACAAGGAGTTGTACTCAACACCCTATTTCTCGGTTTGTGTCCTATAAAAACTTATCTAAGTCTTATAAAGTCTGTGTCTAATGTTGATACTGTAGAAGTTCCGAAAAACATAGAAGAAGCTCTTAAATCAACTAAGTAGAGGCAAGATGTGATGGAAGGCTCTCAAAGACAATGAAATGTGGGAAGTCTCAGATTTACCAAGTGGTAAGAAGACCGTGGGATGCAACTGGACCTTAACTACAAAATTTAAACCCGATGGGAATATTGACCGATACAAGGCTCGGCTTGTGGCTAAGGGCTTTACTCAAACCTATGGCGTTGACTACAACAAAACGTTTGCACCAGTTGCCAAGCTAAACACCATTCAAGATCTCCTATTCCTTGTTGCCAACTTGGATTGGCCCTTGACCCAATTAGACGTAAAAAAACGCTTTCCTCAATGCATAATTAAATGAGGAAGTGCACATGGACTTCCCACCCGGGTTTGAAGAGAGCAAAGGCCAAGTGTGTAAGTTAAAGAAGTCCTTATATGGACTAAAGCAATCTCCAAGGGCGTGGTTCAACCGATTTGCAAAGCTATGACTAGTAGAAGTTACATTCAAGGACAGGCTGACCACACCATGTTTTACAAACACTCGAAAAGTGGAAAATGTTGCATTCTCATTGTCTATGTGGACTATATAATAATATTAACAAGGGATGATTCAAGCGAAATTGAAAGGCTAAAAGATTTTCTTAGTGTTGAATTCGAACTTAAGGACTTGGGGAATCTTAGATACTTTCTTGGAATGGAGGTAGCAAGGTCTAAGGCAAGTATTTCCATCTACCAAAGAAAAGTATGTTCTCAATCTTCTTTCTGAAGTTGGTTTGTTGGGATGCAAACCAGTCAAAACTCCTATGGAATTCAATCTTAAATTGGGAACTGATCAGGATGGAGAAGAAATCGATTGGGGGAGATATCAACGACTCGTAGGGAGACTTATCTACCTATCTCACACTCGTCTAGACATAGCTTTCGGTGTGAGTGTTATTAGCCAGTATATGCATGCTCTAAGGGAGAAACATTTGGAAGTTGCGTACAGGATATTAAGGTATCTCAAAGGGACTCCGGATAAAGGCTTGCACTTCAAGAAAACTGCCAAGCGAAGTGTAGAAGTATACACTAATGCAGACTGGGCAGGTGTTGTTAATGACAGAAGTTCTACAAGTGGTTGTTGTAGTTCTTTTTAGGATAACCTCGTAATATGGAGAAGTAAAAAACAGTTTGTTGTAGAACGCAACAGTGCAGAGGAAGAGTATCGAGCACTATCCCATAGTATATGCGAAGGAATTTGGATACAACGACTACCGGGATAACTAAAAGTGTCCTATACCAAACCTATAAAAATGCATTGTTACAACCAGGCAGCTGTCAGCATAGCACATAATCTTGTTCACCACGATCGCAACAAACATGTGGAAATTGATCGACGCTTCATCAAAGAAAAAATTAACTCGAGAGAGGTTTGTGTTACCTACCTACCTACGAGACAACAAGTTGCAGACTTGTTGACCAAAAGCTTGATCAAAAACATGTTTGAATAAATTATTGGCAAGCTAGGTTTGATAAATATCTACAATCCAACTTGAGGGGAGTGTTGGAATTCCTAAAATTATGGATAAATTACTTACCTTATTCCTAGGAGTTCCCTTGTACAGTAGGATCTAATCTTAGTCTCTAATTCTTAGGGTGTTACAGATTTTTATGGATTGTTAAACTATTTAGTATAAAATACAACTTTCTTTCTAAGTTTGTTCATATAATCAGATCAAAGTATACCAAATGAGGATTTAATTGCAGAGCCTGACGGCAACACTGAGCAGCCTCATTAAATCTTCTCTTCCGCATGTAAGCACTAGTTAAATTTGACCATGCATCAGCGAAGTTAGGTCGAAGCTGCACCGATACAAGTTCAAACAAAGATCGGCAAACTAACAAAAGATTTCACTTGAAAATGAGGTAGACAATACACTATTAACAAAAAGCAATTTGTATAACCATATACAAACCTCAATTGCAATCATATAGTACCGAATGGCAACATCAGTATCGCCTTTTTCCTACATATTAGGGCAAAATACATCTTTGTCAGTTCTTCAAAAATCTTACTTTTTAAAACTCTACTTTTAAAATATTGATATAAAGATTAATAAGTACCTTCCAAGCATTTGCCATGTTCCCATAACACTCAGCAAAGCGAGGCTCAATTCGAAGGGCTTCTTCATTTTTGGCAATGCACATGTCATAATCATGCAACTGAAGCATAGACAATGGGATCATAAAACTACAAAATCAGTATTCTATAAAAAAGAAAATGAAAAAGAGGACCAAAAGGGAGACTTTTTTAACCTGATAATAAATAGCACCCAAAAGGAGTAAATTATCGGTACGAAGTGGGTTTTGGTCATAAACAGCATTGCTATGACCCAATGCTTGTTTGTAGTTTCCAGATTTGTATAATTGATGAGCTAGAGCCAACTGCACATCTTCATTAACTGCACCAAGATCAAACCAACAGCGGCAGAAACAATTAAGAAAAGCATGGTCTATTATTTATGGTAGCCATTTTATAACAACTCTAAAGGCCTAAAATCATTACTTGTATTTTAATTTTAAACAATTACAACATACGTATGTATAATGACGATAATACAACGAAACCCTAAAATTTTAAATTTATGCATCAAAATACGACTTTAAAAAAGGTAAACGCAAATCTAACTGAAAATACATTATAGTATTAAACACAAAGTTAAGATACGAAATTCGAAAACCAGGCTTTTAAAAGGAAAGGTAACAAATACGGAAATCCCAAAAATACAAAATATTAATTTTAAAAACAACGAAGAAGACGAACCTTCAAGTGAATCACGTCCATTGTGAGGCACGATACCGAGGGAAGAAGCCGGATCCAGCTTGACCCCATAAAAGGCAGCTTTTCCGGGAACCACCGAGGAAGCGTCGGAGATAACATCAGTACGATTGACGACGACGCTTCCGTAGGAGGAAGCCCTAGAGATCCCGACTCCGTTGCGCAGCGACAACATCACCGATCCCCCTCCTTCAACAAAAACCAATCATAAAAAAGGGTAAAAACAAAAAGAGCGATGAAAATCGATCAGATCGAAAGGGTGAGAATGAAGCGTTATCCTCTCCTTCCTTCGTTCCTCAATCTCTCTTACGGAGCTTTTGTTTCTTCTTCTTCTTTTCAGAGAAAAAGTAGTATTATAACAATGTAAAGAAAGAGGGGACAAATCAGAAGCGTACAAGTCGGGGAGAGAGGAGATCCGTTAGGTTATACGCGGATAACCAGAAGATTCGTCTGCTACTGACACGTATCTCTGTGCTTGGGCACTCGCCAGATTGTCTTTTGACTTTTGTTTTCCCTTCACCCCACCACCACTAATCTTCTTATTCATAATATTTCTAAATTCTAATCTTTCTTCAAATACCACTCTTATTACTCATTTATATTATTAATGTTTTAATTTTATTAATTTTAACATTGATATTTATATTTAACTGTAATAATATCACTCCTGCATTAATCTATTAATGAGATCATAACATGTAATTTTTATGCCGTAACAATAATGACGTGGCTCAATCATTAAAATGACATCGTTTCGAAGTAATTGTTTTGATGTTCAAAAAATCTAAAATGATATCGTTTTATTAGAGTCATTTGATAAAAATTGTTTCCCATGAGATTTAAAGTAGATTTATTCATAAACCATTGCTAAACAATCAACCACCTTGTTAACTTAATAATTGTTGTATTCTTAACAAAATTAATATATATGTTAAACAGTAATTATATACTTTCATCTTTCTCGTCAATACAAATTCAAATACGCTTCAGTGATGTTAACAAAATACTTGATGAAATGTCAAGCTCATGATCTTTCAACTTTATAAATATCTAACTATCATTACTGACGTCTTACTGAAATTCAAAACTTTTAAATATAACAATTATCTCTTAATAACTGAGATCATTTGATTTATAAATATTAAAAAATATTAAAAACATAATAATTATTATAGAATATTGTTGATATATATAATATATAAGTATGTTAGAAAAATTGTCTTTATGCAACTATATAAGCTACTTTAATGGCTAAAAGGATTATTGATATCTTTAGATGTCATAAGTTCAAGCATCAGAGATTGTAAAATATATGTCATGTATTGACATTCACTACTAATATTATAAGAAGAAATTTACAAATAATCATTAAATTATATTAAAATTATTATTTTAGATACTAAGCTTTCAAAACTTCCATAATGAGCATTAAACTTTAGATTTTGTTACAAAATGAACACAATACCATTAATTGTCATTAGATAGGTGATGTGGCATTTTAAATTAATGAAAAATAACTCATTTGACCCTTTAATTGTAACTAAAATTTCATTTTAGTGTTAATTTTAATTGAAATAATTGTATTAAATCGTTTGAATTGAAAATAAATAAAGTAAATATTATTTTATTGACATATTATAGATATTGAGTTTGTATCATATAAATTATTTGATACGTTATTAAAAGTTAATGATTATTTTGATTATTTATTTAAATATGGATGTATGATGAACTAAAAAAATTCATAACATTATATTTTGGGTAAAATGCACAAAAAGTCCTTGAACTTTTAGGGCGCTTGCATTTTGGTCACCCAACTTTTAAAACTTGCAATACAATCACCGAATTTTTAGTTCGTTTTCAGTAGTCCCTTACATTACATCATGTTAGTTTTATACACATTACCTCCCGTTATATTCTTATTCTTTTTCTTCTTCTTCCTCCTCCCATTTATCTAATTCTCGATTAGTAAAGGCAAAAAGGCACCCAAGGTCCTTGTACTTTAAAAAAATAGTTTGGCCCTCGTCCTTTTTTTTCTTAATCAATGTGACCCTCCAACTCTAACAAAAAACTCAATGTGATCATTTGACCAACGTTTTTCGTCGTTAACCAACAGAACCATTATTTTTTGCTAACGTGACATGTTAACTTGCCCAACTCACCCTTTTAATGTTGTTAGAAATTGGGTAAATTACACAATTTATCATTTAACTATCTCCTCTCTTCTATTTTGGTCACTAAACTTTAAAAGTATTCAATTTAATTAATCAACTTTTGAATTACTCATATTTTAATCACAATAACTTATTTATTATTATTTATATATGATGTGACATTTATTAATATATGATTAAAATAATATTAATCTCTTTTTTCAATCTACACGTTTCAATCTCTCTTTGATTTCTCTTTTTCCTGTGTACATAAACCTCACAAATCCCCTCTCAAACCCCTATTTTCTGTGCCCCTCTTTTTCTTTCTCTATTTCCACCATAATTTTATATTTCCTCCACATAAAGAAGAATAAGAAACACAACAATGGTGAAGTTCTCAAAGGAGCTTAAAGCTCAATTAATCCCAGAATGGAAAGACGCCTTTGTAAACTACTGGCAACTCAAGATACATGTAAAGAAGATCAAGTTCTCCGGGAACACTAAACAACCTCCCTCATCGCATGAACATGAAATCTTCAGTCGCTCCATTTTCGACCCGATTCACTTCATCGCCATGAAAGTAGCTTCGTGTTCATCCAAAAACAAAACTAATGAGATCATCTAGGTGATTACAAAACCAGCAAAAATGGGGTTTTCCTTGGCTTTACAATAAGCTTATTCGACACGATACTTGCTTGAATTGACAACTATCGATCAACGCCTGATGCTGACCAAGCACGTGCATGTGGAGAAAGATGTTGATGTGGTTGTCTAGGTCATAGTACCTAATGACGTGGCACTATCATGTTCGATTTTTTAAAATAAAAATATAAAATATTATTATTAATATTTAATTATTTATTACCAATTATAAGTAACTTTGATTGGCGTTGGTTTAAAGGAAATATTAAAACTTTAATGGTGTTGGTTTGAAGGAAATATTAAAACCCATTATTGGGAGAGAATTTGAACTTGGGTCTACGGTGTGAAATGACAAGGATTTTACCGTCATACCAAGCTACGTGCTTGTTTAATTAATGAAACAAATAGTATTTAATAAATACTTAAATCTGAATTTCAAATTTAAGTATCTCCTCTACATTAAGTTAAAACCCTAGCCAAAGATCAGACATTGAAGCATAGAACGACCTAACAGCAGAACTGGAAGCCAAAGAAATTGAAGAAACTGAAGCAGTACCTGAAACATTGTCCGATCACACATCTCAAAGAGTTGAAACCTTTCTCAAAGATGATGACAGTTTAACTAATACTTTCACGGAAGAGAAATTGGAGGAGAAACTTCAAGGTTCTACCCGCACAATTTTTTTCGAGGATGACGAGATCAGAACTGCATCCCCAACTGAGAAGATACAAGATATGCAGAATGATGGTGGAACAAAATATCGGAGAAGATTCTTTAAACACAAACACAACAGAAGAGGTACTGCATCAGGAGGATGAAGCTCTTGCAGAAGATAACATTGACAATGTTTCTACTCCAAATATCCTGTCAGAGAAGCCCGAGGAGAAAATTCAAAATCCTGCTGTCACATTACCGTCCGAGGAGCATAAGCACGAAACAATCAATGAAGTTGACAAAACTGAAATGAAAAATGGAGATTCCCACAGAGAGGAGGCTGTAGAAGAGAGAATCACAGAAAACGATGAGACAAGAAAATCACCATGAAAGGTGTGAATATATCGGGCAGTCCGCCGTCGAATCTCTACGGGTTATCTCTCTCGTCACAGGAACCGTCACTCAACATTTGAATCTCTAAGGTTGGGAATCTGAAACTGCCGTTGAAACAGCCCGAGCACAAGTCGCAGCTCTCATCGGAGCTTTCCCTAAAGAAATTATCTTCACCTCCGGCGCCACCGAATCGAACAACATCTCAGTCAAGGACGTAATGCTTTTTTATGAAGAAAAAGAAGAGCCATGTCATCACGACTAAAACGGAGCACTGGATTCTTGCCGGCATCTTCAAGAGGAAGATTTCGAGGTAACTTATTGCTTGTTGGGTCTGATGCGCTTATTGATTTAGATAAATTAAGAAAAGAAATCTGGCCGGATACCAGTTTAGTTTCTGTTATGGCTGTTAATAATGAAATAGGTGTGGTTCATCCTATTGAAGAAATTGGTGAGTTGACAATGAAGGAAATGGAGTATGACGAGAAGAGGATCAAAAGTTTGCAAGAAAGGTTGTTGAATGGGATTAGGGATAAGATTGTTGGGGTGGCTTTGAATGGGAGTATGAAACAAACAGTTTTTAAATTTGCAATTCAAATTTAAGTACTTTTTAAATACTATTTGTTTCATTACTTAACCAAGTAAGGAGTTTGGTCTAATGGTAAAATCCTTGTCATTTCATACTTTAGACCCAGGTTTGAATTGTAACATCCCAAACATCGTGTCAGTGACTAAAATGTAAGAATATAAAGTTTGATGGTTTAATTTGAATTAATCGATTAGTTCAAGGACTAATGTTGAAAATTTGTGTTCAGAACTAGTTAACAAAGATGGAATAATGGAAGGGAAAAGAGGTCTTTTAGTAGGAAATGAATTTAAAATTCATTTGTAAAAGATATTTTAAGCTTTGGAAAATGAAAAAGAGGATATTCTGGAAGCTTGGCTCAATTTCTTCTCTTTCTCTTCCTGTAACTCCATAGATAAGGAGAGTTACTTTTAAGTTGTTTGTTTCTTGAAATTTTAAGTTGATTTTTGGTCTTTGGGTGATACATAAGCTTAAGGAAAGCTTATGATTGTTTAAAACTAAAAGATGAGTGAATTATTGATAAATTTGTGAAATGGGGTTTTAAGGGATTTATTGATATGGTTTAGTTATTGGATTTCTAGTGATAAATTTGACTTGTCAAGGGTCTAATTAAGAAGTTAAAAATATTAGAAATGATTAAGAATATGTTTGAAATATGGTATGATCTTTATTTTTTAAGAATTCCATAAAGAAATTTTGATATTATAAGAGGATTATTGGATATAAGTTGATTAGGATAAGTGTTAATGAGTTTGAGGAGCTGAATGGAGCTAAGGGTAAGAAGTTTATACAAATTTGGGGAAAAATTCGAAGTGAACTAAATGAAATCTGGGAAAGGGTATCGGTACTGGAAGAACATTATCGATACTATAGTGTTAAATCGAAGGAAATAGGTTGAATTTGATGAACAATATCGGTACTGATTAAATTAGTATCGATACTGAAGTGGGGTATCGATAACAATAGTAAGGTATCGATATTATTATTAAGTATGAAATTCCAGAATACCAAAATGGTATCGATACCGAATTGGGTATTGGTAGCACATAAGAAAAGTATCGATAATGTAGGAGGAGTACACATATTAATGCATCTGAAATTTAAAATGAGAGTTTTAGTTTTGTTTTTGTAAATACTAATTGGTTATACGTTAATGTAAAGTGGTATTGATTTTGGGATATATCTACATGTAGATTTGGATAAGAAGTGTATCGATCAAAGTGATATACCAAAGTGATTTAGCGAATGAATAAAATGATCCATTTAGGACTTCATTGAGGCAAAGGTAAGTGCAACTCATTTGTTTTATATTAGATTCGATGACGGCTTGCGATAAGCCAACTTCAGAGTTTTCGATCGAAAACGGTTTTACTTCTGTTATGCAATATTTTACTATATTTTATTCAAGTTATATTTCTTAATTTATGTTTCGATTTTTCTATGTACATGATTATGAAAATATGATATGTGAATATGCATACGAAAATGCTCGATGTGAAAGTTCCTATGTGAACAAGGCAAACTCTGAATAATGATATGAGAAATAATTTTATGGTTAAAAGCCCAAGTTATATATATGAGAATTAGAGGTATAATTGATATTCCAAGAGTCGAGGGTTCTATATGGTCCTCCCGGACAAAACTATGTGGTCATTCGGGACAAAACTATGTGGTCCATTGGGATAATCCTGTGTGGTCATTCGAGACAAATATGTCACACTTCGGTGCAATTTATGTGAGCAGTGGTGATTGGATTAGTGCACAACCTCATTGTACTGAAATACCTAAAATTCTCAGTAGTATGTATTGGGCCAGTAAAAAAATAAAACAAATTTATATAAATCGAATAATGTATAAAAGTATACAATCTTGTTATGAAATGCAAAATTTGAATCCCTTATGTAATGTTTCTATGAAATGAAAAAGAATTTATTTTATAATGTTTTATCTTACTTGTACTTGCCTCACTAAGTCAATGACTTAGCGTATGATTGTTTCACACATAGGTTCGAAGAAAGCATAAGATTAAACTAGGAAATGACAACATACCCTTGACGAGGATCAGATCAGAACAATTTAAACGTAGGTTCTATATTTTGTAATTTTTTGGCATGTATCATAATGTTTTAAATTGTAATGCTCTTATTCGTTTTGTATTCATACAACTTTATATTTATGTAAATGATCAAATGATGTATTTTCAGTTTGAACTTTTAATAGAAATTTTATTAGAAGAGTTTCACCACTAAAATACGATTTAGAGTTTAAATTTTGTATATATTTTTCAAGAGAATATGTTTTGAAATGTTGATGTGACACCTCGGATTCGTATCCAGGTTGGGTATGAGTTAAGGGTGTTACATTTATTGGTATCAGAGCTAAGGTTTAATTGATTTTAAGTTCGAAATGATGTCGTTTTTGTTTTAAAAAGTGTACATGCCAACTAAAAATTTAAAATCTCTGATATGATAAAGAAATTAGTATGTTGTCCTTACTAATAGAATAATGATTTGATCTTAATAGATGTCGGACTATGAGGACTCTCGAAGTGAAGCGGGAGATAGGAATGAGGGTAGTAGTAATTCACCTACCACAAGTAGGTAGGGTGAGGAACAAGCGCTTCAAGGAGTGTATGTATAAGATCAAGGGACCTTTTCCCATACGTTGGATGCGATTCTGACGCATTTCCAACCATCTGTTGCCTCAACTACTTAAATGAATGTGGCTAATGAGCTAAAAAGACTGGGAGCACTTGAATTTAAAGGAGAAGCCAATGAGGGCCCCGTTGCTGCTAATCTGTGGCTAAATGATATTAAGATTATGCCAGAGAGTCTCAATTATTTTGAAATGGAGAAGCTGATGGGGTAGTTCCATTACTACTAGGACAAGAAAGAATAAAGTGGACTAATGTGACGATGCGAGCTACAAGGGACCAGGTGATATATGGTCATTTTTTCTGGAAGAGTTTAAGAGCGAGTACATTGGTGATCAATTCATTTGTCAGATGAAACAAGAATTTATGAGTTTGGAGAAAAGGAATAAAACTGTGTATAAGTACGAGAGTAAGTTGAACAAGCTGAGCAGATTTGCAACATAGTTGGTCCCTACGAAAAAAGACTCATGTGATTGGTTCGTTGAGGGTTTGTGCCATCAATTAAAAGAGATGTTGTTAGCACTGAACAATTGTTCATTCCAAGAGGTAGTGAATAGAGCCAAATCCTTGGAGCCATCTCAAAATGAGATATTTGACCTCATACTAGAACAGAGTCAGCTGCATCCTCAGGTAGAGGATCCAATCTTAGAAAATTTAGACAGACTCAATCAGTGGAATCGGGAGTGGAAAAGTCAAATCAATGTTAGCATTGTGGTAAACAACATAGTGACATATGTCAAAGAGTTTCTGGAGCATGTTTTAAGTGTGGGGAGACAAAATATTTTATTCGGGAGTGCCCAATGATGGCCGGAAAGCCTACACAAATCGAGAGATCTACTACTGCACCTTTGAGAGGTAAAAGACGAGGTCGAGGAAGGAATCAGTCCGAGTTGACCACTCAACTTGAAGTGCGCTCTACTGCACGAGTGTAAAACCTTAAGACTAGTGAAGATTATGATGATCTTGAAATCATCGCAGGAACTTTTCAGTTAGTTGGTAAAATTATTTTAGTTTTGATTGATATGGGATCAAATTACTCTTACGTTAGTAGTAAACTGGTAAATGATTTGAGAATTCGATTAGAACATATTAGTAGTGAGGTGATTATGACTAACACATTTGACGATTTCAAGGTTATCTTGGGAATGGATTGATTGTATCATTATCACACCAATGTTGATTGTCAATTAAAGTGAGTTGTTTTGAGAAGTCCCAATGGATCGGAAGTCAGAGTAGTCAGCAAGAGACTCAATCCCTTAGCTAATGTGATATTCGTAGTATCAGCTAAGAAGCTAATGTTACAAGGGTGTCAAGCTTTCATTGCCAATGTGATAGATATTCGAACCAATGAGAGAAAATTAGAAGACATTCTGACTGTTCGAGACCTTCTCAAAGTATTTCCTAAGGAATTACCAAGATTACCTCTAGACAGGGAGGTCAAGTTTCAAATTAAGATCTTGCCAGGATTAGCACCAATTTCGATAGCCCCTTATCGAATGACCCTGAAAGAACTGAGTGAGTTAAAGATTCAGTTGCAAGAGCTTTTGGATAAAGGATTTATTAGACCCAGTGTATCGCCTGGAGGTGCGTCGATACTATTTGTAAAGAAGAAATATGGTTTGATGCATCTTTGCATTGATTATCGACAACTCAATAAGGTGACCATAAAGAATAAGTATAATCTCCCAAGAATCGACGAATTGTTTGATCAGTTAAAGGAAACTTCAGTATTTTATAAGATTGATTTGCGTTCTGGTTATCACCAGTTGAAGATTCAAGAGAGGGAGGTTGCAAAGACAACTTTTAGGATGAGGTATGATCATTATGAATTCCTAGTAATGCAGTTTGGGTTAACTAATGCACCTGTCGCGTTTACGGATCTTATGAATAGAGTGTTTCAGCCCTATCTTAATCAGTTCATAGTTGTCTTCATTGACGATATCTTGTATATTCAAAGGCACATGAGGAACATAACACTCATCTATGGGTGATTCTTCAAACGCTACGAGACAAGAGACTTTAAGCTAAACTGTCTAAGTGTGAGTTTTGGCTATCAAAAGTAACGTTTCTTGGACATGTGGTTTTTGCATAGGGGATTTGGGTGGATCCTCATAAGATAAAAACTGTATTAGATTGTGAAATTTCGAAGAATGTATCAGAAGTTCAGAGTTTCCTAGGTCTTACAGGTTATTATCGAAGGTTTGCTAAGAAGTTCTCGATGATAACTTTGCCTTTGACCAAGTTGTTAAGAAAATATGTGCTTTTTTCTTGGACCCCTGAATGTCAAAAGAGTTTTGAAGCATTGAAGAAAATTTTAACGGAAGCTCTGGTATTGGTCCAACCAGAATTTGGTAATGATTATGTGGTTTTCAGTGACGCATCCCATAATGGCTTGGGATGCGTATTGATGCAGGAAGGTAAAGTGGTGGCTTATGTATCGAGGTAATTGAAATCGCACGAGAGAAACTATCTGAAGCATGACTTGGAGTTGGATGCAATAGTGTTTGCTCTGAAGATATGGCGTCACTACTTATATGGTGAGCGTTACTACATCTACATGGATAATAAGAGTTTAAAGTATTTGATGACTCAAAAAGAGCTAAACTTAAGACAACGAAGATGGATTGAGCTTCTCAATGATTATGATGTGGTAATTGATTTCCACCCCAGGAAAGTAAATGTGGTAGCTGATACTCTGAGTCAGAAGACGTTTTCAGCTTTGCAAGCCTTAGATACATGATTTTCATTAAGTAGAGATGATATCTTATTTGCAGAGTTAAAGCTTAAGTCGAGGTTACTGGGTCAAATTAAAGATGTACAAGGTAAAGATGATAAATATTTGGAAAGAAGGGAGCAAGTGAGAAATGAGGAGAATAAGGATTTTGAAATTAAACTTGATGGCAATTTATATTATCGTGAGAGGCTTGTTATTCCAGATGATGAGGAATGACTTGTTGTTAGAAGCTCATTATAGTTCGTTGACTATGCACCCTAGCGGAAGCAAGATGTATATGGATCTTAAAAGTCGTTATTGGTGGCCAAGAATGAAAAGAAGGATTACAGGATTTGTGTCCAAGTGTTTGACATGTCAACAAGTAAAAGCTGAACATCAGGTTCCTTCGGGTTTGCTGCAACCAACCTCCATTCCTCAGTGGAAATGGGAAAATGTTACAATGGATTTTGTAACGAGATTACCTTTGACTACGAATAAAAGAGACTCAATCTGGGTGATAGTTGACCGATTAACCAAGTCAGTACATTTCATTTCTGTTCGAGTTGATTTCTCTATGGACAAGTATGATAAATTGTACATCAAAGAGATTGTTCGACTTCATGGTGTGCTTGCTTCTATAATATCCGACCGAGATCCACGATTCACTTCAAGATTTTGGAAGACTTTACACGGAGCTTTAGAAACTCGATTGAACTTTAGTACATCCTTTGACCCTCAAACAGATGGATAATTTGAATAGACTATCCAAATCCTAGAAGATATGCTAAGGGCATGTGTTATCGAGTTCAAAGGATCTTAGTAGAAGTATTTGCCTCTTGCAGAGTTTGCCTACAACAACAATTATTAGTTGAGCATTAAGATGACTCCTTATGAAGCTTTATACAGGAGAAAGTGTCATACACCACTAAATTGGTACGAGCTTAAGGATCGGGACGTTCTTGGTCCAAACTTGATCAATAAGGTAGAAGAGAAAGTTCAAGTGATCCAACATAATCTCAAAGTGGCATTCGATAGGCAGAAGTCATATGTCATTTAAAGAGAAAAGAATTGAGTTTGAAGTTGGAGACAAAGTATTTTTTTAAAGTCTCTCCTTGGAAGAAAATGTTACGTTTTGGCTAAAAAGGAAAACTTATCC
The DNA here is from genome assembly GCF_006381635.1 of Hibiscus syriacus. NCBI lineage: Eukaryota > Viridiplantae > Streptophyta > Magnoliopsida > Malvales > Malvaceae > Hibiscus > Hibiscus syriacus. Next base: position 1,529,941 of record NW_024063485.1, on the reverse strand, counting down.
CTAGATTTGTTGGCCCATACAAGATTGTTAAAAGAGTTGGACTGGTAGCATAGCAGTTAGCTTTGCCACTAGTGATGGAAAAAATCCACAATGTCTTTCACGTGTCTATGCTTCGGAGATATCGATTAGATCATTCGCACATCATAACACCATATGAAATAAAAGTTCAATCTGACCTAACCTACGAGGAAGAACCAATACAGATTTTAGCATATGAAATCAGGCAGCTAAGGAACAATACGATTCCATTAGTTAAAGTTCTCTGGAGAAATCACAAAGTATATGAAGCAACATGGGAGCGTGAAGAATATATGAGACGATAATTTCCCCACCTCTTTGCGTAGCGAAAAATTTGAGGACGAAATTTTTTAAGGGGGAGATTTGTAACACCCCAAACATCGGGTCAGTGACTAAAGTATAAGAATATAAAGTTTGATGGTTTAATTTGAATTAATCGATTAGTTCAAGGACTAATATTAGAAATTGTGTTTGGGACTGATTAGCAAATATGGAATAATGGAAAAGCAAAGAGGTCTTTTAGCATTAAATGAATTTAAAATTCATTTGTAAAAGATATTTTAATCTTTGGAAAATGAGAAAGAGGATATTCTGGAAGCTTGGCTCACTTTCTTCTCATTCACTTCTCATAACTCCATAGATAAGGTGAGTTACTTTTAAGTTGTTTGTTTCTTGAAATTTTAAGTTGGTTTTTGGTCTTTGGGGTGATACATAAGCTTAAGGAAAGCTTATGGTTGTTTAAAACTAAGAGATGGGTGAATTATTGATGAATTTGTGAAATGAGGTTTTAAGGGATTTATTGATATGGTTTAGTTATGGGATTTCTAGTGATAAATTTGACTTGTCAAGGGTCTAATTAAGAAGTTATAAGTATTATAAAGGATTAAAAACATGTTTGAAATATGGTATGATTTTTAGATTTTAAGAATTCCTTAAAGAAATTTGGATGTTATAAGAGGATTATTGGATATAAGTTTATTAGGATAAGTGTTAGTGAGTTTGAGGAGTTGAATGGAGCAAAGGGTGAGAAGTTTAGACGAATTTGGGGGAAAATTCGAAGTGAACTAAATGAAATCTGGGCAAGGGTATCGGTGCTGGAAGAACAATACTGATAATATAGTGTTAAATCGAAGGAAATATGTTGAATTTGATGAACAATATCGGTACTAATTGAATTAGTATCTATACTGAAGTGGGGTATCGATACCAATAGTAAGGTATCGATACTATTATTAAGTATGAAATTCCAGAATGTCAAAATGGTATCGATACCGAAGTGGGTACCGGTACCATAGAAGAGATGTATCGAAACTATAGGAGGAGTACCTATACTAATGCGTCTGAAATTTAAAGTGAGAGATTTAGTTTTGTTTTTGTAAATACTAATTGGTTATACGTTAATGTAAAGTTGTATTGATTTTGGGATATATCTACGTGTAGATTTGGATCAGAAGCATATCGATCAAAGTGATATACCATAGTGATTTAGCGAATGAATAAAAGGATTCGTTTAGGACTTTAGTGAGGCAAAGGTGAGTGCAACTCATTTGTTTTATATTAGATTTGAGGACAGCTTGCGATAATCCAACCTTAGAGTTTTTGGTCGAAAACCGTTTTACTTCTTTTATGCAATATTTTACTATATTTTATTCAAGTTATATTTCTTAATTAATTTATGTTTCGATTTTTCGATGTACATGATTATGAAAATATGATATGTGAGTATGCATACGAAAATGCTCGATATGAAAGTGCCTATGTGAACAAGACAAACTCTGAATAATGATATGAGAAATAATTATGTGGTTAAAAGCCCAAGATATATATATGAGAATTAGAGGTATAGTTGACATGCCAAGAGTCGAGGGTTTTATGTGGTCCTTCGGGAAAAAAACTATGCGGTCATTCGGGACAAAACTATGTGGTCCTTCGGGACAATCCTATGTGGTCCTTCGGGACAATCCTATGTGGTCCTTCGGGACAAATATGTGGCACTTCGGTGCAATTTATGTGAGCAGTGGTGACTGCATTAGTGCACAACCACATTGTACTCAAATACCTAAAATTCTCAGTAGTATGCATTGGGCTAGTAAAAAAACAAATTTATATAAATCGAACAATGTATAAAAGTATACAATCTTGTTATGAAATGAAAAATTTGAATCCCTTATGAAATGTTTCTATGAAATAAAAAAAGAATTTATTTTATAATGTTTTATCTTACTCGTATTTGCCTCACTAAGTCAACGATTTAACGAGTGATTGTTTCTTACGTAGGTTCGAAGAAAGCAGAAGATTAAGCTAGGAAATGACAACATACCCTTGACGAGTATCAGATCAAAACAATTTAAACGTATGTTCTATATTTTGTAATTTATTTTGGCATGTATCATAACGTTTTAAATTGTAATGCTCTGATCCATTTTGTAATTATACAACTTTATATTTATCTAAATTATCGAATGATGTATTTTCAGTTTGAACTTTTAATAGAAATTTTATTAGAAGAATTTCACCACTAAATTATGATTTAGAGTTTAAATTTTGTATACATTTTTCAAGAGAATATGTTTTGAAAAGTTGATGTGACACATCGGATTCGTATTTGGGTCCGGTACGAGTTGGGGATGTTATATTTATGAATCCTTGCATAATGAGCTCTTAATATTTCCTTTAAACCAACACCAATAAGAGAGTTACATGTATCACTCTCTAATTGGTAATAAATAATTAAATATAAATATCAAGAATAATATTCTTATTTTTAAAAAAATATAATATGGCAGTGCCACGTCATCAGGTACCATGATCTGAATAGCTACGTCAACATCTCCCTCCGCGTGTATGTGTTTGGTCAGCATTAGATGTTGACTGTCAGTTGACTAACGATTTTAATATGGGTTGTTTAACCCAAAATTAAACGTTGAGTGGTCAAATGTTCTAAAAAAACAATTCGCATAAGTTTGACACTATTATCAAACATTTAGGGTTATTTTATTGTATTATGCCTTTTCAATAACCGTAACAACCTTGCTGCACTGAAAGAGGAAAATCCTTGGGCATTGAAAGCTGCAGCAAGCCCAGCTCGCTTGGTCTTCGAATCTTTGGAAGGATTTTACCTTTCAGAAGTGCCAAATGCAGATGGAAAAAAAGATTCAAATCTACTGCGGATTAGGCGAACCTGTATTATGTTGATGAAATGTCTTAGCATCTTGCTATCTAATTTGAATATGGTTTATGTTTCTCTAACCTAAGAAGATATTAAAGACCAAGCAAAATTAATTTCCGAGGAATGGAAACCGAAGTTGGATTCGCTTAACATGGATGCTAGTAATGGTAACTCTTTGGAAGCTCATTTTTCTGCTGCTTCGCGCCACTTTCGGTGTTGGTTCTGACTTCAATGAAGAACTTCCGAGACTGATACCAATAGTCTCTCGTCGTCGACAGGCAGCTGATCTCTGTCGTTCCCTTGGCTTGTCTGAGAAAATGGGAAGCGTAATTGAAGTTCTCGTGAATAGTGGAAGACAGATTGATGCAGTTAACCTGGCTTTTGCATTTGAGCTGACACAACAGTTTTCACTTGTACCTTTGCTGAAATCCTACTTGAAGGATGCAAGAAAAGCCGATTCACCTGTCAAGCTTGGAAATGCCTCCCCCACTGCCCAGGTGTGATCTTTATCCCACTTCTTCTAGGTGATTGGCTTGCCTAATATGGACTGAATATACTCAGTTGAACATTAACCGAATGAATGAAATACCGTCTTCTGAGTTTTCAGAATGAAGTTAGTGAGAGAGAGTTGACCGCACTAAAAGATGTGATCAAGTGCATTGAGGAGCATAATCTCGAGGAGCAATACCCTGTCGATCCATTTAAAAAGGAGGAGGAGGAGATATAAATTAACGAGAGGTAACTTCAAGGACCGTATTAGAAACAAATTAAAAATTCAGTGATTGTATTGTAAGTTTTAAAAGTTGGATGCCCAAAATATAAGTACCCTAAAAGTTTAGAGACTATTTTTTTATACTTTACCCTTATATTTTTTAAAAAATATTTTTAATTTAAAAAAATAAATTGTTATTATATATATATATATTGAAAATTTTTGATTTTTTTTATTTTCTTTGAAATTATTACTTAAATATGTTGAAATATATATATATATATATATATATATATATATATATATATATATTTATATATATATAAAATTTTAGTTATACTTGAGGGGTCAAATAAGATATTTTTATTGGTTTAACATGCTACATCACCCCTTTAACAATATTTAATATACCTTATTCATTTTTTTAATAAAGAATAATGTTTAAGGTCTATTTTATAACTTTTTAAAATATAATGATAAATAATATTATTTTAGCAAAATTTAATGACCGTTTGTGAATTTTATCCTATTAAAATATTAGTGATGCATATCAGTGTGTGTCATGCATTGTAGATTCATTCTATTTGTAAAGTATTTATATAATATATTTTATAAGATTTAGTTTCTTTTATTTTAATATCCAATATTTCCAAATATATATTTTTAGTTTGCAATCAATTTTCTTTCAGTAAATAACTTGATGTGTTCTTTTCTTTCTAAAATATGATACTAATCATAGTATTATTAATGAAATTAATAAAAGTATTAACATCATAACATATAATACTGTTTTAAAAAATATCAATAGTATTGAACTTACAAGTAGGTAGAATTAATTAATCCGTTAGAAGTCACTTTGTATAAATATGTGATGCTTTGTAAGTTAACATTAAAGTGAATGAGATGGATGAAATTCTTTAGGGGTGTTTGGTTCAAGGATTGTGGGATTCCCATGGGATGAGAATCCCACATTCCCATGTTTGGTTGGCTGGGAATCTCATTCCCGATAATGTTTTATTACTAATAGTAGATTTTTTTGGGTATATTACCGGGAATGTCATTAGCTCCCTTCCCTTAGGTATTGTAACATTACCGACGTTTTGGACTAAAATGCCCTTAAATTTTTATTTTTTTCAAAAATATCCTTCTTATGTCATTGAATAATAAAAATTCTACGAATGTTAAATTACAAATTTATCCTTAAATTATTTTAGATTTACAAAAAAAAAAGTCTATAATTAAAATTTTATATGAAGTTCAGGGGTTAAAAAAATTTTACCCTTTCATTAAACCCTTTTTATATTTTTAATTTTGTAAAAAAAATTATAAATATTATGAATTTAATTTTTAAAAAAAATATATATATAAATATTTTACAATTTGTAATATTATACAAATATATAATAAGGACAATTTGGTCAAATATACATTCCAATAATCTTTATTCCTTTAACCAAACATGATAATCTTACATTCCTGCTAAATCAACCAAACACAAAATACAACATTCCCAGTAATCTTATTCTCTGGTAATGTTTTATTCCCACTGGTAATCTTACATTCCGTGAACCAAACGTACCCTTATACTCTTGTTTTTATATTTTTTAATATGGTATCAGTTGTGTAATCATCTTTTTCTCATTCATAATCTTTTGGGTAAACTACGCATTTAGTACCTAAAGTTTCACTTTTGGTACGTTTATGAACTTTCAATTTTTACAAAATTATACTTAAAGTTTAATTTTTGTGTCATTTTAATACTCGTCGTTAATTTTTTGTTTCATTTTAGTACCCCTTTGTTAAATTTTTATTTCATTTTAGTACCTAAACTTTTAACATCGGGTACTAAAATGAAACAAAAAGTTAATTTTATGTACAATTTTGAAAAAAAATTAATTTTTTTGTACTAAAACAGAACGAAAGTGATAGATTAAGTACAAATTGTATAGTTTACCCTAATGTTTTTTTGGCCAATTGCGTTTTCTAGTCCGACCAAAGTATTATTGTAATTATATATAGAAATAGTTGACCTTCAAAGCAAAGGTTTATTTGTTTAGTCGATTAGAGCGTTGTGTTAACAATGCGCAGGCCGCAGGTTCAAAACCTGCATTGGCCAAATATCTCTTTGTTTACCAAACGACGCCGTTTCATTTTTTTTTATCTATCAAGTAGTAAGTTTGTTGAAATCGATTCTTATTTCAGAGATCCGAATTGTATCATTTTTTTTGGAAAACCTTTTAGTGACTAAAGACCGTAAAAATTGTGTTTGTGTGGTAATATTAATTCCTATAAATTACTACTTCGTTGTATATATATTATAATTAATTTATTAAATTTATATTTTCATAAAAGTAATTAATAAAAAATAAACTGATATATATATAATATAATTAAAGTTAATTAAACCGATATAAAATATATAAATTGCCATGTTTGAAAATGGAAATTAACCAAATTTTAAATTTTAAGGGGCTGGTCACGACTTCTGGAGCTTGGGTTTCTGAGTTTGACGAGATACAACATGTGGCAAAGGAATATTTCTCTACTTTGTACACGTCGTCACAGCCACAACCGGTTGCTCAGATTCTGGATAACATTACTCCGGTGATAACCATTTCCATGAATGAAACTCCTACGGCTCCTTATTCACGTGAAGAAATACATGCCGCTTTCTTACAAATTCACCCCCAACAAAGCCCCGGGGATTGATGGCCTCCCTGGAAGCTTCTATCGAGCATTTTGGTCGACGATTGGTGAGGAAGTGATAGATCTTTGCCTCGAGGTAACTTCTGGACACAGGTCCCCGGCTGAAGTCAATAAAACAGTTTTTGTGTTGATCCCAAAGGTATTCGATCCCACCCATATGAAACAATAGAGGCCAGTGATTACAAAATTGTGCCACAAAATTGTAGCCAAAGTTATTGTCTATGTTGCACTGATACGGATACGGAGACGGATACGGGGACGGGACTAGGACAGAAAACGATAATTTCTAAAATTACATGGTACGGGGACGGCAATGGTACGTCATATAAAATAATTTTAAAATTATAAATAGATGTAAAAAATTATAAATAAAGTCAAATATCAAGACTCAAACCACAATATTAAGTTTAGAACAATAAAATCCATAAGCAAATCACAATATTAAAATGTCAAATCTCAAGATTCAAACCATAATGTTAACTCTAAAATAATAAAATCCATAATTAAACCATAATATTAAAGTGTCAAATCTTAAGACTGAAACCATAATATTAAGTATAGAAAAATATTAAACGCCGTTAACTATTTAATGGTCAAATGACAAAAACCACTCAATATAATACGTTAAGTGAGAAAACTGTAAAAACTTAAAGTACAATGAATTAAATATGAGAGAGAGTAAAATATAATTACCAAATTTATAATTTACTCTTATTTTATATGTTTTAAAATAATTGTTGATAATCTAATATTTATTTCACATCAAATAAATAAACCCTAAAAAGGGGTGAATTCACGAGATAATGTTCTCGATTTTTTTTTTCACGATATGGTGCACATCCCAGATTAATTGTTGAAATGGGGTGAATTCTACAGTGATGCCATAGGACGCCATGCAATCCAGGCGATCTTGTAGGACGCCATGCAATCCAGGCGACATACGGGAACATACGGTTCTCCCCATGCATACGAGCCAATGGTTCTCCCCATGCATACGAGCCATACGAGCCAATGGTTCTCCCCATGCATACGAGCCATACGAGTGCGAGCCATGCGAGGTGGCCATGCAGTGGAATAGAGAGGAGGTTCTCCCCATGCATACGAGCCATACGAGCCGATGGTTCTCCCCATGCATACGAGCCATACGAGTGCGAGCCATGCGAGGTGGCCATGCAGTGGAATAGAGAGGTCGTTCTCCCCATGCGAGGTCCCCATGCATACGAGCCATACGAGTGCGAGCCATGCGAGGTGGCCATGCAGTGGAATAGAGAGGTCGCCATGCAGCCTAGGCGACCTTGTAGGTCGCCATGTAGTCCCGGCGACCTTGTAGGTCGCCATGTACTCCCGGCGACCTTATAGGTCGCCATGTAGTCCCGGCGCCATTCCCATCGTCCATTCCCATCATCCATTCACATGCAGCCCCATCATCCATTCACATGCAGCCATATAGATTCCTTCACGTGTGCATGCTGCATGCCTACGGCTCCCAATGAAACCATGTGAACCATTGCTGCATGCATGTGAAATAATTGGTACAATAATTGAAGCTGCAATTGTACAATTATTGGTGAAATAATTAAGGCAGTCGGTTGGTGAAATAATTGAGGCAGCCGGTTATAAAAGAAAGAAAGAAAGGGAGAAGAGATTGTAGAAGAAAGGGAGAAGTGATTGCAGCCGAGAAAGAAAGAAAGGGAGAAAGGAAAGAAAGAAAGAAGAAAGGGAGAAAGGAAGGTAAGAAGAATTCGAAAGGGAGATAAGGTAAATTTTTTGTATTTAAATTAGTTTATTATTATAAATGTTTAATTTGTTAGTTTAGGGTTTAAGGTAAAACAAAAAGCAGCTAATTAGTTTGTTAGTTTAGGGTTATATGATTGTTAGTTTAAGTTATAGTATACATAAATTAAAAAATATTTAATTAGTATATGTTTGATAGTTATATAGTTAAAAAATAATTAATTAGTTTGTATTGTTAATAGTTAGTTATATAAAAAAATTATTTAATTAGTTTGTGTTAGTTAAATAGTTAAGTTATATTTGTTTGTTGAATTTATATTATATAAAAAATTAGTTAGTAAGTTTATTAGTAGTATATTATAATGAAAAAATAGTTTATTAGTTAGTTTTAGTTATATAGAAGAATATTTTATTAGTTGTTCAAGGGTTTAGCGTTTACGTTTAACTTATATTTTAAAAAGTTTAGTTTGTTAGTTTATTAGTTTATTATATTATAAGCTATTATATTAAGTTTAGTGTTGTAAATTAGTTAGTTAGTTTATATTAGATTATATTAAATGATTTTTTAAATATTGTTGTTTAATTTTTTTTACAGATTCATTCCAATGGCTGACCAAATTCCACTGTTGAGGCTTGACAATGAACATATTTCAAGTCATTTGGGAATAATGGTGAATAAAATATTTGTTTAATGAATTATAATTAATAAATATTTGAATATTATTTTATGATTGTGATAATTTTTTGAAATATTTAATTGTAGGAGGACGAGCAGCGAGTCCTTCGTCTTCGACTACATAAAGTGCCCAGCCACACCCACTAATAGAAGAAAATTTGCAAGAGGCTGGATTTTGGTATATCACATTTGTGCGAGATTACAAGTTGGTCCCAGGTTTGATCAGTGCGTTGATTGAACGTTGGAGACCAGAAACGCACACGTTTCATTTGCCGTGTGGCGAATGCACGATAACTTTGGAGGATGTGGCAATGCAACTCGGGGTCCAAACTAATGGGATGCCGGTGGTAATGTCACATGAGTTTAATAAGGTGGAACAACTTTGCAACTTGTTTCTTGGGAAAGCGCCCGTACCACCAGAGTGTAAAGGGTGGCGGGTGAGGTTGTCATGGTTGAAGAATGAATTTCAACTTCAATCAAATAGTACGGAGCACGAAATTATATGCAACACGAGCGTATATATTACAATTGATTGGGGGAATTTTGATGCCTGATAAATCCGGTAGTTATGTTCACACTCAGTATCTTCTTTTTTTAACAAATTTGAGAATTGTAGGCAATATAGCTGGGGTTCGGCGATATTGGCGTTCTTGTATCGTGAGATGTGCAAGGCGTCATTAGTCGTGAATGATAATAATACAGTAGAAATCGGTGGATGTCTATTGCTGCTACAATCATGGGCTTGGCATAGACTTCCGTTTTTGACACCGATTAGTCGGACTGCGGTTGACTTTCCACTTGCCGGAAGGTAATATGAATCCTCTATTTTAATATAAAATATTAATTAAAAAATATTTATTTGATTAAAATTATTGAACAAAATGTCTGTATTTTGTTTTGATTGATATACAGATGGAGGCATAAAATTGAAGGCACAGGGTTGGTGCACATTAAAGACAGTTGAAGATCGACATTAAGGCCAAAAAGGAGGTATGCATAATTTGTATTTTTTATTATTTAAATTAACTATATTATCTGATTTAAATAAATTTTATTGTTTTTGTAATTTTACAGTTTAATTGGAGACCATACATGAATGAAGAATTATTTGCGTTGATACCGCACGATATTTTAGATGGGTTTCAATATTGGTGTGCTGTTACACCATTGATCAATTTTGCTTTTGTTGAGATCCAATTTGGGGATAGAGTGCTGAGGCAATTCCACTTCCACCAACCTATTCCGCGGAGTCCATGGGATCATGACCTCCTCCAAAACTTAGATGGTCGTCGTCCAGTGAATTGGGTTGAGACGCATGACGAACTGCACAGATTTGATGGTCGTCGTAAAGAAAGCGTTAATTGGGTTGAGAAGCATGCAACCTACATTAATGCTTGGAACATAGGGCTTCATTCATGCCAACTCTTGACGCCATTCAAGACGACGACTTTAATTTTGAGACTTCGGCTTACCTTGCTTATTTTTGGATAATGGAAAGCCGTTCCTCACAACAATAGTAGAGGCGACAATTTTTGAGGTTTAAGAAAAGATTTGGTAAAGCTGAATACTCTCTACCGAGTGGGAGTGGGAGTTCATCTCTACAAACTGAAGCGGAAATGACCGATGTGGATAATAGCGCACCACAATCGTTGCATCACGCATTTGATGATTCTACTGGCCCGGCATACATACCAGAGTTTGTGCAGCCTGAGGCACCCATCTATTCTCCTACGTTTTCGTCGACGTATGACTTTGAACACATGACAGTTCAAATACCCCCAATGAATGAGGGGGATGGGTACAATACTCCTGAGCCACAACGGCCACAACGTATCAGACGTCCGCCCCGACATTATCATTCAACAACACCCCGACATCGACAACAATTGTAAACTCGTTTGCTATTTATTACAAATTATTTATTGAAATTAGACTACTTTTTTTTTTACCTTAACAATGATTTTTAGTATCAAATCATTACTAGTATCAAATAATTAGATATTTAGTAAATCAACTATTTTAAATCATTAGTATCAAATAATTAAATATTAACAATAAATCCTTATTAATAATAATTAGTAAATCATTGATATCAAATCATTAAATATTTAAAAATCATACATAAATTCGACTATGTATAAATTTAAACTCAGTAATCCACACTTGTACACTCATTTGTTAGTATTCTAAATAATAACTAAATAATTATTATAAAATAATTATTATAATGATTATTATCAAATCATTACTAAATCATCAAATCATTAAATATTTAAATCATTATTAAATCATTTTTATAATGATTATTACTAAATCATTATTATAATGATTATTATCAAATCATTACTATAATGATTATTATCAAATCATTACTAAATCATCAAATCATTAAATATTTAAATCATTATTAAATCATTATTATAATGATTATTATCAAATCATACTATAATGATTATTATCAAATCATTACTAAATCATCAAATCATTAAATATTTAAATCATTATTAAATCATTTTATAATGATTAATAAATACATAGAAATACATATATGATTACTAATGATGAGCCTATATCTTGGTAAATTAGGACAATTGTTTTTTGAATGACCTTCACCCCTACATAATCCGCATCTCTTTGCTTGACCTCTCTCTATAGCATGAAAATCCATACTGGTATGAATTCGAGTGGACTCAGGTCGACCCTTTGGACTTCTGCGAAGCATTGGATTAGGTAGCCATTCATCATGATCCTTTTTGGGCCAATATGATTCATTCGGGATCTGTCTGAACACATAGCTGTAGACATTTAATATCCTACGTAGGTGGAAGCATTCATCAACATAAGTGTATGCGCTTACACCAGCATACATACATGCAGCGACTGCATGAGCACATGGATATTTCCATGCCTGAAACGACCACAATCACACCATTTGTGTCGTAAATCAACTCTAAATGTTTGGTCTTCTCCTCCGACGTTACGACGTATGCACGACACGACAAAAGTATGACCAACTCGGTCGAAATTATGAACAACCATTGATGTTGCCAATCGCTCATTTGCTTCCATTGATTCCACCACTGTAGGAGCCCAAGTTTTACCTCTATTTATGAGACTCTCAATTTCCTTGCCTTTGTCCGACCAAACTTTACCCAGTCTAAAGTACGTCTCTTTCACCACACTCGCTATTGGGAGATGGCGTGTACCTTTTAGTACCGAATTAATGGCCTCAACAAGGTTTGTGGTCATATGTCCGTATCTCCGACCTTCATCGTATGCTTGCGACCATTTTTCCCGCGGTATTTTGAAGCCCACTTCCAAACACGCTGATCATCGTAAAATACCTTCAAATTCTCCAATCTCTTGTCAAAATTTGGTCGACGTAGTTCGTATCCTGTTCCATAATATATTGTGTTAAACCGCAATTAAAAAAACCACGTAAAAAATACACAAATATTGAAAATAAACTTACCCATGCTGACTATCTCGCTACGAATATGTGCGTTATGAAACTGGTCGATACTATTCTTGCCAATATGACGGATACAAAATGTCGGATATGCATACGGAGGTATCCAACGACTTCCTGGTCGTTCAATTGCCGCCAAAATACCCGTTCCTCTATCGGATATCAAACAAACTCCATCTTCACGAACGACATATTGACGTAGATTGGTCAGAAAGAATCCCAAGCCTCTGTTGTCTCTCCCTCAACAATGGCGAATGCAATTGGGAAGATATTTCGCTCACCATCTTGAGCAACTGCCATCAAAAGTACATGCCTATATTGACCATACAACCACGTACCATCTACTTGGATCATACGTTTGCAAAATGGAAATCCTTCAATACATGCCTTGAATGCCCAAAATAGTCTATGAAATATTTTCTTCCCTGGCAGAAGTTGACCTTCTTCGTCATATGCGGGCATGGTTTGAGACTTCACTATAGTTCCTGGGATAAATCGCTTCATTGCTTGTAGCAAATGTGGTAGCTCATTGTACGATGTATCCCAATCTCCATACGTCAACTTCATTGCCTTCATTTTCGCATTCCACACCTTGCCATATTTTACTTGATATCCAAATTGGCTTCGAATAGATGCAGCTAACACTGAACAAGATATCCTTGGATCCTTTTCAACCATCGCCTTCACGTATTCACATATTACATCGGAGTCCAATAGTCGGTGGTCTTGTTCGATGGAGTTTCGCAAACATGTGTGCGAACCATTGTACCTCGTGATGACCCAAACATCGTGCCTTTGATTTTTCGACACTCTGATCTTCCACTTGCACTCTGGGCCATATTTTACACACTTTGCGTATAGGGTTTTCTGGTTGGACTCTGCAACATGGACATCAACATGGCATTTGATGCAGTACTCTTTAATAGCCAGCGTAGCTTCATTTTTTCCTCTGAATTGCACCCCAACTGAAAATTCACCAGAATTATCGAATGATTCAGTCATTTGGTACGGAGGTAAATGTGGCATGTCTGGGAATTCAGGTGCCCTCATTGCATCATAATCTATCTCGTACATGTGAGGAGTAGCTTCATACGGTGTCGGAACTTCATCAATTGCACCTCCACCAAAAATATTTTCGTCGCCGCCCAAAACGGGTTCTTCAGTTTCTTCATCTTCGCTTGAATCATCATGAATTTCTCCCCATCGATTTTCAGCGTCAATATCAACAACCAATTCCGGTATGTTTCTCGTCTCATACTCTGCTGCTATAGATGTCCCCCCGACTTCATTTACACTTTCCAATAGTGCCATAAAACTGTTCGGGAACCTGTATGTCGGCTCCTCAAACTGACTATATAAAGCCATTTCAGATGGATTTTGAGCCACACCTCTTGATGACCCAGGAACATCACATATGTTACGCACATCAACAAATAATTCAATAACTGCTATATTGGTTGACTCATGTAATCCAACCATGGTTCCAATATCATCATCTTCTTCAAGTGGAACTGCAGCATATCTGACTGGGTTAGAGCATATCATAAACCTATACCTCAAACCATCCACTGCAGCTCGAATTTTTCTTTCTATCTTATGCTTCATTTCTATAATGTGATGTCTTTTTTGAACATCATATTTATTGTTTTTTCAGACTGAAAAACTACTCCGACCTCATTTTCCATAATCTGTCCATTATAATGGACAATCGTGAAAAAGTTGTTGCTCATTTCTCTACAAATAAAAAATAAATTAATTTAGATTAAAAATTAGATAAGATAATTTCATAAATTATTAAATATAATAATACTATTATATTAATGATCAAATAAAAGTTATTATTTAACTTGATTGATTGCTTACTAATAAACCTAATAATGATTTGATAATTACTATTAATCTAATGATTTGATATTTAATGATTTAATAATAATATGATTTAGTCATAATCACTAATAATTATTTATTAATATTTAATGATTTAGATTTGATACTAATCATTTAGTAATTATTACTAATAATAATGATTAGTTTGATAATATTTTTTTTAAAAATATCAAACAAATTTGTTAGGCAAAACTGTCGAGATAATGTTCTCAAAATAATTATTTCGCGAGATAATGCGTTGTCCGGATTATTTCATTCAATTAATTTTTACTTCTTACTAATATACACATACAATGTAAATTAAACAAAATATTTTTAAAACAACACTAATATTTTAAACACAATATTTTTAAAACGGAAATTATCTCGCACAAATTAGTTTTATAAATCTAATATAAACTTACTAACTAACTAATTTACACATACACAACAACAAAAATGGACAACAAAAATAATAAATTACTCACGTCTTTATGCCTTCTTCCTTTACTTTCTTTTCCTGCCTTGTTTCTTTCTTCGAATCAATCTGTACGTGGGCAAATATTGTAAAATAATGTCATGTATGTGTAAACAAAATATTTATTTAAACAACAATAGCTCCCACAAATTAATTTTATATAATCTAATATATTATAATATACCTTAAAGTAATAAACTATTTCTTTATTATAATATAACTTAGTTAAAATAACAAACTAATTAAGCACTAATTAATTTTATTATAATATAACTTCAACTTCAACGAACAACCTAATATACGTTTAAAGACACTAACAAATTAATTAATATTTTTTATATTTAATAACTTAAACTAAGAAACTAATTAACTAATTTTTTATATAATATAATATATAACTTAAACTAATAAACTAATATAATATAACTTAAACTTACAAACTAATAATTTATACTAACAAACTAATTAACTAGATTTTAGTTTTAAGTTGCACCCGAAACTAACAAACTAATAATTTCATATAATAAACTAAATTAAACAATAAAAAAATTACCTCAACTATGTTTGAGCCTTTATCTTCTTTTCTTCTTCTTCCTTTTATTTCTCTCGGCAAAATTTATATGTGGTGGTTCTTATTGTGCTTCTACCCTATACCCCATATCCTTTATATAAAACAACTGAGCGTTAACTATTGAGCATTGAAAGGCTCACAGCTAAATTAACGCTGCAATAACGTAATTATAGATGCAACACATACAGGTACGGGTGCAGGAATCTCTGAGCTATGATGCAACGCATGCATGCAAGCTATGAGCTATGATGTAACGCATGCATGCATGCAGCAGGACCTTGGTCGCCGAGACTCCATGGCGACCACCGTGACCTACGCCGTGCATATCCATGCACAGTTCCCACGTCCAATGCACCATCCCTTCCCCCATGCATTCCCACCCCATGCATTCCCACGTCCCATGCATCCCCTCCCCATGCATTCCCACATCCCATGTTGATCCCTCCCCCATGCATTCCCACCCCATGCATCCCCTCCCCCATGCATTCCCACGTCCCATGTTGATTGCATGCATCCCCTCCCCCATGCATTCCCATGTTGATTGCATGTCCCATGTTGATTGCATGGCCCTATTCTGTAATACACACAGGTCGCCCGGATGCCATGGCGACCTCCAAGGTCGCCCGGATGCCATGGCGACCTCCAAGGTCGCCCGGATGCCATGGCGACCTCCAAGGTCGCCCGGATGCCATGGCGACCTCCAAGGCCACTGTAGAATTCACCCCATTCCAGCAATTAATCTGGAATGTGCACCATATCGTGAAAAAAAAAATCGAGAACATTATCTCGTGAATTCACCCCCCTAAAAAGGTTATATATCCACCATCTTCCTCCCATAGTATTTATCTACAAGTCTCCATTTGCTCTCTTTCTTCTTTCCTGCAACTTTCTTTGGTTTCTCTTTAATTTCCTCATAATCTTGCACAAGTCATGGCCCTTTTAATTAGTCTGTTGCTGTTCTTGGCCATGACTGGCCGTTCAAGTAAGTTCTTTGGATTTTCCTGTTAAAGATTTCCGAGAAAACTCACAGATGGCATCTTAATGATCGATTTTTTGCTTGGGGTTTTTGTTTAGGTGCTACTTATTGCTTATGTAAAGATGGAGTTGGTGATCAAATGCTTCAGAAGACATTGGATTACGCGTGGAGCTGGAGCTGTTTGTTCTGCGATTCTCCAGGAAGATGGTTGCTTTAACCCGACACGGTGAAAGATCACTGCAACTACGCCGTCAATAGCTATTTCCAGAGGACCGAAACGTCTCCAGCGAGCACCGAAACGTCCCCGTATCGTTCGGCCGTACCCTGCCACCGTGGCACGTCCCCGGTACGTATCCTGGCCGTCCCCGTGCCGTCCCCGTGCCAGGGAAGTTTTGGGTACTTGAAACGCCCTTCCTCTGCCGTCCCCGTGCAACGTAGGTTATTGTCAATCGACTTCGTCCTTTGTTAGGGTCTTGCATCGATGACAATCAAGATGCTTTTGTGCCTAACCGTTTGTTCTCTGATAATGTTTTCTTATGAATTATTTCACTACTTGTGCAGTGGACCAAGAGATTTAAACCGTGGGACAGCATTGAAAATCGATATGGAGAAAGCATATGACCGTGTTGAGTGGGCTTATCTTCGTGATGTTTTGTTTCAGTTGGGGTTTGCTCCGATATGAGTGTCTCTAGTCATGGCTTGTGTGTCCACGATAACTTACCAAATTCGAATTAATGGAGCTCTTCCTGAATGTTTCAGTCCCAAACGAGGAATACAACAACGGTGTTTCTTTCCCCATTTCTGTTTGTTATGTGTGCTCAAGGGCTCTCCTCACTCCTGTATTCTGAATAGTTGCATGATTGTATACGGGGGTTGAAAATATGTCGCCAAGGTCCGAGAATTACACATTTATTCTATGCTGATGACTGGTTGTTATTCCTTCGTAACGAAGCCACTAAGTTTAATCGGGTGCGCGAGGTACTTGATATTTATGAATCGGCTTTGGGACAGCCGGTTAATTTTGCAAAATCAAGCCTCTATTTCATTCCATCAACGCCCATGGAAACTAGAGACCAGTTGAGTAGTCTTATTGGGGTTCAACGAGTTGAAGATCCTGGTTTGTATTTGGGAATGCCATTACTTGTAGGACGTAATAAAACGTAGCATTTGGGTATCTTCGGGATAAGGTTCTAGCTCGGGTTCGGGGTTGGAATAAGAATCTCATTTCATTTGGAGGCCGATCAGTGTATATAAAGTTTGTCAGGCAATCCTTACCAACATATGTGATGGGTTGTTTCATGCTTCTTGATGGTCAAATTTCGGATATGACATCAGCCCTACGTAATTATTGGTGGGCGGGAGCTAGTTCCGACCGGGTATGGCCATTGGTAGCATGGGATACTATTTGTCAACCCAAGTGGGTGGGGGGTTTTGGTTTCCGAGACTTCCATCATTTTAGTCTTGCTCTTCTCGGCAAGCAGATTTGGAGAAGTTTGCGTTACCCGTCAAGTCTTGTGATGCGAGTTTTAGTTGCCAAATATTTTCCATCGGGTAATATATTTGATTCATCTCTTGGGAACCATCCTTCATATTCCTGGCGAAGCATCTATCAAGCAATGCAAGCTTTCCGTGGAGCTTTCATTGGCCTGTCAGTATGAATAGTTCTGTTCGCATTCACATAGATAATTGGGGAGGCTCCAGTCCTATGAAACTTCAAACCAACTATATGGATATAGTCCAAAAAATCCTATTAAATTTGGTGATTTCATGGTTCTCATGTTGCACAATGGAATGAATCTCTTATTCGTCAGGTTTTATCGCCATCGGATGCTAACTTCATTCTCATTGTACCATTTCGTCGATGTCCATGGATGAACTAGTGTGGAGTGGGCATTCTTCGGGTTCATATTCAGTGAGATCTGGGTACTCTTGGCTTCATCGACCCTTGATAGTTTCGAATGATAACTCCCCACTTTAGCTGTATTTATCTCGTTTAAAAACATTCCCAAAGGTAAGCGTTTTTGGCTGGCGAGCAACGCATGAAGCTCTACCTGTCGGCGTATGTCTGTCACAGGCTCAACTTTCTGATGCCCGTTACTGTATTTGTGATGAGGCACATGAAACTATCATGCTGACATGTCACGGTTGGAGGATAATAGGAGAAACACTAAGCGAAGGGCATTGGGGATTCAGAAAATGAATTAGGGATTGTGAAAGAGAAGAAAAAGGAATTACAAATTACAAATTCTAAAATTGAGAGGCAATGAAATGAGTCAAGTGATATAAAATGAAGCTAGAGAAAGGAGGCCCAAAACTGGAAGCCCAAGAGAAGAATCTGCCCTGGCTATCAAGCAAACGTTAGTCTTAGTACACTATAATTATATAAAACTATGTACTAGAGGAGGAAAAATCCATCTGATGAATGAATGAATGAAAATTTTCTTTGTTGTATTCTCCCTTCTTCTTTTCTAAATCCTTTCATTTTCTTCGATCTCAACTTCTCTATTTCTCAAGTTTCATAACAAATTGGTATCTAGAGTCACAACTCTTGGCAAAACAATATATGAATCTTCTACTCTTTCTGTGATTCAACAGCAGATTGAAGACTTATCAAAACTGGTGAAGCAAGATCAGTACATGGAGACAAGGATTGCAATGAATAAGGGCTATTTGGAATAGATTCTAAGGGTCTTGACTGGAAGGACAAAGATCAAGACCAAAACAGCTCTGAAACTGCACAGATGTTACCTGTGGCAATAGAAGACACAAATGATGGGTATCAAGTGTTTGAAAAAATTCCAACAAAAGTAATGGATGGCATTACTCAGCACTTGAAAATTGATTCCTCACGTGAGTGGTCTGAAGAACAACGACAAGATTGGATACTATATGAACTAAGTGGACAATGTCTGTTGTTTGGTCCCGATCTTCCTAAAACATAAGAAATTATTGATGTTTTGGATACATTCAGTGTCTTGATAGAGCTTCTGACAGACAACTTTGGAGCATACATTATTTCAATGGCAATTGCCCCTGCGAATGTTCTTGTTGTTGAGCTCTTGCAGCGTGAATGCCATATGAAGCAATCATTAAGAGTTGTTCCACTGTTTGAGAAGTCAGGTTTGTCTATATCAGTTCAAATTACTACTTTTACGCCTTCCATGGTTGTTTTATCCAAACTCTTTGCTGGTATGGACTCAGAAAACCAGTTCATTAATTTTTCTTCAAGACAAATGTGGCTCATTTTCTTATGTGTCAAACAGTAGGTCACTCAAATAACTTTAATTCTATAGTTCAATCAATGTTGGGGAAAAATTATTTGATGGTGTTATGAATGTCAGTGAACATATATCAATTCTTGATCCTTATGTGTTTAGAGTTTTGTTGATGGGAAGGAGTATAATTTATTTGGGTAAGAATTGGAGTGTGAATCAAAGGTTGCACCTTACACTTTATATTCTATTGAAATTGGGTATATAGAGCAATTTCAGTGTTTATGATATGGTCAGTGTCAACCAACCTTTTTATAGTTCACATCAAATTTGCTACTATGTTCTTGGATTAATCTATAGTAACTGGGCTCCTGTTCCTCGAGCTATGAAAGACTACATAGCAACATCAAAGCCTAATGACTATCAAAATCTTCATACAACAATAATTCAATTTTTTTTATGAAATCATGTTTTGCCTGGAATTTCAGATTAGAATTGAAGAGATGGATTTGATAGCTGAAAGAGGGATTATTGCTCATTATAGTGGGAGAGTCTTTGTTACTGGTCTAGTTGGGCATGCAGAGCCAAATGCTCGAAGTACAAGAGGGAAGGCAGTTTGCCTTAACAATGCAAACTTAACACTCAAGGTTGGGTGGCTCAATGTAATTAGAGAGTGGAAAGAGGAGTTTGTTGGCAACATGAGTTCTAGGGAAATTGTGGATACCATCACCAGAGATATCTTAGGTAGTCGTGTCTTTTTATTTACCTCAAGGGGAGATATTAAAAATCTGCCTAGAGGGGCTACTGTAATTGACTATGCCTACATTATACACACTAATCTTGGAAACAAAATGGTAGCTGCAAAGGTCAATGGTAATCTTGTTTCTCCAACCATGTACTCACCAATGCCGAAGTTGTGGAGATTATCATGTATAACGCGCTCTCAAGTAAATCAGCTATTCAAAGGCATAAACATTGGTTGCAACATGCTAAAACACGTAGTGCCAGACGCAAAATTGTGACATTCTTGAGGGAGCAAGCTGCACTATCTGCTGTGGAATTAACAACAGAGAGAGTAAATAGCTTCATTTCTGACTCTAAAGAGGAGAGTGAATCAGAAGAGTTTTCCAGACAGAGTAAACCTCTATGGGAGAAAATCCTAGGGAGCGTTGTGGACTCTTCATTCCAAGGAAGTTGTGACGACGCCTTGACTGCAAAAGAGGAAGCTTTTGGACCCTTAAGGTCAATGGGAAACTTAACAAACATTTACGACTTGTGAGTGTGAAGGCCAATGGGACCATGATATCACGAGACAATGGTGCTGTGAAACTGATACCTACAAACATCATCAAAAATCACAGCCCGACGCATCAACAGATTGTTGCAGCCTTTGTCTTGCACCCTCCAGGTCTTGAACATTAATCCGGAGGTTCAGAAACTTGGTCTTATGCTTGAATAAGTAACTAAGTTGTCGAGCAGTAGGATCGACAGTGTACTCAGCAGATTTGGCAGCAAGAGACCAAAAATGGAAATGAAAGCCTCCATTTTCCACCCTTGAATATAAAGCAGAACAAACTATAGAACTGGGAAGCAAATCCTTAGAAAAACAAAAGCACTCGCTGCAGTAAAAGAACAAGAACATATTCAATAACAAAATACAAATTTGAAACAGTGGAATATATGTGTGTTGAAAATACAAAATAAGGCATGAAACGTAATTGAATATACTAAAAGAGAAGAAACGATTCCCCTTAGGAAGAAGAGTCTTCAGAAGGTACATGAATGAACAAAAGGAATGAGTAGAGTGCTACAGCTGTAAAGCACATAAAATGTAAACATAAAGAAAACGTAGGCCGAAAACAATTAAGGCCCTTAACCTTTAAGCACGTTTTATATAGCCCACACTAGCTAAACGGGTCAACACTTAAGATTGACCCCCCATAGACTAGTTGGGCTTAACAGAATCAAGAAAACGGATCCAACAAACTGAACCAAAAGCAACAGCAATAACCAACTTTCAACATTTCTCCACTTCAACCAAACTTTAACTTCAACAACCACCTTGACCTTCAACATTTTCCCCGCTACAGACCTTTCTTAACCAGAAAACAAAGCCCTGACAGCAGAAGAAACAAACATCATTTGGAAGCAGAAAGAGTTTTGCAAGAAACAACCTTAAGATTCTTTCTTAGTTCCTGAAACCGAGCAGGAACATTGTTGACCTCCAGCATTTTACTTAGAACTTTTTCATGAACAAAGTGAACATCAAGGTCCACATGTTTGATTTTAGCATGCAGAACCGGATTGGCTGCCATGGCAACAGTACTTGTGTTATCACACCAAATAGTTGACTACTTTACAAATTTTAATCCCATGTAACTGAGAACAGCCTTCACCCATAGAGTTTCAGACGTCGCATCAGCCAAGCTTCGATATTAAGCTTCATCCGTGGACCTTGATATCGATCGTTGTTTTTTTGAGTTCCAAGACAACACGTGTTGGACCAGAAAAACGCACCAGGAACGGAATGACGAGCGTCTGGGTTACTTTCCCAATCTGCATTAGTAAAGGACTTTAAAGAGAAATCAGTTTGCTGAGGAGCAAGCCAAAGACCATACTCTAAGGTACCTTTGAGATATCTAAAAATACGTTTAACACCTGACCAGTGAGATTCACAAGGACTCTGCATAAATTGGACAACTTTATGAACAGAAAAAGGATATATCTGGCCTCGTGTAACAAACGTACAACAAAGCCCCAACAACACTCCTGTACATCTGAGCATCAACAGGAGCCCCACCACTAGTCTTACTCAACTTAGGAACAACTGGAATAGGAGTGTCAACTGGCCTGGCATGAAGTATGTTCAACTTATTAAGAAGTGATGCAGAGGGATCCGAGACAGATGATGCTGAGCTATTAGATTGTACCTTGATGGCGCTGAGATACCATGAGTTGGCAGATCAGCGCAAAGGCAGGAATTGATTGTGATATGTTCTTCATTAGGACCGTTTTGAGTGTACTTCAGTCTTTTGACCATAACTTTGGCTACGGGCGTTAGAATCGCGCATAAGACCCCAATCCGGAAAGCTCTTTTTGACGCGCACGCTGTCCACATTGAGATATACTCCATGTAGCCTTTTTTTCGACCTCAAATTCTGTCGTTTTCCCCTCCGAATCACTAGCTTTAGATATTTTTTTACTATTTATGGTAATATTTCGATTGTCAATTAGGAAGTCATTTTAAATCCGATTTCGGCCGGATTTTTTGCAGATTGCTTATTTTATTTTGAATTTCAATTTAGAGTGATTTTTGGGATTTTGCTATTTTTTGTAAAATTCCGATAAACAAGATTTTTGGCTATAACAGCCCGACTTGTGGACTGATTTTGGACAGTTTTTGATTTTATAATATTTTATTAAACTCTAGAGACTTTTTTCTCTGGTTTTTGAGCGAATTTTCTCTTGTGAATCATCTGTTGGAACTAGCCTACATGATAATCGTTATTCTGTCTGACGTTAAGAAGCTCTTCCACATACTTCCTTTGGTTAAGAAATAAACTGGTGCTAACCTGAACTACCTCAATCCCTAAAAAATAATGAACAACTCCCAAGTCTTTTAATGAAAACTTCACATTAAGATGCTCGATAACTTGCCGAACAATAGCATTAGATGACTGTATAATCAAAATGTCATCAACATAGACAACAATATACAACACATCATCATTAGTAATTCTAAAAAGCAAAGAATTATCATCCAACGATGAATAAATACGAATTAAACGCAGATAATCACGAAGTTTATCCAGCTCGAAAGAGTATTAGAAAATCCTTGTAAGTGACCTTTTCACCCGGCTTGAATTTTCGGAAGGGATATGCATCTCCCAGATATTCTTATTTCCTTTCACCCTGTCTAGACTGTCTTTCCTAATCTCCCTGTATTCCAAAACACTCCTTTGTCTTCTGTTTATCAACAAAACATCCTTATATGATTTCTCATCCCTTATACTCTTCGGAAGTTCATCTTTCTCCTTAATCTTTGAAATTTCTTCTATATTCTGCCTTGGAGTCTTAGTCAGTGGTCGTTTTGTTCCCACTATCCTTGATCGAGCTTCCTAATATTTTGCAACTCCTACTGATACTTTCCTGCTATCTATCCACGATTCGTTTATATTATCTATTGCCTTCCTCAAACCTGCCTCATTGTCAAACTGCACAAAAGCGAATGAAGAGGATTTGGATTTTGGATTTTTCATTTCACTTGGAATGAAAACTCACACTAGGCCCTAGAAAAGAAACAATTCCCTTAACGCTTGTCTTGAAACTCTCTTACTTAGATTATCGACAAAAGCGGTCTAAGCTTCGCCGGAGAACGATTGATCTTTCAACTTTTCTCTCTCTCCGTCTCTATCACTCTCACTCATTTTCTTGCAATTACTAAGACACTAACATTTTATATTAGGTAACTTCTAAACTAGGTAAAAGACTAATTCTAATAATAAAAATAATCCCTTAAATTTAGGAAGTTGCATAAACAGCGGTCTTGGCCATTGATGAGGAGGGCATTGAATCATTGATATCAGAGCTTCTTAAAGGAGTTGGTGATAGTGAGGTTCGTCTTTATGGCTCTCTATCTATGATTGACAGACAGATGCGATTGCTTTTGGTTTAAGTATCAATTAGAAAGTTCATCTTATTTGATCGACTGACAGACGCTAATGCTTTTGGTGGTTTCAGGCATCAATTAGGAGAAGTTCATCATATTTGATTGGATACTTCTTCAAAAACAGCAAACTTTATCTAGTTGATGAAGCTCCAAACATGATATCTACCTTAATTATTTTGCTTAGTGACACAGATTCTGCCACTGTTGCTGTATGTTATGGGCTATTCCTTGTTGTTTGTTGTTCATTTATAGCCACTCCCACTACCTTGCATCTCATGTTTTGTTTGACAGGTTGCGTGGGAAGCTTTATTAATGGTTGTCAACTCAGTTCCAAAAGAGATGCTTCCGTCATATATAAGTTGGTACGTGATGCTGTATCTACTGCAAGAGATAAGGAGCGCAGAAGAAAGAAGGTGAGTTCGTGTTGTTTTCTCACATGGATGCTGTTTTATATGTGAATGTTGTGTGGAAAACTAAGAAATCTGAACATCTCTTTCTTTTGTTTAATCCACTTGCAGGGAGGCCCCGTTGTCATTCCTGGATTCTCTCTTCCAAAAGCGCTTCAACCACTGCTTCCAATATTTCTTCAGGTATTCCTTTTCAACTCTGCAATGTGTGGTGTCATCACCTCATGTTAATACCTGAAAATGTTGGATTGTCCTCAAATATGCGATGTAAATTAGTGCTGGTATTTCTGCTTGATCATCTCTATGTCTGGAGTTTTCAAGTTCATTTCTTCATTCACGCATATTATGAACGGATGAAAGAAGTGTTGAGAAAATAATTTCTATGACAATTACCATCATAAATGCCACTAATGGATATGGCAAATGTGTAATCTTCTCTATCCTACAATAACTTTACAATTTGTCTTCAGCATCTTACTTGTAATGTTCTTTTTGCATGTTGAAATCATACAAAGTTGGAATGATGCTTAGATTGCAAGGCAGTTGCTAGCTTGAGTATTCTTTCCTTTTTGAGTTCACATTTGTTTCAAGAGTGAATACAATTAATTAAACTGTCTTCTCTGGAACTTTCTTTGTGAATCAGTGAAATATATTCTTTGTTTCGGCCTTGTTACTGGATACCTGTTTTCCTCTGACCGTGCTATATATAATTAATAATTTATTCCTGATTGTATCTGCAGGGTCTGATTAGTGGGTCAGCTGAACTGAGACAGCAGGCAGCCCTAGGTCTTGGGGAGCTTATAGAAGTGACTAGTGAGCAATCACTGAAACAGTTTGTCATTCCAATTACTGGGTATGCACTCTAAGAAACCGACATTTAAATAACTAAAAAAGATGTCACAAAGAGAGTCGAGCACAAATGAACTGCCAAAATGTGTGCAGACCAATGTTTGGCTGACTTTTCAGCCTGGCTTGGTTCCCTGATGATGCACCAAAGCCTGTTTTTGGCTGAGGTTGTCTCCATGGATTCGGTACTTCTGTTGGAGTAGCTAACTTCTATATCTCTATTGGCCAGAGGGGGAAGTTAATACTATATTCTGTGCCTGGATAATGTCGTCAACTTGGCTAATCTGATAGTGATAAGGGGGCATCTTTTGGTTCATTTTTATGCAGTATGGGAGCAGCAGTGGAGAAACATTGAAACAAAAGATTAAATTGATATAAAGCTGATTTAAAAAAAAATAGGTTTAAGGATTTAGAACCACTAGCTTTCAGCATAATATGTCTTCTTAAAGTGTATTGAAGACTTCTGTACTAGGGTTTCATTCTTTAACAAGTGTAATCCTAGCCTTTCTATACTAATAAGCCCCATGTAATCCTACTTATCTGAACTTGTTAAAAATATCATTTACATGGCACGGTATCACTTAACTAACTCTTACAGGTAGTATAGGCGTTCAATATTCATGTTTATTTTATAGCATCTTTAAATGAAATCTTGTCTCTTTTTTGAAAGATTTCTTTCTATTTTTGTGTCGAGCTTTTGTTATCTGCCTGTCAATCGCATCGATCCTTGCTCATATTTGTAATTTTTAGTATTGAGGGCATATTTCCTTTATGTTGTTTGAATCTAGTGTAAAATGGATTCTGTCAATGCCTACCTTAATAATTTGATTGCAATGTCATATAAATAAAAAAATTAAAAGCTTCAACCACTAAATCTGGACCTCTGTTGCGTAAGTGTATTTTAGTACTGCATAATTTAGGTTAATCTTCATTAATGGCCTGTGAAGTTCTTAAATAAAGTATCATTTTCCCCTAAGATGAATTCATACTATTTCCTTTGTTGACTGCTATTCAGTGTTTTATAATCTAATGTATTTTTTCCCATTTTCTTCTGTATCATAACTGCAGGCCACTTATTCGAATCATAGGTGATTGTTTTCCTTGGCAAGTCAAGAGTGCTATTTTATCTACATTGAGTATCATGATCCGAAAGGGTGGGACCGCACTGAAACCTTTTCTTCCTCAGCTGCAAACAACATTTATCAAGTGTCTGCAAGATAACACAAGGTCTTTTTGAAATTTGTAGCTGTCTAACAGTACTGATATTCATTTATTTATTATAATTCTACTGTGTTTAGTTCTCCCTGAAGTTAATTATCCTTCCCTTTTATTTTCTTTCATTTTTCCATGTGATGTTAGCATGTTTCCGGGCTTGCTTGTTGCTTTTTAATTTCTCAATTGTTTGAATGCAGGACTGTTCGCTCAAGTGCTGCCCTCGCACTGGGTAAGCTTAGTGCATTGAGTAGCAGGGTTGACCCATTAGGCAGTGACCTCCTATCTAGTTTGCAGGTGATTTTTAGCATTTGGTTTCTGTATGGCTAATTATCTTATAGATGGATGATGTTAGTCATTAATAATTAATTTTCAGGCATCTGATTCTGGAGTAAGGGAGGCCATATTGACTGCTTTAAAAGGTGTTGTAAAGCATGCTGGTAAGAGTGTAAGCCCAGCTACTAGGACTCGTGTCTACGCACTTCTCAAGGATTTGATTCATCAGGATGATGACCAAGTTCGAGTGTTTGCTTTTAGCATACTGGGTGTTTTATCGCAGGTACTTGACAGATTGAACCATTAGTCAAGTTGTATCCTTTTAGTTTTGTTGCTATTTATTCTCACGGACAATGCCAGAAGAGGGCATATTTTTATCCCTTTGGCCATAGTTGGTGATGTATTCATCAGTTGTACTAGTGGCGTGTTACCAGATAGATGACATGTACAGTATTTTCTGTGTTATTGATCAGTTTGCTTTAAATAATGTAATGCAGTATATGGAAGAATCTGAGCTGTCAGACCTTCTTCAAGAACTTCTACAACTATCCTCTTCTTCAAGCTGGGCTGATCGTCATGGTGCAGTTCTTACGTTCCATGGTTTTCAGAACCGGACCGGTTAACGAACCGGCCATGCTATCGGTTCAATCGGTCGAATCGGTCCGACCGGTCACAAGAACCTGACGATGTCATAATTATTTAAAAAATTAAATAAAAATATCAAAAATATTTAATAAAAAATAATTTATTATATCACAAGTCATATTCAAAGCAAATCATAACATATATAAGTTAAAAACCATAAAATCAAGTGAAACAAAATGATTCAAATTAACTACAACATGATATTTAAGGTAAAACATATTAAATAATAAATATAATTATATAACTATAATTAAAAAATAAATTTGGGGCTAAAAAAAGAGAAAATAACTTCAGTGACCAAAAATCCCAGATAATATACGATTTTGACCAATTTTTTTTGGATTTGCGAAAATGACCAACAAAATCGCAATGCGATCTCTAATTCGTATTGCGATCTCCACTATCGCAAATTCGCGTTGCATTTCGCGTTGCGATAGTTGGAAATCGCGTTGCGATTTTCCATTTCGCGTTGCGATAGTTGAAAATCGCGTTGCGATTTTCCATTTCGCATTGCGATAGTCTACAATGTCGTTGCGATTTTCCAAATTCGTTGCTATAGTCTACAGTTGTCGTTGCGAAAGTCTACAGTTGTCGTTGCGATAGTTAAAAAAAAAAATTATTTCTTAAGAATTTTCTCTAAAAAGATAGTATCTGCGCGGACGTGTCGAAGACACGTATTACCACGACCACGACCACGACCACGACCACGACCACGACCACGACCACGACCACGACACGAGACGAGACGACGAGACGAGACGAGACGAGACGAGACGGACGGCGGCGACGGCGCGCGAGAGTCCCCCTTATTCTCTATCACTCAACAAGGAAGTGGGAAAGCCAAGCCTTAAATACCATTCTCAATAGTGTTTCCAATACTATGTGGGATTTGAGCATTACCAACACTTGTTCCCATACTATGTGGGATGAGCCTTAATAGTGATATTATTTTTGAATGTTTTGCTTAAAATTGCAATAATCGCGATTGATTGTAGATTAACTTTTAATTATGACATATTTAATCGTATAATACTAATGCAATTGGTTGCTGATTCAGTTGTTTAAGGTGCATGATTGTTAATGTTTCTGAATAATCACATTGTATTGGAAACAAGTGTGGTAATGCTCAATCCCACATAGTATGAAAACACTATTGAGAATGGTATTTAAGGCTTGGCTTTCCCATTTTCTTGTTGAGTGATAGAGAACAAGGGGGACTCTCGCGCGCCGCCACCGCCGTCCGTCTCGTCTCGTCTCGTCTCTTCTCGGGTCGTGGTCGTGGTCGTGGTAATACGTGTCTTCGACACGTCCGCGCGGATACTATCTTTTTAGAGAAAATTCTTAAGAAACAAAATCTTTTTTTTTTAACTATCGCAACGACAACTGTAGACTTTCGCAACGACAACTGTAGACTATCGCAACGAATTTGGAAAATCGCAACGACATTGTACACTATCGCAATGCGAAATGGAAAATCGCAACGCGAAATGGAAAATCGAAACAAATTTTGAATTTGGAAAATCGCAACGATAACTGTAGACTATCGCAACAAATTTGGAAAATCGCAACGACAACTGTAGACTATCGCAACGCGATTTTCAACTATCGCAACGTGAACTGGAAAATCGCAACGCGAAATGGAAAATCGCAACGCGATTTTCGCAACGAATTTGGAAAATCGCAACGACAACTGTAGACTATCGCAACGAATTTGGAAAATCGCAACGACAACTGTAGACTATCGCAACGCGAACTGGAAAATCGCAACGCGAAATGGAAAATCGCAACGCGATTTTCAACTATCGCAACTTTAACTGGAAAATCGCAACGCGAAATGGAAAATCGCAACGCGATTTCACTATCGCAACGCGATTTCAATTATCGCAACGCGAATTTGCGTAGTGGAGGATCGCAATGCGAATAGAGATCGCATTGCGATTTTGTTGGTAATTTTTGCAAATCCAAAAAAAGTTGATCAAAATCGTATATTATCTGGGATTTTTGGTCACTGAGGTTATTTTCTCCTAAAAAAAATCATAACAAAATGATATTGTTTGGTTTAATTTTTTTTAAAAACAATCCCACATGGCTAAGAAACATAGAATAACATCCCAAAAGTCTAAAGAGTAAAAATATGAGAACAAAACAATCCCATATGGCTAAGAAACATAGAAGAGCATCCCAACTAACTTCTATAAATAATAGAGGTAATTTGACATTCAAAATCATGGAGTCTTTTGGTGAGCATTGAGTGAACTATTCTTTCACTTTAATCAAGCTCGAATTTTAGGCTTTAATCGAGCTTCTAAATTTTTTTTAGTTCAAGCCTTTCGAGTTCAAGTTTCAATATTATATTCGAGTTCGAGTTGAACTTGATAATTTTTAGCTTGTGAGTTTGAGTCGAGTTGAGCTTACTTTTAAAGTTTTCAAGTTCGAGTCGAGCTCAGCAATACTCGAGTTCGACTTGGCTCGTTTAACAAACGACGTCGTTTGGTTTATTTTATTTTTTTTAAAAAAATACAAAATTGGTGGTTTTTTCCGGTTTTTTCTGATTTTTAGCCGGTCCGGTTCGAACGGTTCAGCGGTTCCGGCCGGTTCACTAGTAGCGGTTCAACCGGTGTAAATTGAACTGGACTAGGTAGTGGTTTCCGGTTGAACCGGCCGGTCCGGTTTTCAAAACAATGTTACGTTCTCCTCCTTGCTCAGGCATAATCCTTCCGCCATTTTTATGTCTCTGGAGTTCCCATCTATTTTACTCCATCTCAAAAGCTTATTGAAAGATGAAAAGTGATAACCATCGTTTTGCTATCAAAATAATTCCAGCTTCTTAATAAATAGAAAGGAAAAGTAGTATAGAGAAACAAAGTCTATCCACAGGGACTATGATTTTTGTGATTTAGTAAAACTCTTTGATTTAGAGGATGATAGAATTACAGATAAAATTAAAAAGATATAATATAATAAAATAAATAATAATAAATAAAAGGGAAAAATAATAAAATAATAAATAATAGTAATAAAGATTAAAAAGAGTTTTTAAAATAAAAGATAAGAATTAAAATAAAAGAAAACAATTAAATAAATAATTTAAAGAGAAAGAGAAACTTATAGTGAAAACAACCTCAGACTTCAGTTTTGCCTCAAATTCTTCGGATCATCGAAACTGATTTTTACTTCAGGATTCACGTCGGTTACTACAAGAACAATTCCTCGATGTCGACTAGGATTATGCTAAGTGTGTTTTCAGGAAGTTGAATGTGCTTCAATAAGCCAATCCTTATTCCAACGTTAACCATAACAATATCCAGACCAATGTTGAAAATAGTTTTGATTTGAAAAATAAGCCCAGAAAACAATTCTCACGTTTGGAATTTTGCCTCTGCTTTAGCCCTCGGCTTAAAAGATATTTAGCTAAGCATGACCAAAGTCATACTTAGCATATTTGAAAACAAAATTGTAAAAGGAAATAAAGATGATATGCGAAAAATAGAGAGAAAGCTAGAGGAAAAAAGAAGATTTTATTCTCAGATGAGAGAGATATCTTTCTAGACTTACCCTGAGAGGGTATTTATAGTCTTCAAATTCCTAAAAACAAGCTAAACAAATAACATCTTAAATCTTAATTAAAACACTTAAAACTATTTAAACTAAAATACCGAAAACAAAGATAAAATAAAATATTTAAAATATTATCCTAAAACTTAATTAAAATACTAAAACCTATTTAAACTAAAATACCTAAAACAAAGATAAAATATAATATTTAAAATATTATCCTAAAACTTGAGTTTAATCCAAATCCGAATTACAGAAACTTGCGGCCAATCCATTCGTGCTTCTAGAAACGCTGACTGGATCTTCTAGAAGGTGCTGATGTCATCGCCTCGTCGGATGTTTCATGCCCGAATTCATGCCCACTAATCTAGCCTTGATTCCGAAATTAAAAAAACTGCAGAATTCTTTCCTTTTAGTGCAATTTCTAGAATCTGATGTCTTGCACAGAAAATGAATCAAAACGAACAAATAAGCCATAAAAACCAATGATTAAAGAGTAATTTAAAAGCAAAATATTAACTAAATTAAGCAGTTATCAAATTCCCCCTCACTTATTCAATGCTTGTCCTCAAGTATTCCTTAATTAACATATAAAATCATAAGTTGCTATCTTCAATTTCAATTTATTCATCAAACTTCCAATTGAATTTAAGTCCATGACATTTGTCGAATTCAAGTTACAATCAAGCAAAGAAACAACTAAGAAAATTTAAAGTAAGCAAGATATCCCAATTAATTGTCAACTTTAATGAAACATGACTCAATACCTCACAAAGATTCACACATATCCGCTCAAAGTGTTTGAGGTAAATGAAATCGCTCAAACTGAAACTAACCAAAATATTGCCATAGGCTTGGAATCCAATCAAGTCTCCACTACTAAAAGTGAACATAATGCAATAATCAAGGGGTCTTTAAATAAGGTGTAACAGGGTTTAGGTTAGGGTAGGGAAAAGGCCAAAAAGAAATGTTTAAAATACCAAAACAAGATATCAAAATAATTAAGAACAATCCACGAATTAACATGAAGTGCAATGAAAAACAAAACAAGGAAAAAGAATAGATGAAAGACAATTGAAACGATCGATTTTTCCTTTCTTTTTTTCGAACAGAGGATTTGTTTTTTATGCTGTTTGAAACAATGAACAACTTTTTTTTCGATTTTTTTTCGAAACAGTGATATATATATATATTTTTATTCTGGAACAAGAGTGATACAAGATCTCAAGTCTCGGTAAGGGTATGAAATGAGAGGAAAAATAAAAAGAAAGGCTTCGGGTTTAATTGAGGTGTAAAACAAAGAAAGGGAAATAGACTCAAATTTGGTTCACTAGGATATATAAATGGGTAGGCTTTTGGGGAAAGTGGTTTATCCTAGGTGCCCCTATCACATTAAACATTACGTTCAACATGTAGTCTCGAATTGATTACAAGTTCTAGAACATCCTAATTAGTTCGGCACACACAAGTCAAACAATGAGTAAGAAAGAAATGTATGCTCGTTAAGCTCAAATCTTACAAGAAAAGTTTATCTGCACTGAGTCAAGTTCATCTCTATCGATAAAAGCATGAAATATCAATACTCAACAAAAAATTCACCAGCTATACCAATCACCAATCATGCAAATTAAATTCGATCAAAACATGATCACAATCCAAAAGGAAGCAAGAGTATAAAGCGAAGTTCAAAACTAGCAACCAACGATCCCAACATACCAACATCAGAATAACTCAATTTCAAACAATTAAACAAATCAAGGAAAAATTTGATGATATGCTTTTCCTTCCCCTCACTTAATCTTTTTGTCCCAAAACGTATATTAAATTGAAAAACAAAGAGAGGCAAAAGGAATACTCCCAATCTAGTGGCGACTGCGGCCACGACCACGTCGAAACGAGCTGTTGTAGAGGAGAATGTCCGATCGAGAAGCCACCAGAAGATATATTAAAAATTTATTGCACTGTTTGAATCTGCTGTGTTATTTTCTGCACTGTTCGAACAAAAAAATTTTTCTGCACTGTTCTGTTCAAACTTTTCTGCACAGTTCGAACCAAATCTATTTTTTTCCTGCACTGCATTGTTCGAATCTTTTATGTATTTTTCTGCATTGTTCAAATCAAATAAGTTTTTTCTGCACTGCATAGTTCGAATCTGCTCAAAAAATTAAATAAATAAGTAGAATGAAATAAAGTTTGCTAAAACTAAAACAAAAATAAAACGAAATGAAATAGAACGAAATGGGTGGCCTCCCATCAAACGCTTTTGTTTAACGTTGTTAGCTCGACGACCTGAATTTTCAGAGTGTGGGTTCCTATAATTTGATTTCTTCGATTAGACCAACCAGAGCATTTTCATAATACAACTTCAATCTTTGAGCATTAATTTTAAATCAAACTCCTGAGTTATCTTCAATTTCAACAGCACCGTGAGGAAATACTTGAGTAACTGTAAATGGTCCGAGCCATTTTGATTTGAGTTTTCCTGCAAAAAGTTTAAATTTTGAGTTAAATAAAAAAACCTTTTGACCGACAAAAAGTTTTAAAAGAAATTTTAATATCGTTAAATTCTTTTGTTTTTTCTTTAAATATCTGAGCGCTGACATATATATTTCTTCAGATTTCTTCAAGTTCTTGAATGTTTAATTTCCGAGCTTCACCAGTTGCATCCATGTCCATGTTACACTATTTAACGGCCCAATAAGCCCGATGTTCTAACTCAACTGATAAATGACATGGTTTACCGAAAATAAGCTGGTATGGTGACATGCTAATGGGACCTTTATAAGCGGTTTGATTACATCAGTTAATTTTAAACTCCAATCCTTTCGGCCCAGTTTAACAATTTTTTCAAGAATTATTTTAATTTCCCGATTTAATACTTCTGTCTGTCCATTTGTTTATGGTTGGTAAGCACTGTCAATTCTTTGAGTTACTCCAAATTTCTTCATTAGCGATTCAATCACTCAGTTTATTAAATGTGTTCCTCTGTTTCTTATTATAGCCCTTGGCGTGCCAAACCTGGAAAAATAATATTTTTCAAAAAATTAACTATAGTTTTAGCATCATTATTCTGAGTGGCCTTAGCTTCTACAAATTTAGAAACATAATCTACAACTAAAATAATATAGGTATTTCCAAATGACAAAACAAAAGGACCCATATAATCTATTCCCAAACATAAAAAATTTCACAAACTTATATAGAATTAAGCGAAATTTCATTCCTACGGCTTAAATTACCTGTACATTGACATCTTTCACAAGTTTTACAAAATAGATAAGAGTCCCGAAATATGTTAGGCCAAAAGAAAACACATTCAAGAATTTTATGAGCTGTACGTTTTGGCCCAAAATGACCACCGCAAGAGTAAGAATGACAAGTAAAATTGAATTTACCTTACTTTCGGCAATACATCTACGAATTACCTGATTCGAGCAGTGCTTCCATAAATAAGGATCGTCCCAAATATAATATCAGGATTCACGCTTAATTCGATTGATTTCAGCTCTTGGCAAATCTAATGGTAACTTACCTGTGGCTAAATAATTAACCATGTCCGCAAATCATGGGGTTATTCTTTGCGCCACCATAAATATTTCTTCATGAAATTCTTCTCTAAGGGGTAGGTCAGATATGGAAAGGGGAATTTGACTCAAGTGATCCTCTCATAGATTTTTGCATCCATTTTTGTGTTTAATTTCCAAGTTAAACTCTAGTAAAAGCAGGCTCCATCAAATAAGCCTCGACTTTGCTTCCTTTTTGCTCATGAAATACCTTATAGCTGCATGATCAGAAAAAAGTAATTTTAGTGCCAAGCAAATAAGATCTAAATTTTTCTAAAGCAAAAATTATAGCAAAAAGTTTTTTTTCCATAGTCGAATAATTTTTTTGGGCCGAGTCCAAAGTTTGGGACGCATAGGCTATGACATGTGGCTCTTTCCCTATTTTCTGACCGAGAATGGGTCCAACGCTAGTATCTGATGCGTCACACATAAGTTCAAAGGGGTAATTCCAATCTGGCGGCTGAACAATTGGAGCTGAAATAAGTTTTTTGTTTAATGAATCGAAAGACTCCTTGCATGTAGAATTAAAGTCAAAGTCTTGATCCTTTTAAAGAAGATTGCATAAAGGTTGTGCTATATTCGAAATGTCTTTAATAAACCTGCGGTAAAATCCTGCATAACCATGAAAAGAACGAAATTCCCTCATAGTGTTGGGGTAAGAAAGTGAGCGTATAATATCTGTTTTAGCTTTATCAACCGCAATCCCTTTGGAGGAAACAATATGACCTAAAATTAAACCTTTATCAACCATAAAATGACATTTTTCATAGTTTAAAACAAGGTTATATTCTAAGTATCTTTTAAGCACATTAGTTAAATTATCAAGACATTCGTTAAAAGAATTACCATAAATCGTGAAGTCATCCATAAAGACTTCGATCCCCTTCTCCACATAGTCGAAAAATATACTTAACATGCATCTTTAGAAGGTGGCCGGTGCGTTACAAAGACCAAAGGGCATCGTCTATAGGCAAATGTACTGAAGGGACAAGTAAAAGTTATTTTTTCTTGATCCTTAGCGCTACTGGATTTGGAAAAGCCTGAAAAACCATCAAGGCAACAATAATGAGTTTCCCCAGCTAATATTTCTATCATTTGGTCTATAAAGGGAAGAGGAAAATGATCTTTTCGAGTAAGAGAGTTCAACTTCCTATAGTCAATACAAACTCGCCATCCATTTTGAACTCTTGTTGACACTAACTCCCCTTCTTGATTTTCGACCACTGCGACTCCCGTTTTCTTGAAAATCACGTGAATTAGACTTACCTAATTACTATCCGATATACGATAAATTACGTCAGCATCAAGGAGTTTCTAAATTTCCTTCTTTACTACCTCCATCATCGGTGGATTTAATCGGCGTTATCCTTCTCGTGATAACTTTTCTCAATCTTTGAATTTGATATTGTACATGCAAGTCGAGGGACTTAATCCTTTAATGTCGGTGATGGTCCATCCTATGGATTCTTTGTGAGAGCGCAACACTACTACCAAAGCTTCCTCTTGTCATTCGGACAATTTACTTGAGATGATCACTGATAAGGTTCCATTTTCGCCCAAAAGGCATATTTCAAATGTTTCAGCAATTGCTTCAATTTTACCTTAGGTACCTATAAAACAGAAGGTAAAATTTTAGTTTTATAGGAAGATAAAGAAAAATTAGAATTAATTGAATGAATATTTTAAAACTCCCTTTTTTCCTCTTCGAGGCAAAGTTCAGGATCATTGGAAATATTATAAGAAAGATTATATTCAATATATTCATCAATTAAAGGATCTATAACATCAACAGAATTAATTCTTTCAATATGATCCTGACATCTCATTGTTTTGTAAACATCAAATTCAACGATCTCACCATCAAATTCCATCGTCAGTATACCACTTCTAACATCGATCTTTGTATGTGCAGTGCTTAGGAAGGGTCAGCCTAAAAGTACCCCGGAATAAGTATCCGACCTGTCATTTTCCATGTCAATGACATAGAAATCTGCAGGAAAAAAATAATACATTGACTTTTACCATGACATTTTCCATCACTCCCACTAGATAGATCAACCAACTGTATGGTTATTCATGTTTCATTCAAAGGCTCGTTAGTAATCATTTTATAATTAAAAAATGACATAACATTAATTGAAGATCCTAAGTCACACATTGCACGTTTAATTTTAAAATCACATATTTTACAAGGTATAGTGAACATACCTTGATCCTTCATCTTTGGTGGAAGATTTCATTGAAAAAATGCAGAGACATGTTCTCCCAAATTTGCCTTTTCATGCCCCATTAAATTCCTCTTTGTAGTGCAAAGTTCTTTTAAAAATTAGGCATACCTTGGTACTTGTCGAATTACTTCAAGAATAGGTTTCTTGACTTGAAATTTTTGGAACACCTCCAAGATCTCCCTTTCTTCATCTCTTTTATCATGTTTCATCAACCTTGATGGGAAGGGTGGTGGCGTGATTTCATGAGAAGAAAGAGAAAGATGTGAGTCAGACGTACCTTGTATTTCTAGAGATGGAGTTTCCTCTTATTCTTCCTAATGTGCGGTTTTTCTGCTTGAAGTTTGGGTATGATAACTGATCCATGTGCGGAGTGTGATGGAACTAATATTCTCTCTCGGATTTACCGTTTGAGAATGTAGTCTTCATTGTGATTCCAATTTCCCCATAGTTTGAGCTAGTCAGCTTACTTGGTTATCTATCTAACTCTTGAACATGTGTCTCGGTTCAGCTTTGGAATTTTTCCTAGGATGCAATGATCTTTTCTTGGGATGTAACCATCTTTTCTTTTGAAATTGCTAACTTTCATATGATTTCTTCCATTAATGTCTTTTGTGTTTGCAGATGAAAAGGAGGTCTTGGTTGATAGGCTGGCTTTTGATTTGCCGCATAGCTGAAGTTTGGGTTGTCTCGCCATCCTGGATTGTAAGTATTGATATATGGGTTGTATTGTCTTTGTGGAGAACCTGGAAAGTTTCCTATGACATTGATTTATGCATTGCCTCCTTCTTGTATCAGCGGACAATAATCCGTCGGATGGTCTAGCTTCGTGCTTTTCCCACATGCTTTTGTTGCTCCAGATTTTCCTGCAACAAGTAAATTAACTACTTCATTTTCAAGAAAAATGTACTTATCTCGTGAACCCGTCGGCTGGGTTCACTTGAAAACTGTTGAGAGTTGGCTGCCATGGTTGAAATAAATTATCTCACTGTTGTTGGGGTCATGTTGACTAATGTTCCTCCACTGGCGGCATCTACCATTTTCATCTCCATTGGTAAAAGACCCTCACAAAAGTATTGAATAAACATTTTCTCACTTAATCTGTGTTGCGGACAATGTATGCAAAGCTTTTTAAATCATTCCCAATAGTCTTAAAGACTTTCTTTGCTCTTTTACTGAATGGAAAGAATGATCTTTCATAACTTGTTTGCTTTAGCAGTTGGAAAGAACCTGTCAAGAAAAATTCTATTCATGTCAGCCCATGAATTAACTGAATTTGGAGGTAAATAAAATAACCAATCTTTAGCCATGTCGGCTAAAGAGAAAGGGAAAGATCTCAATTTAATTTGATATTCGGTAACTTCTTGTGGTTTGATGCTAGTGGAAACCATGTGGAATTCTAACAAGTGTTTGTGCGGATCTTCAGTGGGAAAGCCGTGGAAAGTGGGAAGAAGATTAATAAGTCCCGTCTTTAATTGAAACGGAGTCCCGCCACTAGGAAAATTAATGCATAATGGCGTCTGAGTGACAGGAGCTATGGCTAGCTCTCGGATCGTTTGTTCTTCTTCTGCCATCGAGATTTGATCTTCGTTATATGCGTCTGCTTTAGAGTTTGTCTCTGAATTTGATTATGTTTCTGAACTTTGCTGTTGTTATTATTATCTTTTTCTCTTTTCTCGAAGCGTTTGTACGTGGATCCTTCATGCTCATGCTTCAATCTCCGGGTCTAGATATGCTAATTCACCTGAGTTTCTTCTGACCATAAATAAAAAACTAGAAAAATAAATCAGTACTTGCCGTTAGTCCCTAGCAATGGCGTCAATTTGATAACCATTGTTTTGCTATCAAAATAATTCCGGCTTCTTAATAAATAGGAAGGGAAAGTAATATAGAGAAGCAGGGTCGATCCACATGGAGTATGATTTTTGTGATTTAGTCAAACTCTTTGATTTCAGATGAAGATGAAAAGATATAATAAATAAATTAAATAATAATAATAAAAGGGAAAATATAATAATAATAATAGTAATAAAGATAAAAAGGGGTTTTAAAAGTTTTTTTTAAAATAAAAGATAAGAATTGAAATAAAAGAAAATAATTAAATAAATAATTTGAAGAGATAAAGAGAAACTTATAGTGAAAACAACCTCAGACTTCAGCTTTGCTTCAAATTCCTTGGATCATCAAAACTGATTTTTACTTCAGGATTCACGTCGGTTACTATAAGAACAATTCCTCGCTGCTGACTTGGATTATGTTGTTTCAACAATAACTGATTAAATAAAAGAAATAATTAAATAATAATTTGAAGAGATAAAGAAACTTATAGTGAAACAACCTCAGACTTCAGCTTTGCTTCAATTCCTTGGATCATCAAAACTGATTTTTACTTCAGGATTCACGTCGGTTACTATAAGAACAATTCCTCGCTGCTGACTTGGATTATGTTGTTTCAACATAACTGATTCAGATCTCCGTTTCCTCTTAGCAAACAATTTTGCTAAGTGTGTTCTCAGGAAGTTGAATGTGCTTCAATAAGTCAATCCTTCTTCCAACGTTAACCATAACAATATCCAGAACAATGTTGAAAATCGTTTTGATTTGAAAAATAAGCCCAGAAAACAATTCTCACAATTGGAATTTTGCATTCGCTTTAGCCCTTGGCTTAAAAGAAATTTAGCTAAGCATGACCAAAGTTATACTTAGCATATTTGAATAAATTTTAAAAGGAAAAATATGATATGTGAAAATTAGAGAAAGATAGAGAGAAAAGAAGATTTTATTCTCAGATGAGAGATATCTTTCCAGGCTTACCTTGAGAGGATATTATACCTTCAAATTCCTAAAAACAAGCTAAAGAAAATAACATCTTAAATCCTAATTAAAAACTTAAAACTATTTAAACTAAAATACCTAAACAATGATAAATAAATATTTAAATATTATCCTAAAACTTAATTAAAATACTAAACCTATTTAAACTAAAATACCTAAAAGAAAGATAAATATAATATTTAAAATATTATTCTAAAACTTGAGTTTAATCCAATCTGAATTGCAGGAACGTGCGACCAATTCATTCGTGCTTCTAGAAACGCTGAGTGGATCTTCTAGAAGGTGCTGACGTCATCGCCTCGTCGGATGTTTCATGCCCGAATTCATGCCCCTAATTAGCCTTGATTCTGAAAATAAAAAAGCTGCATAATTATTTCCTTTTAGTGTAATTTCCAGAATCTGACGTTTTACACGGAAAATGAATCAAAACGAACAAATAAACCACAAAAAACAATGATTAAAGAGTAATTTAAAATCAAAATATTAACTAAATTAATCACTTATCACCTACCCAGACAATATGTCACACTACAGACACTTGATCCAAAACACGACAACCTTAATACGATAAGCAAACACAGACTCACTTCAACTCCTGAAAAGCTTCTTGAGTTGCTTTGTTCCATTCGAACACCTCCTCTTTGCGAACCAAATCGGTTTAAGGGTGCTGCCAAAGTCGAACCCTTTAACAAACCTATAATATCCTAGAAAGCTTCTAATTTCTTTCTTTGTAGTTGGCACTGCCCAAGCCTGAATGGCTCTCACTTTACTCGGCTCACCAAGTGGCCTAAATATTCACTTGCTCTTGTTCAAAGGTGCCTTTACAACATTTTTCTAAAATCCTCTATCATTTAAAACATGTAGACACCTCAAAGGTGCTCCAAATTTCTTGTCAATCTTTAAATATATAGGTCAAAAAAATTCATTCATCGTTGCTTGAAACGTCGATGGGACATTAGTCTGCCCGAAGGGTATTACGAGGAATTCATAATGTTCCTCATCGGTGCAAAAGGTTGTCTTTGGTACATCATCGGACCTGACTGTGATGGTACCATGCTAAGAAATCAAGTTTGAAAAACATATTGAGATGCTCCATTCTCGTCAAATAGTTCATCTATTGTAGGAATCGAAAACTTATCTTTGGTAATGATAACGTTGAGAGCTCGGTAGTCTACGACCCTACGCGGAATCTCCACGTGATGTCTTTTTTTTAACTAACAAAACCAGGGAGGACTCCATCATTTGTTTTACATGACGTTTGATCTCACCCATTTTGAGAACATGGATACCGATACTATTTGACATTCACCGATGGCTTTGGTAATCTTCAATAAAATCAATACAGTTTCATATTGAATCAGGTATTGGTAATGGTTGCAACAGCCTATGACACGCTGCATTAATGTATTGACTGGCGGGCGTATGTGTTCTTCATGTGGAAACATTTCCTTGAAGTTTATGTCCTGATGGTCCATCTTGAAATTTATGTATTTTCCATATACGAAAAAATTTATGTCATTAATACATATGTGTCTACCCTAAAAATATTTTTGGATACAACACTGATCGTATTTCTACATTTGACATGTAGATCATCCTCGAATTAATTACTTGATTTCTCTATTGAGACCATTTCTTCGACAAATTCTAAATCTAATTCTAATTCTACCTAGAGAGGAAGGGTACTGTAGGAAAAAGATGAGGAGTGTTCCTAGTTATAGTTAGTGTAAAACCAATGACCTAAAAAAAATACAAGGGAACAATGATGAACACTTGGCCAGCTAACTATAATTGCTGAACTAGTCACCCTCCATTGTTGCTTCGATATCAGAACAACTTGATATCAGAATTGCTTTCCAATCCTAACCATATATATGTAGGTTAAGCGTCTGAATTTAGCTGAAGCAGTTGGGATAATTTAGTAACTCTCACCCAATACTTCTTGATCTGTTGCATAAGATGAGTGTTTAAACATGGTGAAAACATTGTACTCCACTATGGGAAACTCTTGAAAGTGAGTCTACCACCACATTGTGATAGGCATTTTCATACAAAACCTGAATCGTGACAGTCTTTCAATATAAAAAAGTTGCATCCCAATATCACATCGTCTTTATTAACCAACGTTGTTGAGTTGGTGCAGTAGTGTTTTGATCCAATGAGAATTTTAAGCTATCACGTTCAGATTTTGCATGAAAATATATTTACCCTATTTTTTTTCCATGCATTTTAATTCTTCCATTACTCGATTCGTAATGATATCCATTTACGCACCGCAAAAATTGTATTTATAAAATAGTTTAAATTTATTGTCCGAAACTGGAGATTTTATTTAATTTTAGAAACGATGAATGTTGTCCGAAAAGAAGAGCAGATCAGTTTCTTCAAATTTTAACATTTTAATATAGTAAAAACGTTGTCCAATGTACCATAATACAGTAAAGTTACTAAATTTGGAACTGGTAAACAAGTATATAACTCTTTCCGATCTCTTCTCCCAACACAAGCGCAAATAGGGCTTCAATGATAGTATCAAATTGGGTTTTTCTTCTTTTAAAAATATTTGATACTAATCTTTGAGTCGGCAAAATCATTTCTTTTTCTGGGAAAAAAGAGCAGAAGCCAAATGAGCATGGAGGAAGAAAATGATGATACTATGGATATGTGCATTGTTGGTGAGCTCAACGCTGGTTGAAGACGCCAATGCTATCAAACTAAAAGCCATTATAAAGAACTGGGAAAAACACTGAGGAGGCCTGTTCAAAATCAGGGGACGTGTGGAGTTCCGAGAGTGAGTAACAACCATGTCAGGATTCCGACTGTAACAGAGACTTAAGGTGTGGACCTGGCTGGTGACACCGTAGTTCTAAATTGTGGTTACAATCTCCGTTGCAGTGACGGCTGAGGTGTGGCGGTTGTGGAAGCTGTGGATGTCACGACGTGAATTATTTCTTAAAAGTGAGTATGTTCTTATGTTACGAATGTGGTTTATGATCACGATGATCCTGGAAAAAGTTAATACGACCATTATTGTATTGTGACCACAATTTAATACTATGGTTACGGATACCCCTGCACTGAACCGAAAAAAAGGTCCTTTTTTTTCATGTATTCTATAATCAAAATCAATAAACAACAATCCTTGTTGTTGTTGTTATTAACCTTTTGGTTCTACAATTTTGTGTGTCAATAAGAATCTAATGTACTTTATATTATCTTACTAGGCATGTGATATACAATGTGAATACTATCAAATTATACTACAATATATTTATTTGAAAGAATTTAATAGAAATACTGATTGAGTTTAATTTGATTGACGATGTTATATGTAGTTATACAAAAATACATGATATTTGTCATAACGTTTCGAAAAATCAAAAAATATTTTTCAGGTTTGTCTTGACTAAAATTGAGATTTCTTTTAAAATCAAAAGTGATTCGAGAGAGTCACCACTAGTTTTTTTAAGGTGTGATTAGATCACCTAAAAACATTTAGTTATTTTAATAAAAAATTATCTTAAAAAATTATTAAAAAAAACTTTTAGTTTGTGCACTAAAAAATAAGTTCGGGAGTCGATTACGTATAGGGAATGATTAGACACCCACAATGCCCTAAATTTGATACATAATCGATTAATTATTATCTTTCCAATAAAAAAAATTAAGAATTCAAATTTTAATTTAATTTATGAATTATTTTTCAATTGAATAATTACAATATTATTTAACCATTTAAAGTTCTAAAGAGAAAAGTCAACAATTCGTTGCATTTGATTAGAGAGAGTTACCTCTGAATATGAAGTAGAACATTGTCATCTCTTTCCAATCAAAACAGGGAATAACTAATATTTCTTTTCAAGAACTTAAGATTTCTAAGGTAAAAAGAAAACATTTTAGCATTTCGATGAGAAATACCCTCTAATATGAAGTAGAACAACGTTTTTCTCATTTCCAAAGCAAAATAAGAAACATCAATATTTTATTTAGGATTTAACATTGGTTTTTATTCGCATTGAGACTATGCACAAAAAATTTATTACCTAGGATTAAAAGCTTATTTAAGATGGATAAATGATATCAAATATTTACAAATCGAGATTAGACATTTAAATAGGGTCAAACAACCTATCTTCGTTAAATTTAAATAGAATATCACTCTTTTCGCTCTCTTGATCAATATTAAGGTGTTATCATCTTCTTTTAAGTTCATTGGAGGATATTTGATTATTTTAAATTCAAACTACCATTGGGTTAAGACAACCATTTTTGATAATTTAAAATAATTAAATATTACATTTTAATTCAATTATGAAATCATTCAAGTTATGCTCGTGAGGATATCATGCATAATTAAAATAATTAATTATTACATTTTAATTCAATGAATATAAATTATAATTCATATCTAACATAAAAGTAACAAATAATACAATATATTATTCAAATACACAACATAAGTATTACTCATATACTTACTATATTAACAACGACTAAATTAAGAACAAACATGTCAACATTAAACATTAAACGTAATTAGTTACTACAGTAGAAGTTGTTATAAATTACAAGCGAAATAAATAACTAAACATTAAAAGGAGATTATTCTAACATAAAATATGACATTTAAGGTCATACAAAATAAATAATAAATATAAATACTCAGTAAATAAA
This sequence comes from Hibiscus syriacus, assembly GCF_006381635.1. Taxonomy (NCBI): domain Eukaryota; kingdom Viridiplantae; phylum Streptophyta; class Magnoliopsida; order Malvales; family Malvaceae; genus Hibiscus; species Hibiscus syriacus. Next base: position 1,485,447 of record NW_024063485.1, on the reverse strand, counting down.
TAAATTGATAAAAATATATAAAAATATTTTTTATTTTTTATATTAAAAGGAAATAAACCAAATTATACTAAAATTCTAAAATTAAATTAAAAATAAAAGAAAAAACCATTAAGAAACAACGGAAGAGATCTAGAAAATATAAATGAATATCAAAAATAATGAAATTAAAAGGGGGAAAATATTTAATAAAATATTTTTAAAAAGAAATTAAGTAAATTAATAAAATTAAAACGTAAAAAATAAAATATAACTAAAAGTTTAGTTTAAAAGATCTATCATCCTTTGTCATTTGAGAGATCTAAAAAAATCTCTTTGAAAATTTTGTTCTCATTCATCGGCTCTCTGTTTATCCTTCGATGGAGTTTTTTTGAGTGAAAATTAGACCAAGATTGACTGGAACAGTAAGAACACAAGAAAAATAAAATAAAAAATAAATATAAAAATAAAAAAAATAAAAAAATAAAAAGATATATCTTCAATTCTCACTGAGAACCATCATGGAATGCTATATTTGGAAAACTCTATTTAAAAACATTTTCCTTGTTTACGAGTATTCTCTCTTGTGACAATATTTTTGAAAGAAGAAAAAAAATCAAAGCCAAAATTGACCGGAATCACAAGAATATAAGTGAAAAAAAAAAAACGAAATACTTTCAAACCAAGTTTCTCTCTTATTCTTAGGACTATAGCCCTCAAGTATCTCTCCCTCCCCTTTTTCTCTCTTTTTACTCAGAAATAAAAAATGAATTCTATTCCTTAATGAGATGAATAAGATCTCTATTTATAACTGAGTCTCCTTACCGCCAACGATTTAAATCATTTACATTGATGGTTAATATCAATATATATATATATAATCCCTCTATTTAAGGAAATTAAATTAATCCTATCAATACATTCCATTGATAGGAGATTACATGTGGTATGGATAGAAATCAAAAAGACATTATTTTGATTATCATTAAACATATTGATTTTCTTTCTATTCGAATAAAATTGACCACACAAAATTGAGTAATTACAATTGTCCTTCTTTGCTCATTGACATGTAACGGGAATAGAGCAAAGACAAAAGAATAACCAATTTTATTTGACCGAGATGAGTCTAATGTTGAAAAGTTGATATACTTCATTATCACTTTGTGAAGACCAAACCTAGAAAGTTTGATGATTTGCTTCACCGTTACTTTGTAGAGTTCAAAATTGAAAAAAGCTGATTGATTTGCTCCATCGTCTTTTCGTGAATGTCAAATATGAAAAACTCCAGTTGATTTGATTCCTTGTCTCTTTGTGAAGGTAAAATTTGAAAAACTTTAATGATTTGATCTACCATCTCTTTGTGGAGATTAAATCTGAAAACCTTAATGATTTGCTGCACAATATTTTCGTGGAAATCAAATCTAAAAACTTTAATGATTTGCTTCACAATATTTTTGTGGAGATCAAATCTAAAACTTTATTTACTTCACCATCTTTTCGTGAAGATCAATATGGAAACTTTGATGATCTACTCCACCATCTCTTTGTGGATATTAATATGGACATTTTAATGATTTGCTTCACCATCTCTTTGTGAAGATCAAATCTAGAAAAATGTGACTATTTTCTTTGCCATCTCTTCATGAAAATCAAATATGAAAACGTTAATGTTTTGCTCCACCATCTCTTCATGAAGATCAAATCTAGAAAGGTGATAATTCCTCCACTGTCTCTTCGTGAAGATGAATCTGTAAAAGTTGATAATTTTCTCCATTGTCTCTTTGCGGAGATCAAATATGGGAAGATGATTATTCACTCCACTATCTCTTCGTGAAGGATGAATCAGGGAAAGTTGATGATTTTTTAACATTCATTTGTTTATGCAGGTTATCATGTATGTAATGATCTTATGAATGCCTAAAATGTATACAAAATATAAACCTTTGACATTATTCTTTCTTATGCAAGAACCACTTCTTCCATTAGCTTCTTTTAATGTAGTCGTTGATTCACCCCGACTCATTAATGGATGTCCTTGATCTCTTCCAAAGTTGATTGTTCACTCTATACTCCTTGGAAGCTCCTTAGATCATTGTTCATTTCTGAAATTTTAATCATCATGGAATAAAGCTAACGAATGCGCCTTTGAATGCCTTTGAAAGAAGTGATCATGGGTTCTTGACTAATGGTGAGATTTTCTGTTGTCATTTTGAAGGATCGCCTTTTTTATATTGTTTCCTTTTGTCTGAATTACGTACTTAAACCAATATTAGCCTCCAAACACTTATATTTTTCAAAACGTTTTTATACAGTAATACAAAGTTACCTCTTATTTTCAAAGTAAATAAACTTTGTATTTAATTCTAATACAGAGTGCTAAAAATGGGACTATCGAATAAAAGAACTATGTTTTGTTCATATAAATATAAATGGTTTTTTTAGCAAGTATATGACAAACATTTGAAAAATAAAAACAAATAGGTGCCCTTTATATCAAGAATATTAACTCCTTTGAATTGCCACACTGTAGAATAACTTCAAGTGTAGCTTCTGTCGAGGGGATATCGAAGGTTGTGATAACACATGAAGGATGTGAAATTCCTCCCATATTACCAAGTCTCCCAAGAATTCAGATTCCATAATTGAATCTCAATTGTATTCATTTTCTTACCCCCAATTTTAATGATATTATTGATGTTATTTAACTCAGGACCATCCCATGCACGAATCTTGAATCATAACTCAAGTCAACTTTTCAGGTTTTCAACTTCATATCTCATTTGGTTTCAAGATGCCCTTTGCAACTTTTCATCTTGAACTCTCATTTATTTATTTTTACTCTTCTTTTTCATTTCTTTCCCTCTTTTTTTTTTTACTTAGAGTGGCTTTTTTGGGGTTTCACCCTTGATATTTTCAAATGTTTCTTCTAAAAACGTCATTTCAGGTTTTCACTTTGGTTCTCGTTTTTTCTTTTTGTTTCTTTTTTTTGAGTCTTTCAAGCAAAATAACTCTTAATAGCATAGGAGTTTACTGGATTGGGTAGCTTGGGTTCATCCATCCAAAAAAACAAATTTCTTCATGATGTAAGGCTTTTTTCTAAATTTGGCATCCATTTTCCTCAAAAATATTTTGAAATAGGTTAGATCTTTTTCAACACTAAATCTATCTCATGATATTCTTTCGAGTGAACTTTTTGCCATGTAGCTGAATCATTCGTTTTGGTACATCTGACTGCGACAAATGGCTTTCAACCTTTTCTCCTCAATTGGTCATATTAAGCTTGCATTTGTTTTATCTCATCTAGCTTTATTTCTAATAAGACTTGCAATGGTGGAATTTCTACCTCAATAAGTAATACAACCTTCATTCCATTTACTATAGAAAATTGGTATTACTCTAGTTGTGGAATCTCTACCTCTTCTTCATATTTAACCATGTTGTGGATGTAGTTAAAATTCAATCTATTGGTAAGTGAATAATGATCTCCTTAGGGTAGGACAAAAAATACCCTAATTTTGTGCCCCAAAGTGCTCGAGGCACTGTCACCATTCTACTTCCAAAACTCACAAGTGGAAGTGTTTCTTTATTCTATTAATATAACATCTAGATTTTTATCAGAGAGATCAAAGTTCAGTGATTCATAGTCTTTGTATTGCAGAAAACAAATCGAATCGAAAGGTAAAATGCTAAAAAACAACTTAATAGGATTGAATAACAAACTTTAGATTCCGACGTCGAAAAACATAAAATAAAACTTTTCGAAAATTTTAACTTTTTTCTCAAAGTCAACGGTAAACTATGACAAAAGTTATCATGTCGAGTTAAAATCAACGGGTCAGATCAAAGTCAACGGGTCGTGTAACACCCAATATAGAGGCTAAATTTGAATAAATATAAAGTATCGAATTATAGTTGTATCAAGGGAGAAATTGAAGACTAAATTGTAAAATTTCAATGGTGGCAAACCGTTTTAGGAAGTTGCAGAAAAATTCAGAGACTTATACCTGAATTTTACCATTTTTTATATTGGTGAAAGATAAATTTACCCCCTCCCTGATTAGTTAACCCAAATTTCCCCAAATATCCCTAAACTCCCAAATTAACCTTATTCCCCGTCGACCTTCTTTACCGGTGAAATTCATCGTCGTCTGGCCACCCCAGCTTGAGCCACCGCCATCAATAGACTCACCATCAAAGGGTGATCAAAACCTGGCCTCCCTTTTACTGTGAAACGCTACCGTCAGCCGTGAATTAATGATCAATACATCAATGAAAACTCAAGTCGGCCGCAGTGAATTCTCTAATTTTCGGTCGATTCCACCGGCGGTGCAGTGCACCACCACTACTATTAGCTTCTCCGTCATCGTTCGACCAAAACCCGGTAATGACTGTTGCTCTTTCGCCGTTGCAACTGCCATTCGTCATTGAGGGCAAACCTATTTATTGTTTTCAATTGTTTTACTCTGTTATGGCTGATGACTAAGGTTGTTTTGGATCAATTAAGGTTAGTGTTGAAACAGGGAGGAATCGACTGACCACCCCAACCTCCTTCGTCACCTCACGCGCCGCCATGTGCCGGCAGTGTGCGTGGGCTTCTTCCCCTGCCCTGGAAGCTTCTGGATTGGTACAATCAATCTGGATCGGACCGAATCGATTAACCCGGTTTGAACATAACCGACCCACTTTTTTGACCCGAACCTATTTGATCTGACCTGTTAACTTGACACAACCCGTTGAATTTGGTCAGAGTTAACCTTTGATCAGTCAGACGTTGACTTTGACTGGTCTGTCTGTTGACTTTGACCAAAAAGTCAAAATTTCTGAAAAGCCATATTTTTTGTTTTTTGACTTCTTGAGTCCGAATCCGAAATCCATTTTGCGAAATTCGTACCAAGTTAACCGTTTTTCAGATATTTAACTTCGAATTTAATATGGTTTCTAAATTAAGTTCAGTTTCTGACGTAAAATTGGTTGTTTTTGTATATGAGGAATTATTGGACGTTGAATTCAAGTTCAAGGGTAATCGAATGGAGTTTAAAAGGACGATTGATATGGAACAGAAATCAAGGTAATACTCTACTACCCTTTGTATGTTTTTCGGGACTCACTGATAAATAGTAAATGCATGAATGATAATAATTGGTCCATTAGGGTAGTTAACCATATTTGGAGTCAGACGGAAATTGGATTAAGGACGGAACATTGTATAAGACTTAATGGCTCGAAATGGAAATTGGTAGACTGATCAGAAACAAATCTCAGTTCAATGAATAAATCAGTAAATCAATCAATCTCAGAACACGTAAATTCTGATTAATCTCGATAAAGATTAAATGTTGAAAATATTTGGAATGCCCCTGAAGTGTAATATGATTCGAAACACGCCCAAGCCTTGAAAAATAACTAATACCCTTAACTCTAAAATGAACAAATCAACCTCGAATACCAAAATGACTATATTATATGACCTAAGTACCCTCAATGACCTAGGGTTAAGTGAGTGACTTGGATAAGCCTGTAATCGCTGATGAACTTACATAATATACCATCCCTAAGATCCTTTCCGCGATGATTCTGAAGATGATCAATTTGACAAGAATTGTCTGTATTAAAAAGTGAATACTCTGGAAGTGCAACGATTTGACCGGTTGACAGGTATCATTGATGGAACTTGTACATTTTGGGTTGACTCGATATTCCAATAGGTTGACACAAATCGTAAATGCCTTGAATCTTCATTTCTCCCTTATCAGTTCAAATCACTTGAATCCTCCAAGAATCTAATGCCTAAAATGCTTCTGAATTTCCTGAATAATGCAATCACTCGGTCATATCTGAAAACACAAGTAACTCAGATGAAAAGGATTCTGAATACCTTTCTGATTATTTAATGCCTCCGTAAAATGCCCCAAAACTATATGAGCCTGATAAATCACATTATGAATAACTGATGATTTTGTCAGCTATTCAACTCTTTCAATAGTGATTTTAATTTCTGGCATTCTATCGGTATACTTTAAATCTGTGTTTCTCTGCCCGATAAGATTATCTATCTAGTATCTCCGAATAATATTTGAAACCTCTAGTGTGTTCCCTAATCATCATGGATGTTTTCTCTGATTTTAAAAGCATGTCTCTATTATCTGAAATACAGGTTGATCTTTGATTTCTGTTCTAAACTTTGATATATGTTCTGATGTCTGATTTTCGATCTAATCTCTGATCTCTACTCTGATTTTTGATCTCTATTTATGAACTGAAATTTATTTTTATACGGAGTACTCTGGGACTATGGTATGATTGAAGACACTGGTAGGTTTAGTCATTGTTAGTAATCCCTTGTATAGATTCAGCACCGACTGGTAATTCCTTATGGACCTAAGGTGACTCTTGGGTGGGCTCCTAGGCCTAGTGGGACTAATGGTAAGACCTTATAGACCCTAAGGCACTCCCTTAGGGATGACACCACTGCTATGTGCTTTAGGGTAAGGCCTTATGGAGCTGAGGTATTCCCCTCAGGTTGGCACCTATGCTTTGGCTAGGGTAAGACCTTATAGACCCAAGGTGTTCCCTTAAGTTGGCTCCTACGCCTTTTTTGGGCCTAGGATAAGTCCTTATGGATGCAGTTCTAGGGAGCTATATATGACGTTCGGTTGGAGGGATTTCTATGGTTTTTGAAAAAAACGTTTTAAACTGCTACTATTTTAAAAAGACCAGTACATTTTCACTGGTTTTGTGGGAATACACTAGACACTCTGTTGGGATTTTGCGGAAGCTCGAATCGAAAACCAAAGGGGTTCGCCAAGAGGGGTCGGGTCAGTTTTTGTGTTTAGGTAGTAAGGATATTGAAAGATAGAAAATTGTACAACGATTTATAGTGGTTCGACTTCTCAACCAAGTCTACATCCACTACCTTAGCTCCTCACCAAGGATTTTCCAACAAATTCACTAATTTGTTATTTCTTTTTACAGGACAAAGAGATAACCTTTACAAACTCCCTAGTTTTTCATGGGTTAAACTAGAACCTTTCCCTATCTTTTAGCATGCTTAGCTAGAACCAAAACCCCTTTACAATGAAATGAAATGTAAACAAGAAAACCTCTCTATGGTAGGTGTTTACAAGAATTAAGCTCACAAGAACAAAAATATTTACAAGAGAAAGATGAAATAAGAATGAAAAACTCTTCTCTTGTGTTTGATTGTTTGGATAGTTTTTCTCTTCTTCAAGTGTCCTCAGCTTGTTTTTATAGCTTGGAATGAGTTTGAAGTCGTATATAGCCATCGGGGATTAATTTTTTGCAAAAGAAGGCTGTCTAGAATAGGAAGTATCGATACTCATCTATAGGGTATCGATACTACCTTGGTTAATTTCAAATTTAACTAGCCGTTGCTAGTCGTTGGAGCCTTGTAGTATCGATACTGCATAAGGGGTATCGATACTACTTTGCACTATGGTATCGATACCCTTGCATGGTATCGGTACCCATTTTACATTCAATGTTTTGAGCCTTCATGGTAGTATCGGTTCTACCTTGATGTGTCGGTACTACCTTTGCCTAAGGTATCGATACTACATGTAGGGTATCAATACCCATTCGTGTGGTATCGATACTACTTTTAATTTTTGTTCAATTCATCTTTTAAATGGACTTTGAATTATTTTTGAAATCTTTTAAAACTTTGAATAAATTCAATTCAAGTCCAAAAACATTTTGCCTTAATTTGTTATATCGAAACATAGTTCTACAATCTCCCCCTTTTTGATATAACAAAACATTTGAAAATTTGTTTTTGGAAAAACTCCCCCTTAATAAAATATTTAATGAAAAAGATACCAATTGTTGAAAAATATATGAAAATGTTCAGCTCCCCCTTTTTCATTAAGAAATTGTTTTTTTCAAACCATACTTCTCTCCCTTTTTGTTATATAAAAAATAATTCATCTTTAAAAGTTCAAAATAACTTTGGAGAGTAAGTGATAAATTTAACATTTAAAAAATAATTTGAAAAAAATCAAAGCTCTCCCTCAATAAGTGTATTCCAAACAAAATTTAGCTTTAAAATCTTGACACTTAAACAAAATTGAATTTCAACAAAGAATAACAAACATGTTAGTAGCACATGAAATTTAATTTATCCAAGTCTAAAATATTTTATGCAATATCAATTGTTGAAATTAAGTGCATATGTATAAAGTTTTCCAAAAATGTTATGCATTTGAAAAATTTGATATCAATTGTTAGAGAGATATCTTTTTCATTTAAAACACATGCATAATCATTTAAATTTAGGTCAAAAATTTAAAATTTGTAAAATCGAAGTATTTAAAAAGTTTATATGTATTGTTAGAGAGATATTATTTGCATTAAAAATCAATTTTGACCAAAATTCATTATGATGAACTAAATATTATGAAAAATCATTAAAATATTAAAATGTTCATCATAATTTCCTCTTAACATACATGAGATTAAAAAAATAATTATTTAAAATAAAATACTCATGCATGCATAAATCCAAATGTTCAACCAAGTAATCAAAATCAAAAGCATTAAGCTTAGAGGTTACCCATTCCCTTTTCATGTGTGGCTAGAGCATTTGAATATCTTCACTTTCATCACCATTGCTCTCACACACCTACAAGAGACATTTATTTTGATTTTGGTATCCAAATTGCTTTGGATCCTTGGACGTTAGTTTCAATGCCCCTTGTTCCCTTAGGAACCCATACTTGTCTAATTTTAAAACGTTTTCCTTTCTTTAAAGGACAAGTATGTTCCTTATGACCATGACAATGTGAGCATTTTTGCCATTTTTAAACATAATAAGTTGTTTTTAGAAATTAATTCTTTTTCTTTTGTTAAGCTTTCAAGCTTAACTTCTAAATCAAAATTTTCTTTTTCTAAATCATTTATTTTGATTTTTGAAAGATCTAAATCATTTTTCAAATTTTCATTTTGATTTTCAAAATCAGCTTTTGCTTTCAAAATCTATTTATTTTCAATTTTGAGTTTTGAAATTAATTTTGTATATTTAGAATTCATGGTCTCAAATACCAAATATAACTTATTATAAGCATCTTGTAACTTGTCAAAAGAATATGAATTAAATTCATTTGAGTTAGAAGATACCTCAGCCTCTTCACTAGCCATTAAGGAAACCAACTTTGTTGGTTATTCTTTCTTGTTTCCATGGATTTCCTTGAGCTTATTCCAAAGCTCCTTGGCATTCAAACATGAAGAAGCTCCTTCATAGATATCAGGACTAAATGCACAAAACACCATGTGCATGGCCTTGGTGTTAAGTTGAGCTTTCTTCCGTTCTTGGTCACTCCACTTCTTCTCATTCTTCTTTGGAGAAGAGTAGTTGTTCTCGATCATCTCCCATGCATTAAGATCATTGGATTGTATGAATAGCTTCATTAATTTCTTCCAATGACAGTAGTTTGCTCTATTTAAGTATGAAGGCTTGTCGATCGATAGAGAGTCTTCCATGTGGAACGAGCCGGATGTTGAAGTCATATTCTTAGTTGTTTCGTGAATTGGTAGTTCATCTTCTAGGATCGTCTCAAGGATGTTAAGCCTTCTAACGAGTTAAGCTCTAATACCAATTGTTGGAATTTTGTAGAAGCTCGAATCAATAACCGAAGGGGTTCGCCAAGAGGGGTCGAGTCAGTTTTTATGTTTAGGGAGTAAGGAGATTGAAAGATAGAAAATTGCACAACGATTTATAGTGGTTTGACTTCTAAACCAAGTATACATCCACTACCTTAGCTTCTCACATAGGTTTTTCCAAAAAATTCACTAATTTGTTATTTCTTTTTACAGGACAACGAGATAACCTTTACAAACTCCCTAGTTTTTCACGGGTTAAACTAGAACCTTTCCCTAGCTTTTAGCAGGCTTAGCTAGAACCAAAACCCCTTTACAATGAAAGGAAACGTAAGCAAGAAAACCTCTCTAAGGTAGGTGTTTACAAGAATTAAGCTCGCAAGAACAAAAATATTTACAAGAGAAAGATGAAATAAGAATGAAAAACTCTTCTCTTGTGTTTGATTGCTTGGATAGTTGTTTTGTTTCTTCTTCAAGTGTCCTCAGCTTGTTTTTATACCTTGGAATGAGTTTGAAGTCGTATATAGCCGTTGGGGATGTTTTGGAGCTGTCGGGGATTAATTTTCTACAAAATAAGGCTGTCTAGAATAAGAAGTATCGATTGAGATCGATACTAGCTTTGTTAATTTCAAATTTAACTAGCCATTGGAGCCTTGTAGTATCGATACTGCATAAAGGGTATCGATACTACTTTGCACTATGGTATCGATACCCTTGCATGGTATCAGTACCCATTTTACATTTGATGTTTTGAGCCTTCATGGTAGTATCGGTACGACCTTTGCCTAAGGTATCGATACTACATGTAGGGTATTGATACACATTCATGTGGTATCGATACTACAAAGAACAATATCGGTACTACTTGTAATTTTTTCTCAGTTCATCTTTTAAATGGACTTTGAATTATTTTTGAAATCTTTTAAAACTTTGAATAAATTCAATTCAAGTCCAAAAACATTTTGCCTTAGTTTGTTATATCGAAACATAGTTCTACACACTCTGTTCTGATCTCCTAAACCTAATCCTCCGAAAGTTTACTCTGAACTAGAAGCTTCCTGTCTTTTACTACCTGACATATCAGTAGGACCTCTGGTCAGCATAAAAATATGTAGATATCTGAACCAATAAGAAAATTATGCTTACCTTTTATTTACATGTCCTTCACCATCTTTTGGTGGTAATATATTACTGAGCTTTCCAAAGCTCACTCTGTTACTCACTCTTTCAGGTATAAAGGATTGAACCAGTGCAACAATTGACGTCAGTAAGGAGTTCCACTGGTGTTGTTGGCGGAGTATGATGCATATGATTCGGGGGCATGTAGGTTTTATTTTGTTTTTAGATCCGAGTTTGGAATCTGTTTTATTTTTTAATATTATTAAATTATACTGGTGTGTTTTTAAATTGTTTTATGATTTTAAGCGTTTTAACATAAATTTTAATTTTTCCAGGATTTTTACGGCAGGTACTCCGGTGGCTCTAATGTGACACCCCAAATAAGATCGGACTACCCACATCGATCTGTGGGTGTTACAGGTCGGGTTGACTCGGTTCAGGTCGGGTTGACTTGGTTCATATCGGGTTGGTCGGTTCGGGCCGATCTAGACAGACTGGATCAGTTCTAGAAGAAACCATAGCTGGGAGACGAGCCCCATGCACATACGGTGGCGTGTGACGGTGACGACGAGCTCATGGAAATTGGTTGATTGCTCCACAAGTAGCTAAGCACCAATTGCAACCAAAAGTTTCACCAAAAACAACCATCAACCATACCAAATAACCGAAAATAGAATCGGACTTACCCAACGATGATAGATGGAGGAGACAATGATGATATTATGACCTACGACTAGGTTTTGGGTGCACGGAGGAGGGGATTTTGGCGGTGCAGGCGGTAAGGCAAACGAAATTATAAAAATAGTGACAGTGGTTTGGAGTTTTTCAACAAAGATTTTGGCGGTGCAGGCGGTAAGGCAAACGAAATTATAAAAATAGTGACAGTGGTTTGGAGTTTTTCAACAAAGATTTAAGTGGTTCTCCATGAGGAACAAAGGGCTTAAACAGAGCAAGGCTGGGGAGGTTTTGGTCGCGGGCAGACGACAGTCACGTTAGTGGTGACGACGCTACCTACGGTTGCCCGTGGCAGTCGGAATCGCAAAGAGAAACGATGGTGGGTTTTAGGTTTTTCAATGAAAGTTTAGGAGGCTATCCACAAAGATTGACACAATTGTTAACAGAGAATAATAAGAGGGGTTTCGATTGGGGGATGATGGGGAACAACATGGGGTTGACGGTGCAGGCCTCTGCTGGTCAGAGATAGAGTGAATGACGATAAGACATGGGGTTCGTTTAGGACGGATTTTGGTTTTCTGAGAACTTTTTGCGGTTTGATTCCCATTTTTGGAGATTAAAAATCCCAACCATAAAACTTAAAAGATATTTTTTACTCATTCCTATTAGCTAGAGTAACATAGCCTTGATGGTAAGGGCTAAGGGGAGGGTTCAAAAGTGCACGGGTTCAAAACCCTTGAACCACTCCATTCGATTTTATTTTCTTTTACCAACAAAGGGAAAAGGGTAAAATCAGGGTTCAAGTCCCTAAACTTTCTTGAAAACTTAAATAATAACTTATTATTTCAAATTTTCATAATTTAGTCATCAAATTAACTTACCTTAATCCATTAATCAACCTCAATATTTTTGGAGTGTGACATAAAGGTTTTTCATGAACCGCTCTTCATTCGACACATTTCCTATAAAAATAAATATAATTAAATTTTTATTAAAATAATTTTGTTACTACAAAGGTACGAGAATGAAAAGGATATCCTTCGGTTTGAGCAATCCTTAGAATAACACTCAAGATATTTTGTAGATATTCCATAGGTGTATAAATTAAGCTCACTTCCTTATATTTCTTGTGGAAGTTTTAGTATTTTTTATGGCCACTTAAAAAATTGTAAACAAACATCAGTACTATCTCGTAAGTATATGAAAATACTATCGAAATGCTCCTGAAGCTTGGGAACAGCTCTCGACTTATTTTGGAAAAATCCAGATTTTAGTTTCAAAATACTTTTGAAATCGTCACCATCCGTTGAATTAGGTAGGTCGAGCACCTAAAATATCTTCTTAAATAAATTATAGAATGATCACTTAAAAAATAAATGATGTTATGTGTTTTATCAAAGATTCATTACGCACTAAAAGAGTAAGAACGCCCAAAATTTGTAGCTCTAGATTATATGTTGTCTAAGTAATGGACTCTTACAAACTCGAATTCCAAATTTAAATTATGTTCCTGCCATTTCTATTGAATTTCTTAGTAGAACGTTTAACTCTAAAAGTCAATTGATTCACTTAGTTTTATTTTTAAAAAAAGATGTCATTTTACTTCACAAATTAACAGAAACTGTAATCCAATCAAGCTGGACACGATTCCATTAGCTTTTAATTTTAAACAACATTGCCTTTGATTTTGTCAAAAAATAGGAACGAAATGCTGGATTAATGGATGCAACAATAACAATGACATGTACACGAGAAAATGAAATGGCCAATATAATGTACCAAATTAAACAAATAAATTAACACAAAAAATATTTATATTAATCATGTTAAAATTGACATAGAGGTCTTTCATGAACCTTTCTTCATTCAACACATTTCCTACAAAATAAATATAATTTAATTTTTTATTAAAATATATTTTTTACTACAAAGATACAGGAATGAAAAGTTACCCTTTAGTTCGAGCAATCTTTAGAATAACACTCAAGGTATTTTGTAGGTATTCCATAGGTGCATAAGGCTTACTTCCAAATATTTCTTATGGGAGTTTTAGTGATTTTTCATATTCACTTCTCAAAATTGTTTAATAAGAATTCTACCGCCCAATTTTTTTGACCTTTCGTCGCTGAAAATTTATATCTATTAGAATAGATACCAAAATTAATCTCCATTTATTTTAAACAAAATTAGACCAACTTCCAGTTAAAGCTATGTATAGACCACTTCCTAATTGTTTTTATGAAGTTTAATTCGAATTTCCAAAATCATACGTCCAAACAATTATTCTGGGCAAATTTCACAACCAAATGTTTGATTTTATTTTAATCATTCCAACATGCTTTTCACTCAAAGTAGTAAAATATGTATGAATTATCATCACCAACATAATATTTATGAAATTTCAAGAACCATAAGAAACATATAGAGTACCACCCTGATGGATTTCCACTTTTGAAGAAGTTTCACCATATTTCTTCACTAGACAACATGCATACTGCATACATGAATTTCCACTTGATAAAAACTCAAAAGAAGCATGTAAATGAACTCAATGATATACAAAATGACTGCGAAATCTTAGCAAAGTTTCCTTTAATGACCAAACTCCTCAATCCTAAAAACTCCATCATTTCTTCATGAAACCTCATAACACATGTTTATAATTATTACTGGTCGTGACTCTCCGCCCAAATTGAAAAGGATAAATTGTCACAACATATTTATTCCTATCAACACATTTAAAGTTCAGATTAAATAATGTCTACTACAACAAGCTGTGCATCAAAAATTAAAAATTTGTTCTAGTGAAAACTTGTTTTGGTCGGGTCAAGTCTCTGGAGGAGGACTCCTTATTCTCAGGTCGGGTCGGGTGGACCAAAAACCCGTCCCAACCCAACCCATGCCCATCCCTACTTATAGGGGAAAACATAAATTAAAAGCAAAATGTAAGTTTCAACAGTAATTTGTTCTTATCAACCGCATGCATGCATGCCTTTGTTGACTTTCTTTTTTTGTTACCGAACTCATATGATTTATAATGAATTCTTAAAGTCATTGTCCTTGTTGCTTTTCGAAACAGTATGCTATCTCACTCTAAAATTTATAACTCCCCTCAAAATCAAGCAACATTTAATTTAAACAAAACTATACTTTGTACAATTATAGGTATAGAAATTAAGCTTACTTCCTAATATTTCTTATGGAAGCTTTAGTGAATTTTTATAATCACTTCTAAAACTGTAAACAAACATCAGTACTATCTAGTAAGTATATGAAAATACTGTCGGAATGCTCCTGAAGCTTGGGAATAGCTCTCGAATTATTTTTGAAAAATCCAGATTTTAATTTAAAAATAATTTTGGAATCGCCATCTTCTGTTGAGTAAGGTAGATCGAGTACCTAAAAACATCTTTTTAAATAAAATTTAGAAAGATCACTTAAAAGACAAAAGTTGGTATGCATTTTACCAAAGTTTAATTTTAAAGGTCCAGGAGTCGACTACGCATGGGAACGATAAGATCTCCCAAAGTGCCCAAAATTGATACCTCTTGATTATATGTTGTCTAAATAATACACTTTTACAAACTCGAATTCTAAATCTAAATTATGACCCTTTTTATTTCTATGAATGAATTTTAAAAAGAGTAAATTTCTATGTAAAACGTTTAACTCTAGCAGCCAATTGATTCACTTAGTTTCATTTAAAAAAGGTTGCCCATTTACTTCAAAAAATAACTACAACTATAATCCAATCAAGTTGGACACAATTCCATTAACTTTTAATATAAAACAACATAGTCTTTGATTTTAAAAAAAAAGAATGCTTGATTAATGGATGCAACAATAATAAATGACAAGTACATGAGAAATGAAATGCGCAATATAATGTACCAAATTAAACAAAAAAAAAGTAACACAAAAAATATTTATATTAATCATGTTAAAATTGACAGGGATGTTCCTTCACTCAAACGTCTTAAGGAATCATACTCTAGGTATCTAGAGTGTAAACCCCTCAAACCGATGCGGGTGACCCGATTCGATTCGAGGTGTCACATTAGGGCCTCCAGAGCGACCTATAGTAAAAATCCAGGAAATATTTAAAATTTCTGTTAAAACATATAAAATCATAAAACAATTTCTAATTAAAGTACAAGTTCAGAACCATTCATATATAAGTTAAAAGTAGAATTCAACAATATCTAGTAGTAAAACAAGTTTCAAACTCGTGTTTAAAAAAATGATACAACCTACATGTCCCCTAATCACATGCACCGTACTTCGCAAGCAACGCCGGTTGAACACCTTTACTGATGTCGATAGTTGCACTAGTTTGGTTCTTTTAACCTCAAATGATGAGTAAAAGAGTGAGTTTTGGGAAGCTCAGTAATACAAAACTACCAAGTGATGTTGAAGGACATGCAAATAATAGGCAAGCATAACAATTTCCTTGATTCAAAAGTCTACAGGTTTTTGGGATAAGTTGTGGTTCCACTGATATTTCTTCGAGTAAAAAACATGAAGATTTCAGTTCAGATGAAATATTCAGATGACCAAGTTTAGGGGATCAGAATATGATGTCTAGTGTGTTCCAACAATTTTTTATATGTTTTAATATGATTTCAAAAATAAATAGTAGTTGAACTAATTTTAGAACAAAAGTAGTAATATTTCCTTATTTCGATTGGAGTAAGAAATGACCGCTTTAAGGCATGAGAGATTGTTTCTTCTCACTAGAAAATAATTAAATACTGTTGTTTTCTGTGCTAAAATACAAGGAGCATGAATTTAATTTGTTTTATTTTATCTTGTTGTTATTTATACATTTGATTTTAAAATATTGAAATCTAGGAATGGAACTATAATATTTATTTATTTCGTTTGGAGTAGGAATTGAATACTTTAAGGTATGTGAGGTCAATTCTACTCGATAGGAAAAAATTAAATATTATTATGTTTCATTCTAAAATTCAAAAAATATTATTTTTATGGGATCTTAAATTAAATTAAATTCAAACTTGTAAATTCCATTGCAAGGACAATTAATTAATTGACTAGGTACCGATTTATGGTACTGTGGGGGTGTTAATCATTCCTCACGCGTAACCGACTCCCGAACTCAAACTATTGGTAAAGCAAACCATAAATTCGTTATTTTAATTAAAAATTAATATTTTTATTAAAATGACAAACATGTTTTTGGGTGTCCAATCACACCCTAATCAAATATTGGTAGCGACACCTCGAACTGTGTTTTAGTATTAAAAGGTCACCAAATTATTCGAGAGGATAATCTTTTAAAAATTACTTTTAAAAATTAAATTTGTTTTTTAAAGAAAATCATTGTTTCGACACTATGCATAAAAATTTAAAATTTTTAAATCGAAATCATTATCAATGACAAAAAAAAAGTAGATTAACCAAATAAAAATAAATTAAGGCTTAGTAATAACGGAAAGCACTTATAAAATTAAAACAAATAAGAAAAAGTATCAAAAGAAATTAATATTCTCCATTCAGATATATTAATTTGAGAAGTAAATGTTTTATTTATGGTTTACTGCGGTTATATTAAATGAATTATTTAGTTAATGAATATATTAACCTCACCTCAACCAAAAGACAAGGAAATGCTCATCCAAAGGTGACTGGAACATACAAATTTCATAACGCCCCTTCCAGAGAGAATAAAGAAGGAAAAAGACTTAAAATTGCGGTGAACGTGGATTGAACACGTGACCTTCAGATCTTCAGTCTGACACTCTCCCAACTAAGCTATCACCACACAATGATTTTTACGTGAAATCATTATTCTTCGATGTCACACCTCAATTTAGGGGCTAAGTTTTATAAATTAAAAAAATATTGAATTAAAGTGGTATTTTGGAAGAAATTGAGAATTAAAGTGTAAAATCACAAAGTTGGTAGACCATTTTAGAAAGAGAGGGAAATTCAGGGACCTAGCCCTGAATTTGCCCATTTTATGTCGACAGAGAATATTTTGAAAAGTTTAAAGTTTGGTTTCTGGTTACAAACCAGAAACAAAGCCCTAATTTTCCAAATTCCCTCTCCCGTCGACCCCTTTTCAGCTTCGATTCTCCACCGTTCGACCATCGTTCGTTGATCCGAAACCACCAATAGACTCACCATTGAACAGAGAACAAAACCCGACCTCTATTCCATTGTGAATCGTCGTTGTTCGCTGTAAAACTCAACCGGAAGCTTCGTCAGTTTTAACTCGACCGCCGTTTGTTTTCGTTGATTCCGGTCGATCTGGTCACCCTTTCATTACACCTCCTCCACCGTCAAATCATCGTGCCATTGTTGATCCATCGTCGTCACTCGCCGTACACCGTTGGAGAGATTCATACGTTTTAAAATTTTGAAATTCGTTAGGTTTCGTTGAAAAAATAACACTCCCACGAGAATCCCGAGGTCACGATCTGCAAATCTAGAAAATTTCAAACTGAACGGATGATCAGAGCCACCGCACGTGCCACCCCCTACTCGTGGGCCTTATCTGGAAGCCTGGGGAGTATGCTGACCGGTTGGACCGGTCTGAACCGAGCTGACTGAGCCGAACCAAACCTAAACGCCTGGACCGAGCCAACAGAGCCGAGCTGAGCCGAACCGCCTGGACCGAGCCATTGACCGTTGAACATCGTTAACTTTTTCCGAGTACACCAATTCTGATGTCTTTTGACGTCCTGAGTCTGTTTTCGAGGTCCATTTTGCCAAATTCAAACCCAGTAAGTTGGTTTTCACTAATTAAACACCCGATTCAATCTGTTTTTTTGCAATTAAGCTCCGTTTTTGATTAAATTTCTGTTGATATGTATCTAAGGAATTGTTGGACGTTGAATTCAAGTTAATACTCTATTACCTTTTATACGCTTTTCGAAATTCATGGATAAGTGGTAAATGCTTGATTGAAATAATAGGTCTGTTAGGGTAGTTAACTTTCTTTGGATTCAGACAAAAATTAGATTAAGGATGGAACACTTTATAAGGCTCTTATGACTCGAAAAAGAAATTGGTATACTGATCGGAACCAAATCTTAGTTCAATGAATAAATAAGTAAATCAAATAATCTCTGAACGCGTAATTTCTAATTAATCTCATTAAGGATTAAATGTAAGAAATATTTGGATATGAAATTATCGAAAAAATTCCATGGTTAAATTACGAAAATGCCCTTGTACTGAAAAAGGACCAAGACATCCCCTAGTGGTGAAATTAACCTCCAGTGAACAAATGAGCGTAATACTCTGAACTGTAATGGAAATGAAATATTTTCAAGATTAATTTACTTGAAGTAATGTCATTAACAGAATTGAATAAAATTACGATAATACCTTCAGCTTTGAAATAAACTAGTAACCTCAATGATTGAAGTTTAAGTAAGTGATTTGGATAAGTCTGGAAACTCTGATGAATTTACATACTGTATCATCCTTATTGTTTATGAACCATAAATCAAGCATGTCGACATTTATTGATATCGTTGAAACGTAGAAAGGAAATAAAGATCATTGAAATATTTGTTCATCTTCTTAAGTTACATTCAGCTATAATTCTGAAGGTGATCATTGAACAAGAATTTTTTGTAGTAAAGACTGAATACCCTAGAAAGGCAACGAATGGACCAGTTGACATGCATTAGTTTTGGGAGTTGTTCATCTTGAGTTATTTTAATATTCCGATAGATCGAAACAAATCGTAAATGCCCTGAATCTTACTTTCTCTCTTAACAGCTCAAATCACTATGAATTCTCCAAGAATCTAATACCCAAAATGCTTCTGATTTTCCTAAATAATATAATCACTCTGGTCATATCTGAAAACACAAGTAACTCAGATGCAAAGGACTCTGAATACCCTTCTGCTAACTTAGTGCATCCGAAAAATGTCTCAATACAATATGATCCTAATAAATCACATTCTGAATAATTGATAATTCCGTCAGCTAATAAACTATTCTGATAGTGATTCTAACTTTCAACATTCTATCGCTATACTGAAGATCAATGTTTCTCTGCTCGATAAGATTATCCAATATCTCCGAACCATATCTGGAACCTCTAGTGTGTTCCTTGATCACATGGATATTTTCTTTGATTTCTGTTCTGATTTCTGCTCTGATTTCTGTTCTAATTTCTGTTCTGATTTTGGATATCTCTGTTTACGAAAAATGTTTTATTTGGGATACTCTGGATGTGGTATGAAGACTCTGACAGGTTCAGTCACTACGGTTAATTCCTTTTATAGGTTCTGCGCCGACTGGTAATTCCCTATGGACCTAAGGTGACCCTTGGGTAGGCTCTGCAACCCTGATATTTTTCTTGGGTAAGCCTCCGTGGTCCCGAGAATTTGTCTTGGGAGGCTCGTAGGCCCCAAGGTACTCCCTTAGGTTATATAGTTCTGGGGAACTCCATTGGCATTCGGTTGGAGGGACTACTATGGTTTTGAAAACATGTTTTAAATGGTTTTGCGGGATCACACTAGATAACCTATCCTGTTCTCCTGAACTCAGTCATCCGAAATATTTCCATGTGAACTGAAGGCTTACTGTCTCTTACTACCTGAAATATCAGTAGGATCTCCGCTCAACATAAAGATCTGTATATGTCTAAACCAATAAGAAAAATTATGACTATTTGTTATCTGCATATTCTTCAGCATCTTCTGGTAGTTCTGTATTACTGAGGTTTCCAAAGCTCACTCGGTTACTCACATTTTCAGGATAAAAGGATTGAACCAGTACAGTTATCGACATCAGTAAGGGAGTTCTTCCAGAATTGTTTGCAGAGTATAGTACATGTGATTAGAGGGCATGTAGGTTGTATTTTGTTTTTATATCAGAGTCTGAAATTTGTTTTATTTTTTAATATAGTTAAATTTTACTTTTGTATTTATAAATTGTTTTATGATTTTAAGTGTTTTAATAAAAATGTTAATTTTTCAGCTATTTTTATGGTGGGTCGCTCCGGTAAGTCTAATGTGACACCTCAGATCGGATCGAGTCACCCGCATCAGTCTGGGGGTATTACATTTATTGGTATCAAAGCTTAGGTTGAGTTAAAATTTTCAAGACAGACCGGCCGGTCGAATGTCAAAAGATATTTCCTCAGTACATGTCTCTAGACTACAATCGTACCTCTCTAAGCCGGAACTCCAAGGTTGAGTCCCTCCCTGTAACGAGCTAACCTAAGTTTTATATCCGTTAGGGCTTTACATTTTCATAAAGGAATACCAATAACGTCTGTGTAAATTCTGTAAAATATCTCACGAGTAATGTGAGAGTTACTTATCTGAGAAATTTTGACCCAACTCCATAAATGAATTTGGTATTTGTTATTGCTCTATGAATCTATTCTCGTAACCAAGGCTGAATTGATTCCACAAGGATAAATCCGTTCTAATCCTTTTATTGGAATGAGAGAGAGTTCTGATGAAAATGTATACTCAGTTGGTTAAAGATTAGTAGAGGACCGATACTTCTGTAAAAGCTACTTGAAGATATGAAAGAACTGATAGAAGTTTTTCTATATTTCTATGAAAGAATGAATTTCGAGGACGAAATTCTTTTAAGGAGAGGAGAATTGTCACACCCCAATTTAGGGACTAAGTTTTAGAAATTAAAAAATATTGAATTAAAGTGGTAGTTTAGAAGAAATTGAGGATTAAAGTGTAAAATCATAAAGTTGGTAGACCATTTTAGAAAGTGAGGGAAATTTAGGGACTTAACCCTGAATTTGCCCATTTTATATCGACAGAGAATATGTTGAAATGTTTAAAGTTTGGTTTCTGGTTACAAACCAGAAACAAAGCCCCAATTTTCCAAATTCCCTTCCCCGTCGACCCCCTTTTCAACTCCGATTCTCCACCATTCGTCGATCTGAAACCACCAATAGACTCAACATTGAACGGAGAACAAAACCAGACCTCTATTCCATCGTGAATCGATGTTGTTTGCTGTAAAACTCAACCGAAAGCTTTGTCGTTTTTAACTCGACCACCGTTTATTTTCGTTGATTCTGGTCGATCTGGTCATCCGTTCATCACAGCTCCTACACCATCGGACTCACCATCACCGTGCGCTCAAAACCCGACTGAAATCGTCATGCCATTGTTGATCCGTCGTCTTCACTCGCGTAAACCATTGGAGAGGTTCGTATGTTTTAAAATTTTAAAATCCGTTAGGTTTCGTTGAAAAAATAACACTCGCACGAGAATCCCAAGGTCACGATATGCAAATATGGAAAATTTCAAACTGAACGAACGATCGTAGCCTCCATACGCACCACCCCCTACACGTGGGCCTCGTCTGGCAGCCTGATGATTATGCTGACCAGGTGGACCGGTCTGAAACGAGCCGAACCACCTGGACCAAGCTGTTGATCTGTCACGATATGCAAATATGGAAAATTTCAAAACTGAACGAACGTCGTCCTCCATACGCACCACCCCCTACACGTGGGCCTCGTCTGGCAGCCTGATGATTATGCTGACCAGGTGGACCGGTCTGAAACGAGCCGAACCACCTGGACCAAGCTGTTGATCTTCGTTAACCGTTGAACACCGTTGACTTTTTCCGAGTACACCTATTCTGATGTTTTTGACGTCTTGAGTCCGTTTTTAGGTCCATTTTGCCAAATTCAAACCCGATAAGCTATTTTTCACTGATTAATCACCCGATTCGATATGTTTTTTTCAATTAAGCTCTATTTTTGATGAAATTTCTGTTGATATGTATCTAAGGAATTATTGGACGTTGAATTCAAGTTCGAGGGTGATCGAATGGAGTTTAAATGGTCGATCGGTATGGTATGGAAATTGAGGTAATACTCTATTACCTTTTGTATGCTTTTCGGAATTCTTGGATAGATGGTAAATGCTTGATTGAAATAATAGGTCTGTTAGGGTAGTTAACTATCTTTGGATTCAGACAGAAATTATATTAAGGACGGACTCTGTATAAGGCTCTTATGACTCGAAAAAGAAATTGGTATAGTGATCGAAACCAAATCTCAGTTCAATGAATAAATCAGTAAATCAAATAATCTCTGAACGCGTAATTTCTAATTAATCTTGTTAATGACTAAATGTAAGAAATATTTGGATATGAAATTACCGAAAAGAAGGTCATGGTTAAATTACAAAAATGCCCTTGTACTGAAAAAGGACCAAGACTTCCTCTAGTGGTGAAATTAACCTCTAGTGAACAAATGAGCGTAATACTCTGAACTGTAATGGAAATGAAATACTTTCAAGATTAATTTACTTGAAGTAATGTCATTGACGGAATTGAATAAAATTACGATAGTACCTTCAGCTTTGAAATAAACTAGTAACCTCAATGATTGTGGTTTAAGTAAGTGATTTGGATAAGTCTGGAAACTCTGATGAATTTGCATAGTGTACCATCCTTATTGGTTATGAATCATAAATAAAGTATGTCGACATTTCTTGATATCATTGAAACATAGAAAGGAAATAAAGACCATTGGAATATTTGTTCATCTTCTTAAGTTACTTTCAGCTATAATTCTGAAGATGATCAATGAACAAGAATTTTTGGTACTAAAGAGTGAATACCCTAGAAAGGCAACATATGGACCGATTGACATGCATTAGTTTTGGGAGTTGTTCAGCTTAAGTTATTTCAATATTTCGATAGATCGAAACAAATTGTAAATGCCTTGAATCTTACTTTCTCTCTTAACAACTCAAATCTCTATGAATTCTCCAAGAATCTAATAACCAAAATGCTTCTGATTTTCCTAAATAATATAATCACTTCGATCATATCTAAAAACACAAGTAACTCAGATGCAAAGGACTCTGAATACCCTTCTGATTACTTAGTGCATCCGAAAAATGTCCAAATACAATATGATCCTAATAAATCACATTCTGAATAATTGATGATTCCATTAGCTAATAAACTCTTCCGATAGTGATTCTAACTTCCAGCATTCTATCGGTATACTGAAGATCAATGTTTCTCTACTCGATAAGATTATCCAGTATCTTCGAACCATATCTAGAACCTATAGTGTGTTCCTTGATCACATGAATATTTTCTTTGATTTCTATTCTGATTTCTGCTCTGATTTTTGTTCTGATTTCTGCTCTGATTTCTGATATCTTTGTTTACGAAAAATGTTTTATTTGGGATAGTCTGGATCTGGTATGAAGACTCAGGCAGGTTCAATCGCTACGGTTAATTCCTTTTATAGGTTCTGCACCAACTGATAATTCCTTACAGACCTAAGGCGACCCTTGGGTAGGCTCTGCGGCCCTGAGATTTTTCTTGGGTAAGCCTCCCTGGCCTCAAGAATTTGTTCTGGGAGGCTCGCAGGCCCCAA
Source organism: Hibiscus syriacus (assembly GCF_006381635.1). Taxonomy (NCBI): domain Eukaryota; kingdom Viridiplantae; phylum Streptophyta; class Magnoliopsida; order Malvales; family Malvaceae; genus Hibiscus; species Hibiscus syriacus. Next base: position 1,461,690 of record NW_024063485.1, on the reverse strand, counting down.
GGTAGTCCCTTAGGTTATATAGTTCCGAGAAACTGCATTGGTATTCGGTTGAAGGGACTACTATGTTTTTGAAAACATGTTTTAAATGATTTTACGGGATCACACTAGATAACCTATCCCGATCTCCTGAACTCAGTCATCTAAAATATTTCCATTTGAACTGAAAGTTTACTGTCTATTACTACCTGAAATATCAGTAGGATCTCCACTCAACATAAAGATCTGTATATGTCTGAATCAATACGAAAAATTATGCCTATCTGTTATCTGCATGTTCCTCAACATCTTCTAATAGTTCTGTATTACTGAGCTTTCCAAAGCTCACTCGGTTGCTCATATTTTTAGGATAAAAGGATTGAACCAGTACACTATCGACATCAGTTAGGGAGTTCTTCCCGAATTATTTGCAGAGTATAGTATATATGATTAGGGGACATGTAGGTTATATTTTGTTTTTATATCAGAGTCTGAAATTTGTTTTATTTCTGAATATAGTTAAATTTTACTTTTGTATTTATAAATTGTTTTATGATTTTAAGTGTTTTAATAAAAATGTTAATTTTTCCGTTATTTTTATGGTGGGTTACTTCGGTGGCCCTAATGTGACACCTCAGATCGGATCGAGTAACCCACATCGGTCTAGGGGTGTTACATTTATTGGTATCAAAGCTTAGGTTTAGTTAAAATTTTCAAGGCAGACCGGCCGGTCGAATATCAAAAGATGTTTCTTCAGGACATGTTCCTAGACTACAATCGTACCTCTCTAAGTTGGAACTCCAAGGTTAAGTCCCTCTCTGTAACGAGCTAACCTAAGTTTTATATACGTTAGGGCTCTATATTTGCATAAGGAAATACCAATAACGTTTGTTTGAATTGATTCCACATGGATAAATCCATTCTAATTCTTTTATTGGAATGAGAGAAAGTTCTGACGAAAATGTATACTCAGCTGGTTAAAGATTAGAAGAGGACTGATACTTCTGTAAAAACTACTTGAATATATGAAAGAACTTATAGAAATTTTTCTGTATTTCGCTGACTAGAATGACTATTGAGGATGAAATTCTTTTAAGGAGGGGAGAATTGTCACACCCCAATTTAGGGGCTAAGTTTTAGAAATTAAAAAAATATTGAATTAAGGTGGTAGTTTGGAAGAAATTGAGAATTAAAGTGTAAAATCGCAAAGTTGGCAGACCATTTTAGAAAGTGAGGGAAATTTAGGGACCTAACCCTAAATTTACCCATTTTATGTCGGCAGAAAATATGTTGAAATGTTTAAAGTTTGGTTTCTGGTTACAAACCAGAAACAAAGCCCCAATTTTCCAAATTCCCTCCCCCATCGACCCCATTTTCAACTCTGATTCTCCACCGTTTTTCGATCTGAAACCACCAATACACTCACCATTGAATGGAGAACAAAACCTGACCTCTATTATGTCGTGAATTGGCGTTGTTCGCTATGAAACTCAACCAAAATCTTTGTTGGTTTTAACTCGACCATCGTTTGTTTTCGTCGATCCGGTCACCCATTCATTACACCTCCTACACCATCGTACTCACTGTCACCGTGCAATCAAAACCCGACCGAAATTGCCGTGCCATTGTTGATCCATCGTCGTCACTCACCGGACACCGTTGGAGAGGTTCGTAGGGTTTAAAATTTTGAAATCCGTTAGGTTTCGTTGAAAAAATAACACTTGCACGAGAATCCTGAGGTCACGATCTACAAATCTGGAAAATTTCAATCGAAACGGACCATCGAAGCCACCGCACGCGTCACCCCTTGTGCGTGGGCCTCGTGTGGCAGCCTGGGGAGTGGGCTGAGCGGTTGTATCGGTCTGAACTGGCTGGACCGAGCTGAACCAAACTGCATGGACCGAGCTGTTTACCTCTGTTGATCGTTGACCGCCATTGATTGACCGTTTAATTTTTCCGTGTACACCTATTCTGACACTTTTCGGTATCTTGAGTCCATTTTGAGGTATGTTTTGTGAAATTCAAACCCGATAAGCTATTTTTCCCTGATTAATACCTGATTCGATCCATTGTTTTGCAATTATGCTCCGTTTTTGATGAAATTTCTGTTGATATGTATATGAGGAATTACTGGACGTTGAATTCAAGTTCGAGGGTGATCGAATGGAGTTTAAATGGTTGATTTGTATGACACATAAATCGAGGTAATACTATACTACCTTTTATATGCTTTTCAGAATTCATGGAGAGATGGTAAATGCTTGATTGAAATAATAGGTCCGTTAGGGTAGTTAACTATATTTGGAATCAGAAGGAAATTAGATTAAGGACAGAACACTATATAAGACTCTTACGACTCGAAAAAGAAATTTGGTATACTGATCGAAACCAAATCTTAGTTCAATGAATAAATCAGTAAATCAAACAATCTTTGAAAGTGTAATTTCTTATTAATCTCATTAAGGATTAAATGTAGGAAATATTTGGATATGAAATTACCGAAAAGAATGCCATGGTTAAATTATGAAAATACCCTTGTACTGGAAAAGGACCAAGACTTCCCCTAGTGGTGAAATTAATCTCCAGTGAACAAATGAGCGTAATACTCTGAACTGTAATGGAAATGGAATACTTTCAAGATTAATTTACCTGAAGTAATGTCACTGACGAAATTGAATAAAATTACGATAATACCTTCAGCTCTGAAATAAACTAGTAACCTCAATAATTGAGGTTTAAGTAAGTGATTTGGATAAGTCTGGAAACTCTGATGAATTTACATGGTGTACCATCCTTATTGGTTATGAACCACAAATCAAGTATGTCAGCATTTCTTGATATCGTTGAAAGTTAGAAATGAAATAAAGACTGTTGGAATATTTGTTTGTCTTCTTAAGTTACATTAAACTATGATTCTGAAGGTGATCAATGAACAATAATTTTTGGTACTAAAGAGTGAATACCTTGGAAAGGCAACGAACGGATAGGTTGACATGCATTAGTTTTGAGAGTTATTCAGCTTGAGTTATTTCGACATAAATCGTAAATGCCCTGAATCTTATTTTCTCTCTTATCAACTCAAATCACTATGAAATCTCTAAGAATGTAATACACAAAATGCGTCTGATTTTCCTAAATAATAGAATCACTTCGGTCATATCTGAAAACACAAGTAACTCAGATACAAAGGACTCTGAATACCCTTCTGATTAATTAGTGCCTCCAAAAAATGTCCGAATACAATATGATATTGATAAATCACATTCTGAATAACTGATGATTTCTTCAGCTAATAAACTCTTCCAATAGTGATTCTAACTTCCAGAATTCTATCGGTATACTGAAGATTAATGTTTTCTCTTCTTGATAAGATTATCTAGTATCTCCGAACCATATCTGAAAGCTCTAGTGTGCTCCCTGATCACATGGATATTTTCTCTGATTTCTGATATCTCTGTTTACAAAAAATGTTTTATTTAGGATACTCTGGATCTGGTATGAAGACTCTGACAAGTTCAGTCACTGCGGTTAATTCCTTTTATAGGTTTTGCACCGACTAGTAATTCCCTATGGACCTAAGGCGACCCTTGGGTAGGCTCTGTAGCCCTAAGATTTTTCTTGTGTAAGCCTCCATAGTCACGAGAATTTGTCTTAGGTAGGCTCGCAGGCCCCAAGGTACTCCCCTAGGTTATGTAGTTTTGGGGAAATTCATTGGCGTTCGGTTGGAGGGACTACTATGATTTTGAAAACATGTTTTAAATGGTTTTGCCAGAACACACTAGATAATCTATCCTGATCTCATGTACTCAGTCATTCGAAATATTTCCATATGAACTGAAAACTTACTGTCTGTTACTACCTGAAATATCAGTAGGATCTCCGCTCAACATAAAGATCTGTAGATGTTTGAACCAATAAGAAAAATTATGCCTATATGTTATCTGCATGTTCCTCAGCATCTTCTGGTAGTTCTGTATTACTGAGATTTCCAAAGCTCACCCGGTTACTCACATTTTCAGGTTAAAAAGAGTAAACCAGTACAACTATCGACATTAGTAATGGAGTTCTTCCGGAATTGTTTGTAGAGTATGGTACATTTGATTAAGGGCATGTAGGTTGTATTTTTTTATATCTGAGTCTGAAATTTGTTTTATTTCAGAATATGGTTAAATTTTACTTTTGTATTTATAAATTGTTTATGATTTTATGTGTTTTTAATAAAAATGTTAATTTTTCCGCTATTTTTAAGGTGGGTCGCTCCGGTGGCCCTAATGTGACACCTCGGATCAGATCGGATCGGGTCACCCGCATCGGTCTGGGGCTCTTACATTCGATTTTGTTTACATTTTTATCGTTATACTATTTTGCGTTTAGATAACTTGCCCATTTCTACTAGCAGAGGTCTGACCTTTTTCTTCTCTTTCTACAAGTTTTAGGTAGGGAGGGGCATGAGACTCGAATTCGACAGGTTCCGACTTGACCCGACCTGATCGGGTCAGATGTTTTAAAAAGAAATTGGGTTCGGATCTAGTTTTTGAATGCCATTTTCGAGTCGGATCGGGTTCGGGTTTAGGGTGAAAAATACCTGACCCGACCCGACCCAAAAAAATATAATTTTACCTTAAAATTACAATAATACCCCACTATATATTTTTTCAATTAAGTCACTATTTTTATTGAATAAAAATATTTTTTTTATTATTTCGGGTCGGGGCGGTCGGGTTGTTAAGTTATATATCGAGTCGGGTGAAAACTTGTTTTGGTCGGGTCAAGTCTCTGGTGGAGGATTCCTTGTTCTCGGGTCGGGTCGGGTCGGGTGGACTAAAAACCCGTCCCAACCAGACCCATGCCCATCCCTACTTATAGGGGAAAACATTAATTAAAAGCAAAATGTAAGTTTCAACAGTAATTTGTTCTTATCAACCGCATGCATGCATGCCTTTGTTGACTTTCTTTTTTTGTTACCGAACTCATATGATTTATACTAAATTCTTAAAGTCATTGTCCTTTTTGTTTTTCGAAACAGTATGCTATCTCACTCTAAAATTTATAATTCCCCTCAAAACCAAGCAACATTTAATTTAAACAAACTATACCTGTGTACAATTATAGGTATAGAAATTAAGCTCACTTCCAAATATTTCTTGTGGATGTTTTAGTGAATTTTTATAATTACTTCTAAAACTGTAAACAAACATCAATACTATCTAGCAAGTATATGAAAATATTGTCGGAACGCTCTTGAAGCTTGGGAACATCTCTCGACTTATTTTGGAAGAATCCAGATTTTATTTTAAAAATAATTTTAGAATCGCCCTCATCTGTTGGCTTAGGTAGATCGAGTATCTAAAAATATTTTTTTAATAAACTTTTGGAAGATCACTTAAAAGACAAATGTTGGTATGTATTTTACCAAAGTTTCATTTTAATGGTTCAAGAGTCGACTACACAGAAGGGTAAGAACTCCCAAAGCGCCCAAAATTGGTATCTCTCGATTATATGTTGTCTAAGTAATTGACTTTTACAAACTCGAATTCTAAATTTAAATTATGACCCTTTCATTTCTATGAATGAATTTTGAAAAGAGTAAATTTCTATGTAAAACGTTTAACTCTAGAAGCCAATTGATTCACTTAGTTTCATTTAAAAATGGATGCCCCTTAAAAAATTAACGAAAACTATAATCCAATCAAGTTGGACACAATTCCATTAAGTTTTAATATAAAAACAACATTGTCTTTGATTTTACAAAAAAAGAAGAAGGAATGCTTGATTTATGGATGCAACAATAATAAATGAGAAGTGCATGAGAAATGAAATGCTCAATATAATGTACCAAATTAAACAAATAAATTAACAAAAAAATATTTATATTAATCATGTTAAAATATTGACAAGAATGTTCCTTCACTCAAACGTCCTAAGGAAACATAGTCTAGGTATCTAGAGTGTAAACCCCTCAAACCGATGCGGGTGACCCGATCCAATCCGAGGAGTCACATTAGGGCCACCGGAGCAACCCATGGTAAAAATCCAGGGAAAATTTAAATTTTTTTGTTAAAACGCGTAAAATCATAAAACAATTTATATTTAAAGTACACGTTCAGAAAACCATTCATATATATATATATATTAAAGTAGAATTCAACAATATCTAGTAATAAAACATGTTTCAAACTCGTGTATAAAAAATGAAACATCCTACAGGCCCTCTAATCACATGCATCATACTCCACAAGCAATGCTGGTGGAACACCTCTACTGATGTCGATAGCTGCACTAGTTCGATTCTTTTAACCTGAAATGATAAGTAAAAGAGTGAGCTTTGGGAAGCTCAGTAATACAAAACTACCAAGTGATGCTGAAGAACATGCGTATAATAGGCAAGCATAACAATTTCCTTATCGATTCAGACGTCTATAGGTTTTCAGGATAAGTTGTTGTTCCACCGATATTTCTTTGAGTAAAAGATATGAAGATTTCAGTTCAGAGGAAACATTTAGAGGACCAAGTTCAGGGTTTCATAATATGATGTCTAGTGTGTTCCAACAAAATAAAGTAATGTATATAGACCATTTAAAAACATTAGTAGTTTAAAACATATTTTAAAACCACAATAATACTCTCCAATCGAACACCTTTATGAAGTTTCCCCAAAACTGCATCCATAAGGACTTTCCCTAAGCACACAGCAAAGGAGCCACCCTAAGGGAG